>NC_091026.1:18990833-20414166 GCF_041296385.1 Aphelocoma coerulescens
TGTGGCCTCACATCAGCAGTGAGGGGGAAAGTGTGAAGGCAGCTTTAGTTTGCTGGGTTTCAGTCCATCCACATCCCCAGGTTGTGTTCTCCAGCATCCCGTGGGTGCTGTGGCACAGAGAAAACAATGACACCACCTCATTTTTGGGGGTGCTTCATCTCTGTGTTCAGAGAGGCTTTGCAGCCCAGGACACAGATTCCCAATCCTCGCTCCCATGAAAATTTGGGGTGTTTTTGGACAGTCTCTTCCTGCCTGCCCTGGAGGTTGAACATTTTGGGCGTTTTCTTTGCTGCCTGTGTGTGGCTGGACTGATCCTGCTGCCTCCTGGGTCTTGAGATGCTGGAGGCTGATCAAAAACCATTTCGGGTCATCCCAATCTTCTAAAATGCCTCATGCAGAGAAAATATCTTTCCAATAATATCTTCAGAATAACTCTTGAGTTTTTGCATGATACAGAGGTGTCACCACAAGGCTCAGCAACAATTTTAAAACAGGTTTAGAACCCCCAGATGTCAGACATGGAGGCAGCACCAGTTAGGTGTTGCCAGCCCCTTGTTTCCAAGAGTTAACTGAGACATGCTAAAGGAAATATTATTGATTAGCTTTCAGGGTAAAGAATTAGCTATGTTTGCCCAGATATGTTCAGCATCATTGTATATTGACTAAATGTATGGAAGATAGATAAGATACAACCATGATAGGCACTCCTTGTCTGGAGCAATGGTCTTCATTAACTTGATTACTAAAGAGAACATATTAATACTGAGTCCTACAGCCCCTCTGCCTCCCTGTGCGAGCAGCAGCATTTCAATCTTGTATTCACTGAGCTCCAATTCAAGTTTTCCAATGTTCTAACCTTTGGGATAACGTGTTCTGTGCTCTTCTGAGAGACAGGGAATCAGAGAAGGAATGAAAACACCACCCTGAGCAATTTGGGCTAAGAGTGAGGAAAACTTGTTTCCTTCACATTAATGGTTAAGCTTATTTTCACAATTGGTTTGAAAAATGGGAAAATCACTTCATTTTCCAGATTATCTTGCAAATAGCAGATGAATCAGGTTTTGCTTGAGATCCAAGAATGAATATTTAAGCAGCAGGGATGTTGTCACTGGAAGGAAAACAAGGATGTGCTCACCCTGTGGTTGGATTTGCTGTGCTGCACTGAGGTTGCCTGGGCCATCTCTGTTTATTCCAGACTTTGTGTGGAATCTGGCTAGTTGCTGTGATGAATTAAGGGGCCAAGAAGATGAAGTGCTTTAATCATAATTGCCTGTTGAAGAGCCAAACTTCAAGGAAAGGATTTAATATCTTTAAGTGCAAGAGATAATAATAATAGTGGCAAAAGTTCCATTGTAAGGAGTAATTTCAGTCTCTAAAATAAGTCTCTAGAATAATACTCAACCAAGTAATTTGTGTAGCTACATAAATATTCCCTGTGTTCCTTAAAGCAGCTCCTTTTTTTCCTTCAAGTCTGCAAATTACCCTTTTATGAGATGCTGTACAAACTAACTACTGTATCTATTCAGAGTATGATAATATCTCCTTGCCTTTGAATGAAATATTTGGCCCTTGAGAATATGCCATAGCTCTCCTCGCAAAATACGTGGAAACTGAATAAGATCTGCAGCTTTATTATGTACATATAATGCTGGAACCTGTGGGATTATGTGTAGTAACCTTATTTACAGAACCAGGAGGTGTATTTGCAGAATATATTTTAGGCTGGAACAGCTCAGTAACACATTTATAACATCTTCTGCTTGTGTGGCTTGATCTCAGAGAAATGCCAAAGGTCTTATCTCAGAAAAAGGACAAGGGTCCCCAGTACAATCTGAGTATTTAGAGTGTAACATTTCAGAGTGGCAGGAATAAGATCTGTACCTGACACAATAATAATAAATCAGTTTCTAAATCCTTTTGGCTCAAAATGCAAAGATATTGTAAAGAAATGCAGCTTTTCTCTGATAAGAAAAGCTCATGGGTGACATGTCCACAGAGATTCTTCTTTTGCAACTGGAATAGGGCCATGAATTCTCAGGTACCAGAAAAATAACATTTCAGTCATACTGGTGAAAATGCTTTAATTTCTTCCAAAAGTGGATTCCCTCCCCTCCGGAAGTAGGACTTGCACTGGTGAAGAAGCTTCTCCCCCACATATGTGCAATTCCCAACTTGAAATCCACTTGCTTTGGAAAAAAGGCGGTAAAAAAAAAATCATACCCCTCCAAATGAGAAAGCAGCCTATGTCTGGAAATTCTGAGTTTCAAACTCTTATTTTTTGGGAAGAAGCTGGGAAAAGGTAGAAACATTCACTTGTCCACCTCAGCTGCCCTGTGGGCATGAAATTATTCTTGACCACAATGTGGACACGTGTTAGGGCTTTGCAAAGCAGTGTTGTGGTTTTAGCCATGATGCCAAAGGCCTTTACAGAACTTCTGAGAAGTCAAAATACAGGACAAAACAGCTTTATCTGAGCAGAAGGAAAACAGAGGTTTCCAAACTCTTTTTTCCCCCGATTCCTCTTGGCAGTTCCTTCACAGAAAAATAATTCCATTACATTGCTGTTTGAAACATGCAAGTGTGATCACTTTGCTGGCTTTAGTCATTCTATTTTTCTTTACTAAGCTGTTCTTTACAGGCCTTTCAAGGCACTGGAACCGAATCTGTGTCCAATCAAACTGATCAGCATTTTTGGGCATGACTTTTCAATCACAGCATGATGTTCAGTCATTTAATGTAACCTTATACAACAGAGCTGTTTGGATTATTCCCTAAAGATTATCTGCAGGATCTTGAGGAGCACTTTGGGTAGCTCAGAAGTTTCAGCACTGTATATATTTTTCATTACATTCCTGCTGTTTCTGTAATGTTTCCAAAGTGTCGGTGTTGGGTACGGTAACAGAAGAGTTGGCAGTTTCCTTCACTGAGACAGCAATGCTGTCTAAGGTGAATTAAAATAGACTTCACTTATTTGTGGAATTAATTATTAAAATGTGCTCAGCAATCACTCACATCAACTCTCTGTGCTTACAGGGCTTTTTTTTCCCCTCGTGCAAATACCACCAAAACAATGAGAGGTGGTGCTGGGTTGCTTTGCGTTAGTGATGGCCAAACCTCCTCCTGCCTCTTGTATTATTTAAAATGTGCCTTTCATTAGGTATTCAGTGCAGTGCGTTTTGGGGGGACAAAAGGAATCCTGATTCATTTGCATCAGCGCCTAAACCTGCAAAAAGCTCTCGAAAAAAAAAAAAAAAGAAAAAAGGACTATAATTTTCATTTGGTTCTTGCCACTTGTCAGCTTCTGAGTAGGCTCAAATAATTTTATTGGATTTTGGGGTTAGGCCTGATTGGGTTTCCGGTTCTCCTTCTGTATGGCTGGGTTGATTTAGGAAGAGCCCTGTAGAGTCAGCAGGGAGTGCCTCCATGAGTCCTGGAATGGTTTGGGCTGGAAGGGACCTTAAAGATCACCTGGTGCCACCCTTGCCATGGGTAGGGACACCTTCCACTATCCCAGGTTGCTCCAACCTGGTCTTGGACACTTCAAGGGATCCAGGAGCAGCCACAGCTGCTCTGGGCACCCTGTGCCAGGGCCTCATCCCCCTCAAAGGGAACAGTTTCTCCCCAGTAGCTCATCTAACTCTTCCCTCTGGCAGTGGGAAGCCATTCCCTGTGTCCTGTCACTCCACCCCTTGGAAATTGGTCTCTCTGCATCTTTCTTGTCAGCTCCCTTAGCTACTGGAAGCCACAATGAGGTCACCCCAGAGCTTCTCCTCTCCAGGCTGAACAATCCCAGCTCTCCCAGCCTTTCCTCCCTCTCCATCCCTCTGCTCATCCTGGTGCCTCCTCTGGGCTCTCTCCAGCAGCTCCAGGTCCTCCCTGTGCTGGGCCCCAGGGCTGGGGCAGCTCTGCAGGTGGGGTCTCACCTGAGCACAGGGGTGCAGGGGCAGAATCCCCCCTTTCCTGCTGGGACCAGCCCAGGGCATGGGGGGGTTCCGGGGGCTGTCACCCACAGCTGGGGCATGAAGATGACAAAAGAAACCTCACCAGATTTTCCTGAGATTCAGCCTCATTAAGAATCCCTGGAATTAATTTTGTCAGTGGCTCTCAGAAATCACACCTCCACCATTCTGGCTTCATTTAAGAGCAGGTGTGTGAGCACAGCCTAAAATTGAGGAATTTGGGAGTGGATGTGAAGCGAGACATTTAGGAGGCTCTCTACTGTGAAGGAGCAAGTTTAAAGGTCTGAAGTTGTGGGTATTTTTTTTTCAACAGAGATGGTCTTTGAAATAATTTCGATCAGTTCTCTCCACATTCCAATTTCAGTTTTATAACACCCCTCACTGTGCACGTCTTGGCAGGAAACTTGCCCATCTTGCAGAGCCTTGCATGAATAATTCATGGCAGTGTCATGCTGATTCTCAAAAGGTTGGAATATTTCTTTGGAGGAAGTGTTTAATAAGACTCTTCCAAACAACACAAACTATAGCTTTGTATGAATTTTATGGGGTAGTAGCTCTCAAAAGGTTTTGCATGATCAAGGATTTAATGAATTGAAACCCCAAACATATGGTAGCCCCTTTTACCTATTTGTTTCCTGGGTTGAAGCATGGAGATGAAGCTGCTTAATTGGGGTCAGAAACTTGAATTTGCCACATCTGAAAGCACAGAGAGAAGTTTCAAGAAATAGGATACAGCTCTTATTGGGCTCCTTGTATTTACATCTTCAGTTGGGTGATACTACACAACAGGGATGGAAAATGAAGCAGCTTTTACATTTATTTTTCCAAGCCAACAGCAAATACCACAAATCTCCTGCAAAAATACTGAAATTCTCCCAGCTGCACTGTGTCCCAGAAATTGTGTCCAACCAGGTGTCATTTAACCCATCAGATATGGGAACTGAGGCATTTGCAGTCTTTGGAAAGAAGCGTGAGTTCCACAACAAATTACGGATATCTAGAGCTTCTGAAGCTGAGGGTGTTTTGGCTTTGTTGATTTTTCCTTTTGAAGACAGCTTTTAAGCAGGCCTTGTTGATCTAAGAGGCTGGTTTGAAAAGGGAAATCCCTTGAAATATTTCAAAAGAATTGGTTTTTCTCCTTTTCTCTTTTAGAATTATTCCAGTTTTTAATGGGCGCTACTTTGCTAGAAAAAAAAAAGAAATAAAAGCAAAACCCAAGGCAAGAACCAGTCAGTGTAGTTAAAATACAACATCACATCCATCTTGGTGTTTGCAGGAACATATTTCAGGGTGCCTTTGGCAGCTATAAAATATTTGGTGTTGTTCTGAAGATGGGAGACCATAGGACTTGTTGAGAAGGAAAATAACAAGGTGGTAGAGAATTGGCTCTCATTACTGAGCTCTGCAGGAGCTCAGGAAAGGATGGGGAGCCCTTTTTCCAAATTTTCTCCAGCAGCTCTGGAGCTGACTACCCAGGGAGCTGCAGAACCTCCATCCCTGGAGATTTTCAGAACTTAGCTAGAAAAAAGCTGCAGTTGACTTAATCCAACAGGAAGAGCTTTACTTTGAATGGGGAAATTGGGATCTCCTGCAGCCCCTTCCAACCATGACTTCTGTGAGTCATTTTAATGGCAAAGGTCATTTAGGATTTCAGTGAGACTTTGGACAACACCCAGTGGTATGGGAGGGATCACAGACCCTGGAGTGGGGTATAAATTACATCTCCATGGATTTCAGTGCCAAGATTCCAGCAGAACTCCCTGGATTGCCAGCCTGACTGTGCATGTGTGCCCGTGCCACCTCCAGGATCCGGCCTATTTTCTGCTCAAACCCTTGTGACTCACACTCATAAAACCTGCATGTTCATTCCTGCTGAAATATATTCCTACATGGATCTTGCTCCTGGCAGTGCCTTCCAGGGAGCTCATTTAAAGATTAGATTGGTGATTGGTGGTTTTCAGTGTTGGTGAAGTCGTTTTCTTAATCAGGATCTAAGAGAATTCCTTGAACCTGCTGATTTTTTTTTTTTCTTTCTCCTAGTTGTCATTTAGTTGAAATTAATATTGTAACTGCTTTCTCTGGAGACTCTGTAACTTTGTGTACTCTCATTTAGGGAGAGAAATATGGATGATGGGTGACTAATGATGCTTAGTTAGGCATTTTTTAAAAATAAATACAGAATCTGTCAATCCGCTCTCTGTCAGAGAGAGAAGCAGCTCCTGTTTTCACACAGTCTCTTCCTTGAGGGGATTCTGTCGTGGGAAGTACTGTAATAGGGAGAAGTGGATGGGATTTGACTTTTTTGGCAGTTTTCACCCTTTCCTTTGCAAACACCCTTCCAGTTATCCCATAACATTTATGGGGGCTGAGAGTGCATTGCTGCCAAAGAGAGAACGTCTTGCAATGACATTGGCCACAGCAAGTCAAGTCCTTATCCTTCACTTTTATAAATAAGGATAACAAAATTGGACAAACAATATCTTTAGCCTGAGGAACTCAGTTTAGCTGCACTGAGCAGGACGTTGCTCTGTGGATTTAGATTAGCAGGGTCTGTCCTGGGTGGTTTAGCCAAAGTGGCCTGGTGTGTCTCTCCCTCTGCCTCCTTTGCCAGCTGCTTACTGATAAGTTGGTTTTATTCCCTATCAATAATCTGGTGATTGATTAACTTAGTTCAGATTCCTCTGCCTGCAAGGTTCAAAAGGACACATTCTCGTTTTACTCATAAATATGCAATATTTTATTTCCTTCCTATTGACTCCTCACTCTTCAAATGCTCGTTCCTTACTTTTTCTCTTGTTGTGAACAGTCCTGTTTCCTGCTGCTTGAAAAAAAAAAAAAGGAAACACCTCACTTTCCAAGCTTTCCTAAGGGTTAACCCCTAAAAAATCCTCTCTTTTTAAAATTAGTTGTGTGCTGCAAGGTGCAGGGGAGCAGAGGGTGGAGTATGGCAGGGTGAGCAATCAGCTTGGATCCAAACAGAAAAATTCATGACCTAAATGATGCATCTCCCTCCAGATGTCAGAGGAGCAAATAAATGTTTCATAAACTTTGCTTTCCAGGTCATCTCTGAGCCACGATTTTTATGTTGGTGGTTTAACCCTTAATGTTTAGAGAAAGCAGCACAAGGAGAATGGACAAGGAGCAGGGAATATTCCTGGACATCTCTGCTCCTGGGAGCAGTTGTGGCACTAATGTGCAGGACTGATGCCATAATCCTGAGGATGAGGAATATCATCACAGGGATTTAATTTGTAGAAAAATCTGAGGAAATGATTTCCCAACCCTGTGAAAATACATCACAGCAGGCTCAGCACCCTGGGGGCAAGAGCAAAGGTGGCTGATCCTACAGGAGCCAAACTGGCCTCCTGTGGGGTCCAGGACACCTCTGTCCACCCAGGAAAGCTTCTGTTTGTACAGTGGGATAGAGCAAAGTAGATGGTGGATGACTGCATGGAGGAAGTGAGGGCACAAAGGCAAAATTATATTTGCAGGGGGAAGGCTTTTCCATGGACTCGACCCTCACTGCTGTAGGAGCACTGGGGGCTTTATTTGAGGGTGAAGGAAGAGCTTTTTAGGGCTGCTGCACCTTCAGAACTTGGATCCCTTGTGCCAGCCCTGTGCTGTTGAGCAGCAGTGCCTGGCACCAAGGCCCTGCTCTCTGCAGGACTCATCCCCGTGATCCAAACCAGCACCTGCGATTTTCTGTGGGGCAGGAACCCACTCATGGCAACCTGGGCCTGCCAGCCCGGCCTGAGCTCGCTGTGTCTGTTCTCAGGCAGCCAAATGGGCCTGCACACCACTCATTTTCAACAGAGCACAGAGACTGTCAGCAAATTCTGTTAACAAGTGGCAGAATTGATGTGCTCGTGGGCTAGTCCGACGCTGGAGATTTATGGTATTCTCCCTTCCCACTGTGCTGCTGCTGCTGCTTTACAATTAGAGGGAAGCTGGCATTAAAAACATCTGCTGCCCATGTTGGCCTGGAGTTGCCAAACTTCTGGCTCTCTTTGTGCCAAGGAAGGCCTTGCCAGCAGCACGGTTGTGCTCAAATGTTAACTCCCGAAAGCGCGGCCCGCGGGCGCCACTGAATCAGCACTAATGCTGACATCTCACTTAGGGAAGGGGAAGGATTGGGGAGGAAGAGGCACAATCAGGAGCTTAATTAGCATGGAAGCTCAGAAAAAATCGCATGTTCTACAAAAGAGCACGGTGAGGGGTTATTTCCTGAGTCTTCCTGAGATTTCCCAACAGCTGCTGTGGATGTGGCTTGGCTCCAGGCTGGGGCCTGGCACTGAGGTTCCTGCCCACTGGTGGCATACAGGGCACTCAGAGCCCAGTGTGGGTGTCCCATTTGTTCCCAGAAGTGTAAGATCAGTTCCCTTTGTCTCTCCAGATGAGTTTGGGTGAGCTGTCACTGTAGTGCTGATGCTGGGACGCTCCAGGTGGTCTGGGCTGCTCTTTGTGGTGTTCAGCCATGCACTGATACTTGTCCCCACATCCCAGTGTCCTTGCCACGTGTGTTCACTCTATTAAAGGGATTACTGACAGGTAAAGAAGCTGTCAGCTCCTCATTTTCACTCTTCACTCTAATGGTCAGTGATATTTTTCCTGATTGCTTCCCAAGCAGTATCAGCACCCCACTGGAATAAGACATTCTCATAGCACAGAAGGGAAAACAGTGGCAAAGTGCTCAGGATCCTGCACAGGGGGAGTTGAGGAGTGGCAAACCTTGGGAAAAACAATTATGAAGCCCATCTCTATTTTCTAGAAATGTTTTGGGATGGAATTACAGAATTGTTCAGGTTCAAAAAGCCCTTTCAAGGTCATTGAGCCCAACCGTTCCTCCGGCACTGCCAATCCCACCACTAACCCATATCCCCATGTGCCACATGTGCACATCTTTTAAAACCATCCAAGGCAGCCTCTGCCAGGGCTTAGAAATGGTTTTGGTGAAGAAATTTTCCCAAATATCCCATCTAAACCTCCCCTGGCACAACTCAAAGCTGTTTCCTCTTGGGCTATCACTTGTTACCTGGGAGAAGAGACAGACCTGCACCTGGCTACAAGCTCCTTTTAGGGTGCTGTAGAGAGCTTATAAGCTGAAAATTCAATCTAAAAATGAGGAATGAAATATAAAGTTTATTAATAGGCACCAATAATTGCTATGTGAATTTGTATTCTATATGGAGTAATGTGTTCCTTCTTCCAGTCAGTGTTTAAACTCAAGGTACTGTCAAACTTCCTAGTTAATTAGTCATTTTTTTCTCTTTTTGTAAATGTTCTGCTTTCTTGTATGTGTTGTTTTTTAGGTTTTGGGGTATTTTAAAACTAATAGAATCTTTTGTGGCTTTATCCATTTTTGGCATCACTCAATTGCAGGTAAGATCCTGACTGTGAGTAAGAAGTGCTGAAAGCAAGCTAGGGACCATTTCTTTGTGAATCCATGGGTTTGACCAGGCTGGTTTTACTCACCTGAAGAATTTCCTCACTCTTGGAGCAGCCAAGTCTCATGGCAGGAGCTGTTTGCAAAGTGAGACAGTCTATTTCAATGTACAGCTGCAGTATGAACATGCAAATTGCTTTTTCATAATGCATTAAAAATGTTTCACTTGATCAGAAAGGAGAAAAAGATGAAGTTTAGCATCAACCAGAGGGGCTTTGACTTCTGGGCTGAAGCACAGCGTTTATGACATGGAGAGATGCTTACATTTCCAGGCAATATAGTCAGTAGAGGCTGCTGCTAAATCTCCCTGTTGCCTGTATTTCCTTGGAAAGATGGTGTTGAGAGCACAAATCCCTGCAAGGCTCCTCCCTGTCGGTGTAAATCCCAGGCTGTGGCTGGATTTCAGGTGGGTTTGAGCTGTGTTCTGCAGAGTGGAGCTGCTGGAGCCAGGCAGTGAGCAGCAGAGGGCACTGATCTAACAGGAGTGGGAGAAAAATTGTCATTTCACTTCAGTGCAGTCTAAATGGCCCCAAGATTAATCTGTTAATATCCTCTCATTCCTTTCCCTCCTATATCAGTGTTAATTGCCAAACAAGTGACAACTTTCCCCAGTATATTATACTGGTCCATTATACACTGCTGCTGCAGATATGGTTATTTGCAAATTCGCTACAGACTCCTCCACAAACTCCAGAGGTTTTTATGTTGCTCCTGTATGTATGAATACAAATAAATAGAGGCTGCAGTTCCATCTATATCAAATTTAATCTGCATGCTGTTTAAAGCAGTCTAAATATTAAAACCAGATTATTGGAGTTTTCCATGGGAATAATTTTATTCTTCAGAGTTTACTTTCAAATCAACTTGTCTCTTTCCTTTGAGTTTGCCTCCAAAAGATGCTTTCTTCTCAGGATTACAGGATTTTTATTGGCTCTGCACTCACAAGTGTATTTAAGGAATGGTTTATACCTGTTGTCAGCTGGGCTGATAAATGCACCCACCACAGAGACTTGGCATAAATACTCATCATAAACCTGGCTGCATAAAACACATGCCATGAAATCCAAAGGACAAGGCCAGCATGGATGTGCTGGGGTGAAGGAGAAGGCAAACAGGGGCAGAAGTTGCTGCTGGTGATCCCCAGCTCCGGGGCAGAGCGGAGCAGAGGGATCCCAGCGGCTGCGGACAGGGCTGGAGGCAGAGGGTGTCAGCAGCACCGACGGAGCTTGGTGTGTCTGCAAATTGCTCTGACAGCCAGGGCCCTAAAAAATTTTAATTTGAGAAATGAACCTGCTCTAAACTTCACAAGTGAAGCCCTGCAGCTTCTGACTTGGCCAGGATTTTCGTGAAGATAAATGAAAATAGACTTAAGGACTCTGACAGCAGCCAGTGGGCAAGGCCGTGTCTTGTGTCTGACAAAGAGCCCGACCTGTGTCACGAGATTGAGGTCAGGAAATAAATATCAGCTGCTGTAAGCACGTCTGCAGTGTCACAGCATTATTAAAAGCCTTTCAGGTTGAGCAAAGGACAGTTGTGTAGAGGTAGCCTTGAGGTCTGGCCGCCTACAAATGGTGGTTTATTGTCTGTTATGTATTAGTCTTACCGAGAGCATGATGTCAGAAATAACTGCACCCCGCAGAGCTTTCGGAGATTTGGCTGCTGCCTTGTTTTTGGAAGAGTTTGCAGTGAAAAAAAGCCCATTACTGAAGGTGCAATTTGGTTGTTACTGAATATCAGGGCTCAAACCAGGAAAGGGATCTCACTCTGAGCTATTTGGGATGAAAACGCAAAACCACTATGGACAGCACTTCTCTCTGTTTTCTAATCACAATTAAAATGAGAAAACGTCTTGAATGGCTGGGAAGGGGTTATCCCACCTCCCCAAACATGCTAAAAGCAGCATGTTTAGTACTTGTTTTGGGAAATTCCTACCAACAGGTATAAACCATTCCTTAAATACACTTGTGAGTGCAGAGCCAATAAAAATCCTGTAATCCTGAGAAGAAAGCATCTTTTGGAGGCAAACTCAAAGGAAAGAGACAAGTTGATTTGAAAGTAAACTCTGAAGAATAAAATTATTCCCGTGGAAAACTCCAATAATCTGGTTTTAATATTTAATATTCCTACCTTCAGGTAGGTCATACTGTTAGGAGTCAGCAAACAACTGTCAGCTTCAACAGAATAATACCAAATTGGTCTCTCCAGCTGAAGACAGATGCCCACTTCCTATGTTCAAACAGACATTCTTTTCAAATATGGATGTAGCATCTTCCCAGTTGATTGGTAGTACAGCTTTGTGAGCACCAAGTACTTTCGAAAACAGAGTATTCACATTATGTGATCATTTCTTCAAAAAACTTTTTAATGCAAACTGCTTTGAATGTAAGTTTTGGGCTCAATTTTTCTGTCCTGTCCCCCACTGGGTGCTGTTTTATCCCCTCAGTATGAAGGCAGCTGGATTTTGTGCTTAATTACATTTTATATGTGGCTTAGCAGTGGCCATTTGCCAGAGAACTTATTCATGACTCTGGATGTGAAGCAGAATCTGGCTTTAGTTCAGTCTGAGAGGCAGCAGGTCAGACTTTAATGCGTGGTGGCTTTCTGATTTGTTTGTTTGATTCAGTCTTGTTCAGCAAATGCCAAGAAAGAATTTCCTACACTGAGTTAGGTCATCTCAAGCGAGGTCAGTCAGAGTGGGCTGCCCAGAAAAGTCCCTGATTTTAAGCTGATTTTTAGTTTATTCCTGGCAAAGGGAGGCAGCCCAGGATTTTCTGCTGCTACAGCTGCTCTTGGGCTCTGTTTCTGTCCATGAATTGCTTCCAGCTTAGGTCCTACTGCAGGATCTGGGCTGGACTTGTCCGAAGTGTATGTGAGCCATCTCCTGAGATGGATTTCCATATTTTATTAGTGGGAGTGAAGCAGCGAGCCCAGCTTTAGACTGCCTGAGCAGAAAAAGTAATGTAGACACTGCATGAAATCCTGCAGAACAGAGATGCTTGGGAGGGGCTTATCCCATCCCATACCGCAGAATCCTGGAATGGTTTGGGGTGGGAAGGAACATTAAAGCCCGTTTCATGCACCCCCTGCCATGGCCAGGGACACCTTCCACTATCCCAGGCTGCTCCAAGCCCTATCCAACCTTGAAATATCAGCTACTGCAGAAAGAGAAATAGTTCAGTATGTCAGAACCCACTAGATAAAAAAAAGAACTTAATTTTGATCCAAAAAGGAGAGAAGAACTCAGTGTTTCAGGCGTGGTACCCAATACCCTCATAACATCTGAGAGGAACGTTAAAAAGGAGGAAAAGAAGGAAAAAAAGCATTTTACAGCAACTGTAGGAATGTCACTAAGTTAGGAATGTGAGGGAGGTGTCCAAGGGGGTCACATTGTTGAGAGCTCAAAGGGCTGCCCAGGGAAGTTTGGGGTCCCCATCCCTGGAGGTGTCCAAGGAAAGCCTGGAGCTGGCACTCAGTGCTCTGGGCTGGGGACAAGGTGGGGACTGGGCACAGCTTGGACTCTTTGGATGATCTTTGAGATCTTTTCCAACCTCCCTGATTCCATGATTGAAAGGAGGATTGTGGCATCCATCATTTGCAAAGGTCAGTGTAGAAAATTCACCAATTCTTAATGCACTTGATTTCCTAAAAAAATAACTTAGTTTTCTTCACCAGCTCTACTGTCATTTCCCAGAAAACAAAGATACAGCCAGGAATAATTGCTTTAGCCTTTAGTTTCAAGTGGAATTTCTTCTTTTCCTCTGCCAAACAAATAGAAAAAGCAGTTGGACTGGTTTAACATATACTCCTATCTAAGAAGAAAAATCCAATAGAGATGAAGATAACTTTATTTCTGTCAGTGAAGAAAAATATATATTTGATCCAATCTACACTAAACTTTTTTTTGCAGTTCTTGAGAAATAAAAATGAAAAAAACAAATCTATATATCACATTCTAGGCCAGTATTTGATGACATTCCCCTTCAGTTTTCCCTTCTGTTTTCTTACTAACTACAACAAAAAAGGGAGAGTGTAAGTTTATGTACCAGTAAAGGTAGAGTAGCAGAGATCCCAGGCACCTCATTTTACAATTTGCTTTGACATGAAGTGAGAAATAACTGAGCACAACCTTTACTACAATAATTGGATTTTTGCCATCAGGAAAAGCTTGTTACATTTGTGTCCTCTGAGAAATAATACACTTTTTAGGTTGAGTTTTATAGACTCCACTCTGTGTAACCTTAGAGGGCTCAAATTCCAGCGAGAGGGATGTGATGTGCAGGGGCTGGATCCTTCCCTGCCCGTGTCGATCGTCTGTCATCGTTCTGTCAATAGTGGTGCTTGGTTTACACCACCACAGCCTCAAAATCATTTTGTGAGACAGGTCTTACAACACAGGCTAATTTTAGAGCAGTCTCCTCTGTCTTCCTCTTTTTATTTTGCTCTTTTTTTGCTGTTGTTGTTTCTGGTTTTGCCTGTGATTTTTCTCCCTCCGTGCAATTTCCTTGAAGAATTATAGAAAAATAGAATTAGTTATAAAATCTGCATGGATATTGCACCTGGAAATACCAGTTAGGTCAGAGCCCAAGGATGAGCGAGCTTTGTCAGCTGGGGATAGGAAATTCCTTTAATTTTAGCATCTCAAGTGTTTTGAAGCTGTCTGTGGTGTTCCTCTCCATCAGATCTCAGCTCCCCCAATCCAAAAAACTGCTTAATTTCATGCATCTCATTAAACGTGTGAGCAATTCCATAGATTTCATTAGTACTACCAAGTAATGTTTTACAAAAATCATTGACGATCATATACAGGTTTGTCAAGGAGTGTTTTTGTCATTCTGTTGAAGCTGAAATGAAACAAATATTGAAGATTTATGGTGTTACTTTAGATTTTGTTATCATGCAAAAGTCCAGAATATTCGTACCCATTGTGCTATTGCTCCTGTGTAGTGAATACAAGAGCAGTAAAAAAATGAAACATGAATTCAAAAATATTCTGACTTTTTATACTGTAAAAGAAGCAACAGGAGCACTGCAGATGAACATGACCACTGGTGAACCATTCGTGACCCCAAGAGATTGGCATTTCAGCATCCAGGATTAAGTATCCTATGAGGAACACTAGATTTGATAAAAGGATTAGATATTAGGAAGAAATTGTTGCCTGTGAGGGTGCCCAGAGAAGCTGGGGCTGCCCCTGGATCCCTGGAAGTGTCCAAGGCCAGGTTGGACGGAGTCTGGAGCAACCTGGGGTAGTGGAAGGTGGTGGGACTCGATGAGCTTTAAGATCCCTCCCAGCCAAGTCCATCCTATAACATAATATGATCTGAAGCTGTTTTATTTCAATATAGCCAATGTGAGATGGGAAGTGTGAGGTGATAACAAGCCATTTTAAGAGCGGGAGATAGATATTAAGTTGAAGTGCCTTGTACTCAACATCAATTTGAATTTACTTCAAACTTTGCATAACCTTCTCCTCAGAGTTATACAAATGTCTTGATAGACTCATTAAAATCTGGAAAATGGGAGAGAAATCTCAAGATCAGACATTCACGAACGAGAGGAAATAAAAATCTATAACTGAAGTGTGAAATGAGAGTGGATCAGTGAGAATTTTAAGTTTCAATTTCTTTCACTTTGTGGCTTTATCACACACCGTTATTTCACCACTTTTTATGTAGCAGAACGCACAAGTTACAACCTATTTATTCCGTTTTCTTTTTGCAGGGTCTTCTCTTTGGCTGTGTTCTCATTCTACTTGTGTAGCTCAAGGTGAAGACCCCTCTGGTGTCTTTGATGGAAGAGGAGAACCCAGCACTAGAGAATCTATGAGAAATAATGATTTGTGTGTGCTCCTTTCATTCCCCTGGTATTCAAAAGAGGAGAGATTCTGATTAGGGATCCTTTACAAGCTCAAAGTCCCTCTCCTCCTTCTAGAACCAGATTTTAAATGCAATTTACCTCATCAGGGGATGTGCATGGGTTTGTTTTTCAGAGTGTTCTTCTGACTTGTTACTGAGCACATCTCGTGAGTATTTCCTGTTCCTGTCTCCCTCCAAACAGACAGCACAACTGGCAGCATTTTTAGTCCCACAAACCAAAATTGTTTTCTCATATCTGCTGTTCCACTGCACTTAAAATGTGGTTCTTGTCCTTGAAATGTGACTTTTATTCTGATGAAAGATTTTTTGGTTGAGACTCCCATTTACACCCCCAATTGATGGAGAAACATTGAGATTTTCTTTATCATGATTGCACAGTATGAAACAAATTGCTTCAGATTATGATCCCCTCTAGTTTAAATTGTTCCACTGTTTAGACTGGAGCTGGCTGACAGTTTCTTCATTTATCTTTCTTGGCTAACGCAGCCCTGGACATATTTGAGGCATGGGGCTGGGGCTGGTTTGTCAACCCTGACCTTGTGCCACATTAGCTCTTTGCAAAGCTGACACTCTTCATTTCTCAGCCCTACATTTTGTTCTGAGCTCTCTGAGCCAGGATTAGCCACAACTGCTTGTGACATTTGTATGGACAGGTATTAAAAGCCATCATACGGGGTTTTCTTTTTCCCACTCCCTACTGGCCAGTGGTATTCTAGATCAGAGACACAAATCCCATCATTCACACCTCATAACAAAGTTTATTTGCTATTTGTCTTAACTCATTTATTTTATAGAGTTGGTCTGGCTGAAAACCAACTTTTACACTTGAAATCTGAGCCATTGAAACTAACAGTGAGTTCTTGCTACTCAGGGATTACAAGTTGTCTGTGATGGACATCCTGGTGGTTTCTTCTGAAAATAGGCTTTGGTCAACTTTAGGCTTTGTGTTAGGAAAGGAAGCAGCTTTGGAGCTGAAAACTGAGGAAGTTGTGTGACTCACAGTTGATACAATTGTGTAAGTACTTCCATGAGTGCTTGGAGTTTATTCCATGTTCACTTTAAATTGGATAAAACTAACCCTTGTTCCAAAGCCTCCGGGAGAGGCAGCCAGCATACTCTCATCTGCTTCTTTTCACCAGGAAGGTGGCCTCGCTTCTTCACAACAATTTCTTCCAAACTTTGCACGTTCAAAGGCTGAGCCTCAGCTTTGCTCCTAATGGGAATTAATAGCACCAGGAAATTCTAACAGCAGTTGTCTCTTCAGGAGAATGATGGTGTGACACACTAAAAGTTGCCTCTCCAGTTTTCCTGCAGACAGGAGCCCATGGGGGGAAAAAACTCCCACATTATTCAAGAAACAAACAAACCAAATCCACAATGACCCTGCTCACAGGGACTCCCAGACTGGCTCGTTTTCTATTGTAACTCACAAACCTTAAAAAAATATCTTGGCCTGAAAAGGTCTCACGTAGGTCGTGCAAACCCAAAGCATTTGGGAATCAGCTGCTAAAGAAACATGAAAACAAAAAAAATGTTGATTGCATTGTACTGGGAGAAAGCAGGTGAAGCTCATCCCAGCAGGGAGATTTATCCATGGCTCAGCTCCTGGATGAAGAGCAGCTCTTGGAGGAGAGGGAGGTCTGTGGCACCCTCAGCTCATCACTGAGCCCACATGCAGCTGTTTGGCTGCCAGATGCTCTGGTTTTAATGGGTGAATCACAGCTGCAGCCCTGAAAACGCAGCACTTCACTCTCCAATCTGTCCTGTTCAGTCCTGATGTCTCATTTTCACTCTGCAGATTATTTTCAGGCCTTTATAATTTTTTTTTAAGCAGTTCTTTTTGTTTTGTCTTGTATTTTTAGAGACCTTTGTGAGCCGTAGAATTCTGTGTGGTTATTCAAGTAAAGCTTGAAACAGTTGAAGTCCAAGATATTTTAATATGTTTAAATACTACAGAATGTAGGCCTAAATTCAATTAAGTTGAGAATTTCAAGAAACCTAAATCAGCCATGTAGGAGGCCCTGGAGGGCTTTTTCTCTCCTGAGGATAAATGTTGTGTTTCACATGGTGACAGACACCCAAAATGCAAACAAGGCTCACCTCCTAAATTTGGTTTGTTGTTCCATAGGTGATTTACCTTTATGGTTCTTCACCTCTAAGTGGGTAAAGAACCAAAAATATCTGTCCTTGGTGAATCCCAAATAATAGAGGAAGGCTAGTGAGCTGATCAGGAGAGACTGAGCGAGAATCAGGGAACAATTGGCAGTTTGCACTGACTGTCAGAGGGCACAAGGTCTGGGCATGTCCAGAAGTTGAGTTTCTCATGACTGTGCCCCTACTGTTGAGGATAAAATGTTGATCTTTATCAGGTCTGAGCTATCTGCATAATCTCCTTCCCTGACTGCCGAGCTCTCTGAACAAACCCTGCAGCGAAGGGACAGAAAAGTTCCATTTTCTAACTTGTTTTGTGAAAGATCTGTTTTGCCCGGCACTGCAGGCTTTGGAGAAGGTCATACCCACCAAGCTTTTGTCTTCAGTTGAGCCTGGACTTCCTCCTTCATGCCTGAGCAGGAGGAAGCTGTGAGTATATGACAGAATCATGGAAAGTTAATGACTTTGAAGATCATTTAGTCCCAACACCCCCTGCTGTGGGCAGGGACACCTCCCACTAGACCCAGCCATGGGCCACAGTCACTTATTTATGTGGGAAGTGAAAATAATTCCCCTCAAGAGCACTTCACATCTTCTTTTTCCTAACTCAAAACTATACAATATATTGATTTTTATTGCCTTTTTATGCCAAATAAGACACAGATGAGGCTATGTAACATTTCACTCATTTCTCATCCTTCAGTAATGATAATTTACATCAAGAGCTGTAAATTGCCAGACCACAGGAAATAGCATGAAATAAATATTTCCTAAAGCGCTTTAATATGAGAGCTAATACTTCTAATGTGTGTGTCTTGTAACTTGGTTCTGAGAGTTAATTGGATTGTCATACTTACATGGGTAACTATTCAAACAAGTCTAAACTTCGTAAAACCTCCTGTAAAGAGAGACAGGCAGTGTTAGAGCAAAATCAACCCCAAACTTTTAAGCCTGTTTGCACAGCAAGCTCAATAAGCACTTTTGCTGATCTGCCCGAAACCTGGACAATTTAAATGCCATTATTCTCTTTGTCAATGCTCAGGCAAGTTCTGGTATGAGTGGAAAACCTAAAAAGATGAAGTTTGTTTAATAAAACACGTTAAAATGGGTAGCATGAAACTGAATTATTTCAACTGGAATATATACACTGGAGAAAAGCAAGATCTTGAATATTCACATTACAGCTCATTGAAAAGGCAATGGGCTATGCAACAAGATTGACAACAAAGGGAAAAATGATGAGGAAAATTGCCTTACTTATCTGCTAGAGTGCTCTTGACTGCCAACTGTAATTTTATGGTTCATTATATAAAAAAATACCATTAATGTTAGTACTTGTGTATCATAATCACGAGAAGAAGGGAAAAAGTTCATTGAAATGTGCTCCATTTTTAATCAAGACACTGTAATTGTGTGTTTTTCAGGCATCATCAATTTCCATCAATTTTACTGCTGCACCAATAATGTGCTGCTATAGTTCTTCCACAGGTCAATTCCTGCATGAGGTACATTGACTGCAGGGTTGTAAACTGTAAATAAACAGTGGCATAATTTGTCTTCTCTGATATTACTTGATACATCACCAGCTTTGAGTTTGATAAGGGGAGCAAATGGAACGGCTGGGTTCGAATCGAGTGGTGCAGCACAGACCTTAGAAATTGTTATATAAATGTTGTTATATAAAATGTCAGGCAGCAGCCAATATTAGCATCGCAGAGCCACCATCACACAGCAAATGTGTCTGTCAACTTAGCTGGGTGTTTTTGGGAGTTCTGAAAATCACAGATCGGGTAAAATTGTCTGCAACAACAGCAGGGGCTGCACTGGGACGTGTCTGTCACCAGCCCTGTGAGTTGGCCAGCTCAAAACAGGCCTGGCCATGGGAGAATTTGGGTTCCTCACACCCAAAAGGGAGTGAAGGTGTCACTAACCCATTTCTTTTTTGGAAAGGGAGCACAAGGGAGTTTCATGACATCTTTGAGTGCACAGGAAGTTTTGTGCAGAACACATTTTCTGAATTAACGTTGGTATTATTCCATAGGATGTTAGGGAACAAATCTACAGCAGAGCCTCAATCCCAGAGCAATCCCACAGCAGAGGAGAAGCCTTTCCTAAGGACTTTCTTCATGCTAAAAGAGAAGTGATTCACAGATGATGTTTTCTTAGATGGAGGATGCCCAGACTTTCTTCATCCCATGAGTCTGTGGTGGAGACTGACCTTTGGTAAATGCTGCTCTTTTCTCTTGGGAATGGGCTGAATTTAGAGGACTGGCTAAGTTAAATTTTGTTTACAAAATTGAAGTTAAAACCAAGTCACAGCTGGCCAACCAAGTGCTAAATGTTTGTGTTCGGTGTGCTATCAATATTTTTGAAAGGTTTTTCACCTACTGGTGCAGAATATTGATAAAAACTGATGGTATTTATGGGGAGCCTCTGTGGAATCTGATCCTTAATCCCACTGAGCATATCCCCTTCTTTCAGAACAAGTCATGGAATCACAGAATGGGTTGAATTGGAAGACACCCTAAAGATCATCTCATTCCAACCTCCTGCCTTGGGCAAGGACCCCTTCCACTAGCCCAGGGCCAGAACTACCACCAGTATTTGTTCTCCTGCTCACTCTTTTAATCCCAGTCTGAGATTGGGAGGCTAATCCCAATTAGAGCTGGCATTTTAAACCCAGTCTGAGTTTCTTGCTGAGAAATCTCCATGTGGATCCCCAAAAGTGGGGGCAGATTTGTGCAACCCGTGAAAGCAGCCCTGGCACACACCACAGCCTGGAATGAATGCATTTTCTCTCCACTCTTCCTGTTTTGAAAGTTCCCTGTCCTTAAATAAAGGAGGAAAAGCTCAGTACTCTGGCAAGGGCTGGTGCTGAGTAGCTCATGTTAGGGCAAACAGCTCATAAAAGTGGCATTGCTTGGGTCATATATTCGTGTAGTATTTCAGCTGTGTGTGTGTCAGACACTATCGGATTTGTAGAGCTTTAATTATAAATTACTTGATAAAATAAGGTCAGCTGTCAAAAACCCATTCCAGTGTCTGAGGCACTCCAAGTTTTGGTGGTGGGGGGGAGAAAAGAGCAGCTTATGTAATTCCTGAAGAGTAGAGTCTTCAGTCTGGGGAAGTGGAGGATGGTGAGACTGCAGCTGAGGGGCTTTCCTGAGGCTGACAAGCCCTCCAGAAATCCCATCACTTTGCCAAGGCAGCAGCATCCAGGGCTCTGGGAACAAACTGCTGCCAACTGAACCTCTCCTGAGCTCAGCAATAGGCCTGAAATAGCCGAAAGGATACAGACATTTATGCCTATTTCCAGATAAATGTCACTGCACACCTCCCGTTTTGAAGTGGGATCCTCCTGCAGAGGATGCTGAGCAGCCGAGTGGTGAGTGCTGGAACAGCCTCTGCTTCCTCCTGCCCCCAGCAGAAGGGAATGTCTGGGATAACACTTTGCAAATCTGCCTGGAAAAACATGGCATTATTCATAGTGTATGATTAGTCTTGCACGCTTTCCTTGTTATAAATATGTAACACATGCTCCAGTGCAGAATGTGATAATGTATTCCAACATGATCTTTATTGCTGATATTTAAAAACCTGTTCCTGAATATGCACAGTTTAAATTTCACATGAATGTACATCTCCCATTTTTCCTGGTTTAAAGCATAAAGTCTCTCAGGCAAAATGTAGGTTTTATGTCAATCCATTTTTACCCCTTTCCTCAGCTCGTTTGTCTACAGTCAAATATTTTCTTCATCTTCCACAGGAAAATATGAATTATTCTAAAGCACCAAGTGCTGCAGTGTGTGTGCATCTGTGTTTGTTGGGAAGTCAAAATACAAACAGTGGAGAAGATATCCTCATTTGTTTTCCGTTCCAGTTTTTAAGTGATATGTTAGGAAGCAATCATAATAAAGAGGAGCTGAAGAAGCTGAAGAAATTATTTCCCAGGGAGACAGCAGCCTGCTGTTATCTCTAATCTAAGAGGCACTGGATAGAGGTCATCTTCTGATCAATGAAGTGAATTTCACTTTATGATGCTGCGAACAGACAGAGAATGGTACCATCAAGTGCTTTCTGAGAGAAAACAGAAGCAGCCAGAGAGCGAGGGGAGAACCATAACAAAAGTAAACAGATTTATTGCTATAGAGAGCATGATTTACAAGGGCCCTGCAGTGCATGAAGAGGATGTTGGCCTCCTTTAGCCCCCTGGATATTCAGAGTACTGCCAAGACCTGAAATCGTTTTACCTGCCCAGGACAGTCCTCTGGACAAACGGGGTTAACAACGTGCTCTGCCCATCCAAAGATTATCCCTCCTAAAGGAAAAGCAATTTAGGTTCCAAACTGAACACTTAAGCATGGGATGTAATGTGACTTTCAGCAATTCTGAACAAGGAATGCTGACAGCTTCTGTTCCACAGTCTCCACAAACTCCAGGGCCTGGCTCTGCTTTGCCCATATTTTGCTTTTCAAGAGGAATTTGACTCGATCAGGTCTTACAGCACCGTCTGATATGATTTTGGATCTCTACATTATACGGATTTCAAGGCCTGATCAAAATGTTTGCTACTGAAATTTTATAGTTTGGAGTATTAAGCATGGACATGTCCTGGTAATTGAGCCAAAATTGGATGTGTGGTGCAGCCTGTGCCACAGAAAAGCCATAAAATAGTGCCTCCTGCTTATTTTTTTTTTCCAGACCTTGCAAAATCAATGGAAAGGTAACGAGAGCCCTTACTGTCAGCATGGATTAATCTGGAATTCCCTAGCATCTTCAGATCCTTGTGCATCAAAACACGAGTTTATATCAAAAGTTTGAACAGTGGCACAAAGTGCTCAGGAGTTCAAAAAAATGACAAGAGCCAGCCAACTAAAACGCCTCCAATTTCTGTGCTTTTCAAACTTCAAAAAGTGTGATTGTGCTGGGAGGCTTTGATCTCAATATTACTTTTTTATTGCCTTTGAAGTCAAAAGCAAAGGGCCATTGCAGCGGGATCTGGAGGTGCCAAGTGTTAGTTCCCTACAGCCACATTTAAGGTACATCCTATTAGCTACTGACCACTGGATGCTGAGGAATGTAACTGTAGTGAGACGGGTTTCTTGTTAAAGGAGGTTTCACACTCAGCAGTGTTGGTGCAGTTGGGTTTTCCCAACAAAAAGGGCGCTGATGCTCAGGACCTCAGGAAGGTTTTCCTGGAATATCCCACATTTTTAATAATCAGCTGTTCCAGCTAAGCAGCAGTTGGAATTCTGTCAGAATTACCCACCAAACAGCAGCCTGGGTTATTTTTGGAGCTGGTGAGGGGGCCCTCCAGGGGGAGGTTGGTGAGGGGCTGGAATCTCTGCCTGCTCCTGAGATGGGAACTCTGTAAATTGGCACCAGCATCTGCCTTTGAACAGCAGAACTGGAAAGGAAAAATGGAAAGGCCTGCATTTATATGGCTTGTAAAATATTCATTTATGTGCTGTGCTCGAGGAGAATCGATCTCTGGAGAGCAGGAGGTTTCTTCATCTCAGTCACATTACATTAGACAGAGGAGCTGAGTGGGGTGAGATGTCGTGGGGACAGTGATGGGGCCAAACAGGGCAGCACGTGCTGGCCCTGAGCTCTGCATAGGGCAGGGGGACATCAGGGCAACAGGAGAGGGACATGAGCTCATCCCTGTGCTTCTGGGTTTTGATCCCACTCAGTGGCAAATTGAAAGATTTTTGTAGATTTGGTCTGCAGTGCGTTGTTTTTTCTGCCAAATTATAACAAGGTTGAAGAGGGAGGCAATGGTTTATTCCTTTTATGTCCAGGCACATGCTGGCATTCCTGGGGTGTCCTGTGAGGGTCAGGAGTTGGACTTGGATGCTCCTTGTGGGTCCCTTCCAATTCAGAAAATTTAATGACTCCATGATTGTGAAAATGAATCTATTTTCAGATAGGGCACAGCAGGTTTGATGTTTTGCCCCTCCACAGTTCCCTGTTGCTCCCAGACCCTGGATGTGCTGCCATACTCCATGGTTTTGTGAGGGATCTATGGCGCTGGATTGACTTCCTTATTGTGGCCTCTCAAAACCACTTCTTGAGTAGTTTCCTCATCAGTTGAGGAAATTTCCATCCATTGGATTCTCTAACCTGCCAGAGCCCCAGGCAGGGCTGTGCAGAGAACATGGGATGTGGTGTGGGCAGGTACAGCTGGGTTTGCCAGTGACCAGTGACACCAGTACAGTGGTTTTTCCAGTTAAAATACCCTTCCAAGAATTAAAGTGAGGCATTCTACTGTGAATGAGGTTCTTTCAGAATTTTTCTGACATTAAGGAATCATAAAGAGTTTCAACAACAGACTTTTACATAGTTAAACTGAGAAATAGCTTCTGTAATGTTTTCAGCTACTCCTGACAATAATGTCTTTACCTCGGGAGCAAAGTATTCATGATGATGTCAATAAAGGCAGTGGTTTTGACAGCAGTTTTATACATCAGCATAGATCTGGAGTGCTGAATATTACCTGTGTTATCAACTGGCTAACGCTTTCCACAAGAGAGATGTCTCTTTAGAAAGCTGCTCCTTTTATGAGTGTCATCAACTCCTGTCAGCTTGACACCGCTGGCTTTGACTGGGTTTGAAGCTTTTGTTGTTGTTTAAATTTGTGATAACATAAGTGAGTGTTTTTTTGAGGAATGGATGTTGAAAAATATGTTCTGTTCACATATAAATGGCTTCATTCAGCTGCTTTTTTGTGAGAGCTCTGAGATCAGTGGAGGAAAAGACTTAAGTAATAGAGTGATTTGCCACGCTTTTGGTGCTAAAACAGCACAGGTGTAGCTCATGCAGAGGCAGTGACTTACTGCAGCTCTAAATATCTCTCCATTTAGAAGCTCTGGGGTTTAAAGCTTTGTGCAGAGTCTCCATTGGATTTAGGATAACCCAAGGGCAGACAGGCACTAGGAGCACATGGAATGTACAAGTGCATAATCTATCCCAACAAGGAATGCTTGTAGTATCAGGAATATTTATTGCTCCATGTTAAGAAAAAAGAAAACCAAACCAACTTTTATATTTCTAACAGTGCAAATAGGTGTGGATTTGTAATTTATGGATGCAGAAAGAGCCCGGGCTTGCTGACAAACTGCAATTTTTCACTGTTGGTGAAAGGAGCACCAATAAAAAGAGATGGAACATCTGGCACAGCTCACCAGCAGCTTGTGTCTGCGACTGGTGGTCAAGGCCACGCTCCTGAAGAAGACCAAGGAAGCATCACCCATGATTCCAACAGGTGAAACTAAATCTTCCCAAAATGATCACTGCCATCTTGTAAGAGCCTGGTATCAACACAGCATCCCAGAATCCCAGAAGGGTTCGAAGGGACCTTAAAGCTCATCCCATTTCAACCCCCTGCCATGGGCAGGGACACCTTCCACTATCCCAGGCTGCTCCAAACACCATCCTGCCTGGCCTTGGACACTTCCAGGGACCCAGGGGCAGCCACAGCTGCTCTGGGAAACCCCTTCCAGGGCCTCTCTACCCTCACAGGGAAGGATTTCTTTCTAATATTTAATATATTGAACCAACACACCAAAGCTGAACATAGATGGAGAGCAGAGAGCAGCTGCTTTCATTATGGGAGGTCTCTTTCTGAATATTTACATCTGAGATATAAATCACCCCTAACACATCACTCAGTGTAATAGGTTCCTGTAATTAAATGGGAGCTTTATTGAATAAATTACACACTGTTAATTATATGTGTAATACTCTCTGGCAATTCCTTTGACTTTATTGCAGATAAAACAATGACCTTGTCTATTTTCATAGTGCTTGATAATTTAAGAAGATTGAAGAAGTGTTAATTGTGAGTTGGCCAAGAAGTCTTTAAAATGCTTTAATACCTTTAATAGTATTAACTCAATATTGAGATAAGATTATTCCTTGTGCTTTCTGTGTGCTCACAGTGCCAGGTATTGCTCCTCTTACCTCTGGAACTCACCTGTGAGAGCAGTGGAGCTTGGAGGGGATAACAAAAACTGGGAAAATGTTGGTTTGGTCTATAATATCCACAAATCGATTTTTCTTGATGGAGTGGAGAGTCAGGAATTATCTGCATCAAATCAGCAAGGATCTTTATGTAATGAATGCAGAATTAGAATAGCAGAGTGCAACTTGATGACATTGGCCTTATTTTTTGTATATTAGTCAATAGTTGCTAAGTTTCCAATTTTCCCTTTCCTTTGGCGTCTTTATTTATAATGGAGTTATGTATACATTCACACAAGTACAAACTCACTCACTGGGCACTGAAATTAAATCCCAGTGAGGCTTTATTTTTATTTACTGCTTCCTCCAATAAATGCTCATCTTTCAAATCTCTGCAGAGCTGCATCGATTCCTGAAGTATCATCTCCCAGTTTATTGAGTACAAGCAGTGACTGATTGTCCCCTGACACTTCAGCAAGAACTTAAATATACAAGAAATTGTTTTAAATAGGTTATGACTTTATTAAGATACCACCACATCTGGGAAATTATTTGGGATGGTTGGGAATTTCTTGATAGTTTTTTTTGTTCCCCCCACTGGAAAAAAAATGCTGATTTGCCCAAATCCAAGCTGTTTGCTGAGCAGAATTTGATTCAACAGATCCAATTAAGAAGAAAAAGAAGCCAGCGCAGTAGCAGGTTGACACTGTTAACTGGAGATTGTGCTTTTCCTTGTGGTGGCAATTTTTCAACATTTTAATGAACTTCCACTTGAAAAAAAAAAGGAAGTGGAAACCAATTAATTTGAGTGACCTGACAAAAAAAAAAAAAAGGAGGGGGGCGGGGGGGAGTGTTGGTGGGTGGCAATGTGAGATCACAGCTTTACACCCTGTCTCGTACAGAACTTCCCTGCAAACTGCTGAAAACCTGTGGGAAAACCAAGCTCCATCCGCTCTCAGTGGGGAACTTCCTTGCTGCTGCACTGCTGATATCCTCCAGACTTAGAGAAAACTTGGGAATTTAAAGGGAAAATCAGCATTAACAGCCTGGTTTTTATCTTTTTGGTGTCTTCTGCTTTCCTGAGAGCAGCTTGTTTCCATCACCAGAGTCGAGCTTGGGGTCCTGCCTGTCTCTCGTCTCTTCCTAGTAAATTCCAGCCCATCCCTGGTCCTGTTTAGCTTTGCTGGGATCTTCCTGAGATTCTCTTTTTGAGGAGAATCATTCTGAGAAATGAGAAAATGTTACAGGGACAATGAGCCATCCAGAACTGGGGAAAAATCTGTGAGGAAACTGAGATTTTCCTTGATCAAGACCCTTCTGACACCTTGAGAACCTCCATCTCAGATCTCACCATGAAGAACTTTTCTAACCCTCCGGACATGCAGTGAAATGGCCCCATGTCAGTTTAGGCCAGTGATAGTTTTAGAATAATCTTTCACAGGCTTGTCTTGGACCCTTTCAAAGATCCATGAAAAAAGCAATTATGATCATTAAACCCGTGTAATATTAAAGTACCAATCCTACTGAACACCTACTGGACATCAAATTTTTGTGTTAAACAGTATTGATCCATTTCTAAACAGTATTGATCCATTTCTAATCATGACTTTGCTTGAAACTGGCATTACTGCAACATCAGGATCCTGTCAAGTTAGTTTGAAATCACTCTGCTTCAGAGGAAACACTTGAATTTAAAGTTTGAAACGATCTTGCATTTAAAACAACATTTAAAAAAAATTAATTTGCACCTCAATAGGGAGCAGGAAGGACAGCAAAATCCTTTTCACCAGGGTTTGAAAACTACAGCAAATAACTTCTTCAGTCAGAGAAAAAGAACCTAATAGCAGCTTTCTCTGGGAACTCACAGGATTTCTCTGTTCAGTGGAGCAGGAAAATACATGTGCTTTGTATGAATACAGAAATGAAGAAATACTTTATCAAGCAAAAATATGGGTATTTCTTCCAGAATTTCCATTGCTTTGGAAATATTTTTTTTTCTTTTTTTGACACAGTTTTCCTGGTCTGTTGTCTGATGGATTGATCTAAGATGAGAGAGGAAGTGCTTTCCTTCCTTTGACTATAAAGAAAAGGGAAGAAAGAAAAACTAAGCATTAAGATGCCAACATGTGTTTCATCTACTTCAGTTCTGCCCGAGAGAACTGTTCAGCATTTTCCCCCTTTGCAGAAATTATTGCTTTACCTTCCCTGCCTCTTTCCACAAGTTTTCCTATTTCTTCCTTAGTTTCTTATTTTTTCCTTTGTATTTTACCATTCACATGAGAGTTAAGCACCTGCTCCCTAAGGTTATCTGGAAATACCCCACCTGGGCAGGTGGATGAGAACAAAAGTTCTGCTTTGCTACTGAGATGCTAATCCTCAAAATTTTAAATTTAATTAGTGAACTTTACCAGCCCACTTTGAGAGGAATACTGATCAGGTCTCTATCCCCAGTGTAATTCTTATTTCTCTGAGACCTTTTAATAGAAAAACGGTGCCTTTCTCCAAATGTGGAACTTTATTTATTTGCATCTCCTTTCCCAATTACTTAAATTAATATAAAGATAGCAGCTGCAGACAGAGTGGAGGAGCAGGAGTATTTTTCCTTGATTGAGTTTCTACCTCTACATTTCCCAAAGCAAAAAAATCCAGCTTGGAATTGGATTAAGGGGGTTCACACCATGTTTTGTATTGGTTCATTTAATAGGTATAAGATTCACCTAATTTAGTTCATTCCATAAAAGCTACATCAGTTTGAAACTTGTTTATGTATTCAACCAGTAATGGATCTCTGTTATGGGAGCTGTGGTTTTTTTGAAACATGAGGAATTTTTTAAATTGTGAGCAATAATGTCCATGTTTTTTGAGCAAAATCTTCTTTACCCACAAGGTTATGGGTATTTTTTGAGAAGAAAACGTTTTGGATGACTTGATAGACACCCGTCAATGGAGATACCCCAAATCACTTAAAATATTTAATATTTTTGTCTAATTTTACAGCTGGACTCTTCAGGTGTCTACAGAAATCAGGTTACCAGCTCTGCTGAACTTCAGTTTGAGGAGGTTCTCTAAAGCCTACAGGAACCTCAGATTGCCAGGAGGATTAGAAAAATAAGAAGATTTCATTCATTTTAGGATTAAGAAGCAAGCATGAGAAACGTGTTTACTGATTTCTGATAGTCTCACTGTGATCAAGCATAATTTTCTTGTTGCAGTTCTGGCAGTTATTAAATGGAAGAAAGAAAAACTAAACACAATCAGATAAAAAAATTAAAGCCTCGAGTGCAACAAAGTGTGATGTGAAATACTTGGAGAAAGCCAGGATGAGGTTTGCTCCAGTGGAATTCCTCAGGTAAGTGAAAATCATCTCTTTTTCTCCCTGTTTTTATTCCAAGACCGCAGTTTCCGGGTGGAATTCTCCTGTTGTACAATGCACCAAGAAATCTCAGCAAGCCACCAGCTCCACCAGTGCTTCCCCCAGTTCAAATGCAAACCCATTCCCCACTTAAATATTTAACTTCAGCAATTTGACAGCCCAGGCAGCAAGGCCTGGTAAATGTTATCAGCCAGCAGGAACAGAACAGCGACAAACCCCAGCAATGCCTCAAAGGAAGGTCAGCACTGCAAACAAATGACACCAGAGCCTTCAGCTGGGGGCTGCTCTCCAAAGCAGGAATAATGGGAAGGTGCCAAATTTCAGGATATGAAGTTATTTAGCCTCAGTTTGACTCAATGACGGACAGTGGCACTGAACTCCTGAGCTGGCAGCTTGATTGCAGCCCATAAATAGTGTGTGTGTGCCGTATCAGAGACACCCCCTAACTCCCTGGGGACTGAGGATACAGCAGGAATGGGAAATACAGGAAACTCAGGACTTTTTTTTCCCCTTTCTTTCTTTCAGGGGGAAGGCAGAGGATGTCATTGAATTAAAACCCTTTTATTTTGTGCAGATTTTTCAGCTTTGCTGGAAGTTTCAAAGCCCAGCTCTCTGATCCATGATTTCATGGGTTCTTCTTAGAAGATAACATCCTCCAAACGGGATTAATTTCCTGGATAAGGCAGGAAAGATCTATTTTTAAACTCTTGCAGGGAATCAAGCCGAAGAAAGTCTCAAAACCATCGAGTGCAGGTGCAGGCTGTACTCACAGCTGACACCACCATCAGGTTGGGAATGTTGCAAGGATAATCACAGCCTGGTAACTTTTGGGTCATTTTTTTACCAATATCGATTGGCTGACTCTGCAAAAATGCTGCAAATGTGGCAGGAGAAAGCCGTGCTGATGTTCATGGACTGCAGGGTGCTGGGGTCAGGGAGCACCACGAGCCAAGGGTGCCCGGTGCACACTTTAATGAAGTCCGACATCAAAATTCAACGTGACCTTGTGTTGTACAAGAGCAGGAATATCGTGGGCTACATCAATAAAACCTGAACAAGGTCTTTTTTCAGCTGAAAGGAGTCTCTGACACCTGAGCTGCTATAAATATTCATTGGGAAAACAGACCAAATGGTATTGAGGGTTATTTTTGGTAGGACTGGGGACTGCATTTAGGTTTATGCCACAAGAAACTAAACTGGGGATTTTATTTATGGAACTATAATATTAGAAGGAGTAGTTTAAACTGGAGTTTCAAATGGGGATATAGGAATGTCTCCACGTGCATTCTTAAGAAGTGTTCCCCAATCAAAATCCTTTCTTGAGAGGAGTTCTCTGATCAGGGGAGAGCAGTTCTTGTGGCTTCAAAATAATATCTGTAGAGTCAAAATATGATAACACAGCTTTTGAATGTGCTTGTATTGGGCTTTTGTTAGTCAGTACCTTGTTTTGTTTTTCTCTGGAATGTAAAGATCAGGATGAAAGATTAATTAACTTCAGTTTCACCCCATCTCAGCTGTGGGAGACTTGTCCAAGGTGAACAGAGGGATGGAGCAGCTCTGCTGGGAGGAAAGGCTGGGAGAGTTGGGATTGTTTAGCCCGGAGAGAAGCTTTGGGGTGACATCACTGTGGCCTTGCAGGGCCTGAAGGAGCTACAAGAAAGATGGAGAGAGACTTGAGACAAGGGTGTGGAGTGACAGGACAAGGGAATGGCTTCAAACTGCCCAAGGGCAGGGATAGATGGGATATTGGGAAGGAATTCCTGACTGTGAGGGTGGGGAGGCCCTGGCATAGGGTGCCCAGAGAAGCTGTGGCTGCCCCTGGATCCCTGGCAGTGCCCAAGGCCAGGCTGGACATTGGGGCTTGGAGCAGCCTGGGACAGTGGGAGGTGTCCCTGCCCATGGCAGGGGGTGGAACAGGATGAGCTTTGAGGTCCCTTCTCACCCAGGCTATTCTACACTTCTCTCAGTTATACATTTAAATATACCTGCATATCTGGATAATTCTATCTAGACAATTACAGCACTCAGTTGTCCTGCCCAGAGCTCAGCCCACAAACCCTGCCTCAAACCCTCTCCTGCACGAAGGCAGCCCAGCTGCTCCGTGTTTGGGGACATGGAAGTGGCACATCCCCATCCCAGCAGCGGAGCCACTCCAGCCAAATGTAAGCTGAGCTCTGCTCTCCTGCTTATTAAACACCATTCATCATGGCACACTCCATGTGCCACAGCTGCGTGGGGAAATGCTGCCATTTGTGTAGCAAAGATATCTCCTTAAACTTCTTTTCAATGTTATTTTTAGCCTTTATCTATTGCTCAAACTTAAGATGCAGGCATTTTTGTTTTAGGGCCTTTTTAACGTGTTCTGGCCACGCTGACAGCACGAATTTAAAAATACCTGCTTATTTTAAAAGCAATATGTAGCTGTGATTCCTGAGCTCAGTAACAGCCACAATCTGGTTTTACTTTTGATTTTGCTGCTTTACCATCTTACAGCTGCAGTTTCCATGCAAACTTTGATGGGAGCTTTGTGCATGTGAATGTTGTTGAACATTGTGAATATTGTCGGCAGAAGCTCTTTGTTCCACCTTCATTAAAAAAGGGGGGAACACCTGTATTTGTAATGCACTTAATTATGTATAAATACATAAATACATTCACAGAGTGTGTTATAAATACATATATTTATGTCTAAATCGATACAGAAATCAATAAATACATAAATTTGTAAGTTATCAGGATTTTGCTTTTGTGATTGTATTTTTCCCAGCTCTTCACTCAGGGGCATTTCTGGCCCATCATGCACTGATTTGTTTTTCCAGAAGGCCATGGAGTGTTTTTATGTTGTTCAGCTGCCTGGGTTGGTGCTGGGAGAGCACAGAAAGGTTGGAATGGGAAGATGTAGAAGGAATTATGTCATATTTTGTATTCAGGCAGCCCCCAGTTGGAATTCTGACATTGCTGTTAAAGTGTTATTAAATCATTGTAGAAATATGAAAAATCCCAGGTAAAATTAATGTGGTTTCTAGTTTTTCCCAAGCACATGAAATTGTAAAGAGAACAGATTTTGCCTAAGTTTGCTGGAATTACAGTTTGGTATTTTATTAAAATGCCCCCCAAAACCCTGATGTGGCAGAGTGGTAAATCCACAGCAAAGGGTGATGGGTGGTTTGAGGAGAAGCTGGGATGTCCCTCTTGCAGGCATCTTCCTGTTTGGGGAGGTTTAGATAAGATCTCAGGAAAAATTTCCCCAGGGGAAAAACTGCAACAGACCACCCAGGGCAGTGGTGGAGTCCCCATCCCTGGAAGTGTCCAAAAAACATGTGGATTTGGCACTTGAGGAGATGGTTTACGGTTGATGGTTGGACTTGATGAGCTTAGAAGTCTTTTCCAACCTTGATGATTCTCTGATCCTATTCAAGGCTAAAGGATTAAGAATTTTAAGGGCTCCAATCCTCGATGATGTTCTTATGTGCCTGTAGAATAGGCCTTAATTTACTGATCAGACACAACAAAGAACAGACTCTCCAGAGAGAGAAAAAGAGGGGATTTAGCCCTGAAAATGGATGGAGAATAGAAGGGAAAATTAGTAAAGATACAGGAGATGCAATCTAAGTTCAAATAAAATATCCCTGCTTGTCTCAGGGCTGGAGCTTCTCCTATTTGACAGGCTGTGCTGATCCCATGGAGCCCACACCCTAAAAAGTTGCCCAGTGATGCTTCTAGAAGGTGAGTAAATGTATGTCAGGAGGAAAAATAACACTCCCATGCAAGGATGATTTAAGATTATTCTTCCCCACTTCTGTGTGAGATTGGATCTGTTGTAACCTTCCTAAACCTTTGTTACCTTTGTAATTTCAGCTGACAGGTTAAATGCTAATGCAATTGATAGGGGTGAACAAGTGGTCAAGGAACAACCTGATCTGAATGTATAATGCATCAGAGAATTGCAAAAATATGCAGGTCAGATATAATTTTGACAGAAAATGGCTCGCTGCAAGGGTTTATGTTTCCCTGGATGGTCTTAAAAAGAGTTGGACTATGGTAAGTACCACAGCGCTCGGAAAAAATACCAAGTTAAACTTAATGGAAAAAATCCAAGTTCTCAATATCCTCAGATTTCATTATCAGTTTTTATTGGAGCTGGGATAATAAGATTAGAGAATTAAGAGAAAAGTTATACCCATTTTCTTCAGCTCAGCAGCCCTAATGTGCAGAAAGGAAGTGACACTCATTTCTCACCATAAATACAGCAAAAACTGCCTGGAAAAAGAAGTGGTCTCTGACCATGCACGGGTCCTTACTGAAAAAATTCTGTTCCTTCAACAGGCACTGGGGCATGGCAATAACCCTTAAGAGTGGGTAAAAAGGTGGTATCTCATCAATTTATCCTGGAGTTGATGGTTTCCCATTGGGCACAACATGTGGAGTGGGACCAGGATGTGAATCCTGGAGCAGCTGCCCACAGGAGGAACCTCCCTGTTCCAGGGGTAAAATGTGTAACTGAAGTGGAACAGCAGGGAAAGTCCAAGGCAATTCAACCCAGACCTTTTTATTTTCACTTTAGGGACTTCCTGAAAAATAAGAGACACATTTAATCCCTCTGCTGATTGGTTGAGATGATCTGAATCAGAGAAAGGGATCCTGGAAGGGAAAATTGGGCAACTTTCATCATGTCCACCAGCACTCTGTGAATCCCACTTTTATTTCCTTATATTAATAGATGTGCTTTACAAAGCACTTGTTTAGAATGCAGTTTATTTTCCATTTTGGGGCCAGATAAGAAACTCTTCACTCCAGTCTGAGGATTCCCAGGGCATACTGGAAGTATCACTTTTTCTCTGGACACTCTCTGAGCAAGAACAGAGTTAGTGACTCCAACATTTTTTAGCACTGACATTATGCCAGTGGATTTTGGTACCATATTCTTTAAAAGACTGTCAGGTTTTTTGCCTTTTAACTCTGAAAACCCAGAAATCACTCAGACTTTTTCCACTTCCAAGCATTCCCCACTCCAAGAAGCCACCAGCAGGTGCTAAATGGACCAGAACAAAGGCAGCAAATAAAGATATAACCCCTCCCTTCAAAATTTTTAATCTTTCCCTGATTTGTTTGCTACTTCAGTGGTTTTTTCTCCTCAGAGGAAATGTCAGGGTTGAACTTGTCCTCCTGCCTGCACAAGCACTCACTGTGTTCTTCACCTATGTAAGTGTTTAGAAAGGAAAATTGAAATGTAAATTGACTCAGTGCTTTTAAAACCTTAAAAAATAATAATTCAGTGCCTACTCTATGAAATGGAACTCTCCTGGCTGCTTTAACCTGCCAAGCAGGTTAGCATAACATGAAATCAATTATTGTACTCGCCATATAAAAGCTGTCAGGTTTCATACTTAACTGCAGTATCTCCCTTGAATGTTTGATTTCCAATCATCATCCCCGTGAAGCTCCAGAAATACAGGGACATAAGGAAGATTCCTGGGTAAGAAATTTATTGGACTACCCTGAGTTATAAAAGTGAAAACGGGAAAGAATAATACACCCTGCAAACACGGCTCCCTTTTTAATCAAACACTTCCCAGCCCCATAAAACAAAGCAGAGAACAAACTGCAGAACAAATATTGAATTTCTAGTCTGCATTGTAATAATTGTGACACCATTTCACTTATTTTTCAGCTTGTCTGGAAGCAGCTTTCACTGAAATATTATTCTCATTCTTTTCTGTCCTTTTCCTTGTATTTCTTGGGGTTTTTTTGGGGTTTGGGTTGGGTTTATTTTTTGGGAGTTTTTGGGTTTTGAGGGGTTTTTTTGGGGGGTGCATCTTTTTCTACAGAGGGAGAATCAAATAGAAAAATGCTTTGACTTTCACAGATCTTCTACTGCTAAACTTTATTCTATTCTTAACACACAGTGAAAATAATTACTGATCTCTTTTCTGATCTGGGCTTATGTGTGACCTTGCTGTGGGTAAAATTGCAATCTTAGATCTTCCACCTGTAGTGGTGACCACAGGCAGCAAGTTGTTCACTTGAGAGTCCTAAAAATGATGAATTAAGGATTGGGAAGTGCTGGTGTTATGACAAGAGTGGGAATTGTTTGTAACAGAGCTGGGACAAATGCCTGGAGTGGTGGGAAAGGAGTGAAAATTGTGTCTCTGAGTCCTTTCTCCTGTATTTCTGTAGGGAAAGGGAAGGTTTGGACTTCAGGGAAGGCTGAGGATGCAGGAATTGGAATGGCAGGACAAAGGGGAATGGCTTCAAGCTGCCAGAGGGCAGGGTCAGATGGGATATTGGGAATAAATCCTTCCCTGGGAGGGTGGGCAGGCCCTGGCACAGGGTGCCCAGAGCAGCTGGGGCTGCCCCTGGATCCCTGGCAGTGCCCAAGGCCAGGCTGGACACTGGGGCTTGGAGCAGCCTGGGACAGTGGGAGGTGTCCCTGCCCATGGCAGGGGTGGCACTGGATGAGCTTTAAGGTCCCTCCCAACCCAAACCAGTCTGGAATTCTTTCACTCTGAGAAAAGTCACCTTGGAGCCTGTGTCCTTCCCACTGAACCCCCAGCCAAGCCCAAAAGCCAGGGAAGGTTTCTGTGAGCTGATCCTTCGCACTTGTCTGTCTAAAGTATTCCAAAAGCAAACCCCAAACCATCTGTAGGGTCTGGTTTGAAGCTCTGTCACCTGGCAGCTTTGGTGGATAGCTTCTAGCAGCAGAAACATTGCCTGCCCATGGTCCATAACAGCTTGGAACAAAGAGCTATAAAAGCAGGGAGCAGAAGACAGATTTATCTCGGTGTATTGCAAGAAATGATGATCCTGAATTGATTCCTTCTCTGAAATGCAAACTCCATGTTTAGCTCTTTCAAAATACAAAAAAAAAAAAAAAAAAACCAAGAAAAAAAACCCCCCATAAAATAAACCAGGATTTATCCTCAAGATCAACTCTCATTCTCTTTCAGAAATTACATTCTAGACAGTAAGTGATCATTATGTGCCAACAGAGCTGAGAATCTGATTTTAACTTTCAGGTAACATATTAGGGCCATAACCAAATCTGAGCACTATTATCATAGCCAAATGACTGTAATGCTTCAAGGCTGTAATAGTCATCACCTTTTTATCATTCAGATTACCAGCCAAGCCTGAAACAATGAATTTCTTTAACATTATTCCCCCATAACCTTTAACTGTATGCATTATTTCAAACATCTGAAATAATCCTTTATATGACACAGTAGAATAATACATTTGCCACTCACTGCACACTCAAATTTGTTAAGCCCAGAGTAGTGCAAAAACTGCAGTCTGCTCTGTCTGCCATGGAAATACATTTATTTCAATTGTGCTGGAATGATGTTTAAGTGATAAATAATTTGAAGGAACACTGATAGGAAACATAAGGTTCATAAAAGTCCAGGAATGCTGCTGCAGTTTTATCACCATTATAAAAGTGTCCTGCTTGCCTTGTTTTGGGAGGGCTTTACTTGGCCAGCTCTCACATGTTTCACGAGGAATGTACAGCGTAAATATTCCATGGGTTCATTCCAGAGCTGTGCCTGTGATAAACCTTCCCAGAATCCTGTCAGGAAATGTGTATTCCTGTTCTATCAAGTGGGTGCTAATGCCCCACACCAGCTCTCTCCATGGGCCATCCTGATAAATAATCCTGTGTATGCTGCAGTGATTCTGTGCATAAACACTCCTAGATCTGAGTTACTGCAGCTCCAGGCCCTGACTGCAGCAGATTTATAAACACAACCCTGTGTTTCTTACCTGTGTTGAGGTGTATTATGATGGCAGAACTGGCATTTATCTGGACTCTTGATATAAAAAGGTTCCCAGCCACGTGAGCAATGCATGAAAATACAAAAGCAACCACTTGAAATATTCCAAGGGAGAGGGGTCTTGAAAAACATCCCAGGGAGCCTCGAGGGAGGAAGTTTCCTACTGAGTACAGAGCAGTTTGGATCAGGCCCCCAGAGAGCACAACCTCTAAAATAACAAGTTTGAAGAATTAAATTGTGTCTTCTTCCATGTCCTCATGAAAACTGGATGCCTCAAAAAGGTCTCAGCAATACAGAGCAGCAGCTTTTTGATAAAGTTTAACTACTTCCAAGAACTTGAAAATGTAGGCTTAGAAAAACCTTAATTTATTGAAATATTTCTAAAGTGCATTAAGGAAAAGGGATTCAGATACAAAGGATTCAGGCTCTGCATGAGGGACAATCCTTCTTGTGCTGAACAAGCAAAAAGGTGTTGGACTTCAGGTCCAATTTTTTCTGTGATTTCTCGTGTGACCTTTCACAAGACACACAGAGTGTGCCCAAGGAAACCACAAAGTGATTTCCACTGGCTTCAGTGGAGGAGAGAATAAGCTCCTAATTTCTCTTTGAATCAGTTTTCTCATTAGTAAATTACCGACCTCAGAGCTTAATGCTTCCAATGCTCTTCAGTATCCTTGAAGGGGAAGGGATATTGGAATGTTAACTGTCCTTACTGCCAGCAGTCAGGGAGCAGAAAATCCAGATTAATAGGGGCATTTTGGTGGCCATGACCAGCACGTGTTCCCTCCACCCCAGAAGAACAAGGCAAGAGTAAAAAAGATTAAACATTACAGCTCAAGAGAACGCTGCTTTCTCAGCAGGTACCTGAAATTTCCAGCAGGTTTTGCTGTATTTTAGGACATTTGCTGTCATCTCAGCACTCTACTAAAGCACTTACTCCATTCACAGAGTTAATCAGCAAGTTCACTTCACCTGGATTGGAAATTTCTGGAGCTGAATATTCCCCTTGTTCCAGGACCTAGGGGCTGACAATGTTCACACAGAGCTACAGACTCCGAGCCCAAGGAGAGGTAAAAGTTGTTCGTGCTGGCAGCGCTCACCCTCACACAGCAGCACCTGGCAGCACAAAGTGACCATTCCAGGGGAGAAGAAACCAAAGACTGATGGCAAATTTGCTGGTAAGTATTTAAAAAGAAAGGTCAGTCCTGAACATTGAAGAGGGCCAGCAGGAAATCATTAAATCTCAGTGATAACATGAGTTTATCTTAATTTGCACGCCTGGATTTTCATTAATAATGAACGGATTGTGGAAAATAAAATAAACTCCTTAAAAATGTGGAGCTGTCTACAGCTTACAGCAGGACCTAGAAAATAACTGTATCAACCCAGATTTCCCACCCCTTTCTCTTGGATTAGTTTTTATCTGTATTATTTGCATCACTAAAAGGGTAACTTTTATACAGTTTAAGTGCCACGGGCTAGGCCCACGGGAGGATTTCAATCACTCTAAATGTGGTTTTTGATGGAAATATTTCAATTAAAGCCCTCAAAGCCTAGGCTCAGATGTCACCAAGCCCTGGAGTCACTGGCTGCTCTATGGACATGCAGGTGAGCCTGAGCCAGAGCAAATATCCCCCTGCTGAAGGATGCCTGAAGGATCCAACCCAGTAGTCCATGGACTTCGTGAGAGGGTGGAATTCCTTCCTCTGGATGTCCTCCATGGACCAGGTCACCATCAGGGACAGCTTCTCGGGGTTCTTTTGAAGTTATTCAACTTCCATAAATACAGTTGCTACAAAGTCTTCATAAACTCATTGGAGTAGGGGCAAAAAAAAGATTTTATCCTCTCCCAAGGTGGCTGCTGGAACCTGTAGTCCCTGTGAGTATCGAAAAAGTTGAGTTTGAAAAGACCTTCAATATCCTCGAGTCCAAGCCAAGGAATTGTGCCTTTTCAGTAAATTAAAAAAGCAACATCCATCTCTGCTGCAGAGGATCACCTGCCACACCTGCTGATTTATTTAACTAATTTTTCATCCCATAATTCTTCCAACCTGTGTTCAAATGATCTCATCCTGCATTTCTTTGCTGAAGGTTACCCGGCTGGCAGAGCCGTGTCCTTCCGCCTCCATTCCGATGACGGATCTTTCCGATGCTCTGTTTACCTGCCTTTCATCTACTCCAAGGCTAACAGAGGTTGTTTTGTTCTCATGCACCAGGAATTCAGGAATACCCTTCCTGCTATCCCACACTCAAGCAGGAGGACGTCTGCATGGCAATAAATCCTCCCCCTTACGTTATTGTAACTCCTGAGCTGGTGGTGCTGTCAGAACAGCTCTAATTGAGTAATTGGCCATGGGAATCATCTCAAACTGGTGCCAGTGGTCACCAGCACCTGCTCAGCTTCACTCTTTGTTGTCCCAACAATGATGCTGGATTCATTCCCAGTCCCAGGGGCCAGCAGGCACCATGAGGAGGGCAGAAACGTTCCCAAGTTATTTTAAAAGCCATCAATTTTCCAAAGTGTGCTGAATTAAAGCTTGTCCCAACTCCTCACCCTGGTCATATTTCTCCCCCATCACGTTGGATATGTCAGCTGTTGTTTCACCACCTGTTAATCCGTCTGTGCTCGAGCTGTACATGTGATTTATGAAGATTCCTATAGCTTACTTGTTGCCTGTAGTGACCAATGCAGCTATTTTTTCATCATTCTTGTTTTTTCATGCTACATCCACCTGTTAGTCACAATTTTAAGACAGGGAAATATGGAAATTTTTATTTCCACAACAGTCATTGAGGTTTTTCTACCTTATTTATCATGAGCTATTGAAGTTGCACTGACACAGCAGCTCGGGTAGATATTTTAATTTACAATTTTCACCGCCCTCATTCACTGCTATGAAAAGTGAATTTTAACCACGAGTGATACATAAATGAACCTGATGATTTGTAATCATCAGCAGCTCAAGTTATAAGGAATCTCCTGCTGGGGTTACACATCAATGCAGACAACAGCAAAATTGCTTTGCTCAAAACCTGTGATAGTTTTAATAATTGTATTTCTATTTCTTTCAGAATTCTGGGAAACATTAGGCAGATAATGATGCCTTTTGATTACCAAGCTTGTTCCCTCTTTCAGAAAACAGCTTTGGACTACAAGAATCACTTCAAATGGGGTATCTTTTGTTGGCTGGGTTTTGGTTTTTTGTTCCTATGTTATCTTTGTGCCTGAGTATTCCTGTTTTTCAGTCCTACTTCTCTGCTCCAATATGCTCCCAATATTTTTGCTTTTACTGCCTCATTTACCCTGCACAATAAAGATGCTTGTCATGTCATAAGGTAAGTATTTTCCCTAGAAATTGCAGTAAAACTTTGTATCAAACTGGACATTTCTATTGATTTTTGAATTGATATTTGCAGGTCTCTTTCTGCTTTCTTTTTAACAATTGACTTTTAGACCCTCACATTTCTTGAAAGAAATATTGCTGTAAATTGCAGTGATCTTGACCTGCTCTTTTTCTCCTCCTATCCCTCTGAGCTTTGCTATTCTAATAGCTTTTCTTATGCTCCTTGCAATTAGCTGACAGAAAATTAGAAGAGAGAATGTTTAATGAACAACTGCCACTCACCATCAGTGAAGTGCTGCAAAGGAAAAGGCACTTTCAGAAGTCAGAGGAATGAGAAAACATTGTAGGGACAATGAGCATCCAGAGTTGGGGAAAAAAACTGTGAGGAAACTGAAAGTTTCCTTGATCAAGACCCTCTTGATACCTTGAGAATCTTCATCTCACATCAAGCCCTGAGGAACTTTCCTAACCCTCCAGACATGATATTTTTAGAATAATCTTTCACAGGATTGTCCTGGACCCTTTCAAAGACCCATGAAAAAAGCAATTATGATCATTAAACCCGTGTAATATTAAAGTACCAATATTTACACCCTCCTTGCTGAGTGCCTGCACTGAAGTTGTGGCGAGCGTGCTGAGAAGGCTAATTTCTTCTGACTCTCACCTGCAGAGAAATCCACAGTGTCCACCTCATTAGGATAATGATTTTCCATGTAGGATTGTGACTTTTATTTCTCCAGGGTGAGAGCAGAAAGTCCCAGAATGGTTTGGGTTGGACAGAACCTTAAAGCTCATCCAGTTCCACCCCTGCCATGGGGCTAAACCCCTACAGTACCCAGTGAAACAGGGAGAATCTTTTATTCTGCTTTTCTTTCAGATCTAAACCCAACCACATCAATTTTAAAGTGATTACTTTCAGAATAAGATCCCATCCAGGATAAACCACTCCAGCAGGATATTTCCATTCCTGATTTCCCTAACCAAGCTTAGTCACAAACATCCCCAGATGTGGTTCAGAATGTTGTTTGTCTTCATCCAGGAAAAAGATCAATTCTGTTGTGGAAACACAGTGCACAGCATGGGATCACTCTAATCAATTTGAGCAGGCCTTGGTAAAGCTATCTGCTAGTCTGCAATCCAGCAGCATCAAAGCTAATTAATACTTTAGTCAGCCTAATGAATGTATTAGTGGTTAATATTTGTGTATAAGCTCCTCATAATTCAATAATCCTATCCCATTTGCATTATTAACAGGACAGGTATGAGCTGATTGATCATAAAACCCATTAACCCAGATCTGTGCTCTGTCTTCAGCTCCCTCCAAGGAAGAGCAGGAATCACTGAGGGCAGGATTGCAGGGAGCAGACTCTATAAAGGCCTTTTCAGACTCCAGGTGAGTGGGACTGAAGAATTGCAATGAAAAGTTTCATTTGAAACCAGACATGAACTGATCTAGAAGGTGGTGGATGTCTAAACCCAAGGAGTGAGTGCCCTGGTTTGTGAGATGCCCAAATTCTTCCAGGTCAATCCCCTCTACAAGGCAAGAGAAACAGGCAGGGAGGAAGGGGAGAAAGAGGGAGAGGTATAATCCACTCACAAAAGAATTTCCCTTCATTTCTCTTCCTCTCTTTACCCCACTCCTCACATAAAAACCACAGAGTGGGAACTTATTTATTGAAATGAAGCTTGAGGTTGGTTCAGGTGGGAGACAAGTAAATAAACCAAGTGCTTCTAATGCCTGCTAGAGAAGAACAATATTTTGCAATTTCCCTCCTACAGGCTTTGTGCTCTACAAAGAGAAATAAAAATACACTTCATCCTCTTCAGCAGCCTTGAAAGCTTTTGCTTATTCACAGCCCCTCACAAGAGAAGCCAGATAATCCTCTGGAAGGGGAAAGCACTGCTCCAACGCTGCAGAGAGAGCGTGCAGGCAGACGAACTCCATTGGAACAACAATAAAAAAAAGGGATGAGGAAAAAGCAGCTCATTCCTTTGGAGGCTCATCTTTTTAATGCCCCATTTCCACAGGATCTTCTAATTGCTTCTTGTGGGATTGAAGTGTTTTCTCTCACAGCCTCGCTTTGGAAATTTGTTACATTTCCTGGTATGATGTTCTCCTGCTATTTTATTTTTAGGGTTGAAGAACTGTTTTCTTATGCTTTTCTTTTTTTTCCCTTTCCTGAGATATTTTCCCCATCTCTCCCATTTCCATGTTCACGTTGTTATTATCAGTGAAATTTAAGCTTACGTGGTGCTGTGAAGCTGAATCCTCTTTTATTGCCACACTTTCTTATGTGGTGGGACAGCAGTGAGAGCTGCTGGTTAATCAGTTCTGAAGTCCTACATGTGGCAGGGAGATGTGCTATGAATTATCCAGTGAGCTGTACCTGCATGATTAACGAGAATCCATTCTCCACTCTGCACTCCAGTGCTCCTCCAGTTGCAATTTCTTTGTTAGAACCGTGTGTGAAGGGAATGAAAGAGGAAAAGGAGACAGGAAAACATCAAAGAAAGGAGTTTGTGGCTAAAAAAAAAAGGGGACAAGAGCAAGCAGCAATGCCACTACTCCCAGGGCTGGCCAGATGTTTGCTCATCTGTTCAGGCACAGCTCTTCATTTTTATATTTATATATATATATATATATATATTTACCTATTTATTTATATATTTATATATTTATTTATATATTTATTTATATATTTACTTATATATTTACTTATATATTTACTTATATATATTTATTTTTTGTCAGCTGCCACACAAGTGTCAGAGTTAAAGCTTAATAAGTAATTAAGACAGTCTGCCATGAAAATGAGAAAAACGAGGAAAACATTGTTGTTCACCTCCTCTCATATGATTTAACTGGTTAAAAATGTTCCTCTGCTTTGCATAGAGCTGAGCAAATCATTCATTATAAATTATGTATTAACCTAATTTCCTTGCTTTTACTCTGTGAAATGCTCCTGACTAGATTTGCAAGTCCTCCTTCTTGAAAAGTATTGGTACCTGGAAGCAAACCAGCAGATATTTTATCTGCCCGTGATAATTCCAAACAAACAGGTAGTGCTGGAAATTGAGAAAGTCTAATTTCACCTCTCCATGTAGTATTTGAGAAATATTTAGGAAATAGCTTCAGAGAAAATATTTATAGCTAAAAACAGTGTGTTGGGAACATTTTGTGCACCTGAAGCTCGCTGATGTGCTTGAGGAGAGTCATTGTGAAGGACTCAGGGCCAACTAAAAATTAAATATTTCTTAATGTGCCAGTAAAATGATTGCTACCAGCGGATCTGCTTAAATTAACAGAGTCACAGCTTTGTGAGATAGACAATATCACCTCAGGTGTACAAAATATCCAGATATTGCAGTAACCCAACACAAACCATTGATCTTTAACTAAGCTTATCTCAGGATTATAGCAAATATTTTATTTCCCCTGACGCAATTCCATTTTTTCCTTCAAAGGTCTCTGTGCAGGAGGTTCAAATAGCAGGGAGAACACCTCCTGAGCTAATGCAGGAAGACAAAATATGCAAAGTGTGTCCAGATCTCTGTTTTGGAGAAGAAACTGCATTTCTGGTAAGCAGCAGAGATCAAATAAGGCAGCAAGAGCCTGGCTGCCCCCCAGGCAAGGAGAGTCAAGGGAGGATCAATAAGGATTGGGTAAGGCCTTCAAAAAAGAGACTTTTAAATGTGCATAATTAGCCAGTCTTGAAAATGTCAAAGCAGCTCACACCAAAGCTCTCCCGTGGGTGTGAAAGGTGTGGGAGTGCAGCTTGTACCCCCTGAAACCCGGGCTGGCCACCCAGGGTCACCAGAAAAACCCACAAGAATCACAACTAAAACACTGAATTTATTGTATCAGCCATTCATGCTCCAGAATTTTGAGAGGACAAATCCAAAATTTCACGTGGGGGGCTGCAAAGCAGCTGGCCTGGCCTTCTGGGGGGGAAATGCTCTTCAGGGTGAGCAGCAGCAGCAGAGACTTGTCCTGCTGTAACCACACATCAGAAATTACATCCCCATAGCAGCTGAACAACCTTACATGAAATTTGAGGTTTAGGATAGTATCATCCTGTAAATAAGGACAGGCAGGCAGCCAGCTGGGCTGTACAGTCTGTGAGGATGAGATCCAAGCAAGCTTTTACCATCGGTTCCTCTCTAAACCAGCATTTTCCCTGCCAGGTTCTTTGTGAAAGTTTGGGGTGCAGAAGTTTGGGATGTGGTGAGTTTGGACCTCTGCTCCAGTCCATTGGAACTGGGATTCTGCTTTTAGCACCTGGAAGGTGTCACCAAGAGGAACTTTGTTTTGCAGTTCATGTTCACCCTGTTGGTTTAAGAGGTGTGGCTAAAACTCTATTAATTCAATGTGAAAATCAGATCTACAAAAAGATCTGGTTGTCTCTTATCCTCCTGCTGTTAGTTCATAACTCTCAAGAGCTCAAATTAAAGCAGGATGGAGGGGTGGTGTGCAAATGTTCATGGCTGTGGCTGCAGCCACTCCAAAAACACCAACACAAAAAGCAGATTAATTAAAGCAAAATTAGCTTTTACTTTGCAATTAATAATCCACAAACAGATTTATTCTCTGACTACTTAGCAATCCTCAAACCAGCATTTTTTTTCCTGGTTTAATGACTGCAGAAGCTAAACTATATGAATAGATTTCCTTTTTTTTACTCTCTTGTGACATTGGACTGGCATTTGAGAATTGTCATTAGAAGTCTCTGGTGCTTTTAGAGCTGAACCCCAGGAGCTGCAGCCAACTGAAAGATATAAAATCTATCTTCAGGATAGGATTGTGAACATACCCTGCTTTGATGTACGTAACACAACCCCGTGCCTCTGTCTGCACTGACTGCTACAGGATACACCCAAACTCTCAGTCCATTTATTAAAGATCAATTTTTGTGATATCACTGATCCCCTGCACACTGGGATTGTCATCCTGGCTCAGGAGTGGCTGCAGGAGCAGCTGAAATTCAATCCTTTCTTCTCCATCCCTCCATGGATGAAACCCTGGGACACAAATAACAGACTCTCTCTGGGAAGATAATGTGCCACTGGTATTAGACAAAAAAATAACAATAATGAAGGAATATGCTGTTAAAAATGGTGGAAAGAATAACGGCCCAGTCACTTCCTGCTCTGTGCCCAGAAAGACACCAGGATAAATAGTCAGCCAATCTATTTAAGCACTCAAAGATAAAGGATGATAAGAAAAGAACCAGCATGGATGTAGTGAGAACAAATCATATCAAGCTACCCTCATGCCTTCCACAGATAAGGTGGATGGGGAAGAAGGGAAGGGAAGGTGTGTGCAGGAGAGGAGCTGTGGTGCTGGGTTATTAACAAAGAGAAAATCAGGATGAATGAGCAGGAACAGCACGTTTTCAATGTGGAGCAGTTCTTCAAGGCTACTCCTCAGTAACTCTACAGCTGGAATACCTGGCTTGTCTTGGATCCAATGTTTCCACAGATATGGATGAACTGAAGGGAATTCTGGGGCCAAAACTGCAGAAAAAAAGGAGCTTGAGGAAAGGCTGGCAGGATGGAGCTGGGTTAATCTGAAGAAGGATGGTGAGGAAGTATCTTCACGTGTGGAAGGTTCTTTCAGAACCTCCATGGCACCAGCTCCAGCTCTGTCCTCTGTGGCAGGAAGGCTGGGGAGTGTCCTGGACCCCTGCCATCAGTGAGGGGATAGGAGAATTTCCCTGATGAAATTGCAAGGGAAATTCAGGCTAAACACTAGGAAAAGTATCCAGTTTAAAGGCCAGATAGGTAGTGGAGTAAATAGTGCAGGATCTGTGGAAGGACAGGTCAAGCAGACGCCTGCCAGACACAATTTAAGTCTGGTTTAATCTTGAGATAAAAACAATGTGGGTGACTTCATAAAAACCCTTTATTCCATTATCCCTGCTTTCTACGTTTCCATTTGCATTTTTGTCCTGACATCCAGCTTAAGCTTGGAGCAATTAAAATATTTAAAGCCAAATAATGAATAAAGCCAAATTTTTGGTGTTTTGTATTTTGTTAGGGGAAACTCAAGGCATCACGTTTATCATTAATTGCAAGGATCCCCCTAAACCCAACCTCAATTAAAGATATTGATCTGAATTTTTTTATTTTCAGAGCAATGAAGGCTCAGGCATGATCTTGCATTGTTAATCCCATGGGCTTAACTCCATCTGCAAAGGCAGAGCTGAAGGTTTCTTTAAAGTAGATGCCCAGTAGCCAACAAATATTTGTTGCTGTTGTTTATGAAGTCCTGTTCTCATGAGATCAGAGGCAACTTTTATATTGTACTTTGCTGAATTAATTTTATGAGCTCTTCAGACTTGGTGTTGCTTCCCTGCTTATTGTGTGTTTTGCTTTTCAAGATTGTTTTCATCCAATTGTCCTTCTCTAGATTTACAGTGAAAACAACTGAGGGCACTTTGTACATAACCCTTTCATCCAAAGTGATTGAAAAGTTCAGCTGAATATGCTCAGTGCATTTTTTTTTTCCACTTGTCATCCTTCACAGCTTTCCTTCTTTACACTCCACGTCCAAATATTGTTTTGTTTAAGGAGGGAAAAAACCCCATCCTGGTGACAATTTGCATAATATGTTAATGCTGCTATGCATCGAGACATCTGGATGGCATTTTAATATCTCATTCTCATTCAAACAAGTAGGAACCACACAGATGGGAGAGACAATTTTAAGAGCATTGTTGTAAACAAATAAGGCAGCCAGGAAATCAAACACGCTCCACGATGGGCTTTGTGTGTGAGGAGGTGCACATGACACGTTGGGACTGCAGGAGAGAGCTGCCTGCTCCAATTCCAGCTACACCAAGAGGTAAATGCAGGATTTGGAATGGAGATTTGGGATCGTTTCACGGGAAGCTCCTTTCCGAGCCCAGCACAAGTTGGCGCCATGGATTATCCTCAGCACTCATGAGATGGAGTTATATGGGGCTCTGCTGTGGGCAGAATGTGGGGTTTGGTTTCATCTTATTTTCAATTAGCAACAGAAATATGAACAATGCTGATTGCTTCAGGAAGGAGAGCTGTAAATGGTGTTCCCCTGCTCCACATAATGAGGTACCTCCTTGTAGTGATTTGCTCCTGTTGTTAAAAATTCCTCTCCGTGGAGGCCTCGGTAATTCCCTGCAGTCCCCTTTAATCTGCTGCTTGTTTGTAGCTCTTTATAGGAGTGTAATGGCTCTGAACTCCAGCATCCACAGTCAGGGCTGATATTTTGGGTGTCTGCTCCGGGTGTTTCTGCAAGAGCCATGAACAGCCTTTGCTGTAGGTGGAGCTGGCAGCTCAGCAGATGCTGCACATTGGTGCCTCTCTCTGGATTGCACCAGAAGTCACAAAATCAGAGTATTCCCAGTAATCTGAGCCCCACAGGGATCATCCCAGTCCTGCACAGGACAGCCCCCAGAATTTCTCCTATCTTTTCCAAGTAACACCATAAAGTGATTATTTCCCCCTTCACCTCTTTAACAGCTATGGCTACAGATCCCACACAATTAAATTCCCAGAAATTTTCAGGAATTCAGCTGTGCTCAGTGAAATACATGATCCAAGAGTCCAAACTCCTGGAAAACAGGTAAAAAGTTATAATTTAAATTCTACCCCTTCACTATGGAATTGGACAGGGCTCTGAGCAGCCTGGTGTAGCGGGAGGTGTCCCTGCTCATGGCCTTTAAAGGTCCCTTCCAACCCAAACTGTTCTATCATTTTAATTATAAATAAATGAAAACATTAGAAAATGTATTAAACTTCACATTTCCAAAACAGGTATCTAAGCCTCTACTGGAATATTTCTAGTGAAACAGCAATGGGCTGTTTAGAAAGCCACTTAAAATTTTGTGCCTGGTTCAGTCTGGTTAATTGAAGCCCAGGGACTCTCTTGAATACAAGAAAATGAGATTAGAAGCTCAAAGACATGGGTGGGAAATGACCTCAGAAAGCAGTTTAGCAAGGGAACTTGTGAAAACAGCAGCTCCTAAAATAATTCTGCTTTTCCTCTCACCTCAAAGTTGCAGATTTTCATGTGGCAAATGCTAAGGAGGGGTGGAAGACAACTCATAGGGATGCAAGACAGGGGTAATGGAAACACAGAAAAAGGCCTTAATTCATGTCTCAAAACTAGGAATAAAAATGAGAGTGCACCATAAGGTGCCAGGAGGGTTTGAATGGTGAATAAACCAATTGTCCCTCACGATTACAACCTGTTCCCTGTGTTGATTCCTGGGAACCATTCCCATTGACCTGTGAATGATTTCCACCACTGGATCTTCCTCTTTCCCACAGAAGTTTCTCTCATGTTCCACCTCTCACACTCCTCCTTTTTTCTGGGTGCCATGTCTAAGCTGTGAGCCAGGTAACTGCAGCAGGTTGAAACTATCACCAAAATTGGCATCAGGAGCTCCTGGCAACAGAACTGGAAGCTGGAATCTGGGCCAGGAACTCTTCTAATGCAGCTATGAAAACTTTATGCACCATATCTTAAGGTTGCCTTAAAATAAAATAAAAAAAGTCAATAAAACTTTAATCCTAGGCATGCTAACGTTGACAAATTTACTTAATGTCTGGCAGAAAAGAGAGGATAAAAATAGTCATTTAATTTTTAGTCTGCAAATTGTGAGATTGCAAACAGCATTTGCTCTACGAGAGGATTCTGTACTTTGTTCACACAGCTGGGTTTTTGTGATGGCTGGGACAGGCTTAAAGCAAATCACGATCTAATTGTTCCTCCTTCAAGCCTGGTGATGATGGAGCTATTGTGGCAACCAGAATGCCTGGAAAAAAACATTAATAACAAATGATTCTCTGACCACAGAGTGCTGGAAAGCAGGAAAATGATTAAATTATGATGGGAATAGTCAGGCAACAAGAGACAGAGGCTTTAAAAGCAGAGATTTGTTTGTTCTAAGGCAGGTGGGGCTGATGTGTTTTCTCACCAGGCTTAGCAGGTCGTGCTCCTTCCATGATCATTCTTCCACCTTCCCTTCCTTGGAATTTCCCCCCTCCCTGGTTTAAAGCTTCCTGAATTAAGGAAGCAGCTCAGAGAACCCAAAGTTCTTTTTGAAATCAATCACCTTCCCGAATATCAATCTTCCTGCACCTCGGCAGCCACAAGAAGGCGGCATTTTTATAGGATTGCAGGAGCTTTTGGTGAAAGGTTTCCATAAAATATGTATGAATTCATTGTATACACACAGCCAAAGGAGAACAGATAGATCACAGCAGATCATATTTTTGTGTCATCTTTGGTAAGAAAATACAGATCAGTCGATTCTAAACTGTTTTGCTGGGACTGGAACAGCACAAAAAGCACTGGGGTAACTGATGTTGTCACCACATAGAGTTACTGTCTAATGAGTTTTCTCTGGATCTGTAATGCACAATTCCACCTTGAATGGAATTAAATTTGTTGTCTCCTACTCTTCATCAGCATGGGAAAACCAGAAAAGGAGTTCCAGCTCAATCATTTAAACCACAGCCACATTAAAGCCCTTCAGCTGAAAATTGACAAGAACTTTCCTGTGAAGAATGTGATGTCTTGTTCCTCAAGCCTGTTTCCAAAGCGAGTGTCTTTCTAAAAACACTGAAGTTTCTCCAAAACAATGAAGCTGCTCGTTCAGGCTGCATGATTAAATTTGAGGATTTGAAAGCAAGTGAACAGAGTATTAAAGCAGCCAGTATTGATCTGCATGATGAGATAATCCCCACTGCTGGAAGAGGTGGAGAGGAGGAATCGCAGTGCCTGGAGATGACTTAAAGCTGCTTTTAATTTGTGCAGCCCTAGTTTGGTAGCAGAAGATCAGTTGGTAAATTGAGGGATCATGAGGGCTAATCTTTTAAAAGGTTTTAAAAAATATTGTCAGGAACCTGGATACCTTGATTTCTGTGAAGAAGCTGCCAGTGTAGGGATGTTCCACAACAGCATCAGGTGGAGATAATAAACTTTCTAGCAGTGTTAAGGTGACTTCCAAAGCTACATTGTTAAAAGAGGCTTAATTAAAATAGAAAGGGCCTCTTTCAAGTTGTTCCAGGCTTTAGATATTTACCTTAATTATTTAAAAAAAAAAAAAAAAAAAAAAAAAAAAAGGGTGGGAATTCCTCCAGTCTTTTGGAATTGCTCAATACTCTGTGCAGTTTTAGACTTAGGGCAGCTGCTCGTTCCAACCAAGATAATAAAATTTCACAGAAAAAAATGGACTCCATTGTGTGCAGAGCTGGATGACGGCAAAGAAGCATCAAAATGCTTCATTTCTCTCCCTGCCTTGAGCAAAGTTCCCCCTGCTCTCAGAAATTCCGGGGTGTAGAACCAGGAAAGGCTTTGTAGCAAAGGGCCAAGGGGGAAATGGAAAGGAAAGGGAAGAGATGGACTTTCCTACGGGATTTATGGACTTTCCTACGGGATTTAATCATGCTGGTGACTGTCTCTGTCCAGAATCCCGTCTCCAGCCATCCTGCAGCACAGGACCCATGGGGTGGTCCCTGGTGCCACACCCTGGCTGTGTCAGCCCGGCTATCAGCCAGGCATGCCTAAGGAAGGGCTTATTTAAGCTCTGACTCAGGTTTATTTGAGAAGCGGCTTCCTTTTAGTATCCTATCAGTGCAAAAGTCGTTTTCACGATCCTGCTCCCCCAGCTGGGCTCCTGTTGGTGTCCAGCCGTCCGTGGCTCTCCCTGTGCACGGAGCAGCACCCGCAGCCCATCGGCAGCTCCACGGGCTGGGAGCCCTGCAGGGACTCCGTGCGCTCAGCTGGAGCCGCCCTGAGCAGCTCAGTGCCAGCGCCTCTTCCCGGGATGGTGCTGACGGTAAATGAAGCCATTCCAGAGGGGTTTCGTCTCCACACTGCTGCTGTTGTCCTGATCGGGATCTGCTCCCTGAGGCAGATGGGGCTCAGAGGTGTCTGGAGCACAGCCTGGCTCTGGGAAGAGCTGGCTGCAGCTGGCACAGCTGGGCCAGGGAGTCCCAAATCACCCCTTCAAACCAGCACCAGCTCTGGTGGAGCAGACTCATCACCAGGGCTTCTGTCGGGCCCTTCTGGTGGTGCTGAACCTCTTTGGAGCTCTCTCAAAATTGTTTCGTTTGTTTTTTTTTGAAGACAGAAATTATAACACTTCCCCATCGATCCTCTTTCCATGTGTTCTTAGATTTCAGTGTGGAAAATCCTTTCTTTTTACAGAGGAGTTGGCCAGTCCTCAGGCCAGAAGGGGAAGAATAGAGAGACACAGGCACAGCCCTGGAACTCCAGGGAAAGGGGATCTGATTCTGCTAATCCTCAGTAATTTCATTATTTTGTTTTGTGGACCATGTGGCAAAAGCCCTGCTGCTTCTTTCTCCTCTGTCACCTCATGTTATTAAAATTCCCTTCCATCCCTGATCTCCATGCAAAATAGATTGTGTCCTAAAATGGTATCAACTCAGCAAACTCATCCTGAAAGAACAGGGAACACTCCTCAGCAATTTGCATCAAAATTGTGGATGAAAATTGTGGATTCATCCTCTGTCCCACCAGCTGGCAGGAGAGAGGACTGGCTTTGTTTTTATCTGTGTATTATGTACAGTATTCATAATTGAAATGGTAATTTTTAATGTTCTTGGCTGGTTGTTGTTCAGCAAGATCCGTTTCACCCTCCTGCCTTGGGAGTGGGATATCTTAATCATATTTATAGCATTTATAAAAGTCATTCAGACCTTATATTTTATGAGATCTGAGGCATGTCATGAATTTCTACTGAAAAACCTCCTTTTTCTCTCCCGACCCTAACAGGAGATAGGACTGCATTAAATTATCTGAAATTTAAATGCATTAGCTGTTAGCCAGAGTGAATTTTCATATAAATTAATATTGTTATTGTATTTTAATAAAGCCACGGCATTTATGGAATTATGCAGACATCAATTACCTGGAGGTGTCTCGGAACAATTATTGACTTCATGCATCATCTATTCCTTCCCTTCCAAACCAGTTGCACTCTTCAGGAACATCATTTATCAACGAGCCATAAACCACATTTCCAAAGCCTTCCAGCCCATCACTGTAAGAAAAAGCCCCCTGAGCCCACGACATCCTAATATGTGGCTGTGTAATTAAAATTTTGACATATGCAAGGAGTTGTAAGAGAGATAAAAGAGCCTGGGTTGTAAATAGAAGTTGAAAGGCTCCCAGCAGATGGTTGGTTTGTGGGAGAGGCACGGGCAGAGCCAAGAGATGACAAACAGATGGTTTAGGTGTGAAGGACAGGCTGGGAGAGCTGGGGATGGAACGGACAACTCTGTGGAATTTTGCTTGGAGAGGAGGTGAAACATCTTCTGTGTTTCTATTTGCATTCACAGAACTGTGTCAGTGGAAAACAGCCAACAATACAGCCTCATAATAATAAAAATAATAATAATAATCAGCATCAAGGCATTCCAGACAGGCTTTAGGGAGGCAAATCTGTTATCACTCGAGTGATAGCACAGCCACTTCCACCACGAGTCCTGTGTGTGGGCTGAGCTCTCTTAAACAGAAATACTCAGAATTGTGGCAAAATCAGATTGCCAGTATTTACAGGTGCCTGGAAACCAGTTTTAGGCATGTTGTAGATGAACTGGTGCTTGCAGGCTCCTTGCTTTTCTCTGAATGTTGTGTTAATTGTGTGCTGAGTGAACTCAGTTCAACTTTAGGAGATTCTGCACCAAAGTCACAACCAAAAGGAATCTCCTATGGGCAGAAAGATCAGGCCAAATATTACTTATTTCTTTGGACAATGGCAAGTCTGAAATCACAACTGAATTGAAATTGCAGTGCTGCTAAATGTCTTCTTGAGTTTAGTTCCCTGTTATATTTTTACTCTCTCCTATTTGTCAGACAAGCTCGAAAACTGCATCAGCAGCTACAAAACAGAAGAATTTCTGCACAATAATGAGCAAAAGTTCCTTTTTAGTAAACAAAATCAAATTTCCCAAGAACAATAAAGGTGCAGGGATTTTGAGGGTGCTCTTTGATCAGATTCTGTGGGAAAATTTGATCCATGTAGTAAAAGGGAAACATTTATGAAAAATATTCAATCAATATTTATTCTTTTCTCCTACTACACAAGGCTGTTTACATTTGAAACAGCATTTGTGCTTATGAGAATGAATTTCTGCAAAGCAGTTGTTACACTGCTTGTGACCTTTTTTTAGGGCTGAGTTTTAACTTGCAAAACCCCAACATAATTATGAGTTTTGTGCCCTTTTTTTGCTCAATATTAATAAGAAATTATAGTTTTAGTAGTAGGGGAACACTGGAGTGCTGAGAAAACTGGTCTGGTACCTACTGCTGCATTCTATAAAGGCTTGGCATTTTTTCTCACAGCTGCTTGTCTCAGAGGAGTTCCCACAAACTGGTGAAAACCCATAAAGATGATTTGTGTTTTCCTGCCTCACCCAGCCCCAGGAGTCGTTCCAAGCCTGACCTGGGAAGGAGGTGCCTTGGGAGGTGCAGGTTTAGATTTTATCTCTGGTTTAACTCCATCTGCATTCATTTTGCTTGCTGAATAATCTGTCTAATCCCTGCCAAACTCCCTTTCCTTGCTCTTTTGTGGCTGGCTGTGCCTGGTGGGTTCTGGCTCAGCATTTCTTAGGGCACCAAGCCGGCGCTCCCAGCTGTCACCACTCCTCAGGGTGAAAATCCCTGCTCCTGCCAGCTTCTCTCTGATTCTCCCACTCCATGCTCTCCATTCCTCTGGCACTACAATCATGCAGCATCATCCTCATCATTGATCCACGCTTTTATCCCAGGATGTCGGCAAATTTATCGTCTTTTTCTGCCTGGAGAGGAGCTGGTATTGGAGCTATAAATTATTCTCAGAAGGATTAACTTATTTGACCTCCTCTTTTATTTTTTATTTTGGCTAAGAGACTGTCACTTGTGATTTTTTTTTTTTTTTTTTACCTCACTCCTGTATTCCTGGTTGTTCTCCTTGATTTTTTTTCTCTCTGCCAGCTATCACTGTCCAAAGGAGATGAATTTTAGTAGCCCTCTTTGAGCTCTGACAGCTGAGGCTGTGTCACAAAAGTATTACAAACTACATCCTTCACAAGTCTCCAGCAGCCATAAACATTTATTCTAAAAATCTCTGTAGGATTTTGTTGAGGATATTATTTCTATAAATCTGGATGATATTTATATAAATACCTATTAATAATGTGAAAATAAAATATATTGATATACTCTCCAGGCCTAATAGAAACCACAGAAGCAGAAATGTGTAATAGAAATAACAGAAGCACACAATAAATACGTGTATGAGTACAGATTAGAATTACTTTAGTGGGGGGATTGTTCTCATGTAAAAATGATATTTGAATATCCAACAGCCAGACCTATTTGGGGATATGTACTCACCAATATATTTGAAGCATTAAAATGATATTTATACATAATATATATCATTAGATATATAATTATATATTTAGACATATAATTATATATTTAGATATAACTGGTTCTCAAAACCAAAACCAAAGCTCACCTCTGCCCTTGTTTCTAAACTTCCAAAAATGCCTTAAAACAATCCCTACAATACTCAGCTTCCAAAAATACCTCAAAACAAGCCCTACAACAGTCCCTCCTCTCTAGGTGAAGCATGGAGATGCTAAAGGGATTCCTCAAGACAGATCTGATCTTTTCCCTCTGCATCCATCAGGACCGTGGTAAAATCATGGTTAATTGTGGTTTACTCTGTTCTCCTTGGTGCAGATAAAACCCTGGAGCTCATTCCAGTGAGGGCTGTGCTCTCTTTTACCCTGGAGTTGATGATTTCTCAGATGACTTCAGATTTAAAGTGTCCTGAGTGAGGCAAGAATTTCATCCATAATTTGATTTTTTTTAAATTATGGGTTGGTTTTTTTTTGCAGTGTCATCCATCTGAAGACTCACTTCACTCACCCATCAATATTCACACTTTAAAGGCTGATTTCCATCAAGGCCTATCAATGACCTCTGGAATCTGGGCCCTTCAAACAATAAAAAAGACTCCAATGACAACAACATCTGCCCCTTAACTTGCCTCAGAGCAGGGCTGGAGTGATGAGCAAATTAATGGAGAGGTCATTTTCAATCTTCACATTTCCCTTGTAAGTGGCTCCATGAATCACCATTTATTGGGAGCAAGTCATGGGAGCAGGGACAGAACATCCATGGACTTCCACAGGATCTTTTCCTGCACACTTCAGAGGGGACAAGTGGAGTACTGGCATTTATCAACCTTTACAACCCCATATAATTATACATTTATCTTTTCCTGGGCCTGGAAAATAACCCTGACTGTCCCTAGGCTCCAAAATTCCCAGGCTACCTCAGCTTTTCCTATGGAACTTCCCTCAGGCAGCATCACAACCCTACAAGCAATAAACTGACAATTTTTCTCCCTTAGCTGGGATAAAACCTGGTGGAATGACAGAAAAGAAACATTTCTCTGCCAGCTGATATTTCTTTACTCATCTGATGCAAATACAAAAGCAAAGTGACGTGGCCAGTGACGGAGGGAGATGTTGCAGTGTCCCAGTCTGTGGAGGTGAGCTGGAAGGGACAGAAAATTGTCCCCACACAGCAGTGGGGGCTGCTGGTGACCACGGCAGGGACCTCCCTGTGCAGAGAGGATGTGTGAAATTCAGGGGGTGTAAAATATAGGGTGTGTAATGTACAGGGTGGGTACAATGCAAGGGAAGAGGTGTATCTGACACAGAAAGAGCTGAAAAGCTTGGGATTTGGGGACTTATCCAGCTTCATCTGGGAGAGAAAGCCCTAAAATCAGAGGGGGAGTCCCAGCTCATCCCCCCTGCAGCACCTCAACTCTTCCTGAGTCTTCTGCAAACCCATCCCCTCATCCAAAGGGCCAATTCCAGCTGGATCTTGGCAGAGCTGCCTCAAAGGCTCCGATTTTCTGACCCTGCTCAGTTTTGCTGCTCTGTTCTTGGCCTTCCCCAGAACTGGGCTGTGAAATTCCCTGTGTGTACACAAACATTTAGATATGAACATATGTGAAGGTCATTGTGTATATATTTATATAAATATATATATATATATGCAGGTTGAGATTGCAAATACAGATTGAACCAAACCCAGTGCATTTTAAAAGAGAACAGAAGCTTTTAGCAAATGCAGGTTAAAGTGATCAGGTTGTCAATGAAGTAGAAAAACTCCTGTTAAAAAGCAAATAAGACACCGTTAAGCACAACCATTGTGATCTGGTTTCTGATACATCATTAAAAAAGATTTTAAATTATTTAAAAATATTTAGAATCATTTAAAAAGCTTTTAAATTATTAAAAAATAAGGAGGAAGCAGAACAACTTGAAATGCTGATACTGAAACAAATGGAATCAGCAAACCCCACAAAGCACAGCTCTCCTCAGAGCAGAAACACATCATGGTTGTTTGACCACTCCATTTGTTGACAAAATTATCAAGATCAAGATCATTAGGCTGAGAAAGAAGATGAGATTTACAAGAGAAAGGAACAGTAACATGGAAAAAATGGAGGTGAAGGGTTTTATTTGAACTGACAAATTGCATTTATTATTTAAACACGGTGATCATCAATTGGCTGGACACCAGAAGCAGCCTGGAAAGATGAGATTTAAAAAGAACTTAAACATGAAGTTGGAGAGAAGATTAGCACAGGGCAATGCAAACCAGCACAGAATGGTGTAAATTTAAAGAGTAGGTTTGGATTGGGAAAAATTCTTCCCTGTGAGGGTGGAGAGGGGCTGGAATTCCCAGAGCAGCTGGGGCTGCCTCTGGATCCCTGGCAGTGTCCAAGGCCAGGTTGGACTGGGCTTGGAGCAACCTGGGGTAGTGGAAGGTGTCCCTGCCTGTGGCAGAGGTGGAATGGGATGAATTTTAAGGTCCTTCCCAACCCAGTGTGCCTGTGCCATGAACACTCTCCCTGTGCCATGGGACCAGCAGCAGCAACGTCCTCAAAATACCCAGAAGCTGCATAATTTATAAATTAAATAATATATAATGCCTAGAAATGCACACTCAGACAATGTCCTTTCATCCTTACTCAGAGCTTTGAGTGCACACACACACACACAGATGCTCACACGGGGATATAAATGCTCTTCTTCTGATGGTAGGAACTTTCTCTGTCTCCTCTGATAGCACAGAAAGCCAAAATAATTCAGTATCAGGTTGGAATAGATCTGTTGTGAGCAGCAATGCATCTGGGGCTCTGATAACATAAGCAATCCCAAGCAAAATTTTATTTCTCCAGAGAATCTCCCTGTTTAAGCTGCTTTTCCTTATCCTTCAAGGATATGGCCTGTATTCATCTGGAGATTACTTCTCTCAACTCTAAAGCACATTTCTGAACTTCACTCGAAAGCCAGGACTTGTGTGAGTTATTGAACCATTACAGGCCCCTGTCACTTCTCATATCGAGGGTCCTCATCAAGTGATTAAAGCAGATAAAGTTACTCTGCAGCAGGGAAAATGCAGAATTGGCACCCATTTAGTGAGATCAAGACCAATCCTAGGTGGGTTTTGCATGGGAGAACTCTGTAGAAGTGTTGTTAATTCAAAGGTAGCTGATGGAAAAGGAACTTAAAATATTGCTCATAATACTGTGGAAAGGATGTTGGTCTGTTCTTCTTTCCACTGAGGAAATTTCTCTTTCATTTCATTTAAATGCATTAAAAACCCTCCATTACTTTGATTTGCCTGAGTTCCTTTAGGTTTGGAGGCTGAACGTGCTTCCAAGATGGGAAGTGCCTAATCAAGAACAACGATGCCTCTGTACCGAAAAATCAGCATCTGCTTTGATCCTGGAAAACTCTGAAACCAGGGAGCAGAAAGTCCCTGAACATTCCATCCACATTCCACGACTTTCTGACTAATGGTTTAGCCAGCACATGGGGAGAGAGCTGGAAGAACAATCCTCGTGCAGAACCGAGCCTTGAGGTGAATTTAACTCCCGTGTTGGACCCACCTTGAGTGAAACCCTGGGTCTGGTGGAACATTTCACCTGCCAAGAAAGATGATCCCAGCATGGAGCATCCCAACATCAGGGAAAAGACAGAAATTTGACTTCCCTCTAATTTCTGTGGAGCTGCAATTTCAGTGTTGGTCTATTTGGGATTTTTTTTTTCAGCTGCTCATGGCCTCAAGTGCACCCAATAGCTCAGACTTAGCTGATCTTGCTTCTAGGAACAATCTAGAAAAGAATCCCTCATTTTGGGCTAATCTCCTCTTGGAATTTCCCGTCTCCCTTCGTGTTTTGTGGAGGGTGACCACTCAGTTATTTGTAACTCCACCAAGCAATGCTAATTCAGTAATGATTACTCCTGCTCCAGCTTGTTACATCCTGGATTTGGGCATCCTTAATTAGTTTCCTTATGGAAACCACCAGAATTATTCATGTGCTTATCTGTGTGTCTGAGCATTTGGCTGTTCAGAAACTTATTTTTAAAATGTTCACCAACAGCTGGAGTTAATGTTACATGAAAAATATTCATTCAACTGATATTTTCAGTAACTCTTCACCTCCTGAATTTCTGCATTTGGATTTGAATCATGCAGACTTGGCTTTTTAAGTGCAAGCTGCTCTAGCAAAAAGACAAAAAGTGAATTATTCAACAATTACATGTAAATGTCTGAGTGTGAGTATATATAAATATATATATTTGCAAGCTGCTTTTAATAGGCAGTGGAAAATTGAAATTTGCTGTAGAAACCTTTGCTATAGAAACCTTTTCCTGGAGGAAAGATGTGTTAAAATTCATTCAAGAAATCTTGCTGACAACTTCTGAGAGTTCTATGGCTGTTTCTATTTTGGGCTGGATAGTGAAGGATTTCTCAGGTTTGTGAAAAGCTAAAGGATGGTGTTGTGCATTGTGTGATGATACAATGAATTCAGCCTTCATGTTGCCATTCAGGCTTGTGCAGGATGGTACAGAATATTTCAGCTCCATGATGGGGTGCTGCTAGCAGACAACACCTGAGTTTTGTTTAGAGAATGAAAAGAATTATGTCTTTGAAGGAAAACGAGGCACTGGGGCACACCAAACTAAAATTATAATTAATGTTATTGACATTTCTATTATGCCATGGCAAAAACTGCCCATTTGGTAATAAACAACATCACTTGTGCCTCTGGATTAAAAAATAATCTCGGAAAACAGGGAAAAATAGAATAATAGGATCCCACAATGGTTTGGGTTGGAAGGGACCTTAAAACTCACCCAGTGCCACCCCCTGCCATGGGCAGGGACCCCTTCCACTGTCCCAGGGTGCTCCAAGCTCCATCCAGCCTGGCCTTGGACACTTCCAGGGATCCAGGGGAAGCCACAGGGAAGAATTCTTCCCTAATAAACTCCATTTTTCATGGGACAGAGCTGGGCTGGAGCCCAGCTCGGGAGGAGCCCAGGGTGGAGATCCAGCATCCCCAGGAGCCTGAGTGCCACAAAGAGTCAGCCTGGCTGTGTGTGAGGCTGGGCACAAGAAAATGACCCAAGGTATTTCAGCTTCTTCAACAAAGCCCTCCCAGAGAAAGAAATAACCCCAAACAGAACAAAACCAACTCTTCCTCCCCAAACCCCAAAATAAAGCAGCCACAGGGCTAAAATCTTCATGTTATCTTTTATAACCTACAATAATTATATTTATTAGTGGCTTGTTTTAAGCATCTTTAGACACACTAGGAAAACATTTTCTTTTCAAACTGAAAAAAACACATAATTTTAGATTACTTGTATTTATGAGTGATGTGATGTGCCAGCAGGAGACAGGATATGCCAGCCCAGGAGATCTTTTCCCTCTTCTGTTTCCCTTTCAGTGTTCCTGTGTTCCTACTTAAGACCCTGCTATAATAAAAGTAGCGCTCATAATATGCAATAAACTTTTCCAGATTACTTTAATAGTGCCAAAAAAGATGCCTAATGAATAATCATAATAAAATATATGTAAAGGGGATCACAAATCTCACTGATGCAGAACAGGAGGAATTTATTATCAAAGTGTTGCTAATGACTTTCTGCCTGCCCCTTTGAAAATGGCTCTGAGCTTAGCACTATCCCTTGGAAATCCAATTGATAAATCCACAAGCAGCATGAAATTCCAGTAGGAGATGAGGCACTTTTATTCCAGTGCATTACAGCACGTTAATGCTGTTTGTTAGAACATGAACTGCAGGAAACACCACTCCGAAATACAAACAAGGAGTGACCTCAGAGTGTGGGCTTGGAAAGTTCCGGGGTTCAAAGCCACAGCTCAGCTCCCAGAAAGCTCAGGTTAGGAAACAAATCCAGATGAAATTCCTAACGCAATCCAAGTGCTGCCCCTGGGAGCAGAGCATCCCTTCCCTGTGCTGGGAATCGCTCGCTGCAGGAGCTGCAGGGGCAGGAATGGCACTGCCAAGCACAGCCCTGTGCAGGGAGCAGGTGCTGCAGGCCTGGCAGCAGGGCTGTGTTGTGCAGCAGCTGCTGATCAGGGAGAATTTTTCCTGGGAGCTGTCTCCGAAGCCTTTCCCCAAGTGCCTGCCCCTCGTGACTGCCTCTGCTCCCGTTTCCCTCTGAGTGCTCCTCCCCAGCACACCCAAGTGATCTGCTCTGCCTGGAGGGGAGAGAAAGTTGCTGAATTCCTAAATATTGCCATAAACACTCGCTGGCTGGTAGCAGGACTCTGGGAATTACTGGAAGTCTCCTTGTTTCGTGTGCCCATAGCTCTGCTGAATACTTCTGCTCGGTGCAGCTGGAAAAGGTTCCTTGTGCCACCCTGCATTGCCAGGACAGATTTGGCTGCCTCATGTCAAGAGCTGCTCATTCCCTTTTTCCCTTCTCTTTTTTTTAGAGGAAACCAACCAATATTCTCAGAGAGCTGGAAGAGGAAACAATAGAGGTTTATGAGTGAGAAAAGAATGGGGAGCTCAGAAGTCCAGAGAATCCCACAATGGTTTGGGTGGGAAGGGACCTAAAAAATAATCCAGTGCCACCCCCTGCCATGGGCAGGGACACCTTCCACTATCCCAGGCTGTTCCAAGCTCCAGTGTCCAGCCTGGCCTTGGGCACTGCCAGGGATCCAGGGGCAGCCCCAGCTGCTCTGGGCACCCTGTGCCAGGGCCTTCCTGCCCTCCCAGGGAAGAATTCCTTCCCAATATCCCATCTAAACGTGCCCTCATGTCACTCTGTCATGCCCCTTGTCCTTCCCATGCTGGGGACCCCAGAATGAAATGGTGCCTCTTTGGAAAAAAAAGCAAAAATCCAAAAATCCTTAATTACCAATCAGAGTAATTACCTCCAAAAAAAAGAAAAAATTAATTAACTGCCACTCCTGTAGGTCCCAGGGAAAGGGAGGTTGTCAAGCCCAGCCCAGCTCCTGAGACTGGAAGTGAAGGATCAGCTGCCTGGAACGGCAGCACCGGGAAGGCTCCGGAGCCGCGGACGCAGCTTCCGTGGGAAACCTCACATCTCACTCAGCTGCAGCTTCCTCAAAATATTAAAAGGCAAATGCAAGTGACCTCTGCTGAACACAAACTTCTTCAATAACCAAGGAATCCCCCCCTCCATAGCTCACTTTTAATTGCAATTTAATGTTTTTTTTAATAATTGTGTTAAGTGCCTGATAAAGAGGAAACAGCAGGTTCACCATCTAGGATGACTGAATTGCTGGAATGACAGAAAGAGGAAAAGAAGGGAGGAAATATCAAGAATTGGCTGATTTGGGATCAATGCTCAAAAACCAATATGGATCCATAAGTGCTGTCTGGCTATCTCCATAGCTGTATGATTTATCTCCATGATCAGGGTGTTGATTTATAAGAAAGCAGGTTAAAGCTGCTGTGTTCCTAAATAAACATTTTCATCTCGTCCTTAGCCCTGGACTTCTTTCCCCTTTCCTTCTGAGCTCCAAGATCCCAGACTGGGTAAAACATCATTGTGACTTGAGAGATAAAGAAGCAAAATCTGCAACAGGAACTGGCACAGAGCAGCTGTGGCTGCCCCTGGATCCCTGGCAGTGTCCAAGGCCAGGTTGGACAGGGCTTGGAGCAGCCTGGGACAGTGGAAGATGTCCTTGTCATGGCAGGAACTGGATGATTTTTAAGGTTCTTCCCACCCAAACCATTCTCTAAGTCCATGAGCTGAGTACAAACCCAACATTCCTATTCCAGTTTGATGGCAAAAGACCAATTCTTGTGTTTTCCATTTTGGTATTTCCTCCATCTCCAGGAATCCAGTGATGAGGATGAAGAACAAACACTGCTGCAGAGGCTGATACCTCTCAGATACCAACTCTGCTGTATTTGGTATTCCTGCACTGTAGCCTGGGAAGAGTTTAGTCCATTATTAAACATAATTCCAGCTCTCTCATGCCAGGCTTAACACAGCTGATTCTGTCTTTGAAAGTCAGGGCCCAAGACAAGCAGATGAATGTCTCACTGCTTAAAATCAGACATCTAAATCCACCTTACACATCCAAAGAAGCCAGAGAAGTTCTCAAAATGCTGAGAACCTGTAACATCCACAGCCTCAGTGAGACCAGGTGATACCCAGCATCCTTAGAAACAAAGAACTCTGATTAGTACCAAAAGAGTTGTGAAATGCCTGGTGCCCAGGCCTGAATGTCTTCCTCAAAGAACTCTGTATTTCATCCCCTGAAATGATTTCATTTCCTGGAATAGCTATGTTTATTACTTTAATAAACTGAATTAGGAAATATGGTTATTGGTTTCCCAACTAGGCTGAATTAAGTTTCATTAAAAAATAAAATCCAGGATTCCAGTTTATACTTGGTATAAATGCACTTAAAATGTTACAACAGCCATACTCCTTTTCCTTTTTCTTTTTATAGGTAGATTTAAAAAAAAATCCTTCCTGTATTAAACACAGAGCTATTCTCAACATTTCAAATTGACTGAAATATCATAAATAAGAATTTTAATTAAAACACCTAGTATATAGTATTTCTTATTATGTGTAATATTTTTTTCTCCTTGCTGTAGACCACAGAATAAGATCTGTAAAATACCCTTATCAAACCAGCAGGGCGATGCTCCAAAGATGTCACCTGGTCTGGTGGTGGTGGCCACAACCCCTTCTCTGGAGGTAGGGCAGTGGCAGGGATGTGGCTGCAACATCCCAGCAAAGGAAAAACCAGGGAGGACCAGGATTGAGGCAGTACCACACCCTGAGCAGGAATAACCCAGCCTGACACATCCAACCCTGGGACCATCCCTCCTCACCTGCAGAGCAGCTGAGTTGGTGGAGCAAAGCTTTTTTGGTGGAAATCTCACAATCAGAGAGAGTTTCTCCATGAACTGCAGCCCCCCTATGATGTGGCTTTGCTCCCACTGAACTTAGAAAGGCAAAGTTCCTGCTCTGTGAAGAGCTCTCAGCTCCTCACCTCCCTCACAGGCAATTCCAGCTGCATTTATTAATGAAGAATCACTGAAGCACGAGCTAAGTCTTTTAGCTACACTTTTGTCCCAGCAAATAGCTGTTTAATTGTCTGAATGAAAAAAAAAAAAATGGGGTGGATACTGTCCCAAAGATGAAACCCCATCAGTTCCCATCACAGAAGGAATTAAAACTGTTTATTTCCACACAGGAGCCTGTTCAGTGTATTTAAAAAGCCACAGAGCTGCTTTGGACTGTGGGTGGGTTATTGTGGACTAATTTCCACTTTCAAATGACAGATTATCTCCCGCAAAAACGACTGTGGAGCTGAGCTGAAGAGGTTCCCTGAGCTGAAAAAGTTCCCTGAGCTGAAAAGGTTTGGTTACCTCTAAATAGCATGGCACATCCACTCGTGTTCGACTCGTGTCATGAAAATTATTGTCTGCGAGGCAGAGGGAAGTTCTGCAAACTTTTTTTCCACATTCATAATTAAATCACTGCTCTTTCCACTTGCCTAATTTCAATATTGCAGGGTTCTAATATGGGAAAAGAGAGAAAGCATTAAAAGCACTTTGTGTGACAGAAGTTAACAAAAGAAGAAATCCTGAAAAGCTTTGAGGGCTTTAATCAGTCAGTAAACGACCAAATCCAGACGAAGTGCTTAGCACTGGGAAGTCAGGCTGTGCCAAAGCCTTGTCTGCAAATGTTGAAGGCTTAATGACACAACCATTTAATTCTTTGTTGAATTCTTTGTCTTCTCGAAGCCTGTTGTCTTTCCAGCCCTGTGGAAGGGGACACACAATGCAGCTTTAGCTAAGCCACCTTCCTGCCAGCCAGGAGAGCCAGCCCACTGGAATCAGGCACGGGATTTCTGCCAGAATGCACTTTCACACAGCAGCACGGAGGAAAATTGGTGTTGCTTATATTTTATAATAAATCTCAGGATCGTCCTGCACCCCAATCCGGCCTGAAGCGCAGTCTTTCCTCTGGCGGTTTATCAATAGTTAAAAAGGGTAATTTATAAATCCAAAGTTAACAATCTGTTAGAGAGTGTAGGTTCAGAAATCACAGTGTCTTAATATGCAGATTTTCCTGAGTCTTTGAGTGTCTGCATGGAACAGCTCAATCCACATTCCCAGGTCATGGGACAAGCAGAAACGCAGTAAATCCCAAGGAAATGAGAAGGCGTTCGAGAACAAAATGCTTTTTTGAGGGATGCTTCACATGGGGCCATCCCATGTGAGGTTGTTTCCTCCTCCTGGAGGAGGGCAGGACAAAAACCCTGCTTCTGGACTGGGGACAGGCATTTCTGCCTCTTGCCTGTTGCTGCCACTGCTCTGTGCCTTTGCAGGTCTCATTCCTGGAAGGGCATTAACTGAAGTGATCCATAATGCTGAGAGGAGCAGCAATGAGGGCTCAAATTCCAGTCTCAGGTTTTGGTTTCACATCTGTTTTTCATGGCAGCAACAAGAGAACAGAGCAGGCACCACCGGGCAAGAAAGGAACAGTAAATTATGAATTAAACCAGAAATAAACCAGGATTGCACTCTTGCCTCAAACCACCATTAATCTTCATGAAGGTAACGAGTCAGTGGAACGTGGAATACTGGCCACTGTGGCTGTTTTACAAACAACTCAAGCTCTGTTAGAGACAATTCAGCTACACTCTCCCCACATCCTCACTGCAGACATTCCCTACAGAAAGTGTATCCTCATCTAATCTGCTGGAAAACCCTGCTAAAATCAACAGGAATTTGGCATAAGGAAATACTACAGCATCTCACATCATCACGTTTAGATGGGATATTGGGAAGAAATTCTTCCCTGGGAGGGTGGGGAGGCCCTGGCACAGGGTGCCCAGAGCAGCTGGGGCTGCCCCTGGATCCCTGGCAGTGCCCAAGGCCAGGCTGGACATTGGGGCTTGGAGCAGCCTGGGACAGTGGGAGGTGTCCCTGCCCACGACAGGGGTGGCACTGGAAGAGATTCAAGGTCCCTCCCCACCCAAACCATTCTGGGATTCTGCACAGAGCTGGGATAAATGGTAAGTTGCAATAAACGCTTTGAGTACAGCTGATTATCAGCTCCACACAAACAGAAGAGTAATTCAATGGGCCAAGATGCAGCTCTCAGAAGCAAAGTCAAGATCCCAGGTGTTAGAAAGCAAACTGAGACAGAACTGCCAAGTTTTGTATTTCCCATGGCTTGGAGAAGCAGAACTGCTGATGATCTGATGTGTTTCACAAGACTTGCTGTGAGCAGCACGGCACAGAGAGTCGGGCAAACGTTGTAATGAGGAGATGTAGGATGTAAAAATAATTAGTCAGGGTTTATGGAGCCTTCCAGCGAAACACAGGGAGCTGTGAAGTTATCAAAGGCTCTGTACAGGGTATGATAACAGGAGAATGCGGCGTGGCAGATTCAGAGAGAGAAGTGCAGGCCCTCGTAGCACAACTAATACAACTTCATCACAGTTCCTCTTGGGATTAGTCATTGTGAGCACAGCAAAGCATGGATAAAACAGCCTGTTTGCACTGTATCAGCTACTGCTTTATTGATCCTACAAACTGCTCCTCCATTCCTGTTCTTAGCACATTTTGAAACAAAGAATTCTTGAAAGCCATTGATGGCACTCAGACACAGGTTCCTCTTCAAACAAGTGGGCTTTGAACACCAAACTCACAGAAGCAGCTTTGAAAATGCCCACCTTTATCTTTCCCTTCCCTCAGCATTGAAAATATTCTCCCACACTGCCAGCGACTTTCCTCAGCTGAGATCAGAGAATTCTACACGCTGGGGAGGACTTTTGGAGTCACCTAAACCACAACAGCCACCAGGAGCTGGTGCATTGTGTCACCTCCAGGTAATGCAGTCACAGAGCACACAGCAGCACCTGCAGAAAGCTTTGGAGCACACAGCCATCCCAGGGGAAGGTGCAGACTAATTAAAACCGGTGCTACAAAAAGATGCTGCTGTTCTAACAGGTGTTAATGTGAGCTGGTGCACAGGAGAGCAATAAAAGAAATGTCAAAGGAAGCGAGAAATCGTGGAGGAGCCTGAACTGAGGGAGGCACAAACAAGAGTCTGGGGAAGCAGGGCACAGACTGTGGAAAACAGAGCTCTGTAAAAAATGTAAATATGGGGGAAGGAAGGTGCAGATGAGTCTCTGCCATGGGCCAAGGCCTGATCAGTGCTCTTGGAGGCAGATGCTCATAGCAGAATGGGTGACACTGCCAAATGTGACATTTGATTCATGTATCATCATAATTTAGGACATGGACTCACCTGTGTGCATCAGCAGTCCGAGATAACCATTTCTCCAAGATCCCTGTAGCTGTGCTGGAATAGGAAAGAGGAGACTTAGATCTCCAGCTCCTTCTGCAAGCCCCAACTCCTCCGTGCTGCTGGTCAGCTCTGCAGCTGTGTCCACCTGTATGAGAGAGGTGCCCTGGAGAGCACCATGGACACCTTGGGAGAAAGGATTTGTCTCCTTGTGCCTGTCCCCTCTGGCTCTGAGATCACCAGGGCTTCATTCCCAGCTCCCAGCCATGATGACAAAGAGCAGAGCTGGATCTTTGGTGAGACACAAATTCACCTGGGTTCCACCAGCGTCCTCAAACTGCAGCCTAAGGAGAATCCAACCCTCCTCATAAAGGAACAAAGGATTGGGAGTGCAGTTTCCCTTCCTGTGTTCAGCCTCCTGGAAAAAGGAAAAAAAAATTAAAATCCCAAGTGCTTGAGACTGGGCAACAAGAAGTGCCTCTGAAAGCTCTGTGAGAAATCCTTCCCCATCTGGTCGGTCTTCAGCTAATTAACTGACATGGTTACAAACGAGCAGCAGCTAATTGGAGCTCTCTGTTCTGCCTTTCCCTGGCAGGAATGAGATGGATTCCAGATGACCAACGGCTCAACATTTTCCAAGTAATCTCCATTCAATGCTGGGCCAGCCTCCCAACAATTGTCCACATCCTCACCTTGGACTGTGATTCCAAAGAGCATCACTGGAACCTGGAAGCTGTTATGGGCAAGCATCAGGCAGATGAGTGCAGGCTCCAGTTCCAATGATATTTTGGAAAACCAGGCACCTGCAGGCAATCAGGGGCCAGCTGAGTCCCAGCCACGCCTTTTCCCTGCAGCCAAGGGAACTCTCCCAGCCAGCCCATGGAACCTGGGGGCACACACAGCTCATGCCTGGTGCACTTTGCAGGAGAATTGCAATGTGGAAGAGCTGTTTCTATTTGTCTCCAGCAGCTGATGGGTGCCAGATCTCCAAATGTGAGGTCCTAAAAAGGAAAAAAAAAAAAGCACCATGTTTTCCTGCTCCATCCTCTGCTAGCATTCCTTCCCTAAGCTCCCAGCCTCTTTTCCAGTGACATTATTCACCCCCAAACACGAGGAACAGCTTTATAACAGCAAGAAATCCCTTAAATACTCTCCATATCACAGAACCACAGAATGCTTGGGGTTGGAAGATCATCTAATTCCAACTCCCTGCCAGGAACAGGGACACCTTCCACTACACCAGGTCCAGCCTTCAACACTTCTCCCAATGGACAGAACCAGTGGGATAGATTAAAATCTAATCACTGGGACCAGTGATGTCCCTGTCCTGTTGTGGGCGTTGCCCACAGATGGTTTAAACACCAAAAATACAAACAAGCAATCAAAACTCCCCTCCCCAAACACCCAGCTGAGCAAAATTATTTGCAAAACCACTTGGAGTAACTGGAGCACCCCAACACTCCAAAGATCAGGCCAGATGTTGTGCTCAGGCTGGACTGGCAATAACATTCCCCAGGATCTCCCTGAAAACCAGGGATGAGCATTTTGTCCATGTGAATATATGATAGAGACAGTCCTTTAAAATAAGAGCACATCCAGGGATGGATGCCAGGCCCAGTTGTTTTCATGTTTTGCTCTTCATTGCAATAAGGTGAAGCAGGGTTAAGACCACTGAGATTTTTAGTTGGGCTGCAGTGAACCCAAAATCTGTGAGGAGACCGATTCCTAATGAAGGTTTTCCCCATTTCTCTGCAATATGAATTTTTAAAAATTCTCCTGGCCTTTACAGTTGTCTGGTCTTTAGTGGATGCTAAAAAACCCCACAGATTTCCAGTCCCAAACCAGGGTAAGTTCAAGGATTTGGTTTTTTTTTTTCTATTTTCATCTTAAATTATTAAATTCTAGCAAAATTACATTAAAAGCTGGATTAACTACGAGGAGTTCTAAGTTTCTGAGTTTGATGTCTGTGTTTATCAAGTTTGGAAATAAGAAAATATAAATAAAACATCTCCATGGAATGCAAATTGACTTCTGTGTCTCGAATCCAAGAAATGCAGCTGTGGAATACAAATCATCTTCTAGCTAGAAACATCATTTAATATTTATTACTGCACACTTGGCTCTGTGGATGCAGGGAGGGTGTCCCCTGCTTCTTATCTGTGACCTTCTGGGGTCCTGACCTCACAATGTGCCACCACTAAACGGTGCTGGAGCAATATTTATTTTACCTCATTTAAAACTACGTCTGTCTGGGCGTTTCCCACTCTCGGACTTTTAGAAACACCAACATAAAGTTCTTTTTTTTTTTATTGTAAGACAGTTGGGAAAGCAGATGAAGGATATTCTTTCACAGTGAAAATGGGAGAACAATCCAACTGGAAGAAATCTCATGAGGGAGGGCAGAGAGGTGCTGGAATTGCCTCAGCAGAGGCTGCCTGGAGGTTCTGGCTTCCCAAAGGGCTGCAGTCATCAAGAGCTTTCCAAGAACTTCCAGGAGAAGCAAATTACTCATTTTGATAAAAAAAAATAAGCTCAAGTTTTGAGGAAAGTGGGAATATATAAAAGACCCAACAGAGTGTGAGGTACCTGCAGGAGAAGGCTGATCACAGGCAGTGCTTTTTAAGCGCTGGTAACCTCTGCCTTTATTTTGTGCACCTCAAAAAATGGCAGTTCAGAAGAGGTAACAACAAATTTGCTGGCAAAATTCACCCTGGAGTTCCTGTACTCCCAACCCCTGCATGGGAATGATGGTATTTGGCTGAAGGTTGGACTTAATGATCTTGGAGGTCTTTTCCAACCTTAATGATTCCGTGATTTTAATGCATTTTGAGTCCTGGTAATAAAATTAACACCATTAAGGGCCTGCTCCATCTCCCCAGTGGATATGACACGGGGTTGTCAAAGGGAAAAACGCTGTGGGTTTCAACAGCATTTCAAAAAAGTGTTTTAAAAACAGGGAGAGCTCTTGTGCAGGGAAGACTTTTGACAATCAGTTCAAAACCATTTTTACCTGTGTGTTCCCACTCCCCTTCAGCTGGCACCACTCTGCCTTCCAGAACAAGAGAAAGTTGCCAATGAGAGGATATTTTTTAAAGAAAATTATTAAGCATTAAAAGAAAAAGTGTATTTCTATAATAAAAGGGTTGAAAAGGTCTAATTCCGAATTTCTATCTCTGCACCCCAAGATGCTTCTTTCCTGAAAGTCAAAAACTGATTTATGTGCCACACTGCTCATTTACAGACTGAGGGAACAGAAGCAGTCCTTCACCTGCTTCCCAGAACAAAAAATAATCCAAAAAAGTAACTTTCCCCTCATTATTATGTACTGGCAAAGCAGAAATCAGCCAATTATCCCATGAGAAATATCAGCACCTTCCCCCAAACGGGGGCAGCCCTACACTGGCAGGTGATGGAAGCACTGAGCCCACATGTTCACCACAGCCCACAGCCCACGGGCCAGCCCTGCCCAGCATCCAGGACCCCAGAGCATTCCTCTCTCTGGGGTTTTACAACCTCGTGGAGCTGCTTTGTCAGAAGCAGCAGCAAGAATGGAAGGGTTGAGATCGGCCAGAGAGTAAAACCAGGGCTGCAGCAAAATGTCCTAAAGCTGCTGAAATGGAGGTTAATTCAGGGACTGCCTTCAACCAGCGCTGACCCCGAGCCTGCAGAGGGTCCTGCTGGCACCCATTTATCAGCTGCTAAAGCAGACTTCCCAGAGCTCTAAATATTCCTAAAATATATACAGCCACTGCCAGGGGAGAGCTGGTGACCACAAAGCACTGGGTGTGCACAGCACAGAATTCAGGAAGGCTGAAGGTGAGGGCACTCCAGTGACCCCACGGGACATCGACAGCCAGCACTGGCACAAGAGTTTTTCCTGTCAGTGTTACAAACTTCCAGGTGTTTTCCATTTCCAGAGGTGGAACCAGCCTTCTGTGACCTGCACCAAAAGCCAGCTCCTGCTCACCTTTGGCTCTTGCTTATCAAAGTTACACAACTGAAAAGAAATGTTTACTGCTTTAGCCTGAATGATTTCATAGCAGCTCTTGGAGCACTGATTCTGTAGCCGGTGAGGTGAATCCCAGAATGGTTTGGATTGGAAGGGACCTTAAAGCCCATCCAGTGCCACCTCTACCACAGACAGGGACACCTTCCACTAGCCCAGGCTGCTCCAAGCTCCATCCAACCTGGCCTTGGACACTTCCAGGGATATGCTTTAGATTATTTTCCTGTAGACATAAAGGCTTCTATGCTTTTCTCTGTGATATCACTTTTTGTAGTCCTCGTCCAGCTGTTTTCTCCCCCTTTTTATGCTCAAGTTCCGCATAAAAAAAGAATCCTGGGACAAGGCCATGTGCATCTCCAAACTCCCATTTTCCTGTGAAACATTCCCTCACAGGTGCCACTTGCTCCCAAGCAGATTAAGATCACTGGAAAATGCTCAAATCCTTTAGGAGCTCTTGCATTGCCACTGTTCCATAATTAACACTCCTTGCCACCTGCATTTGTCTAATTTCAGCAAAAACAACTTCCGTGCCAGAGCCCTCACTTTTGGAAGAGTGAAGAGCACAGTGGCTCAGCCTGGGGGTGGCTAAGAGCAGCCACTGCAGCCCCAAACTGCTCTGTGTTGTGGTATTTATTAGGAATTGGATTGCCTCAGAAATTGCCACAGCAGTGGATAATCTAGAAAAAACCTAGATATTGCTGGCTCACTCCTTTCCAGCAAACAGAGGGAATTATTCCAGGTGCCAAATGCCTCATCCCCACCACCTGAGCCTTCAAAGCTTTCTGCAAGCCACTTGTTTTTTGTTGTGGCTGCCTGGAGAAGGAGCATCCTTTGGGAAGTCTGCAGAGGAGGCGTGGAACAAATCCTTATCTCACTCACCCTCAAAAAACCTCACCTGGTTTTAATTAAGCTGAGCAGAGGGTGGCAATCTGGGAAGCACTGGGGGAAAAGGCTGGGAAAGGGTAAAATAAGGGATCAGATTCCCTGTTTTCCATCAGCACAGCCCCTACACAAACCAAAGGTCGGGGATCCAGTTGGGCAGGGGATGGAATAAGCCCCAAATGTTGAATTTGCCCCAGAATTCACTGAGAAACTCCCTGCTTTGTGTTCCTTTCTTTTCTTTTTATGCTTATCTTTTGGCAGGGGTGCCACAGCGTTTGTGGCACTGCTGAGGAGATTTTCTGGAAGGATATTTGAAGCTCCCAGGTATGGAAGTTGCTCAAAGTCTACCATTATTATTGCCCTTCAGCAAAAACAGCTGTGAGAACTCCGATCGTGCTCACTTTCAGGCTCGCTGTTACATTGATAAACAGAAGTGTTGCTGAGCTGGGCTTCTCAAAAGCCAATTTTGCCGTTTATCTGTCGGAGAAAACTCAGAAAATGTGCATTCCACAGGGATGTCTTCAACAGCACAACTTGGAAAAGCTTCCCATCTGCTACAAGTCCATTAAATGCGAAAATGTGGAATTTTCAAGCCTGTGATTTGGGTGTAAAGGTTTAAGTTCTGTTCACAGGCACAGTTTGCAGCCATTCAGGCAGATGGGGATTGTTTATAGATGCCTGCAAAAAGCCTGAATTTGTACACACGGACGAGATCATCTTGATTAATGAATCATATTGACACATCAACCTCCACTTGTGTGTCACAGACTTCGAGTACACAAACATCTTCTGAGAGGGGAATATGCCACTATTAACCAGAAATTCTTTTTAAAGGATATTTTTAAAATAGACACTGTGTGTCACTGCTCTAATTCCCAGTATTTTCAGCCTTTACCTGTCTTTCATAATAATGTCCAATTAATAAATTCCTTCATGGACTAGCTCAGTATAAAATCTGAAAATAAAGTCTTTAAGAAATCTGCTCTTTTTTGGTTCCAGTTACATAATGGAATAGCCTGGAATGGACTTTTTCTTAATGAATAATGTGTTTTAAGCTCACTCCTACTTACACATCTCCACCCTGCATCTCTGTAGAGCTAATCACACAACATGAACTGTTTGTGTGATAATTATGTTGAAGTTTCAAGCCAATAATTACTCTCAGCACAAAAATCAGGTATTTTACACCCTCCCTGTTCAAAGAGATGAACTCAGGGATGTAATGGATGTAGCAGATACACCTGGAATATTAAACTTTAAATGCAATTTGCATCTGGCCATGATTTTTTGGTCATCTCAGCTTTATTTTATATTATTTTTAAATGACAAATAAAATGCCATATTCTATATAAAAGGGGAAAAATCCCAACTCAATCCTGCCTCAGATTCTGAAGAACAGTCAAAGTTTAGTGATGATAATGATAGAAACAACTCCATGAACTTCTAATGGTCAGCTCACAAAATGAGTTTCAACCAGAATATAAATCCCTTCAGGTCTTCCTGCTAATCAAACATAAAAATTAAATTACCATCTTAATCCCCTCCTCCTCCTTTTTTTTTAATATTCTTACATTTTAGTAGTTTCTTTTCCTAAGTTTTGGGAGTTTCACAGTTCTGCAGTTGTACTTTAAATAAAAATTTCTTCACCTTCTTTAGCATCAAGCTTTATTCTTGCTTTGCTTTATGAAAAGTCCTAATTGTATCAATTACCCCATGAGTTAGTTATTTAGGGTGGTGTTTGCACCAATGTGGGAATACTCACAATGGAGTTTTGTTTTGATTTTACTGCTGTATAAAATGATGAAATCTGAGACACACCTGGCAGGATGGATAGTGAGCCTCTGCCGAAATAGAAAACTGGAATAAAAAGTCTTTTTAAGAAAATATTTTAGGGTTTAAACCCACACAAACCTTGTGATGTTCCTCCCTTTAATAAAAATATTTCAATTACAAACACCATTATTTTAGTGAGTGCCAGTGCTCAGTGCCACAACCACCACTGGAAGGTGTTTCCACCTCCCTGCTCCCCGAGTTTTTCTGGAAAATAGCTCTGCACAATCTGCTGTCCATCAGAAATGTTGGAGGATGTGCTGGAAAGCTGAGATACCCACGTATGGATTCCCTAAGGCTTTAAGAAGGTCTCACTGTTATCCACTTATCTCAAATTAGAATCCAATCCCAGTGAAGGTAAGGGGAGATAGGGGTGTTTATAATATTAAAACCAGACCACACGGTAACAAATGACATTGGGGAATAAAGGAAAGAAAAACGACTTTATCTCTGCTGAGGCCACCCTGGAAAAGCACATCCTGCATTTAACTGGAAAGTGAAAATCTCCTCCTCCTCTAGCTAACAACATTTCCTTCTTCTGTAAAACATACACGATATCAACATCTGATCCCAAAATCCCAATAACATCAAAATTTGTCTCCTGGTGGTTCCCAAGGGAGAGCAGCACCTGCAGCACAAACAGGTTTGGGGCAAGGGCTGTTCCCTCCTACAGCACACACTGGATCACATCCAAATAGCCTTTTAAAGTTACAATTGAAGTTTTATATATGCAATAACCCAAGTACTGAAATGCAAATTAAAAATCATTACTGTTGCTGCCATAGAGATTTATCTTCTCTGGGCATGAGTTGTCCTACAGCACTAAAAACTGGGGACCTGGGGCATCATTTCAGCTTTGATGCCTTGTTTTTACAGGAGAGGAGAGCAGGGGGAAAGCAGCTGGAGGAACATTTACCCCTATTTCCATTTATCCATTCAAGCTTAAAATCCTATTCCTGGCTTTGCAGGAGCCCTCAAGCCCATAAGCACAGATTCTCCCAGGACAGAGTGGAGCAGTGCTCTTGTTTCCTCTCAAACTGCTGTGCAACCAGCTCTATTTCTCTGTTTATGCTTCCTGTCCAGTTTATTATTCTGTTGTTGCTCCAATGTGCCCAAGGAGGGATTTCCAAACTGTGTCCCACATCCCACAGAATCAACTCAGAGCTTCGTGGAAGGCCTGATTGAAAAGCTCCGTTTCTCCTCAGACGTGTGCGTGGGCCCTGTGTGTGGAGCTGGGGCTGCAGGAACCAAGAGCAAATTACACCTGGTGATCCAAAAGCGTTGGGTGGAGGCTGAAAATGACAGATTTGGGGGTGGTTGTGCAGAGATCCCAGCTGAAAGAAGAGGTAGAACTCTTCTGGAGTGCGTTTATCCAACCTGGTGCCACCTAATTCTCCAGAATCCTTCAGAGCACCTGAGGAGCAGAGCCTGGGCACTGCTGTTTTGGCTGATTCCTTAAAGCACTTGGCCTCCCTCAACATCATCACTCCCATCTTTCCCAAATTCAGCCTGTGGCAGCTGTTCCTAATCCAGCAGCTCCTCTCCTCCAGGCCCCATAAGCCCGATGGAAGAGGGTGAGGACTTTGCAGAGTTGATACATAAACTCTGTCTGTCCCAGAAAATGCCGTCTGGGTTACGTGCTAGCATTAACCAAGGTTGCCTCACAGGGAGCAGGATCTGCTCTGCTTGATGAAGGAACACGTGGATTAGTGGATTTTAGCTGTCCCATTACTCTCCATTAGGGAAAACCCCCTGTTAAACCCTGGGATCAGAGCTGGCTGTGCTGCACAACGGGAAACCAGGAGCCTGCTCCCATATTCTGGATCAGGAGAACCAGCTCAGCCCCAAGAGTCACAGCCCAGAATTAACCACGAGGAAATGAACCTATTTAAAATACAAATCCTGCCCTCCACATCTCTTGGAAGTTATCTGCCAATAGAGCTTCACCTCCCCGTCTCACAGAAAGCCAGGGAATGCTTCCTACGACAACATTCCTATTTTTCCTCAAATCCTTCATGTAGAATGACCCCAGTTCACCACCAGAGCTGCAGAATAAGGACTCTGAAATCCTCCTTTTTTGGATAAAACAGGTAGCAAAGAAGAGAAAATGCAAAGAACAGTTCACCCCTCTGCATCCACAACACAAGAATTGGAGCTGCTGGATCACCCCTAATCCCTCCAGCAGCCCATGAAGCAATCAAAGTAAACATCTGCTTTTCCTAAAAACCCCTTTCTCACAGAATCACAGCACCTTTGGTACAAAATAAGAGCTGGGATGTGCATCTGTTGCAGTAAAAATAAAATACAGCAGAACTTTTTAATATATTAAATTAGGCTATACTGGCTAAAATTCCATTTTAATTTGAAACTCGCTGGGTATTAAAGGCAAGTTTAAAAAGTTATTACCTAGGGTTTAATTGCATACATTATGTTTGTAGCCTTAGGTACTGCAGGTAGATCTTTAATATTCCCTGAAATATATTGAGAGCGTGGAGCAGCCATTTAATTCTCCTCCAAGAAACTTCCAGAGGTAACTATGGGAAAGCAGATTAGAAAACTCCAAACTTTTGGCTGTTGAGTGAAACTCCAATGGGTTTGGGCTGGTTGACAGGGAATTTCCAAAGTTTTTGCTGTAGGAAGTACATTGGAAGCATATGGGCTGTCATGAAAACATTATTGAGTCCACCCTTGACAGACACCACGTTAAAAATAGAAGGATTTTCAAGCTGCAACATGGGTGCTTGGAACAATATCAGATATTTTCCTTCAAATATATTAAAAAAAAGATATATCAAATGTGTCCAAGCATTTAAATGGAACAGCACTTCCCCTCTGTCTCACGTGGTGGAGGAGGTTGGTTGTGTGAGCACCTCCAGCCTTTGGCGGGATTAAGCAGAAAAATTGCAAAATTAGGCTAAAAATAATCAGAATTCCAGTCCTGTGCCAAAAGAGCTGGAAATTTGGTGGGGAACAACAACTCCCCTTAGTTTCCTATGCACCTGCCTTTCTGCCAACACCAAGGGATTCAAAACCAGGGTTTCAAGAGGCCAAAGTTCCCCAGTGCTAAGGAGCAGTGTAGAGCCAGAACCATGCTCCCTACAACCCAGAAACCACACCACATTCCTCAGTTCCAGTCTGGGGGCTGTGATCCCCTTGGCTCCCTCTGTAAATGCATTTTTGGGTCTCACTCAGGCAGGGGAGCACCTTTGTACCCATCCTAACCCTGCTCCCGGGGGACAAGGGGGGTGAGAGAGCTGAGGTGGGAAATGAGCAGTCACGGAAATTGTTGCAAAATCCAATCCACTCTTCCCTCCCACTGACACACACCGACGATTTCTGCACGCAGACAAGCTGGTGGCATTTCTCCAGCCCAAATTCTTCTCACACCAGCTGCTGCTGGAGTGCCACACAAATGATCTGCATCTCCCCACAAAGAATTTCACCTTTCCATCCTCACCACATCCCCCAGTACCAGGAGCATTTGGCTTTCAGTGAGAATTATCCTCCTAAAACCAATTCCTTAGAGCTCAATGATACAATTAATTTACTAAATTGCTTAGGAACTTTTTATAATACCCTTTTTTTAAATACATACGTGAATCCCTTTAAAGAAATAATAATAGTCATCATCATCATCCAACCCAACTTCAACTCTTGAGGTATTTTTTAAATTATCCAGAATTTCTACCCTGATTAGAATGTTATTTCCTGTGCTTTTCCCTGATGTTTTAACAGGAAATCCAGAGAGAAGCACTCCAAACATCTTCCACACCTCCTTTTGACACCCTCTGTAGGACAGAACTTGTCCAAACCCAGTCCTGCTCAACACTAAAGAAGAATAAAACCCTGAGTAATGCACAAACAGTTCCAATTCATGCAAACATCTTCCAGAAAAGGATTAGATACAACAACAGGAAATACAGATCCTTATTTCCTTCAAAACCCGTGGAAGGACTTCTGACCCAGGACTTCTGCTGTTGCTAAAAACCCAAGCCCACCATGGCAGCTGGAATTCCAGCCTGTGGAGGATGAGCAAAGTATCTTTGCCTCCTCATTTTCAATTCCTCTGATTATCCAAGAGTGCTGCGTTCACCAAATGTTTGTTTAACTTGGAGTGTTGGCTTATTTAAAGCAATCTCTGCAATGGGAACGTGCAGCGTGGTGTCTGGGTGGGTTCTGCTGAATGGAGAGCAGGGGACAGGAGGAAGCCGAGCTCAGCTATTCCAGACACACTCCACGCTCAGCAAACAGAGAGAGACAGAGTTTTCATCTTTTGTTCAGTCATTTTCAATGAATGCAAACTTTCTTCTTCTTCTTCTTCCTTGCCATTTAATTTTAAATTAGTCTAATCAGACATCTGCTAGGATGTGTCTGAATTAACAGAACCGAACACAAATCTTCTGTGAGCGCTCAAGTGCTGCTTCCCTCAAATGGCATTAACTCACACGGACACTCTGCGGGGCTAATTGAACATCCCCAGCACAAAATTCCAGACTTTCTGATTTAACTTTATTACAGTCAGAAGAAATCACAGGATAGAAGGAAACATGTTGTTAAGGACTCCGTTCTGAAGCGGTTCAATAAAAGCAGGCTGCTTATCCCACTTTATTATCTTTATTATTGCTGCTCAAAGATGAAAAGAGAATTTCCTCTCAAGACAGAAAAGCAGAGTTTGTCTCAAAGCTCTTTGTTTTCTTTTCAATAGCAAGGTACAGTTTACTCCTTAGAATTTATGGGAATTTTTTTTCTTGGCTGTACAGGGAATTCTGATATTGTGGAGTTCTCTTGTTCCTGTGACAAATTATGGTGGCATTTGTCAGCATTTCCTAAAGGTTTTGACATTACTCAACAATGTTGAGGTGGATTCTGCTGACTCTGGACAAATTCTGAACTAAACATCTTTTGTCAGACACCTGAAATTATCCAGGAGCTGCACACGGGTGGTCTGTTCAAGTCCGTGGTCCTGACCTTTCCAGGGGGTAGGAATTTCAAAACCAGATGAATTCGAATTGAGGGACTTTTTTTAGCCTGTGTTCGTGGGGTTGATACTCACACCAACACAACAACCATCTGAAAATCCCACTAATTTCAGGAGCCAGTTTAGATCTGCTTCCAGCCATACTTCAGTATTGATTAAAATAAAAATCCTGAATAAAAAGACAAGGCTTCTTATATATTTTTAACCAAAAGGTTTGTTTTTTAAGCAATACTTTTAAAGGTATCTAAGATTTCAACCCACAAATTCTACAGGTAGAATAACTGCAAAATTCTGTAAGAGCAGCATTTCCCTAAGAGTTTAAGCTCTTGCCATATTTATTTGTGTTTCACGGGCTGTAGAGGATGACCCAGGAGAGAAGTTTTCATTCTTGGGGCAGCCCTGTCCCTCAAGGTTGCTGCCAAAGCTCTGCAAGGAACACCAGGGAAGTCTCCATGAGTTTTTCAGCTGCCTGTATCTCTGTCATCTCTTAAATACAAATAAAATTGAGCCCAAATTTCCCCTTTTTTATGAGTAAGGGGAAATGAGGCAGAATCAATCGTTGGCAAAGTAAAAGATGCTTAATATTGATTGTTCTTGTGAAGGATGAGGAAGCTTTTCTAATGCTCGTTGGGGGACATGGCGAGGGGACAGCTTATGGATTTGTTTCCCTTTCTGCATTCCCAAGGGAGAAAGGAAAAGATGAGGCCATGATAGATGATAATTCTGCAAGGAATGACTAATGAGGAGCTGAGCTGCCTCTGTAGCAGCAGTGACGGCAGTAATAACCAGAGTAATTGGGTTTATTGGGTTTCTGCTTAGCACACATCCAGTCCTCTCCAACATCCTGTTCCTCCAAAGCATTTTATGCTCTCTGTCTTTCCTTTTTATCATGCCTGACTTGAGTTATTTCATGAAATTTGACCTTGTATTCTTAATCTCATCTACTTGTTCTGCATAGTTCATCTTCTTCATTTTCCTCACTGGCTGTTCTGTCAAACAGCCCACGTAACCACGGCATCCCAGGCTGCAGTGCCAGCCCTGACTCAGGGTGGATTTACATGACTGTAGCCCCAACATCCCCATTTCATCTTCTCAGGGAATCTGGCTCAAGAAATAATACTCCAGGATAAATTTGCTAGAAGTGCATGACCCTCTTTTACAAATCACAATGGTAACTCTGTGTTAGAATTAATTACTACTTCCATTTTCAACCAAGTGCTATTTTTATAAGAGGTTGGAAACAGCAAGAGTTACAGGCAAGTCAGAAAAAAAATAGTTATTATTTGCTATGATTTTTTTTTCCTAAAAGGCTTTTACACTCCTGCTGGGAAAACATCTCTGCAGAAATCCATTCTTGCAGGGGAAAAGGGAAAGAAAAAAAAAACAATGTTTCATATTTCCTGTCAGTGCCATTCCACTTCCAATCCCCCAAGAGCAAAGCAGACATTCCATTCCAGCCTAATGACACAGTAGCTGGCTGTTCCCTACAGCTGGGTGGTTTGCATGGTGAATTTATCCCTCCTGCAGGATTGTGTCATGCTGGAGCACCCTTTGGGGAAGTGTTTCCAGCCCCTGCTCATGCTCCCAGCCTCTCTGGCACTTGTACTCCCACATTTCCCAGAAGTTCCTCATGCCACGGGCACTGCAGAGCCTGACTGGTGGCTCCTGGTGCCCTCTGCATATGCTCCAGTCCAGCTGGCATCATTCCCTCTGGAGGGAAAACTCATCATCCACATGATGTTGGGTCTAACTATTGCTCTGTCCCCCCCACAACAATTTCAGTGTCTCAGATTCTTCCAGGGGATGAGAGATGCAGCTGTAGAGTTGGAATTTTCCACAGTATAAAAGGGAAAGGCATTGCTCAGCTCCTTTGAAAGGCAGAGAGATGAACTGATGAGAAATATTCCTAAACACCCTTTTGATGCTCTGTTTCCTCCAGGAATTTATTTTCCCCATGCTTCTGCGCAAAGGAAAACAGATTATTATGGAATCTCCCCCAGACCTGACAACTGCCACTTGACCTTCGAGTTACAGACACATGCTTAAAACAGACAATCTGTGATGTGGGGATGGGACACAAAGCAAACAGAGGCTCTCAGAATGTTTGTGGTGGTCACATTTGCTCTTCCCCCTTTTAAAGCCTTTTGGATGAGCTCTGTTTCTATGGAACAATCTCCACAAGGCAAATAATCCTAGAGTTTCTGTGTAGTGGTTGTGGAAATCTTATTTAAAGACTTGAGCTTCTTCAGTTCAGCTACAAAGCACATTGTAGGAATGAGAATATACATTTGATTTTCACCATAAAGGCAGTTGAGGTGGCTCATCCTTACTGAAACCATACAATAAACCTGTCACTGGGTCAGTCAACTATGGAAATTCAGAAGTTTTTGGGGATTAGCATTGCTCTGGCTGTGCCTGCTGTGGTGATGACAATCACACTGTGACCCTGTGCCAGGCCTGATGCCCACCTTGGACAAAAGTTCCCTGCAAATGAAGAATAATAATGAATAGATAGCACAGTAAACACTTCTAAGCTAAAGGTATTCCTGGGAGGCTTAGCTCACTCTAGAACATCCATCTGAAGGCAGTAGGTACAAGGCAGGGCTCTGAACAGGGCTGGCTGAGCCAGGAAGTCTCTGAGGGGCCTCATTAACATGGATTTCCTCATTACAGACTCCCCAGATGGAACACGGATTAACACTGGTTCTGCAGGGTTTCAAATGGTTGGTGTTAAATTTCAGCAGTTACATGCACATCATTAGGCATGGAGCAGGAAGAGAAAGTGTTATTAACTGAGGAAAATTATATCCACTCGGAGAGATTAATTAAGCCTCAGATAACACAGAGATTATTCAGGTTTTTGTACTTCCTACACTCACTGAAGTTGCCCAAAGAGTGCAGCCTTACAGTGGCCTTCCTCCTTTATCCTTTATCACTAAATCTTGAGCCGATCCCTTTGTTTTGTGCACTAACATCCTCCAGCTCTGTTAACAAAGAGTTCCTGGCACTTTTCAAATGCCTGGAATGTGGCTGCAGCACAAATAACACATCCAGGAGCTCGTGCCTTCAATGGCAGACTCACCAGCGCAGGGAGGAAAGGGACTGATGCTAATAAGGATAACAGTAACTGCATTAGGCCAGCAGGGTCAGCAGCTGATCTTGCTGCAGTCTGGAGAGGTTATTTTAATTCCAGTAATTGGCCCCAGCCAGCAGCAGGAATTGATGTGCTGCCACTTTTATCTGTTTGCTGCTCGCCGTGTTCAGATGCAGCAGCGCTGCACGATGAACACAAATTACCTGCTGGAGTCAATGAAAGTGATTGCTTTGCTCCCATTATTGATCAGTCGTGGTGCTTAGACAAAGCCTCAGCCATTGTCCCATGCCCAGCTTATTGAAGATGAGTGGTCTGTAGGTACCACAGCGTTCAGGGAGCCGGGGAACAGCTAATTGTTATTATACTGCTGATCATTATTATGATTCTTTTGCTTAATGACCAACATTTATATGATGCTGATGATGCAGTTACCCTACAGCACTCTGCAAGCTTCACAAAAGGTTTTACCAATTCTCCTCCTGAGCCTAAAAGCATTATTAGGACTCGGCCACTCTGTGTAATGGGGAAAAGAAAGATCAGGATTGTCCTTAGTAAGTGTTGTAACAAAACATTTTGTCTGTCTAAAGACTCAGAATATCCAGTGGGACCTGCAGCTGTGCTGGGTGTGTGGGGACTCCCAGCTGGTGAGGGACTTGTCACAGACCTCAGATTTACCAGCACACTGACTGAAAATCTACCAAGTCACCCAGAAAGGGCTGGTGCAGGTCACAGGAGTTCATGTGGGTGGGTCACAGCCACCCAAAAAATGACATGGTCACCCTCCCAGGAGGCTCCTTCTCACTCCTAACTTTTTAGGGAGTATAAAGCTCCTGACACACATTCAGTAACTTTGTTAAATGGGGTGGACATAACACAGAATTGTGCTTTGGTGTAAGTGCTCAAGCTCCATGTAAGAGATATTGTTGTAATTAATATTTTAGATCGTATCCCAGTTCCTCTGCAGACAGGATTGGACAAAGAGCTGTGCACACACCGTGGCTTTGGCCCCTGAGCTGAGTCAGTGTCGTCACAGCCCCAGCCCTGCCATCACAAGTGTGTTCTCAGGTACCTGCATCTTCCACTGGGATGCAGATTTTAGCTGCTGTTCCAGGGAACACACTGGCTCTCACCTCACCTTTCTAGTATTTAGCACTGAAGGGGAAAAAAAACCCACACGAGTTTAAGAGCTTTTAAATTTAAGGCATCACCTCATGAAATGCAGAGCAATAAACAGTGCCAGGAGTTGAGCTCGATTATCCTTTTGGGTCACTTCCAGCTCAGGATATTATTCTGTGACCTTCTGTGACTTTCTAAATAACCATATTTAGCTCTATCCTATTGGGATAAAATTCCCAGCTATAATACCCAAGGGAGAGAAACACGATGCATAATCCTATGTCATAAGAGAATAAGGGAGTCTTAAAATTTGGGAAGCTTCACTTTGGCTGCCTGAATAGAGAGAGTCTCCAGAGTCATGGGTTACATTCTGTCATAAATAATTTGAAAATTTGTGTTTGACCACACTTTGTCCCACAAACAGGGCACAGGGAGGCAGCAGCAGCCTGGTGGAGGATCCTGCCTTTCCCACAAGATCAGGACACCTCTAAATGTCTTTTCTTCTCGCTGCTTGAACTTCCCATTCATGTGCTAAGGTGGAAGGAATTAATTACAGAGATTTCAGCGGAGCTGAGAGCTCTTCACAGGAAAGCACCTTCATATCAGGTGTAAATAAAACAATCCAGGAGCCTTGGAGCCACTCCAGGAGCAATACTTGCCTCCTTTCTTTATGGATACTCAGAGAGCTGCCCCCATTCCCAAAAAATTATTTGAGGAAATTAGTTTTTCCACCTGATTCTTTGGCCAATTTCCCACAGCAGAGATAAGACCCACAGTGTGTGCATTTACAGATTACTGCTCTCTGTTCTCCTTGTCCTTGGAAAAAGGGACTCGTTTCCTCCAGGAGCATTTCACCCTAAACAGCTGGAGTACTTTTTTAACAACATAAGGATAAATTAAATTAGAAAGTTGTGCTCAGCAAGGAGAAATGCAGCTGTCTACATCCAAGGCACATATGAGATGATAAAACTTTTTAATTTTACTTGTTAAACTCCTTCTCATTGATTTAGCTAGGAAAAAAATAAACAAATAAACCACTGAGTGTAGCTTTGGGTCATTTTGTTGGATTTAAAACAAACAAACAAACAAAAGTAGCAACTGGCAAGGAATGAATTCTGCCCTGAACCCCTTCAACTTAATGGAAGTAAGATATTTATAATTTGGAGGGGAAATGGCAGGTTTGTGATTTTTCGTGACATTTTCTAAGGTGTTTTGTTGAAAATATTGGGGAAAGAGAGAAGATTTTCATCAAATTTAAAAGTATTGATTTCTGTGCTTAGAAGATGGGTCTGATCTGGAAGAAGACCTGACTAATTCCTCCACAGATTCTGTATAAACCCCATGACCTGCAGCTGCTCCCACATAGCAAAGAGAAGAGAAGTTGTTTCCAAGTTTGGTATTCATCCAGTCCCTGGTGTTTCAGGGATTGGTGTCCACATATTAATTTTGAGGCTGGTTTCATCTTTAACCTATTGCCTGGCCCAAAAATCACATTTCTGTTACTCTGCAGTGGCAGCAGTTTTAGTTGTGGCTGCCCCTGGATCCCTGGCAGTGCCCAAGGCCAGGCTGGACGGGGCTTGGAGCAGCCTGGGACAGTGGGAGGTGTCCCTGCCCATGGCAGGGGTGGCACTGGATGGGCTTTAAGGTCTCATCCACCCCCAATTATTCTATCATTTTATAATTTTAACTTTACAATGAATTTCAGAATGATTTAGGTGAATCTGGCACCAAAAAAAAATACAAAAAAGCAAGGCAAAATCCCAAATTCTTACACATTCTGCAGGATAGAAGGGAGATTGGAAAGGAAAAGATAACACCTTTCTTTCATGTTTAGCTGTGGTTCATGCGTTGTTTTCTGTCTAAGTGGATGCAGATTAAAAAGCAAAATATGTTAGAAGCACTCAGACCAATCATTTGGGTAAATAAAGGTAACTAAATTACATGTATTTTTGCTAATTACCACCCTAACTACATGGGGATTTGTCATCAATCCTGTTCTTTATTCAGATAAAGGCAACTGCATTCCAAACAGCAGTGGCTGTGTTTCTGTATTTCAGTCACATAAAATGTGGTTTTAACACGGCTGTTTTATAGATCAAAAGCTTAATTCATAAATAAAATTAAGTGTTTTATCTGTTGGAGGGTGTGCTCAGTCTTGCAGCTCTTTACAAATGAACTGTGACTACATTGGCTGTTACAGGTTTTATATTGAAATGTCTCAGGCCCGTTTTCCTGTCTTTTCCAGAGGAGCCACAGTGTGGTTTGAGTCAGAAGGAACCTTAAAGACCATCAAGTTTCAATGCCCTTGCCATGGGCAGGGACACTTTCCAATAGAAAAGAAAATATTTTATAATTGCCTTCAGTTTCCCAATTTTCACTCTTTATGTACCACACCCTCATCTCCCATAAACTGGAATAGCTGTGACTTTACAAGCTGAACTAGAATAATTTCTGCTACCAGGAGCTTTGGCCAATTGGATTGTTCTGGGGGGTAACACCAAACTTTTCATTGCTGCCCACGCATTTCCCATAGAATCAGAGAATTTTGGGGGTTGGATGGGACCTTACAATCCCAAACCCCTGTCATGGGACACCTTCCACTATCCCAGGTTGCTCCTAGCCCTGTCCAACCTGGCCTTGGATGCTTCCAGAGATGGGGCAGCCACAGCTTCTCTGGTCAATGATGCATTTGGTAATTGTGTTGATTATTTGCAGTGGGAGCCCTCCATAGCAGCAGACAAGGAGTGTCCCAGTAACTGGTAAAACATGCAAGAGTTGCTCCAAGGAGTCTTTAGTTGTGGAATTTGTTGTGGATTAGTTGTGGAATTTGCCCCAAGTCCCTCATGGAATTGGAGTCTTACGAAAAACTTGATGTGAAGCAGTCTTTGTCATTCCAAAGGGCAACTTGTCTGATAGATTGGGAAGATGATGGACAGTTATGTTCTCAGAAAAATCTGATGCCTGACAAAGTGATGGACATGGTGATAACTGACACGAGGATTATGGCAGATTAATGAAGTAGGGCCGGCTCACTACAGCAGCAAAATTCATTACCATGTTTTAGGCAGATGAATCATAACTCTCCTCACATGCTGCATTTACAGGGTTTATTCTTTTGCAAGTGAAGAAACCCCTTGAAAATGATTACCAGTTTCATCTGGCTACTCTTTTAAAATTCCTGCAAATCACCCCCAAAATTTCCCCTTGGTCTTTTAACTGAACTGATCCAAAGCTTCCACTTTTGTTCATTCATCCACCACCTCAAAACAACCCCCAGCACCAAGGAATGGTTTGTCATGTCCATCTCACTACTACTACAATAAAAGCATGCCCCAGTTGTAGGAATAACTTCCATCAAAAAGCAGGGGAAGAGCTGGGAGAGGATAAGGAACAACCTTAGGATAGGAGAGCTTGGGACATGGGGTTATGGCCCATCTCTGTTTACAGGGATAAAAATAAAGTCACATTTGCTAAGCTCAATTTCATTGAAAATAAGCAACAAATTAAAGACCTGCTTCTGCTCCTCAGGCTGCTCAGTTTAACCTTGGCTAAAAGGTTTTATGCACAAGATCTTAGAATTGTTCAGGTTGGGAAAAACCTCCAAGATCACCTTTGACCAAACACCACCATGCTCACTAAACCATAGCATGAGGTGCCACATCTGCTCAGATTTTGAACACTTCCAGGGATGGTGACTCCACCACTTCCCCAGGCACCCTGTTCCAGTGCTTGATCTTTCTGTAAAGAAATCTTTCCCGATTTCCAGCTAAGATGTGAGGCTTTTCCTTCAGAAACGATCTCAATATGTGCTTCAAAGTGATCTAAACCAGAGTTTTGTGCTGTTCCAAGGCTCCATTCAGGTTGTACCATGACAAATATCCAAACAGAAGAGAACTCCCAGGATTTATTCATTGAAATTAGGATGAAGCATCTTACGACACTCCAAAACAACAATTTCAGGAATCACTCACAATAGAGTGAGGCAGTTAGAGCCATATAAACCAGTCAGTGATTAAAGATTTAACATGTTGTCCTAGACTCACAATACAGCTGTTCTGGAAACCAGGAACGTGCCTGTGGGATTTATAATTCCTTACAGAAAGCACTCTCATTTACTTGGAAGAAATGAAGCCCATCTGATGGTGATATAATTTCAAAGAATGTACTGAAGCTTATTAAGAGCAGCAGATTTTATTTTTTCAACAGAGTCAATGGTAAATCCTACGAGAAACAATGAAAAAGTTTTGGGGTTTGTTTTTTCAAAAAAACCTAACAAGAACTGCTATGAGTTTAACTGGAATTTGCCAGAGTACCTTTGGAATGTGCTTTATCTATCAATGTGCTGCTAAAACAACCATGGCTGTAGGACACGGCCTCAAGGCCAGGCTGGACGGGGCTTGAAGAAATTTGGGACAGTGGAAGGTGTCCCTGCCCATGGCAGGGCTGGCACTGGATGAGCTTTAAGGTCCTTCCAACCTAAACCATTCTGGGATTCTACAATTCCGTGAGATAAACAACAAATAACCCCTTAATCCACAGTGTAGGAACAGTCCCGTTAACATCACTGTGCCTTTCCATTTTCCATTAGCTATTTCTTTTTGTCTGAAATCATTTAGAACTTTGGGCAGGAGAAATAAACCTGAGCCTTAATTTTAACATAAAGCACATCAAACATTCAAACACAGCTCTTCATGGAAGTTAAATTCCTTCCACGTATTACAACAAGCTTGATTCTGTCACCTCTATTCAAAATAATCATCTGAGCCTAATCTTCCAAGGAACCCTGGCACTAGAAATGCAAAAAGGACTTTCAAAGGAGCTCCCCGAGTAACTCATTTTAGCATCAGTGCTTTTATATAAGTAATAAAACTTAAATAATTAAAGATACACAGGCAACCACACATGGAAATAAATGTCATTGCAGGGCCCTAGACAGGTGTCATGAACCAGAGCTCCTTTGAAATTTCCAGCTGACAGCTCTTCATGTTTAGGTCAATGATTATTTTGAAAATGTAGCTCTAAGGTGTTTTCATGGACTTCTCTGCAAAAGAAAGATAATCCCTGACTATTGTAAGAATGAATACATTTAAAGACTGTGCCATGCTCAGACAGCAGAGTAAAAAGGGTGTTCTGAAGGGATCAGAAGCAAGACACCAGAAATGAACACTTAAATATGTATTTTTAGGAACTTAAGAACTGATACATCACAGACTTCAGAAAACTGGGAAGAACTGGAATGTTTTTCTGAATGGGAAGAGAATAGTTCTGTTCCTCCACCAAATCTAGCATATTGCAAGGTAAAATATTTAAATCTAAACAAGATTTTTTCTTTTTTAATGAAATTGATTTCAGTCAGGCCCTTTCTTCTCCTAGTATCAGTAAAATCATTATTTTGACCACTTGTGTCCTTCCTCCACAACACTGCTGACCCAGCTCCAGCTGATGGAGCAGCTCTGCCCCCTTGTATTTTCCAAGTGAGACTACAAACCCTTTTCCAAGTCTCTGTTGACCACAAGAGCATGAACCGAAGATGTCAAGGTCTTTGCAACAAGGGCAAACCAGTACCACACCTTGGATCCCCCCCAGATTTCCCACAGGCCTTGCTTTGAGAGAGAAAACGAGAGATTAGGGATAACAGAGATGATGGTTATGAAGGATTAATCCCTCTGGATGTTTGCCTTCCCGAGGCTTAAATCCCCCTCTGCCTCCCCCTCCAGCCTCAAATCACCAAGGGCTGGTTCGGCACAGCTCCCGTAAATAAATGTTGTAGGGTGGAAGGAGCAAATCCTTCATCACCTTTCGGGAGTAACTCATTTGGTGACCTTGCAGTGGTTACACAACCTTGTTTTGCAATCCAGGGTGAAATGAGGACCATGCTCAGAGCCATCTGCTGCAATTCATCGCGGCCTTCCCCGCTAGAATGATTGCAGTGCATGTCGCAAATAGATTAGTTTGCCCAGCAGCAATCTATTTTTGAGTCTCAACTTGTAATCCCAAATTACAAACCCTCTATTGTTTGAGGGGAAAGGAAGTGGCCAGGGCAGGCTGCTCGAGTGTGACACTAACGTCACCCTGGTCCCCATCGATTTTACACGGTGAGGGATCACACAGGCTTTTGAGAAAGGATCCATGGGAAGGAGTGAAGGGCAAACTCAAGTGCTTTGGGAGTGATTCTGTGTTTGCTGTAGAGCAGGAGTGGTGGATATGAATTTACGTGGTCTCTCTAGAACTTCTGCATCTCTCAAAACCTCGTGTCAACGGCCTGGGATTCCCCACCCTTCCTGCCACTGCTTCTTGGAACGATCTCAAAGTCTTAAAGGCCTGACCACCCTTTCAGTGAGGAGATTTTTCTCTCCTAGGTTAGATAGTAGGAAAGATTTTCCGGCTGAAAGGGTGGTCAGGCACTGGAACAGGCTTGAGGGAAGTACTGGAGTCACCATCCCTGAATGTGGCACTTGGGGCCATGGTTTAGGGGTGAACACGGTGCTGTTGGGTTCATGGTTGGACTCAATGATCTTCGAGGTCTTTTCCAACTTTAATGGTCTGTGATTCTATGAAAATGCTCTGAAACGAAAGCATCTTGTCATAACCAGAGAGCAATGATGTCTGAATGTGATCACAGCCAAAATAAAACACCTGAATATTTTGAATAGGAGAAATTCAATCTAATCACAGGCAGTGTCTGTCACCCAAATTTTCATTTATTCTGGCATTCTCAAGCACTAAGACTAGTCAAACCTGAGCTATTATCTCAATTTTGCTGCTATTTTAATTTGGGGTGTTTTGTGCTGCAGTGAATACTGAGATATTACAATATTTTTAGACTCTGAAAAATAACTTCACTCTCAGGCAATGGCATGAACATTTGCATTTGGAAAATAGGACAGGTGCAGCTAAAGCATCAGCGGCTGGCAGAAAAAATTGTGGCAGCAGTACCTAGAGAAATACTTTAAAGTGTTTTGCTAGACCTGGTTTTGCTAGACCTGGCTCATTGTAACTTTTCCTTGTTGAGGAGTCTCAGAAAAGTCCTTTTCCAAGGTACTGTGCTTAATCCAAACCTTACTGAGGTAAATCCTGTGATTTAAACTAAATTCACAAAACCTCCTACGATAATTTTGCCAAAATATCCCTGAATATTCGTGGTGCAAAGGCCCCCTTGCCTCACCAGAAGGATGTGAGGAGCTGCCAGCCAAGTCCCACTACTCAGCTCTCTCCTCTCTCTACAACTTTGCTTAAAACCCCAAAAAAATGACACAGCAACAAACAGCTGGAGCTTTTCAGCTTTTTTTTTTTTTCCCTCTGGTTTGCTTGACCTTTTCATAGCTGGCTGAACATCATGAGAAAACTCCACACGGGATCAGGCATGAGGATACAACTGATGAAAGATCCATGGCTGGAAGCCTTTCCCCACGGGATGCATTCTTTGCTGTCAATACACTTTACTCTACCCTATTCGTTATAAACACTTCCCTGAATTCCCCAGGTTTTAAATACCATGTGTTTTCACTTCAAAACCCAGAATAAATCTCAATTTATTCTTGACTGCGGAGCTTTTAGGCTCCAATTTTTGCCCTAAGTGAATAAATCAATTTCTATTTAAGTAGTAGTGTCTTTCTCTCGCTGTTTGAAGCTGCAAGAATAGTTACACTTACTCTACACAGAAAAAAAATCACCTCATTGGGTGCTTTATAGACTTTGGTGCCAACTGAGTCACTAATTTACTCTGTCAAATCAAATTAATCTTGCCTCAAAATTCACTCTGTTATGGTCAATGGATCAGAGATGAACTGCAAGGAATTCACTGGAAGGCCATGCTCAGATTAAACAGCGTATTACAGAAAAACACTTGAAGAAATTAATAGAATTACTTTGGCCACAGGGGAAGATTGCCAGTCAGAATTTACTTTCAGAGAAAGGACTGGAGTTTTTCAGCTTTACTACACAAACATCCCAAGTTTAGAAACCTTCAGTCATGCAGTTTAGTTTTAATTATAAAATGGAACTGAGACATCATAACACAAATGATTCAAAAGTTATCCTGTTTTAATTGTACAGAAATCAAGATACTGTTTGGAAATGCCAGAATTAGCTAAGCCAAAGCTAAATCCTTTGCACAAATCCTCTCCTCCACGCACTCCTCTACACCACTTTGGATGCAGCACAGCTATTTCTATTCCAAACAGCTCTGGTGCTCTCTGATTGTTTTCTCTTTAGCTCAGTAAAAGGTACCAGAACAAACAGAGTTGGTAAAGGAGAGCAGCGAGGTGGGCGCTGAATCATCCGCTGATGCAAACAACATCTTGGCATTATTTTAACACACTGTCCCTAAGCTTAACCTCTTCAAATTGAGTGAGAACTTAAAAAAAAAGAAAAAAAAAAAAAGAAAAAAAAAAAAAGGCAGTTTTCTAGGTCCTGGGTTATCTAGTTAAAAAGTTTGCTCCTTCCTTTTTGAGGGATGAGGCACAAACCCAACACACATCATTAAAACTTTCTCCACCCTGGTGAGCCCACGTCACACAACAGAGCTGGCAGGATGCAGATAAATGGCAAAGCAACGCTGGGCACAACGCTCTTCATGTTCCTTTTATTAGAAACATTTAATGGCCTTTCCACTTTTTGCCATGAATTAGAGGCGCTCATGTCTGACACTTAAGAAATTAGCATGACACAAATCATCTGTAAAAGGCTTTTTAACATGGTGACAACTGATTTCAGCTTGCAAGGGAGAAAATTAGTCTTTTGTGAGCAGCCCTGAGAGCACTGAGCGAAAACCATCCTTTTACAAGGGAGCTGGGAATTTAGCAGGAGCACTCAACCCTCTGCAGATTCAGAGCTTTAATTTTTTATTCTGCAACAGGAACTCGGAAGAATTTGCTTTAGGAGAATTTATAGAGATGTACTTTATACACCCAGTCCATAATACAGATGAATAGCTCTAGATGTTTATGGTATATTTAAGTACACTCATGGGACCCATCCCAACTTGATTCTGTAATATCAATTTTGTTATATATTTGCTGTGGGGGAGATGTTAATAGGCTGTTAAAACAGTCGCTAGAAAAAAAAAATTGAATCAACCTCATAAATCCTAAAGCATCTGATTTCAGTTTTATGTTTATTTCTTTCACTAGGATATCGAAAAGAAGAGTTAGATTCCCAGTAAATCTTTTATAGGTTACACTGGTTTATAGTCTTAAAATGATGGCACTTGGTAGTTAATTTTGCTGCTTGAAAAAAAAAAAAAGGCAACATTATCCCTATATCATATCTTCAGCTTAACTGCACATTCTGCACCCACTGCTCTTTAAGGAATCATAACTTAAAGCCAGGATTTTCATTTCCCTCCCTCTTTCAAGTTTCCTTGAGGAAAACACTCGATCATTATGAATCAGGTTATTATTTATAAGAGGAGACCAGGCCTGAGGGTGGATTTATGAATTACCCTGCCCAGGTCAGCAGCAGAATCATTCTTACCACGGTCACAGGGACAGGACAGCCCTGGTGCAGCAAAAACACAGGAAACCAAACCTGACACAGACCAAGCAACAAGAACCTGCTCAATCCTTTTCCCTCTGAAGTCCCAAAATCTCCTAAAGCCTCCCCCAAATCCCTCCAAAATTCCCCATAACCCCCTCAGGACTCCCCCAAAACTCCTCAAATTTTGGGTCTGCCCCAAATTCAGAGTGTTTCCCCCCAAATTCAGGGTGTCTTTCTGTCCTCCAAAATCCCCCTGAAAACCTGCCTGTGCAAGGCAAACACAACAAAAGCAGCAGCACCAGGTTTGCTGTGACAAGGCTTGTGGCACATGCTGAAGCCAGGGGTGACTGGAAGAAAGGCCAACCCAACTCCCAATTTCAGTAGCCATCTCAGGAAAATGGAGTTTTGTCCATTTGCATGAGGTTGAAAACTTGGCTTTTAGCTTAGGATGGAGGAAGGCTCAGGATGAAGGAATTTGAAGGAAATACTACAAATGCACACTGCAGGTTAACATGCTCACAAAATAAGTGACAGAGAAGGTTTTTGGCCATGCTGGTATGTTGCATTTCTTAATTATTTCAGGGTTTTTTCACAGCAGTACTGACAGGTAACACCTGATACCCCACACATGGCACATTTTAAATCACAGGTTTAGTAATGGGAGGATCCCTTGAGGTGAGAGCTCCACTCCCCCCAGATTTAACGTGCCATTCTCCCCTTTCTCTGCACGCTCCTCTGGGAAGTCTGGTGGATTTAATCTCTCAGCTGTGAGGGCACATCTTGCAACGCAAACTCAAGTGAGCTTTGCAAAGCCTTCAAGCTCAGGGATGGCCTCACACCCCTCTGCTCCCTATGGCAGACAGATGACAATAAAAAGAAGAAACCAAAGCAATTCCACAGCTTAGTGCCAATAACAGTGGCTGAATGTGGAGACAGTACTGGATAAGAGATAAGTGCTGCTGAAGGAGAAGGAAATTTGCAATCAGACACACTCCTTGTAGCCCAGTCTCTCCTGGGGTACCAGCTCCATGTTGGTGAAGAGGAACTGTCACTTTCCAAGGAAAAAATCTCTCCAACAGCTTCCTTCCCAGTTCCAAAAGCATCTCAGAGCACATTTAATAAGCTTGTTTGGTTTCTGAGTTAACTGAAGGAACTGGTCTGCAAGAAGGTAACCCCAGGTAAAGGGGATAAACAGCAAAAGGTGGAAGTGTCCTGCCTTTACTTCCTTCTAACACAGAGCTCTGCAGAGCTGCATTTCCCCCATTTCTCTGCCCAGGCTCCTCCTCTTCTGCCTCATCCCAAAGCAGCAGCTCCCATTCTTTGGCCAAAGGGATGCTGATGGCACTGCTGCATTCTCTACACATTTTTAGTTCATTCTGGCTGGCACTGAGCTCTGGCCGTGACTGTCAGGGGATAACAAGTTCAAATTATGATGCAGGCTCACTTCCATTCGGAGACACAATTAGTCTGGCTGGTTTTGGGGTGTTTCTTTAACAGCCTTTCAGCAGCCCTGTTGCCTTTCCCAGTCCCACAGGAAGGCTGTACCACCCTCAGTGCCTCAGGTGATGCCTGGCTGCTCTGTGTGCAAGATCCCTGGGCAGGGCACTTGTGTTCTGCAAGTTCTTGCTCTCTTTGGAGGCTCTACTCAAAAGAAATTATTGATGTTTCGGGATAACCTTCTCTCCTGACCACCAAACTGCTTGGCTGCCTCTCTAAAGAGAGATTTAAATATTTTTGGACAAGTTCATTCCTTGAACCTGTATTCTATTCCTACTTCTCTCATTTTACATCAGGGATAATCCTGAGTTAATTCCAAGACAGAGAAGCACAGTCTCCCCAAATTCAGGCTGTGCCCTGTCTCCTATCATAGGAAAACACCCAATTCGGTTGAAATCGATGTTTATTTCTAAGGAAAGCAACAACAACTTCAGAGCCATCAAGGCCCTCATGCAGTATTCATTATTAGTAAGGATTCAGGTCAGCAGTGACAGAAGAAAACACCACCTCCTTTGAAGCTCCCCACTTCAGTCCCCCAAGCCAATATAAAAATCTCATTTAGCAGTGTTTGGCTGTGTGACGAATTGGGGGGACTTGTCTAACCATGATTTATGAATTCCATCGTGCTTTTATGAACTACCTGTACTCCTACATCTTGTGACTCTCTGTGCTGTCTTATGACTCCCTTTTATTGTATTGGGCGTTATGGTTCTTGTGCTAAGGACACCAGAGAATAGTTTTGGTACGTCAGCTCTTAAATAATTGATAGTTAAGGACTACAAGTTGCTGAATAGACCTGTCTGGGGAGAACAAATGACCTATGGCACTCAAGAAAAAACAGTTTTCTCCAATTTCCTTGCAGAGCCCTGGGATTTGAAAGGCTGTGCTTTAGCCAGAAGCAAAACAAACATGAGATATTAGCAAGGGTTCTTAAAAACACATAGTCTGAGTCACTCACTGAGGGAACTTGGAATGCCAGTCCACTCAGCAAAGAGTGTTTTTAGTGCTCAGCTCTGATTGCTGACTTAGAGCAAAGCTGGGCTTCATCCCTACCAGCTCCAGCTGAACCGTCCCACCTCAGTTTCAGCAGCAAAGTCAGAAGTGAAAAAGTGTTCTTAGAACAAAGGCAGAGGAGCAAAATTCCCCACAATAATTAGAAACTCAATCTGACCACCTGCAATCAAGAACATGTTCACCTTTCATTTCCAAACTCGTCAGAGATGCAGTCAAAGCAAGGCCAGAAAGGTCCAACCACTACAACTGACAGAGGGTAAAGGGCTTTACAAACTGCTGGGGTGTGGTTCTGCTGGACTGGCTGTGTGAGAGGACTTTCATGGTTAAATAAACAAATAATATTTCCTTGCTGACAATTTATACAGGATTTTATGTTCCTATCAAGATTTCCGAGCCCTCCAGTCAGCTCCTGGAGAGGCTGAGCTGCAGTACAAAGGCAGAGCAGCAGCAGAAAACAGAGCATAAATGATAAAACAGAGCTTGAAGCAGTGGATGAGTTTGGCACAAGCATCTCCTCCGTGAGGGAACGTTCTTCTGCAAACTTAGCCAAGAGCCTTTTCACTTCAGCAAAACGGGCCCATCTCTAACATCTCTATTTTCTCCTCAGTAATGTGATCGTTTTGCCCCTCAAAACAACAAGAAAAATCTCTTCTTGCAGTTTAACTGGTTCCACAAACGTAATTTTGTTTTGTAAACAGGAGGATTTGCCATTTTACAATAAAATAAGGAATCCTGAGGTTTAAGAGAGATCCACACTGGGGTTTTGTGTAAGCTTTGCAGACACAACAGAGACCCAAAGATGTCATCCCAAGAAAAATATTTTCAGTGCAGGAACTCCCACTGATCTCAAACCCACACAGAGTAGATAAAGGGTTTTGCCAGATTCCCAAGGCCTAAAATTGTGCTTGGTCAGAGAACAGAACAGCTGGGCTCTTGAAATGGGTACACCTGTCCACCAGGGAAGTGTGTTCCCACTGCAGAGGAGTTGGATTCATCACTGCCACGTTGGAGAATCTTGGAATCACAGAATGGTCTGGGTTGGAAGAAACCTTGAAGCCCATCCAGTGCCACCCCTGCCATGGGCAGGGACACCTCCCACTCCAAGCCAACCTGTCCCATCCAGCCTGGCCTTGGATACTGCCAGGGATCCAGGTGCAGCCACAGCTGCTCTGTTGGAAGTGTTGTAGTAGGACCAAAGTTTATGCACTTTCACAGATTTCTTACCCTGTTCTGTCTGAACATTGCAAATATTCCCAGAAAAAGTCAAAACAAACAGGGCTGGGCCTTGTTATCCCAGCTGATAACCTGAGCTAAATAAAGCTAAATTTGAAATACATAATTCTGTGAGGTTTTCTTAGATCTGCTGCAGAACTCCTGTGGGAAGGCTGTAGGCAAGACAGAATTACACTTGTATTTATAATTGTGTCTTGTGTAACAGATAAACAAGAAAGGTCCACCCAAAAAATAAACCTTATTTTCTTATCACAGCATGTTCACAACGAAAGCAGCCAGCACTTCATGAGGAAAACAGCTAAGAGCTGTTATTTAAATAATCTCAAAAGTAGAAGCTTTGGAGTGGGTTAAAACCCACAAGATTATAAAAAAAATAAATTCTATCAAGACAAGAATCTAAAACGATTCCTGCAAACACCTTTTAGATCATTTTATGAGTTCCACAAACAGGATTAATTTAGGATGTTTATTTTTAACAGTTCCTTTGTGTAGCGAAATTCAGATGATGAAGTGGTGGAAAACTAAATATGAATAGCAAATAACGATTGGGAAAGGACACAAAGATGCATTTAATAGTGAGGGAACATTTAAAAATAGTAAGTTAAGACAGACATCTGCACAAAACTGTGCAGGGTGACATCAGCTCTGATAAATAATCTGAAGTTATTTATACTCCATAAAATGATTGCTATTTGAGACAATTTTAGGAGAAATATACGTCAATGTTAGTTTATGGTGACTTTGTTTTGGTTGTGTCAGATGATTCCTGCCGACATAACAACATCTGCTGCAAACATTCCTGTTCCTGTGCTGTTGCTGAATATCTGAGCTGTGACTTAGGGAGCAAATGGGATCTGTCAGAACTAAAAAATAATTCTTCCCGAAGAAACAGGAATAGCTGAATATAATGATGGCCTACTGAAGAATTTGATCCTCCTGTTTCAGTATCATTGGGAAATGACTGACTCATGGACTCCTAACCATTATTCCTCCAGAATTCATAACAGAGAACTCATATCCCAGGTAGAGCTGTGGGTGAGTTTAGCACTTATTTACCACAAGGGGTGATTTTACTACCAAGTTCCAACACCAGTTAGCCCAGCAGAGTAAGTTTCCCCTTTCAACTAAGATCCCATGATAGCAATTAGTAAATAACCCATCCTTTCACACCCAAATGTGAGCAGAGACGTCGAGGTCATGGCAAAGATCCCTCCTGTTCCTCTCAATTTGAGCAATTATTAAAGCAAGCACAGGCAGGGGTGTTCTGGTCTCTGGAAAGTGAATGGAGTTTTGATCCTGACTTGCAGCACGCTGCAGAGCTGTGCCTCGAGCTCTGGGTACTGAGCTTTGCCTCACAGCACAAAGGGAAGCAAACAATGCCTGGCTCTGCACTGCAAATGAGTGGAATTCTGGCTGCCCAGCTGGGCTTTTCTTCAGCCTGGAAATGCAGACTTTATCCTAATGAGAGCAGGTATGGCCACGGATGAAATATCTCTGGTTTATCACGTCCCATCCAGGATGTGGCTGTGATTTTTGTGGCTGTCCTCATGCCCAGCAAGCTGGTTCCATTCGGGAGCTGTGGAGCTGGCAATCAATTTCCCGCTGTGATTTGGGTTGAGAGCTGAGTCTAAAAGGGAAAGTAGTAATATATTACAAGTGCGTCCTAAATCTGTTCAGAAGGGCTGACAGATCACATTAAAACATGTGCCCTTAAGCTCTGGGTGACATGGCAAGTGACTTGTGAGACATGATACCACTACTGATCTTTGAATTGGACAATTTGTAAGAGAAAAAATAACAGACTCTTTTTGCCTTCATGTAACCTGAGCCAAAGGGGGGAAAGCTTCATGCTGACGTCATCAGGAAAGTTGTCTGCAAAGCTAAAAGTTCAAATTCATATCAGGGAAGTCACACACAATATTCAAACAAATTCTATCATTCTTTTGTTGCCTGCAATTTTAATTTCTGTGTATTCCATGCAGATGAGCTGCAGTGACTGAGTTTCCAAGAATCACAGAGCATACGTGTCAATCCCACAGGATTTTTTTCATGGAATGGTCAATGATGCTTTGAAGGTTTTCCTCCAGATGAAAACACTATCTGTGATGTAAGAATCTCATTTACTGCAATGAATATTTAGTGTTAAGTGAAAGAAAGAAGAGTCAGGAATGAACTCTTGGGAAGTTCTTGTCCTGCAGGTGAACTTCTTCCAGGTGAACTTTTTAGTGCTGGGCTTATGGCTGAATTTGATGATCTTAAAAGCCTTTTCCAGCCATATTCTTTCTATGATTCCAGTCCCTCACAGCTCATTTGGGGGAATACTGCACAGAAAAAGCAAACACAATATTTACCACAATAAGCAGTTTTTATGGATCTCCTCATTCTTTCCATTTATAATGCACCAAGGGCTGTGCTTTAATTCACATTTCTGCACTAATTGAGGCAAACCATCTGCTTGGAAGAACAGATGAGCCATTTGGAGACTGCCTTGTGTGAGGGCACAGCTCTGTGGCCATGCAGGGGACCTGGTGGCCTGACCACCACCTCCAGGGGCCCAACTGACCACCACCAGCCCTGCCTCTTCCTGGAGAAGAGAGGAGCCAGACCAGAGGACACACATATGGCACGCTCACCGTGGCCTGGACCTGGAATTCCAACACCAGGAGCAGAGAAGAGATGTGGAGCAGGTCCAGAGACATTCTGAGAGGCACCAGCAGGACCAGCAGCATCAGCTGACAAGTGGCTTCTGGATTAATCACTTTACAGAACATAATTGTGGTCTTGTTATGAGTCCAAGCAAATTGAGAGGCATTTGCTGAGAAATGCTTTAGGACCAAGTTCAATTTTAGCTTATTTTGAACCTCAGAACACCAAACACTGGGTGATTATCTCTGATCTCATTGCAGCCCTATGCCCAAAACCAGAATCCAAGTGATTAGTGATGCTGGACTCGCTTCTGTCTCAGTTCTCATTGATGTAAAGTGGGAACAGCAGCACTGAGTTTCATCAGTGAAAGACAAATAAGGCATTATCAGAACCAAGTGGCTGATGCAGTGTGTATTTCCAAGGCTGTGCACACTTATCCTGCTCAGTCCCATTTTGAGCAGCAGTAAACTGGGACATATCCACCAAAATGGGGGAAGCCACAATAATTCTGCCCAGCTGAGCTCATGGCCTGTATTCTCAGAAAACACAGATTAGAGACCACAGTCTGAGAAGTTAATCACACTTTGTTCTGGAGGGAAGCTGTGCTCCTGTCAAATTCCCTGTCTGCAGTGTTTTTATGGACCACTTTGAATTTTCTGTCTCTGTTTTCCGGTTTTTTAAAACATAGTCTGTGAGCCTCTTGCAGGTTTTTTTCTGCCTGCAGAGCCAGAAAAAGAAAAGGATTGCAGCGAGACTTCTCTCAGATTGGTCTTCCCTGGATTTAAAAGCCTTCAGGAAACATTTGAGGTAATCCAGAAAGATTGAAGAGTACAGATGTACCTCCCAGGATGCGAGGACTAATGCATGTAATAACTGTATTTCTTTAAAATGACTTTCTCAGGCAGAGTTAAAGGCATAGATGTAACTAAGGGATTGGACTCAGGCCAACTTGTAATGGCTCTGCTGTTTATCTTTTTTTTTTTCCTTATCCCCCTCAGCAGAAAGAGCAGAACAAGCATTTTACTAAGAGATTTAAGGTTTGCTTTCACTCCTTCTCTTACTCAGCCCTCCTGCCCCAAACATTGCTGGGTCACACAAATCAAAGCCTAAACTGCCTGAACCGCAGCAGAACCAGAAGACCCACTGCTCCAGCTATTTTTATCTTCTCTGTCTGCTAGGAAGAAAGGGAAGAGAGATAAGACAAAGTATTCATCAATATTTTAGTATTAATGTATCAGAGTAGAAAGAGTAAAAAATTGCAGGTTATACAGAGGGCAGTTTAGCAGTGGCCCCTCTGTCACCAAGGTGACTGAGATTTGTCTTATATAGAAGTTATTTTCTTAACATTTTCATCAAGAGGCTGTGGAGCAGACCTTGAAAAGAGTGGGGGTTTTGAGTTTTTTTCAGTATTTTTCCTATAAACAGAGGTTTTGCTGCTTATCCTTCTGCTGCCCTTACCTGCACTCACAACTAGGGGATTAAAGGCTGCCCTACAACCTCTTTTCAGTCCTTACTAAACCCATAAGGAGTAAAGTTTCTCATACAAACAAGGAAATACTTCCACAGGGCTCAGAAGAAAGTTTGGAACCCAGTTATGGATGTTTTAAATTGTCCAAGGGTGGCACCACCTGCTTCTGGCCCTCTCCTGGGAAACACTGTCCTGAGAGAAACCCCCGTGCAAAGCACATCTGACATCCCACAGAAAGGGAAAATGTCTCACTCAGCACATGGGACAGGGTGGAAAAACAACTGCGTGGCTTTCATGCCTCTGGATTTTATCCATTTCTAGTTTTCAGGGCTTTTCCATCCAGCAAACTGCTGTACCAACCTTTGGAACACTAACTGACACAGTATTTTAGATTTGCATTTCAGATATATGGCTAAAAAGCCTCAAATGCCAAGCACAGAAGTGATTCCATGCTACTTTTCCTACTATTCCCATTCTGGTCTCCACTAAGACAGTACAGCAGCAGCCCCTGAGGCCTGGCTGGTTTTCTCCTACTCTCTTTATCCATGTGATTCCAGCTTATTTCCCAGCACCTGCCCTTGAGTTAAGTTCTGCTTTTTGAAATCCACATGGCAGAAAGCAAAACCTGGCCTCTTTCCATCACCTCTCAAAGTAATTTTCAAGGTTAACCACAGGAAAGGCAGGTGAATTATGTGGAAACCACCACCTGGAAAGCCCCTTCTTCAGGTGCTCCCCCCCACCCTGGCCATTTGCTCAGCGTGTGCTGTGGTACTGGACACTCACAACACGCTCCTGACCAGAAAATTGGTCAAAGAATTCAGATTTATTCAGTGCAACAATAACCAGCTTCACAGCAAGGCTTGCACGGAGCAAATAAAGACAAAAACACTCCTTGGTTCCTGCCAAAATCTCTGGCAAACAAAACAACCCCGTAATAGAATCCTGCTTGTAAAAATGCTTCAGGGTGCCCGTGTTCCAGAGCTGGGAGCATAATAAATTAAGTAGTGGATGCCTAGGACAAAACCCTGTGGGATACCTGAGCCAACCCAACAGGTGGAGAAATTGAAAACAAATTGATAGCCTTGGGAGAGGAAATATTAGAATCAAGCAATTATAGTGCCAGACTGTCTGGGATGAAAGGCAGGGAGAGCCAGCGATGATTTGCATTGATGCAGCACCAGGAGTGGAGCGTGTCAGGTGACATCCCAGAGCTTTTCACAGCACAGGAACAGCAGAGCACGCACCAGCTGAAGGTAAAGAGGGAAAAAAACAAACCAGCATCAAAATCCAGACCCAAACAACAAAAACTGGAGTGTGTCTGAAAGCAGGAGAGAGCGGTTTTGTCACGTGGGAGCAAAGAGGACACAGCTGATTTGTTATCAGCCTCCATGGTGCCTCTGCTCTGAGGAACTCGGGTAAATCCAGTTGTTCCCACAGCACCTCTGGAAATCCAGCCTTGCCCAGTGGTTCTGCTCTCTAACACGAACCCATGGAGCAAAGGAAGGAGATCCCTGGTTACACATGCTGCCCCTTCTCCCTGTTTTCATTATTTACCTCTGCACTCTCCCAGCCTGCATGGCTATCCCAGCTCTACTCCTGCCTCAGTGCAGCACAAGGGGATAGAAACTCTTCATTTTAATTTTTATTCCATATTTCCTGATGCAAACAGGCACTTGAGCCACTCTGCCTCCACCTGAAGCTACACCTGTTGTATACATTCTGCAGAATCAACCACTGGCAGCTTGAAATTGCAACCTTTGGTTGAATACACCTTTCCTAGGACAGATCTATGATTAACTGCAGCTCCAACCCCACTGCCAGCTCCGTGCTGTTCTCTCTCAGTGGTATGTGTATAACTAAGCTTCAGAAAATGCCACACCCCATAACTGGCTGCTCAAGGGTCTCTTATATCAGAGAAAAGTGAGCCCATGACAAAATTTTCCACAATTTTTCTATTTTTCCCTGTGGACTAGAGCAATTCCAGGGCCTGGGTGTGGAATACAAGGGGTGTCGCCTCAGCTCTGAGCTCTTGGCACAACCCATCCCTTGAAGGGAGGGGTGGCCTTCTGGTGGGAATGGGAGGAATGGGGTAAGAATGCCCTAGTTCAAGGCACAGAGAATCACTGAAGCTGGAAAAGAACTCCAAGATCATCGAATCCAAGCCCCCAGCCACCTCTCCTAAGGAATCAGGAGCATGGCACAGGAAACACAAATGCCAAGTTTCCCCAGGAAAATCTTCCTCACAGATGTATTCTGAGGGCTTCGTATTTTGCAAGCAGCTATCCCATGGAAAATGCCAGAGAAGCACTCTCTATAATTACAATTTCACCACTTGAAAAGCTTGGCTGTGTCATAGCAGTGGCTCAATTAAGTTGAAATGCAGGACTGCTCCTGATGGCGCAACGGTTGTGAATAATATCATAAACCATTTGCCAGGCTGCTGGAAACATGCTGATTATGGGCACAAAGTACACTCTGTTTTCCTTCTGAGCACTGAGGCTCGACACATTCACTCATGTGGGGAATCAGGACAGCTCCTGCCTTTTTTAATACAACTTTATGTCATTTGTGCTTCACACCAAAATCGCTCCGCTCCAGGCGGCGCAGGAATAGGTGATCTGGGGAGCCTGCTGACTTCCCAGAAAAAAAACCATCTCAGGTAGAACTGCCACAGCTTTCCCTGACTGCTGGGAAAGCCAAAGCACTTTGTGGGACAACAGGGAATGGAAATGAGGGAGCCAAGAAGCCCTTGGAGCCCTGCTGATTAAGCTGCATTAATTAGAAAGGCTTGGGATTTGAGTGATTCTACAAGGAATGTGACTGCAGACAAGACCTGGTGGACCAGGCAAATTCTGCAAGGACTTCAAGGCATTCTCCTCTGCAGCTCCATGCAGGAGTGCAGGCAAAGAGCAGATAAGCACTTCTGGATAACAATCCAAATGCAAGAACAGTCACCACATCTGCTGAGACAAGTGAATCAGGGCAAGGGGATGATTTAGAAGTCATTCCTCATGTTACAGAGCTCCTGTGCAAGGACTGGATTCACCCTTTGCTGCTCTAGAAGCACAAGCCAAAGGCAACAGAAAGAAGGAAGCTTTCATCTACTTGCTTGCCCATGGAAGAAGAGATTGCTTCCCTGTCTTCTGAGCAAAAGAGAAAACATTGGTCGACTGCTTGTCAAACTTCAGATCCAGAAAAAGAAATCTAAAGTAATTTTTAGTGACTCTTCTTCCAGGATGGAGCAGCTGCATGCATGTAAAAAATCAGAAGCTTTGACTGAAGAATGTTTCCATCGTAAAGAAGGATGATTCCCTCATTGTAAAGAGTGTAAAAATAAGCAAACACAGAGACTTTCAGAGTAGAGCTTTAAGAAAATGTTGTCTCTAGCTGATTTCTTGAAGCATGCTCATTTTAGCTGCATTATTTGCCGTGCTATGTAGCTGTGATGCTCAGCTATTACCTCTGGGCTCTAAACATTGTGAAATGATACTTAGCATAAAACAACAACAGTTATGTGTCCTTACACTCAATGCCAACATTCTTCTTCAGCTCAAATGCTCAGTGCTCTGAATCTGGGCTTCACACAAGGACACCTGAAGGTTTTATATTAAATATTTCCTAACCCTAAACAAGAACAGGGAGTGCTGCTCAGTAATACCCCAAAGCCAAAATCTGACAGAGGTCTGCTTCATTTTGTACCCAAATGTTAACCCAGTGTCACAGAAACCTCTGCACAGCACAGCCACCAGTGCTGACAGCTCAGGGCAGCCTCTGAAAGCAGAGTTTCTGCCAGGCAGGACCCTGCACAAGATTTGCTGGTGCAGCTCAGTTTGGCATTGGCGTTATCCTTGACAAGATAAATCAGATTAAAACGTGCAAGTAGCCACTGGGTCTGGAGTTTGCTGAGAGTAAGAGAGTTCTGAACATGTTCATTTTGGCCACTCAGCTGGACAAGGGACCCTGGGGGAGCATAAGTCCACATTAAGCTGTTGTAAGGAGATATAAATCTCCTCTGACTGGATGGCCACTGGCCATTAAGTGGCTCCATAATAAATGTTAATCATTCTGAACCTGATGGAGGATTAAAAGAGTCAGACTTACTTTTGTGTTTGAAGTTGGGGAAGGCTGAGGATGCCCTGGGATTGATCTGTGCAGGAGCCAAGTGGGTGCTGGGGTTTGAGGCAGGATTCACTCAGCCCAGAGCAGCTGCAGCACTCCAAGAAACCAAGATTCTAATGATACCTAAACCCTTCCTGAAACACATTCCTTGGTTTTCCACATTCCAGCATCATGGGTGATATTTTAGCTCCATTTACAGGTTTATTTTGAGTCATTCAGCACTGGAAAGCTCCCTTTAAGGCACGTTATGAGCTTTTTTAGGGACAATAGTGTAAGAAAAATATGAGGGTGGGGGTGATTTCATGTCCCTCGAGCATTAGGTTCCATTCATTAGATTCCATTCATATTGCTTCCTTTTCCTGCCATAATTATCTCAAAGTTTTATGAAACACCAAGTGGCTGAGTACAAAAAAAAAAATCATTCTCCCCGTCTTTTATACCTGCAAAAATATGCATTTAAGGTGATGTTTTTATTCACTTCATTGTTTACCTTGTTTATGGAATGTAATCTCTCAGACCCCTCCTTGAGTAGGACTTGATATTTCTGCAGTGACAATCACCCGGAGTCTGACACTCCCCAAAAACTCCCTTCCCACCTGTGATCAGCAATTCTGCTGTCCTTGATCACTTGGTGTTTCCATTTCAATTATTTCCAAGCCTTTATGCACAGTGTACCCACAAGGAAGTGGGATGTTAATGTGAGCCATGTATTTATAACCACTTTGCTTCAGCTTGCAAGTGACAAATACTCCTTGTTTCTAACATTCCCTCGAGCCTTCTGTAGAGTGTGATTTCTTATTTTATATGTAAAAACCTCAATCTCTGTTCTTCTGCAGCTCCCAATGAATCTCTCTAGAGTATAGCACAGACACGAACACACATAAAATTGCCAGTCCAAAGCTGGAGGCAAAAAAATTGAATTTATTGATAAATGATGCTGACTAGATTTGACATTTGACCAAACTTGTTAAAACAACCAGAATATCTGATATCATTAAACCTAATAAAGATGAAATATCCAGGATTATAAATTATACCATGCACCCCAAGATTTATCTTCTGCACAATGGTACTAAACTAAGCTGCCTTTATCAACTCTAAGCAGGGTCTTGTGTCCAGACTAACAGCTACTGCAAACACATTTAAAGGCTAAAATTTAATTAAAGTTGCATGAACTCATGTTTTTATTAATTCTGGAATCTCGCAGCATTGAAAAACAAAATAAGTTGGAATAACTCAAGAATCCAGAGTCTTATCTTTCACCAAGATACTGTGTCTCAAAAAGCCCTGAAAAGAATCCATGAAAAAACAGATTTCTGTAATATAGGACCACATGGATATGAAGAGAATTCCCACTTTCTGCTAAATTTCAAGAGGAGTTTGTTTGTTTTGTTAGGGACAAAAAATTTTGTCCCAGCTGAAGCAGGCAATATCTCAAGGAGAGGGAGAGCAACGCTTTAATTCTGGGTCAGCATTCCTGGAGCTGTCTGCAAGGAATCCAGGGAATAATGGAAGGTGTTGCTGGTAAAACTCCTCAGGCAGCAGGCAAAGGTCCCTCAAGTCTCAACCATTTGAAGACCATCTGTGTGTCTCACCGGAAATTCCATACATCAATTCCTCCGAAACAGAGATGAGAATCCAGACCTGGAATAACAGGAATGGGACTGAATCATAGAATCTGCCCAGATCTGGATGAAAAGCAGAAGGGCTGAGCTGGACATTAAGGGAGCCTTTGGAAGGGTGCTGGGAGAGTCCACAGCTCTGGGGACAAACTTCCCAGTGCAGGATGAGGTTGGAATGAGGAAGTCTGGAAAAGCTGAGTGGGTGGCAAGGACCCACCAAGCAGCAGAGAGGCTTTTGCAGACCCTGCTCAGCTCAGCTCTCCCTACACAAACTCCTAGTTCTGGTTTCCTTTCTCTCACTCTTTATGCGAAATTTCCTATTAGAGAACAAATTTGCATGGAATCCAGGCCTTTGTTTTATTGGAATCTCTCAGTGGCTGCTGCTGATCCCTGGCAGAAGTGATAATCCTGTCTTTGTCATCAGCACCGCTTTGCCACAGCCCCATGCAATGGCACAAATGAGATTGTGACTTCCCATAGAAAACGAACATCTGGATCCAATGAATCCCTGTGGAACAAAGGCCCTGTTCTCATGCAGATCAGTTCAGTAATAAAAATTAAGAAAAAAACAAATCCTCTGGAAATACACTGTAATGCATGAGCAGAATGCCTCCTGGATAAAGGGAATTGCCATTGCACGCTCCCATGCCACATCAGCCAGGAGATTTCAAAAGAACAGATCTACTTTCATTGAAAGGTATCCATTTTAAATGAATTTAAGCCTTTTATTTGTGACTGCTGCCAAAAGCTTTGTGCCCTATGACAGCCGTTTCCACTGAGCTCGACCAATTTGCATGCAAAACTAATAGAAAAGAAAACATTTGGGGGGTTTTGTCTGTTAAAAAATAATAATCTTTAAAAATTACCATGGATTCTGATGAAAATCCAAAATATGAATTTTAAGAATTTTTGGGGGATTTCTACTAAGCAGATATGCCTAAAATAAACCATATTTTTTTATTTTTATAAAGGATTAAGAAATGTTTCCTTGGTATTTTCAGCGTGATTGTTATGAAAGGGAATGGAAAGAGTTCCAAGGCCTCACCACCCTCACAGGGAAGAGTTTCTTCCTGCTATCCCATCTAAATGTACCCATCATCTTCATCATTAAGGAATGCACACCTCTATAGATTGGATTTACAGGCTGTGCACACTCCTCCAAAGTTTCCACCAGATCAAACACAATACACAGGCCATGAAAATGCAAGGGTTTTTGGGGACTGGTTTGCACTGAACTCCTTGTGATCAAACAAACCTGAATTTCCCATTTATTGGAACTTTGTCAATGTTTTCTGTGACACAGCTCGAGCTCAGGTGCCTTCCCAGGAGCAGTGGGGATGGCAAGTGGTCTCAAAGAAGGATCAGTCCCAGTAAAAGTCCCTCTCCATCCCCTCCAAGACATGCCTGTTCCCAGCCTAAACCTGCACATGGATTCACAGAACCATTTACGGTGGAAAAGACCTTTAAGATCATGAAGTCCAACTGCTGCCAAGCCCCCCATTAAACCCCATCCCCAAGTGTCACATCCCCACATCTTTTAACCACCCAGCTGGGGGTGGTGGAACAATCCAAACCCACACATCACATGGAAAGCTGGCCAATTTATCCCCAGTAAAAAGGCTGACTGTAAAACAATAATCTGTGCAGCAAGTTTACAAGCTTGTATTCAGCACTTACCAGCCTGCAAGAACATCTGAAGGAGCCGAGTTCTTTATAATCAGCTCGCCCTGGAATTTGCTCACAACAACGTTCTCTTTCCTCACTTTGACAATTCTCATTAAGGGCTGCCTTCCCTGCACCTCCATGTGGAAAGGCTGATGTGAGCTGCATGCTGATCCACACAGGCAGAGCTCACTGCAGCTCCAGCATTGAAATTCAGCCCAAACATTCATGGAAAAAGAGGGAAGAGCATTTCAAGAAATTTTAAGGCGCAAGGGAAGCAGGAGTGGGATCCAGGAGCTGCAGAGAGCATTAGGACGGACTCAGGAACATGGGAACAGTGTCCTGCAGGTCCCACTTCCTTCTGTCTTAAAACCTGCCTTTTCCAGGCAAAACTTTCAGGATGAAAAAGGACATTTGGAAGCATTTTTTTCTTAATACCCACTATTACTAATCTCACTAACACTCACTATATTAATATCTCATTGCCTAGCAGCTGTTCTCAAAAGATGCCACAAATCCCAAAGGTCCAAATGTGACTTCAGAGGTTAAGTCAGGAAAACCAGGCACCCAGCAGCTCATACTTTTATGCTAACTGACTGGGAATTTGGCCACAATTTACAAAGAAAGTCTGAGTTTTGGCTATTTTGCCTCAGAGAAGAGTTATTTGGCAGAACAGAGCCCTGACGAATGAAACCATAAAGGAAGAATAGGAGCTCTGGAAGATAAGGAGATCGTTCAGTCAAACATTTCCATTGACCAAACATCTTTTTAATGAGTAAGAGAAATTAAGTGTTACCCTGACCTGCTCTTTTTTAAGTGACTAATGTATTTTATGAATAATTTAGCTTTCTTTTTAAATGCACGTGAAATCTGCATTTTCCATTTCAGTGATTTCTAGATCTGACAGTTCTAGATTTGACAAAAAAATGCTGTTTTCTCAAGACCAACATACCCACAAACATAGATTATATTTGGGAAATGCCTCATCAAAACTGTTCCAAGCAACAACACACCTGTTCTTATTTGCAGACATAGAAAGATGCAGCTCCCCATCAACAAGCAGAGTCATTAATTCTGATTTACTCTTTGCAGGCTCTGAAAGTGTTTCAGAGGCCACCCCTCCCCATCCACACAAACTCTCCCTCCGTCATTGTTTCAGAAAACCTTCAACTCTGGTTGGAGAAACACCTTGGCCAAAATCTTCTTGCTGGTATTTTCACCTCAGTAACTGAAGATACTGTTTATGCCTTTGAATTCAGCCTGCTTTGCATTTTAAAGTGGTTTTTTTTGTGTACACAATTAATTGAGGGGGTTCAAACCACAGATTAATGGTTCCTCCAATTATGTTACAGCTTGGTGCAACTTGAAAGCGTTCACAGAAGAGCAAAGCAGATTTCACTGCCCAGAGCACTTGCACAGGTTCATCTCCAGCCTTGAATCCAAATGCCAAGTGTCAGAAACTCCCTCTGGGTATGAAACATGTGAATACTTTGTCTTTTTAAACAGCTGAGGGAATTTCTTTTCATGCTTGGGAGATAATCAGGATATCCCTGGCTCAGAATTTGGATGAGCCATTGCTTGTGAAGAGCTTTATGGTATTTTTAATGATCATCAATGATAAGTGACTGTTCTGCTTCAAGGCACAGCTCCAAGGAACAGCCACAACCCCCTGCTGCCAATTCCTCACCTGACCCAGCACAATCCTACACAGATGGCATGAGGAAGGAAAAGGTGAAACAGGACAATCAAAAATCATTCAGATCAGAAAAGACCTCTAAGATTATCAAGTCCAAATGTCAACCCAGCACCACCAGGATGTTCACCACTAAACCATGTCCTCAAGTGGCATAAGGAGACATTTTTTAAACATTTCCAGGGTTGGGGACTCCACCACTTCCCTGGGCAGTCTTTTCCAGAGCTTGACAACACTTTCCATGAAGAATTTTTTTTCCTACTATCCAATCTGAACCTCCCTTGGCACAACTTGAGACAGTCTTCTCTTGTCCTGTCACTTGGGAAAAAGGACTGGCTACCACCTCGCTCCAGCCTCCTGTCAGGCAGTTGTAGAGGTCACATACTTGTGACCTTGTTTTCCCACCAGTGACCCAAAGAATCAATGGTTATGCAGGTGAAAGTGTTTTAGAGGTGCAGACATTGAAGAATCAAAATAAACACAATTAGTGATGGTTGCAGGGAAGGTGTTACTGGAATCTGTGTCCCACATGTTGGGAAAGGCAGGACATGGGTGTCTGCCCCATTAACTGGGCACGTGTTTAACTCTCAGTGCCAGCTTTAACCCCCAAAAACCTGCATGGCTCCACGTCAAGAGGAAGCAAAGAGCTTTACAATCCCAGAGGGAAGAGAAGCCAGGGATTTTCAGAGCCTGGAGCCTGCAAAGCAGCAGAACGAGTGCTCGGATTCATTAGACAAACGCAGCCTCCCCAGAGACAGCCCTGCATGGGAGTGCAGCAGGTCACAGCTCCATGTGAGACTGACAAGGCAATGACTCAAAGGCACTTCAGAGTAAGTAAATATGTGGGAGACTGGCAGGTACAGGAAAAATATTTGCCATAAACAGGAGGAGGAATTAAGCGGGGTGCCTGGAACGGTACCACAGCTTACTGAGCTGGAGAGAAGGTGGTTAATGCTGGTGAGACACCTCTGTGGCACTGCTTTGCTCATCTCCTCAAGGTTCTGCAGAACCCAAGGGTTTTAGCATCAGCTCACTCCTCCTCGGCACCCCTTTATCACAGTCCAAGGTCACAGCACTCCCTGCAAACACCTCGCTCTGTTTTTCCAAGTGTGAGATTTCTGGCTAGGAACACATCAAGGCTTTTTGACAGCCCATCCCCTCCTCCCTCCTCTCCCAGGAGCAGCCCTCCAGAAGAGAACCTGACACAGCTCACGCTGGCACTGGAGCAGTGGGAAAGGCACTTGGGCATTGTGAGGATTCATGCTTAGCACCTTCCTGCAATTTGTGGGAACGTGCTCCCCGTCTCCCCTGCATGCTAATGATGTGGTATGCAGATGAGATGGATGGCATGAAGTGAAATATTTTTGGATGATCAAGAGGAAAAATGAGGAGCAGAAATGTAAGGGAAGATCCTTTCACCTGCCTGTGATCACAGAAATGTTGGTGAATGGTAACAGCAGCTTCTGCTCCAATACAGACCCCATGTTACTCTGCAGGGATGGCTCTAATTTCAAGGTTTCCTCATTTGTATGGCAGTGACAATGATCCCCAGCATATAAATTACAAGAAATAAGACTTAAAGACCAGATTTACCTGATTTCTGTGGCCTCTTACCTTCCACCTAGCATTTCTACCTGAATTGCTTGTTCTAAGCTAATAAAACAAACAAACAAACAAACAAACAAACAAACAAACAATATTGGAAGAGATTTCCCATTTTTGTCCTTTTTTTGGGGAGACATTAAGCTGGAAATAATGCTGCTGACCTTTAATAGAAGGTTAAAAGGCTGTAAATAACATTCACTCCACTGCAAGACAGAGGAGAACTTAACAACCTGGCTCAGTTCTTCTGGGATAAAGAGTGAGTTAACGAGTCTGGCAAACTCAGCTATTTAATATCTATATTTAATATTGAGGTATTAGGCAGATAGATATTAAGAAGAAATCCTTCCAGGTGAGGATGGTGAGGCCCTGGCAGTGTCCAAGGCCAGGCTGGATGGGGCTTGGAGCATCCTGGGATAGTGGAAGGTGTCCCTGCCCATGGCAGGGGTTGGAATGGGATGGGATTTCAGGTTCTTCCAACCCAAACCACTCTGTGATGCTATGATGATTTTACGAGCCAGACATTGCATCCAAAGCTGTTCCTTTTGTCCTGCTGGGAAGCTGGAATGCTGTAGGTAGTGAACACTGTAAGCTTTTATGAGAGGATAACTAGGAAACAGCTTTTATTATTCCAATAAATACCATTTGCATTCAGACAGCACTAAATAATGTCCACAAACACATGAAAATAGAATCACTGGCTGAGAGAGAGCTTGCAATGGAAAAGACAAGTTTTATTTACTTTTTAGAAACCTTTTAGTTCCTTAAAGCAGCAAAATATGATTTCATAATTATTACCTTATGCTGTCCTGACATTTACATTACCATACAGTGCTGAAAGCCAGAAAATACCAACTGTTCTGCAGAGGATTTTGTTCTCTGCAGGGTAAAAATCTATTAACTGCATTCAGAACTGCATATATATTATAAAAAAAACCAAAAAATCCTGGTGGATTGCAGGATTGGGAGAGCTTGGGGGCTGAAGCCTATGTGGAGCTGCATGTCATGGATCAATGAATGATGGTGGATTGGGAAAGGGTAAAGGGGCTTTATGAAGTCTCCTATTCCAGGGAGAGGTGACCTGTACTCAGGAACTGGGCTGAGCAGGGGACAGGAAAATGTAACAAAATTTAAGATATATTCCTGTTTTCCTGTATTTATTGGTGCAGAGGTCTGAGAACTCCTGGAAATGTGTGGAGATCTGTATCATGACCCCAAAAATTTGCACTGTTCTATATTAGCATCACTTCCTGAAATGTACAGAATGTGCCCATGGAACAGGATGGGAAGGTGGGAATTTGAGACTGGGACTTATTCCAAACCCCTTTATATCCCAAGGGAAGTCCCCACTCCAGAGGTCACCAGAGCCCTGTTTCTGCACAGAGATTCAATCAAAGCCTCCCAAACTCTGCACCTCTCTCAGCCTCCATTGCTCACAACAGCCACATTTAGCAGGGATTGGGAAGGCTTTAGAGCAGCACGAATTTTTTCAGTTCTCACTGGACTGATGAATGGCTCCTGTAAAAGGTTAAATCCTCACTTTTCCTGCCCCTCAGAACCGCAGCATTTCCCAATCCAATCTGTGCCCTGAGCACTCGGGAGAATGGTGTGAGCAGCAATAGCTTTTCCCTCACAACAAAGGGACATTCCCCAAGCCCAACCACCTTTAATTCACTCTGCCTTTAGCCTGGTGCTCTCTCCTTACCCCCATCCTCAGGAAGTGAGGATGGAGAAGGGATGGAACAGGTCAGTCCCATGCTGTGTTTCAGGTTTGCCCAGACCTTCACTGATGGCACTGGATGGGTGCTAGCACCAATTAATTCATTCCTCAGCTCATGATGGGGATCCAAATACCCACAGGGCAACCACTGGGGTCTCCAGAGGACTATTCCTTAAGGCCAGAAGCTGGGAAGAACTGGGACAGATTGCCCAGAGAAGCTGGGACTGCCCCTGGATCCCTGGAAGTGTCCAAGGCCAGGTTAGACGAGGCTTGGAGCAACCTGGGATAGTGGAAGGTGTCAAGGGGTGGGACCAGATGATCCTGAAGGTCCTTCCAACCCAAAGATTCCATGGGGAGACCTTCCTTGCACTAGAAAAGTGCAATCAGCAGAGATGGGAGGAGGCTTTGGTCAGGCAATGGCTGCTCCAGCAGCTTGGGAAATTCCATGGCAGCAGCTCAGGATGAGGAATGCATTTCTCCCACAACACCCTCAAGTGGGAAAGGAGAGCTGGGCCAGGAGCTCAAACCCTACTGCCCTGAAGATGCCATTGCCTGGATCTGTGTCCTCCTGTCACGAGGAGGGGCAAGGTTGTACCTCCGTGTCCTCAACACCAAACACGGCCAGGCAACGTGTGGCAGCTGTCTTGAAAGGAGAAGATAATTTAAAGCTGCAGCTCTGACACTCCCTCATGCTATGGAGGGGCCAGCACAGCCTCAGTGTCGATAAAAATCACTAATTAAAGTGTCTCCTCTCATTGACTGAAGAGTTTCCTTCAGAGATAATTCAGAACAGAAACGGAATTTTTGTGCTCTGAATTTTCTGTGAAGGAGCCCTGTCCCCCTTCCCATCACTGTCTGCTCTGGCCATTATGGGCAATTATCCCTGTCGTCCACATCAAGCATCTCAGGACATCAGATTTGCTTGTTCTCTTTGTTTCTGGATTAATTATTAGTTGGATGACCAGAACAGTAAATTTTGATGCTCCAGTGTTTCCACAGCACCTCAGTGGGAGAGAAATGACTTTGTTTCTAGTTTAGAAGCAACACAGAACTTTTTGAAAACAAGGATAAATGAAATTTTCCTAAAATTTAAATCCCTAAGCTTACAGAGAAAACACCACTTCACAGGTAAAGATGATTTATGTAATTAAAAATACTCATGTACTATTAATAATCTTAATTTGCATGAGTATTAGGTCATTTTTATGTAATTAGCTGAAGCAGAAGGTTTTTTGTCAATTAAACTAATTGTTTTTCACACTAGGTGTACACTGAATATTGATCTTTTTTATTCAGCTCACTTACATAAGCAAATGAGATCTAATTGCATCCTTACCACATCATTACTCAGTTATTGTAAATTACAGAACATAGATTCTCTCTCACAATAACACTTTCTTTGTACTATGGCTGTTGAAGAGACGCTGCTTAATTTGGGAACTTCAAACTCTGTTTTCCATCTGTCGATTTAGGACAAATTTGCATTGTGGAGTTTGTCTCCGTAGTAGTTAAGATAACGTTCAAACAGAGTTCTAGATGGATAAAAGAAATGCCCAAAGCAGCACCTGTGTCTTTCAAAAACCAGTCAGAAGAGAGATCAGTCAAGCAATGACAGCTCCCACGTACAAATCATGACAGGACTTTTAGATTTAATAACATTAATCTCAACTTTGCAAGGAATTTGTGCTTTTGGCTTAAGGAAGGTTCAACAAACCAAGGATTTGCACAGGCTTAGCTGTGAGATTTTTGCCTTTGTTGATGGCTTTTTTTGTTGTTGGTTGGGTTTTTTATGTTTTGTTTGTTTTTTAATGCCTCTACATTGGGGCAGGGGAGAAAATTACTTGTTGTGCTTTACCTGTGGCAAATTCCAGACTCTCAACAGCTTTACTGGGTGTTCCACTTCACACTGGCTGTTTTTATTACGATGGGGTAGAAAAATGATTATCTGTGCCCAATGCCCACCTTGTCCCCAGCCCAGAGCACTGAGTGCCACGTCCAGCCCTTCCTTGGACACCTCCAGGGTTGGGGATGCCACCACATCCCTGGGCAGCCTCTTCCATGAAGAAATTCCTCCTGATATCCAACCTGAACCTTCCCTGGCACAGCTTGAGCCCCTCACCAGGACGTTTGTCCTTCGAGCACCTCAGCCACTGTGCTGAAGCTGCAACAGCCCCAGGCAGCCCCCAGGGCTTATTCAGCCACGGGGTTAATTTGTGCATTCTATCCAAAATAAAGAAGTCTTCAAGAATTTGTTGCTCCAGCAGAACTCTGAATGTTTTGCAAAGGAAATCATAGCAGTGCTTCTGCTGTAAGTCAGGCTGGAAGAAATGCTCCCAAAGAGAAGTCACTGGGAACAACAATGTGTCTTGATGCCGTACAAATTGCTTCCCTTAAAAAATAAGAAATGAACAGTACTTAGGCTTGATGGATTGTTTGTTCTCCTCACTTGTTAAAATTCTCTGGTGCTGAAGCTGGGCCATATGGAGCAGAGCTGTTGGTGTCAGAGCCCAGATGCCAGCTGCCTACATTCTTCTAGCAACTGCATCTGGATTTCTCAGTGCTCCAGATTCAGAATTAAAAGCAAAATGCTAATTTCTAAAGAGAATACACTTTTTCCCCAACCAAAAAAAAAAACAAAAACAAACCAAAACAAACCACCAAGGAGCTCCAACCCATGAAAGTGAAGGCAAAAGGATTCAACCCAGTTGTCTGCCTGCTGAGCTGCCTTTACTGATCCCTTGGCCAGTACTTGCCCAGTGCAACTGGGAGGCGAAATACATTCACTGTGGCATGGCCAGAGAGGCTTTAGGGGAGTGCATTTATTGCTCAGTGAAGTGGAGCTCCCAGCACTTGCAGAATCAGGGAGAGAAGCTCAGCTGGCGAGCAGGAACTTGTTAAGCCACTATAAAACAGTCGTGTTCAATCTTGTACCACGAGCCTACACAACAAGGGGGGTGGAAAGGAAAAAAAACCCTGAAGAACAAACAGTCTACCATCAGCTAAATTTAACCACCTCAGCAGGCTCAGAGCTGGGGAAAACACACTTCCCATGAGCACAGTGCATCTGGTCCAGTGACTGAAAAAGCCACTGGCTTTTTTAATGTGTTCCCTAAGAAATGGAAGCATCTGAATTTAGGGTCTTGGTCTGGATCTGCTGATTCTTAAAAGTGCAAAGAAAGCCTTCCACAACCTCAAGTAAAACATCCCACTCCATAAACAATGGGACAAGAGGGAATGGTCTAAAGTTGAGCCAGGGGAGGTTTAGATTGGATATTAGGGGAAAATTCTTCACTGAAGGGGTGCCAGGCAGTGGAACAGGCTGCCCAGGGCAGTGGTGGAGTCACATCCCTGGAAGTGTTCAAAGGGTGGATGTGGTTCTCAGGGCTGTGGTCTAATGGTTGAACTCAATCTTAAAAGGCTTTTCCAACCTTAATGATTGCCTAACCTAAAAATTCATTCAGATATTTAAGCCTATCCTATAAAAAAGTAACACTTCTTTAGAACAGTGAGAACCACCCTAAAACCCAGCTTGGACAAGCCTGATAAATCACACTGCCAACGAGCTGCAAATATTTACTTATTATTTATTTATTTATGGTTCTGAAACATCTCAAACTCATCCGTACCTACGACACTGGTTGTGCAATTTTAATTCTGTTTAATCAGAAGCAGAAATTAAGGGGATAACACAGCCCCTTCTATATAGGGAATTCTTCAGCATTAGGGCCCTGCCTTCCCAAGGCACAAAGTCCACAGTGCAAAGGCCACAGCACAGAGCAGAGGGCCACATATTAATTGAAAAATACCCATTTATCCAGCAGCTTCAGGTGCACAATAACACGTTCAGTTTTCACTGAGGACTGCACTGCCTGGGTTAGATACAATTCCTGTCAACATAATACCTGTTCTATTCCACAGCAGAAGGAGGAAGAGTCCTTTGCTAGCAACACACAAAAAGCACTTTAAGTCACACCCAGCACCACAGGGCAAAGTCTGGGATCTCCCCTCAAATACAGCACCAAGATAGACTTGGAGACACAAAACATCTGTTTTTCCTGGTATTCATTGATCCCTCCAAGCAGAATTAATGATCATCTTGGTAGGCCATGAGTAGGATTTACTTCTTGATCTACCCTCAGATGTCCAGCTCATAACATAGTCTTAATTTATACTCTGCACTGGAGATTTCTGGCTACGTCCCTGCTTTGAATTTTATTTTTTAAAGACTCAAATATTGCTATCCTATAGGTATAAAAGCCAACAGCAGCCACTTCATTATAGGCAGCTTAGCCAGCTACAGGATTTTAAGTTCCAGTACATTAATTTCTATTTATTCATCATTATTTTGCTCCACAAGGTGGTGATTTTGCACTTTTGAGAGGCCAGGATGAAAACACATCTCAAGCCCAGCCTGACACTCAGAAGGGATTGCAAGCAGACTGAAATCCTGTTCCTCCTTGCCTTGAGCTATAGTTTCAAATACCTTTCTGCATATTCCCAGATTGTTAAGTAGAGGAGTTTCCTTTGAAATCTGCAGCCCTTTGCCTTTTCTTTATGCAGAAAGAACAAACTTTGGGTATTATTTTGCTGCTTTGGTTTCAGACACACTGGAATAATGAACGGAGAGAGGAAGGAGGACTCTGAGTAGCAAAAGCAATATCCAAAAAATGGGTGTAATAGACATTTGGGATTATCTCTGAACAGCTGATATTGGTTACAGAGAATCAATCTTCAAGAACATTTCTAGAAAATCCTGTGATAGCTCTGTATGCCACTAATAAATAAAAATATAAAACCATTACCACTATTCAATTATTGGTGTAAATTAGAAATTAAGTAATAACTATTTCAACTAGAATTAAAGCACTCTGTCTTTTTATTTCTCATGCATTTTAATGATGAACATTCTGATCACAGAAGATATGTCTTTGGAAAAAAAAAGCCACTTAGTGGATCTTTTCCCCCCTCATCTGGAGTGAGGATTTTCCATAAACCAAAGGAGCTTCTAAACACTTGGATTAAATTTGAGTTGGATTAAATGTGGAAGCTCCTGCAGCAGTGAAAGGCTCAATCCATGCTCCTCCAAACATCTTTATGTTTACCTCCAATAGAGTTCATACACTGAAAAGGTACCAATTTTACTAATTTAAAATATTTATTCCTAAAGTATTTTTTACCAGCTGTTGACAAAATGCTGCAACACAGCATATAGGCAAATATGTCAAGAATAACTTCCTCCTTGAATAATTTCCTCTGCACACACAGAAAGTCTCTTCTGGCACCAGGAGGAATCCCAGTGCAGTCAATTAACACACGGCTGCTCACGGGTAGAAAACCCAGCCCTTTATGAATCAGCTTGCAATTTTCTTTCTGTTCTGGGAACAAAAGCAGAAATGTGAAGGAATGGAGAATGTCAGAGTCTGGAAAACAGCAGGAGCATCCTTGTTTATGCAATAGGTTGAAGTTTCAGCAGAATAGTCTTTCCTGAAGTGTCTTATTTTAATGATCAGCAAGTAAAACATCAAAGGAATTTTCACTTCGGCCTGGCTTTTATTAATATAAAAACGGTACCCTGTTTTCCAGAAAGTTTTGTTAATATCTGATAATACCTAGAGGTTTTTAGTGACTTAATACTCAAGTTGATATTCCCAAGGAACCAACACAGTCTTTCTTTTTTGGCTTTTCTGAGCAACCTGGTCTAGTGAGAGGCGTCCCTTCCCATGGTGGGGATTGGAATGAGATGTTCTTTAAGGTCCCTTCCAACCCAAACCATTCCAGGATTCCATGACGACACCATGAATAAGGATATTCACACATTTGTCCTGTGCTAGGTAATTTTCTAGCATTTATTTACACTGGCTGAGGTATCTGCACAAAATCCTTGCATGTTCCATCTCGCAGCTCAAAGCTCCCTCACCACCCCCAAGCCTCTCTATTTCCAGCCACTCTGAGCAGAGCCAACTAAAAATGCACCAAGTCCAAGAACTTCAATTTGGGTTGACTTCAAGCCTTGCTAACTTTTGAAAGGCCCTGGTTAATTGAATCCTCATCTACAAAACTCTTTCATATTACAGCAGAATGCTTTGAAAAGAAGCATCTCCTGGCTGAGTTTATAGAATAAATTCACTCTATAATATTCCTGTACTCGACTCTCCGAGGATGGGAATTATGCTGGGCATAATTTCATTCCAAACCCCACATCCTGCACTTCCAGCAGCTCCATGGATAGAACAGAAGGATGATACACGATCCAGAACAATCAGTTTGCTGCTCTTGGGAAGAGCCAGTGGTGCTCTGTAGGTCTGGCATTAAGGTGTTCAAACGTGCACTCACCAGGAGTGTCACACATTAAAACCCAGCTCCACAAATGACCTTTTCAAGGGAAAGGCTCTTTGCAGCTCACCTCACGCTCTCAGCCTAATCTAAAGCCTATTAAAAGCACACTGCTCGCCTTGAATGATGCTCAGCATTTTTGGAAAACCTCTCCAAGTGCCTCCAGCTGCCACTGGAATCACCAGGAGCTGCAGGCACTCAGACGCTCAAACCCCTTTTGCAGGAACGTTTGTCTCTCCTGCTGTGACTCCCTTGCCTTCTGCAGCTGCTCCTCCAACCTTCCTGCTCCAAGAAATCCCTCCCAGGGGAACATCCTCACTCTGGGAATCAACTGACTGTCCCTTTTTTCAGTAGTTGTTCAATTTAGGATCATTCTTTTTTCCTAGAAGAGGAGAAAATCCTCTGTTCTTCTCATTTTCAATAATGTATGTGTGTGTTATTACAACATCTTCCCTATATCATCATTATTTGATATGTATTATAAAATCTGGCATCAAATTTAATGCAAATGTTTAGAAGCTCCTTTGGTTTATGGAAAATCCTCACTCCAGATGAGGGGAAAAAAATTCACCAAGTGGCTTTTTTTTTCCAAAGACACATCTTCCATGATTCCCCTCTTTTCCACTTGCTATTACACTTAGGCTTGAATATAGATTAAGAATTAAAAGCAAAATGAAGCCAGTAAAAAATTTACCCACAGATAACAAGCTCAGACAAAAAGAGAGCTTCACTGCCTTTTTTTGTTCCCCACATCTTGCTTCTTTTTCAATTTTAAAAAGTGAAATCTCCTGGAATGGTTTCTACAGTCTTTATGACTTCTTTAATGAGTCTTCTCAGTGATAAAAAGTACATTTAAAATCTATATTTCCCTCAGTTAATTCAGATTTTCTCCTTGTGCCACTAGCATGATCAGCTGTATAATCCAGGTGATAGACCTTTTCTAGGGCCCATAATTAGGTCCCTAAAAGTTCCCTAAGATCTTAATTTCAGGTCCATCTTCTAGAAAAGATTATTTGCAAGAGAGATGTTGGCTTTTCAAGGTAGAACTACTGACAGTCTGCTGTGGTTCAGTGAGTAAATGAGCAAAAGTGCTCACGTTTGAGCACTCAGTTGTGAGGCAAGATTGTGGATGGCTGGAGCTGTGCCAGGGCAGGGTTAGGTTGGATTTTAGGGAAAGGTTCTTCCCCCAGAGGGTGCTGGGCACTGCCCAGGCTCCCCAGGGAATGGGCACGGCCCCGAGGCTGCCAGAGCTCCAGGAGTGTTTGGACAGCGCTGCCAGGGATGCCCAGGGTGGGGTTGGTGGGGTGTCTGTGCAGGGCCAGGGGATGGGCTGGATGATCCCTGTGGGTCCCTTCCAGCTCAGGATATTCTGGAATTCACACTTTTATCCTGGTCTGGAGGTTACATGAGTTTTATACCTCACATGGGGCTTGCAGTGAGACACCTTTGCACTGCTGGGCTGTGCAGTGAAAAGTTACTGAAAAGTTATTCAGTTATTGAGATGTTAAGTCTCCAAAGATGAAAAAGCTATTTTAGGACATTTTTTAAAGGAAGAATCCCTGGAGCAGAGCAGCACAGTCACCTCAGAAACTACAAGGGAAGGAATTCTGGCTAAAACCAGCTGCTGCCCTAATAATGAGATTCCCTCCAGTATAGGGAGTTGTAGTAAGACAAGGACATAAAACTGCTCAGCTTTGTCAGAGAGTTGGACAATCAGCATCCAAGGCCAGGCTGGATGGGATGCTGAGCACCCTGGGATAGTGGAAGGTGTCCCTGCCCATGTGTAGTGGTTTAGTCCAAAATACTCATTACTGTTTATCTTCTGTGAGATAAGAATTAGGAGAAATGCAAAGCAGGCACCAGACTTGAAAGAATATAAAGAAGTTTATTAACAGACCTAAAAGAAGGAAAAAAAAAATTATACCACCTTCAGAACTCTCCTCCTCCCCCCACCTTCCTCCCTTCTCCCACTGACAATGTAAAGACAACCCTTAAGATGTTCAGTCTGTTTACCACTTCCATAATAACCTGGTTCAGTCCATTTAGAAAGAGAAGTCTCTCCTTGCTTGTGCTATGAAAACAGTATCACACCGAGACAGCCGCCCACTTCCAAATATTGTTCAGTCCATTTAGGAAGAGGAGTCTCTCTGCTTGCGATGTGAGTCCCTTCCCCCGACTTGCAGCTTTTCCTGCAACTGCTTTCGAGGGTCCACTCTTGAAGGTTTTTGGGGTACAATTTTAAGGTTGAGCCATTCAGAAACAAAGAAACAGAGGCCCTTCTCCTTCCCTGGGGGAAAAGGGTCTTCCTCATCTTCATCTCTAGGACTGTCTCTGGGAGCATCTCTACGAACTGAGGTTTTCTCCTTTCCCATTTGGAGCAAAAGTCCTCACCTGGTTCATCTCTCCCTGTCCAAACTTCTCATGAAATTACAGCTGCATCAGCATCTGCCTATCTCAGCGCAGGTGCTTTTGATCACAAGTTGAACACTCCACCCCCCATATCTTCATGAAATTACAACGGGATACTCTGATATATCATAGCTTCATAACAGAATTTCAGCTTTAAGCATCTCCTCTCTCTCTTCCCTCGGGTTTTCAGCTCTTCCCAGCAATAAAAGGGTTAATCTCACCTCGGCCTTGCAGCTTTGCAGCTGGAATGTTGAATTTTTCTTATTGCAGTGGAGGGGGGGGGGGGTTCCGAGCCGCTCCGGCTGCCCACAGCAGGGCTGTGGGGGGGTTCCATGGCTGGAACAGGCCCATGGCTCCAGGATGGCCGTGGCCCGGCCCAGCCTGGCCCAAGCAGGGCCTGGCTGGGCCTGCTGGCCCCCGCACGGGGCCCGCAGCCACCTGTGCCAGCGCCGGAAACGAGAGAGAGCTGGGGTGGGAGTTTGTCTATTCTTAAGTGTGGATCACAGAGGCGGTCACAACTTTAAGTGGCTTAAAGAATTGTCCATATTCAAACTGGCCATTGATGGGTTCTGTCAGGTCACAGAGGAAGCTGTAAGCACCCCTTGGCAAGGGCATCACCTCTGGGACTATGCTTGCTAACCCATGACACCATGGCAGGGGGTGGAATGAGGTGGTCCTGAAGGTCCCTTTCACCCAAACCACTCTTTGATTCCATGAAGAGTCCAAGGGGACTCCAGGGTGACTGAAGTGAGAGCCCATCATCCCGCAGCAAAGCCCTGCTGAGGACCAGGGCCGTGGCCAAGTTTAAATGCAGAGATTACCTTGGCCTCCCCACAGATTATGGTGGGCCCTGTTCACACTTTCACAGCTTTGCTCAAGCCTAAGGAAATAAATCACTGCCTTCCTTGAGCAGGAGCTGAGAAGGAATTGAAATCCTGGGGGTGGGCCTTGGAGAGCTCCAGGACTACTGCTTGCCATTAGATGCTGAGCTCCTTAGAATAACAAATACTTTGTTATTTCAGCTTTACAGGGACTTTTATCTCCTCTCAATGCTGGCACAGTACCTTCACCATCTTTCTCATTAGAGCCCCTTTCTTCTGTCTTCACTCCTGACTTTCCTTACACTGTTTGCACTTCTTTATTCTTGTTCTCCATCCATGTATCAAAACTGTTCTGTTGAAGAGCAAATGTCTGAGAGTGAAGGGTTTTGAGCATCAAAAAGCACATTCGATACCCAGAAAGTGCAGCACAAAGGATTAAAAGAACTGAGTGATGCAGTGGAGATTAGAGAGAGCAGAGAATGCTAAAGACACACAAAGAGTGCAGGAAAGCTAAAATCACTTCAAACATTAATATGCTCCTTTGTCCCATATTCTACAAAAACTTTCTCTATCTTATGCTTAAATCTTTTATTCTATTTTATTTCAAGCACTTCTCTGATAAGATGAACATCCAAACTTTAAAAATTAATGTTGTTATATGGATATGGCTTAAAATATATATTTCAGGAATATAATACCCTGTGAGGACTTCTGTTAAACCAATAGTTAGTGCCTGAAAAACACAATCGTGGAAGTTTTAGTGCTCAAGACCATTAGAGAAAGAAAAAATAGGGTCAGATATAATCTTGGAAATGTGATGAGAGCACAAAGAAAAATCGTTTGCATTTTTCCTTCTTATTTCTTTGTCAGATAGTAGAGAGCTTTTGCAGCCTACAACCACCAGTGGATGCTGTGGCACAGAGAGGGATATCCATGAGATAGCTCCTTAAGGAAAGGAAGGATGAAGGAAATGTTTAGGGAGGAACTGTGGGGGGTTCGGTTGTTAGTTTGGGTTTCCTTGTTGTGTTTTTATGTTTGTTTGTAATTTTCAGGGTTTTTTTTTAATTTTCCCAATACGGTTGAAGATTTTTGTCACTTCCTGACAAGTTTCACTTAGAAATTGTCCAGCTGTTCCTGGTTGTCATCTATCCATTCCATCTCCTGTGACCAGGAAGAACCTGATGAAAACTTCTTCAACCTCAAAAAAAAACCCCACAAAAAGTGAAAACCAAAGCAAAACCAAGTAAAGGGATAGGAAGAAAACGTAACTGAGGTTATACAGAATTTTGCTAAGGAACAACTTGAAATTTAAGAACTTCAAGAGAGTCCAACTGCAATTTCTACCTTCGCTAGAGCTTAAACCAAAGCACATGAATGAGATGCTGGAGCAGGAAGGTCTTCCCCAGAGAAGAAGGACACCCTTTGCAGTGGATCCAGCTCAGTACACAACATCAACATTTTCCTTGGAAACTTCTAAAGATATTTCACCTGGGGATGAAGGATGAACAATAGCTCCCAAGAATGTAAATACAGAAAGATTCTTTTTTCGTTGTTTACCTCAAATTCATCTTCTCTGCTTCTAAAAACACAGTGAGGCCATTCCCATTATTTCCTGCCATGGAGGATGGCAAGGAAACTGTAATGCTCCAAGCAGAACATGGGCTTGGATTGATTCATCGCTTCCCTTTGCTTAGAATAAAAGGCACACATTTGTTCTCACCAGGGGCATGGGAAGGTGCCAGTCCCCTGGCAACAACAGCTTAAGGACTTTTCCCTCCTTGATCATGCAAATTCTCGGCAATTTGGGACAACTGCAGTAGAAAGGTTCCACTCTGAGCTTGGTCACTTGAAGAACAGAGTTTCCCCAGTCCCATGAATTCAGTATTTGTTGTCCCTAACGAGCATGGGTTAACTAAGAACCCAGTTCTGCATCTTGACCCCTTTTATTTTCACAGAATCAGTAAGGTTTAAAAGAGCTCCAAGGTCACCGAGTCCAACCTCCCACCAATAGCACCATTCCCACTAAACAGCATCGTTCTCCTTTTAAATGCCCTTTAAACAGCTTTTAAATAGCCTTTAAGTAACAAAAATCCCTACTCTGGTCCATGCTTTACCTGAGTTTATAGGACAGTAAATTCTGAGCTATTTTAAATTCCTAACCCATGCCAGCACTTGTCTAATTGTCCCTTATTTCCCCTCTAAATCCAAATAATCTGCTTTGGCAGCGGAGTTTGGGATTGTTTAAAAGGGGCAAAACCCTGCTAACTTGCTTGCGTGTTTTATTAAAAAGCAAAACCCAGAGGTACAAAATGTCAGTCCTACACCCAAAATTCAGAAGTTTCAAGACAGATATGAGAGCCTGAAAATTGTAGCTTGTAATTAGAACTAGCAGAGACTCTTTCATCCCATCAAACATCACCTCCATCCTGTTCCTCCAATATCATGTGATTATGTACTTCATCAAGGCAATTAGAGCGTATCTATGAGCAGTCCCCTGTCTCTCCAAGCATGGCTGCCGACTGGGGGTAGGGGGAAATCTTATTTCCAGCTCTTCTAAAGCTTTTTTCCTCTTTCTGTATTTCAAAATATTTTAATTAAATCCCTGGGCACAAGTGGATATGATTTAGAAGGCAATTCAGGTCTTTAGGCCTACACAGATGTCACTTAAAATCATCTTTGAAGGATGATTTCAGAAACAACTAAAGCGCCATTAACGAGAGTAAATTGGAGGCGCAGGAGTAACAACCTCGATTATTTTGACAGCATTCAAGTCAAACAGCAGCTACAAGGAATGTCTGCCCATTAATGCTGATCAGCATTCAGCAGAAGAACTCATTAGAATATCAGTCAAGCTTTTTGAACTTTTTTCAATGAAAAAGCCTCGATACAATGAAGAATTTGCGAGATGCAGATAAAAACATGAATTTTCATAAAGCGCTAAACATGTAGGAAATGAAACTGATTCACAAGGTTAAATACGTCTGCTGAGATCTTTTCGCATGTGGCTCTGCTCTATTGAATTATTTGCAAGAGGTGTTTGATGGTTCTTTCAAAACTGAACGGTGTAGCAAGCAGAATCTTGAAGTTAAGATGAAATCAAATATAAAACAAGATAAAATTCGGCTGCTGTCAGGTTCTTTTGCAAATTGAAACTTGATTTAGTGGCACTAAGAGGACGGAGTTTTTCACAGAGTTTCGAACAAATTGAGATCCAGTTTAGAGCAGGTGACTGTGGGAGGCAGCAGGGCTCAGTCCCTCTTACAAACCCTGCACTGGGGCAACTCCTGACAGCTCAGAGAGGATTTAGGATTTGTCCCAGTGACCCATCACGACAGAAACCCTCGACCCCAGTGCTGGGGGTGAACTGCTGCAGGCTCAGCTCCATTGCCAACACTTTGACCCAGCAGAGGCTCCACAAGGAGCTCACCATTTCACAGCAACAGGGACCTGTCTCCTCACATCATCATTTCCTCACAGGATCACCAGAGCCCCTGAGCTCTCCTACAGACAAGAGTAAAATCCCTTCTTATCATTTCTGCTTCTCAATTGCAGGCACCACAGGGAAGGAAACAATACGGCAGCAGAAAGGAAGAAGTGCAAGTTCTCATGGCAAAAAAAAGGGCCCTAAAGCACCACAGCTGCCTTTCCTGCACAGGGCTGAACACAGTCCTGAATGCAATCAAATCCCCGAGATTTGCAGTGCTCTGAGAGAGCCACACACACACACAAAATTACTTCCAGGCTTTTGGGATTCAAAGCTCTTTAGCAAGCACCCCATTTTTTTCAGTGGATGATTCCCATAGTCTTTTATGCCTGCACCAGCTGGGTCAGGGGATACTATCCCCGATTTCTGGGACTGCTTAAACAACTTACTGAATTCTCCTGAAGCATGCAACAGGTAAAGGCCGTGCAGAATCTGCATAATTGTGGCATTTTGTGGCTGTGAAAGTGCTACTGACAAAACTTGGAGTAGATAATGAAAGTTTTAGAGATTGTACACAAGGAGGTGGTTCCAGGGAAGGCAGGAATTCAGAGGTAAAGGTAACCTAAGGCTTCATTGCTTACACAATTCTAATTCCTGCGTTCCATGTCTTCCCAGATATTGTCATTGGGGTCATTAATCCCAAAAGAAAATAACCAGGATAAGCTTCCTGTGGCTACATTTCCTCTCGTTACCTTATAAAGGGGAATTGGCAGAGTTTTTAACCTCAGGGGAATTAGAATTGTTACCCAATCACTTTGAGAGCAGCAGAGGAAAAGCACACAGGAATACAAAGCATCGCACAGCCTCCAATTTAACAGCACCAGGTCTATGAGTTCAAAACTGAAACTTCATTCTTGAAACAGGCCCCCAAAAACCAAACAAAACCCCAGTCAAGCTACTCACCCTCAGTATCGCTGTTCCCAGCAGGGGAGCCCAAACCACCACCTTCATGGGACACTTCAAGCTGTAAATGCAGACAATTAAATCCCTAAGGAACCCCACCACACCACACACCCTCTTTCCCACCTCCTAATGGGGTTGAACTTCTTTTTCACCCTTAATTGGCAGCTGCACTGAGGGGTGAAGCAGGGGTCTCTGCCCAGGGAGTTGGGTAATCCTGCCTTTCCCCACAGAGATCCCAACCTGCAAATGTACAAACCCCCTTGGGCAATTACAGGGGCTGGGGCTTTCCTATCACTGTCATTATCTGCTGGAGCCAAGGGAAAAGCACAGGTTCAAGGACCCTTCCCCTCTCCACTTTCCACATTGCTTGAGGAAGTTTTGTCTGTAAGAGAGCAAGCTGTGGAAGGTTTTGGAGGTTTCTTTCCTGCTTGGAACTAAAATAAAACGATCTCCTTTTTCATTTGTTGATGAAGTCTTGGGGCCATGCTGAGGCATCCTTGAGCAGCAGGTGTGAGCTGGGAAGGGAGGTGGTAACACAGAGGGCTGAGCTGCAGAGAGCTGCTAGAAATGCTCAGATCTGGTTCCTTGAGCAGAGCTGGGATAGTGGAGTGGCTGCTCACAGCAGCTTGGACAGGGCTTGGACCAACCTGGGACAGTGAAAGGTGTCCCTGCCCATGGTATGGGGTGGGACTGGATGGGTTTTGAGGTCCCTTCCAACCCCGCACATTCTATGATTCTGTGATTCCAATAAACAATTTAACAGGCTTATGGAGGTGGTGTTAGTTGTGTTTTTACTCCTCTGTTGGTGAAACCTCTCTGCTTTGTGGAAAAGAACAGAAATGTCAGAGGATCAGGCGAGGAAAATGCCCGTTGCCCACAGCCAGGAGGCTTCACCTCTCTGTGGATTATTTCTGAGCTTGAGCCTGGCAGTCTGTGCTGAAAATGAACATTACTCTGTACAGTTTCTCAGGTAATCAGAGGAGACAAACTTTTCCCATTCCTTGCTTTTCCTTCAGCAAGAGCAGAGCATGTGTCTGCTTTTATCAGTCAGCTCAGCCCACGGAGACCCAGCAGGGCCCGAGGTGACACCTTTGGGGGAGGCTGGCACCAGCCTTGCCCTCTCCTTAACAACTTGCATTTCTTTTCCTATTGAGCTCTTCACTTTCAACATCTTTTCCTTCATCTGATCTGCCTTTTTAGGCTTTCATACTCTAGCTGTTGTGACAGATGAAAAAAACCACAGGAAAATCGGGTTTTTGGGCTCATCTGAGTGCACATTCAAGTGTCAGCCTGTTTGCTGAGTGGTCCGTGTTGTTATTGAATCTCTGAATTGATTTTGGTCTGCAGCTGAGTTAAACTTTCAGGGAGTCAGCTGAGACAGGCAAGAAAATTTCTCTGGAAGGGAAAAAGAAACAAATTCCCAGAGGGAAGACTCGGGGGTGGAGTGTTGAGTCAGGGTCGGGGCTCACAGCTCACCCGGGGCTTATCTCTGCAGCTGGAGCTTCCTGAGAAGGACAGGTCTGGTGATCACCCTCAATCCCAACACCACCACGGGTCAGGATGGAAGTGACATGTCTAGTGCAATCCAAAAAGAGAGAAAAAAACCAACCAAACAAACATAAAACTGTTTCTTCCCCTAAATCTTCACAAAATCTATCAAAAAAAGAATAAGAACTTTATCCGCTAGAAAAGCTAGAGCAGTTTAACTCTCACTTAAGTAATAAACTTCCTAAATACCTTAAAACAGAGAATGGCACCCAAGATTGCCTGCAAATCAGCTGGCACTTTGTGGAATATGTGTTTTTCCAAGAGCTCAGGTTGTTAATCTGCTGGGTAGTTAGCAGTTTATCTCATTCTTATCTTCAAAACGCTCTCCAAACCTGTCTGTAACACTAAGTTCTCTAATCACCAAGGGCTTCAAGGGTGAAATCCAGGCAGAGATAACAGCTGCCAAGTGCCACATCACACCACAATTCAAGGTGAAAACAGCTTCCTCTGGCAAACTAGAGATGGAGCAAGGACAAAGAAAGAGAACAGGGTGGGTGATGCAGAGGTGGTGAGGCCCTGGATCCCTGGCAGTGTCCAAGGCCAGGCTGGACGGGGATTGGAGCCACCTGGGATAGTGGAAGGTGCCCTGCCCATGGCAGGGGCTGGAAATTGGGTGAGCCTTAAAGTCTCTTCCACCCAAACAGTTCTGTGATTTTATGTCCAGGGTTAATAACTCACAACTCCTGTGGCTTAGGCCAGTCAAGACCGCAATTAAGTTTTTAATTGCTACAAGTCCTTAGAAATCAGTCTTCATTCTTAATGTGCATTAAAATGGGGTTTTTTTGGGTACCCTGCACTGAGGGAACACCTTGGCTGAGGCTTCCCAGCCCTGTCTGGCCCAAATTGCTCAGCAGTGCTGACAGTGACTGATCAACACTAAACACAAGAACCACAGAACATCTCCTAAGGAAGCTGCTCCTGTGAGAATTTTCAGACTCAGAATAGCATTTTTCCCAGAGTTTCTCAAACCAGATGTTTCAAGGTAAGCAAGAGTTATCGGTTGTGATTACAAAGTGTTGGGAGCTTTGGAGTGCACCCCTTTTTCCGACAAAATGAGAAGTTGTTTTGCACACATTCTTAAAATATGGGGCAAAGATGAGGAAGGGGAATAGGGAGGTTTCTATCAGCAAGGCCTGGCTTTTAGTTGTTTGCTTTTTTCTCTCTCGCAGCCTGGATGCCCAGAGGACCCCAAATACCTGATGTTTTCCCCACCTGAGATGGAGAATATTCAAGGTCAAATCTCTTCCACCACTACCAAAGCCTGGATCTGAACCTGGTTCTCCTGTAACCTTTTGTTCCTGAGGATGTGGGGAGGACTCTCTCTCTCTGACCAGAGGTTCTCCTCCAGGAGCATGAATACTCGGAAAAATAGATGCAGGAAGGGTCCTCTGCCTTCAGAAAGAGCGCTCACACAAGAGAATCTGTGTCTTTCTTTTTACTTCTTGCTGCCTCTAACAAGGTGAATAAGGGATAACAAAAGTTTTAAGTACCTGGAGATCAGCCTCTGATGTTCTCATTTTATTTTCACAATATTCTTTGACTTAAAAAAAAAGAAGCAAAAAGGTGAATAAAAGGCTGGAAAACTTCAGTTCTTCATTTTCTGCGTATTAATGGGAGTACCACAGAAGATTTTTCATTTTCAAAAAATACAAATTAATGTTCAAATCTTTCCTTTCCTTTGTTGGGACAGATGAAATGACATTTTGTCAGTTACATATGCAAATAGGTGCAGTGAATTGTTTGAATTCTCGATCATCTGGAGAGCAAATGCTGCTGACACTGAACTTTCAATACTGTGTTATTAAAAACCCACACTTTAGGGGAGCAAAAAAAGATTTTTTTTTTCCACTTCGTGTACAAGCTGTGCTTTTGTTCCCAGCAGACAAGCTAATAGTGTGTGGAGGAAAAAAGGGAAAAAATAAACTCTTGAGATTTTTGCCCTCAGACCAAGGCAGAAAGAATAGGGCTGGCTTAGAAACTTGTATATTAAATTCCGAGGTCTAAAGGCAAACATGCCTTTAACTTCACACTGAGCAGAACGTGCTCTTGCTGCTTTGGCATTTATCACATGTTTGACAGTGAAGGAACTGCTGAATCCCAATTAGGGATGGGAAGATTTCCCAGGGTCCAGGCATTTTGAGGATTTTTAGCAAACTCGCTGCTTATTCGAACTTTATTAAGAATTTTAGGTAGGACTTTCCCTCTAAAATGGGTCACAGAACGTCTGAAGATCTAAAAACCTCTTGGTACCGGAACACCAAAGGTTAGAGCCAGTGCTTCTCTTTCCCTGAACATTTCTGTTGTTCTCTAATCATAAACCTGTCATTCAACACAGAGATAAGAGGAAGCTGGAAAAACTGAAGCTGAAGGTCAGATTTAGCAGATGAGAGGTCTGTTAGAAAGGTGGCATTGCGGGAATTGGATTCCTTCTGGTGGGTCTGGATGTAGGTAAGGAGTAAACCCCTGAAATCAAGGGAATAGCAGCAGTGTCCTGCTGGGAGTGCCCATCCCTGGAGGTGTCCAAGGAAGGGCTGGACATGGCCCTCAGTGCTCCGGGCTGGGGACAAGGCGGGCATCAGGCACAGCTTGGACTCAATGATCCTGGAGGGCTTTTCCAACCTCGATGATCCTGTGATCCTTTGAAACTCCAAAGGGGATGGTCTCAGCTTGCACTCGTTGATCCTGGACCTCTTTTCCAACCTCGATGATCCTGTGATCCTTTGAAACTCCAAAGGGGATGGTCTCAGCTTGGACTCATTGATCCTGGACCTCTTTTCCAATCTCGATGATCCTGTGATCCTTTGAAACTCCAAGAGTCTATTGCTGGAACAAGACAATAGCAGATTTTGGGCTAAAGATGATGACTTGGCTTCGTTTCACTTGACTTCACTCAATTATAAGTTTGGAGCTTTAACTCCTCGTGTGCTTCCTCACAGTGTGAAAGCCTTTTGCTCTGGATGAAGGCAGGAATAAACCATCCAGAGTGATTTGTTCCACCCTAGGATGATCTGATCTGTTCAATGTTTCACTCTCTGTTGAATAGAGCAGGGTTTGGAGTGTAACTCTCCATCTGGAGAATTCAGCCTTTTACATCCTTCTACAAAGATTCTCCTGGTTCCTATTTCCCTCCCCTTCATTGGCATAAATCTCAATTAAACCCATTTAAATCCTTGACACAAAACCAGTTTCTAAAATTGAGTACATTTTTTAGTGAATAGATTCTTTTTTTTGGTGTTTTTTCCAAAAGGAAAATACCTCAAAAGGCACCAAATCCAACACAAGAAAGCTGAAAAACTTACACCTTGAATATTTAACCATTCTACCTGGGAAAGAAATCCCTACACAACTCTTTCAGATAAATTTAAGAAGGATTTTGAAAAAAAATGCAAATATTGATCAGAGCTGAAAATCAGAATTTCTGTTCAGCAGGGAATTATGAAATGCTAATTTTTTTAACATTCCAGTACAAACTGCTGAAGCATCAGCATATTTCCACATATGCCACATTTTTTATTAAGAATTTAATTAACAGTTTTAATTATAAATACCAGTGTTTGGCTGGCTAAATGTGAAATAACTGGGATGATGAAAAATGATACCAATAAATAATTTTAAATCTCAATAAACTGCTCTCCAAAGCTGCACTGAGGAATGTTTCAATGATCTCTGTACTCAGGACACTCTTTTCCAATGCTTTTTAGGGATTGCTTTGCTACAGGGTTTTATATAATGTTTTCCATAGAATCCCAGAATGGTTTGGGTTAAATGGGACTTTAAAGCTTATCCAGTTCCACCCCCTGCACTCAAAGCCCCATCCAGCCTGGGATTGAACACTTCCAGCAAAATGAACAGCATACAGGATTGACAAAATTCCAAGAAAAGTGGACCAAAAAAAAAATTAAAATATGTTTTCTCAGAGAAATAATAAATACATTTTTAAAGGCATTTAGACAATGATAACAGTAGGGAGAATCAGGAAGTGAGACCGTGCCTAAGTCTGTAAAACTGGACACAGAATGCCAATGATGACGCACAGGCTTAACCTGCAAATTCCTCTGTAGCGTTACATCATCTGATGTATTTCTAGAAGTATTTTTCCCTGGAATATTCTTCTTGCCCCAGTTTCTCCGTGCACAAAATTTCTTTCCCGCTACCGCATTCATTAGGCTCCAGCAAACGGAGAAAGAACGGTTGTTGCTGCTCTCAGCATCACACTTCCCTCTCAATTCCCAGGCTTTAGCTCCTGGCCTGACCTGACTGCTAATATATTTTCACACTATTCAGAGTCTTACTTTTCTCAATGAAACGTGACCTACTTGCTTCCACTTGTGTGTTCCAACTCACCCTCCCAAGGCTTGTTGTGCTTCAGAGCTGTCAGTCACACGTGGAGTGGGAGAGGGAATTTTGGAGCAAAGCCTCCACCTGTAGTTACCAGTGGTGAGACTTAATGTGCTTATGGAGACATGAGAAGGGTTTGATCACAGCCTTTCCTCTGGGCCCAGTTCTACTACCTGGATTCACAGATAATTCCTCTGCAAGGAGCTCCTGTGAGCTCAAATTGGATCTTTTATTATTGATATTACGAGGTTGGATGTAACTGGATCTTTGAGGTAATGCAGGAGGGTAAAAGACAGCAACTTTCACTAGGCAGGTACCTTCTGAGATGGGAAGAAAATCATTGCTTGACCTTTACTTCTACTGCTAGACCTGGATGGAGACCAGAGGGAGGAGGGATGAAGGAAGGTTAAGGGATCTCCAGTGTTTCCAACTCCTTGAATGCAGGATTCTCTGAAATCTGCTTCAAACTGAAAGAGAGTGAGTTTAGATGAGATATTAGGGAAAAAAACATCTCTATGAGGGTGGGGAGGCCCTGGCACAGGTTGTCTAGAGAAGCTGTGGCTGCCCCTGGATCCCTGGAAGTGTCCAAGGGAAGCTTGGATGGGGCTGGGAGAACCTGGGCTAGTGGGAGGTGTCCCTGCCCATGGCAGGGGTGGCACTGGATGGGCTTTAATGTCCCTTCCACCCCAAACCATTCTGGGATTCTATGGAATCATGAGAAGCATTTCAAACCAGCACACTCTGATTTCAGCATTGCAGTCCTGTGCAGTTCAAGTTCGTTTGCTTTACACATTGAAGTTGTTTTTCGTGGGCTAAGATAAAAAACTCCACTGGTTTTAAACAGCCCCACATTGTTCTCTGTGTTATCTCCAGCATATGGAGCAGGAGCTGTCCAACCACATGGAAAGAGTGAGGAAAAGAAAGTGGCAGTGAGAAGCAGTGAGTGAGAGTTAGTCCATCCTGCAGGGTCATCCTCTCCAGTTGATATCTTTTATTATGCCAGGAGAGTGATTCTGTTGTGCTCTGCTCCCGTTGGAGCTGGGTGACCCACGCTGCCACACTGCAGTGCTGGGGTGCTTCCAGTTCAAAGCAAAACCCTGGCTCTCTGCAAAAGGAGCTGCACCAGTGGCTCCCTGGCTGCATCCTTGGAAGCCCTGGCTGTGTTGGTCCTGAGAGCATGGGAGATAAGAATTCCAACTGCAGAGGAGCCAGAAGCCTGCAGGGCTTTAATGTAGTTTAGAGGAGCTTTAATAAAAATGTGTCTGGATAAAATAGTTGAACTTTGATGAAGAAAAAGACCTTTAACTCACTTAATATGCACTGATCTCTACTCTCTGGTGGAGAATATGTACTTTAAATGGCCTGTAAATGTCCTGTAAAGACCCTCTTCTCCACAGTGACAAACAAAAGCAGGATGCAGTTAACTCTGCTTTGAACAGGTCTTGAAGACCCTTAGTGATAAAATGAAAGTCCTGGCTTTGAAAGCTCCAGAAACGTGAAAGTCTTCAGAACTAAAGTTAGCTGCATTGCTTTGAGAAAATGATGGAAAGTTACTCTTACCTCTCTTTCAAAAGTAGATTTGTTTTGCTCATGTAAATGAATCCCTTGTGCCCAGTTTCTTGGAAAAACTACCTGCTTCCCAAAATAGTTGTTTGCTTTCTTTTCTACAGTGAATAAATAACATGCATCATCAAAGAAAATTGCCTTTTCAGTTGAATTAGAACGAGCAAAATGAGGCACTGTAATGATGAATTCCATTAAAACAAACACTGCTGACATACAAGGTCAAGGAAAAGTTTCCATAGTAAAAGTCAGCTCCCTTGTGGGGTATGAGAAGCATCTCCTCTTTTCCTGTCACTCTTACAGTCACTTGTACCCACACAGAGAAATGGACTTGTCTCAGAACATAATCCCTGTGGTTTGGAATTTAAAATTGGTCTGAAATTAAAACCTAATGTGTCAATAGAGTGTTCAATTTCTGGTTACTATTTCAGAGAAAAGCTGTTGAAACACTACTGTGGTAACAAAATAATGCAGGTTCTAGGACAAAGATTTGTTTCCTATTAGCTGGAGTAGAAATTAATAAAACAAGCAATGATTTCTTGTTCTTTTCACTACTGCTCAATTTGAATGGAATTTATCAAAGCCAGGTGCAGTATTCTCTGGCTCCTGCTTATGTTTATCCACAAGAAAGACATGAGACTGCAGCACAACGGGGTAACAGAAACTCTCCCCAAAGGCAGTCCGTAACTTTGGAAGTTTGTGAAGTCTGAAAATGATGTTTGTCATAAATCTCCAGGATCTCTCAGGAGCCAGCAGCACACAAGGTATGTTATGAGAAGTCATTTTGGAAATGTATCTTCATTGATTAGGAGTTTTAAAGAACATGGGAATTCATTATACAAGTAACTCTGAACCTTTAGTAGATAAATCTTCTTTTTTCTTTCAGGACTGAAAATTTAAATCAAGGCATCCAGGAAACCTGAGGCTGATAAAAGACTGACTAGAAACAATGTAAGGAGCCTTTCTTGAAAATAATTCTGTTCTGCTACAAATCATTTGTAGCAGAATGGAGAAGAAATTAATTTCTGGGCATAGGCAGCGATATGGGATACACATATAAGGTCACCCCAAGACATTGGATTAGGAGAAATCCTGTCCTGAAAAGTCACCCTGCTCTGCACCCTCCTCTGTTACAGAGAGAATACAGATCAAGCAGCACAATTAGTTCTCTTGTGAGCGCCTGAACTCCTTTGATTCAGCTGATGGTGGAATCCCCCTTGGATTCCTGATGGATCAATAGTTCCAGGCATGTCCAGTTTGATTCTGTATCAAACAGCTTCATGCCCTGGGTGCCAGAGAAGGGTTCAGAAAGGGTCAACACACAGGGCTGGGGTTGAAGTTTATAAATATGTAAAGCAACAACAAAGCAGGTTGCAGTTCTGAAGCTTCAATATAAAGTTATTTATATTTACTAAGTCACTGGCAGGGATTTGTGTCAAAGTTTTGCTGGTAAAGAAGAGGGCAGGTTGTACTTCACCAATTTCATATCAAGATTTTTAAAACAGAGTAGACAGCTGAAAGGTAAAGTGAGAAAAAACCATGTCCATTACCCTTTCAGGAGCCAGACTCTGCCTCCACCATGAAGCCATTTGCTGTCATCCAAGATCTTCAGTGCTACAACCCACAGAAGGTCAGGACAGAAGGTTTAACCCCATTTTTGTATCATTCACAATCAGAAATTTTCAAGATGATTGGCATGGGTAGCCCAGCATCCCAACTCCCTTCAGAGAACCACAGAATCATTAAGGCTCAAAAAGACCTCCCCAAATTATCAAATCCAACCTTTGACCAACACCCCTGTGGCCCCCAAACCGTATCATGAAGTGCCACATCCACTTGGGTTTTTTAACTTTTCCAGGGAAGGCGATTCCACCACTTCCCTGTTCCAATGTTTAACCACACTTCCAGTGAAGATTATTTCCTAATATCCAACCTGAACCTCCCGTGGTGCAACCTGAGGCTGTTTCCCCTTGTCCTGTCACTTGCTACCTGGGAGAAGATCCCAATCCTCACCTGTCCACAACCTCCTTCAGGGATAAGGTGCTCTCTGAGCCTCCTTTTCTCCATAGTCCTCGTGTGAAAGTCTTTTGTTCAAATGTCCTTGGGCTGATGAGGATTTAATTCATTCCATTCCCATTATTGCATGGTTTTCAGACTGGAACTGTCAGAGTTTAACCAGCTCAGAATGAAGCGCTGAGGTTTGCCTGCTCCCACCTGTGTATATACACATATATCTGAATTTTCCCATCATCAGTCATTTTATAGATATTATTAGGTTTAGTTTTCCTCTGTAGGAATAAAAATGACATAAACAAGTGCCTTGTATTGTATTTACCTGATCAGACAGCTCTCAGCAGCAAGCATCCAAATTTGCAAAAGTCATATCTTCTGTGGTATTTATTTTATCTGTTTGCATTCAATTAATGGGAGCTTAAGATTTCCTGACTGTTTGGGCAGAACTGAGTAAATCCTGGTCCTGAAAGTCCATTTCAGACAAGCCCCAACAAAACATAAATCAGGAATCAGTAGCATTATGCTGCAATTTTTCAAATCCCTCTGAGTTCTCAGTCAGAGCACTCAGGTTTCTGTCTCAAGTGCCGTATTTTTAACTCTCTCTCCTCTTACCTCACATATTGACACCGTTCATTTCACCACTTACTAATTAAATCAAATTAGATGAAGGCTTGATACTTGATCTACTTGTGGATTAGCAAGAAAATAAGGCTCCAGCAATGACGAGAATTTGCAAGACAATTTTCAATCTCCAGGTAAGCCCACTTGAGTCAATCATGTTACTCATATGCTTAAAATCAGGTACAGATCCTGTCTCTGCAGAGTTATACCTTGGATTTGCTCACAGCTTCCATCACAATGCTCAGTAAACTAGGAGCAGAACATGCCAATATAAATATAGACATAAGTATATTTCTTTTTTCAGAAATAAATATCATCTTGCCTCTTGTCCTTTGTTGTTATGATAAGTGAAAGGAATGTTTTAATAATTTACTGTTTGATTAGTGAACTTCGGTTCTTTCTCACATGAAATACTGCACCAATTTATAGTCACTGTTATTCTCTCTCGTTTTGCTGAGAAGTTTGCATCACATGCTGAGAAATAAATACTGGGTGTTGTTAATCCATCCAGCAGCAGATGCCTGATAGAGACTCGCTCCGTAAATCAAAACATGAACAAAAGCAACTTTAAGCACTGCCAAACACACAGTGAGGTAAATATTTCATTTTTCTGTTAGAAACTGGAGACTTCTGACCAAATTTCAAACTTGCTTGAGTCTCCTGAGCCTGCAGGAAATTCCTGTCTGGCTCCTGTGTCTTTGCACTGTGTAAAATTCCCATTCGTTGCTTTCCAGTTCAGAGAACTACAGAAAGATGGAATGGTTTGGGTTGGAATTGACCTTGAAGTTCCTTCAGTTCCACCCCCTGCTGTGGGCAGGGACATCTTTTATTAGACCAGAGCTCCATCCAACCTGGTCTCGAAAATTACCAGTTCTTGAGAATTATGATGCAAATCCCAGTCACTTTAGCATTTTCCCTCCTACTGAAACATTAATGCTCAGGGTGAGATATCCAAGGATGTTTTCAGCCTTCACACATTCCGAAGTTCTTCCCCCAGAGGGTGCTGGGCACTGCCCAGGCTCCCCAGGGAATGGGCACGGCCCCGAGGCTGCCAGAGCTCCAGGAGCGTTTGGACAGCGCTGCCAGGGATGCCCAGGGTGGGGTTGTTGGGGGGTCTGTGCAGGGCCAGGGGCTGGGCTGGATGATCCCTGTGGGTCCCTTCCAACTCAGGGGATTTTATGATTCTATTTGAACAGGACAGTACACTCAGAACAGCCCCTGGCAGCTCCCTGAGTCACTGATAACGCAGAACAGTCAGATTTTCCCATTTTTTACAGCTCCAGTTATATGGGAAGCAATTACCCTTCACCATTTATTTCCTAATAAAATGAAAGTTTATCTTTTTATTATCTCTTTTTCTGGTCAGTCTTTACTCCAGATTGTGTTGATTCCCATTTATTACCAATACCTTCTTTCACTTGCCATCCCAAAGAGAGACAAGGATTTGTGGCACATTCATCACACCAAATAAAAGTGGTACCCAAGCTTATCTTTGTTGACTCATTAAAAACACAGACTGAGAGCTGACTGCAGCTGAGATTTGCTGTTGGTATAAGAGTGGTAGCAAAAAGAAGAGAGACAAGAAAAGGATTTGCTGCACGTGCCAGAGATATCACCCACGTGAATCAGGGCTGGCTGCGACTGCACCTGAGGAAATTGTGTAGCACAGCCTTTGATCCGTTGATTTCGGAGCTTTCCTTTCCTTCAAGGATTCCCACAGAAAGCAAAACAAAACTCTAAAATTCACCAAAGGCCGTTTTCTTTTATTATTCATAAGTGGTAGGCATTACCAACGATGGCTCCATAAACTGGGGGAAGGAAAAAACAAAGTTTTCTCAGTCCCATCTGTGTAGTAACATTTTATGAGAGATATATTCTACACATTTACCCGCCGGTGAGGAAACGACGACATAACTTTAAAATCCACTTATCGGGGGGCAAAACAGGCATAATCAGCTGCATTTGGGAGGGAGGGAAAAGAGGAGGTTGGGAGGAAATGTGTATAAACATCCCTGTCCAGGGATACTCGTTGTGCACACGCTGTGTCTTAATTCAAGTCATCTCGCACGGCTCCATCGTCGGTCCACAAGGGCCAAGGAATGTGTATCCTGCTCTCCTCGCTTTATATCCAGAACAAATCTATTTCACACAGCTAAATGTTGCTGCTGGTCTGGGAATATTTGTTAAATGGCTATAATGTGATACAGTTAAGTTATTTACTACTTGTGACTGGGGAGAAAATTGAGGTTTATGAAATGCTACATTCCTAGAGTAAAAAAAGTGCACTTATGAAAATAAATCATTCGGGTCGCCTTTGACATTCTGTGTTTTTCACAGGGTAAAAACAATGCATTAATATGCTTTTAATGTCATCTAGATGGGTAGGAAAGCAAAGTTATACTGCTACACAAGCAGATAACTACACTTACTAGAACCTGTCATTGTTGTACACTGATTTTTTCCAGAAGTGCCAGAAGAATTGTGTTGGTGTAGCTTAAAACAAAATTAAAACAAAATCAACTCTGCTGATCCAATCTTAATCAAGTCAAAAAATCTCTCTTTGGCTTCACCACTTGTTGTGCTTGAAATTTCACCAGAATATAAGAATATAAATAAAAGCCAGAGTTGAAATCCCTCAAGCCATGAGGGTGCTACACTGCCTGGTGTTAATTCAAAAGAGTCCACAGAATCATGGAATGGTTTGGGGTGGAAGGGACCTTAAAGCCCATCCAGTGCCACCCCTGCCATGGGCAGGGACACCTCCCACTGTCCCAGGCTGCTCCAAGCCCCATCCAGCCTGACCTTGGGCACTTCCAAGGATTATGGGGCAACCACAGCTGCTCTGGGCACCCTGTGCCAGGGCCTGCCCACCTTCACAGGGAACAATGCTTTCCCAATATCCCATCTAAACTTAGTCTCTATTAGTTTGAAGCCATGCCCCCCTGTCCTGTCACTCCAGGTCTCTCTTGATCTTTTAGCCCCTTCAGGTCCTGGAAGGCCACAATGAGGTCAGCCCAAAGCTTCTCCTCTCCAGGCTGAACAATCCCAGCTCTCCCAGCCTTTCCTCCCTCTCCATCCCTCTGCTCATCCTGGTGCCTCCTCTGGGCTCTCTCCAGCAGCTCCAGGTCCTCCCTGGGGCTGGGGCAGCTCTGCAGATGGGGTCTCACCTGAGCACAGGGGTGCAGGGGCAGAATCCCCCCTTTCCTGCTGGGACCAGCCCAGGGCATGGGGGGTTCTGGGTCCCAGCAGTTTCTGGCTTTGTAGAGAACATTTAGCACCATTTTACCACATCAACATTCAAGTTCAGCAATATTTTTTAGGCCTGATCTACACTCAATGCTTTAGTGACATTGTTATGCCAAGAGCAGCAGGTATCAATGCAGCAGCATCACCTTAGGCCTTCCCATACCTATTTTTTCATTTTCTAATGACTCCTCATAAAGTCTGTTTCAATTCACCAATTCAGAATGGACTGTAGCAGGTTAAACACTCATCTAACAAAATGGTTTAATCTCCAGAGTGATTATTGTTGTCTCCAGCAATACTGCCGCAGTTACATGGCTTAACCCAGCCAACTGTTCAGTTGGTTTTATGCAAATGTCAAAAAAAACCAAAAATCACACTTAATCCTACAGCCGTCATGCCACGTTGGAAAATGGTGAGCTTTTGTCTTCTTTTTTAATGAAAGCTTTAATAATACTGAATATTTTATCTTCTTTATTTACTAATTCATGCTTCACCCAGATATTATTTCATCCTGAGGTGAAAACAGGGATATGTCATCAAATACAATGACAAATGACATTTTCCTCATTTGTTCCATTTGGGATAGTATTTCTCCTGCTCCCAACAGCTATAATGACCACAGGAGTGTTGTGAGACCTCAGTGAAATCTCAAAGGCCACTTTGATGTGGATTTTTGGAGGTCCCAGGGTATGAAAGCTGAAGTTATTTACTGTGTCTGGCTAGGCAAGCAGAAGTTTATTAGAGTCTCAGCTGACACCCAGTGCTGTCATGCTGTAGGGTCAGACATGAGTGTGAGGGCCCACAAAGGCAGGTGGGCAAGGAGAAATTAGAGCTTTCACATTTTGAGGCAAAAATCGATATGGAACAGCAGCAGGCTTGGACTATGGTGCTGTTGAGGAGAAAGAGAGCTAAGCAAGCTTTTAATAGGAGTTCCTGGGATTTTTGATAAAAGATCTCCCAGGCTGGCTTGCTCTTGTAAAGCCTCACGTGATGGCCTCACACCAGCTCACCAAAGCAAGGGAGTAAAGGCAGCAACTGAGGGAATAAAGCAGGTCAAGTGTTCTGCCTTCACTAAAACCAGCACTTTAATGAGAGACAACCTCACCAAAGCTTGTTTTCTTCATTGACACTGCAAACAGCAGCCTGGCAGTGTGGAAAGGCTTTGAGAGCCAGGCGGAGAAAGCTGAAGGGTCATTTCAAGTCTCCCCTGTGGGAAGTGCCAAAAGGGTGATTGAATCAAGTAACTGGCTGAGTTGTGATGAAAAACAGAGCTTTTGATGAGGGATGTTTGCTGATGGTTCCCTGAAAAAAAAGCTGTGCATCCCTCATTCTCCACTGAAAGTGACTGATAGAAAAGTTCAGCTTTATGTCACCAATACCTGCAACTGAACTTTTTTTCCCCCCACAATTTGGTGAGAATTTTAAGGGATATTGCAACATAAAGAGCAACTCGCTGAGTTTTTTTTTTTTTCCTCAGCATTGACCACAAGTAAGCACTATAAATGATCCATTTCTGGTATTTGGGAGTAATCTACAAGTGAGCTAATCTTGAAAGCTTCTTGCAGCAAGAACCTGTTTGGAAAATGGGTAAAAGAGGATCTTTGCCTTCAGCTTCACCAGGTCACCCCATCTTAGAGCTGCACTGTCCTACACCCCAGACACCTGAGCATCCATAGGGTATAGAAGTAAAAGCACTTTTCCCCTACAGCTGTGGGTGCACAGCTGGTCTGATGTACCCCAGAGTAGTTTAAATCACTGTCAAAAACAGGGAGCTGTGTTTGACCAAACCCAATCATGGAAATGCATGAACTTGGCCGTGAGGACTTAGAGCAAACATCCCAAAAGCAGGGGATTTTTGGAGAAGGAAGGTTGCCTCTGTGAGGGAGACAGCTGAAGGAACTCAGATTAACTGTGTGATGACAAGTAAATCACTGGAACTAAGTTTTGAAAGACGGCCTCTGAGTATGTACCCTGTATTTTGCATGTTCCCAGCCTCGTGTCTGAGGTCATTTTTCAGAAGAACAGAGCAGCTGAAGCACACTAAAATTATTCCCACAGCCCTGGGAAATGCTAAATACTCAAAAAAAAAAAAAAAATCATTCCCCAGACCTTCCACACTGGCAGTTGGAATTAGAGCATGTTTTTGGCATCAGTGTCAAAATCCTGTTCCTCAGTTTTTGAACCTGCGCCTGCTGCACCTTTCCCCAACAAGGTCAGCATTTGTGCTCCCCCAAACTGCTGCCAAGCAGGCAGAAAGGTGATGCAAACCAAACAATTTTGCACTTGGGCTTCGATTACAACCTCCACAAGGTCTGGAGGCAGAGATTAGAGTAAGTAGCTGTTAATTTTATGGGCTCTGTCCCTCACGTTCACTGAGGGAAGCAGAAGCCCAGCGTGAAATACGGCGCAGGCACAGGGTGCTGTGTATATAGTGCTGACAGTAATGCTGACAGAGACAAGTCCTGAAACTTTGCAGGCTCCCAGGGCTTCTCTGAAGCATTAAATTATTTTAATTTAAGTAATATATAATGTACCACCAGAAGTTTATCATCGTGAAAACGCCAGTGACTCCACATTTTTGTTTCAGCAAGGATGGTGGTTTAAGTCAAACATAACCAGTAATTTGCTTGGGCTTTTTTATGTGAGAGAACGTTGTTAAACCTTGCTTAATACTGACTGACTGAAGAGTATTAGCCGCTGACAGCTGAGGTGCAGGGCTATTAGAATTTGGGTATTTCTAGACTGCAACAGCTCAGGGGTTTATTATAAAACACTGAGAAAAGTTAGAAATGAAGTAGAAGATTGATAGGTTTGGTTTGGTTTGTTTTTAACTGAGCACTGTATTAAGCAAAAATAATAATAATAAAAAAGAAAGCCAAGGTTCTGGGTAGGTATGGCTTTCACCTGATTTACTCCCGAATTTACTGCTGGTTTTAGCCTGCTGATGGTATTTTTGTAGGTTAATTTTTCAGCTGTCAAACTCTGCTCAGCCTCGGGTGCTGGTGGCACTGGGCAGCTCTGGGAGGGTGGGCACCAGGCTGGGAAGTGGCACAGACCGCCGGTGTCGCAGCAGCTCTGTGGCACGGAATGACAGAATCCTTGAATCACAGACTCTGTGTCACTAGAGGGTGTCACAGCCATGGGAAGCAGCACAAGTTCTCACAAACGAGGCTCAAACCAAGCTCAATGAGTAGCTGAAATAGTTTCTTCTTGCCAAGCACACACCCTTCAGACCCAACCGTGGTGATTTCTCCGTGTTCTGTGTCCCTCTGCTGAGGCTCCAGTCACATACTGCACCTTTCCCTGTTCTACCAGGCAGCACCAGGCACTGCAAGCTGGTGTTGATAATCCTATTAAGGGCTTCTGTGTTTATTACCTGTAATTAAATGTTGCCATTTACAGTGCCAAGTATATGAGACAATAAAAGAGTTGAAAAGTGCTTAAATCCTCTCTTAAACCTCCAGCCTCTGACAAAAGGGAAAGCATTTGGGTTGTCCTCCCTTATACATTTCAATCTCATGAACATAAGACTCTTAAATGGATTTAACAAAGCCTAACAGGTAGCAAAGCCCTGAGCTCCTGGCCAGGCAGCGATTGAAGATGATTTTCTTTCTTGCTTCCTTTGACTTCACAGGGGATATCAAGATGGATCTGAACAACACAGGCAGACACCACATCTATCAGAGAGTTCTCAATATTCATGAGCATTTGCTTGCCCCGTTCCAGTTTGTGGGTTGCTTATTAGCTTTGCTGACACAAACACCGTGGTGCAAGGGGGGTGTTTTTGCTGCTTTGTTAAGTGAATAGCCTGGGTGGAAAAACAACGCTATAATTAAAACAAAACAGGACATGTATGTGTTGTAAACAAAAGGACTGGTGATCTTCTTCACACCAATCTTCACTGAGCTGCCATCTGTTCATTATAACGAGCTTATATTTCTTGAGTGCTCGCCGTCGTTTTAATTTCTGGTTAAGTCTGAACAAAATGAAGGGAAATTAATTTCTGCACACTCATGAAGTTGTTTACCCATGAAACAAATATTCTTCTAACCCCATTTACCTGCCACAGCCACCATGAGGTTCATAAAACCACAGAAGGTTTGGGTTGGAAGGGACATTAAAGATCATCCAGTGCTACCTGGATGATTTAAGATCATCCAAGGACACCTCCCACTGTCCCAGGCTGCTCCAAGCCCCATCCAACCTGGCCTTGGACACTTCCAGGGATCCAGGGGCAGCCACAGCTGCTCTGGGCACCCTGTGCCAGGGTCTCCCCACCCTCACAGGGAACAATTTCCTCCTGATATCCACTCTAAACCTACTCTTTTTCAATAGACTTGTTCAGTTTAATTAGGAACAGTTACTGCCAAAGGTACCTTTAAAGTGATCTTCAAGGAATTCTCGTTTTAATTATGCTGTTATTAGTAAGTTCCTGATTTGCAGCCAAGCCTACTGTGCTCTGCTTGTAGTGATGAGTGTCAGTGGAAGAGTGGGGAAGATGATGAGAAACGTCTTGGTCTCTGCTTTGGTGAAGGGCATGTCCTGGTTTCCCTGGAAAGCCCCAGTTTCAAACCACCTGTAGAGCTGCACCCACTGAAAATCTTGGAGTAAAAGGAAGGTGGCATTTGTGCTCCTGCTTGAACCTCACAAAAAGAGTGATACCCGTGAAAAAAAGAACACATGAACATTGTACAGCAAACACATCAACAGCAAAAATCACACTGCAAGTGCTGTTTGTCTCGTCACACCGAATTTAATTACAGTAAGGATTTAATTAGAACGTTTCTGTTATTCTACTATCTGTTTTTTCCACCTTTTTCTTTCCTTTTTCCACTTGACTGATCGTTTTGTTGTTGCACTGATGTTCTCTTTATACTCTGAACCTCAAACAGCTCCATGCCCTGGGGATGACAAATACTTTTAGGCTTGATTACTTGTAATGATGGATGCCTGCATTGCAGGCAGGCATGGGAGAGTGATCTCTCACCGTGCCCATCCTCCTGCCCTGCCAGCCAGGTTTCTTGGAGGCAGCTGCCTGGCACCCTCACCTGCCCAATCTGTGAGCACTGAGATGTTATTAATTAATGACTTGTTTTCTGATAGTGACTTACACCATACATTTTGCACACTACGGAGAGCTGGCAGGAGAGGAATAACTATCATTTCAGGAGAGACCCCAGTGCCATCTGTTTTTCCTGGTGCCAGCATTCCTTGGGAGGTTACAAAGGTAGAGGACCAAGTATTTTCTCCTCCACTTTTCTCTAAATCACTGTCAAAGAAAAAATGATAAGTTTTGAAACACTCTGCCGCCTCCTTTCCCTCTTAGGTGACACACACAGAGGTTACACCTACTTTTCCACAACATGATCTTAGGCATTTTTTTTCCTGTTGTCTGACAAAATCCATATGTTCCCGGCTCAGACCATCTGTCACTCGCAGTTCTTTTGCACAAAAGTTTTTGATGCATTTCTCTCCTGATTGATTTCTTTCTATAATTGCACAGGGGGGCATTTGACAGAAGGAATTTTCATCCCTCACCACCCCACAGCAATCTACAGGCACAGGTGTCCTCTGTGACCAAAGGCTCCAGGAATAAAGAGCTTTCAGCTCCCGAGCAGAGCAGAGTTGGGTTTTGCTAAGTTGGCTGTTTTTTGGGTTTTTTCCTTCAAGAAATCAAAATATCCCTGGAAAACCAGCACAGCAGAGAAAGAGTAGTTTGCTCTTCCAGGATTAGTAGTTCCCTACCACAGCCAAATCCCAGAGAATTCAGCAGCTCTGGTTATAACCCTAACCATCTTCCCAGGGCTTGAAAGGACCTCATTCCAGTGGACTAATAATATATATATATAATTTATAAAATATTTTCTCATTGTTGGCTGGAGAAATGGAAGATCAGAGTGTGTTTCAAACAGAAATTAAATCAGACAGGTTTATTTTGCTTTCTACTGTGTACCATGGCTGTTTGAAAATAACTTTTCCACGTTCCCTGTGTCTTGCAGTTCTCCTTTGAAGTAGTCACTCATAGAATTGAAAAGAACATAATTTTTTTTTCAATTTTCCAAATACTACTTTTACCACCACAATTTCTCTGCAAATATCATTTGGTCAAAATCTGATCTATCACAAAAATCTAATTTGGAATGAAAACATTTTAAAAGTCTTCAGCCACAGTTTTGTCATAAGAAACACATTCATATGAACAGCCAAGGGTGTCCATTCCCTTCTGGAGGCTACCAGTGAAGGTAAACCTTGCCAAAAATGCTACAAAAATATACTGGGAGTGGTTTTGGGAATAATCCTGAATATTGGGACAGAACAGAATTCTGCTGCCAGTCCCAAGAGATCACCACAGAGCCTGAGCCCTCAAAGAAGTTCCTTTTTCAATCAGAAGCATTTGCAAAAGAGGAAATTAAACTCATCTCACAATCCCAGTCCAAACTTTTCCTGAGTCAGGCCTTAATGGATCTCTTCAGCTCCATTACACAGAGCAAGGGTGGGAAGGCAGAGCTGGAAAAGGGTCTGAACTGGAAGCCATGAATATGGACAGGGTGGTGTTTCCTCTCAATCCCACCTCCAGTTTCCATAGGTACCAGTTTTGCAAACCCAGGTAATGGAGAGCTTGATTGCAGCCCTCCAGAGCAATCAACTGAGCCTCCACGGAGGGGTTTGCTCTGATTTCCTGCAGTTGCTGTGTACAAGGTGTTGCAGGGCCAGGAACATCTGAAAAGCCTGGGCTGGTGCTGTGCTCACCGGTTCTGACACCTCCTGCTCACAGCTCCTCGAATTAACAACGTCCAGCATCAGGAATTCCTGTACAAAGAGTTGGTCTTTGGCTTTTTCCTGGAAAACTAAAAACTAGCCCATAAGTAAATAAATCTCTTGTGCATTCTGCTTCACATTATTCAACACCCAAAGTCACATTAACAGATAAGACATTTTAAGGAAATCCAATTCTGTAGCACTGCATTTGGGGGTTTTTTTTGAGCTGTTGCTTTCTCAGTGTGTCTCAAACTAAAATTCACATTCAGGGTCTCTCTGGGAAGCTTCAGTATTCACCATTGCTGAATACACAGTTTAGGGAAGGTATGAACAGCACTTTGTTCCATGTTTCTCTTTTTAGGAATTTTAAACAGCAGGAGTTTGTTTCTATTTCTTGGCATTTCTTGAAGTTTTGTTCTTGTACAACTCTGATTCCACTCTGGGGGAGCTCGGTGCTTGGCACTGGGTCAAGCAGCAGGGAAGAGACAGATGGACTGAAGGTTTAAAATCATAACTTGGTGCTTTTCTCTCACCCAGGTTTGTCTTCTTGCCTTGCATTTCCAGTTGCTCACAGCATCTAACATGCACAACCTGTAGAGTTTGTTGAGCACACCAGGAACACCAGGGCAGAACCAGAGTCCTGGCTGGCTACAATTCCTGCTCCAGCATTAATTCAGGGGGGGTTTTTTGTTGTTGTTTTTGGGGTTTTGTTTTGTTTTGGTTTTGTTTTGTTTTTTTGTTTTTTTTTTTTTTAGTTTCAATTTTGCTGTTAATAAATGTGCTCAGCTTCTCTTTCAAGGGGAATTATGTTCAGATATTTGGGTTTAATGTGGGCTTGCCCTTGATGTTGGCCATGTTCACAGAATCACAGAAGGTTTGGGTTGGGAGGGACCTTAAAACTCATCCATTCCCACCCCTGCCACGGGCAGAGACACCTTCCCCTATCCCAGGTTGCTTCAATCCCTGTCCAACCCGGACTTGGACACTTCCAGGGATGGAAACTTGCATTGCTCTTAACCCAGCTTTATTTGTCAGCTGAGCCTTGCTATTACTTTGCAGTGAATTTGCCCAGGATTTGTATTCAATACCAATAATCACATTATTGCTTTTTTTGAAACAAATTGTAATATATTTGTTCTTACTTTTGTTAGCTTCAGTCCCTGTGGAAGTCAGAGAAATTCTTGCCTTTGAAAGATGCTCCCCACAAAAGAATCAATTCTGTCCCTAAATCTTTTGATCTTCTAGCTCTGATTTATGGCAGTAAAGAGTCTGTAACACAAACACAGCAGCCAAAAAAGAAACAACACGTGACTAATTAAGAACCACTAAAGATGATGTTAGCAACCTGTCAAAATTTACAGTCCATTAATTTCAGTTATACAGTAGAACTCTGTATTGCCACGCTAATAATGAATGAAATCCTCATCATTAACATTATTTCAATACAGGGAACTTACAATATATCATACATGATTCTCTGTCTGATTAGTTCTGTGTGACATTAACAGTCCAGGGGATAATTTATGATCTCCCCTACCAAAAGCAAAGCAGGGAGTTGTTGAAAGTAAGCTCACAACCTGAATTTGAAACAATCTGCATTATTTATTGGGAATAATGAAAGCAGGAATGAGGGGGTGGATTGGTTCTGTACCATCAGGTGAATTTTCTTTAGTTTGTCTCCATGTTCTCCAACTAATGTTGGCTGGATCCCTCTGAACCTGTTTTACTCCTCTTACTCCTAAATTACAACAATTCCTGTTCATTTTAATGCAGGAGAATGGTGAATCTTCTCCATTTTTTTAGGGATGTTTTTGTACTGCTGTCACCCACAAAATATCCAAATTCTTTGGTATTTTTAAGAGATGCTTCACCCCTGTGAGAGCCGTGCTGTCCCTCTCCCCCCTATCACACTCTCTGCTCTCTCCTCTCACCCTCTAACACCAATTCCTGTTGTGGACAGGCCCTCTCTAAGTTTCCAGCTCTGGTTCATTTTCTTTTATGTTCATGTCCATTGAAATGAGGGGGGAAAAGGAGTAAACAACATCACCTTTGCTTTAGATGAGCCCTTTAGCCTTGCAGCCCTTGGTAGAGTTAATGGGATTTTAGTTCCTCTGCTGGAGGGTCAAATAGCAGCATTTACCCAGGAATTTAAACACATTCATGAGCAAAGAGAGGGATTTCTTTTGGAGGGGTAAAGCTGGGGCTTTTCCATTACCATTTGCCACATCTCAATATCTGCAGGTATCCCACAGCAGTGTGGAGGGAAGGTGGGAGTAGGAGAACTAAGTGTAAATTGTTGGGGACCCACAATATCGACTGTCCTAAAACAGGCAAACTACACCCGTGCTTTGCAAAGGGTAAAGCAGCTTTCAGCTGAAAAGTTTCTAAACTGCATCCATCAAAGGTGTCCGTGGAAGGCAGTGCTTGAGTTTCTCTCACATTGATGTTCTCTTATCAGGAATGGGGCCCAAGAGATGACATTGATTTTGCTGTAGACAAAATGAGGTGTTTTGACTTGTTAGTAAACAGCAAATTCTGCTGTTCTGTTTCACTTTGCCATGACACAAAGAGATAGAGACAATACCTCCACTTGATGGCTGTCCCAAAGATGGGAGTGATATCCTGCTTGTTGCATGAGAACGAGACAAAGAGCAGCCAATTTGTGTTTCAAACACCAGCCAGGACTCACCAGCGGCTCCAGGAAGGTGACCTGCACTGGGGCTGTGACAGAAAGGACTGGGGTTGGTCTTTTGGGATTTGCCAGCTGGTGAGAAAATGGTTTGAAAGGGGAGAATCATCATTGTGGGAGACTGAGAGGCAAAGGACAGTGGCAGATTCTGCTCTCAGACAGTTCTGTTATTTCAAATTTCCCAATTCCTGGTGCAGCTGTGCTTGGCAGTTACAGAGTCACGGGATCATTTAGGTTGGAAAAGCCTCCCAAGATCCTCAAATCCAGCTGTTATCCCAGCACTGCCAAGCCCAGCAATGACACAGGTTATCACCCAGTCTCAGAAAGGCAATGAACCCATCATGTCCCTGGTGACCCTGATGTTGCCCAGCGTTAAGAGAATGAAACTAAATAAATAAAACAGTGCTGCAGTGCCACCCCTGTCATTTAATGGCACAGCTACTGGATAATCAGGTCTGCTCTGCATGGTCAATAGGGTCTGGGGACAAAGATCTTCCTAAAACAGGAAAAAGAAGCCTAAACTGAAGCACAAACAGATTTCAATAATTTTAAACAAACACAAATTACCAGAGAGTCACATTTTAAGTCCATTTCTCAAGCCAGAAGAAAATTAGGTTTTTCTGACTGAGTTTTTTAGCCCTTTAAACAGAAGGATGGCCTAGAGCATCCCACAGATCCTGTCTGGGCAGAGGGAAGGCCCTGGAGTGAATTATTAGAGCCAGGACATCATGTACTGTAATAGTCACACCAGCTCTTGCTAAACTCCTAAAGGAGGGTGGAAGACTTTCTCTCAGTGGCTTTTGGTGAGCAGTCTTTGACATGAACCCTTGCCACAGCCTGAGCATTTTTTATATCTCTGGGAGCCTATATGCAACAAAATAATGAGTCAGGAGCACCTTCAGGACCATCCTAAACTCCCTAAAAAGATCCAATTCTACAATTGGCTTAAAAACCAGAACAAAAAGAGGACTCTGAAGAAGACTCTGAATAAAAAGCAGCAACAAAGTGAAACACATCAGGAGGCTGCTAATGAGTACTGAGAGACACCTTGCAGACACTGAATGAAAATATGGTCCCCACTCTGAGCCCCCAGATGTCTCCAGGCACAGAAACAGAGACAACAAGCACAGGCCAGCAGAGCATGAATTGGTTTTGCAGTAGTGAACAGAGAATTCCGTGGACTGCAGCTGCTGCCCACCTCGTTCTCATTTGACTTCTCCATTAGGAAGGGTGGAGAGGGGATCTGGCTTTTTCCCTTTAAAAGAAAAAAAAATGGAAAACAGCCCTCTCAGTTCTTCGAAGTCATTCTCTTTTGTTCATCTACATTTTTGCAGTCTTTCTATGCCTGGGGATAACAATTATTGCTAAACTACACATTTAAAGAAACCCTTAAACTTCAGACAGAATTCATCATCAAAATTCAGCGTGAGTGGTCTTCTGAACCTCCAGCAGAAGTATTTTCTATTAAACCAAAGTGTGCTGTTGATCCCTTTGAGCTGGCATTTCAGTGTGGTCACCACATGCAGAGGCACTCAGGCCACATCAGGGGAAGTGTCTGAAACTGCCCAAGGATGATGTCCAATTTTCCCATTATTTTCACCCACTAACATTTTGCACATTGCTCCTGCATGTTGCAGGCTGAAGGGGTTTAAACACCTTGCAGAGGGGTTTATAGTGTTCTATGGAGGCAGCAGTGACATGTTGAAGATCTTTTAATTCCCCTTCCTATAACTGCGACTCTGCAAATGAAAGGAATTGCACTTTAGTATAAAATCCCTGAATATGCCTGGGATTTCCTTCCTTCCTTCCTTCCGAATTCCGAATTCTGAATTCCTTCCTTCCTTCCTTCCTTCCTTCCTTCCTTCCTTCCTTCCTTCCTTCCGAATTCCTTCCGAATTCCTTCCTTCCTTCTGAATTCCTTCCTTCCTTCCTTCCTTCCGAATTCCTTCCGAATTCCTTCCGAATTCCTTCCTTCCGAATTCCTTCCGAATTCCTTCCTTCCCTCCTTCCTTCCCCCCTTCCCTCCTTCCCTCCCTCCCTCCTTCCTTCCCTCCTTCCCTCCTTCCTTCCCTCCTTCCTTCCTTCCCTCCTTCCCTCCTTCCTTCCCTCCTTCCTTCCTTCCCTCCTTCCCTCCTTCCTTCCCTCCTTCTTTCCCTCCTTCCCTCCTTCCCTCCCTCATTCCCTCCTTCCCTCCTTCCTTCCCTCCTTCCCTCCCTCCTTCCCTCCCTCCCTTCCTTCCCTCCTTCCCTCCTTCCTTCCCTCATTCCCTCCTTCCCTCATTCCCTCCTTCCCTCCTCCCTTCCTTCCATTTCTGCTCAGATTTCCCTCTGCTCCCATCAAGCTCCAGCCCAAACTCTAATCAGACCATCCAGTAGATATTAAATGAGATCATTCAGCTTTACAGCTTAGACCTAATTAAGCTATTGGATACTCAGAACATCCACATCTTGTTCTTTTCCTCTCTCAGAACTCCACAGAGGCTGAAGACTACAACACCCCCAAGCTTTATTCACTTCCTATAAAAACTGCATGGAGAAACTGTACACTTGGTGGTTTTGCTCACTGTTGTCCTAAAGAAGAAGGTCACTCCTTATGAAGAAAATGTATCAGAAATTGTTGTAAAGGACACTCTGAAATGTCCTTCCAGAGGAAGGAGACAGAAGGACAAGAAGAATTTTGCCACAAGATGACATTTTGGGAACATGGAGAATGATGGAATATAGTAAAAGCTTAAAAAAAAATCAATTTATATACAGAGAGTCTGTGTTTCAAGTAACATTCCAGGAATAATCATTACATAATGGTTCAAGCAGACCAGAAAAACATCTACAAGGTTTGAAACTGCAAACTCAGGAGAAAAAGATTTTAACCTCAAAGCGTTCACATTTCTCCCTTTCCAAGTCAGCAGGAAGAACAAGAACTAATTTATGTTTACAATCACTCAGTTTGATTAAAAAGTCATACTTCAACAGCTCTGAAGATGCATTTTCTGAACATCCTCCTTTCCATTCAATTAATTCCAAATGATATTTGCCCAGAAAACGTAGAGCATGTTTAACGGCAATGGAGATAATGCTAAAGCAAGCAAAGTGCTTAAAACTCGGGCTCCCTCCTGTCAGCATCCTTGCAAGAACATTATACCTTGATTCCCTCATTAATATTGTTCTGCATTAGCCTAATGGAAAGCTGAGGGATGTGTGAGGCAGCAGAACCCGGCACACAAACAGCATTCTACATATGGCATGTTTCCAGTGACCTTCTCCATTTTCCTCACCATAAAATCCACATTTTTCAGGGCTGCAGCTGAGATTTTGCCATGCCCTTAAATGCTGAGCATCCCTCTCCCCGAGCCTGAATCGTTTGGGATAGGGGCAGGGCTGGGATTTAGGATGCTGATTCTATTTTTAGTTGCACCAGGGGCTTTTTTCGTGGGTAAATCACATCGAATTGGACATGACTGACACATATTGAGGAGTTACAGCTAATGCTAAGAGAACAGGCATGGATCTCCTTTTGCATCTGCTTCCCAGGCTGCCAAAACAGAGCAAATCAAGTTTTGTTGGCTTAAAAAATACAGGACAAAATGATGAAGTTCTAGATGAAGTTACTGAGGCTTTGGCAATCACAGCAAACGCAGGAGTCAGCATTTGACTGAGTCAGATGGTTCATGCACTCAAAATATTTATTCTCTGTCCCTCTGACACAGTGTCAGAAATTAATGAGGCCGGGAGGGACCTCAACAGGTGATTTTGGGCCATTTTCGGGTGTTTTCCCCAGGATATTCAGTTGATCATGAGCCAAAATCTTCGGATTGTGCTCATCTCTTGAGAACTGCTTGGGCTGGGCAGCAGCTTCCAGGAGCATTTCTCAGCTCAGCTTTCACTGCTGGGGAGCTCTCAGGGACAGCCCTGGAAGAGGGAGAAGCTGAGAAAACACTTCAGGAGGAGAACAGGGAGAGCAAGAGGTGCCTGAAGCTGCTGAGAATGGTTCTGCCACCTCTCAACGAGTCAGAAGCCAAGCAGGCAGCTCAGCTTGTGGAGTGGCTCTTAACACCTCTTCATTCCAGTGCTTCCCACGGAAAGGATTCCTTGATACCCTGCAGAGCATCGGTGCCTTGCCAGCATTCCCAGAGTTTAGCTAAAAATAGAGCACTGTAGAAAACACCCGTGATTTTAATCGGAATATTTCCACCTCGGAGCCTTTTTCCTGGGCAAGGGCTTTTACTGCCCACACGTGCAGCTTCCAAGTGTCCTGCAAGGCTGGGGGAAAAAAAATCCCAGGAATAATTAACCGGCGCAATTGAGCGGGGAACACCACACCTGCAAAGTTTGCAAGCCATGAAAATTTATGGTTTCATAATGGAACGTGGGCTCAGTTTAATGGGTAAAATACAGCACTGCAAGGGAAACAACTGTAAATTTTCATGGCTAACAAACTTTGCAGGTGTGGTGATTCATGCTCAGCTGCCCCGTTTAATTATTTCTAGGTTTGTGGAGATCCCAGCAGAAGATCATGAAACCAACTGTCTTTGAAGATTCGATTCCTTGCTTTAAAAGTGCAAATATGGCTAGCTGGAGTGGCCCTGTTGCAGGTAGAATTGTGTGTGCTTCAGGTGTGAGAAAGAGAAATCCTGGTAAAATTAAAATAATTTGCTTTGAGATTTTAGTATGAAGAGAAAAATATGAATTCATGAGATTGAGAAAGAGGGGAAAAGGACACTCAGGTTTGATGTTCAGCCTGTTTTATATGATTACAGAATATAAATCACTCTGTCTACCTGCTTCATCTTGTTAAGCATTGCTGCCTCTTTAACTTTGGTGAAATCTTTCCTTTTGATGTGGATCATGGGGTTTTAGCTCTGGATAAACCTCAAACACAAACCCAATAGGGCATAAAATGGGATATATGTGAAAAAAGCAATTGATTCAATGGCCACCAGAATTAATAGAAATCTTTCCATTGGTTTGAATCCTTTTTGGACCAGATCTTATTTTCAGGAGCAGAAGCTCTTTTCCTCCCGCAGTGCAAACGTTTATCAGAGCAATTTTTCATCTCTGTGCTCCAGCAGGGACTGGTCTGGAGCCTGAACTTTGTCCCTGCTCCTCCAGCAGCGCAAGCTGTGCCAACACCTTCAGTTTACAGATCACTGTCGAGCTGTCAAACCAATCAGGAATTCAAAGCACCCCAGACCTTTTAAATGCTGCCAGTGTTCTGTCATGAAATATATTCAAATACTGGGAAGCTTTCAGAGTCAATGTCCTTCCTTAGAGTGAAGGGCCATGAGGAATTGTTAATTAGTGTGGTCTGTTATTTTGCATTTACTGAAATTATAAACCCAGCATCTTTTAAACCAGATTCAGATTCCAGTCAGACAGGAACGCTTTTATCCTGGTGAGTTTACAGACCTCCAGATAACACTTGATAACAGGGCTGTTCCTCGTAGATTAAAAGGTTCACAAGCATTCTCGAGTGGGTCTTTAAATTAGAGAAGGAAACATTGGTGTGTTACCAAAACTATATCCAAGGGTAAGTAGAGTTGAAAGAAAATCCATAAAGCTCGGGATCAAGGCTCCTGGTAAAGCAACTTTTGAACTGGGGTAACCAGAGGCTACCTAAAGCTTTCCAAGGGATTCAGAAACCTCTAAAAGTGGCCCAAACCACCTAATATAGAGCAAAACTCCTTGTCCTCCTTCCTCCCTGGAGGGACTGAAAGCTGTGTAGGTGTGGCACTTGGGGACATGGCTTAGTGGTGGTCTTGGGAGTGCTGGTGAACAGCTGGACTCAATCTTAGAGGGCTTTTCCAACCTGAACAATTCCATGGTTTCCTCTGTCACTCCCAGAGCCTCAGGAGTGTTTCTACCCCAATCCTACTCCAGCACTTCCTCGTGTGAAATCCCTCCAGCCCAGCAGAGGAGGATTCCGGCAGAGCTTTCAGCAAATATTCCACACCCTCCTCGAAGGGCAGCTCCAGAACAGACACCAAAGCCTCCTTGTGTTCTTCAGAGCTCACACAGAAACAAAACCACCAGAGAGAGCTGGACTGAAAAATTTTATGGAATTTTGCCAGAGAAGGGGGCCACATTTAGGAGGAATTTGGGTCATGCCCTCCAAGTGCAAAGGACACTTCGAATCCCTGATGGTGAGATCCTCATGTCTTATTTCATCAATCTGTGGTTTCCAGCACACCAATTTTTATAGAAATAGGATGAATGCTGAATTCTGGCACCAGTAGATGTGGACAGCTTCTAGAACACACTGTTCTAGGTGGACAATGAATATCTGGATAATCAAAGCAAATCTGATTTTAATACAAATATCTTGAGGACCAAACTGAAGCTGTAACTTGAATTTTACTGTTAACAAGTCTGCTCCCATCAGTGTCAACATTTGAACAGATATTTGTCTGAACAACCACTAGAAAATAACCAATAGGAAGTAGAAGATAAAACCAACTGCCATGGTAAAGCCAAGGTGAACATTTCCCTCCTCCAGCTGCCCACTGTACTCCCCCTGTCTGAAATACTGTACAGTGATGTTTCATATATTTGCTGCCACTCCCAGCTCCAGTGGTAATTCCTTTCCTGGATTTCCATGATCTAATGTGATCCCATGATGGAGAGAGTGGTAAATTAAACCCCCTGGAGCAAAGCATGTCAGTAAGTGTTTAAATTTCCCCTGTGGAAGTTGCTTCTCCGGGATGTTGGGCTGGAGTTTGGGACACAAAATTAGATACCATAATCAGGAGTCTTGAAAAATCTAGAAATAAGTAAAGACTGCAGGGATGAGATAATGGCACCACTGGAGTCACTTGGAATCTTGGATCAAGATTCCACCCTGAATCTTCGGCAGCTTTTGGAGTGAACACAGATAAGGGCAGTGCCTGATATTACAAAAAGGGATTGAGGAAGTCTCAAAATAAGTCAGTGGAATCTCTTTCCCTGGAAATTTCTCTAGTGCAACAATAGATCTTGTTTATGTAGGAAAAGTGGCCCCTTCCCACTCTTCAAGACACCACTGCAAGCCCCAAAAAACGAAGAACCCGTGGAATTCCTGCTCTGCAATCCCTGCTGATGTCATTCCTTTAGGATATGTTGGAGGCTGGCACCTCACAGGCTCAGACACAGCCACCAAAGACATTTCTGAGGGTTGAATTTCTCTCTTTTTTTTTAAATAAAATAAGCAATTTCTCAGTTGTTCTCATTCTTTTCACTCTGAGCTTTGGAAGTTTAAGGAATTAGAAGTTTTGTGTAATTATTATCACATCAGTGTTGATGCTGGAGACGTTACAAAGAGCCAACAGTAAAGCCCTGACCCAGTGGCTCTCCCCAGCACTAACCCAAGGTCTCCCAGCACTGTTCTCCTGTAATTTTGCCAGGATTCAGATCTGTCAGTGCTTCCACTACTCTGTCCTGAGAAATAAAAGCAAATAGCATTGAAAAAAACCTGCTTTACTCAGTGCTAGGACTGCAGAGAAAGACTTTATTCCCCTGGTTAAAACCTTCTCTCACTTCCCTGAGGAACAATTCCACAGGGCATGTTACAGGAAGGGAATTATACTGTATTAGCATAAGGATAGGTGTAGCTTTAAATCCATCAAAACAGTTCTCCACAGCTCTGTGAGATAAAATAAGGCCTCCTATTTATTTTTATTCCTTGAATCACAGGCTGGAAGTTTTCTTTCAGTTAAAGCATCCATTACCTCCTCCCTGCCTGTCCCTCCTGCTGTGTTGTGTTGCTTCACTCTTACTGGGGGTTTTCTCCAGCATGAAAATAATGGCATTATTTACAAAAATGTAAACTTTTTGTGGGAAATGCATTATTTGTAGAGCAGATTCTGCCTCAGCCATCAAAGTAGCAGCAGGAAGAGCTCACTTAAGCTAGACACAATCATGTTTTCTTATTCAACAGAAACATTGTTTGAAAACGCATTTTGGGTTTTCTGCTTGGTTTTGTGTTTGTTTGTTTGCTTGGTTTTTTGCCACAGATTAGTGGGAGTGCTTTTATTTAAATAGAAAAATGAATAAAGAGCAGCTCCTGTTTTCTGGAAGTCTTTCTCTTTCCAAGTTTGCACTTCTCAGCTGCATTGCAATGGAACAGTTGGGCACAATAATTTGAAAAAAGCAGCAGTAAACACTCAATGCAGTAATTAGAGAAGCAGTTCTGTCCAATATCTTTCCATTGGATTATTCCCTCTTTGTTGCTCAGCTTTATGCCATCCCTTCCTGCAAACTGCTCGTCTTCCTTTTAGACAGAACTTCAGAAATTTCAAGCTGCTTCATTTCAATAAATGCTAATAAATAAAGCAGCCCATCAGAGCTTTCCCAGGATCTCAGGGTGTGTGACAAAGGAAGGCAGGATAACAACTGAACACAGCTGCCAAGAGCTAAACTGGATTTTGTAATCATTAGATTATTCACTTAGCTCCAAAAATATCTATTTCTGAACAGCTTTTCAGGATCCTCAAAGTGTAGCTCAAGGAAAGCTCTGACTATTGCACTAGGAGGGTTTTTCCCCTCCTTTAATAAATTAACTATTTTCCATGAGAAATATCAAAATAAGACACGTTTGAGCTAAAAGCCAGTGACTGATTTTATCAGCTGTGCCTAAAGCAGTGAGCTGAACTCAGTGATTTTATTAGTGGGCAATAATGTTTTAATATGGTGTGATCAGCTACAGGCTTCCTGAGTTATTCCAATATCAAACACATCCTAAGAAACACGGCCCTGGAGAGCCTAATTAGAAATTAATCCAGTTTCCACCAGAGTTCCTCCATGGAAGTTGCCTTTCGGCAGGCACAGAATTCCCAGCCTGAGGGTGGCTCTCAGTGCTGGTGGTGTTGGATGGAGCCTCCCTCCGTCCTCCCAACGGGATGAGGCACAAGGAATCAGTCCTGGACTCAACTGGAGTGTGCCACAGGCACCTCCAGCCAGGCTGAGGAGTGTATCCTAAGCAAAAGTGCCCTGTGGGATCCCCATTCCCATTTTGTGTGATGCATTTTGTGCCTCTTCTTATGGTTTGCAAACAAAACCGCCAGCTAAACTGAGCCTACAGAGAGCTGGACTTGATTGGGCTCGAGATTAAAAGGACAAATTGTGCTACCCTTCTCATATTTGCAACTGTACCTCAGAGCAGTTGAGAAGAAGAAAATGCAGGGGTGATGTAATTTTAATTCTTTCCTGTAATTGTGGGGAGAGAGCACAAAAGAAGCAATGCAACATCTTTTATTTAATGACTTTGAAGACAAAGATTGCATTTCTGGTCCCTTTCTGTTGCTGTAGCATCTGTGCTTCAGAGGAGAAACCCTTAAAACAATGTATTGTCTAATGTTTTGTTTGTTTGTTTTTAATTTGGAGTGATCAAAGTCGTGATTTTTCTGTGTCCTTGCTGCAAAAGTATGTGCTCAAAGATGCACATATACAAATATATATGTATAGATTCTCTGAAATCAACAGGACAGGAATATCCTGGGGGTTCAGCCCCTTTGCCATCTCCTACAGCATAACGTTTTGGGCTGCTGGAATGAGTCTTTCCTTGGATACTTTTCCAAATGAAGGGTTGAAATACCGATTAAAGTACTGCAACATTCTCTCTATTGTAAGATCTCCTGTTGAAATGTCTCAGGTTATAAAAGAATCACACGGTTGTCTGTAGAAACTTTGTTTCCATCCCAATGAATTCCAATCACAACACTTAGCTGAAAACGCAAAAATTACAAGTTAAAAACGAGCGTGATGAATTGTCCCCAAACCTCTCAACTTTTCCGAGGTTCTGGCAAAAGCATCTTTGCTTTAGAATTCCAGCGGTGACGTCAGAGCTCAGGAGAAGGTGCAGATTCCCTTTCACTTCGATTGAAACGAGGGTTATTTACTTTAGATTAATGGTGTGAGTCACTGTCCTTCTTAGCGATTCAGGTTTGACTCGGCCGAGGTCACCCGAGGCAGCCGGGGAGCAGCGAGCCCCCCTGGCCAGCCCCTGTTTATGCAATAATTAATCTCTCAAGTGACAGCCCAGCCTAACAGGCTTACACAGACATGACGTTTTAATTTGCTAAAATATTTTTAAGCGGGATTTATTCAGCCAGCACCTCAAAATACAGCTAAAAATAACGTGAGCGAGCAGCGGAGGGGGTTTTGCACAGCCGAGTTTGGGGCCGTGTGCCGTCCGAGGAGCTGTGCAGAGGGATTTGGGATGTCACAGAGGCCAGGGAAGCTCTGCCCTGCTCCTTCCAGGGCGGAAAAAACAAGGAACCTACCGCAGGTGAACCTTGCAGAGCCATTCACCCTGAAAACTGATGGGAACCGTTGAGCTGCTGCGGTCCTTAAGTCTGTCCTAAGTTCCGAATTAAGCAGGACTTTGCTGCCTCACCTGGACCTGGGACGTGCTGGAGACAGGATGGCATTTGGGGGAACGGGATGATAACATCCGACTTGTCCCCGACTCAGCCCCTCTCCAGAAGGGCTTTTGGGGCCAACGATGACAATTTTCGTGTATTAAAACCTTTTAAAGCAAGCAAGCTCTGCACACACCCTCACACACGTCACAAGACTTCAATAATCAAAACAACGCACTGAAAGGAACTTCAAAAAAATAAAGATAATAAAAAGGCACGTGGTGCTATCTGCTCTCATCTTTTCTAATAAGCACCTCCGTTATCAAAGCTCTTGAACTGTTCTACAGAACACACTCAAACCCAGATTTCCAGCTCCTTTCCCCCAGCGTTTAACTCTATTGTAATGCAGATTATGCGTGGCTCTGGCTCTAAAACACCTTCCATCCCCAGAAGTTTCGCACTTAATCAGCCGCTTAAGCATCCCCCAAATCGCAGGTGAAATGGAGCCAGAAAAGCAACCCAACAACTCACAGCCCGCTTCTCCAGCAGATTTACACACAGAAAAACCCAGGGGGATGTGCACAAGAGGAGCCCAAGCTCCTCCAGATGTTTCGGGAGCCTCGCAGTGTCTTTAAGTAGATTTGAACATAAAATTCTTGTGAAACAAAACGCTGATTGTTTTTAACCTCCGCAGCTGAATAGATTAGAGGGGGCAGATGCATTATTGATTTAATCACAGCCACGGGCTCGTATCCATTAGGATTTTATATTGCAATATTCAGCTGCAGTTCGCCATCTCGGGATAAAAAGCACATTTGGCACAAACAAAGGTCACATCCAGCGAACCTGGCGAAGTAATTACAGCCCGTGGAATACCAAATGTTCCTTAGTGATGTTTCACTTAAGGAAAAGCTGAATTAGCTGGGAAATCCCAGCAGCAGCGAGCGCAGGGTGGCCCTGGGGGACGACACCTTTGGGCAGGATGAGTCCAGAATAGGAAACGAGGCAGCATCAGCTGGAAACTTCCCTTTAAACCAAATTAAAAGTGCAGACTCCAAAGGGATTCGATGCATTTTTGAGCATTACCTTTTTTTTCACGGCCGGTTGTTCACGAATTCCCAGGCTGGTCTTTCTTGAGTAATTTTTCCCTTAAACAAAGTTCTCCAGTATCCACCGCCTGACTCCAGCCTGCAACTTTTCGAGGAAAGGGGGGGGGGGGGGGGGGAATATTTGGAGCATTTAAACTCATCAATGGGAAAGGAACTGGAAGAGGAGCGCACCCATCACCGCACCGTCAGGACGGGCATCCCCAGGGGGAAATAAGGAATAGGGAAAAAATCCCTCTTAAAGTTCCCTGGGCAGCTTTGGGCCAATCCTCACACTTAATTATGGGAGTAGCAACCTAATGGTGTTAATTAATGCTTGCCCCGTTTAAATCGGTGTCTGAAACAAAGGCGATAATGAGGGGGAAAGTTTTTCCTGGCGGGATTTTATGATTACCGATCATTTCAATCGGGGATGGATCGGGGGTTGTTAGCAGGCGATGGGTCCCGCCTAAGGCCATCCAGGACTCCTATAACCGAGCCTTAAATTGGGAACACGTTTTTCTCCCGCCAGGATGTAAGCAATTAATGGGAATTAGAGCCCCTTTTGTGATTACCAACAAAATTACCTTCAGACTGAGGAATTCAGCCGGGGAGCAGGCAGGACCCGCCTGCGAGCTGTCCCCACCCTGAGCGAAGGAGCAGCCAAGGGATGGATGGTCGATCCCTCATTAAACCTCGCTAAGGATGATTTGCAGGCGTTGTTTGTCAAACAAAGCCCTCTGAAGTGCTGCCCTTCAGAGAAGGAGCATCGAACACAATCAGCTCAGGCTCCAGGCCCTGCAGGGGCTGCGCTGGGGCGGTGACACAACACGAACCTCTCGAGCTGGTAGCAGAGATGGATTTTAGCCATAATCTCTGCAGGACTTGGTGTCCACAGTAAAATACTGAGTTGTTGGTATTGGAGAGTGTAGATATTTAAATATCTATTTATTTTCTATTATGTGTTATTATAACAACCATCATTTCTATTTACGGATACGCTTTTTAATTCTCTGAACCCCTCAGAAATTGTTCAGTCGCTGAGTTCTGACTCCTCCCAAAGCCCACACTTCACTTTTTATAGAATCCCAGAATAGTTTGGGTTGGAAGGAACCTAAAAGCCCATCCAGTGCCACCCCTGCCATGGCAGGGACACCTTCCACTGTCCCAGGCTGCTCCAAGCCCCAATGTCCAGCCTGGCCTTGGACACTGCCAGGGATCCAGGGGGCAGCCCCACCCTCTGAGAAAAGGTTTTCTTCCTGATATCTGACCGAAACCTTCCCTCTGTCACGTTAAAACCATTGCCCTTGTCCTTTCACTGTCTGCCCACATAAAACGTCCCTTTCCCTCCTTTTTACTTATTTTTACTTATTATTTATTTTTTTATTGCTTTTGTTGCTTAAATACAAAGTATTTTAATTGTTTGGGGTTTTTTGGTTGGTTGTTTTGTTTTTTTTTTTTTTTCTATACTTGATTTAGTAAAAATAGATGGTGTAAAGTTTAAGTCTCCTTCCACCTGCAAAGAGAGCCTGATGTTAACCCGGAACACGAGGATAATAAACAAAGCAAACCTATGGCTTCTTGTCCCCACGAAGTCTCCCGAGGCCAGATCGTCCCCTCCCCAATCCAAGTGGCTCTGCCGGTGGGAGCTTCACCCCTGCAAGGCCACCCTACAGCAGCACAGCTCACCTGGAGGACACGAATCCGGCCCGAGGGAGGATTTTATCTCTCCAGAGCACGTGCTTCTCGTTATCTCTGTTTGTGCAGCATCCAGCGGCCAGGGACGCATTCTTGGGCGGGACCTTGAAATTCAACAGTGGTGGGCCAGCTGGAGGGCAGGGTGGGAGAAAGGAGAACACAAACTGTGATTTTTTTGGGGTTTAAGTGAAGGGATATGTGTGAAAACCATTTGAGGTAAAGGAAAAGTGGAATTGTGCAGCAGAGAAGTGCTTCGTATGTATGAAAATAACGAATTTTAATAGCAAAAACTACGACCATAAAAAACAATAAAAGCATAAAACTGTGAAAATTTTGAGCTATGACTGTATAAAAACCTCCTTTTTGTAGCACCAACCACATCAGGACTCATTCCTACAAGTGGTGTTTTCCACAAAGGAAGGTTTAGTGATGCAGCATCTCACCGGGAGCCAGCAAATTGCTAAATAACCCTGACCTTGCTGCCACCAGCACCTGTGGAAAGGGAGAGCCTGGATTTCCCTTTCAAAAGCTCCCTGCTCTTCACCTGGTGCTCCATTAAGTGATCAGGTTCAGATAATATCCTAAAGTGCTTCGTTTAGCAGTCAGCTCATGGCACATTAATTACGACTTGTGGTCAGTTTTTTCCCCTTTGAAGAGCCTGAGACAGGTGAATTAAATCCCCTGTGAAACTCCGATTTCCCTGACCTTTTCCTTCCAGCTCCAGCCTCCTGTGCCACCAGGCCCTCGGTGACAGCAAAGAGCCAGTGACAGCTCCTGAGCCTCTGACTGAGCATCTCGGGGTGGTCAAACTGCAGTGACAGCTCTTGGAGTGCTGAGGGGTTTTCTGAGCAGCTCAGGGGCCGGTGGGAATGGCAGCTTCCAGCTTTGGAAAAAGGGCTGGAGAGGAGCGGGAAGTGCTCTGCCCATGGCAGGGTAATCACAGCCTTGGGCAGAGCTCTTGCTCCCACAGCCAGAAATTCAGATTATCCAACTGCTCCCCAGCACGGGAGTGAGCCTGGGAATGTGCAGGCAGCACATATGGACCCAGACCTGGCTCAGGACCCAGGGCCCAGATGGTTCCTGCTGCTCTGGTCATCAAATCCCTGGTTTTTCACTTCAGGGGTTGACAAGTCCATGTCTGTGTGTGCTCTCCAGGCTCCACTTCCTGCACCACAGCACCAGAGGATGGGGGCTGGAAAACACAACCAGCAACATCACAAAGCTCGTTTTGGGGTTAATCTGGGTTTGGGTTTTGTTTGTTGTGGTTCTCTTTCTTGTAAAACCTCACTTGTTTTGTCATACTGCATGAATCATTGATGAGCACCACAGAACAGTCAGGCAATATTCAAATCTCTGAGTCTGCTGCAAATTTGGGCACCAGTGGAAGGTTGGGAAGGGCTTGGCCAGGACCACTGGCTCTTGGAAGCCCTCACAGCTACGGCTCAGTTTGAATCTGGGTGTCCTCTAAATTCCTTACTGGAGGAGGCAAAGCAGGGGTGCTGAAAAAAATGGAGTCTTTCCAAATATATTTTGGTCTGCGCTTAAATTTTTGAGTCTCTCAGTCACTGGAGTGGTGAGTGAGAGGATAGGAGCAGCAAATCCACCTGGATGTGCTCTGCTGTGTCTGGAGCTGCTTTTCCAGGAAGGGACGAGCAGATCAGGGAGCCCTGGATCTCACTCAGGGACTGCCTTGACAGATCAGAAGTTGAAAACATCCTAAAGTGAGAATTTGCAATTCAAGGAACAGGTAAAAACCCTGAATGAATGGGAATTCTGGATTCCACGGGTTAAACATGGTGGATTTGTGCATAGGCAGTCAAGCTGATACCTTGGAGAAATTGCTAATGGGAATCTTTGTACAGGAATCCCAGCTCCTGTTATGGGAATTGTGCCAGCAATTTTTCCAAGGTATCAGAGTTTGTCCCTGCTGCATTGGTACCTCTGTGTGCAAATCCTGTCCTCGTGCTAAGAGGATCCCAGGGTCTCCATCCAGGCTGATGAATTACCCCACACTGGAGAGGGCAGCCATAAACTTTTGGGGAGCTGACAGTTCCTACATTTCCTTGGTCCCAAGCACTCTTCCCCAGCCTGGGACACCAAATTAATCTGCACAAAACATCCCTTCTTATGGTCACAATTCCATCACCCAGCTGGAGAAAGAGAACCCTAATAGAAAGCAGTTAATCCTACAGCCTTTCCCCTCCCGAGGCCTCTCCCAGACAATTCCAGCATTATCCTTATTAATGCTCTATCCCTCTGTTGGGAAATGTCTTCATTTCCATATCAGCACTGCCACAAGGAGGGATACCACGGTCAGGATTTCCCTCCCTCCCCTGCATGGGAGGAAGCTCGAAATAAGTGTGGCAAAGAATTCCCTTCTCTTGTTTTCTCCTTGTCCGCTTTATGGCCTCCGTGAGAATTGCTGCCTGTTACATGGAAAATTGAAATATTTTACAGGAAAAAAAAAAAAAAAAGCCAGGATCCTCCCTCTGTGTCTTTGTAGTCATTCTTTGGGATGTGTTTCTCTGGAATATCCAGCTGTAAAATCGGGCTTTGAGCTCAGAGTAATAACAAGAGCATCTCTCTGTGGTGGACTGAGGTGCTGGATGCTGTTGTGACAAAAAGGATCAGGTAAAACGAGACATTTGGGGTTAATTACAACCTCCCTTTTGGCCTCCAGAGCTGCAAATTAAAAATATTTTAATTTTGGAGTGATGCAGTGCCCACACTCTGGGGATGTGGCTGAGCCTCTCCTGCTCTCACAGTTACAGCATTAATTGAGTTCCCTAAATTGTCCCAATGGGTGCAAAGCAGAGCTGGGTTTGCTCTCTGCCTTCTGCTCCCCAGCACTGTCTTTATGTCACCCACACTGTCCCCAGGACGGATTTATAGGGCCACACCCCCATGTGGGGCTGGGGTTTGAGTACACTTGTCCCTGCAATGTGGTTTTAAATAAAAACTGCTGAAAATACAGATTCACGAAAGGTAAATACTTCATTTGAAGGAAATGATAAGTCAAACATGATGTTTTTACATGATTTTGAGGGAATTGGGGGATGTAAAAGGGAGGGAATATCTAAAATAATGTCACAGAATATCCAGCAGCTCCCTTGTAGTGTCCCCTTGCTTTCACTGAAGGTTAAAATGAAATCCAGTGTTTTTTCTGATCCCTGGCTACGTGGTGATTGATCAGAACAATTCCTCATGTATGAACAGAATCCTCTGGATAAATCCTCACTTCAGACACTGAGGGCTATGAATGTGCTTCAGACCAAACATTCATGTATCACTTGGATTATTTAAATTCATATTCAACAGAGTCTAAAAACACTTGTCTGAAAGCAAGCAAAGTGGTTTAAAATTGAATGTATTTCTGAGACAGGCCTGTCTAGGAACATTTTGGTAGTCAGGAGAACATTGCAGTACACAATACATTAGAAATTTAGTAAAATAGGACAGGAAGAAAGTGATAAAGCACAAAAAATGCCAGTGGCTGTACATATACAAGTGTGTTGCATACAAAGAATGTCTGGGTCATGCAAAAATCCAGGTGTTGCTCTGTGTTAATTGTGTCTTCTTCCCCAAAAAATAGCAGTACCTGGAATTTCACCCAGGGGCCATTCTCCCTCTGTGTATTTTATGAGATCAGTTCAGGTCAGACCTGCCATCCCCAAATAATCACATTACCAGTTGTACATATATTTATGTCTTCATTTAAAATGTATTCTCTGACCCTTCACTATTTTGCAAATCTCAGCAGCTCCAGGCAGGAGCAGGGATTGCTCAGTGCTGGAGTTCAGTCTCATTTGGGAGCATGGAGCTGAAACCAGCCCCAGGTAAGGAACTCTCATGTCTTTAATCTGAATTAGGATCTGGACTCTCTTGAAGCTGTTCAGCTCTTTATCCATATTGAAATCCACATTTATTTCATTTCATGATGATGATTTCCCTTTCCCTTTATGGAGATCAATCCAGGGTAGGAATGGAAAGAGTGGCAGAGAAGCCGTGTTAGCACAGGCAGAGGAGAGGGCATCTCAATTCCGAGCCGCTCCTAGCCAGAGGTTTCCCATCTTCCTTTCCTTTCCCAGCTCCCCAATTAGCATTTTCATTAACTGGGAGGTGCTGACTGCGGTGCTCCCATGCTGGGCAGGAAATCGTGGAGCTGCAGTTCAGCTGAGCTTGGATTAGATTATAAATTAAAACCTCAGGCTTTGAAAAATTCATGGAGGTTCAGCTCTCTCTGGGGTGAACCTGGGTGAATTTGCTGCTGTTTTGTGTTGTGGCCGTGCCAGAGATCCCATTGCTCTGGAAGTGCTGTGCAGAATGAGGGACCTCTCTTTTTCCAATAAAACTGCAGCCTAAATGCAGGCAGGGACATATTGCTGATCTCCTCGATGGCAGATCAGGGAGTGGAAGGTGATTTCGGGAGGATCAGGTAGGAAAATGGGATTCCCAGATCATGGGGAGCCACAGCTGCTGAGCTCCAGGCAGCGCCGTGTGCCTGGATCCGAGCAGAATTCCTTCCCCTGGATCCTGTGTTCTCTTTGTTCATTCTTTGGCAGCGCCAAGAGTCCCTGAAACTTTTGATCCTCATGGCAAACACTGGAGAATAAACCAGAATAGCGGAGCAGAATAGGCACAGCTTCCCAAATCTCACTAATTCCTTTGATTTGGGATAGCATGAAGGGAATGAAATTATGTTAGTGGCCACTCTGAGCCTGCTGGCCACTAGAATTATGCATTTCCTCCTAAACATTGGAGAAGGGAGATGCTGTGCTGTCTCAGAGCTGGAATCATTTCTCCCAGGAATATAAAATGAGGTGTGGCACAGCAGCAAGCCCACCCTTGCTGCAGGGTGTTATCCCACCTGGAGACCACCACATCCCCCTGGAAGGACTCCCAGGCTCAGCCTTGCCCTTGAGATGAAGGATTCAGCCTCTCTGCAGGGCATGGCCTGGCAAAATGAATGGATGTGTTTGATGAGATGATCCGTTTGCTGGTTTGTCGACAAATGGATGCAGTGGCTTTATGAAGAATCATAACCTAATTAATCCCATTTTAAAATAGAACAGGGCAATTTGAGATCACACTCGTTGCCTGTGTAAACACTGAGCACAATTAGCAAGGCATTCTTCACAGTTGTGGATAAATGGGGAGATATCCAGTGCTCAGTAACTTCCATCTTTCCGGTGATCCTGGATTAGTGCCCCTTGGAGAACCGCTGGAGAAATTCAAATTAGAAAATAATCAAGAGCCTGGGTAATGTGTACATATGGTAATATAGAATGTGGTACACAATTAAGTCAATGTTAGCTCAAGGAAAACCTTTGGAAATCATTCACTGCTCGTGCAGTGCCAGATTGTGGGACCACACAGCCCCACATCCAGCCCTGGACCTTCGTGGCACAAAATTCATTGGGATTTACACAACATCCCGCTGGATATGAAGGGGGAAACTTCCTTTTTCTTCACCTATTTTTTTTAAATATTATTTTTAAACCCAAACTGGGTACAACTCCTCAGCTCTGAGGTGAATATCCACATAAAAGCTGGATACACCCCTGGTACCATGTGGAGGGGAGCCCAGGACCCTGCTGGAGGTCCTCAATGTCCCACCAGGTGGGGAGAGGTGGCAGAGGGACACCAGGGATGGGCTGTGCATTTCTCACGTTTGCATCTGCCTTTCTGACAGCCTGAGAGTGGAAAATACAGGTTTGGGGACAGAAAAAGTAGTTTTGCAGCAAGGATGAGAACAAACTCTGAGTGAGACGATTCCATAGTACAGTGATCTTCCCCTGGGCCAAAGGCAAGTGTTCCATCACATCTTCAAATTTCCCTGACTGATTTGAAAAATAAGTTTAATTCCAGAGCTGTGCTTTTATTTTTTTTTTTTCCACCTCTCTTTCAGCTGCAGAGATTTTGTGATTTGTACTAACCTTGAAGATACAAAACAAAATATGTGCTAATGATATTCCTCTCTCCCAGCTGGTGTTGGCAACTCTTTTACTGCTCCACAGGACAAGTGCAAGTACAAATGCAAATACCAGAACCTTGTTGAGAGCAGAGTGTCCCACATTTCAGTGGAACCATTCGAACTACAAGACATGTAATAAAACAGTTTCTGCTCTGAATGAATAATTGAGCTGCTTCTGTGGGGAGGCCTCTAAAGAACCATGTGGCAGAATGTTTTTTGAGGCACTTATGAAAGCTATCCCACCTGGAAACCATCCCACACACAAAGCCCACGTTGCTCTTCCTCTCAGCTTGCTTTAATTGCTCCTTCCATGGCTGTACCTCAGCTGAATGGGGAGGAAATGCAGCAGGAGACACCAAAAGCTGTAATTATTTTTAAGGTAGAGCAAGATTCCGGAATCAGAAAACTCCATGGAAGTCACTGGGCAGGTTTTTTGTTTGAGAGTTCCTTCTGTATAGCGAAATTCCTGCTGAGGATATCAAAAAGAATCTAAGAACTCTTTAAAGTTTGGACCTTAAATTAAGTTATGGAGCTCTTTACAAGCTCACTGCCACATCCCTCACCTCACAGGTACTGTGGGCCCTAGCAGAGGGGCCACACTGCTGGACACCCATCTCAAATTTAGGCAGGAAATATTCCTCAACCATCTGCTCCAAGCCACAGAGACCACAGCAGAGAAGAGTTTTCATATCCAGAAAACATTTTTAAATTAAAAACAAAATTTCAATATCAGTCTTTCTCCTTGGGATGTAATAGAGAACAAACCCACCAGCAGCAAACCCAATGAATACTACTAATGCTAATGCTAATGCTAATGCTAATGCTAATGCTAATGCTAATGCTAATAATAATGCTAATGCTAATGCTAATAATAATTAATAATAATGGTAATTTTGAGAGGATTTGAGACATCTCAACATTTCCCAGTGGGAGAGGTTTGTCAGGAAAGTCCAACCAGCTGGAAGTTCACCACCCATCTCCTGGCAGGGGCTGAAGAGCCCTCAGTGGTGCCTTAGGCAGCCTGACTACCACGGAGTGTAATTCCCATTCCAGGCTGTAAACTGGGAGTAAGGAAAAGGCTCCGTCTCTCTGAGCATTATTCATGCCAAAGTCAGAGGGAAGAAATAAAACCCTCCAAAAGTTTTCTTTCCTGAAATACAGACACTTAGGTGTAGAGGGATATTTCACTCTATCCTTGGAGGATCTCCTTGCTTCCAAGGACTACCAGGGAAACCGGAGCAATCAAGTCAGGAGGACAAATTCCACTATTTTTCGGGGAAATATTCCCTAGAATAAGTCCTACCCACAGCATGCAGTGCTGCTTTTTAGTTCCAGCAATGCAGAAGTTTACTTCACGTGGGACAAATGATATCAAGGGCAGATTTGTGTTCTCAGGGAGCTCCAGATGAGCGTACACAATGTGCTTTGGGTTCCCACATTTCCTTTACTTCATTCATTGCTTTATTACTCAATGCCTGATTAGCAGTCCTCGTGCTTAATTGCCCTCTAGCTTGTATGACTTGTAAACTCTCTGGTTAACACCACATTTCCCTTCTCAAAGTGACACAATGGCATGACCTGACATCTATGATTTACTTCATCATTATTTCTTTTTTATTTGTGGAGAAAAGGCTGCAGAGACCAGACCTGAAATTTCTTTTTTTTTTTGCTAAAGCAAGCAGTGCAGAACAGAGCATAAAGAAGAGCCAGGATATATAAAGAATCAGGATATAACATTGATGTGTTGCAGGGAATCTTCTTCTATTATAGCACACACAAAGTTTTGAGAGATTTCAGTGCTGGAAACTGAAAATATTCAGTTTTAGGAAGGGAACAGTTTCATTCTGGGTTGCAAAAGTTTCACAGCAGCTATTTGAAACAGAAAAGGGATTCTATTAGTGCTCAGGAATTCAGCCCACCCATTAGAGGTTTTGCTAAAGTCTACTGCTGATTTTTGGTGTTTTGTTTTCTCTTTTGGAATAAGCAAAGCTTGAGGTTATTTGCACCCGGATTTTTTTCCATCCACCCAGACCTGTTTTACCCCTTTGGATTTTCTGCAGCCTGCTGATTCAATTTATTAGGGAGCACCAATTTAATTCCCAGCAGCAGATTTTGCAGGCAGTTCCTTCAGTGAGGCCTCACGCTGAGTATGGTGCTTCTCAACGTGAATAATGACACCAGGATTTGGGCTGCACTGGCACAGAAATCAGCCATTCTGCTGACCCTGGAGCAGGTTAATAATTCAATTACACAAGAGAAAAGTAGATCTGTAGCTGCAGAAACATGTTCTGCAAAGTCTACATTAAAAACAAACAACAAACAACTCAATGAAAGTGAAACAACAAAGAAATAGAAACCCTTACACAGCAGCAGGAGAACAGCTCCCTCTTAACAAGCATTTTGTGCAGGATCCTTTCCTCCAGCCCTGACACAAAAACAATAAAGATCTCATGGCTGGTTAATAGTTCTGCCTTTAGGGGAGTGAAAAGCAAATTACCCAGACAAGAACAAGCCCCATGGCAAGTTCCTTTCAGCCTTGTGGCCTCCGCAGATGGAAGTGGCTTTTACCCTCAAATATTTTGTGAAGTATTTGCATAAAGGGTTGTCAGATCAGCCCCGTGCCCCAACTTTTAGAGGCAGAGTCTGCCCAACACCGCCCCCAGCAATAAAGCTGTGCCCAGGATGCTCAGGGCCCCTGTGCTCCTGCATCCTTCTTTTTGTTCACCCACCTCCTCAGCACTTTTAGCTGCACCACTGTAACACATCTGTTCATTGCCACTGCTCCTCTCCGTGTCTGAAGCTGGGTGCAAGGATCTGTGTCCTCATCAGAGGGGAATAAATATATCAGGTGATTAAATATCTCCCAAGCTGGCTGGAGGAAACCCAAACAGTTTCTCCTAAGCTGCCACCCGCTGATGCTCCCAGGTTTGTTCTGAGTGACTGACAAAGAGCCACGACACAAAGGCTGGGATGGAGGGGGAGCTCTGTGCAACACTGGAGATTTGTAACACCTGTGGGAGTGGTTCCTTGGTTTCACTAATGAACTCATTAGTGAAACAAATCTGCCACCAGGGCTGGCCAGAGAGGTTTTTCCAAAGCTTTGTGACATCCTCCCCAGAGCAGCACAGAAAAACTGCCCTCACTGTCCCCACTGTCTCCTCCACCGTGAAGATCAGGTCTTGTGAGGAGAAAGGTCTATTTCCACACTACATCGAATAAAGTAGCGAATCGTGGGCACTAATGTGTGAAGGTGATTTATTCCCTGGCTACCCTGTCACTTGGGGTCTGCAAAGGCATTTGGGAATGACCCTTTTCCCAGCTTTTCCCTTTTACTGATGTATTTCTGGGTAACAATGTGATAAATTAATGGCAAAGCAAAATGCTTTGTTTTCATGTCACGAGGTGCATAACAAAAAAAGCGCCTTTGATCTCGCCCCTCTAGAGCAAATTTGTGAAGCTCATGGATGAAATCTGAAGTTTTCAGAGAAAACAGCAGAAATAAATTGAAGCATTTGTGTTTTTGCAGAAGCTGATCTGATCTGGCGAAGGAGGAAAACACAGAGGAGAGTGTCTTTGGATAGTCAGGAAATGGAGAAAATGAAGGACCAGTTCCCTGCTCCGGGGACTCTGGACCCCCTGTGCAGACTTGTTTGTGCTGCTCAGTCTCTTGGTACATCCACAGTCCATAATATCCATTTAATATGGTACTGTGAAGGAAATGGCAGATTTAGGAGGTGCTGAGACGTTTAGGTAACAGGACTGCAGGAGCATCTATCTTACATAAAAGAGAAATACAGCCTGTCCCTGCTGGCATTTTGCTTCTGTGTGGGTGGATATGAAGAGCAAAAACATATCTTGAAAATAAAAAAAAAACGTCTCTGCCCTCACTCCTCGGAGCTGTTCCTTAGCTGTGCACAGCTCCTTGTTCTACCTAATGGTGGGGTGGGTCCAGCATCAGCCCCAAAAGCTGCTGCCCCAAATCCCACAGCGAGGTGTCTTCCTCACTCCAGCTCTAGAGATCAGTTTTGGAAAGTGTCCAAGTGTTTTCTCCAACCTGGAGCCTGATTTCTGTAAGGAAAAGTTTTCCCAGGAGCATGTGAATGTTCAGCATTGGTGGCAAGAACTTTGGGTCTGTTACAGGCACTCCTGAGCTCTTGGGGTTGCAGGAGCCCTGGGAGCGCTGGGAATGGCTTCCACCATCCCAGGCTGTTCCAATCCCATCAAGCCTGGCCTTGAACACTTCCAGGGATCCAGGGGCAGCCCCAGCTTCTCTGGGCACCCGGTGCCAGGTCTCCCCACCCTCATGGTCAAACACTTGTCCCTTACAGCTGGTCTAAATCAACCCTTTTGTAGGTTAAAACCATTAACCCCCAGCCTATTGCAACAGGCCCTGCTAAAAAGCTTTTCCTCCCACCAACTGATGCTTAAAGGAAGCCCCTGATTCCAAAGAGGTGCTTTCACAGCATCTTTTGGGATGGAAAAGACCTTTAAGGCCACCTTTAAGCACCTCTTTGCTGCAGCCCTGAAGGAGCTGTCGCAGGGCCTGGAGTTCAAACTTTGCTTGTGCGCTCAGATTTCTCCGTGGATCTGCTGAGCCTGGTGTTTTTAGGAATTTTCCTGCTCAGCAGTCAGGTGCAGGATCCTCTGAGCTGCAAGCACGTGCACTTGTGTTATTCCTGCCTAAAAGCTGCACTGAATCCCCGACCTTCAGGTGCTCTTTTCTTCTTGTACAGTAAGAATTCTGTGGTGGTGTTGTGCTGTGGTGGCCCTTGGGGATGGTGCTTAGCAGTGGCTTTGGCAGTGCTGGGTCAATGGTTGGACTTGATGGTCTTGGAGGGCTTTTCCAACCTTAAACATTCCATGATTCCAGGGAGAACAGTGGTTCTGCAGTCTCTCATCCAAGGCAGAGAAGGTAGGAATAGCAGAATCTGCCATTTAGCACCTGCATTTTGTACCTGATCTTGTCCTCTCTGAGTCCATGAGTCACCTGCCTCCCCCCACGTGTAATCAAAGTCCTTTCCTCCAGATTGGTTTCCTTGATAAAAACACCCACACTTCTGCCTGTCCCTGCTTAAAAGGTCTTATTAGGATCACTCATTAAAAAAAAAAAAATCTATATACTACCTACAAATAATTGAAATCCTATTTCCAGCTCTCTGGATGCATAAATCACTGTCCTGCTCAGCAATCCAAACCACAGCCAGGAAAACTCCTGATCCTGAAGGACAACAAAGAAGGGAGCACACGCTCTTCTCTCTTGCCTTGGTCCAGTGGGAAATATCAGGAGATGACACCAGAGGCCTTTGCAGTGTTAAAGAAATGGGAAAAAAACACCTTTGACCCAGGGAAATAGTGGGAATGAAATGGAAATTGTTGGAGAGGAGACATTCTCTGGGCTCTTGAGATGTTGTCCAGAGAGATTTTTCCTTAAGAATCTTACCTAAGGTGGAAGTATTAGAAGATTTAAAAATACATCTCTGGTTTCAGGTAAGGAATTATCCATCTGAACCCCAGTTGGGTCATAGTTCTTGCAAGGTAATGGAAGTTGCATCTTGGAAAGTTATGTTTTCATTCTTTCTTCTTTTGTTTTGTTCCAGGAAGTGAAGTGAGAATGAATTCTAAACCCGGGTTTAAATGGTGCCTGAGATTGAGTACAATGTCTGTTTGCCAAGCCAGTGTGTCCCTGCTGAAAATCAGCCTTCTCAATTAATATGCATTTATTCATTGCCTTATTTATTTATTTATTGCAGGGATAACTTTCTGGAAGCTCTAGGAAAATGTTGCAGCAAATATTGCTTTACTCCCTACCTGGGCTGGTGCAAAAAGAGAGACTGGAATGTAAATTCAATGCATTATTTATTATCCAAGGGTTAAGTCTAACCCAATTTAACAAAGAAAGAGATAAAGATATTTACATTTTCTAATTTGACACTGAAGCTGAGCTGATCACTGGAGTTCTAAAATTGCCCAAGCTCTTATTTTTGTGTTCCTGTGGAGTTGTCACTGGCATTCCCCGATTTCTCTGCCCTCTGCAGAGATCCCTCAGGAAGATTTACCAGAGCTGGATTAGACCTTGGGAGCAGGGAGGTTATTCCATCAATGCCTGAAGGACAATTAGTGACTGGAGACACAAATTATTGACACAGTTTGGGCTGGAGACCTTCCTGGTCCAGAATAAATTTTAGGGGTCTCTGTGGACTACCAAGGTCTCTTTGTGGGCTAAGAAGGATGTGAAAGCACTGGCCAGCATTATTCAGAAGACTTAATATTGTATAATAAAGCTTTGGGAAGATACTTCTCCAGACTGAGGGAAGAATAGTACATCTTCTGTGCTGCCTGAACTGTTTTGGTATAAATAAATTATCTGGAATATTAGGATGGTTCTTCCTGTTCAGCACTCATTTACACATCACTGCTTTCTCTGGGCAGGGATTGCTCTTGCCTAAGCTCTCCATATTTCCACCTACACACTTCTCTCAAATTCTTCATCTCCAAACTTTTTATTTTTCACCTGGCTGTAGTGCAGTTGAATTATGATGATTTGCTTTCTTGACTGACATTTTCCATCCAGCTCTCTCCAGAGCACTTCTGCATGGTTTTCCTGAATTTTTAAAATATTTCTACTCATGCAGAGCTTTGATCTGGCCCAAATTCTGACGTGGATTTGTCTAAATAATCTACAATGATGACCTTTGGAAAGAGGAACACGGGACATCTGGGTTTTCCCAAATAAAGGCACCCACCAGGGTGATGCTGCTCCTTCGTGAGATGCTCCATACTGGGGAGAAAGGAAAGAGTGGTGAGGAGAGGCCTCTGTTCCTCCACAAAAGTCTCTCTGCTTTCACCTGAAAGGCCTGCAAAACAGCTTGTCCCTGTCTTCTCCCAAAGCGCAGGAATTCCCCCTGACCTGCACAGTCTCTGCTGAGTATTGGAGCTTTGGGGTATTTATTTAAGTTACTGCAGTAACTTTCATCCTTTCTTGATTGTCTCAGTAAATCAAAGTTAAAATAGGGAGATACTGCTATGGAAACAATTATAATCTTAAAAAATTATGGCTAATAATGTGCCCTGAATTGTCCTGATGGACCCGTGGGCTTTGAAGGGCACCTGACAGCAAATGGTGACTTGGTCACCACCACAAGTCTGGGTGAAGCCTCCATCCTCAGGGGATGCTGCTGGACTCACCTTTAAATGCAAATCAGATCCATTTTTTGAATCACCTGGGAACTCTACCAGGCCCCCTGGCTACATCAAAGGCAAGGCAAACCTTTATCTTCAGCGCTGCTGAACATCATCCGAAAAACTTCAGTGGGCAAATGTGCAAAAATACCACTTTATGCTCCCAGGTTGTTTCAAAGAAGTTGAAACTTCTCCTTGCTGCAGTGCATTTGTTTTCTGTTGTGGGTTAACTTTTCCCCAGTTAACTCACACAAGGAGCTCTGGAAAGTGGAGTTCTCCCTGTCACTCGATTTTGCAAACAGGTTCTGCTCATACCAGTGGGGTTGTTCTGATGGAAAAGGGATGAGAATTAACCCCTCTCACGCTGCATCACATTTCCACCTGAAAAGAAGGTAGGAGGTACAGCCTGAGAAAAGATTTTGTAGATTATTTTCAAATTATTAAAAAAAAAAGCCCCCAAACTCTGTCAACATGACATGAAAATTTGTCTAAGCTTTTGGCAGACTTAAAAATAATAATTAAGCTTCTCTCGGAGTTGAACAGAATGTTCCTTTCAAATCCAAAATTAAATGTTCTTTTCTACTTGGAAACTTGCTTAAACATCTACAAGTGAGATGAAAATATATTTAGGAAGTAAACACTGAATGACAAAACATGTTGGTTTTATGGCAGGAAATATGGGCATACCTGGGGTTTGGAGCTTACTGTTTGGGGGATTTTTTCCCCACAGTTTCTTTTGACTGAATCAGCCTGGCAAAAATGAGTAGTTTAATAAAAGTTTCAGATTCAAAGATTTTCTGCAATGGCCCATAAGAAAGGTTACACTGATCTTTGATGCTCGGGGTAGAGAAGTTAATGCAAAACCTCTTTTTTGAGAATGCTCTTAAAAATATAAAATGGTCAATAAAGCCTTTTAAGTGTGGAAGACCTGCACTGAGTCCTTCATCAGTGGTATCCCAAATTTCCAGTGAAAAGGGATCCATTCTCCTGTTCTACCTCTTGGAGCCAGAAATCCTAAACCTCCTGATGCCCCCAAAAGCCCCACAAGCCAGTGGTCATTATGGAGTGTTGGGAGCAAGGAAACCCCTGGCAGGAGATGAAGCCACCCGAATTTCCGAGGCAGGAGCTGAACGTGGCCCAGGACTGGAAGGGAAGGTGACAGCACTCATGGTTTTCATTGGAACCGAGTTGTTCTGAAGAGATCCTGAAGCCAGGAAAATCCCCAGCCATGGGCGAAAGATTTAGGAACAGACAGTGCATCACAGTGGGATTACAAAGGAAAGTGCTGAATCGTTCTGAAATTTAAAAAAAACCCCAACCCAAACCTGTCCCTTTTCCAGGAGTTTGGAAAAGCCACTTTTTTTGCAAGAAAATACCTGCCAAGTGACATCATTGATCGCGTTGATGCCGAGCTGCCTGATGCAGCTAAGCTCTGGGAATTTGAACAGTTAACAGCTGGACTAATTAGAGATCCCAGTATTATTGGGATAACTGATAACCAGGGCTAAGCAAGGTTATTTTGCGAGTAATAGATTTGACTTTGCAAAGAGCAGTGGATATTTGCAGAGCTAATGAAAACTGCGCTTCCCAAATTAAAGTGCGAGCAAGCAGGGAAGGAACTGGAGTGCACCTAATTAAAAATGCATGCCGAGGCAGGGAGGCAGAGTCCAAGGGTAAACAAATGGCAGAGCCCAGATTTGTTTGCAATAAATGCAGGAGGAGGGATGAGGTGAGCCGGGATGCCCAGTCCCGGGGAGGCAGGGGTGGAATCCCCTCCCTGCTCCAGCCTGGGGATGCTGTGGTGGGATCACCGGTGGAGCGCTGGCACCACGAGCAGATGTGGCACTGCACAGCCTGGGGCAGTGGGAATGGGGGGTTGTGGTGGAAAGTTAGGCTTGGTGATGTTGGAGGACTTTTCCAGCCTCAGTAATTCCATGATTTTGCAGCGTTTCCGACGCAGCTGCGTCTCAGCTCTGAGCACTCAGCCTTGGGGCTCCGGGGCTGGCTGACCCCAAAGAGAGCACCGGGTCATTGTACACCTCACCGAGCTGCTCCTTAAAGACTCTGCCTTGTCACATGCAAATGAGCTTTGATTTAAACTCATTAGCATTTCCCTTTCTAAGCCCTAGGTTGAGTTATTCTTAGACTCCTTTCTCTTGGAGGAATTATGACTTATTTATCTGGCAGAGTGACGACCATCTCCCTCCTCATCTTCGTGATCCAACATAACCTTCACAGTTCTCCTCAGCTTTGTTCGACAAGGAATATGTCACAGGGACAGCTGGTGGCATCTGCCTTTCCCAGCCTGGAGTTTGGATTCTTCCCTTTGCCCTGGTGCTCTGGCTTGGTGCAGCAGGATCACAGCTCTGGGAAAGATTCCCAAGGGTTTGGCTGCTCAGTCTCAGAGTCGGGGTGATGTTTCTGGTCCCTTCGTGTCAGAGTTCGAAGCAAAATTCTCCTATAGTCTGCCTGAGGTTTTACTATTATTATTATTATTATTATTATTATTATTATTATTATTATTATTATTATTATTATTTAGTTTATAGTTTATTGTTTATTAATTATTATTGTCTTAAGTTATCCCTCCCCATCTCTCCAACAGGATATTTAGTGGGAATCATATATGAGGAGGATATATAGGATAAGGCACGACATAAATTTTCAATATGACATAAATTGATTGGAAAACTAATCCAGCAACTGCGTGGAATAAAGGTTTGCTGAGCTCCTGCTGGTGTTTCAGGTTTAGTTCTGGAAACAGCTTTGGTGTGATGATAGGGATTAGGAATTTGCAAAAGCAAAGCTGTTCGCTTTGGATACGGAAAAACTGTGGGCATTATATCCAGTAATGAATGGCTGAGAGAGGTTCTCACCACCTCAGATTGTGCAAGTGAGGGATCGTTGAACATTATCCACTTTAACCCAAGTGGATAAAAAGGAGCTGTTTTCATGTAGTGCCTGATTATTTAGAGAAATTAACTGATGCAAAAACGGAGATGGATTCTAAAAGCTGGTCATTGCTAGGGAGAGTAGAAGCAGCCAGCCTCTAATGATACCATTTTATCTCTTTGTGCTTTAATAGAAAGACATGCACATATTTAGAGCATATTTAGCTCGAAGTTTTAAAAGAGACACGAAGCCTCGTGCATCTGGGTTTAGAGCCGCCTCATTAATGATTATGAATGAAGATGGAGTGCCTAACAGCCCAAATTGGCATGTTCCAGACATCTCCTTCTTTCCAAAGCATCCAGTGCCAGCTCCTTGTCAAAGAGCAAATGGGGAAGTGAAAGCCAGTGGATGTGAAGGAAATGAATTCCTGTATCTACACAGGGAAAAAGCTGGCAATGTCCCCACAGCAAAGTCACAGCCCGTAGCACAGGACATTTGTCAGGTGTGGAAAACAGCAGCAGAAACTGCCCCTTAATATCCTGACGTTATTGCAGCAGTTCCTGCCTGTAAAAAGTTTCCACATTTCAAGGAAAACTCAAATCTGTTCTGCTGAAACCACAGGGGGCAATTTATCTTTTTAAGGGATCTATCCCAGCTCGCAGGGGAAGTTGAGCTGAAGGTCAAGGGCTGTCCAGGGAGGGGCTTCCAGCTCTGAGTGCCACCTTCCCATCCTCATCATCCTGCAGTTGGATCAGCTCCCATCCTGCTCCTTACCTGAGCACAACACTTTTTACCAGGGATGGACTGAAAACCTTAATGTTGCTGCAGTGAAATGGCTGGAAAATCATTAAAGCATCTCTTGTTTTCCTTAACCTAAAGTCATTTAAATCACAAAGCTCCTGCAGAGTGTTAGTGGGACTGGAATTCCCAGACGTGATCGTGATTTAATGCAGAATGAAGTCTTATCATATTAAGCATAATTTTTATCGTATCAGTGACTTACTTAACAGATTAGTTAAATGTTGTTTTTCTAAAATCACAAGACAGCTCCTGAGATGTAATTGGATTATGGCGGCTCATTTTCTCCATCAGCTTTGCAACAGTGCAAAAAGCAAGGATTTGCCATTAGAGTATGGAAATCACTCAAATTTCTCTTGTAATTAAACTTAGCCTGCCTTTGCTGTTGGCACATAAATATGGGGTTCTGTCTTCATGCAGAAATCCCTGTTCCCTTTTAGATACACACAGAATAAAACCCATGTGAACTAAGGAAAACTAGAAAGGGATGAATTTTTAAACTCGATAACGGAAGAGTTCACAGTCCATTAAATATTTTCAGGAGCATTTCAAAACGGTTCCAGGAATTATCTTTATAGAGAGTGGAACTAGAAATGTTAAGATCTTTGGAATTGGTACTTCTTTTATATATATATATATTTTTTTTTTTACTAAACTCAGTTAAATCTCACCAAGTTTTGATGTTTGGAAACTTCAGACCAATTTCTGCTGCTTTCCCATTTCAGAGCCACTGGGCCATGAATTTGTTGGCCACTGGAAAGGTGACTGTGGTTCACAGAGTGAAAATAAGGGCTGGAGATTATGTACACACTCAAGGTCAAGTCTGAAATGGTATAAATCCATCTCTATAGAGCTGCTTTAAAGTTACATTAAAGTTGCAGCTGCTCCTTATAGTGAAATGCTTTCTCCATACCCTGATCTGAAGTTTTTAGGGTCACCCTTGCAAGGAGCTTTGCTGGTACTTAAAGACTCATCCAGTCCCATAAAATTAGGATGAAGACTGTTTCCCTCTCTCCCCACTGCAGCACAGCTCATAAAATTCACCCTTTATTGACCAAGTGGATGTTACGTGTCAAATCTGAGCACCTGGAATATGTGGGGTTTATTACTGCTCTGCTAGCAGCAATAGGAATGTTATTCCTGCAAAATCTCCTGGATGGAATTACAGTATATCCAGCAATATCGAGTGCTGTGAATTCATGTGCATGGAAATCTCTAAAAGCTCCACTTGTACAGCACAAAATTTAGACATCTGAGCCACATTTTCATTTTCATGTAATTTACTCTTGCCTACTAATAGCAATATTTGGAATAATTAGTTACAATTCAGCCTGAAGGTCTCAATTTCCTTTTAACTGGCAAACTTTTACAAGCAGCACACATTAGCAGTTTGAAATGTCACAGCAAAGTTTAATCAGGCAAGACAATGCATGAAAATGATTAAAAAATATTTCTAATTGGCAATGCAATTATTTAATTTATTGTCTAAACTGTGGTGCCAGGTACTTTGTCTGAGGCTTTCAATGAAGACTTTCCAAAATGGAAACTGTAAATCCAAGGCCAGGTCAGACAGGGTTTGGAGCAACCTGGGATAGTGGAAGGTGTCCCTGCCTGGGAGTGGAATGAGAGGGGCCTTGAGGTCCCTTAAAATCCAAACCAGTCTGGGATTCTGTGATCAGCCAGGCAATATCCTCAAGGACTATGGAGCAGTTCCTTATTCCAGAACTAACCTCACTAGTGCAGATAAGGGGGTGTGAAGGGCTGAAGATGGGGGTGTTGCATATTTTGGGACAAAGTTTAAACCCAGAGGTCCTGCTTTGGCTAAGCAGCCAGGAGCTTGGAGCAGCTCCAAGTGCAGAACACATCCCACTCCTTTGTGGACTGCTTGAGCCTGACAATTCCCACATTAGGCAGACCACAGGTCACCTTTCCCAAAGGCTCCAGCCTTGGAGTAACAACTTCCCAGACACGTTTTCTCCACATCTGCTCCCCATCCCGTGGGAAATGCCAGGCAGGGCTCGCTCCCTGCAGTGGGACCATTCCCTGCCTCACTGGGCGGCTGAATCCTGCTGCAGCTCTGTCTGCACCTCGGGAATTTCCCATGCATTTAGGTAGCCATCTGGATACAGAGATAAATGAGGATGTTGGGAATTCTCACAGGTCCTCAGATGAGCTGTGTCTGCATGTTTTTTAAGGGCACCTCCCCAGGGACCAGCAGCTGCTCTGCATCCCTCTCCCCGCACTCGCCATCAGTGGAGGCAGCCAGGCCTCGCACTGAGGAGAATAATTAAGTGAAATAATCTTTCTTTACTGGGTCTTTCAATTCCCCACTCCCTGCTCCGGCTTTATTCTTCCCCAGAGAGCTGCTTTTTACTGCTAACACTACTTTGGCCAGAAGGCTCCATAAATCACCTGCTGAAGAACCGAGGCATCACCTGTAGCTCTTCCCAGGCATATCCCATGCAATAGTTCCTGAGCACGACTCCACAGTGACGGCCCAGATGCAAATTAGACAGCAGAATTCAAACAATAAAGCAGTTTATAAGCTCATCCTATGGCCTGTTTGAAACCCAGGGTTAAAAATCAACCAGGGTTCAAGCAGAAGAGAAATATCTTCTTTCTGATGCTGCCACTCTCAAGGAATATAAAGAACATAAGAACAGCCCCAGCTGGCCAGGCTAAGGATATATTTAGCAAGGTTCTGCTCTGTAGTAGGGATGATTATGGAAGGATTTAATAACCTGACAGGTAAAGAATAATCCTTTCTCCTCTTGGAAATCATCCTTGGCAAGTTTTGTCCACTTGGAGCTGTTGTAAGGAAAGCACCCAGACTCTGACCCAGGAGAGTGGAGTTGATCTGTGCTACTCCCACCTTTTCCTCTCCTCTCCCTGCACTCATTTCTGTGGCTCTGCCTGAAGAAAGGTGATAACAACGCTTCCTATATTCCATGTTTTGTTTTTTTTTTATTTCCAAATCCTACTCTCAGGATACAGAAGGTGCAGGTGAATGGAGAGCACCTCACTCAAATACTTGAGCATCATGGCAGGATGCTGCTCTTGTAACAACACAGTAAAATAATAGCAATAATAATAATAATAGTAATAATAATAGTAATAATAATAATATTTAATAAGAATACCTCTTTAAAACTAAAAAATAATCATTACACTTTTGAAAAACCTGCTTTTCCTCCCTTTTCATCACTGTTCCCTTTTCCTTTCCCGGCTCCCTCATTCTTCTCCTCCCTGCCAGCCCTGCAGAACATGAAATGGATTTTCCCCCCCAGCTGGGAGCCTCTGCCAGTGGATATTGCTGCTGTGCAATGCTCTTATTTCAAGGTGCTGGCAGGGATTGTAAGACAGAGTTGAGCAAGTGAGTGAATTCCAAACTCACAAAATTACATGCCTACAGCACATCATATGGTTAATAAAATGGAAAAATCGAAGCTGTGGTCCCACAAGTTCTCTCTTTTAAAGCTCAGGCACCTTTAGTTTATGAATTAGTAAGCCTTTTTCATTTCCTAGTCCAGAGGGAATCGCTGTTTGCTGCCCTGCTCCTCCCGGTCCTGCTGTGCTGTGCTCTCTCATAACTTTTATTTTAACCTTCTACTACTTTTAATTGCATTTGAAGAAGAATTCTGCCTGGGAAAACACTCTCTTCCTCCCTGCCTGGCAGCAGTTGGCTTTGGAATAGTCAGAAACATCATTAAAAATTGGAATGATTTTCAGTTCACCCACTGATCATTTATAATGTTTCAACCTTACTCTGTGTAAATAGGGGGAAGGCAAGTGCAGTGCTTCTCCGGCATTTCCATGGAGAAATTCAGGAGGAATTTCCCCATGGAAAGGGTGGGCAGGCACTGGAAGGGGCTGCCCAGGGAGGTTTGGAGTGCCCATCCCTGGAGGCGCCCAAGGAAGGGCTGGAGGTGGCACTCAGAGCTCTGGGCTGGGGACGAGGTTGGGATCAGCTCGGACTTGATGGTCTTGGAGATCTTCTCCAACCTCAATGAACCTGGGATTCCTGAATGTCCCAAATGGAATATCTAAACAGCCATACCTGGGGTTACCCTGCATGCATTAAACACATTGGGACTATATTGAATCAAAACCTGCTTGCAGACAGATTTTGTGGAACAGTAAATGCTTTCCTGAGCAGAGCAGCACCAATTCTGCCCCATCCCTCAATCCCATTCCCGAGCAAATGCCTGGATAAGGAATATCTCTAATCATTCTGATAAGAGGCTCTATCAATACTTTCAAAATGACTAATGGCATTTAACTCCCAGATTCTATTTATAAATGGACTCCACTTAACTCCTTGGATAGCTGACTTTAATAAGCACTTACAGAAGCCTTGTGGAGCACAAACACGTTGCTGAGGCTGGGATGAAATGGTTCTCCAAGGAATACTTGCAACAACGAGTGGTTTGCCTAATGACAGCAAACATACTCCTGTGAAGGCTTTATTTACACAGCCCTCTGATTTATTCTGGAGTTGGGAAAAGGCTTCTTCCCAAACAGGCCAGCCCTGGGGGAAAGGGTATTGGGGAAAGGGTATCGAACCTGCCTTTTTTTTGGGCCGTCATTGAAGCGAACTCCTGCCCGGGAGTGTTTTAGAAACAAACCACATCCACAGCTCTTGGCTAAGCAAATGAGGCTTAATCTCGCTGCTCTGATCTCTGGGAGCTCGGGAGCGCCGCGGCGCTCAGGCAGGTAAAGGTGTTTAACATGTTCCGAGTGTCAGAGCTCGGATTCACCTCCCTGCCTGACATTTGCTGCTTATCTCTGACAATTAGGTGTGCCGAAATCACCTTGTTTGTTCCATTATCACGAAAGGAAGACAGCCCTGCACTCGCAGCTCTGCCTGCAATCTTGTTTTCTGACTCTGCAGCGCGATGGAATTTATTAACCCTTCACTCCTGCAGGTCTTTCGCTTTGGGAAATTTCTGCTTTAAGGTTTTTTAATGGAAAGGCAGGGATTTATTTTTTTCTGGGATGTGATCGGTGATACCCCAGGGATCTGTAATTTGTATAGGATTCATTTCTATATGCCTTGTAAAGTTGATGAATCTCCTGAGAATCTTTACAGAGACTACATAGACAGAAGATATATAATGTCTGTTATTACTACAGACTGGGGTATCCAGAAAATTGAGATTATTAAAGGGGGACATAAGAAAAACCCTCCTAAAAATGTGCATAAAAATATAATATTTTGATTACGTTAGTGATAACAATTTTCCTAACAAACCCTGGTCATTTTTCATTTTGATTATAGTTTTTTTCTCCCTTTCACACCTGCTTTTCATGATGAATTGTGGCTGTTGCTCTGCCTGCTCAAGCTCTGCTGGGGCCACGTGCGTTTGGGATTTGCAGTGGCTCATTTTTAAAGGAGTTGCGTGAAAATGATCTTGATGTGTTTGGAGTCAAAATTAACCTTGAAAGAAAAGTCAAAACACCACAATCTCCATAGCTCCAATCAGTTATAAATCATAGGATCATGGAATGGATTGGAAGGACCTTAAAGCTCATTCCATCCCACCCCTACCATGGACAGGGACACCTTCCACTGTCCCAGGCTGCTCCAAGCCCCAATGTCCAGCCTGGCCTTGGGCACTGCCAGGGATCCAGGGGCAGCCACAGCTGCTCTGGGCACCCTGTGCCAGGGCCTGCCCACCCTCACAGGGGAAAATTCCTGCCCAATATCCCATCCATCCCTGCCCCCTGGCAGTAGAAGCCATTCCCTCTTTTCCTGTCACTCCAGTCCCTCCCAGTCTTCCCCGTTGGCTCCTTCAGACCCTGTTCTGAGTTTCCCTCACAAGAAGTGAATCACTCAATTCATTAACAAATTCAGCAGAATTGTGATGTTCAGCACTCCTGATCCCTCCTGCTTTCTGCATTGTTTAAATCTCTTCAGCTTTCTGCACTGGGATTATTCTTCCCTGCACTGCCTGTAGTTCCACATGCAGTCAAAATTTAAGGTCTTTTTGCTATATTTAGGTTAAAAGACTTTGTTTCTGAAGCAGTTCTTGAGAGAACAGATCAGGCTTTAGCTGTTGCTCATTAACACCTGCCTGCTAAAGTGTACATTTCAGACAGTAACACAGAGGCACCACGGAGCTCACTCTCCATATTTTCTCTAAGAAGGCTTTTTTGGGGTGAATTATAAGGTTTGCTCACAGTTTTATGCTTTCAGCTTCACACTGCTGTCCCTGGAATAAATGCAGCCCTGGAGGATTCCTCTCAAGAGTAACTTCATTCCTTCACTCTCGACAAGAATATGATGAGTCCAGCATTGAGCCATGGTGATGCTATGTGATTTTTAGCCACAGTATTATTTAAAAATATGAATTCATTTACATTATTCAGAACTGCTAAACTTGATGGTCCTCATCCTGACGACCTTTACTTAGAGTTTTGTATAAGTTGGATGAAGGACAGATGAAAATTCACCTGATACACTCCACATATCACAGGCAGCAGTGGTGGAAATCCTGCTCTTTCTCCCACCCTTCCAGCTCCACAGATTTCCTCCCCATGGACTTAAAATGAGAATATTATTAATATTATTATTACGAAGGCTACAATACCTTTCTTTTTGCTAATTAAACCTCTCCCAAGTAGGGAGTTTCCTTAAGAAGAAGAAAACTCAGCAGGGGAGGGAGGATAACCCCCTATGGGTCAGGCTGGCAGGTTGATGGGACAGGAAACAAGCACCAGCATTTCCAGGAATGACTCTGACTCCTTTCCCTTCACACAGGAGAGAAGTTCCTCTGAAGTCAACAGAAATTTTTCTACCTGACACAATTTTTCTACTGCCTGACAGAAGCTTTGGATCAGTCCTGGAGTAAAAAGGAGAAATCCTAAGGTAAATAATGTGTGCAAACAAATTCGTTGTGAAGTGATGTGAGATGAGAAGACCCCAGAGACGACACCTCTGATCTGAGCCTTCCCAGAGCTCTTCAAACACCAGCTCCTGCATTTGCATGAAAGCTGCATCTCAGGGAAGCTTCTAAGGCAACACCACACAGCAACAAAGTGACTGCCACAGCCCTGACATCACTTTGAAAACAGCCTAATTCTCTCAAAATTTGACAATTAATTGAAATTTGGCTACTTGCAATCACTGGAATGAAAGCAAAAAGAGGGAAAGTGTAAAAAGGCAGAGCTGGAAATAAATTGCAGATCCTCTGTTTTAATTGCATCAGAGCTGATGAGCCTTTTGGTGGCACCTAGGAGTCAAATGTCCATGGAAACACAAAAATCCCAAACCGAGTCGAATCCCCAGGAATGGTGATTCCAACTGGCTGAGGCAGTAAGGGACCATCCACAGCAGCTGGATAAAGCTGGATAAATCCCTCCCAACACCACGTGCTGAATTTCCATACACTGATCTCTGCTCAGCCACTGCAAAGGCAGAAAAAATGTGACTTCCACACAGGAGAGCCTGGATGGATCAATCCCAGGAGCAGGGAGAGGGATGGAGCATTGATTCCACACCTGGGGGTACAGAAGAGAGCTGAAGTTTTTGAAATGTACAGAAGAAATAAATGTCTAGGAAGTGAAGGAGTTTTAAGTGACTTCTAAGGCTGAAATTTTGCTCTCAGGGTCAAAAGGCCCCTGCACTTGCCTCACAGAAGGATGGCAGAAATTTTAATTGCTGGTTAGGAAAAAAAGCCATCGTGAGAAAATAATTCCTGTACTCCTTTCAATAAATCAGAGCAAATTCTGGAGAGCTGTGTGTGGATGCAGCCAGGGGGATTTAAATTAGAAATAAAAGGAAGGTTAAGGCTCCAAAACAAATCTCCAAGTGGGAGGAAATGGTGTTGTCACTCACTCTGAGGCAAACTGCAGTGCTCAGGACAGCAGAGTTTGGGGGTGGCCTCTCTAGGCTCAGCTCATTCCCAGCTTAGGAACAGCCTACAGACAGACTTGATGTGAAATCCACCTTGCAATGGACAATCAGGTTAAAAACAGTGACCTGCTGGGCTGTGCTTCTGTGCCTGGGGAGCTGGGGCAGCCCAGTTCAGTCTCCTCATCAGGCTCTAAGGAGAGAAACGGAATTTGCAAAATTCCTGGCTTTTCCTTAATAAATTGGACCATTAGCTGCGGAAATAAAACACAACACGTGGAAAAGAAAACATTACTCCCTGAATAAAGCAAACACACTCTGATTAATTTACTTTCTTTCTGAGCTGACAGCAGAGGTCAGCAAGGAAGACAACAGAAAATCCCATTTTCTCGGCTTGGTTTCAGGTTGTTTAGGGAGGTCACTGTGAGCAATCACCCACCTGGGCACTGAAACATTACCTCGAATTACCTGCAAGTCCTGGCCACTTTTTATCCAGCTGGTTTGTTGTCACATCAGAAAAAACATCAGCACTTTTTCACCTTTGGAAATCTTTTTCCTCAGACACTGGATTTTACCGATTTCTTTTTCCTCCATAAGCTTTCATTCTATTATAATTATAATAAATTATATTGTGAAGTTGGGGCTGCCCCTGGATCCCTGGAAGTGTCCAAGGGCAGGTTGGATGGGACTTGGAGCAGCCTGGGATAGTGGAAGGGGTCCCTGCCCATGGAAGGAGTTTGGAACTGGATGAGCTTTAAAGTCCCTTCTAAACCATTCATTCTATGAAGTGGGAAATAAAGCCACAAGAATAAAATGCCATTTATTTTAAACGATTTCTCTAATCCATTTTTTTTCCCTTTTCCTTTACGTTCATTATTACATTTTTTGCTTAAATATTGTATCCTTTGAGAAACTCATCCCTACAACACTCTTACAACAGCAATTAAAGTGAAGCACTGGCTGGCTCAGCACTAAGTTTGCTCTCCAACCCTAATCTCCCACCTCTTCCTTCAAAGCATCCTGTTCTCCACACTCCAAAAACCCTGAACACGAGAAATAACATTCAGACCACAATTACATTTTTCCAGAAAAAAATTAATTTTAAATGTAATATAGGGATGGGATCTTATCATTGTGGTTTTAGTAGAGGCAATGAATTAAAAACAAAGAAACCCCAAAAAAACCCAAACAAACAAACAAAAAAACAAAAAAAAAAGGAAAAAACCCAAGAAATACAGAAATTACCATGAATTTTATAATATAATTTGTGTTTTCATAGTAAGACTTATAAAGAACAAAGATGTTGCTGGTTAGATGTTCTCCAGCAAAGAATTGCTTCATTTAGACTTATTTAACATGGCTTTTTTTTTTCAGATTTTTTTTGGTAAGTCAATAAAAGATACTGGGGACAAATATTTATTTCATCATTATAAACCACGGAACTGGGTGGATTCTTTTTGTCACTTCTGCAGTGCAGCAGAGAGGTCTATTTGCAGAGAAGCAGAGCCTTTCTTTGATGTGGGTGCTTTTAAATAGCTTAATTGCAAGGCAGATGGTAAGAAACAACACCAAAACCACAAACCCTGATGAAACAAAACCCTGCATAAAGGTGGAAAATTGCTTGAGGAATGCTCTGGTCTCACAGGGAGAAATCTTTCTATTTGTAGCTGGTAACTACAAACTCCAAGGCTGTGATTAGGCTTTAATGTAGAAGAGGTAACACGATGTAGCTGATGAAAACACGTCAACGCAGCATGAGGGAAAGAACAAGGAGGCAACTTTTCCCTCAAAAGAAAAGTTTCAGATCTTCAAACACGCTCTGACTTCAGTAGCAACAATTGGGGGGAAAAAAAAGGCTTCAGTTTCCATACAAAGCATCCAAAATATTTTAGCAAATTTCTTTAGGCTTGTTAACATTATGGGCTGCATAAAATGTAGGATTCTTCGTTGGGTTCCCAGTTTGAGGTGCAGTATGACATCATGGGGGAATTTGGCACAGGACCAAACACAACCTGAAGTCCAGGGGGGCTGGAGCAGCTCCGCTATGGGGACAGGCTGAGAAAATCAGGGATGTTCAGCCTGGGGAAGGGAAGGTTCTGTGGAGCCCTCATGGAAACCTTCCAGTGTCTGAAGGTACCCCAAGGAAGCCAAAGGGACTCTGCATCAGGAACTGGAGTGGCAGGACAAGGGGGAATGGATTCAAGCTGAAAGAGGTTTGTTGTATGCAAGAAATTCTCCCCTGGGAGAGAGGTGAGGGACTGGAATGGAATTCCTGGAGACGCTGTGGCTGCACCATCCCTGGCAGTGCCCAAGGCCAGGTTGGACATTGGGGCTTGGGGCAACCTGGGACAGTGGGAGGTGTCCCTGCCCATGGCAGGGGTGGCACTGGATGGGCTTTAAGGGTCCTTCCACCCCAAACTTTTCCATGGTTCCATGATATTGGTGACACTGTTGGTGGATCCTTCAAGGTGGAGCATGGCCACAGAGGGGGAATATTTGGTGGCCTTATAGGGAATGCTGGAAGCTGCCAAAAAGGGCCTCAGCTCTGGCTGTATTCTCTGCTTTAACCATATCAGTGATATTTATATTGCAGATAAGGAGACAGAGAGGCTTCAAGCCAAATGATGCAATAGAGAAGACACCAAAACATGAGGAAAGCAGTGTCACCCCTTATTTATTCCAAAGCTAGGACTGAAATTCCAGCTGAAATAACACCACCCAACAGGCAATACAAATATTTAGAGGGGAAAAATTATAAATTATGCTCCATTGCAGTCAAGAACCACAACCTTGATAGTCCCCAAAGGACTTCACCTCAGCCCAGGCAGGGCATTAGGAGTGAATTACCCACGGATTGAATCGGTAATCAATGGAAAAGACAAGGTATTTAGAGCACAGATCATAATAAGCACGGCAAGAAAAGCAGTGGACTTTTCTTGTTTCTGTGGAAGGATTGTAAGAGAAAAAAAAGAAAAAAAAATCTGGCCTGAAAGTGAAAATTTGAATTCAGGTTCACAAATCCTTCTGGTGACTTCAAAGTTCTTAAAATTTCTAAACCGTAGGTGTGGGGAGGGCAGACATCCTGTTTCTGAGGAGTCACAGTTGTCATTTTAAGGACTTTTATCTACCAGTGCAATTTCATAGACTCATAGGATGTTTTGGGTTGGAAGGGACCTTAAAGATCATCTCATCCCAACTCCATGCCGTGGGCAGGGACACCTTCCACTACACCACCAGACCATGGCTAAATCTAAATAAATGGTAAAAAAATAAAAATCAAAACAATGCAATTATAACTCCAGGTATGGGCTCTGTGATTAAAATGTGGCTGTTTCAGGAAAGGGCAATAATTTCACATTTTTGAGGGAAGGAGTGAAGGTAAAACCTGGACTTAGATGCAAAAATCCCTAAAGATCCTCAAATAAATATATTTAAAGCACTCTTGAGGTTATTATGTGACAGATTTTGACCACTGGCAGTAGAATTAAGAGCTCTTTGCAAGGTTCTCCATCTAAATTTCATGACTGCCAGATCCTAATCTCAGGTCCATGTCATGCCTTGTTTGTTCCATGGAAAACACCGCTGTGATGCTCCCTGCATATCCATTAGCCTCATTTTTTTCCCTTCTTCTCCTGAGATTCTCCCAGATATATTGCCCTTCTGAGATTAAAATCTAGACCTAAATCTTCAAAGCAATTACATAGACAAAAAGCAGCAATCTCCTGCTGCTCAGGGAGCAGAAATCTCCGGATCGGAAAGCGATGGGAGATTCTCAACCCTGGCAAAAGACACCACATCCTGCAGCAGTGATCAATACCTGGACAAATATTCCTTCCTTGATCTCACTCCTCTACAAAGCTGTAGGAGTTTGTTGCAGATTTTAATGGAAAGACAATTGGACAATATGGATTTTTCTTTCCCCTTGGGAAAGGGTGCGTTTAAAGAGCCAAAGCAAAACAAAGCAGGGGTGGAAACGGCAGCCTGTGTTTGTTTTCTGCCTTTGTTTGAAATAAAATGCTGCTGATTTTTTTGGTGGCCTTGAATACCTTTTTTGGAGTCTTTGAATGCTTTCTTTGGTCTCTCTGAATAATTTTTTTGGAGGGTTTGCTGACTAGAAAGGAGTAAACAGGGAGAAAGAAGCTGCTTTTGAGGTCCTCAAGAGTTGGATTTTTGGAATGTATTGTGCCTGTTTATGTTCTAATGACTGGGAATGACACAAAAATGAATTCATCCTTTTTTTTTACAAAGAAAGCATTATAATGGATCAATCCTAAGTCACTTTATACTGGCTTTGTTCCCACATGCACTTAAACAAGTCATGGTGCCTGGGATCACTACATTGGTATTTATGATTTATTTTTAAAGGCAGGAGGCAAGATTTTTAAAACATTTCACGCCATTGTGATCCCACAACCATCCAAAAGTGAGCAGGGGTTTTTCCCCACAAAGAGACAATTTCAACTTAAATATGCCCAGCAACAGACTTTGCCTTCAGTGTTACCAGAGCTGGGATTTCACTGGAAGCCGTCAATGAACTCCTCATTTTCCAAGGTGGGCATTCAGGTGTGAGGGCAGAAATCAGCTTCTCTCAGGCCTAATTCGTGCCTAAAGTTGTCCAAGGAATTTGAATATTTTTAAGTCATAACTGGACGTGGGAAGTGATGGGTAAACTGTGCCCTGCCTGAAGTCTCGCCTGTAATCCAACACAAAGCAGGCTGGATCTTCAAACATTCCAATATTTCTTGTTGCTGCTGATATGGATGGAATGGGAAACAGGAATACCTGGGAGATTATGGATCAAAATCACTGTAATTTGCAGATTTTACTGCATTACAGAAGAAGAAACCGGGGAAACTTCTTTTTTTTTTTTTTTTTTGGTGCAGTTACCAAAGATTACAGAAGACAAGAAGGTCAGAAAAGGATTAAAATAGAAGAATTTAAGTCTTATCATTAGCCACACTTCTTTTATGCTATTAACAGCAAATCCACTGAGGTTAACATTAAAAAATGTTGTCTATGAGGTTTGCTTGATTTTCAACAGAAATAATTAAATACTGCTGTAGCTGTCTCTAGAAACAAATCCTTCTCAAGATCAAATATCTCCTTTAAGGTACAGAGGGGATTAAGTGCTGTTGAAAAAATGTTCATGTAATTCTATTTAAAGCCATGAATGATGCAGGTAGACAAAAACCTATAGCAGAAGTAAAATAATAATAAAAAAAGCAACAAATATAGGCGGCATTTATAATTTCAGGTACAGAAGAACGCAGCCCCTGGTGCATCCCACAGCACTCAGCTGCAAGTGACAAAGTTAAACGATCCTGCAACACTAAAAAGGGAAATGTAGATTTGCAATAAAAGAATTGAAATGGGTTTTTGCCTAGCAGTACCCTCCAAATCAGCAGCGTGCCCCATTTGCACTAACAAATGGCTATTCCACGAGGCAGCAGACATTTTGATGTGCTGATACATTATTTGGCATTATTGAGAGGGAAGTGATGCTTTGCTAGGGTAAAAAGTGGATTTACCTAAATCAACTCATAGGAATTTGTTACTGGTAACCTCCTTTAACTTTCACTCCGTGGTCTGTTCAATATTTTGGGGTATTTTAAACTGTTCCTGATCTTTAGAGGAGGAAATAATCAGTGGGATCAGAGCAGACACATGAATCACACGTGACTGCAGCTCTGCCAAACCACCATGGGAAAACATTCCGGGGGTGGTTGAATGTTGGTGCTTCCCTGCCTGGTTACACTTTGCCGTGGTTACTTTGGGGAAAAAATGCCTCCTAAAGATCCAGACCCTGAGTCTTTCACCTGGCAGGGCCGGGTTTTCCTGCAAAATGGGAAGACCCCTGTTTCATGGGCGTATCAGGAAGATAAATAACGCTTACGTGGTGTTTTGTGGTGCTCATGGATAAAGACCGTGGAATGCTCTCAGTAATTTCATTGGGATTCAAACTGGAGCTTGATTTCCTTTCCTAAAATTTATATTTTTTGCAGTTCTTTTTAAGATTTCCAGAGGGGAAAAAAGAATTGAAGATTGTAAACCAAGACGAAAGAGTCTTAAATCCTTTGATTCTACTTTTGTTCTAATGGTGAAGACTATCACCTGAAAGGAAGGTTTTATGGCTGAAATATCATTAGCTGCTATGACTGAGGTGTTTAGGACGTGCTATAAATTTCTCTTAACTGCTGCTGATCCTTAAATATAATCCACATCTAAACCTCACATCTAATCAGCCAACTAATCAACTTTTTAATCAACATTTCACGAGTAGTCTTGACCTCCCTAAGACCACAGCTTTATCAATGATCCCAAAAGGCACTGCTCCGAGATTGGAAAATCCTAAGCAGTACATGAGGCTCAGAGTTTGGATTTTTATTCAGTATTTTGACCTTGAAACCTCCGAATTCATCAGATTTGTCAGCGACAAAAGTAAGATCAAGTCCTGGGCACTGGGGGACCCTGTGGCAGTCTTGTTTCTTTTTCATAAGAAGTCACCAAAGGGCAGAGCTGGCAGCTCTCCAGCAGTAGGATGATCCCAAGGGATGATCCCTGGTCACCAAGGGGTTTTCCAGGGCTGACAACCAGGAACCCAGCACCCCTGGCAGGTGAGAGCCAGCACTGCTGCCCCTGAATTTGGCCCCACATCTGGATTACTGCACAGAGCCCACAGCTGCACCTAAAGGAAGCTGCTCCAGAGTGGGGTGTTTTACCCTGGGGATGATCCCAGCGAGAACCAGAGATCTGGGGCCCAGGAAAAGGGAAAAGCCATCCCTGTGCATCCCATGGCAGCCATCCCTCAGCTGGTTGGAGCTCCAGCCAGATGAGCTGGATGTCAAACAACAGCTTTTCACACCAGCATTGATAGACACATTTGGGTTTTTTTCCCCCTGTGGGATTGAGAATGATAAAACCTATTCATGGCAAGCACTTGAGGAACAACGTGGCTCCATATGGGAATGGCCTCTTTGTGCAGCTGCAGCTGCAGGGCTGTCACACAGCACTCACAAAAGGCTCCATCTCCCATCCTTAGCAGGATATTTCCCAGGATTTAGTCCTGCCTGGTGCTGATGGCTGACCTGGGCACAGGTCTGACGTTTAAACAGATTTATTCCTCAGGAACCAGTGCCAGATAATGAATTTCATTCCATGAACACAGCAATAACACAGCCACACATCTCCTCCCTCCTGTCCATTCATGTTCCAAGTTGGACTGAATAACCCAAAATCTTCTATACCAGTATCACCAGCCCTAACTGCTCTCCAGCCCACCATTACTGTCAGTCAAACTGGGGTCTTAACTTTGTCTTTATTCTCACCAACACAAAACTGCAGAAACATCTTTTTTGTCCTTGGCAACACTGAGAATAATGGATTTAATTCCACTTTAAGTATTTCATTCTGATTTTCTACAAGTACAAGAGGAAGCTTGAGTAGCCAAGAGGTGTCCCCCTTCCAGTGAAGGAAAGGATGAGGTGCTTTGGTGAAAATCTGTGGAAAATCTCTTGGATTTATCAAGAAGATTGAGAACCTAGTGATCAATATCAGCTAAAGGCTCCCCACCTGGTGACAGTTACAACCTCCATAACACTGACCTTTTTCTGAACAAGGTTTCAACCACAGGTCCAAATTACAGACGTTTATTACTGGAGATAAAGGAGTAAATCCATTACTGGGGGTAATAACAGGCAGTTCCTGTTTTATGCACACGAGTCTCTGTAAGGGGATCTGGAGAATCCTTTGCCAGTGACTTCTGGCAGTCCCTGAGTGCTGCTGGAGCAGGGCAGAGCATGGGAAGCTGAGTGAGGGACACTGCTGGCATCACACGAGTTCACTGCTGACATCTGTGACCTCCAAGGGCTTTTCTTATCAACATCCTTGGAAATCTTTGGAAATCTCTTTGATTCTCCTTCAGCTGCTGACATTTCTTTACCCTTCCTGTACCACACCCCAAACCACACTCTTGGGGTCTGTGTTTAAAGAGTGTTTTGCTGCTGAAAGGTCACAATAAAAACTCTCTTTCCTGAGATAATTTCACTCTTCCACTTCTTAGTTTCACTCAAAGACATCAGAAAGTGCAAATAAAGGGTTTAAGGGGGTTTTACCCAATGATAGCCTGAGTGATTATTTCCCTGAGACAATTATAATCATCTGGGGTGTTCTTAATGAGGGATTTTGACACGTGGGCTGCAGAGTGACCCCTCTTGTTCTACCTCTGCTTGGAACCCTCATTCCTGGAAGTGTCCAAGGCCAGGTTGGACAGGGCCTGGAGCAACCTGGGACAGTGGAAGGTGTGGAACAAGATGGACTTTAAGGTCCCTTCCAGCCCAAACCATTCCTGTAGTTTCAACAAGGGTGATATTAATAAATTAATAATCAGAGGAATACACTGAGCCTAAGGATTGAGCACCAGCTTTTACCAGAGATACACAGAGGATAAAATATGCTGTTTACCAGCTGAAATAACAATCAGGCTGATTTAGGTTATCAGCTCTTTCATAGCACAAGACAAAATTAAAATGAGCTACAGTGAAGTTAATTTGAGATGTTTGTTTTTTCACTACACTTTATGCACCAAGAAGAGAAAAATTGGTGGAACAATTTCCATAAGAAAGTTGAAACAACTGGTGTTCAGGAGATAACAGGGAGATCTCTGTGTGGAAAAGGATCCTGGTAAATCATCCCTGTCTTCTCGTGCAGAAGTAGACTGAGGAGCTGGGAGATTTTACCCAGGATTAATGTGCTGATAGAAGTTAAATCAATGTTTTTGGGATTTCAGTGTGGGTAATAACTCCTTGTGCCATTTCATAGAGTGCTGGAATGGTTTGGGTTGGCAGGGACCTTAAAGACCTCCCAGTTCCAACCCTCCACATGGGCAGGGACACCTGCCACTATCCCAGGGTGCTCCAAACCCCATCCAGGGGCTCTTCAACATTTCAGGTTGAAGTAGCAAATTTTTTTTAATAGACCAGGTACAGGGCTGACTTCCCCAAAATGTAAAAATTTCATGAAATTGGGCAGAAATGTGGGGACCAACTCTTCAGAATAGCAGTGGCACAGGCCAAAGGCAAATTGTTCAAGGACATGGGACCCTTTGGATTTCAGTGTTTGATGCTGGAACCAAGAGGAAAGGTCTAGACTTAGGAATAGAAAATATCCCATAAAATGTCCCTCATTTAATAGAACCTTTAAGGCCTGAAAAGACCAAGATCATCAAGTCCAACCTCTCCTCACACATTTTGTCCAATAGTTGCAAGTGCAAGTTTATGGAAGAAGCACCAGAATTTCCAAGGGAATGTTTCACATAATTGTTTTATCCACTACATTTCCGTACAGGAAAATGCACATCAGCCAAGCTTTTCTTTTATGCAGGAAACACAAGGAAGCTCTGACCTTGCTGACATTTAGGGGGTTTGATCACTGGCACTAAATGCTTAACAAGCAGAGATTTGATTGTGTGGCACAAAGCCTGCATAATTTATTTTTAATAGTCTGATAAAATCCCTTGCATGGGTGAAAGATGCACAAAGATTTGGATAGTGGAGAGGACTCTCCCTAGAAAGATTTTACATGATGGCTGTGTTATGGGAAGAGTGATGTGGTGTTAAACTGCTGGGAGCTGTTTGAGTAAGAGCTCAATAGAATGGGCTAAATACTCACATTTTAAGGAGGACACGAAAATCAGAGTCTAAAATATTCACTCTCAAAGTGTGTTCTAAAGCTGTGTAAAAGAACATTCTGAAAATACTCTTGGGGGTGAGGTGCAGTGGGCACGGTGGTGTTTGGGCAAAGGTTGGACTTGGTGAGCTCAGAGGCCTTTTCCAACCTTAATGGTCCTGTGATTCTGTGAGAAAGATGGAAGTACCTGACTGCAGTAAAGCTGTTCTTGGTTGGGTTTGTTATCTACTGATATCAGCCCCCCAAACGTCTCCAAACGGAGGTGTCTGGACAAGGACAAACATCCCTGGACAAGGACAAGGATGCAGGACAAGGTGCAGCCAGAGCAAGCCTCGTGTAGGTTTCCCCAACATTTTGGGAAGATTCTGAGCAAATAAAACCCTGCCTGAGCTGAGCTTTGCCTCTCACTGAGCTGCCTCCTTTGCAAGGTTTATTCTTGTAGGCTTTTATGCACCCCTGAAATATATTTGGGTTTAAAACACAAAGCCAGGCTGATCCTTGGGTACAGCCCCTCTTATTACAGTTCTACAAGGCAGCAGCAATACAGAATCATCCTGTGGGACACAAAAACTGGCCTGCATTAGTTAATTTTCACTAGTTTTCATTCAACTTCATTACAGTCATAAGCAATGATCTGTTTTAAGAGAGTGGAGTTTTAATTAAGCTGATTTTTGAGGAGGAAGTTGATGGGATTCCATAAAGAGAGCTCTTTTTCAGTGTAATGAAAGTTGGGATAACTTTACCAAATTCAATTATTTCTTCCCAACACAGCATGAGAAATATTTGGGGAACGACTGAAACAAATCTTAGAGCAAATTATAGCCCTGTCAGAGAACAAGAAATCAGTGTGTCAAAACACGAGGATATTTCTGTGCAAAGCATTCAGCAACTGACTTCATACAGATGATCCCCATCTGAATATTATATTCCTCATTAAATTTATCTACAGCTGGAAAGAGGAATAGTTTCAGTTTGCCATTGGAAATTAAAAAAAATAATAACCCAAATGAAAAACGTCCTCAAACATAATCCAAAGAAGGCTGCAGGAAAATGTTGTTTTAATTCATCTAAGCTCACCCAGTGCTGTAAAAACCTAGGTACAGCTTTACAGCTTTTGTGAGCCCCAAATAACTCCATTTTCTGCAGTAAAACCAGATCTATAAAATCCCAGTCACTCTTCTCACGAGTACATTTTCAATAAGTGGATTTTATATACTGGTTGCCTAAAAGAAGGGCTGATAGTACAGCCACTGTTCAACCATGGACACTGCCCTGTTCATATTTCCAATTACACCAAATGGTGATGAAGGCAGAGATGCTCAAAGATCCTCCTGGTGAGCCCTGGGGAGACTGGCTGGAAAAACAGAGCTGGTGAGAGTCCTTCTCCCATGGATCTGATCCCACTGACATTAGCACCAGGCTGGAAACGAGGGAGCCAGAGGAGCAAGGAGGGAGCAGCAGCACTTGAGGGGTTTTTTGCATCATTTTCTAAAACCAATATCACAAAATCCCAGACCTTAAATCCCATCCCATTTCCACCCCTGCCATGGGCAAGGACACCTTCCACTGTCCCAGGCTGCTCCAACCTGGCCTTGGACGCTTCCAGGGATCCAGGGGCAGCCACAGCTGCTCTGGGCACCCTGTGCCAGGGTCTGCCCACCCTCCCAGGGAACAATTCCTTCCCAATATCCCATCTAAACCCACTCTCTTTTAATCTGAATATTCCCGCTTGTCCTGTCCCTACAGTTCCTAATGAAATATCCATATTTTTTCTTTTCTTCTTTCAAATGAAGATTTTTTTTTTAAAGTTTACACCCAGCATTTTCTTGCAGGGCTGAAATGTGCTGAGCAGTGAGACACAAGTCCTTAAAGGATGCAAAAATCGTAGAGAAAATTGAACTTATTTGCTGGTTTTAATCCACTTTTTCTCTCTCTCTGTGAGAGCTGTGCTTATGATGCAGCATTTATGTATTTTAATTGCTGACACCTTACCATTAACTACAAGACTTAAACATTACCTGCCCAAGTGTAGCTACATTATTGCCCTTATTTGTTCCATTTTTAACTATCTGCAACCTGTGTCCCCAGAATCAACAACTCCCTGCTTCCCTGCACTCCTGCTCCAGATGGAGAGCAAGGAAGCAGCTGCTTGGATGAATATCTCGGTGGTGCTGGACCCTTCCTTGATGCAATTCCTGCTGATTTTCATGTCTTCAGCAAGTCTGAGCCAGGAAATCCTGGAAATCAAAGCATCATCTCTGGCCTTCAGGTCCCTATTGCTAATTAATAATGTTTTCATTGATGAGGGACTATGAAAATCAAAATAAGAAAATTCAGAGCCACCTAGAAATGGCTATTACAGGTGTAAAGCTTTACTGTAGAACCTCAGGAAGAATCTACTCAAATTACCAACAAAATCTGCATGACTTTCCTGCCCACCCAGGCCCTGACAGAACAGGATTCAGGGAATTCCATCCAATCACAGCCGATTTGTGAGCACTTTTGCCTTTTTTTCATGATTATTTGCACTAAATGGGTGGGTCAGAGCCCAGTGGTTCAAGAGAAGGAGATTGACAGGGCCTCACCTTAGAGAGGAGCTGAGATTGTTGCTCAGAGTAGATACTAAGCCCTTATTATTTAAATATTCAAATAAAAATATAGGTGAAAAGGCATCAAATAATTTACTATTTTCACTGGCTCTAATATTTGCACATTGCTTTAATTTTCTTTCTCTTTAAACATTAGTCATCTCCCCAACATATTAAAAATCAAGATGAAATAATGGATTCTCAGGTTACTCGGAGGTAACTCTCACCTTACACAGCAACATTTTATTTTTCTCAGGGAACGTGGGAAGTTTAAGAACTCCACACTCGATTTGAGTTCAGTAGAAAAACTCTACAGCCAAGACTTCTCAGTTTCTGCAGACACTTTTATTTTTTAACACTTTTTTGCGTTAATTAATTTTGGTGTAGAAAGGGGACCATTAATGCTCTGACACAGGGAGCACAGCCAGGGGCCTCAGGTTGGGCAGACAGGGCTGACAGCGCTGCAGAGGAAATAAACTGTAGTGGTTCTGTGCACTAGAACAGCAATTTTCCCAAAAAGCAGAAAGTTTGAAGGCTGAATAGTGCCAGAAATGGCTTCTTTCCCCCTGTTTCCCTCAGAAAACCATTGTTTCCAGAAGTCAAATTGGCACGGAGCAGAAGATGGGAGAAAGTGAACAATTTGTGATATAAGAAATGCCCCCTGGAACTAGAAGTAGAAATGGAGTCAGACTGAGGAAAAACTGAGGGAGAAATGGAGCAGGGTGTCCTAAGGCAGGCAGGAACTGTTCATCCTCCCCCGGTTTCATTAATTCAAGAATTAACCCTCAGTATTAGAACAGAAATTTCTTACAAGCATTGTGACGATGTAATGTGGAAAATGCAAAATGAGGAAGAGTTAGGAAGTTCCAGAAGGGAGTTTTATCAGACTCCATTGAACAGCACAAAGTGTCATCTACTGGCAGTTTGTTTCCCAGAGGTTTGGGAAAATCCCTGTGTGGACTAGAAAAGTGGTGACAGAGTCACTGGGGACTTGCAGAAGCATGGACACACAAGGGAGAATAAATACAGTGGGAAAAGGAATGTTATTAGTGTTATAGAAACTGCAGGAAATTCATGGGAGTGATGGAAAACGGGTCACAGGGTGGCAGTGCCACCAGGAAAGGGCCTTGTGCTGGCACCAGTGTCAGTGCAAAGAGATGGAATAAAGTGACATCTGGAAACACTTGCAAAAATGTGACCTCTCAGAAACCCACAATCATTGAGGTTGGAAAAGGGTTCCACCATCCACGAGGTGCCTGACCCCCACCTTGTCCCCAGCCCAGGGCACTGAGTGCCACCTCCAGCCCTTCCTTGGACACTTCCAGGGATGGGCACTCCAAACCTCCCTGGGCAGTTCCAAGGCCTGAGCACCCTTTCCATGGGGAAATTCCTGCTGCTGCCCACCCTGATCCTCCCCTGGCCCAGCCTGAGGCCGTTCCCTCTCCCCCTGTCCCCTCTGAAGAGCCTGCCAAGTGTTAGATAAAAGAAAGCCACACTTGACAGAAGTAACTTGGTTTGCAGCTACCCCAGTTTCTGTAAGTGGAGAGGTTTTGTGCATTTTTCTGTTTCAGTCTGGCTTTCTGAGCTCTCCCTCTCACAGCTGAGTGGCTCCTGGCAGCTGACACCATTAGGTGACATCTGGTGCCCTGGACTTGCAGGCAGGAGTCTCTTTGTGGTCTCCTCCACCACAGGGCACAGACGGTGGACATTGATCCAGTGACCATTTAGCACAACTGGGAGGGGAAGTAATGAAAGGACACTGCAATTCCCCAGCTCCCTGCTCCAAGTTTTCTCTCCCTTGAGGAAAATCAATGCAAAATGTGAGCCACTTATCTGATATTTCACATCCAGGAAGGTGCAAGCACAAGCACAACCCTGAAAATCTAGAAATGCACAACTGGTGTTTCCTCAGATGGCTTTTTTCTCTAAAAAATAAATTTAAAAAAATAGCAAAAGAAACACAGGCATAAAAATAAAAGCAAAAAACCCCACATCTCCACAAAACCCCGAAGAAACAAAGAGCTAAGCAAGCTCCCCAAATTTTGTGAGTAGAAGATCATGGCAGGATTAGCCACAAAGCCATTAAAAAGTCTCACTAAGGTCACTGTGATTGTCTGGAGGGCAAAGGTTGTTCAGCAGTGATTGTGCTTCAAAACACAAACCACATCCAATAACACCACCAGCTGTAGCAAAAATAACTCCAATAAAAACCTTCATACTTCTTTTTGCTTACACTTTTTAAATTTCCTTGGCCAATCATTTCCAAGAGGGGCTGTCCTGGTGTTAAAGAGCTTCCAGGTCCATTATAGATAAAGCTCCAGCTATTGATCAGAGCATTTCCCACCCCAAGAACCAGGACCTGAGGTTTTGAAACCTGTTTTTCTGTGGCAGCAGAGCAGCTGGAAACATAGGAACTATTCAGGCTCCTATCTGAGCATCATTCCTGGCTCCAGAGGTCACCTTTGCTGGGGGGATCATTAATAAGCTGCACATTTTGCAAGGATTAACACCCACTAAACCTTGGCATTTATTCCAGAGACGGAGATCAATGGGGCACTTTAGCACTGGACTAACAACATCCCTGAGCTGCTTCTTTCCCTCTTTAATCATCTTTGAGGGGGGGTGCAGAGGCAGCAGTTCAGAGGGTTTGTTTTCTGGTTTATTTGTGGAGCTGGGAACTAATTAATCCCCTCGTTATCAAAGCAGAGCCTCTGGTCGGGGTTGTCCATAACTCTGCTCCGTCACTGTGAAATGGAGACCTGAACAAACCACATGGAGACAAAGCCTGAAGTTCAGGCAGAGGAAAGAGCTTTGTGGGATACAAACAAGGGATAAAGTAGCCTAATTCTGCTTCTTTGATGGATCTAGCATGGAAAAAATAAAAAGACCAATGAGCTTTTTACTTTGAATTGTGTCTTTTTACACTCAGCAGAAAATCTGTTTGAACATTTATCTATGTTAACCCTGCAGATCCCCTTTTTTTAGTGTCACATCTCCATCATGTGTGTGTGTGTCACGAGTAAAGTAAAATCTACAAAAACTGCAGAAGAAACAGCTGTTCTGGATGCAGGTGCATTTCCTATAATTGACATTGTTTTTTCTGTATTCCCATTCTTCCCCAGAACTCACGGTGCTAAAACACACGGAGAAGGCACTTAGTGCTCTCTCTCCAGCCACAGGGTAAGAGCACAATAAGGATTTAAAAATAATAATTTAAAATATATTTACACAAAAAGGTAAAAACTGTGAACATTTCTTCCAGAACAAATTCCTTTCCTTTTTCTGGAAGGCTGCAGGAATAAGGAGCTTCATTGCTGGAGTGATTGGACCACCTCCCTTCCTCATGGTGGTCACTGGCCCAGAAGTCAGGAAGAATTCAGGTTGGTTTGGTTTGGATGGGTTTTCTTAGCTGTTTCTCTGCTCCAGCAGCAAACTTTTTTGGGAATTCAGAGCGTGCTAATCCATTTTTGTTGGAGTTTAAGACCTCTTTTTGCAAGAACAGATCATTCCCCAATGCTTGCACTGCTCAACTATTGAGCTTGTCCAGCAGCTCAATTGACTTCACAGCACATCTTAATTTTTACAAAGCAAGTGAATTGTGATAGATTTTTGCTCTCAGGATTCCAATGTCTGTCTCTGACAAGACTTCAAGGAATATTCACGAGACAAAGGTGGTGTAACTCCATGAATCTGAAATTACATCACCTGAGTTGAAAAACAGTTGCAAGGTTGCATTCATGAAAAATTACGTTGAAATTTACTTTACAACATGTCTAACAGGATTGAGGGGAAACAAAGCCAATAATTTAGGAAATGTTCACTGAATTAACACTGTAAAATTAATTAATTCAATCTTACCTGAGCAGTGCCCTGGATTCCTAAAGATGAGCAAGCTGAGATAGGGGAGGGTGTCCCTGCCCATGGCAGGGGATTGGAATGAGGTGATCTTTTAGGTCCCTTCCAACCCAAACCCTTCTGCAATTCTGTGATTCAGAATTTTAGAGTAACCAAACCCCTCTGCATGGTGTAAACACCAAAGAACAATTTAGGCTGGTTAATGGATGAATTTCAGAGCAGAAGGTGGCACCGACTGAGTAAAGCACCTCATGGGATGGGATCATATTCCTTTGGTGAAAAAACCTCATCTTGGGCCTTACTTTTTGCCTTTGTGGTTGCAGGGATTTGCCCTTGAGCAAGCTGATGCTTGTGCACAGTGGAGAGTTTAGATCATGTTAGTCCTTGATCTAACTCAGTTACAAAGTTGATAAAGACATCTTGGGTTTATCTCCTCTGTCTACAGGAGAGATAGGAAAGCTGGAAGGCTCCGCTCCTGAAGACACGGTGACAAAACCCCCCGTGTATCATTCCAAGGCATCTCCAATTTCCACCGAGGAAATAGAGGAGAAAGGGTCTTCCAGACTGAGTTTTTGCAGGAGACACCTTGGCTCAACTTCTAATTCCCTCCTGTCTCCCAGCCTGTGCTCCTGATTCTCTCCTGTCTGCTTTATAGACCAGATCCTATCTCCTGGGTATTTTTAGCCTACGACAGCGTCCTGAAAGCTACACAAGGACATCGTGCACTTCATCCTGAGACAGGGAAACTTTTGTCACTCCAGAGCCAACTTTTGAGGTGACTGGAGGCCCATCCCGGGCTGCTGAGGTTGCCCCAGTTTGCAGGAGTTGTCCGTGCCCTGACACTGTCAAAACTCCCTTCCTTAATGGTGGAAAAGTTTTGTTTATGGGATTTCTGACAGCTGGAAGCACAACAAGGTTACAGAGGTTCAGTTGGGGTTTTTTGATCATCAGTGTTTGCTTTGGTTTTGTTTCTTTTTCTTAAAATGTGGGTTTTTTTCTGACAGAATATCACAATTCTTTAAAAGCAAAATATTTCACAAAGAAATGTCAATCTCAATGAATTTTTGTTTTGACAGAGTATTGGGCAAACCCACAACATTTGGGTAACATGCAAATGTTTTATCTTGACCTCTAGGAAAAGACTGTTTTAATATTGAAATTTATCATCACTTCCTGCGTCGTTCTCAAAGGTATGGGTCGAATCTTTAATAGGGTATAAGATAGTTCAGAAAAATCTGAATCAGAACTTTACAAGTTCTGATAAAAAGAAAATTCAGATGTTCAGAAGTTCAAAATTCAGCCCTTGAAGTGTTACAGTCTTTCTTGAATGAAAAAACTGAGACCATAGAAAGGTTTGGGTTGGGAGAGACCTTAAAGCTCATCCAGTGCCGCCCCTGCCATGGCAGGGACACCTTCCACTGTCCCAGGCTGCTCCAAGCCCCATCCAGCCTGGCCTTGGACACTGCCAGGGATCCAGGGGCAGCCCCAGCTTCTCTGGGAATTCCATTTCAGGGCCTCCCCACCCTCACAGGGAACAATTTCTTCCCAATCTCCCATCCATCCCTGCACTCTGGCAGTAGAAGCCATTCCCCCCATCCTGTCTCTCCATCCCTTGTCCCCAGTCCCTCTCCAGCTCTCCTGGAGCCGCTTTAGGCTCTGGAAGGTGCTCTAAGATCTCCCTGGAGCCTTCTCCAGGTAAGCACCCCCAGCTCTCCCAGCCTGGCTCCACAGAGATCTTGAAATGAACAATGAACCTTTTGAAGAGAGGTTTCTAAAAATTTTTGTTTCCATTCTCAGTTGGAAATGGAAAAGTTTTAAGAGCATTAATTTTGTCAGCAACTGAAAAATTCTGTTCCCAGTCTTGTTAGACAAGAAATGCATAAAGAAATTATTTTATTTTGACATGGAAAAGGCTCAATTTTTAATAAAATTTTAAAATTGGCTATGAGAAACTTGGGTTAATCTGTTGCGAGCCAGTTTTAGTCTATTTACTCTTGATACCACTTAAAAAAAGCCCTGTAATTATTTAAAAGAAAATTTTAATGAGGAAATACCTAAAATTCCATTTTAAATTTTATTCCTAATTAAAAATAGAGCTGCTAATTATAATGCCTATCTCCTTTAGAAGGTGCTGCAAGGCTTAATTAATTGTCGGTAAAACTCATTTGAGAAGTGCACAGGATGGAAGTGTAAAATTGTTTATGTTAATGAGAAGGAGGCTCAGAGAGCTCTGAATGAGGCTGGCAGGGGCTGCTGGGCACCCGTGTGGGCATTCCAGGAGTTCCCATGTCCTGCTGTTCCCATTTCACAAACCAAGAGCAGCCCAGGACAGCTGAGGTGCTTCCAACGTCATAAGAGAAATCTCCGGGAGAGTCGGAGGGGCACTTGTGCCAAGGGATGGAGGGACAGGACACAGGGAATGGCTTCCCACTGCCAGAGGGCAGGGATGGGTGGGATATTGCAAAGGAATTCTTGGCTGTGAGGGTGGGAAGGCCCTGAAATGGAATTCCCAGAGCAGCTGGGGCTGCCCCTGGATCCCTGGCAGTGTCCAAGGCCAGGCTGGACACTGGGGCTTGGAGCAGCCTGGGACAGTGGGAGGTGTCCCTGCCATGGCAGGGGTGGGGCTAGATGGGCTTTGAGGTCCCTTCCAACCCAAACCACTCTGGGATTCAGTGATGAACCTAAGTAACTTTTCCTCACTATCAGAAGGACTCTCCCCTGCCTGACTCTGCCTTTTCTCTGCTGAAGCAGTCCCAAGAGGGAAAATGGAAATCTAAGAAGGTTTGAAGTTTGTATCAGAATTTATGTCTGTGCCACTTTAGACAAGCAAGTGTCCCCTCCTTTTTTTTTTTTTTTTTTTAATTTGTTTGATAACATAGGAAGGGGCAATTAAGTGCTTCAGGATGTCTGTGAGTGCTGGGATGGGATTCTAGTGACAACTCCCACCCCTTGAGTGAACCTTACAGAGCTCAGGACGTGATTATGGGGACCAGGACCAAACAAAACTGTTTCCACTCCTGTTCTGAACCTAATCCCGTGTAGTGACCCAGTTTTTGAGGAGAGAGGTTTGTGATTACCTGACAGGAGCTCATATTTGTACGAGAGGAACAGCAAGAGCACATTTAATCTTTCATGCTCCGCTCTGACAGCTGCGCTTTCGCTCGCTCAGCTTTCTTGAAGGATGAGCCAGGCAGAGCTAATTTTTATACATCCCAAATTTCCAGACAGGGATATGCATAAACTGTAGGAGCTGTTTATCTGATTGAGGCACTAATTGTGTGGGTCCTAGCTCGAGCAGCACGGGGAAGGCAGTGCATTTCACGCTTAATACCAGGGAAGAGACACGCAATGCTCAGCGGATAAAGGGCTCCTAGTCCCAGCTGGGAAAACAGTTCCATTATCTCCCAGCTGCATAGACCTTCCATACGGCTCCGTTCTGCCTCGCTGAACACTCTGCCTCGCTGAGAGCTCCACACAGTCCTGCAGAAAATTGTAAAGATCCTGAGACATTTCCCTGCTCCGAGCTGTAAGTACAGAATCGCGCTGGCTGCTGCAGTGTGGATGCTGCTGGGGCTGCGTTTGCCGGGCTGGGTTTTTATCCTTCCTCGCTCGTTTGCATTTGCATAAGGGGGAGAGAAGGGGGAAAATTCGCTGCTTTATTTCTGCTGCGTGTCTGGAAATGGCTGATGCTCCAAATGTGTGTGTTCTGGGCAGAAAAGGACGTGTAGAACGGATTTGTATGCGTGTGAGGGCTGAGACAAACAGAGCCCAGACTGTGCTGGTCACAGGCACCACAGGTACATTATTGAGGCTATCACAGCTCTGTGCTGCAGTGAAATGGGCAACACGGAGCATGACAGTGCTAATTTTGGCACTTTCAGATGACTTTCTACAGCATATTAAAAGCTGAAGTGGGTAATGAGAGCCTAACCTCATTTCTGCCAGCTGAAGGTGGAAAAGCAATAAACATAAATCTGCAGGAAAACGTAGGTAAGCCCAGAAAAGAAAGTTTTTCCCTGTTGCTCATTTGAATCATCAAAGGGAAATATAAAGCAAGTTCACAGCCTGCACTGCACTTCGGGTCTGCATCCAAAGATTTGCAGGAGTGTTGGTTTGGACATTGGTCTTTATTTACACTGCATGACACAGCTTAAAGGATATGACACTTCATCAAAAGTTTGGGAAGTCTGTGGTTCCAGCAGCAAGTGCCTGGCTAGAACTTTCTGTTAAATCCTATATTCCCATGGTGCTTTTTGGGTGAATCCTTGGATTCAGGCAGTGGTTGCATGTGGAAAGGGGCTCCTCCAGCAGCATTTGCATAAGCAGGATGCTCCAAGCTGGTGATTTCCTGCAGCATTTATGGAGCTGAATGATCAAGCAAAATGCAAACACTCTGCCAATAACAGTTACTTGTCCTTTTATCAGCACTGCAACCCTTTGCAGATAAATATTATGAGTTAAAAGCCAAGTATTTCCTCCTCCAAAGTAGCATTTCCACCTCCCCCCTTTTATTTTTCTCCCCCAAAGAGAGGAGCCTCGTGAGTTCCACACAAAGTTCTGAAAGTTCAGAGAATTTTTCTGTGTGTGCCACTAAACCCTGCAGTGTTTGTGATTCCAGGCACCACATCCCCACAAATAACCCATCCTCATCAGCCAGCTTTGCCTTTGGTGCTCCAGAGGCACTGTGTCAGTGTTTCACATTCCAGGAGTCTCTGCTTCACAGGTTTTATGACAATAAAAAGTCCCAAATCAGTACCTTTATGAAGTTAGAAACAACCATAGATCACATTTTAGTGTGTAAAAAGAAAAATAAACCCCCCCAATGTTTGCAGCTGCAGGTTTCAAATCCTGGTGAGCTACTGCTGGCCATGGATTGCAAGTTTTACCTTCCATGCTGAGGATAAAATTATAAATAATCCATAACAACCTAAGTGCTTTAAATCAAGCAGGAGCCATGTCTCTTTTCCTTTGCTTCCAGCTTTATGACCACTATTAAAAAGGTCTGTGGTGCATAATAAGCTACCCTAAAATTAATTTCTTGCCATGGAAGCTAGTGTTTCCCCTCACAGAACAAGGTGCCAGTGTCCCCAAGGGGACTTAAAACACAAAGCTGGGTGGCTCAAAGCACTATTTGTGTTTGGAATGAGAATTTTCATTAGAAGATATTTTGTGAGTATGTGGGAATAGATCAGCTCTGCAAAACAGCATCAAATTTGTATTTCCCCCCAAAACTGCGTTAGCTGCATGTTACTACAACATAACTGAGTTTATTGCAGAAGATTACCACAGATCGGCCTCTGCTCGCCTTCCTCAGGGAAAGAGAGACACAAAAAACATCTTAATGGTGCCCTGCTTGTCCCAGCCTCTCACCCACCCTGTCCCTGGAGCAGGGAAGACTTGTACAGAGGAGGAAAACCAGCAAGTCTGGCCCAAAAAGTCATTTATTCCTTCTTCCCAAAGGCTGCACTCAGAGCTGGTCACAACTCTGTGCTTGGGCAAGTTTGTAGCCTCATCTCTGCAAGAGGGAATCTCTCCAGAAGTAGAGATGGAAAGAAAATCAGGCACAGTTTTACAACTACAGCTTCCTCTGTGGTAAAAACCATCCCTGGGACACTAAAAAAACCCCAGACACAGCAGAATTTAGGTGGTTAGGTGACCTTATTTGCATCCAAAAACTATCAGGCGCCACAAATCTCTTATTTACACAAAGGCTTTCTACAAGTGCAGAGTATGCAAGGAAAAACACACACCTCAAAAAGAGAACAAAGCACCTTCAAGTGCCTCAATCACAGCAAATAAGAACAACCCCTATCAAAACAGATAAGGGCACTGTAATTAAGAGTTCTCCATCTTTGGGAGGAAAAGTACCACACACAAATATGAGCCAGAGCATCAGAGGTATGGAAACCCTACCTCAGTGCTAGGAAGGTGCTAAACACCCCAGGTCAGCGCAGAGTAAAGAGCCAGCAAGGTATTTTTGCACTACAACACCCCATGGGGACTTCAACTCATGAGTTTCAAAGGCTGGAGTTTTTCCTTACCTTCCTGCTCTCAGCTCCATCTCCTCTCCCCCAGGAAGCTCCTCCAGCCATGGCTTTTCCTGGTGGATCAGGTGCAGCTGCTCAGCACTTCCTGCTGTTTTTATTCTTGAGGGCACACGTGTTCCTTGCTCTATGTTTTGGGACTGCAAAAAGGATCTTTCTGTCTTGTTGCAGCCTTTCAGTGCCTAAAGGGGCTCCAGGAGAGCTGGAGAGGGACTTGGGATGAGGGATGGAGGGACAGGACACAGAGAATGGCTTCCCACTGCCAGAGGGCAGGGATGGATGGGATATTGGGAAGGAATGAGGGTGGGGAGGGGCTGGAATGGAATTCCCAGAGAAGCTGTGGCTGCCCCTGGATCCCTGGCAGTGTCCAAGGCCAGGTTGGACGGGGCTTGGAGCAGCCTGGGACAATGGGAGATGTCCCTGCCCACAGGATGAGATGAGCTGTAAGGTCCCTTCCAACCCAAGACATTTTATTATTCTATGATCTCATATCTTTATTCATTTTGGGGTCTTTGTGTTCTGGGTTTCCTGCAAGAGTTAAAACTCCAGAGCACGCAGTTAGTTTAGAGGCTAAAAATACACTGAGAGAGAGGGATGGGGAGGAAGGGGCTGGGGAGAAGAGTAACTTCCTTCACCTAGAGCCCCTGATGTATTTTTAGCCTCTAAAGGCCAGAAGGAATGGATCAAGTGAGTCAGAAAGGCAATTTGTTTTATTAAAATTCTTGACAGCATCTGCTGTAATGCTCTTGTTAGAAGAGATGGAAAACATCAGAAAGATGAGAGCAGCCTGTCCTTGCTCTTTCCACCACACAATAATATGGAAAGGAGCCTAATTGCCTTCCCAATAACTGGTTTTATTGGCTGTATCCAAACTCAAGCGACCCAGGTACACAACGACCCTCCCCAGGCTCCTCTCCCAGCTCCCACTAGAGGCAGCTCAAACAAATAAAAACATTCTGCCTACTTTCCCTACAATAACTCCTGACTCTTCTTCGGGACACCCTGATGTGATCACCAATAGGATCCATTTTCTTTACAAGATGCTTCAGAAAAAAATATAATTGTTTGGTGTTTGGTAATGAATTCAGCTCTCCCATGGCTGTGACCAAAACATGAGGATCCCAAATACCTCTTTATGGTGGTGCCTGCAAGGAATCTTTTATTAAAATTCTCTTATTAAACTTATCTCTTATTAAATGGGGGAAGATTAGCTGGCAAACAAGGACCCTCTGCTGCAAAAAGTAGTGTAAAAATCAATAGTGTGCCTTTGAGCAGCACCTGATTTTAATTCCTATCCCTGTGATTTACACTGGGAATAGAGAACCTGGTTGGGATGAAGTTCTGCACCAAGTTTCTCACAGAAATGAGTGAATTTTCAGACATTTAGTGATTATTTCTGCTTCAAACACTCCTTTTCCTTGTGTGTGTATTTGATGTTTCACCATGTGCCACTGCCTGGTCCATGGTGAGGTCCGGACATCAGGAATGGGCCTGCCTGGATCACAAAATGCTTGGCCCTGTTTCTGGAACCCTGGTGCACTTGAGCCATTGAAATCCATTTCTCCCAGACACTGATTCCCTCGCAGAGTTTGGCGTGCACAGAACACGAGTGGTACCTTTGGTGACAGAAATGGGGATTAAAAGCACTGAAGTTTCTGCAACTTCATCTCTTCGAGCAGTTTCGGATAATCCTACCATGAAATTGCAAAACCAGCGGGACCAGAGCAAACCTCCCTGGAAATTGTGCTCCCTCCATTTGTAAAGGAAGCCAGATAAGGTGTAGATTGTTATCAGCTAAATGAGACAGCTGTGTCACATGGGCTCCCCAGCATCCCACCCCTCAGCTGAAAACCCTCAGTCACGACAGAATTTGGGCTGGTGTGCAGTGGATCTGTGGATCCCTGCCTTTCCCAGGGCATTGCAGCTTCCAAGGAGCTTTGTCCTTGAGCCAAGAAAAGAAAACCAAAAATAAAATCCTCCCCAGAACCAGCACAGAGCCACACTGGGCATCCACGCCACGACCTCCAGCAGAGCCGCTGATTCCCCCTTGTGCCTCAGTTTCCCTTCTCTGGTCCATCAGCTAGCAGCCACTATTCCAGCTATGGCTGATGCTCTAGAGTGGGATAACCCTGGCTGCTGAGTGCTGGGAACTGTTTTACTCATGTCACTGTCACAGGTACCACAGCATTTAAGCTCTCCTCACACTGATGACACTGTGCTGATTTCCATAATTTGCCCACTTAGCCCCAAACGGGTTTATTTTTCTTCAGGTGATAATAGCAGGGAAGCTCTGCAGTCCCCAGTGAGGAAATTTCTCTGCCAGAAGTTGTTTTGTCTGCTGGTTGAGCAGGAGCACTTGGGCTGCACAGCGGGTTAGAGGTTTTACCCCTGTTAAAGGCACTTAAACTGCCACCTTTCCCTCAGCACTGGTAGCGTTAGTGGTGACACATTGCTGCAGCCTCTCCACAGAGGTCACCCAGCCCTTTCTGGAGCCATCACACGAAGTTCAAAGCCAGATATATTATATTTAACCCTCTCCTTTCCTGTGTTACTCCAAAACTACTGGAGGTGCAGGTCTAATTTCTTCCCTGAACACACTCTGGTCTCTCTATTCCGTCAAATCCATGAGTTAGGTTGGTATTTTCAGTCCTGGCTTAATTTTCCCACCCCAAAATCCAAATAAATGCAGTTGCTATACAACTATAATGCCTGGACAGCTGCATTCCCATCTGTTTGTGAGGCCAGAGCCACAGGGGAAAGACTTGTCAGAGGGATCTTCTTCTACTTACAAGGAAAATCTTTGTTTCCTACCACATTGGAATAGGAATAGTTATTCATGGATTCCTTTGCAAAAGCCTGGGCTAGTGGAAGGTGTCCCTGCCCATGGCAGGGGGTTGGAATGGGATGATCTTGATGGCCCCTTCCAACCCAAACCCTTCTGAAAAACCTTACATAAAAATAAACAGACTCATTATTTAAGGAGGGAATTCTTGTAGAGCTGAATGTGCTCTAAATATTTGTTGTTGCTGTTTAAGTACCAAGTAGCTTTTGACCAGGATAAATCAGGGTGGTACCTGTGCAAACATTCCCAGGAAAAACACCTGTCCCAGGCTGGAGTGGTGAGAAATGCAGGTGTGGTGAGGAAGGGTGAGGAGGTGGAGTGCCCATCCCTGGAGGTGTCCAAGGAAGGCCTGGATGTGGCACTCAGTGCTCTGGGCTGGGGACAAGGTGGGGATTGGGCACAGCTTGGACTCAGTGACCTCAGAGGGCTTTTCCAAGCTCAGTGGTTCTGGGATTCTGGGAAATGCCCTTGCTCAGGTGGGGCTCCTGAGAAGAGAGAGCAGAGTCCATGAGTGAGAGCCCATGGCTGAGAGCCCATGGCTGAGAGCCCATGGCTGAGCCCATGACTGAGCCCATGACTGAGAGCCCATGGCTGAGAGCCCATGGCTGAGCCCATGGCTGAGAGCCCATGGCTGAGCCCATGGCTGAGAGCCCATGGCTGAGAGCCCATGGCTGAGCCCATGGCTGAGAGCCCATGGCTGAGAGCCCATGACAGCCCATGACTGAGCCCATGGCTGAGCCCATGGCTGAGAGCCCATGACAGCCCATGGCTGAGCCCATGGCTGAGCCCATGGCTGAGAGCCCATGACAGCCCATGACTGAGCCCATGGCTGAGCCCATGGCTGAGAGCCCATGGCTGAGCCCATGGCTGAGCCCATGGCTGAGAGCCCATGGCTGAGAGCCCATGACAGCCCATGACTGAGCCCATGGCTGAGCCCATGGCTGAGAGCCCATGACAGCCCATGGCTGAGCCCATGGCTGAGCCCATGGCTGAGCCCATGGCTGAGAGCCCATGACTGAGAGCCCATGACAGCCCATGGCTGAGCCCATGGCTGAGCCCATGACTGAGAGCCCATGGCTGAGAGCCCATGGCTGAGCCCATGGCTGAGAGCCCATGGCTGAGAGCCCATGAGTGAGAGCCCATGACTGAGCCCATGGCTGAGCCCATGGCTGAGCCCATGACTGAGCCCATGACTGAGAGCCCATGGCTGAGAGCCCATGACTGAGAGCCCATGGCTGAGAGCCCATGGCTGAGAGCCCATGAGTGAGAGCCCATGACTGAGCCCATGGCTGAGAGCCCATGGCTGAGAGCCCATGACTGAGCCCATGACTGAGAGCCCATGGCTGAGAGCCCATGGCTGAGAGCCCATGGCTGAGCCCATGAGTGAGAGCCCATGGCTGAGAGCCCATGGCTGAGCCCATGGCTGAGCCCATGGCTGAGAGCCCATGACTGAGAGCCCATGACTGAGCCCATGGCTGAGAGCCCATGGCTGAGAGCCCATGGCTGAGCCCATGACTGAGCCCATGACTGAGCCCATGGCTGAGAGCCCATGGCTGAGCCCATGACTGAGAGCCCATGGCTGAGCCCATGGCTGAGCCCATGACAGCCCATGACTGAGCCCATGGCTGAGAGCCCATGGCTGAGCCCATGGCTGAGAGCCCATGGCTGAGCCCATGACTGAGAGCCCATGGCTGAGCCCATGGCTGAGAGCCCATGGCTGAGCCCATGGCTGAGAGCCCATGACTGAGAGCCCATGGCTGAGCCCATGGCTGAGCCCATGGCTGAGCCCATGGCTGAGAGCCCATGACTGAGAGCCCATGGCTGAGCCCATGGCTGAGCCCATGGCTGAGAGCCCATGACTGAGAGCCCATGGCTGAGCCCATGGCTGAGCCCATGGCTGAGAGCCCATGACTGAGAGCCCATGGCTGAGCCCATGGCTGAGAGCCCATGACTGAGCCCATGACTGAGCCCATGGCTGAGAGCCCATGGCTGAGCCCATGGCTGAGCCCATGGCTGAGCCCATGACAGCCCATGGCTGAGCCCATGGCTGAGCCCATGGCTGAGCCCATGGCTGAGAGCCCATGGCTGAGAGCCCATGACTGAGCCCATGGCTGAGAGCCCATGGCTGAGCCCATGGCTGAGAGCCCATGGCTGAGCCCATGACAGCCCATGGCTGAGCCCATGGCTGAGCCCATGGCTGAGCCCATGGCTGAGAGCCCATGGCTGAGAGCCCATGACTGAGCCCATGGCTGAGAGCCCATGGCTGAGCCCATGGCTGAGAGCCCATGGCTGAGCCCATGGCTGAGAGCCCATGACTGAGAGCCCATGGCTGAGCCCATGGCTGAGCCCATGGCTGAGAGCCCATGACTGAGAGCCCATGGCTGAGCCCATGGCTGAGCCCATGGCTGAGCCCATGGCTGAGAGCCCATGACTGAGCCCATGACTGAGCCCATGGCTGAGAGCCCATGGCTGAGCCCATGGCTGAGCCCATGGCTGAGAGCCCATGGCTGAGCCCATGGCTGAGAGCCCATGGCTGAGCCCATGACAGCCCATGACTGAGCCCACGACTGAGCCCATGGCTGAGCCCATGGCTGAGCCCATGGCTGAGCCCATGACTGAGCCCACGACTGAGCCCACGACTGAGCCCATGACAGCCCATGACTGAGTCCATGACTGAGCCCATGGCTGAGCCCATGCCGTGTCCTCAGCGCACTCCTGCTCAGGTCTCACACAGCCCTTTCTGTCCCCTGTGTGCTGGGCAGCTGGACACAGAGCTATAGGTTTAAAGCACCATTTGGCCACTTTTCCATACATTTTTCTGCCTGTTAATAGGCTTATTCACCCCCTGTGCTGCTGCCATGCCCCAAACACGAGTCCAGTGCCATGGGTCCATCCTTGCCATGGTGCCAGGGCTGCTTCATCCCCTCTGCTGCCCCTCTCCAGGTCTGATTCAATCTGAGACATCACCTCAGCTTTCAGTCACTGCCTGAAGCAAAGGAGAATCCTGGCTTATGAACCTGCTCACAATTGCTGCAGTTCCAGCCGGGAATAAACTGTTCTTAACCTAAATACTCCTCTGAGGACACTGAGCTTGGGGGAAGAAACATAACTGTGCTGTATCTAGTGCAAGCAGGGATAAGAGAGCCTGGATATGCTGGATAACTTGGGAAAGCAGTTGGGAAGAGAGGGGAGGGAGAGGAGAACAGTGGTGAATGCAGCTAAACAATAATGACCACTTTAGATTGCAGTAAATGCAATGTTTCCAAATAAAAACAGGCTATTGAAGCTACAAAGAATGGAAAGGCTGCCAGAGTGAAAGATTTGTCCAAAAGCAGCCCAAAAAATACCTCAAGGAGAAGGAGAACTGCAGTGTGTTGAAGCCCCTGCCACAGTGGGGGTGAGGTGGGGCTGAGGTTGGCGCTGGGCACCACAGGGAGCAGCACCCATGGAATAATTGATATGGCAAATTAAAGGGTGGTAAAAATGATAGATTGAAGTGGGAAAAGCTCGGTGAAAGAAGAGCTGATGTGGAGTTAAATTGGCAGGAAAAAGATTTTTTCACTTTAATGCAGTATGCCCACTAAGGTGAGCCAGGATCCACCACTGAATCTTAGAGAAATCTTGCTAACAAGAGACTTCACAGGTATTTTGGGATGCTGTGAGGAAAGTTGTGGGGAGAGCTGTTTGGAATTATTCTGTACTTGAGGTATTTCAGCGTTAATTGCACAGCCTTACTCAGAGATTACTAATTTTCAAGTTAGTCTTACCGAAGGTGTTGAATAATGGATGATATTAAACTTTGGGTTGGGGATTCAGGGGATTGATCTGGAAGACATAGGTGAGACATCCCCAAAATCAAACTCCTGTCAAAAATTAGCAGAATAAAAGTTATGTTTGAAGTGCAAGAACTGAGAAAAAGCACTTTTCTCACTGATTCAGGCAAAATAAAAATGACTAAGCCCGTCACTATTTTACCTCTTTGTCTGGCTGACTTTCTCAGCAAGATTGATTCCAAATCCATCTAAGCCCTGAAAGGAATTAGCAGGAAAGCGCTTTGTTGGAGGATGCTGAGGGGGTGGGTTGAGCAGCCAGAGAAGCAGCAGCAATAGCCAAAAATAAAGCCCCAGCCCTGATTAACCAGGGGGCCCTGTTAGGTTCACTGAAGTATGCGTCATAAAACCTCTCACTTGAATCCCCAGAGGCAAAAGCAACACTTTGAGAGAATAAAAAGCAGGTTAGAAAGTGTTTGTGAGATCATAAAATCAGAGAACACAGAGACCTTAAAGCCCATCCAGTGCCACCCCTGCCATGGCAGGGACACCTTCCACTGTCCCAGGCTGCTCCAAGCCCCAGTGTCCAGCCTGGCCTTGGGCACTGCCAGGGATCCAGGGGCAGCCCCAGCTGCTCTGGGCACCCTGTGCCAGGGCCTGCCCACCCTCCCAGGGAACAATTCCCTCCCAGTATCCCATCTTATTCTGCTCTCCTTCAGCTTAAGCCATTCCCCCTTGTCCTGTCTTTCCATGGCCTTGCACAAAGTCCCACTGACCCTTCTTGTAGCCAGGAGCAGGACGGCTTCAGCCAGAGAAAGGCCCTGGATTGGATTCACAGGTTGATTCATAGTTTTATATTTGACTGAATTTATACAAATGCATGTAAATATATATTGAAAGTAGAAGAACTTTATAAAGCAGAAGGGCTGCAGTCGTGCTTATCCTTTACAGAGACCTGTAATAAAAACTCCTGACCCTTAAAGCAAGGAGGTGAGGCACAAACAATCTGTTACTACTGGTGTTAATTAGCATTACTCTATCCAGAAGTGCCCAAGTCCAGGTTGGACAGGGCTTGGAGTAACCTGGGACAGTGGAAGGTGTCTCTGCCCATGGCTGGGGTGCAATGAGAGGAACTTTAAGGTCCCTTCCTTAACCCAACCCAAACCACTTTGGGCTCCTATGACTGCAGGGCAGTAGGAGCTGTGCATTTGGAGCAGCATTATTTGCACACCTGTTGGCAGGTGAGGCTGAGGCACCAATATTTTACCCTCTGTGCCCTAGTGATGGATGGAGCGCAGCAGAACGTGACCCAGGAGCAGCAAACCTTCCCTGCAGTCACATTCCTTGTGTTTGAGCCCAGCTCCCAGACCAGGCCTTGCCCAGGGCTGGTCACCAGGCCACAGCCTGTGCAATTAGACACTACAATAATCAGTGTCTGCCTCTGATGGATTATAGCCTGGGCTGGGGATGGTTCAGAATAAATGAGCTGGGATGAAGGGTGTGACAGGTGACAAAGCATTTGTAATGGGCTGTACAGCTATTAAACCTAATGCAAAATAAAAAGGGCTACTAAACTGCATGTAAAAATAATCAGAAATAAAGCTACAAATCTATTTTAGGCCGTGGTTGTTGACCTGGCATGAGAGACTGAAAGTTAACCTCGTTCTGCAGAAATGCAGGAGGGTGTCAGGGAGGTTCTCAGGTCACTTGTAGTGCTGCCACACTCAAGTTTGGGGCATTTGAGGGGGTTGTTTCTTCTGTCATGGTGCAACTTTTGGCTACTCCCCAGCTGCTGTACCCAAGCCTACCTGGGCTGGCCATGGACAGTCAGCAAAAAGTGCAAGAGATGCCTCCAGGATGGGCAGAGAAGATGCTACTGCACTAATCAGCCCCCAGAGATTTGGGTTAAACTGTTGCTGTCCTCTGAAGCCCTGCCTAACTCTGCACTTACACCCCAGGCTGGACAGGGCTTGGAGCAACCTGGGAGAGTGGGAGGCAGAGCTGATCTCTTGCTGAGTCACACACAGGAAGGGACAAGGGGCTCTCTAGGCCGTTTCCAGGAATTTGCATTCTTCAGAGATGTTTCTGGTGGCTACACTGTTAAAAAACCCCGTAATGGATATTTCTGTTTTGCTTTTATTTCAGTGTTTTGGAGGAACAGTAATGCTTTGGGTAAAATTCAAATCAATGCAAACCTCATAAGCCAATAAAAGTTTATAGATGGTTATCCAATATGTAATTTGTTACACAATTTCTCTGTGGCTTCTGTTTATTGAGACATAAAGACTTTGCTTTTTTTAAGGGAGATTTTATGTGAGGAGGGCATAAGAAGGAATAACCTTTCATACCTATTGTGCCATAAACTAAATTACTCTTAACCCAAACCATTTATCTTGTAGTGGCAGCCTAATGAGACCAAAGGAAACAGAAACAAACTGCCTGGAATTTTCTTGAAGGGAAAACTTTTATTTCCATCAAGCCTGTAGCTTGCCAGATTGGATGTCACGGTGGATAATATCAGATAATATCATAAACAACAATCCACAAAAAGGATGAGGCTCTAAAGCTTGGGAAAGGGAGTTTTACCCCACACACCACAGGGTGTGAGTGTAGAAGAGATGTTCAGAAGGAGTTGCACACTCTGTGCTTATTTCCTGGGAGGAATTTCCTGCTGGATGTGAGTAATGGAGGGAAGGGAAGGAAGTCTGAGCAGCAGCCTGGGGGCTGCTCCAATAAGGATCATCATGGCTTTGGTGATTTGGATCAGGAGGGCTGGAAAAGCTCTCAGGAAGAATGATCCTCACCCTAGCAGGGAAATTCACTGCAGTGCCTTGTGCTTATGACTAAGATGTTCTTTTTCTAATGCAACTTTTCTCTTTGCAATATCCTTTGGCCTGTACACAACATCATTTTTCCCAGTGTAATTTCAAAGCAAAGGAGCAAAACTTTGGAGCAAATGTGACCTTTCTTTTTATGTTTTATTTTTCTGAGCCAGACACACAAACGTAAAAGGAGATTTTACTCAGTAGGTCCTGCTTGAAGTGTGAGAGCACTGACCTGGGGATACACACAGACTAAAAGCCTATTTTGAGGCTGTCTCATAAGTTAAGCGAAGCTCCAAGTCTTTGGAAAGATGATCTAAATCTTGCTGGAATCAGTGGGATGTGTTTCTCTTTCCCAGGACTGATTCAGCCCTTGCATGCTTCTTATTAGCTCCATTAATTCCTGGCTGATTTCCCCTCCACACGATGCAATTGTGGCTGAGAGATTGGGCTATGTACAGGAATTGAAATAGGTGGTGATGAACTTGCAGTCTGATGAGGACTGATTTGCCTATTAAAGATCTAAAAGCTCGAGGCAGTGGATCCCTTCAGACCCCAAACTTGCTATTTCCCTTAAAGGATGACCGATTTTTGTGAGAGGTGCAGACAAAGAGAGGAATATAAACACTCTGTGTTGCTCCCAGCACAGAACTGGTGAAAAAAATGGATCTGTGTCACTACGAGGTAAAAACATTGTTTTATATGTCAAGCAAAAAGAGAAATAGTCCATTATTTAGATCAGCACCAGTAAATGGATGTTTTTAAGACTGAAAAGTGGGGCCATCTCCTTCTTATCATCTCCATTCAATCTCCTAAACTCTTGCTGAACCTATAACACAGCCTGGGCTGCGAGAGAGAGAGCGAGCCAAGGCTCAGAGTGACACAGAGTGACATCAGCAGGAGTTATTAGAGGAATTTATGAGCACAATCAGACATGGGGATGACAAGAAGCTGGGGAAGAGCTGCAGTATCCCAGGAAACAATCTGCATTATTAACAGCAGAACTCCAGGGAAGGTGTGATGAGCTTGACAAAGTGCAGACACTTCACTTCGGGATCCTCCTCAAGGTCTCCTCCTGAAAACCAGAAGCACTTTTAAGCCCATTAGAGACCAAACTCTATTTTGGGGTTTTACCACTGCAGTTCCAAGGAAGGGTGTAGAAACTCGTTGATGGAGCAGCTTTGTGAGGATGTGAGGCTGAAAATGAGGCCCTTGCAATGCTGTTTCTGCAGTCATTGGGATGGGTTTGATAGTCCTGGGAAAGCACCGGGTTGGGGCTGGCCAAGGCTCCAAAGGTGGCTCCAAACTGGTGTCAGGGTTGGTGTGAAACTGGTCCAAACCTTCCTGAAATGGGGCATAACCAGTACAGCTTCCTGAGTGTTTAGAAAAGGGTGTGGAAAGACTTCAAACAGAAACCTAATTATTAAATATTTTGGATCCCTGTCCCATGGAAACGCCAGAGGGGAAGGAAGGCTGTAACCACAGGGGTTTGACTGTTCAGGTTTACCAATCAAACTATTTCAAAGGATTTATTTCTTCCTTTTAACTTTCCTTTGAATTTCCAATTCAGCAAAACACCTAAATACATATTTACAGTTGATATGAGAGTGATACTACAACTACAGCAAGGAATACACCTGAAAATATGTTAATTAGTAATTCCTGCTATGGAGCAGCCATTCCACAAAGCTGGTATTAGACAGACCCTGAAGCAGGGAGCTTAAATTCTCAAAAACCTTTAAATTCCATTTTTTCCTTCAACAAATCCTTCTTTTTCTCTGGAATATTAGCAGTGTTAAATAGCCAGCCTCCAGTTTTGAAGGCAGTTTATCTTGGGCACCTTTAAAAATGGAAGGAAAATTTGGGATGTTGACTTGCTTTGTTTTTATTGATGTGGAAAATGAAAGTGAAATTCCTTGATAATAAATGCATTCAGGGATTTCTTGGACAGAACATTTTTTTCATGTTCTAAATGTAGTGGGTTTGGCTTAAAACAAAGGACAAACTTTCTAAGAGCTTTGGTGAAATCATGTGCTTTAATAGTGACTCCAAAAGGCAAAAGTTGCTTTTGATAAGGGATAAAGGAATGCTAAGAGGATGAGGTAAGATCCCCTTTAGATTTTGATATTCTTAAATTCCACTGAACCAACAACTGCAGGAGTTTACGACAAACAGTGATGCAGGAATGAAACCAGAGAAATTTCACTTTTTTTGTGCCACCACAAAAACACAGCTGGGGATGGATCAGGGATGCAGGAACTGCTTGGGAAGTACACAGAAATAGGGTATAAAAGTGGAATGGAAAATGCAGGTCAGGGGGATGAAAAGGGAAGGAAAACCAGCTAAACATGGAGGTGAATTTTCACCATCTCTCTTTAGTTGGCACAACAGCAATATTCAAACCCTCAGGATTCTGCAGCATGGTGATTTCTCTGGTTAATTGTGAGTTTTCCCTGCACTTTTCCTGGGTGCTCAGGACTGTGGCGGTGAGGGATGGGAATAATTCCCCATTGTAATTTGGACATTTAATCAGCAGAATCATTTGCAGAAGGAGTTTGCCAAGTAAGTGCTCCTCAGAACAGCCTTGGGTGAGACAGCAGAGTGTTTAATTCACTTTTTCTTTTCTGCATTAGAACAGATCATTTGGCATTGTGCAGGCTCCTCTCAATTTTTCTGTGTGATTTCAACAACACATTTTGGTGCAGAAAAGAGAGTGGGAATGAAAGCACTGAAGAGAAGGGGATAAAAGAGGCTCCTTGGAGAGCTGATGTTACGAGGCAACAGGTGAAAGTCCTGTTAGCTTTCAATGGCCACTTTAATGGATGAGGAAACAAAGCAGAGATTAAAAGGAAGTTCTGCCTCTGGAAAAAAAAAATGCACTGCCAGGAAAAATCTCTTGCTAAATATTTATATCCAGTCCTGGCCTTTCATGGGCCTTCAGGTTTTTGAATTTTAGAATTGATTTATTTTAAATAACTGCATACATAAATAAGTGCATCCCAAATGAATCTCTCTATGTATTAGGAAACTCTAAGTGAAATTATTATTCTTATCATAAACCAGATACATTTAAGGAGTTCTTCTTCCAAATATATTTGGTCCTGCTTTCCAGCTGGTGCAAATTTGCATTTCTCCATGAAGGTCAAAGTTTTCCTGCTCCCACCCTGGAGCAACCAACCCTGTTTACCTGTCAAAAACCCAGAACACCTCCAGAATAGCAAATTCAAGTTCTTTAGTGTGCCCAGGAAGGGAAACATTCCTAAATCCTGATTACTATTCCTGCTAATATTTTGCTTTTCTAACCTGTTCTGAGTCTGTAGGAATTTGCTGCATATCCAGCAGATGCAAATGCATCAATCCCTGCATGTGTGACTTGTTTGTAGTGCAGGGCAATTATCCAGGAATAAAATCAATTTCTAACAAATCATCTGCCATGTGCAAAGCAGGACTCTAATAGTAATTAAAGTCATAAAATGGATTAATGTTTCTCTCTGTCTCTTTCTTTTACCCACTGGTAAAAACAGCTCATGCAGGAGTTCTAGGAAAGCTGCAGAAGAAATTAATTAATAAACAATAAATAATCACAAATCAATTCATTTTAGGCCTAGGATTACATCATGGTTTTCAAGCAACTTGATGCAATTGATCTATGTCATGTAAACTGACTTTGAAGTGACTTTGAAGGAATTTAGATGCTCATAGGGAACTTGTAGCAAAAATAAAAACATACTTAATTGTATAAAAAAGGAAAATAGATTAGGCTTGCTTTAAATGTGCCAAAATGTTCTCTGCAATAAAATGAATCTCTAAAGTTGTGCTTCTATTTAACTCACACTAACATGTGCTTCTCCAATATACTCAAATACCCAGCTCATAATCAAGTTTTCTTCTCAAACTGCCAATTTAAATACAAAACCCCCTAAGTCTATAAGTTATTCCATGCCTTGAAACACCATCTTATCCCAATCATAATCAAGTTTTCTTCTCAAATACCCAGCTAATAATCAAGTTTTCTTCTCAAACTGCCAATTTAAATACAAAAAACCTAAGTCTATAAGTTATTCCATGCCTTGAAACACCATCTTATCACAATCAAACCAGTGGTTAATGTTGTTGAAGTTGTTGAAGAAAGACACAGCTATTTATATTTATTAAACCCTAATAACTCATTTATTTTAATTGAGAACAGTGGACGTTCTGTTCAGTCTGGTCAGACTCCATTGAGCAGGAAATTCCCAATTTCCAATCCTTGTCCTTCCTCCTCCCTGCCTTGGCTGGAGTGGAGCAGCACCCTCAGAGCATCCCCTTTACCTGCCCAGCCTTGTGCTCAGAGCATCCCTCTGCTCCTCCCTCTTGCATCACCCAAACCCCTTCTGGATTTTCCATGGGGGATCCTTTGGAAACTCCAGCTTTTCTCCCTGGCTGTTGTTTAAAGGACTTCGTCCTCTTCCTTTCCTTCTGCGTTCCACCAGCACCCAGCTCTTGAGGTAAATAATTTGTATTCCTCTTCCCATCTCCAGATCATCTTGAAACCCGTCTAGACATTAAAGCAATCTGTTTGCTGCACTGATTATTCCACTTGGCTATATCCCCTATCTCAAAGTACATAGATTATGCTGAATTAAGTCCAATTTCATCCAGAAACCAACTGATTATTTTCTTCCCTTTCCTCATTATCCAAGAGATTCTAAATGATAGCAATAAACAGCAACAGCATCACCAAGGAGGAAGGGAGTGGGAAGGATCCTCATTTCACACTGAATCATTTACTTGTTAAACAATAAGCCTTGAAATTAACTTTCCCTCCTGACACCCCTGCATGCACATATGCAAATAAAATGATTACAGGCTTCATCTTGGGCAAAAATAATGGTCATGGATGGTTCAGCTAATCTTAAAGTCACCCTGGAACTGCAGCTCTGTTTGTTCCTATTTATGTTGGTTAGAATTCCACCTAATCGTGGTTTAAATCCGTGGCCACCCAGGTCAGCCCAGAACTAGTCCTGGCCACTTTATTTATTGCTGCACTGCAGTGGATGGCTATTAAAAAATCTAAATATTTCCTGACAGCTCTCAGGGGAAATCTACAGTTCATAATTTCCTTCCATGGTACTATTAATACTTCCTGACAGGCTGAAAGCCAGTTGTTAATAATTTGGCAGATTTCCAGCTTCTTGTCTAAAATTAGCTTCAGTTTCAAATTTTTTTTTTTTTTTTGCAAATCTTAACCCCTGATCCTGAAATTTCTGAGGCAGGAGTGGCAGGTGGATGCCCTGGTCCCCTTCTGCAGGTGTTTGTCCAAGCCTTGAACCTCCTGGTTCAAAAGAGCGTTGCTCCACATCCAAAACTCCAGGGGTGTTTTGCTCAGCTGCACATTCCCTTTGGGAAGAAAGTTTGGTGGGTTGGTGAGGTCTCTGTGTCCAGTGGGCAGAGAAATTGCCTTTTTTTCTTTTTAAAGGTGTTGTGAAGGCCACCAGCTGGAGGACCAGATGTGTGAGAAATGCAGCAGCAAAAGTAATAAATACTAAAGATATTGTTTTATTTGAAAGGAGAGCCCCATAAAGATATCACAATGCCTTTAACACGGATTTTAATAAAAAGATCCGGGATATTGGATGTGAAGAAGCAAAAGATTAAACTGCAAGCACCAAATAAGAGACTTTAGGGTGGCACAAATGAAAGCATTGCTGGGATATGAGGCTCACAGAGAAAAAGCTGCTGCATGAGTTCTTGAAAGAGATGAAGTCTTCAAGATATCGTTGTAAAAGTTTATCAACAATTCCTTTATTAACCTCCATATCTTTGAAGAAATCTGCACACTGTCTTTTGAGGATATTCTACTTCTGATCCTCTTTTTACTGAAGAAATGGGAATTTCACTGCTGAAACAGAGTCAATTTTTTAAATCATTATTACACTGATAATATTTGGAAGGAGGTTTTCTCAAGCTTTTACTCATAAATATGAAGTAGATATTAAACTTTTCACCTGGGAAGAACAATGTAGACTCTTCATTCCCAGTATTTGGGTGCCATCAGGATCTGGAGCTTTAGTGTTTGTGAACATGTTAAAGGAAAAGTGATAATTGGTTTACAAGTGATATTTTCAGGTTTGGTAAATTTAACACTTTCAGATCTCTTCAAAAACAGTATTTCATAACGTATTGAATTGAAAATTGATCCACACTTCCACTTCAGCCAAACCATGGAAGCCTTTTTATCAGACTTTTTCCATCTCAGTGTTGTAATTCCTGCAGAATGCATTGAGTGATTAGGAGAGAATCTTCTCGTTGTTGGAAATTAGCTTTTTGATGAAAACTTCTGAATTCTAATTCACATGGAAAACATTCTCTTCTGTGGTTCCCACAAATCTTTGAGGACTGCACTGATGTTTTGATCCTACCAACACTTCCAGGACAGATTTCACCCAGGTGTTGGAGGTCCATTCCCACATATTTCGGGATTAAATGGGAGCAGCACTGTTTTAGCCCAAGAATGAGCGAAGCTCTCGTGTTTGGCCCTTGCAGTTCTGCCAGTTCCCTGACAGAGCTGGAAATTCCCGTACCAGGATGACTGGAATGACCCAAGAGTACTGAAATCATAATCCAAACCTTTAGATGAAGTTAATGTGAAGTTGCCTTCACTTTGTAGTAATGAACATATTTCTGTCATGTCTTTAAGCATTTTGATTTGATTCTATGTGAGAATTTGGGCTTTAGGCAGATCTGATACAGAATTCATTTTACCTTAGTCAACATTATACAAATGTCCAATAACTGGGATTATTCCTGGTTTTCTTCCATAAACATTTTGATGGCAGGTGACTCTTCCAGTGCTGGTGCTGAGGCATGGAAGGGGATCAAACTAAAAGATCTCCATCCTGATAAGAGGGAAAGAGACTGAGGGTGACCAAAGCACTGTGTTGGAGCTAAGGTAGGATTAGATCCTGCTGCTGTTGTGAGGAAGCAGCTCCAGAAGGGCCAGTCCAAGCTCCCCCTTCTCTTTCCAGTGATAACCCCTGTGAAAGGTTGGGGAATTGCTGGATCTTGACTCCTTCTGGACTTAGGCTGTCCCTGGGTTACACATTGAATGTATTCACAGGTCTGTAACATATGGAATAAATTCTGCCCTTCCTGTTGCACTTCATACAAAGAGAGACTTAAACTGCACAGAAAAAGGGAAGGGAAATGGAAAACGGTATCTGAGGTTAATTCTTCCAGCTCACCTCCAGCATCTGTGTCTGCAAATACAAAGAGATGCAATCCCAGCAGCACATTGTTTTTGGGGAGCCACTTTCCATATCTCCTATGGATTCTCCAGAGCTGGAATGAGGTTTGCCTTCCCTCAGTTGCTGGAAACATGGGAGCCAATGCTAAATGCTGCTCTCACTGCTGCAAATCTTTCTTTTACCTTTTCCATTTTGCCCCAGGAAGCTTTTGAGGCTGACATTTTTCTATCTCTCAAACAACATAAGATAAATTATTACTCTGCTTTGTCTCACTCTACTGCTGCCTCACTTCTGTTTAGTTTATGAAAAGAGTTCTGAGCTAGAAACGCGCTGTAAAAGACACCAGTGCTTATCCCAGCTGCAAATTTAATGCAGAAAACACATCTTCCAAAAATCAGAAGCAGTAATTTCTGCTCAGAACAGAAAACACAACAGAGCCACACCGAGCACAGCTGTAGGAGGGAATGAGACCTTGTGTTCCTTGATACTGCATTTCAGGGTCTAGAAGAGGAGGAACTGCCTCCCTGTGCTGCCTCCAGGAGTATCAGTAATGAACACTAATGGTCATGGAATATTTCTAAGCTGCTTAAACTGGAACTGCTTCTTTTTACCTTCTATAGGGTGAAATGGTGTAACTAATTAACAAAAAAAGCAGTTCATTGAATTTTTTAAGGGACACATGTAATGATGTGCCTCACTTAATTAAGCGACAAGTATTTTGTACTGAATTTGGACATTTTTACATATAAATGATGTTCCAAAGGGTAAATCTGCATGTGACAGAGACTGCAGAATAGAAATTACTACAAACTAATATACTGAATTTTAACTTTAGGTTGTCTTTGATGGACTTGACTCATGACACATTCAGATACAAATCCAAAAATAAATGGATGCAGAAACCATGGAAAAGGGATTATAAAGAGGAATGCACTTATTGGGATTTTATTTATGATGAATTCAGGCCCACAGTTCTGGCTGTGGGATGTTTCCTTCAGTGCCATGAACCATCTGGGCTGTTTCAACCTGAACTGGTAAAATATTTCATCCTCTAAAAGGAATTTGTGGATAGGTCTGGACTGAAGCCAACCTTTGGCACAGCTGCAGGTGTGCAGACACCCCCAAATCCCAGGATACTGGCACCCCAACATTCCCCACACTCAGATCCTTCCTCCCTGGGTCCCAGAGTGAGACCAACAGACCAGACAGGTTTATAATGAACAGAAAAGTCTTCACCACTCTTCAAACAAAACCAATTTCTGTGCCAGTCTAATTCCACCACACCACACCGAGATAATTATGTATTTATTTATCAGGTAGAAGAATAGCACCATAATTTTATATGTTAAAAAAAACCAAACCCAACAGTTGAGATGATTGAACCAAATTATCCCTTTGTATCCTATGTACATAGACTCATGTATATACACACATATGGACACGTAGGCTATAAAAAGCTGCCTCCATCCCTAAGTTACACCACCAGAAATGTTGGTTCATGAGCAGTGTGAGAAGCAAAATCTGATATTGTTTCAGCCTTTCAGGCTGATTACTGGCATTGCAGAGTATATAAATTTTAAAAAAGAGTGTCAAATACAGCTCCAAATGACGTGGTTGTATGGGATAACTGCACCTGGGTTCAGCACGAGGGCTGGGATGGGGTTACACTCAGTTATATTCATTATCACTTAGGCACTTTGCTGTTGAAAGACATTTTAATTCTGATTTCTCAACAGCACAGCCCACTGGGGTTTCTATCTTTCAGTCTTTCTGCTTGGGTTAAATACAGCAAAAATCTCTCCTTGGCTCTTGCCTGTTGAGACAGGGTTATTTACAGCTGGGGATGCCCACACAGTGCTTGGCTACTGCACTGAAGCAGTTCAGATACTCATGAAAGAGTGAATGAAAGAGTGGCACTCCCTGAGACCTTTCCAGCAATTCCAGTGGGATCCTGAAACAGATGGACACGTTCTGCAGTGCACTGATGGCAGAGGAGGGCTTGCTCTTTCAGCATCCAAGTTGAAGCTCCCTAATTGTTGCTGTGAAAATATAAACATGGGGGGAAAATCAAAATCATTTTAAAGATATTTAAATCCTGCTCTGTCTTGCACTTGACTTTTAAAGAAGGCGCAAATCCTTACAAGGATCCTTAGAATCATGAAATGGTTGGGATTGGAAGGGACCTTAAAGCTCATCTTTTCTCCCCCTGCCATGGGCAGGGACACCTTCCACTACCCCAGGTTGCTCCAAGCCCCAATGTCCAGCCTGGCCTTGGGCACTTCAGGGATCCAGGGGCAGCCACAAATTCCCTGTGCCAGGGCCATTTCAATGCTGGTGAATCCATTTGGGAAGGTGAGTGAGGCCTCATCAGGCACCAGAGCACAGTCCAGCCCCTTTCCCCTCAAAAGTCTTCATTTGGGGAGTTTAAGACACAAAAGCCTCTGTAGTGTCCCACCTGGTAGGACCTCGATGTCACCTGAAACACAAGGAGCTGTTAGGTCAGATTTAGGAAAATGTTTTGAAAACACAAGATTTAAACCTTCCCCGAAGGCTTTATGCCCCGAATTTGAATTGCAAATGAGCCACACTATTTTCCATTTCCCTAGGAAAAGTAAGCAATAGCAGTCAGGAGTGAAAACCAAATGAAAATCCAAGTCCTTTTGTGAAAGAGGAAAAATAGGAGTGATCAGTATCGGAAACCTTTGTTAAATAGCACGGGGTGCTTTTCTCCCTCGAAACATGGTTCAATAATTCTAAATAAGCAGTAAGTACTCCAACAGCATACGTAAATCTTGTTGGAACCTGGAAAACTGGGCCCTTCTGCTCCTGCTCTGGTAGCTGCAAGTGTTTGCTATTCACTCTGTTATGGATATCTGGAAAATAGTTTGAGTGCAGAAAGCGCCTCAGGGATAAAAAGTTTGAAAAGAAAAATGTAGCTGTATATCATTGGCATTCATGAGGAAATTCACATTAGAGGCCTTCAAATCAGGTGCTCAGGAGACAATAGAGAGATCAGGAGCAATGGTGTGCCAGGAATGCAAGCCTGGCTGGGACAGGCTTATTTGCTGGCACACAAGGAATACAGAAGTGTGGAAGGCCAAATTCAAAAGATGATGTAGCTGCGTGGAAGCTGGTGGGAGGGAAAGCTGAGGCTGCAGAATGAAAAGGCTGTGCATGCACTCCCTGGATTAGAGCCTTTCTCTCCACATCTCCTTTCCTTCCTTCTCCCATACACACAGCAGGTCTCATTCCAGAGGTGGTTACACCAACAGATCAGGCCTGGAGTGAAGCTCCTCCACCAGCACCACTGTGGAATTTGGCCCCAAATCCCTGTTGTTAAACATTTTCTCTCCCACCAGGTCAAAAAGTTGCTCTTTCTGCAAACACAGCTACATTTTACCATGGGTAAAAAATGTCAATTTGCTGGAATTTTGCCGAGAGCAAAATCTCATCATTCCCAGTGGCTGACAGGTTTTACCCCAGTTCGATGTCACATCACCACCTGAACCAAGTTTTGCTTTTACAAAACTTAACAGAAGATTGTGGCAGAAGTGAGAAATGGGGCCTATTTTCATGAAAATTTGGATGACACCAGAAGAGCATTTTGTCCTTTGGCACAGATTTGGTCTTGTAAGGGTTTTGCTACTCAAAAAATAAGGGGTTGTAGAAATTAAGGGTCTTGAAAACCAAAGCCTCAGCACCAGGTTGGGCTCAGTAAAGACCGAGATATTGGCATTTATGTTAATGTGTTAAATATATGTCAGATGATTCTAATTAATAAATGAATCCATTTCCTATCCCCTTCTAAATTCCAAGGAAAACAGCAGCACAGCTGCAACCTTCAGCCACACAGCACCACAGCCTTTCCCTCTGTGTGCTAAGTGCCAAGTCAGTACTCGAATCCCACTTTTCTCTGGAATTTTTCAATATCCCAGATGTCCAGGAGGGAATGTTTGATGACAGCAATACTTGGGTTACCAATGGTATTACCCAGAGTGTTTGCAAGGAGAAGCAGGTGCTGCACAACTCACCCATGCAGAGCCATTGCTGACCTGGGTATTTTATCCACCTTTTTCCATTTACTCACCTCCTGTACATCCCTGTGTGTCCCACATGTCCCATTTGGATGTCTCAGGAGCAGATATCTCTCCTTCCCCCACAGATAAGAAGGAAAAATGACAGGTGTAAAGTATCTGAGGACTGAGTTTTTCCTATGGACTTGTTTTCTCTAATGGGAAAACAACAAAAAATGATGTTGCTACTTCTGTAACAAACATATTTGTATAAATTACATCCTGCTGACAAATGGACACGCAATCAGGATTTTTAGGGGGAAGTGTAATGTTTCCCCCATGATCATATTTAACATATTTTGTTTTCCATCTATCTCTCTGCTCAAACGGTGGCATAACAATTAGAATAAGTGATAGCAGCACATCCAGAAAACAAAGGGTATGATGGCAGAATTTATCTTGTTACATTTCTTGATTTAATGCCAGTCTGGGATTTCTGGTCTGAACCAGATTTTTCTTATGCTATAAATATTTCAGTTTTTTCATTTATTCTTGATTTAGTTTGACAGTAAATAATCCCATGGAAGCTGCTGTTGGAAAGATGTTGTAAAAATTATTAAGTGCCTGCTTGCCAGTTCGGTCCTTGTGTTTGTCAGAGTGAAGGGAGAAAAACAGTTGGGTTACTTAAAGGAAATATGTGTGTGTGTGTGTGTGTGTGTATTTACAGTAATGCCCCATAATTTGCAGTCCTAGGAGCAGCAGAATTACAGTTCTGAGGATTGATCAATACCTTGTATGAATACAAAAAGTTTGGGTTGTAAATTCTGGATATTGGCAGCTGCAGGTTCTTGTTTCAGGATTCCAAAAGACTCATCCCTAACCCAACGAGAGGAGAATAGAAAGCAGGGAGGGTTTCAAAGGAGATTTCCTTGCAAAAAAAGGATCTTTTCTTTTGGGAAAGGCAGGGTCTGGCCAGTTGTTTGGCTTTTATTGGCTATTTTTGGTTTGGAATATTTTTTGTTTGGAATACCAGGAAGCATGTGAGTAACTCTGGATGGCTTAAGTCCATTTCCAATTTTCTTTGGTAACTCCTGCACCTTTAGCAGGGATTTCTGCACTAGATAACTCACACACCAAATGTGCAAGGACAAGAAATGGGATATATTTGAGGGACCTTGAGGAAAAGGAGTTGTGTGGGACCAGAACTGGGAAGTGCTCCCTGTCCAAGGAAATCAACCACAGAACCACAGAACTGGTATTCCCAGCAGGGGAGGAGAATCCAAATAGAAATGCCAAGGAAAACACGTGGGAATGTGCAAAATTCGTGGTGATAACTTCAGCAAAAGGGGATAAATTGCAGGCAAACACTGGTTGTTATCTGCTAACAGCCAACTTGGCATCCACCAGGATGATTTGTCAGTAAATGGGCAATTTGGGCCTCCTCACCCCGTGCTGCTGCTGCACTCACAGGTCCTGGGTGCTTGGGGAATTTTTTTTCCCTCCTGCTAAGCTATAACCAGGGAAAAAAAACCCTAAAACTGGGACACAGGTAAAGTCACAAAATTAATACAGGAGGAAATACCATGACATCTAAGTAATTAATTAAAATCCTAACTTACATTTTTTGTTCTGGATGCATTCTGTTCAGGAAGGACAAGGGAAAACAAATGTACAGTGTTGGTTTTTTTTTGTCTCAAATAGCACAGATATGTACACAGATATGAGCTTCAAGACAAATATTGGCAAGCAGGAGAAAGGGTGTGAAATAAATATGATGTGATTCAATAAGGAAAAGCCCCAGGTTTTCCACTGAAGCAGAAATAATCAATGCCTACCTTCAGTATCGACAGGTGGTTTAAAGGAGGGGTTGGAGTGGAACCTGAACTGAAGGCAAGTGTTTTAAAAAAAGCACCAAAAAGTATTTTAAAAGAAAGGAAATATTGATTGAGGGTATTTAGGTGCAGTTAGTGCTGCTCGGGGCAGGGTTGATGTATAAAGGTACAACCGAGCTCCTCCTTCTCTGCTTCTACTTCGACAGAATCATAATTTAGTACTTTTTAATCCTTTTCCTTTCAAACACTTATAAATTTTGCAAATGTTCTTCAGTAGATCTCAGCTGTGTGCGAAGTAGGACATCATGAAAGGCTAAAAGATACTCTGGGCTTTTTCCATCCTTTTCTTCCAGAACTTAGAAGCTTCTCGAGCTTTGATCATTCCTCGGGTTTCTGTCTCCTCTGAGACCACCTGTGATTTTTAGGTGAAATTTATAGAATATGCGAACAGAATTAAGCCCCTTAGAGAAGTGGAATGTCTTCCAGAAGATCTGGATTTCTTAATTTTCTAAAAAGCACCTCTCTCACTCCTACCAGCAGTGAGTTCCAGGGCAGCCCTGTATGAAATCTTTTCACAGTGCTGTGAAAAATGAGACAAGTGAGGAGAGACTATGGATCCATAAATGTGGCTCATAATTGTAATTTCTCAGTGGAAAATTTTCCGCACTGAAAAGGTTTGGAATGATTTTACAATTTTGTAAACTCATTTTATTAAGTGATTTCTGGTTTCAGCTGCTTTATGAACTGATCCCCAACAGTAAATTACCCGTTTGCCCTTTGGGAGTATAGGCCAAACAGATACTTTTTCCTGGCTTAATTCATCAGCTGTTGACTGAAATGTCAAAGGAAATTAAAGGAAATTGTTATGTAAATCCTTGTGGGCGGATGGTTCATTTCTGAAGGATAAAACTTCACACAGAAAAGGTGATTTTTTCTTTTACATGAGGTGTGTGTGACACTGTGGTCCCTTCTCCTGCCATGGCAGATCAATGTTTGCATCGGGATCTGCTCACCTTACAGCACATTTACCAAAGGATCCTGTCTGGGATCAGAACCACACCACTATGGAATTATGGAATTAAAGACAGATTTGGGTTGGGAGGGCCCTTAAAGATCACCCAGTCCTACCCCTGCCATGGGCAGGGACACCTTCCACTGTCCCAGGTTGCTCCAAACCCTGTCCAAGCTGGCCTTGAACATTTCTGGGGATCCAAGGGCAGCCACAGCTTCTCTGGGAATTCCATCTCAAACCCTCACAGGGAGGAATTTATTCCCAATATCCCATCTCCTGCTGCCCTCTGGCAGTGGGAAGCCATTCCCTGTGTCCTGTCCCTGTCCCCAGTCCCTCTCCAGCTCTCCTGGAGCCCCTTTAGGCCCTGCAAGGGGCTCTGAGCTCTCCCTGGAGCCTTCTCCTCTCCAGGTGAACACTCCTAGCTCTCTCAGCCTGGCTCTGCGGAGAGGGGCTGCCTATGATGGAACAAGAAATATGGTGAAGTTTGATGAACATTTAGGAGTTGGGGAAAGCCCATTTTTCCAAACACCCTTTCTTCCATCCCAGCACTGTCTGGCAGAGGGACCACAGGCAGATTTTTCTTTCCTGCCTGGAGAAACTCCCTCCCATCCCAGAGATCTCTGGGGCAGGGAGTGGATGGGAGAAACCCCAACATTACCTATGATTTTCATTCCAACTTTGTGTCATTTTGGAATTATTTTTATGCCGGGATGATCCTATCCAGACTATTTATTGCATTTTTAGTGTCTGAGTCTCCAAACGGTGCAGTAGAATGTGCTTGTACCTGGGGAAACTTGGGGTATTTATTTGGAGTCTGTACTTTAATTGCCCAATATCTCTTCCTGTTTTTGCAGAATACCCAGGTAGTCACAGGAAGACACACTTTACTTTCTTCCACTGATTGGATGGGAGGAATTTTTGACCTTGGAAAGTGGAGATGGTGTTGCTATGGAAACTAATAAGTCTGCTGCCATTCATGAGCTGCAGCACAGGTAAATGTTCCACTATTAGTGTTTGTGATTGATAAATCTCTATCAGTGTCATAATTCTGGGAGAAAAGAGAAGCAATTACCAAAATTAACAGTCCTTCTTTGCATGAACAAGTGACTAAGGAGCTTTTCATTAGGACACGCTTTAATTTTAACCAACTCCAGGTGCTGCCTTTGAACCAGGAAAACACTTTGCAAGATCATAAGAAAGCTGGAATCCAGGTAATAGCTTTAAAAAATAGTCTAAGCTGTAACAGTGAGAAAGAAAAATAATTGTTTCTTGGGTGACAACATCATGAAGATATTTCTTGGCCACAGCATCAGCAAATGAAGCTGGGTTGAAAATCAGGCCAGTTTAGGACCCCTGAATGAATGGTTTGGGTTCCACATTTCATATCACAGCCTTCAAATGCTTCCATACAAGTGAAGTGTCTTTAAATCACAGTTAATGGAAAGGCAAATTAAAGCATTTATGTATGAAGTCCAAAAATGGGTGGGAATCACAAGGACTATCAATCTAAATACAGAAAAAGGAAAGAAAATCTTGCTTAAAACTCAGAGCAAATGCAGACATTCCTTCTTTGCCTCCTGCTGGAGCGATGATGGACCCTCATCCTCCCACCCTGGCATCCTGACACTCCTCAGGCAGAAATCAAAGGACAAAGTATGGTTGGAGGAAGCAGGACTGCGTTTCCCCATTCTCCTTCTTGAATATCCCTTGTGCTTAATTAAAATATCAACAGTTTGTAGCATATTGTGAGGTAAAATGTTCTTTTCTGCCTGGCTAGGCATTGCTCACAGTGAGGGTTTGGTATTCTGAGTTCGTTCCTTCTCTGAACCTTTCTTCTAATTAAAAGCATATAACTTGACAATCCTGCTTCATATACCCATAAAAATGGGATTAACTCCTGTGGCTCATTAGAGCCTCGTCTCCAAACAGGCACTGAATGGGAGCTGAACTCTTTGAGGTTATAATGAATTTGGGGATGGACTGACCCTTCACACTTGGCTGTGATAGAAACCATGACAACTGGCTTTTGTCTCCAATTAATGTATTGAACTCTAAATAGCCAGGATATTACTCATGTACTTACAAGGAAATTGTATTAAAGTAACCTCAAATGATACTTAAATTAATTATGTAGTGCATGAGTCAGCAGCTGTTTGAAGTGAAGAAACAGAGCAGAGGGCAGGCTTCAGTAGCATTTTAAAATACAATTTAAATGAAACTCGATGCTGTTTTATCTAAATGTAAAATATAAACCTCAGGACACAAAAATGTAAATCTCGGGAGCAGACTTTCTGTTAAATCAATACAAAGTTTCTATTTCAGTAGCAAACAACCCACATGTTAAGGACTAAAAATCTTGGAATGTATAAAATATTGTAATATATAAAATATTTCAGGTGAGCAGTTGCTCATTTAAGCCCAGCCTTGCTGAACTAATCACAACGACCACGTGTTTAGGACCCAAACCTTCCCTTTAATTTCCCACTGACCCACTCAGCCCTCTCGGGTACCTCTCACAGATCATTCCCTTCTTTACTACTCCGAGTAAAGGACTTGTACCAGCCTTTCAGAGCACATGATTCCCCTGTAATTCCTTGAATTCTTGGGAAATTGATGGAGATCCTGCAATCTGAATCACTGGAGGAGCAGCACAGCTGCATGAGGGACAAGATATCCTTACACCCATGATTTGTATCTCCAAAAAGAACATTTCCCTTCACTTTTTTTCCCCCCAAAGCTTTCATTTTTGAAACTTTTTGTCACCATCATTCTTGCCAGAGGATCATCTTTAACAAGCCCGGTCCTGGGCTCTAAACCTGAGTTAAAAGGTACCGGGAGCTCACTTCTAGATGAACATGTTCAGCTTTTAAAGACTTAAAAATAGCTAAAAATGTAAATGTTCCATATCCCCAGGCACCAAGAGCAGCTCACAACGGCACTTTGTCCTGCTCCTGCTCTCAGTTAAAGGAACAGCAAATGTCCCACTGACTTCACTGGGATGAGTTAATTTATACCCGGGTATAAATTAACTCCACTGATTTCAACAGAGCTCTGCTGATTTTCACTCCATGACATTCTGAAATATGCCTGATGGTAACAGTCAAACTGCACTTATGGCAAAACTTCTCTGATTTATCACATGGAAGGTTCACATCCATTTAGGAATAATAGAGCTGAGAGAGAAAATGAGGAACCAGTCCCGGTGCTGAGCAGAGCAGTTTTGTAGGCTGGGCATGGAAAGGTAATTCAGGGTGTTAGATGGCATTGGTCACTCATTTCCTCCTTGTTTCTACCTGACATGTAGAATGAAAATCATTTTGACCTATAAATTAATTTTAAATCTCAGGATTAAATGTGCTGTGCAGAAGAGCTGGGTATTATTAGCCCCCAAAATGGCAATTCAATTACTCAAAAATCAAACTGCCCTCTATATTCTCTTTATAGGGAAAAATCGTGGAAAGAATAATGTTCCCTCCAACTCTTATTTTCCAGCAGAGCTTTTTTATGTGTCTCAACGAGGGTCTTTAGGGTTTTCTTGCAGTGCCTTAGGGGACAAAATAAAATAAAGTAATGCATGCACAGTGACACAGCGAGGAAACAGATTAGATTTTTTTTTTCATAACCCATTGCTATTTAAATGAGATAATCTGATCTAAGCAGAGCACCAGAGGCAAGAAGGGTGATGAAGATAAACTCAGAGATCATTACTTTAAATTCTGTGTACTTGCTATAGGGATGTACAACAACCATCTCCTGATGTCGTTGAAATTTAAACATTATTTGATACGAATATGTTAAGAAAGAGCCTTCACTGTCTGGATTAAAGATGTAGACAGGATTTTGGGAAGTTGAAATGAACAGACCTGTCCAAAGTGCTCAATAAAATAAAATAATTGTCTCTTCACACCAAAACTCTCTCATGTTTTCCTCCTATGGCTGCTCCTGGATTGTGCTGGTTCCTCTGGAGCTGATGGGTGAGGCAAGTTGCCCACAATACCTTGATGAGGAAAGATTTTACTTTCATTTTTAACATCATATTTCTGTCTTAAGCATCCATCAGATGCACCTCAGGCTGTTCTTTGCATGTGGGTGCCAGGTCAGGTTCTCCTTCAGGTTGGATTTTCCTCATGTCTCTGTCTCTCTGGTCCCTGCATTCTTTCCTCTGCCAATAAGTAGCTACCTTTGATTATTTCTAGAGACTGTCTTCCTCCTGGACAGCTTATCCACATTTTTCTGTGTTCCTCCCATTTCTAAAGGGAAATAGCACCTCTTTGACCTGCTTCCTGGTGGCTTCTGCCCTCCAAATAAATCCATGCACGGAGAGGTGGCCTTTGCAGCTCTCCTTTGCTCTGCTCATGGTCTCGACCCCACCGTGGAAGCAAAGGGGTTTTCCAGGATTAAAGCTAAGGAAAAGGAGAATGGCAGTAAATTCTATCAGGCTGTTTGGACAATATAAATATTCCAAGCCCTGCCAGCCAGTCTGACCTGCATTTTGGAAATGAGGCATCAAACTGTATTTTTACCCAGCCCTTTGGCTTCTTGCCTCCAAATCAATCGAAGATGCAACCGCAGTCTCCCGGGCTGGATTTTAGGCCCATCATTTTGAAACTGTTAAATTAGAGAGAGACATTTCCTGATGTAAAGTGTCCTGATCCTCCTTTGGGTCACAGCAGGATGAATATTGAATACATCACATCCCACGCTCTGCCTGCAGTCTCTCGCAGATTTATTGTTAGCATAACAGCACCTTTAGGGATGGAACAGCAGACCATATATTTTAAGACAAGTGACATCTTTGCTATTTCTAACAGCAAAATGTGGAGAGGAACTAGTCCAGCCTGGAAATGTCAAGGCTTCTCTGAACAACCAGAGGTATTTGGAGATCTGCTGATGAGTCAGACAGTGATGATAATTAGTGTCCCTTAGACAACATGGAGGTTTCCATGGGTTTGGGAAATAAAAAGTTGTAACTCTGTAAGTGGCTTGCAAGACTGTGGCAGGACATGGCTGATACTGCAATGACTTTCCCAGGAGAGGGAGGAGTGATGCTCGAAGAACTTTTGTTTCCATTCTGTGGGGTGCCAGGAGGTTCAGCTCATTCCCCAACATCAGTGAACAGCAACCATCCTCTGGTGCAACAAAGCCAGCAAAAGGGGGAACCTAATGCCCTGAAGATGCACTTTTATATTCAGGGAATGTGAGGGGGTTTGAAGCTTCCCACCAAACAGACATTAACCCACCTCAAAGCTTCATCCTGGTGGACACCAGTGCCACACTGCCGTATTTCCCAAGGACTCCACACCACCTCAAACCTGGATAGATGGATAGAACTGGAGAGTTTAATATTCCCTACCACGGGTTAGACTCGCTCTGCAGAAGAATCCCCCTCATTGTGCTTCACGTCCCAGAAAAACCCCATTTTTGAATTCCCCTGAGTGCACAGACATGTGGTGGAGAAGAAGTGAGAGCTCAGGTGCTGCTTTGAGGGTGCACTTTGAGATTGGAGCCTGCATTGGTTTCTCTGCCAGGGAAGTGTTATTTACAGTTTGTGGGGTGAGTGGAGATGGTGGAATTCATGGAAGTCATCACCAGAGGTTTATGTTTTCTGTATGGCTCTGGTGTCTAAGCTCTATAGTCTGAAAGGCCTTGTATATTTTTACACTGGTTTAAATAATTATTGCTTCCTAATCTTTTCAATTAGCTATTTTACATTCTTTTTTCCCCTTTTATTTAAATTCTACATTATTTCTTCCTGTTTCATATCAAACCGTTTCATCTCCCAGCACAAAAGGCTCATTAACTTTGTAAAATAACATCCTGGTACTTTAGAAGTCATTACATTTTTTTCTCACTTTTTTTGTTTGCAACAGCTTCAAAGACAATTCAATTTTACTTTATTATCACTGCCAAGAAGTTGAAATTAGCAGGTGATTAGGCACTTCAAATATTTTGACCATTTTCTATTGTCAACAATGGCAAATTTAAGTATAAAAAAATTAAACTTAAGAAGGCACAATAATATATTACTGAAACAGTTTATTGAAGCACAAAATTTTCAAGGCAAATTGCTGGTTTTAAGTAATTGCTTTAAACTGAGAGTAGGTTTAGATCAGATTTTAGAGATAAATTGTTCCCTAAAAGGGGTTGAGGCCCTGGCACAGCTTGCTCAGAGAAGCTGAATTTTGAGCTCCCCCATTTCAGAGTTACATGGATTTCCTTGGAGTTTAATAGCCAATTCCACTCCCTTTTTATCTCCACAACCAATGCCTCAATTAAAGAACTGACACGTGAAACCTTAGATTTTATTATGGAGAGATGATGGCCATAAAATCATGGAATCACTGAAGGGTTTGGGTTGGAAGGGACCTTAAGGATCATCTACTTCCACATCCTACATGAAGTGGAGAGAAACCTACCTGTGGTCTAATTTTCCACCAGCAGAAATGAGATTTTTTTTTTTTTTTTTCCAGAAATCAGACCTTGGAAACGCAAAAAAAATATTATTAAATCCTCTTTATTTTGCAATGAAAACCCAGACCACACTTCCCTGCTGTTTAACATTCCCACCCAGCAGCTCTGCACACCCTGACACGGGTGAAGACCTTGCCCACAAACTTTTAAGTGCTGCAACAATATCTGCGACTGCCACGTAATCACAGGCTGATCATCCCTCCCATTGTTTGCAGAAGGGGGAAAATAAAACGTCTGGAGTTATTGATTCGCTACTTCTTTTTCATTTAGCGCCTATTGATCGCTGTTTATGTGTGTGTTTCTTGTTGAGCAGGAATTAACATTGAAAACTTCTTGGAATTCACTGCATTCACACCTACCTGACATTCCTGGGGAAATCTTGCAGCCACGCTCCCACTCCAACTGGGGGGTTTCAAAAATCGGTGTTTTTCTCCTCTGGTCTCTTGGCAGCAAAAAATGTCACATACAAAAAGCTTTTTTAATGTATTATTATTATTATTATGGTTGGCACTTGCCTGGGACAGGAAATGTGGTTGTCACAGGGTTTGAGTGCCCAGAGTGATTTCCAACCCCTCAGGATGATTTAGGCTGTGGTTATCAGGCCTACATTACAAAAATAAACCCCTTGGGGTTGGGAGGCGTTTTTTCATCCCTATCTGCAGGAAGAAATCTTGTGATTGCCATGGAAATTGCTTGTGGAGTTTGGATGGGAAGCCAGCTCTGGGACAATCTGAGGGAAATAGGGATGGATTAGTCCAGTGGGGCCATGGGTGAGGGCTGGATGGATGGAAATATCTGGGATCGCTCAGAGCGGTTTTCTGACTGAAGCTGTCACAGCTGGGCCATGTGTAAAGCACTCCTTTCATTGCTCTTGTGATATTTAGATCCCACAGTTTTCCCAGTTTTAGCTCCAAATGCATTCAGAATCACAAGCCAACCACCCATTTCCCAGGAGACTGAATTCTAGTCCTGAACCAGCCAATAATAACGGGAATGGATTCTTTTTACTTACCTTACATTTGTTTTCCACCCTCCAGAACACCCCTTTTCTCTATTACTCCATCCATATTTAGGATTAAGCTCTTAAAAAAGAAATTAAAAATTAAAAGCAATGTTTAATTGTCATGGAATTGCACAGTTTCAGGAGCTGGAGAAACAACCCCACATGCAGCATGTGGGGATTTATGGCAGCAGTTGCTCTGGTTGCTGGCACAATTATCACAGTCAGCATCCAAAGGCAAATAAGGCTCTCTGAGGCTTCTCTTGCAGGAGGTAAGAGGGGAACAAGAGGGCAAATTTTGAGTGTGGAGGCAGAGTTCAGGCACAGAGGGGACCTTCAGCCCCCACTTCCCTGGGTCTCTCTGCTTCCCTTCGTGTGCAAGGGAACCCTTGTGTGCCAACCCTTGTCCTGTGGGTCAGACAGTGGCGAAAGTCCCGCCTGGTTTGCAGCAAGAGGAAAATGTATAAACTTTATTTTGATATATTTGATTGTTAGACCCTTTTAGAGCTTTAGCAATAGCCTTTTCCCCCTTCTGCACAGCATGACCAGTATTTTGTCCTGTGTTCAGTATTAATATCTGCTTTATTGTTCTATTCTAATTACAATGTCATTATTAAAGGGGCCCTATGTTTTCCTGTGACAGATATTGCATCTCATTGTTAGTGGATCTTGGTTATTCCATGCTTATTGTTATTAATAATTTGTAGCAATTGGATTGGTATTAGAATATTACTTTGCTAAATCACTTTTGCTGCTAATTAAGGCACTGTGTGTGACATTGTTTAGCTCCAAGCATCATCGTCCTGCTTTTCAGCCTGCTCTAATTACCTGTAACTCATTCATTTCTACTTAGAAATCAGGTCTTTTAATCAAACTCCTCCAAGCTCTGCCGTGGTGGGAGCTGCTCTTGGTGGGAATGAAAAGTTCTCATGGACAAAGATATTTGTGATGACAAATGCACCTTTCACTGCAGCCCTGGAGCTCCTTAGAAATAGAATAATTGTCCTCAGTGCTTCCAAACACAATAGAAGGAGGAGAGTTCTAAGGGAAAAAGTGAAAGATGACTGGAAAAATCCGACTCTTCAAGGTATCAGCAAGGAAATCACTGCAGCTTTAAATTGTCTTCTCAGCACTAAATGTTTGTGAGATCAGATCTGTCACACTGTTTGCTGGGGGAATATTTCCTCTGAAGAAGCAACATCACTTCGTTATTTGCCTGGGAAATTTATTCACTTTGGCTGCCAAACAAACAGAAGACACACAAAGGTCATGCTTGAGTCATGAGTGAAAACTCACATTAATGGCCAGGGAGCTTCCTGGTGTGTGTCTGGCATTAGCAGGACTCTCTCTTAGTGACAGAACCTCTGACACAGCCTGAACATTCCAACAGTTTGAGGAAAAGCAGAAAAAAGGATTTATTTCTGTGCAATTCTTTCTGCAGCCATTTTAGAGGAGTGTAAAAAAGGTGTAAAAAAGGTGCAGATATTTGTGCTGAAGTTGTGCTGGAGCTGTTTTGCAAACACACCTGCACACACCTGCAGCAGCTTCACCTTTCTTTGATCAGGGAATCACAGAGTGATGGAATGCTTTGGGTTGGGAGGGATCTTAAAGCCCATCCAGTGCCACCCCTGCCATGGCAGGGACACCTCCCACTGTCCCAGGCTGCTCCAAGCCCCAATGTCCAGCCTGGCCTTGGGCACTTCCAGGGATCCAGGGGCAGCCACAGCTGCTCTGGGCACCCTGTGCCAGGGCTTCAGCACCTCCAGCACCAACAGCATCCCCATATCCCAGGGAGGAAGGCTCTGAGGCAGGCAGGGATTCAGGCAGCACTCCAAAGCCAGTGGAAGGTTATTTCCATGAGAGGTTATTTCTGTGCATTGATCTGCAGTCTGGGTGGATTGTTTGCCACAGGATTTCCTGAAAAGCAGATGCAAAGCTCATTATCATTTGGGAGAATTGTCTGGGCAAACAGCAGCCTGCTGTAAAATCAGAGCACATTGTCCCTTGGGATTGGCTTCCCCTCTGTGGAATTGCTGGGTGCTCTCAGCCCGATTGGGGTTTGTCTTGTTTCACCACCCAGCAGGTACCCAGGCTCCTCCCAAACCTTGGGATAGTCTCCATCTCAGTGCCCTGAGCTCACCCTGGAAAATATAGAATACTTCAGAGTAAAATCTATCCAAACTTTGGCCAACATACTCAGAAGGCCTTTTCCCCCAGCCCCAACGTGATTTATGGAATGCAATTTCTTCGTCCTCTAACATTGTCTCACTTCATACACTTTATGCCAAATCGGTTTTGATGATTTATTACTTTTCCTACAGCTGATAAAAAAAAATGAGTATCAATACAATGTCAACAAAACTGCTGGGGTTAATCTCTAGTAATTTACTGAGCATTAATCAGATTCATATTTCAGTCTTATTAGTCTAAAGCTACTAAAATCACTGATGGGTTAATGCGACTTAAATCCAAATATAATGTGATACCTCCAACTGCTGTTTCTATTTTATTCTGATTTACACTGCATATGGTAGAAATAAAAGACTTTTCTCTGTGTCTTCCGTGTACATTTGTGAGTTTGCAAAACACAAATTGTTTGCTCTAGGCCAGAGAAAATGTAACCATTTCTGCAATAGATATTGAATTCATATTTGTCTGACAAGTGACCTTATCAGCTATAACTTGTCATCTCCTAATTAGTCTACATTTATTTTATTCACTCAATTAACCCCCAGCCTCTCTAGGAGATAAGTTGGCGATACACGAAATTATGTGTGATGCTGCAATTAAAATGGTGCTGCACATGTACTCCACAAATTTGCCTTAAAGAAAGGTAAACCTCATTAATATCCCACCAGTCTGACTGCAAATTAAAATGGGTTTATTGCCAGTGATGCCACTGACTTTCAATGCTCACTGGCAGGGAACAACAATGTCTTTTCTTCAGAGAATCTAAGAATAATCTCATAAGACTAAAAGTGCACAGTGAGATGGAGAGAGCAGAAATATCTTGATGTTATTAAACCTCTCGTTCCCAGGGAAATGCCCAAGTTCCTTATTTTTAAAAGCTATTACTGTGATTTACAGATTAACAGTGACCTGAAAGGTGAGCACTGGAGTTTTTATGGAAAAGAGTGAAACCCTACGAACAGAATCCAGCCTGATTCACGTTTTGTGCCTTGAAGTAACTTGGGTTAGGAGCTTTGGATAAAATCTGAACCACGTGATCAACAGAAATTCATGCAAATTTTAAGGAAATCAAGATTTCTGTTCCAGTCTGATATGTGTAAAATGCTTGTGCATATACACAACTCATTTACAGGAGAAACTGAGACAAGAGAGTTGTTGTCAGCCCAAAGGTGGATGTCCACTGCAAGTCAAAATAATAAACATTTATTGTATTGCACGGACATTTTACTCAAATGCTTGCATAGTTTTCAAGATATTAGAGGTGTGAAAACACAAACATGCAGAAAATGAGTGTGGTGAAAAGGGATGTGTTGTAAATTCAGCCAGATGCAATTATTGAGGAGAGGGAACATGGAAAACCCTCCTCTCTTTGCTTTAAAACTCTGCAGTCTAAACCTGCTGAAATTAGAGCTGAATCCATCATTGATTATGTCATTCCCCAGAAATATGGCCTTGAGCAGATTTGTCATAACTCTGCTGCTGATGCTGCACCGTGGGCACGGCAGCCATCAGTCAGGAGGATACAATTTCCCAACGACTACAAGTCAAGCAAATGTGTTCTCAGCCTTGTGGGACAAGTTCTGCTGGAGACGGATGGCACCAGGCTGTGATGGATGGGCAGGAGCAAGGCAGCTCCTCACACACCTCTGTGGTGTGATCAGCCTTTAATCCTTAGGGAAGGACAGGCACTTCAACTCTGAAATCCCACGGAAATCCAGGGAAAAAGGGAAGTGCTGGCTGCCCATCCCTGGCAGTGCCCAAGGCCAGGTTGGACAGGGCTTGGAGCAGCCTGGGATGGTGCAAGGTGTCCCTGCCCATGGCAGGGGTGGGGCTGGATGGAACTGAGGTCCCTTCCTGCCCAAACCATACCATGGTTCAATGATTCTATGATCCAGACTGAATCCAACACTAGGCCTTTTGTCTTTACAGCCTGAAATTCTCCACCACCTCTATATCTCTTGATTTCTTTTGATTTATAACTCATCCTTACATTATTTTCAGTTTTTGGATTTGATCTTCTCATTTCATTTTATTTTGTCTTTCCATTTATTACATTTCACTGCTCACATTACCCCCCCACACACACTTTAAACACTCTGTCCCAGCTCAGGTGACAAGAAGCAGCCCCTACATTGAGTGTCCTCCTTCCACTGGCATCAAAACACTTTCCTTTTTTTTCATTTTTCCCAATCTGCTGCAGTTTGAATTTCAGCACTGGCAGAGATGAGATGACTAATCCAATTTCCCTCTATGCAGAGAGCCCTCTTGCATTTCTCTCTGCACTTCTACTTTTTCCCTGAATAGCCGTCATTTAATGCCCCGTTATCTTGGATGGTACTCATTTAGTGGTTTATTAAGCAGTAATTCAGCAGCCTGTTATCAGTTCCTACTAGAGCTGGGGAAAATATGCCAGCCAAGTACGTGAGATTTCCACAGAATTAGAGAGGTTTTGTGATTTTTGGATTAGAGAAAAATTACCCCAAAGTAATAGATATGAAATGTTTTCCCTGCATTCCATTATTGGCCCCATGCTAAAGCTCCCATCAGGCCATTTCGACTGTAGATTGTCTGATTTTTATTTCTGTTTCCAGCCCAAGCAGTGAAATTTTACAAAATCACAGAGAACTCAATGGACTGAGAAGTCCTAAACTTGGACTCACTTTTTCTCCCGCACTCGTGTCTTTTCTAAATGTTTCCATGGGGGTAAAGAGATATAAATTAATTTCTTAGAGCTTCTTAAAAACCAGGGAGCTGAAGTGAAATAATGGGCAAGGGTAGAAACCAAAGTGTGCCCTAAATACAGCAGCGTGGAGGGATCAATGTAAATCCCAGCAGGAAAAAATGGGTTTGCGAAATAATTCTGATGATAGAATAGGTAAAGGCTTGATTGGAAATTACAGCTTGTAAAAGTGGATGAAAATAGGAGCACTTTTTATGAATAAATCATTCCTGTTTCCTAAAATTGCTGCATTTTAACCAATACCGAAAGTAGAGCTAAAAAGGAGGAGGTAAGAGGGTGATGGTGCAGCTAAACTGGCACTGGCCATGGAACAGCTGCCAGAGTTATGGAATTTTTCATATCTGCTTATGGAAAGCATTCCTGGTTCTGGTTTCCCTCTGGAAGCTTGCACAGGAGGTACAGGAGGACAAATGGTACAAACTCATCCCATGGGCTGTCGTCCCACGCTCTCCAGGCTCCTCTGAGGAGTGAGAGCCTCGGGAAGGGTTCACAGGGACACTTCGAGCCCCTGGGTTTTGGGCTGCTGCTGTTTCTGTGCAGCTTTCAAATGGTGTCAAACACAGACATCAGGAGGGGACAGGCAGTGTCTTAATGGGATAACTTCCAATTTTCCCTGGATTTTCAGCCTGCTGACAGGGACAGCAACATTTCCACCCCACGTGTCCCTGGCTCGCAGCCCTTCCTGCTGGTCCCTTCCCTTTCCATCTCTGCCTCAAGGCAGAACTTCAGTGCAGCCTGCATTTCCCCCCTCCTTTCAGCTGGGTTTTGTTTTGTTGTTTATGCTGTCATTTCTTTTTTGGTTTTTTTTTCAGAGAACACATCAGATAAAGGTCATTTTTCTTTGAATGGAAGAGCACAGTAATTTTGACAGTGAGACATTCCCAGCTTGCTCTACATCAGAAATGTTGATATTAGCTCCTTTAAAATAGAGACTAGAGACAAAAATTGCCTGAGCAACTCAATGTCTGGCAGTTATCTCCCAAAAAATGAGCATTTGCAAAGTTATGCTTGTGGCTTCTGCTAAATTCCAGGCTGCCATTACTGGAAGGATTTTAACTTCATTTACGTTTGCTCAGGAAAAAAAAAAAAAATATCATCATGAAGGTATTAAACAGCCACAAAAGATGATGGCTTCAAACAGTGTCTTTTGGCTGATCCATAATCATTTGCTTTGGCAATTTTATTGGGGAACATTAAGGCTGATCACTAACTCTGTGTTCCTAATTATTTCTGAAATATTGTGCTGTTTTCTGTGCTGAAGTGCGGAACGAGCAGAGCAGTGGGCTGCTTGGGATTGCAATGTTCTAACTGGGTTTTAATCAATGAGTGATAATGAGAGCTTGTGTTTTGACTTTCCCTTCTTAATTGCCAGTAATAAAGCAGATCCTCATTGATGATATTTAGCAGAGTTCAGTTTCATTCATCTCTGTTTATTCTATTTATTTTGAAAGTGCCTGGGAGCTTTCAGTACGCTAGACACAATAACAGAATATACAATGCTAATTATATTTTCCTTGCCTGATCTTTTCCACAACAGAGGATGATGCTGCCTTTTCCTGGGGAGTGATTGCACCTCCCTGTTTTCAGCAGGTTTCTGGAATGCAGTAGGAGCCAAAGGATAAAATCATGTCCCGTGAAATCCCAACCACATTTTGCTGTTTAAATCTCTATTTCCCTTCTGCTGCTCATGATAGTTGGGATTTTTTTTTTTTTTTTTTTTTTTTTTTTTTTTTTTTTTTTTTTGCCCAGAATGCCAAAATAAGAATTAAACATAAATATCCTCAAGATGAGGCACATCTGCAGGTGCTGCTGGCCAGGAAAACTCATCTCACCCAAACAGCCACAACAAAGCCACACCAGGTCTGATTTACCCCAGGTAGATCTTCACTGGCCAATTGTCAATTTTGCAACCTGATTTTGGGTAAGAAAGACCTTTTTTTTTTTTTCTAAAAGTTTAAGTTCCAAATTTAGTTTTGGTCCTTCAAATGGATGCCAGTGCTGTGATGACAACTGCATGCAAATCAGTCAGTCAGTACAATAAATATTTTGATAATATCCTGCCTGAAAAATCTAATTTAAATCACGACCTGCCTTAGGTTTAAAATGTTTTAAATATCCCTTGCATTCCTCTTCAATTATATGTAAGAAAATAAAGAGTTTTTTAATCTTGCCTCGATCATTGCTTGAGATGATTTATATCCCAAGATTTTCTTCCCGAGTTATCAATCATCTGAAAGCAAGAAGTGGGTGGCAGCCTGAAATTTCTATATCAGATCTCTCTGTGTCCTGAGGAATTTTTGCTGTGGCAGAAATTTGGGCTACAAAAATAAACGGTCTCCACATGTTTTTCTATTATCTCCATGATCTCAATTTCGAAGTGTTATCCCAGGATATAAACCTTGCCATCTACAGATAAAGTCATTGCTGATGTCAAGTTCTTATGGCTAATTCCTGACTGGTTTCCTGCCTCTTATTTAAGCCCTGGGGAGAAAAACAAGCATCTGGGAAGGAGCCATTTTGTTCCAGTTATTCAAAATAAATAAACAAGATTTAAATTATTTGTACAAGGAGCTTAAACACCCACCTGCATCATAGTGCTGTAGAACAGAGATTGTATCTGGATTTCTATGAGGTCTGGGACTCACAGTGCTGCAGAACCAAAACACAACTTCACATGACAACACTTTTCCTGTTGAGCATGAGTGGGAATCACCAAGTGTGGCCTCTGGAAACAAAGAGGAATCATTGCTTGCTTTAGTAAATTCAAGCTATTTGCAAACCAGCCCTTTCCATGGTTTCTCTCCATTCCAGTGTGGCTGGATCTTTGAGTGCAGCAATTCTCCTTTGTCCCCCTCTGTCTCCAGAGTCACCGGGTGGGACGAAGGGCTGCAAAGACTCAAATGGGTCTGAAATTTCCCCAAATTTCTTTTTTTTCCCCCTTGTTTTCTGTGTGAGCAGAACTGCCATTTCTCATGGTGTTATGTGCTTATTCAATTGTTGTTTCGCTCTCTTTCCTCCATGAAATTTGGGAGTCACCACACAAAATTCCAATGCCAAAAATCATCTGAGCTGAATCACTCCCCATCCTCTAAGAGAGCAAAGCAGAGCTGTATCTTAAACAGAGAAAAGTTAGAGAGAAACAAAGTGCTGGCTTTATTGAAGTGGCAGGATATTGAATGTTATAGCTGTTATCACTTCCTGCAGTATAAATTATTGAATTAAGCCTTCAATCAGTTTGGCAACAGTGCCAAATGAATATTACAGGAGTACAATGCAGCAGCAAACAGAATCTGTCATTGAATCTAGGGCTCCCTTAGAACCGAAATTACAGCGAACAAAATGCTTGTGCACTAGATTGGAAAAGGTTCATTATTATTTATCCATCTTGCCCAGTAACACAAAAAAACTAATGAAATTTCATTGAGAAGGGGGCACGTCAGGATTAGTATCCATCAGCAAGGCACATCCCACCAACTTCATCAGGGATATTTGTCTCCATAATTAGATGTCTGTTCCACGAGAGTTCTCCATCTGAAGGACATGCCCAAGTTCATGACATGAAACAAATCACCCACGCTAATGAAAAGGTGATTTTCACCTCTTATTTCACTTGTCTACATCTCCCACAATTGCACAAAGTCTTTGGAAAATCTTCTCATAAAGCCAAAAAAAGTCAGGCCCAGGTAGGAATTTCAGCACTGTTGCTCACATGTTTGCTTATTTCTCAGTAAAATATTCCATTATTAACACAGGTGACACATGGGTGCATTTATAGCCCCTCTCCTGGAGCACCTTTCCACACATCTCCACAATGAATCGGTCATAAATCTGTGCTCATCTCCAGTGGAAAGCTTAAATCAGTGCAGCTCCACTGAATGCTCTCCACAACCCATCCATTAGGAGCAATTTTCCTTCTCTGCAACTTGAACTCCTGCTCTGGAATCTTGAGGGAATATTTGGGGCTTTGTAGGGAACACAGTATCCTGTAAATGTGAGGCTTGATTGCTGCACTCGGCGTGATGAGAAAACGTCACATCTTGGCATTTAGGGATCCATCCGAAATTATTTTGGGATTAGAACGTGTGTATCTGTTAGATGGGTCATAAATTCACCACTACCCAAATATATTCCCAGAAAGTGCTGAAGCGATACTGGTTATCACAGGAGGACTTTTAAAAAATGTTGGGAGTGTCACATTTTGACAAAATCTTTTGTCACTATATCTATTTAGTTGAAAAAGGCTCATAATTCTCACAAATATGACAGTTTTTGCATAATACTTCCTTAATTATCACCTGTGATATATTACAACCTAATTTTCTATGCTAGATTCTGACAATAATTGTTATATTAGGAATTCACTTCCTATTCTAGAGTTTTATTGTTTGTTTCACACCCAAGGAAAATGTGCAGTCAGTTCATAACCTGAACATGTTTTTTGCCACATCAGCCTCAGCTCACCCTACCTGGCCCACCGCAGAGAGCCTGTTTAAATAACAGGGAAAATATTGGAATATTTGCCTCATTTCTCAAGGAATACAATTGACAGGATGCAGAATCCATTTATTGCAAACATTTCTGATTTCTGTGCCATTTAGGGCTGGAGGAGCCTTAATTAAATAAAAGTTACGTCTCCAAACTGAAATCAAGAGTGGGGTTCTCCGAGTGAGCCCCAGGCAACTTCCACCTATCACTCATGGGAAGAGGGGACAAAGGAAGGGGCACTTGGAGTGCCAGCTCCTGGGAAATGCCAGATTCCAGCTGTGCCTCCTTTCATCTGCCTGCCCTCACTGTTTCTCAAATCTCAAGGAGGGGGCACCATTTTCCCAGATGCAATGGCCTCAAGTTGAGCCAGGGGAAGTTTAGGTTGGATATCAGGGGAGATTTCTTTATGGAAAGGGTTCTAAAGGATTGCTACAGGCTGCCCAGGGCTGTGGTGGCATCACTAGCATTGGAAGTGTTCAAAAAAAGTGTGGATGTGGCACTTGAGCACATGGTTGAGTGCTGAACGTGGTGGTGGTACTGAGTGGATGGATTTGTTGCTTTGGAAGTCTTTTCCATGCAATGATTCCATGATTCTGTGAAAGCGATGCCTTGCACTCTTGGCTGTCACTTTATAGCCAGTTTCACTTATAAACTCTGGGCTCCAGTGCCAAATTTCCCATCATTACTGAGAGTTTTTCTGACTTCAGCAGTGCCAGGACTCCCTCCCATGGGCCTCCTCAGTGCCTCCCCTTCTCCCAACATCACAGGGAGCTAAATGTCTCCCTGGTTTGGTGTCAGCTAACAGAGACACTGTGGAATTCCACCAGTACTCCCAATTTGACTCTTTCAATAGAATCTGAGACTTGAAAGGAGCCCTGTGTCTCCAGAGCTCTGCGCATCAACATCTGAAGGGAGAAAACACATGAAAGTTGAAGGCCCTTTGGGAAAATCCTACAGGTTTCAGGTTGCTTCTTCCTGCTCAAACCTATAAGATCTGATGGCCCTTTCTCTGTGTTGCTGTTTCACTGGGCGTCACTGGGAGGGAGCGAGGGAATCCTGCCTCTGCTGCCTGTGCTCCTGACAAGTGGTTTTTCTTCCACAGAACACTTTCATGGCCCTTCTTCTGCTTCCTCTTCTCCCATCTTCTCTTCCAGGGTTAAAATCTGACTCCTTGAAGAGATGTGTGTTACTTTAGGTGGTACCAAGCAGAGTTTCATCCACTACCTCTCGTTTTGCATCTGTCAGGCTCCTTTTAAAGTCCTTGAGCTCCCTGGTCCAGGCCTTTGAGGAGGGAAATAATCATTTCATTCTGCTTCTGACAAGATTCAATCAAAAACCCCAGTGCTCTTTCCAGGGAAACCCTCCACGATGTTTAAAAATCTGTGGACCCCATAAACTCCCTGTCTTCCAATTAAAATTTACCAACGTCTTCAGCTGAAAAATTAAACAGATTTTGAATAAATTGGATTTTGCATCATTTTTCTGCTGTCATTAGAAGGGGAAGGGTCTAATTCACCTATCCCATCCCTTTTGCTGGAGCTGACAGGTGTTTTACTATCACACTGATTTAAAAGAGGCCTCTTAATCAGGTGTCAGCTTTGGCCCATAAAGTCATATTAATGTTTTGGATCAGATATGAAGCTCTATCTAAGGCACATTAAGAAAGATTCATTAGAAACTCACTACCCCTGGAATTTACAGCCTTCCTGGAACTTAATAGCCTGGATAAATTCCTCCTTATCTGCTTTGCTTATGTGAATTATGGCAGTTTTGCATTTAGAAGCTTCTTATGATTTTCCGTGAGGATTCACTGATATGGTCCATCCAGAATCATGGAATGGTTTGGGTTGGAAGGGACATTAAAACTCATCCAGTGCCACCCCACAGGGACACCTTCCACTGTCCCAGGCTGCTCCAAGTCCCATCCAGCCTGGCCTTGGACACTGCCAGGGATCCAGGGGCAGCCCCAGCTTCTCTGTGCTCTCAGCCCACCAGAACTCCCCATTTCTGGTCCTGGAGCAGGGAATCCTCTGGAGTTTGTCTCCCTGGAGCTGATGTCTCCCAGGCAAACCTAAAACCTTTCCCTGCAAATGGAGGGTGATGCTTTTGGGACACCCTCCGTTTCACCAAACAGTTTTCATCTGCTGTCACCACTCAGTTTGGAGTAATGGTAATTCCAGCTCCACTTTGCAAAAAAACCCAACCTAATGGGAAGGAAGATCTGTGTAGGAAAGGGATAAAAGTCAGCTAAGTTACAATATTGGCCTACTGAGTTATCTTTACTCACATTACAGACTGGGCCTGGGCCAGCCTGAGCTGCTCTTGGGCTCTTCTCCTTTGCATTTGCAGCCGGGCAGAGGCCTCACAAGGAGCTGAAAATGAAGCCAACCAGAGTCAGACACAGGAAAGAACAGGGAGCAGGATTTGGCTGGAAATTAGGTTGATTAAGTGTGAACTCCAGATTTGTGCCTCTTTCTCCCTGTCTGGACGAGGCAGAGCATAAATATTTAAATATTTCTTGTGGCTGAGTAAAACCTCTTTAACTCCATTTGATAGGAATATCAGGGTGTGATATAAGCACCCACTGCCCATGAGACAGTGACAAGAAGCACTGGGACACTTCCTCCTGATTCCATAATTATGGAAAAACCAGCATTCCTGCTCTTCCATTGGCACTGTGCTAATCCCTGCATTGGCTGAAGACAATACCAAGAAATGAATGAAGGAATGTTGATTCATTTTCCTCCTTTGGCTTTGAATTCAGGCTGGCATAATTATGGTCTTTATGGAGATCAAACTGATTTGACACCATAAAGAAATACATTTTAACTTCTTATCAAACATTCCATAACAAGAGTTTATATTTTCTTTCAAGCACCACGTTGAGGATTCACACATGATTTTAATGTATAGAAACCATGCATTTAATCAAATATTTGTATTCCAATAGATTTTTTTTAAAAAATCTGAATTATTTAAATCTCAACAAAAGCAAACAGCTCTACGAGAATGCATTTGTCATGTGTATCTCTGGAGAAATCATGGGGATTGTATTGAACCTGGAGGATGGATAAGAAATATACGGCCATTCTCTATAGGAAACACAAAAGGATGCATCAGGAAATTAGAAATGACCAGCCTGACCTTCTCTATAAATAAGAGATGGACTCCTAGGACACCACTGGCTCTGAGAGTGCACATCATTTCTCACAAATTTGATGTTATTCTGTGCTGCAGATCAGCCAGCAAGAAAAGGATATTAAAGAGAAAACAAAACAACAGCAAGAAGCTGCCTCTACTAAAATTCATGGGCAGTATTTTTGTGACAGGGACTGTGACATGTCCACTGGAAAGGAGCTGTAAAATATTATGTCCTTATTCTACACATTGAGGGCCCGCTGCACTAAGGACACGGGAAGGGGATATAAAATTAGGATATTCAATAGTCTGCAAATGACAAATGAGTCCAAATTCCATTTAGGAAAAATCATGGGAAATTAATTCCAGGTTTATCAAAATATTTACATTTTCATGAGGTGAAGCAGGGATTTTTATGTATATCAGGAAGTTCCCCTAGCCCAGCCAGGTCCGTGGATTTAAAATGCAGAATGATGATCCCTGGGTCATTTTGGGGCTTCAGAAAAACTTCTCGCTGGCAGTTCTGCAAAGGTAACAAGAAAGGCTGAGAAAATGAACCCAGAAGGGAAGAAAATTCCTCCCAAAGTAAAGACAAGTCAAACGGTCAATTGTAGAAACAGTGAAAAAAGAAACCTTCAAATTTGTCAAGGGATTAAACCCGGAAGAGTGGTAGGAAAAGAAACAAAGATTATTTAAGCAGACCCAGCCACCATCTCAGAGAGCTGCTCTGCCTTGCCCCCGTGGTTTGCTGAACAAATTGTCTTCTCCCCTGCTCCCCAGAACAAGGAAGATCACCATGAAAAATAGAAATAGTTCTGGTTTGCTTTGCAATCAATCATTTCACTTTGCATGTGAAATAAAGGTTGATTATTTAATGCTATTCCTGTTTTTAAAGGAGTGAAAAAGGGAGGGGAAAAAGCCCAAAACACCAATAAACAAACAAACAAAAACCCCATAAACAACCCCAGGCCAGTATAAAAGAAGTATACATAAAATATACAAAAATAATACCTCAAAGGATGGGAAGGGTTAGAGGAGAAGGAGGTGAGTGATTCCCTTCGACTGTGCTGTGACCAGGGAGCACCAAACACAGAAGCACAGCTCCACAATTCCATCCTTTCCTGCTGCCAGTCCCGATCCACGACACAAGGATGAGGTGGATGGGCACATTTAGTGGTGGCCCATAGAGCTTCCATGGGAAATATGCAAAGAGGCTTCACTGTCACCTGCAGAATAAATCACCAGCACCTGAGCTCTGCGATTTTATTATCAATCAGCCTTGAAATATTTCCTCCTTAATAGTCCAGTGTCTGGAGGTGGATTCTCTGCTGAATATCATAGCAGACCTTAACTTGCAGCTGAAAGCAAAGGACTCCAAAGGACAATTTTATGTGGAAGGACACGCTAAAGACACCTAATCTGAAATTATTGTTTTTCTTTCACAGGGGGAGAAACCCTTCATGGGCCTATTTTTATCCAAGAGCCATATGATATCACTTATTCCATGGGCTCAGCAAATCCAGAGATCCTCCTGAACTGCACAGCCAAGGGATATCCGCTGCCCTACTACAGGTGAAGTCAACCTTGGGGAAATAATTGTCCCACTGTCACTCTTTGAAGTGTGTTTTAGTCACTGCACGACCATAAATAAACACCCTAAAATGTGCTGAGTGCTCACAGAAAGAACAGAGAAAGTTTAGAGTAAATTCTAAGGATGAAGGAAAAATATTTTTGCTGCTTTGCTGTAAAGAAAATTAACACAGGGAAAGAAAATAATTGAAAATCACCCCCAAAGTGTTTTAAAATATACAGAATTAATTCTAAATCCACAGAACAGCTGTGAAAAGTGGGAAAATGGAAGTGCTGCACATCTGTAGTTGATAAAACTTTCCATACATTAATAAATGCTTGGAAAGCAGAGAAGCAACACCCTTCCCCTCTTCTAATTCCAACATTTCATGTACACATTTATGGTGTTTGTTTATCTCCAATACCTTCCAAGACTCCCTTCATAAAACCTTGGTACAGAGGATTTTTTGTTTATTCAGTAACTATGGACTCAGCATTTATAATAGAACTCGTTGCCCCGAGGATCTGGAAATGCAAGTTGGATAAGAGGAAAAGCTGGGAATCTAGGGGAAAAAAAAAAGGACATTGTGCTTTCTTCAAAAAATAATGGGGAAAGTAATGGTTGAGGTGAAGGAAAATTACCCATAAAAAATAAATCATTCATGCAATACGTGAAAGAAAATCGTGTCCTATCAAATTCTTAGAGAATATTTATTGGAGAGCTTTTAACTGCTCCCACCACAGCCTCCCCTGGAGAGTTCCACCACTGGATATCAGCTTGGCTTTAGGACTTCATGGCTTGATTTGTCTCCAGACACTGTGCTCTGAAAGAAACCCTTAATTTCCTTTATGAAAGGAACCCTCAATTTCCTTTTCACAATTCAACTTCTCCTCCTGGGAGTAGAAATCCTCACTTACTTCCCAACCCACTTTTCTCCCTGTTCTCAACACGAACATCAACTGCTTCAGGCCATGAAGTTCAAGTCTTTCCAGTTCATCCACCCTTTGCTTTCACATCCATTGAAGCAGCTGCCTAGAAATTCCTGGACTCTCGTATCCTCCCATGGATTCCTCCCACCCACAAAGAGCAGAGACAGCAGCTTCCATCAGGCAGGAGAGCTGGGAAGTCTCCCCCATCACATATTTGATATCCACATTTTACCTTTACTTTTTTCTACCCACCCATTAATTAAATTCCCTGGGTTTCTGCACCATAAGGACATTTTGCAAAGCCTCAGTGGCTCCAGGGAGATGGGATCAACATCTGGGGATGGATCCTGGAGCCCTGAGGTCAATTAGAAGTTAACAGACTATCCCTGCTGCAATTACACCATGATTTGGAGGGAACAGGGAGCTTTTCACTTTGCTTTGATTTCACCACAGCTAATGCTGCCTTTGTCAGATAAGGATTGAGCCCATATATTTAAAGTTCTGACAATTTTAGAGAAATCAAGCCCTGTATGAAATTTTAATCATTTCCTTTGCTGAGTGATGGCTGAGAACAGCAAGGACTGCTGGAGGTTTCTCTTTGATTCAGAAATACAGAACCACTCCAACAGGAAGAAAGTTAGAGACGAGTTAATTTGCTATTTAGCATTTTTTTACATCAAGAAATATGCTGATAAATGCCTTTTCTTGAAATAAAAAAAAAATGCTTAGCATTTCCTAAAAGTTTTATTTTTGTTGGGTACTCTTTTATTCTTACAAATTTGTCAAATATAGTGATAATTTTTTGCAACTCCTCCTCAAAATACTGTGTGTCTGCGAAGCACAGTGCAAGAATTGTGTAGAACTGTAGGTGGAAGGGCTGAGTAATAAAAATGAGACACAGTTTTCCTGTTGGAAGTAACAAAGAACACAGATTACACTGGAGACAAAAATATGGATGGAAGCATCTCTAAAACCATTAAGAAATCTCTGTAAATGTTCTGAGAAATATCATTTTGTCCTTTATGTCTTTTTTATAAAGTCAGAATTTCCTATAATATCAGGGACATTATTCCAGGTATTTCCTGGTGTGATGTGGCTGGTAAATAAACACAACTTTTAAAATTAGATTTACCATTTTTTGCACCTAAGCTTTTTATAGTCACCAGAGGGTTTATCACCAACTAACTCAATGAATTTTACATAGGTTTTTTTTACTTACAGCCTATGCATGAACACCCTGCTGTGCTTCCAGCAGCATTTTGACACTTTTTGCTTGATTTCAGGTGCTCTCTTTTCCTGTGCTTCCACTCAATATCCAGAGCAATCCCACAATCCTGCATTTTCATGCAAGTTGGTGACTGAGGGTGTTTTCCCCTCAATAATCTTCTCAGAGAGGAGTCAATGGAACCAATAAATAAATCCAAGGGCAGCATAAGCAGCATTCATTAGAAGAACATTTTAATATTCCAGCCCAACTCAGAGTGCTGCACTCAAAGGAGATAAAGAGATTCAAATCCAATCCAAATCCAAGCACCACGAGGATAACTGGAACACACAAATGTGAGGGAGGGAACAGAGCACAAACCTACAAGGATTGTAAACGACATCAAATATGTTCATAACCATGGCATCAAAGTGGAGAGCGATTCCCAGCAATCCCAAAAATCCACCCTTGAATAAGAAATTGCAGCCCAACCCTCATGTCCCTGTTCCCTGGAATGCTGTTCCTTGGCTCAGTGCAGATCCTGCCTCAAAAGTGGGGTGGAATTAAAAACTCCTTCATCCTCTGGTGTCTTGTTCACAGTCAAGAGTTTTTAAACTTCCTGTGTTCCTCCTCACTGGAAATGCTGTACATGAAGGAGGGTTTTGCAAATCCTTTTCCCAATTACAAGAAAGTCTCAGGTGGCTTGGCAGGATATTTCCATTGGAATGCAAATAATCTGAGAAGTATAGAACACAATGAAGTCTTAAAAATATTGATATTTTTATTATAGCAGCACACTGAAAAGATAATTTACTCCATCATGTGAGCACACACCCACTCACAGTCCTTGGGCTCCTGGGAACTGATCAATTCAGCATCAGAATATAGGAAATTTTTTAAAGTTTAGGTTCTGAAACAATTGGTGAAAGAAAAACAATCCAGGATGCATTTCCTACAACTGAGGAAAAGTATTTCCCAATGGTTGCATGAAAAAATTCACAAAAAATATGTAGATGATCCCTGCCTTAATGGGCTTATGTTAAAAATTCCCTAAAATAATTATCCAGATTTCTGTGTATTAATACACTGCAGAACACACAAAGTCATTAAATCATTGTCTACCACATGAATTCATTAATTCGCTTCCTTCAGTGATGTAAACATATTAATTAGGGAAAAAGCCCACACCAGGAGCTGAACCCCTGATCTATATGCAAAGTTTAATAATCATTGTACCATGGTGATTAGAATGATTATGGGGATACTGTGAAGAATTCATTTGCAGCAACTAAGCCAACATCTTTGCATTTGTTTGGAAAAACAATTATAGATCTTAATTGGGAGCCATGCAATGATGACAGCAGTTATTTCAGTGATTGATTCCGAAATTAAAGAGAACTGGCAAATTAAATACCAGAATATCTTAGATTAGAAAATGGAAAGCTTTAGACAACTTGTAGCAAATGTAAATCCTGAAATATGGCAGAATCCTAACGCTGGGATGTGATCCCTTCAGAAAGCCAGACAAGGCTCACTCACTTTTGCTTTTAAATTAAAAAAAAATAGCCCAAATAGACTAAAATAACAGCAAAAACTAGACCAGCTATAGCAAATATAAAAAAAGGAATCCAGCATAGGTACAGAAACACAAAAAATAGGCTGGAATTTGTAGGAAGAATTCCTGAGGGTTGTGTTGCATCCAAATCTCTCAGTGTGGATGAATTCATGGAAGGGGAGGCATCCAGAGAAATTATTTTGTGTTATTAGACCTTGCTCACAGAATTCCATTGATTTCATATTAATCAGTCATTATCTTTCAAAACAACAAGTGCTCACTTGAAGGTCAGGGCACTCCCTGCATTTGTGGAGATTTCCCTGGGAGCACAGAATTGCATTTCACAGCCCAGTGTGGGAACCCTCCTGCACAAAAACAACCCCTGGGCAGTGTGAGTGTGTGGAGAGAGGGCTGGGGGTGACTGACAGAATCTTGTGCTGTGTATCCAGGTCAGATTTCCAGGGATAAAGTGTGAGTGTGCTTCAATTTGCTACCAGGGAAAACTGCCCTCCCTGTCAGGAAGTCTGCACAGAAGCAGAAATGGATGGTTTTTTCTGCTGTGATCCTTCAGATGATTTACAAGGATATGACTGCCCTTGGTTTGGGCACTGCCAGGAACCCAGCGTGAGCCACTGGCAACCTTTGTGTGATCCTTCCATCCAATGGAGGGCTTGGAATCACACCCACGGATCAACAGAAATGATAAAGGCCGAGGAGATGGCTCTGGATATAAAATCAGGAGAAGAAAATACCTGGATGTGTACTTTTAGTTGTGTACTTTTAGGATTGCTGACCACCTAAGAAGTGGCATTAACAAACCCCAAACTTGCAGGCCTCAGTGGCTGAGTCCTTTATCCTTCCTTTGGCCCTCACAGGAGCAAGGAAAATTCAACCCTAATGTGACTAATGGCAAAGCCCCAAAAATTCCCTTCCTGAAACACATAATATTTATTTTCTTTGAAAGAGAAATTGTATTTTGACATCTGTAAACAGCTGGGTAATGTTGCAGACGCAATCCATTTCCTGCTTAGGGGACTCACTGGGACAAATGATGATTTAAAATAGCAGTGCTCTCATCACTAAATGATCAGTCTCAGACCTGCTGTACAAAAACTTCCCTCCCAGCTTTTGTTCTGCCCTCTGAAGTGCAATCCTTCCTGATCTACATCACCAAAGCATTTTTGTTGCCAAATTCATGGCTAATCATTTGCAAAGCACATTCAGGTACCATTCATATAACAAAAATAATGTTGTTGTGGACAAGGTATAAAGCCCCCTCCTGACTGAATGGATAACTTTGTGTGAATAAGTTATAATTACTTTTGGTGGACATTTGGGTGAACACTGGTGACTAAAGTAAAGATTTTCCAAAGAATACCATTATTGCTATTGTTTAGATTGATGTAAGAAGCAGTCGTGTGTGAAAAATGATCTAATTTTGTGATATTTAACTACATTTTTATCATTACAGGTATGCTACAGCACACTATTTAAGATAAATATGAATAGGCTCTGTAAATTATAAGCATAATTTGATTTTTTTCCCCTCAAAGGTGGAAGCAAAATGGCACAGATATTGATCTTACCATGAGTTATCACTACAGGTTGGTTGGAGGCAGCTTGGCAATCAATAACCCACATAAAAATCAGGATATTGGAACATACCAGTGTTTGGCCACAAATTCATTTGGAACAATTCTGAGCAGGAAGGCAAAGCTTCAATTTGCATGTAAGTTGGGAAGATCATATTTATTAGAGCATTATTTTCCTATTAATTCTGCACATGGACTGTAATTTATTGGGTAATTAAAAGATCATTGGGGATTCTGTCCAAAAGGTTTGACTTCCTTTGCTACTGCTTATTCCTAAAAAAACCAAAATGTTCCTAGTAAATATTAATAACAAAACCAGACATCTGATGGCTGCTGCCCTCGGGAGGCAGAATAAAAATCAGGAAATTGAAAGGTCAAGGAAGATGAGCACAATTATTTTCACTTAATAAAGGTGTTTCCACTTTTCAGGACAGTGGTTTTGTTGTTATCCCACAGGTAGCTACAGCTGGGGGGCAGAGAGGGAATTGTTGCAAAAAGTTGTGCTTTGAGTTTTCTGTAGATAATGAGGTCTAATTGAGACACAAAAGCATTGCTCCCCTAATTGCCACACTGATATTTCCTTATGTTACCAAAGAAACTCTTTTTCCTTACACAATGTGTAAAAGTGTGAGCTGCGCTCTGAGACATTTCATATTTCAGCTCCCTCAGGTTGAGCACATTGTCTGTCTTGAGATGATTTAAAATTTATTTCATCTTTGCTCCCCGTTTCACTTCTTCACAACTTCACAACCTTTTTCACAAGGTTTGGACGCGGTGACCGAGTTCTGTGAATGCCCAGGGGAGAGGGGGAACAACACTGGCAACCAAAAAACTCCAGATATTCCCTCCAGCCTTTTTTTTTTTTTCAGTCTAAAGCTCAGAGCAGTCTGTTGCTGGGAGAAAGCAATTGTTTTCAAAGCTCATTAATAAAACATGTGTCTAAAGCCAACCTTGTGTCGCTATTTCAGACACCAGCAAACGGATTAATTATTAATCTTGTTCCATTTCTCATAGCAAACCTCGTGTCACAGGGGTTACACAAAGGAGACATCAGAGGTCAGGCTGGTTCACAGAGTGTCTTTCAGCAGACCTGATCAAAAGGTGTATCACTGGTATCTCATTTAATAACATTTTACCCTGAATTTCTCAAAGAGCTTTGATTTCCAAGAGCTGGTCAAATGTAAAAAGAATAAAATTTTGATTCATTATTTTACCACTTTTTGTGCTGAAATGTTTTTACAAGCCAGTCTTTCTGTGTGGGAAATTATTTCAAGATTTGGAGGTGAAAGTTGTTTAGTGACAGAACAAATGCCGTTTTAGAAAGGAGCAAGAATAGACAACCACCTCAAAATTGTCCATGGAGTCTGTAATCCCCAAGGAACCAAGGCAGGCCAGGGAGGGAGCTGGGAAAAGACCTAAGGAAAGGGAATATCCTTAAATGGAGGCACAAATGAGGTGCAAAACATTTTTTTTAAAAAGGGGGGAGAAGGGAAAACCAGGAATATCTGCAAAAGAAAGAAGGTTCTGGTGATTACTCAGGATTTCATATCAAGCAGTTCCTTTATTTAAGCTTTATACCCCCACCCAAACACTTCCCAAAGTTCCTGCAGGGAGCAGATCCCAGAGCTGGGTCTGGTTTGGCCCCAGCTCTCAGCCTGCTCCAGTCCTCCAGCTCTAACAGCACCATGGAATGCTAAATTTATCCCATAATCAAGCACTACACCACTTTTCCAGTAGTGGTGACAGATATTTACATCCTTCCCCATGCAGAAGAGAGAGGACAGACAAATCAAAGGCTGTTATTTACAGTGACAAACTCAAATTTACAGAAAAATGCTTCAATTTAGTGGCATCACTGCAGAACTGTGAGTTTTAAGTTGTCTTACAATAGGGAAAAAACCCCACAGTACATGGAAAACATCACAATGACCCGATGAGAATAGTGGAACAAATTACCTTGAAACACTTATTTCGCAGTCAACATTTCCTTGTTTCTTATTTTCATGTTGCCATCCAATTTAATTCTTTGTTTCAACCAATACTTCAGGCTATATCTTCAAATCCAGGCAGGCAGCACGTTGCTGTTATGACACTTTCATTCAACACCTCACAAAATGGGATTCTTCCCTGGACTGGAATGACTGGCATATTATTGTGATCTCCCTGATAAAGAATTGAATCAAACCTATTATCCAAGTAACAGGGTTTATGTGTATTTGTCTCTTTACTACAAGGTAACTAACTCTGAGTTGGAGTTTGAATTAATGATACCTCCAGAAACCTATTCAACATGTCAACTTAATATGTGAAAAATACTTTTTTCCTCTGTTCAAGATAGGAAGTTCTCCGAGAAGCAAAATAAATGCAGGACGAGATTAGAAATATGTCTTCAGATTCAGCTGGAGTTTGGTGCTTATCCTCTATTAAAACCAGAGCTGTCAAAGGAAAGCTGCAGGAGGAATATTGTACAGAAGGCAGTGGCATAGATTATTAAAGCTACAAGCTGAAAATGAGAGACAGCGTCAGGGAGAGGGAGCGCGTAAATGCATTAGCGGGATGCACGGGATGGCAGGCCCTTGGCATCCCTGCTTCCTGCACAAGGGTTGTTTTGTCATAAATAAACTTGAAAGCTCCCTATAAATCCTGTACCTCTCCTGCTCCCCTGCCTGCTGCACACTTGGAGCAGCCCACGTGTGTTTTGCAGGAGCTGGAGTTGTTGAGGTGGAAGTTGTTGTAAAGCTTTGGTGTCAGGCCTCGGCTTGTGCAGCCAGAGCCAAACACAGGAGCAGGGTCCCCGTCCAGGCTGGAGTGTGGGGTCATGGCCTGCCACCCACAGGGCTTTTCCCCTTCCAGTTCAGTGGTGATGTCCAGCACAAGGTCACCTGGAATGCTGCAGCTCTGCCTAAAGGGAAGTCAAAGGCCTGGGGAGCTCATCCTGGGACTAGGCACGAGTCAGCTTGAAGGAAGAGATGAGGACATGGAAGGTTTTCCTTCAGCTTTCACACAACTTAGAATCACAGAATCATTGGAGGATGTGGTCTTAAGCTGCACCAGGGGAAGTTTAGGCTGGACATTAGGAAAACATTCTTCAGAGAAAGAGTGATTGGGCATTGGAATGGGCTGTCCAGGGAGATGGAGGAGTCTAGTCCCTGGAGGTGCTTCAAAAAAGGCTGGATGAGGCACTCAGTGCCATGGTTTAGTTGATAAGGTGGTTTCAGGTCACAGGTTGGACTGGGTGATCTCTCAGGTCTTTTCCAACATCTCTAATTCTGTGATTCTGTGATTAAGGACAGAAAAGACCTCCGAGATCACCCAGTCCAACCTTTGCCCAAATCCCCCCCGCTCATAAACCACATCACAAAATGCCACATCTACTCGTTTTATGAACACTTCCAGGGATGGGGACTCCACCACTGCTGTGAGCAGCCAGTTCCAAAGCTTGGCCACTCTTTCAGTGATGAAATTTTTCCTAAGGCATTTTTGTTTAAGGCATTTCATGCCTCAAAAAAAGACAAACAAAAAAGCTGTTAGGGAAAACTGCTTCAGTATGGCTCCAACCAGAACTTTCTCCAAAGGCACACAGGGGATTTGCTTTAATTATTTCCTCAGTTTTAAGCAAAAATAACTGTGTGCAAACAAGTGGTCTTGAGGGAAATCCCCAAAACAGGCTGCATGAAACAGCCTGTCCAGGCCTGTTACTTGTTCTTTTACTTCCCAAACGCATCTATAGCAGAAGATTAAGAGAGATGCAGGGGAAATAAGAGTGCAATTAAACAAACTAGAACAAAAAAGGACTCCACAATGAAAAAGAATCACATGTGAACCTAATAATTATTCAGGGCATAAACCCAGCAAATTCAGTATTAATTTAAAGCATCTTGCTGCTTAGGGATCTTAAATTCGATTCTCAGTCAAATCATTCTACCCTTGATGATAAAAGTCATGCTGATTGCAGCTTTCTCAGGCCTGAAATTCTGAGAAACAATGACAACAATCTAAATTCATGCCTAGAATTAGTCACTTTGCCTTGAACCACACAGGAGGGCACAGTGGAGCCATTAGACCCCATATTTTAAAGTTCCCCGCAATGCTACAGACCCAGGAAGGATTTCTCCTTGGAGTTTTTGGACTCCAACCATATTCTCCTGGTTTTCAAAGTGGTGCTCAAGGGTTTTGCTTGGTGCTTTTTCTCAATAGCATTTTTCCAACACTGCCACCCTCCCCGCTCTTGGCCAGTGATGATGTACTCACAGCCGTGTGGCTGAGAGTGACAGTGCTGGAGCACTTGGAATAAAATCTGCAGCTCCCAAGAGCTTCCACATGCTCTTTGTCAGAGACAGAAGACACAGTTTTGCTGAAATAATAATTTAGAGGCAATAATTCCTCGTGGACTGAGTTTTTGCCATTCTGAAACACAAAAGTAGCAGTCCATCATTAGCATTTAACCATTTCAGGGAGGAATATATTAAACCAAATCAAATCCATTTAGTGTTTGCTGGATGGTGACAGGCTGAGCTTTAGCAGGGCCCTGTTGGAGGGGCTGGCTGGGAGATGCTCAGCCAGCATGAAAGCCCACTTTTCATCTGATTACTTCATCGTGTTACTCACCTTCGAGTGCACACAAATTACAGAAACATCACAAAGCAATCCAGCAGCCTCAAGATGTCATAACCCTTTTCACTGGCAGTGTATGCTTTGAAACAGAAAATGGAAAAATCAATAGGCTTGGATCAGATAGGCTGAATTTGCAAAGTCTGGACATGCATGAATTTAAGGCTAAATGACACCTACACTTCTGTCTGGGTTGTGTTGTGGTGCTGTGTGTGTCCAGAAATCCCTCTGCAACAATTGTATTTGATTAAAAGGTGTGCTAGCTGTTGTAACTACCACCTGGAGTAAAGCTCTCTGGGTCTTTAAGCTGATTGTTAATTCATCACTGCACACGAGGGCTGGAATACTGATCAGGCTCCCTGGCAGTTGGATTGCAGGAATGAACTCTGGCAGTGCCTTTCTTTTCCAAAAGGAGATATAAACTGCTCAGTTCAGTGCTCAACAGGCACTCAGGGATGACCAGCTGATAACTGAAGAGCAGGAAGGAGGAAGAGCTCAGCTTGCCAGTGCCAGGAAAAGGTCATCATCAAAAATACAAAATATGAAAAGTTTGGCTTGGTTTTCTACATTCCCTTTTCCTCTTTAGGGACACATCAGGTAAAGCCACAGACTTGCCTATATCCACATAGAATCATGGAATGGCCTGGTTGGAAGGGACATTAAAGATCATCCAGTTCCATCCTCTGCCACCTTCCACTGTCCCAGGCTGCTCCAAGCCCTGTCCAGCCTTGGGCACTGCCAGGGATCCAGGGGCAGCCACAGCTTCTCTGGGCACCCTGTGCCAGGGCCCCACCACCCTCACAGCCAAGAATTTCCTCCCAAAATCCCATCTAACACTGCCCTCTGCCAGTTTGGGAGCCATTCCCCCTTGTCTTGTCCCTCCAGGCTCTTTTCCAAAGTCTCTCTCCATCTTTCTCATAGCTCCTTCAGGCATTCGAAGATCACAATTAGGTCACCATGAAGTTTCTCTTCTCCAGGCTGAACAACCCCAAGGCTCTGTCCTCACTCCAGCATGATTCTCTACCCTACACGTGCTGAGTAATGCACTGACCCCACCTCTCTGCTTTAAAAGGGTGGCCTTATATTTAATCCTAGAATGGTTTGGAAGGGACCTTTAAAGCTCATCTCATTCCAACCCCACTTCCACAGGCAGGGACACCTTCCTCTGATGCAGAAACACATCTCAACTGCAGATATGTGGAGAATCAGCCATAAAAATCTCCTTTCCGTGCTCTGGGCAGCCCTCCTGGTGGTCCTGGTAACACCTCCCAGTCTGCATCTTCCTGTGAGCCAGTGAGGAAAAAATGCAACCTGCAGGGGGAACACTCGCTGTGGATCGATCCTGTCTGGAGGATGGAAGTGCTGCTGTCATCTCTTCCATATGTCAGTGAACAGGCTCACAGCTCAAAATTGCCTTTTGGACTTTGAAGCACAGGTACAGAATCCAACATCACTGCAGCAGCAGCAGCCACCCTCCCTGGTGTGGGGAGGTGAGGGCCAGGCTCTGAGCAGAATGAGTTACAGGAAATAAACCCTGTATTTCGTCAAAGTTCTGCTTGGAGTGAAAAGAAAGAGAACTTTCATTTATCACTTCTGTTTGTTATGGACACTGTGCCAATGCTCCAGCTCTCTCTGCAGCAGTTCCCATGGCAGGAGACCACATCAAGGTCTTTGCTTAATGGATGCTCTCCGTGGAGCAGACCCAACAGCCTCAGGCATGTTTTCTTTTTTTCCCCTTTATTTCAAAGTGTTTCCTCGGAAAATCAGGAAAAACCTGGTGAGAACCATTGTTGTAAGGAATATGACATTTCCAGGGACAGCAGCCCCAACTCTCCCTGCTGTCTTCACAGGAGAGGTTCTCCAGCCCTCTGAGCAACTTGGTGGCCTCCTCTGGGCTGATTCCAACAGGGACAGATCTCTAAGGGGTCTCTATCCTGCTCTACCCACCCCAAATGGGGGCACTGGGCATCCTTCAAGGCCACCTTGAGCAGAACACATGCAGAGAACCCTCTAAAGTGATGCAACTTCACCACTCCAAGACCAAAATCTCTGCAAGACCTCATCACACTCAGCTCGTCTTCCTGTATCTCCACTGAGCTTCCCAGTGTTCACTTCTTTGCAGAATTCTGTGCACACAGAACCTCTCCCAGGCTCCAGGAAAAGCAGGAACCACCACTCAGCAGTGAGGAAGCAGGAAGCCTGGAAGGGTTTCACCTGCCTGCTGACAGGACAAGGCAGGGTGATAACAGAGTTTCTATTTTAAGGAGCTGATATCACAAGAATAAGATTATGCAAATCTCCTGACATTCCTGAAGACACAGAGAACAGCCTGGAATCTTAAAACCAGAAGTTAGGGGCGTGTCTCCATAAGGAAGGGCTTTGCTTTCTCCATCACCCCCTATTTTAGTCTTCTCTGCATTCTCAGAGCCCATGCAATGTCCATCAACACCAAGTGCAGCCCCGGCCTCCTCTCTCCTATTAAACACATCCTGTAGCTCATGGGAGCAACATTCCCTGTTTATTTTACGTTGTAACAGACCAGACAGCATCAGAAATTCCACTTTTCTGCCCCTCCAATGGTTTAAACCTCTCTCCCAGAGTACTTAACCGCTGTGTTCAAGGCTCTGCTGTATCAGCACTTGGTTAAGGCTGCTTTATTCCAGGTTAGTTCCTTAGACTTTTATTATAAAAGGAGGTTTTTTTATCTATGAAACAGACATCTACATTGCAGAGAGGCTGTAAGGAGCATTACAGGCAGTGAACCAGGCAGATAAAGTAGTAATAGGGAACACAGAAGTATTTGAAGATTATCTTTTAGTTCTATATTACTTACTCTTCTTTAGTTCCTTTAAGAGTGTTTATCCTAAATCAGCCCATTGCCAGTTGTATTGGAAAAGCAATATATGTGATTGAGATATGGTGGAGAACAAAGCATCCACAAGTCCCAGAGCTGATAGATTCTGATTGATAAAATTTAATACTTGGGAAGGATAAAACTAGTCTACATTTGCAGTCTGGGTGATTTGTTATTTTATCTGTTCCCCTTTCATTACAGACAAGATGATGTCGATTCCAACAAATTATTGAGTGAAATATCCACGATTTTCTCATGAGATTCTTCGTTTTTTCGTGTGACAAAAAAAGTCATGGTGCAGGGTTGCAAGGAAAAAAAAAAATACTAAATTATTTGGAATAAACGATTGGCTTTTTTTAAAAATCAAAACAATGAAATTAATCGATCAGTTATTTTTGCAGCAAAGGTTGATTCTGTGTAAATGTTTTAAGGTGCCAGATAAACTTGTCTATTCTGTAGCTTATACTGAAGAAGGAGATCAGTGTGTAACATTTGGACTTTTCGTGGAGTGAAGGAATGAGGTCACACTCATCGCTTTTCTCAACAGGAAAACCACATCTGGCACAGAGAATGCACTGAGCTGTAAATATCCTTTTCTAAATGCTACAGCAAGAACAACAAATAGTGTAACCTACACCTGAAATCCCACTGGCAAGATTCACATCCAAAAATCCCCTACATCAATCACTCGGGTAAATCTTGAAATTCCCATTGGAAGGAATTCTTTGAGGGCTTTGCAGCTGGAATGAGGGAGATAAAGCAGTGGTGGCTGGGGGTAACTCAGGGTAATTCTACAAGAAGTAATTCTGTGCTGGATCAAGATCTCCAAAGGGCTGGGCAGGAATTTTGGAAGGGCTGAAATAGACACAGACACTGTCAGCAGTGTGTGAGAGCCCCCTCTTCCTTGCCACTTTTCCTCTCTTCCTTGCCATTTTTTATTGTATGTATTATAATCCTTGATTATTATTTTGTTGGTAGAAACATTATAAAGAGAATTAGTTGCCTGAAGTGGGACTGTACCCATCAGAACCCAGGACAGGGATGCAGGAGGAACTTCCTGCAGGACCAGGGCACAGCCACAGGTCCTCAACAACAAGGTCAAGGTCTGAGGGAAGGGAGAAGTTCCTGACCCGTCTCCACTTAGTTAAAAACACTTAAAAACTTAGTTAAAAACTTAGTTAAAAACTTAAAAACTTAGTTAAAAACAGCAATGCTGTGGGAGCAGTGGGAAATATGAAGGAGAAAAGGGTTTGGATAAGAATTAACCCCCTGCCAAAAGGACACTTGCCACAGCAGCCAGGGCCATCTCCCGTGGAAGTCAGGCAAAATCAGTATAGTCATGGCAGGGATAAATCTGGCCCTTGAGGTTCAGCCCAGGAAGAGAAATCTGTCTTTAAGAGCTCTCCAATCTGGAGAAAACTCCTGCAGACGGCGAAGTGACTCTGGTGATGACAGGTGACAAATGAACCGTGCCGTGACAAGTGAGAAAACTGTTCAGGAATATAAAATATTAAACACATATTCCCTCTGTGCCCCTCCCTGGGAGAGGGGCAGCTCCTCAGCTGTGCCTCTGGCCTGCAGATGGGCTTTGGAGCAGGAGCCCTAAGGCTGCATCAACACTTACTGCTCAGAGCAAGTCCTGTGCTCAGCTCAGAAGAGAAATTTAATATTTTATGCTGCTAACTCTGTAAAAGCAAGGCAAAAAATAACAAAAGCCAGATGTAGACCAGCTCTACGGCTTCCCAGCATATGTTTCTGTGCTCTGGGTTTCTTGGTGCATGAACAAAAATCAAGCCAGCTCAGGGTTTTTCCCCCCCCCTCAACTCACCCTGTGTTTAATTTAATTGTGACCTTCCACTTTTTTCCTCTAGAGAAGCTTGGTATTACTTTGTAAAGGGCATTTTCACTCTCTAATTGAATAAGACAATCAGGCTGTGGCAGGAATTATTGTTCCCCACCTTGAAAATTAGTGCCTGGATTGGCCATTCAGATCATTTAAGCTGAATTGAGGACCCGGGGCCTGTGTTCCTCCTAAAGTGTAAATTACAGGTCCTCTCCCTTGGAAGCTCCAAAGTCATTTAGCTAGGTAAGGAAGCACTGATGAAGGTCCTTGGATGATGACCCAGCTTTGGAGAAGGACAGGACCCAGTGGTTGTGGTTTTCCCTCTCTTTTTGACAAGCAACTCCATCAGGGAGTTTTGGAGGACAGGGCAGCTTTCCTTTTACCCACAGCGGGATGCAGTGCTCCCCATGAGAACAAAAGTGAGAATTCCAGTGGATTTTTAACCTGTCCTGGTGAACGGAGGTACTCAGGCACTGCCCAGGCTGCTCCTGGCTGACTCAGCTCCAAATCTTCCAGACCTGAGGTGTTAAAGGCTCACGAGTGCTTCAAATGGAGCAGGAGAACTCAGCAGGTGTTGAGGAGAAAATCCAAGTACTTAAAAAGCAGGAAATGGGGAATACTAAGCGGCTTTCAGACACCTTAATTAGAGATAACACCGCTCTTAATCTCAGAATTGAATTCATAGAAAATCAATTAGAACATTTAAAAAATTGAGATTAGATGCTAACGGGAAAAGATTAATGTATTGACAGCATTATCAAGACAAAGGAACTGTCAGAGGGTTTGTTCAGCAGGTTTAGTGCAGTTTGGAAGGCTGAAAAAGAGAATTTACTTTGCAGTGGAAGTTGTAGGGAAGGAGATTAGCCATTCCTTTGGGAGATATTTGGATATTTGGAGAAAGAAGGATATTTCCATAACACACCCTCTAGTACCCAGGCTGAAAGAGATTGGTGCTCATCTCGTAGAAGGCAATTCAGTACAAAAATACTGAGGAAAAGCAAAAGACAGGGATTGATGTCCAACAGAGGGGCTTCTGGAGTCGTCTGGACAGGCACAGGCTGTAGCTAAAAGGGCTTTAACCCCAAATTTTTTGGGACTTTCTTTATGTGAGAGAAGACAGAACAAACCCAAAACCTAGAAGTACAGGTTCTTCCAGAATTTGAGATAATTTTAAAGATCCAACAGACTCAATTTTTATTATCCGTGGTCATAACAGACCTAAATTCTCTGATTCAGGCATCAAATTCAGACCCAACATGGGGCCCCTGATTCATTACAGGGAAGGGCAAAGGAAGGGAACAAATTGTCAAGTGCTAACACAGGTGCTGGAAATACTCAAGTCATATCCGTGAGCTTCCTTGGAAAACTGCTGAGCTTGTCCTTCATATCCCACTTCCCTGTGAGGAAATCCCTGTTGTGCTGCATCACTGCAGGAGCACCACTCCTGTTGCAATACATCACAGGCAACAAGAGACCCAGAAAAAAAAGGAACAGAAGTGATCTATCACAATTTGACACAGCCACATGGAAATGTGAGGAATTGTATTGATTTGTCCCCAGGAGCGTGGCTAATTTGTAAGGAGCCCTTACTCCTCATGCCTTAACATTCATTGCACATTTCAATAGCAAGTAATTACAGCCATTATATTTGGGATTATAAAATGACAAAACATTTATGAGGGGGGAAAAAAAAATCAAAAGTTCAAGAAAGCATGAAATCACATTAATTCAGATGAACTGTTGTAATTATGCAAGGTGATAAATTGGAGTTTCTCTAACTGTCTGTAACAATTTCATCTATGAAAACACCCAAGTTTCCTTGGTTTCCTTGGAGAAGTTCTATGCTCCTTCTTAAGATGGACTGGTTTGGAATGGACTGGTTTGGATGGTCTGTCCCTGAGCAGGTTTGGGAATTTGAAACACGTGATTGGGAGGTTGAAATGAACGAGTTGCTGCTTGTGATTAGGTTTTTGCTCCCATCAGACATATTTAAGAAGCAGTTCCCCAATCCCAGGAAAACTGACCTTGTGTTCACTCTGTTGTGTAGTTAAATCTGTGACTCTGGCACCTGTAGGGCAGTTTTATATTAAAAAAAAAAACAAACAAAAAACCCAGATGTGTGGGTAATAGTGGTGGTGGGGAAATTAGAATAAATATATTAATGAACAGCAATTGGATGTTGCTTGGAGCAACCTGGCCTAGTGCAAAGTGTCCCTGCCCATGGCAGGGGGTGGAACAGGATGGACTTTAAGGCCCCCTCCAACCCAAACCACTCTGGGGTTTATGATTATCTCTATTATTATGAACTTTAAAACATTAAGGAAAAAGTAATGCATGGCTGAAGCTATTAATTAACCTGTTAATTAACACAAGTGCTTCAGCAGGAAAGATTTCTGTCCATCACTGCCATTCTGCTTCTGTCTCCAGAGGCCATTTTTTCAGGCAAACACCTCACCCCCCCCGAGTTTGCTTCTCTCACTGGCAGGTTTGTGCTCAGCAAAGTGACACCGATGGTCACCTTCATCCAACGCTGACATTCTTCTCAGCCTCTGTTCTTATTCTGTTGCAAATCTACCTGGAAGACTTTCAGGCCATAAATCGGGATAAAGGCAGGTTGAACGGGGCTTGGAGCAACCTGGGATAGTGGAAGGTATCCCTGTCCATGGCAGGGATGGAATGGGATGAGCTTTAAGGTCCTTCCAACCCAAACCACCCTGTAATTCCATGATAACATCCTTGATGCCAGTGGGTAAAACTGGGTTACACCAGCTGAAAGAAGCTCTGCCCCATTCCTTCTCCCCATTCCTCCCTCCATTCCTGGCGAGGAGCTGACAGCCTCTTGTAGATACAAAAATGCTGCTAGCGAGGATTTTCTTGTTATTTTCTAAGTCCGTGAGAGACTTTTCTCTCTCACAGAAGAGGTAGCAGGGAATGTAAACAACCCAGACACCTGCAACCTTGAAAAGTCTTGTTTATGGTATAGTAGAAAAATATTTTGACAATGGATGTTTTAGGATTTTAGCCAATCACCCCCAAGGGGTGGCTGGCCCTTTGTCCAATTAGGCTATGAAGAAAAAAGTCTATAAAAGAGTTTGTAAAATAATTAAATAAATCAATCTTGCTGCACAACTCCTGCCTGCTGGATCTTCTCCTCCTCCTCCTCCCTGTGGCTGCGGGACACGGTGCTATACCGTAGGAACCAGGCCTGCGGTAATAGCCTCTTCCACCTCAAGAATTCCTGCTCCCATCAGAGAAAGCCGTGCCATTCCCTAGCTCCATCCCACAAAATGCCGTATGTTTGGGGTGCTGTGAGCACAGCCCCTCCTCGCTTAGCTCTGCAGCATTCACAGCCAGAGACGAGGCCGTGCCACCCACAGCTGAGTCCATACCTTCCCACTCCTCCTGGGAAGCATGGCTTGTGCATCTGAGCATTTTGCTTGGCCTCCACGACCTCATTATCACATCCAACTGATTAATTGTGCTCTACCAAGAGCAGTCTGCCAATATGCATGGATCACAGGGAAAAAATAGTGTTTTTTTGTTAAATCTCACAGCTGAGAGAGCAATGGAGTATGAGAGAACTCGTTGTTCTTCAAGTGAGATAAATACAGACAAAGAATGAAAGGAATTATGTAGGAACTAGGTGATAATTTATTTATAGATCTCTGCAGAAACACTGAAGTTAGCAAATATACCATCTGTTAAATAGTCATCTTATTCCTAAGTGCATATTAGCAATCTAAATGTGTGCCAAACACCTGATCTTAGCCTTTTCATTTGATACTCCTTTTGACAAGCAACATTCTGCTTTATTAGGTTATGTCATGTTATGTTATAGAGCTGTGCTAGGGAACAGGAGCTGGGAGAACACAGTGGTTGTGCTCTCTTGGTGTAAATGCACACCCAGGGCGAAGGGAAGTGGTTTTGACAGCAGTCAGAATTTCAGAATAACAAGAGCAAAGTAGAAAATCTGCATTTATATCCTCAGGTAATTAATTTTTTTTCTATATATGCACATAACACATTCCAAATTGCAACAAATCATTGAAAATACAACCCCATAGGTGGGAAAATGAGTGGAGAAATCTTTGTGGCAAAGACAAACATGACTTCTGAGGGTCCACCTTGTCCCCCTCTCACCCACCTGGACTGCAAAGCAAAAGTAGATTATTTATAGTTCATTATTGAATCCATTTGAATGAGTTGTCACAATATTCCATGGGAGACGGTGCCTGCCTGGAGGAAGAGTCCAATAAAGATGGAAACAGAAGCAACACTGACTCCATTAATGAATTCTCTTTATCTATTTTGCCTTGGTTTGCTTTTGCAGAGGTTTGGGGGTTTTTTGTTCTTCAATGATTCTTTTTTACAGAGACAGACACTGAATAAATTCCCTTTGTACAATTATCTATCAAAATCAATCAAAGCAAAAGATCATTTCTGGTTTGGCCTGTGAAATTTTGGGGAGGTGAGGGTTTCTAAAAGATGCAGAGTGATGAAGACCTTGGAGTTAAGCAGTGGAATGGATTCTCTAAAGAAAATGTCTTTTTCTAAAGGTCTTTAAACGTGGGTTAAATAAGGGCATTGCATACTTGTCCCTGCCATGGGTGAGATGAAGAGATTAAATGATGATTTATGTGCCTCCACAGCTGCTTTTTTATACCTATGATTAATAAGCATAAAGGGATGGAAATCTTTTCTCCTGCACTGGAAAATCCGAGTTGCTTTGTAAAACAAAACTACAAACGTGCCATGAAAGAACCCAAACTCCTGCCTACGGGTTTTGATCCTCAAGGTTGAAAAGTGGAGATTGAAAAGGCACAGCCAACTTTTTCCCCACATGGATTCAGCTGAAAGGCAGCAGGTTTAGATGGGATATTGGGAAGAAATTCTTCCCTCTGAGGGGAACAGGTTGCCCAGAGAAGCTGGGGCTGCCCCTGGATCCCTGGAAGTGTCCAAGGCCACGTTGGATGGGGCTTGGAGCAGCCTGGGATAGTGGAAGGTGTCTCAGGGTGGAGCTGGATGAGCTTCAAGGTCCCTCCCAACCCAAACCATTCCATGATCCCATTATAAGACCAAAGGTGGTCCCTTATTCCTATAAAACAGTGAATCCCCAAGAGATCTCATCCTCAGGCTTTTAATTATTCAAGTCAGGGACACTTGTCACGGTTTTAATGGAGAGACACAGACAGGTGACACAGCACCTAAAATGAGAGTAAAAATGATAACATGACATATTGTGCCATTAAACTAAAAATTGCTACCAGCAGCTCATTACTTTCCAAAATCTATTCCCATTTCAGAGTGAGGTATTACACAGCTAATTCTCAATTGTCAGGAAATCCTTTTCCTCCTGCTGCTCTGAGCTTCCTTTATTTTTCCTCCCCCCCTCCTTTCTCGGGTGTCTCACAAGAAGTGAAATTTTGTTCTCAGCAAAAAAAACCCAGGGCTGATTTACCACAGTGAAAATATTGGGAAGCATTACTTAGGCTGCACAGATTTTCCATACTGCCCAAGAGTTTTTTGAGGGTTTAACTCTATTTTTAAGTAGAAATTGCAGTTTGGTTCCTATTAGCAGCTGAGGGAAAGAGATAGGAAGGGGAACTGTGACCATTTTGTTGTCAGTGCTTGAATCTTAAAAAAAATCTGAATTTTTGCAACTATCTAGTATTTTTTTTTTAATTTAATACAATAAATAAGAGAATTTGAAGGCTTTTTTTTCCCCTTCTCCCAGAGCACAAAGCCTCAGACCAGGCACCCCAAGCAAATCTTGAAGGTTGTTCAAGGGACCACTTTTCCACAGAAATATTTGGTGCTGGCCTTTTTCTTCTCAGAGAACAATTCCCAGGAAAGAAAGAAAATGTGGTACATTTCCTCAGATGGAATTTTCAAAATGACTAAATAAATCCACACAATTTCAGAGACTGGCCTAAGCCTAAGCACGAAACCAAACTCTAATTAATCATATTACACCCATCTACTATTTTCTCTTTTGTTTAGAATTACAGGATGGAAAACAACTAAATAAATGAATTTTTTCTCTATTTTTCTTGGCCTTCCTTGTGTTTTTTTTTTTTTCCTCCTTGAACTACCCATAATCCAAGGCAGAGCTGTAGCCAGCAGGCAATTAAAAGAACATCAGCGTTTAAAGCCCTTTCCCAGTGTATTGACAGGCCCCATCTATTGTGCTATGACAGCACCAGGAGGTGCTACAGGTGCTTAATTCAATCCAGCCCCTTCTGAGCAGACAATGTCTTCATAGGAGACCAATACCCAGGAGAGAAGAGGAGGAAAAGAAAAATTAACTGTGTAAAGTTCAGCTAAGGGGGAGAAAATTGATATATTGACATAAATAGCTGAGTCTGTACAGGTAGTAATCGTTATTGCTCTGACCAGCAAGGGCTGCTTCTCTCTATTGAACTCTGGCTCAGGTTGGTGTTCAGCTGATGAAAAATGGAACAATTGTTTGAAACAAGAATCTGCAGCAAGGTAAATAAAATGGGCTTAGGGCAGGCAGTTTGCAGCTCTGTGGTATAAAGGGAAGCTGATATTTATTGTATTAAAGCGTATTTTGAATGTGTTTCCAGCAATCATTTCCCAAATGGCTCTGGCAAAATGGGAAGGCTTCTCATTAGGATGAGAACTGGATCAAAAAGTGAATAATGTGTCTTTTTTTGGTTTTTTTTTTTTAAAGCACGACTTTTGTGTCATGTTTTGTAACTGAATTACAGCAAATCAGGCTGATAATTCTTCAACATCTCAGTGAAATGTGAGGAAGCAGCAGCTTGAGTGTGGTGTTAGGCTGGGTAAAAAATAGACATGAAAAGCCATAAAAATCACCTGTGGGAGACAGGCATGGACATATTCATACAGGAGATTTCCCACTGAAAGTCCCCTTTTTCTCCCCTTTAAAACCAGTGCTAAAGCTCAAGGCAATTAAAACATATCCAAGTATTTCAGCCAGTTTGGGACAGAACAGAATCTTTAAGAAAACAACACATTTTTATCATCATTTAAACCTGCACTCCGTGGGAGTGCTGCTGATCTTTAATTATCTCTTTTATATCTAGACCACAGCTGTTCTTTATTCCTATAGAAAAGGAAACACTACCAAATGCATTTTTTTTTTTTTTTTCCAACTCATGTAGATTAAGTCTTGCAAGTTCCAAAAAATGGTGCTGGAAAAAGTTGTGGAATAATAGCCTGGTTTTGGAAGTAGAAGCTGTAAACACAAATTCCCAGAGTTGCAGTAGAACTGCTGTAGGAATAAATATGTTGTGCATGCCAAAGGACTCGGTAATGGTCGGACTGGATGATCTGGGACACCTTTTCCAGCCCTAATGATCCTGTAATTCCATGCTATAAGATTGGACAAAGGATTTTCCCATACAACTTCTCAATGAAATTATATTCTGCTGGCCAGTATGTGACTCTGTTCTTGAGTGAATAAATGGATAGATCGGGGTGCAGCTGGGAATAAATCTGCTGGACAATAACCAGGCTTTGTTTTCTCCTTCTCCCTCAAGACCTGGAAAACTTCGAGACGAGACCGAGAAGCCCGGTGTCAGTGAGAGAGGGACAAGGAGTGGTCCTGCTCTGTGGAACTCCCCCCCACCACGGAGGTACGGTGAGGGACAGCCCCAGCCACCCCTGCTCTGCCTCAGGAGAAGCAAAATTCCTTATGGGATCAGCACTGGAATTTGCTTGTGCATCAGTACTGGGTTTACAACAAATTTGGATTTTGTTTCTTTAAAAGACACTGGGTTCACACTGGTTTAGGGCCCTTTTTTATTGTTTTGTGAGGGAGTAGAAGCTCCCATTCCTTGGGACACAGGAAAGACAGCGTGAAGGTCTGCAAGACTCTCTGCTGCCATTCCTGATTATCCCAGGGCCTTGGTCCTCATGGAATGGCAGAAGAGCAACCCTCAGCAATTCTTCCTACACCAGAACTCCTCCAGGTCGCCATGGAATGGCTCTTTTCCCTTTTAGTGCTTGCTGCTGCAACGCTCTCATTTCAATCCTGCACCAGTCACATTGGATTTGTCATGAAGGCTTGGCTTCTGCTCTTGAATCCCTGATTTTATTCCTTCCTGATAGTCATAAAATAATTTAAATTGGAAGGGGCTTCTGGAGAGGTGAACTGCCTGATTAAAGGGCGGCTGCCCACATCAGGGTTCTTAGGAATCATCAGTGCCTCAGATGGGGAATGAAAAGGAATAGGCTGAGGAATTGATTTGGGGGTGCCTTTGCCTCTTGCTGCTTCCTCACCATAAGACCTCGGAGATCTTCCTTTCTGGGTGCAGTGAATCCAGGTGAAAATTTTACCCTAGTAAAGCAAATATCTATTAATAAAGAGGAAATATCAATGAAATAGTTACCAAATGATCTTGTTCTGGACTTAAAAAGCAGCAGTCCTTGGATGACTCACGTCCTGCTTCTGGCAGCAGTGACTGCACATCCACAGGAGCTGCAGTTTTCCATGCCCTGCTCCCAGCAATCCTCAATTCTTCTTAAAGAAACAGAGGTATAAGACAAACTCCCAGGAGAAGGTAAATAGTGATCTAGGAAGAGGATACAGGATTTCAGAGAGGGAGAAAAACCCATCAATCAATAGAAAGCCTCCAGTCCTACCGAGAGGAAGTGTCGGTTCACTGGGTGTTTACAGCCATATGAGAGGAGGATATAATCAAGGAGACGAAGTGAAACCTGGTCCTTAAGGGCACGAAAGGCTTCCAAGAGTTCCTCAAATATATCAGTGGGACAGGCTGAAAGACAACACATCCATCCCAGAGCCAGTGAACTACCCATTTTCTTCCTGCTGCAGGGTAAAATTATGATTTGACAAATAGGAAGGAGGAGAAGAAAACGTTCAGAACAAATAAATGGTTACCAGGTGAGTTACCCCCAGATTAATTGAACTGACAAAATGGGATCCATGAGCAAAGCCTTTACCAGAGTGTTCCTGCAGCTGGGGCTGGGAGCTGCTGACCAGCAGGCCTGGAAAATCCATTCCCTGAAATAACAAGTCTCCAGAGAGCAGAGCCTGAGCCCTTTTGTCATCCCTAAACACCGTGTTTAGGATCCAAAATTATCTTACAGGGGGATGAAGTACATGGTGTGAGCCGTGGTAAGTCAGACTATTTCAGGATGCTTGGGAAGTTGTTTCTGTTGGAAAGGATTGTATATTTAGTTGTTTGGGGTTTTTTAATTGAAACCCTTGCGTCCACCTCACAACACCTACAGGAGGAAGGATTGCTAACTGTGCTTCCAGCTCACAGTACAAGCGTTCTGTGCAGCACTTTAAATGCGTTGGGAATTCGAGAGATGTCAAGGAATTTGGAAGATAAGCCCTACCAGCAGCAAAAGAGTTGCCTTTCCTGTGATGCAATGACTTAGAGGAAGACAGGAACCCTCTATACAGCAGTTGTTTGAAGCAGCTGCTATTAATATAGGAAATTTGAAATAGGAAACACAGGGTAAAACCTCCTGCCAACCTATAAAAGTCAGTATAACAATTGAAGAAGAGGAATAGAAAGAATAGAATGGAAAACAGGGAGGGTTCATTAATTCTATTCCTGCCATATAACATCCAGAAGATGGAACGAGAGCTCCAGAAGTGTTTCTACCACCCGTGGTCTCTAGGGAGATGTCTCACTTCTCTTTCTACCCCTCACATTGCCAGGTTTACCTGGTCCTGCACCACAGCACTGGAGTTAAACCTCCTGCTCACAGGAAAACTCTGCAGGGCTCACCAGGACATTCAACTGCTTTTTAGACACCACAAGTGTTGATCCATGGTCAAAAATACTTACAATATTTAAAGTTTAATTGGAATTAAACTTGATTTCCCAATGCATTTGACAAGGAAAGATATACTGCTTCTTTTTTGTATGCTGGTTTCTTGACTAAGAGCATTGCCAACCTATTTTTGTACAAGAAAAATGAGTGACTCACTTAAACAGAGGATAAGAATATATTAGTCAGCTTAAAACAAAAACAAACAAACCAACCCCACCAAGCAAACAAAAAGGCTGCTCCAGCAGCTTTCACATCAGCTTCAAACTACCTCAGAGAACAAAAAGGGAATTCCATATTGCTGTGAACTGATGTTAGGACTTTCAGGATTTCCAAACACAAGCATGAAAGAAGGAAAGACCCACCTAAGTTTATCTTTTAGATCAATCAAGACATTAAAAATTACAGTAAATGAACACAAAATCACAGTCTCTAATTAGCTTTTAAAGCAAGAGCAAGGCTGCCCAAGGCTACCTGACCCACCCCAAATCCTCTGTTCCCTCAACCAGCTCCTCCTCACTCATTTATGCACAGGTGTCTCTGTTGTTATTTATGAGGCTCATTACCACACCTTACACAGTTCAGCTGTGCCATCCCTCGGCTTGTTAGAGATCCTCAGCAGGGCAGGGGAGGGACCAGGTGAGCTGCATTTTTTCCCTGAACCAGATCCCTGCTCTGCTTTCAGTTCTTTAGGTCAGCCCTTTTTCCCTGTGCAATCAACACAGGTAATATTTTATTAGTGAAAAAAAAAGCAGTTTATAGAGAGCTCTGAGGTAGGGAAAGGCATGGAGGGGGGAGGCTGGAAGAAGCTTTAATTTCTGCAGCTACACATGAGCTTGACCTGCCTGTGCTTAAGAAGCTGCTGCCTAAATGGTAATACTTGACACGAGACTGTGGGGTGGACTGTTGCTCATTTATTTTCTTAGAAGCAAAGCCTGATCTAAAGCTTGTTTCCTTCGAGCTGGCTCCCTGCAGAGCTTTAAGGAAGTTGCTAATCTTGTTAGGAGCAGCAGGATCACTCTGCATTTGCATTTATTTGTGTGGAAGAGCTGCCAGGGCCAGGAGTGGGATGGAGGCTCTGGGCTTTCCTCTGTGCTGACATTGCTATAGGGAGGCTAAATAAACCCCAAAACACTCCTAAGGAAGTAGGAGCCCTATGGACCTGCCCGGGAGATAAAAATTCCCAATCCTCAGCCTGCAGAAGGTTGGGAAAGGAGGTGAAACTGGGCTTTGGAGAGGATGGGATGGGATGAGCAGTGCTGTGAAAGGGCCTTTGGTTTCTGCATTTTATATTAAATGCTGCACTTGGTAAAGTGCATAATCTGCAAGGGAGGGTTTGAAGTGTCTCTCCCTTTATCAAACTCGGTGCCTGAGTCGTGGGCTGAGAGTCCCTTTCTCTCTGCTCCTATGAATCTTTAATCCAGCTTTCCCACAGCTCGGGAGGGAGGGAGAGTCCCCTCCCTGAGCCCAGCCTGGAGCTTCTCTGCTGCAGATCCAGCAGGATTCCTTGGGATTTGCTTGGGCTGAGGGAAGCACTGAAATGTTCAGTTTCCCAGATCAGTATATCAGGAATGATTATCAGCTCCTCCTCTTTCCCAGCTGAGCTCTGAAGGAAAATTCTCAGGGCTGGGAGAGGCTCTCCAGCCTGGCCAAGCTCAGGAATTTCCCACCTGGAAGGTCAGGTGGATTAACCAGTTTTTAGGGTCTCTGGGGTGAGAAGGGACACTGACACCACAATCACTTCCCTTGGATTAAAAAGGCCCCAAATAAACACACCCTAATATTGCAGCACTATAAAATAGCTCCTGCTTTGCCATAAAAGTGGGAGCAAGGGGCTTTTTCTCCTTTCTTTGGCTCAATCAGTGGATCTGCTCCTCTGATTTAATCCAAGTGACCCAAAATTGAAGATTTTGTAACACAGTATTGGATTTTCTACTCTATTACCTGTTGCTGTAGTAACTTTCCAAGGAAAGATACTGAGTAAGGGAGTAGGTTGCTGGTATTATGCCTTAAAAGCATGAGAAAAAGTTCAGTCTCCTAAGTTTGGCTCCTTTCTCTTGAGATTTCGTCCAACTCCCACTGAAGTCAATTAAAATTAGGGTTTCTGCAGACTTTAGTGGAGCTGAATTAGGCTCTAGGCAAGGATGGCCTGCAGATGGGTGATGAGAAACCTGCAGTTAGGAGAGGGGGAGTGTTTATATCCCTCATACTGGGGAAAAAGGGATTTAAATATGACTAAGAGGGGCCTGTGCTTGTTCCCAGTTAATGGGAAAATTCATCAATAGTCCCCAAAGCAATGGTGGGGAGCAGAGAGGAAGACAGGCACAGAAACTCCGGAAAATGAAGTCAGCTGGAACCCCCTGAGAACTGAAATCAGGATGGAAAAGGTCTGGTTCTCTTTTAGTGATTAATTAATTCACAAATTGACCTCCTGAAGAATGCCTGTGTAGCATAAAGTTGGCTTTATTAGGGTTTTGTTTCATTTTATTCCATACTGCACAGAAGATTTAGCTGCATCACCTGCTGCCAGGGCTGGAGTCTGGGTCGTGGTTCCATGCCACAAAATGTTTTAAAGAACCTTCCTGGGAATCCTTTTGGAGTGTTGGCAGGTACAGGGCTGCCCTTAGACAGGGTCAGGGCTTTCTTCAGCCCTGTAATTTCCACCACCAGAACTTTGGCAGGGAAACTTCCAAACTGCTTTTCCCTATTAGTCATTTTCAAAATTACTTCCAGATTCTCTTGGATACACTATGCTGGCATGGAAATCTGGGCATCCAAATGTCAGGTTCAACCACTCAGAGTGGTTTTATTGCCCAGAGGTGCCTTAGTGCAGGTCTGGATGAGGAGGAAGGCAAAAATTCCAGCTGGCAGGAAAAGCACATCAGAGTACCAGCCCTCAGTGCCTTGGGAAATCTGGGGAGACGGCAGATCCAAGGTATTTCTTCCAGAGAAATGCTGACAACATTTAATTGAACATAGACTGAAGTATTTACCTCTCAAATCTTCAGCATTTTCTGTAGACTCCCCATCTTGCAGCTTAGAGACCTTCAAAAAATGAGTTGAAATCCGAATTTTGCACACTTTGGTCTGCTTGCCCAGACAGTGTGCATCAGCAAAACCGATGCCCGAGACAGGAACAGTGTCTGTGTATCTCTGCAAGACAGAGCAGGTCATGGCTACATCCCTCATTTCTGATCCTTCCTGTAGGAAAACCCCTCCATCTCCAGATTTTCCCCTGTAAATGGATGCTTTAAGGTACCTCAAAGTGCATGGGCAGGTAAATGTGCCAACGTAGGGCTTTAATCTTGGGGGTGAGCACACGTACCTGCACACACCTTGGGTTACACTGAGAATTAATTGCTGCATCTCCCAGGTTTACTGCAGACCTTGGGAAAGTTTTGCATTATCTGCAGTAAAACGGAGCCTGTTGCAGGATTTAGCCAAGTATAGAAAGTGTCATTGATTGCTCCCTGGAGATGCATCATTTCTAATGAGAGTCCTAAAATGCTGCAAGCTGATAACATAAAACTCCACAAAACTACTGGAGTTTGCAGACTTATTACCATACTGCTCCCATGCCGGAGCTGAGGGGGGAAAGCGACATAAATAATCTTTTTGGAATGGGGTTGTTGATGGGGGAAATGTGTAAAAATGAAGCCGTTGGCAGAACACTGTTGGCTTATGAATTATGCATTTAATTAAGGGGAGCTAAACTGGTAGATTTGGAAAGTTCTGATTTACTGTGGCTTGTAAAAGACAGGATTTGAGTCCGGCTCCTGCTGTTGGGTGTGGAGCAGCTGCAGAGCGGGACTGGCAGGACACCCTGGTTGACCCCACACTGGGGGATCAGCTCTGAACCTGCTCCTCAGCACCCAAGGCTTGGCCCAAAAGTCTCTCCCAAAAGCAGGGAATGGTACACTCCCAAAGATATCTGTTTTTTCTGAGCGGGCTGGCCAAATAAATCAGTTTTAAGTTGCCTGATTTTCTAGATCTACATTATGGAAGGTTTGCATTATGGAGCACCACGTGGGAAAAGGTGGGGCAGGAAGTGAGAGTAGGGCAAGAAGTATGGAAGATAAGGGGATGTTCGTTATCAAACATGCCACGAGATCAAATACTAAGTAATCTCCAAAGTACTTGTGTGCAGCTCAGCTCCTCCCTCCATGAAAATCCAACGATCACTCTCCATGTTACCAGTTTAATTTTTCCATATTGAGGGTGAGGAAAGGCGCTGCAGCACTGAACAGCAATTTGCCCTCTGGATTTTGGGGGGAAAGCGCCATAAACAGAAATTGTTTACTAAAGCAGCTTTCCCACGCCACTGCAGCACTGCCGTTCCTGCTTAGGAGCAGGCTAAGCAGGAAAATGAGAAGTAGCAGGGGACAGAATCTGCTGTGACCTCCTGAAGTGGCTTGAAATGAGTTGAAAACTTGAGCATTGCTTACCTGGCCTGTGCTAATTTGTGCATCCCCAGTGGTTTTCCCTGCAGCTGCCTCGTTCTTCGCGCCGGCCCCGCCGCGGAGCGGGTTCCCCTGGAAGGGATGCGTGACGTGTGTCTCGTGTTTTCCAGGCTTGTCCTACACGTGGATCTTCAACAACAACACCTTGTATCTTCAGGAAGATAGCCGGCGCTTCGTTTCCCAGGCAACGGGAAACCTGTACCTGGCCAAGGTAGAGCCGTGGGATGTTGGGAATTACACGTGTGCCGTGAGCAGCGCCGCGGCACAGCGCCGAGTCTGGGGGCCCCCCACCGCCCTCACCCTCCGAGGCGATGGTGAGTCGACAGCGGGGCTTGGCTGCCCCAAAACATCCAGCTGCTCCTTCTGCAGCTGTTGGGAATTTGTCTCCACTGAGGGAAAATCCCCCCAGTGAAGGTTGTGCAGCGGGGCACGACCCCACAGTGAGGTTTGGGCTGTCAGGATGGGGGTGAGGAGATGAGCACGCAAAGAAAGTTCTCAGCATCACTGAACAAGAGAATGTTACGTGGCACTTTAATAGTTCCCACCTTGTGCCAGTGTTGAGGTTTCAATCCAACAAATCTTTCTAAATTTATCATCTAAATATAGCTCAAATAGCAAATCCAGAGAGCTGCTTCAAATTGAGCTGCTGAGGTGAGAAACTCCCCTGCACATGTACAAATGCCTTCCCGGCAACACTTGTAATTAAATGCTCACAGGCAGAAATACAGACCTGGAAATCTGTACACGAAGTTTGTGTTGTGCGTTTGCCCACCTAAATTTCAATACACTCGTGCTGTTTGCAAAGCAGTGGCGACAGTCAGTGACAAAAGTCTGTGCAGAGTTGGATTTGGAGGACAAACAAAACTCAGCTGTGCATTGTGGAATAACGCTTTCACTGCGAGGCTGTGCTGCTCAGTAACGTCAGCAGATCACACAAAGCAAAGCTGCACTTCCTCAGCTCCAGCGTTAATAATTTGGCACAAACTGTGATTGCAAATGTTCAAGATCTTTTCTGATTCTTTTTTTTCATCACTCTCTTCCTTTTCTCCGATTCCTTCTATCAGTCTCTTTATCTTCTCCCAGGCCTTGGGATTGGCTCCAACGCTGGCAGCCTCTAAGGCAACAGTGGAAGTTGGATGTGCAATATTATCCAAATTGTTAAATATAAAACAAGAGCTGGTTCATTTTCTGTGTGAGATGCAGGCAAAGACACTGCAGGAAAATACCTGATTTATGTTCATCCCTACTGTTGGAATGAGTTTCACTGTGAGACACATAAAAGACATTTAAGAAGTTCAGCTAAAAGTTTAGTTTCTTAAATCCGTCCCAAACCTGCTGCAAAATTAAATGCCCTAAATTAATACTGGATTAGCTGTGATTTATCAGATGTTCAGCCAGATTTTCAAATATGATAATTCCATCTAATTACATCAGCCTTCCTCAAGTCTGCAGCTCACATTTGGATGTTTTAAAGAACTTTTAAGTGTTTTGCAAGCAGTTTGGACACGGACTTTTCTAATTTTCTTGCACGCAGGATCAACTCAGGATCCTGAGATTGACTAGTGGCAAAAAAGAGGTGTGAACCCAAAATTGTCTCTAAAACCCTGATGCACAGCAGACTTGTGATGTAAAACTTGTATAAAGTCACGCTCTTCGACTCCTAAATGCAGGGAATATAGAGATTCCACAGAATTGTCAGCGCAGGGTTGAACTCCACCCAGGAGGTTCAACCCTCATGTGCTGCTCGCCACGGGTGGAACATAAGGCTCTGAAGTGATTCATGCCACCCTTCCTTTCACCCTGGAATTCTGTTGCACGAGGCAGGCCTGGGGCTCAGCTGGAGCGAGCTGTTTGATGTTCCACAGGTGTGATGGGGGAGTACGAGCCGAAGATTGAGGTGCGTTTTCCAGAGACAACCTACGCAGCGCAGGGCTCCTCTGTCAGACTGGAGTGCTTTGCCCTTGGAAAGTAAGAGTTTTGTTTCTATTAAATATGGGGTTTAACACTGCTCCTTTTGCGTTTGCACGTTGGAATTATTCTGGTCGGAATGGGATTTGTGAATCTTATATTTTTGCTTTGATTGTTTCTGTGCTGTGTGTTCCCAAGGAAATGAGACAGAACACTGTGCTGTAACTGAAGCTCACTTGGGTGCAGCTTGAAGCAGGGGGAGGGAATGTGGGAAGAGGAGGGAAAACTGGAACAAAGATTTTCTTTCTTGAGAGTAATTTTAATTCTGAGATGAGGCCTGAGCCCAGGTGACAGCACTCAGTGTAACTGCACAGTCGCACCTGATAGATGTCCAAATAGGAATGGTTTTTTGCCTGTGTGACATCACAGAATCCCAGAATGGTTTGGGCTCGGAGGAACCTTAAGGATCATCCAGTGCCACCCCTGCCATGGGCAGGGACACCTCCCACTGTCCCAGGCTGCTCCAAGCCCCAATGTCCAGCCTGGCCTTGGGCACTGCCAGGGATCCAGGGGCAGCCACAGCTGCTCTGGGCACCCTGTGCCAGGGCCTGCCCACCTTCCCAGGGAGCAATTCCTTCCCAATATCCCATCTAAACTTATTCTTCCTCAGTCTGGAGCCATTCCCCTTTGTCCTGTCACTCCAGGCCCTTGTAAATAGTCTCTCTCCATATTTCTTGTAGCTCATTCAGGATTTGAGAGGCCACAGGGAGAGGTCACCTCAGCTTCTCCTCTCCAGGCTGATCAGTCCCAGCTCTCCCAGCCTTTCCTCCTGGCAGAGCTGCTCCATCCCTCTGATCCCCTTTGTGTCTCCTCTGGACTCTCTTATTGCTAAGAATCAAATGTGGGGAATCAGGATATGTTTGAAGAGCATGTGGGATCTCCTGACCCTTCTGTCTCCCAAGCAATGCTGAAGAGCCCTGGGAAGACCCAGCAGCAGCCCTTCCTTCCAAAAATCCATTTTCCTGCATTTTTCCAAGTTTTCCTGTGCTGCTGTGCCCGTTCCCAGCTGCAGTGGTGGCTCAAGCAGCTGCTCTGCATTCAGGGAGCAGCTGGGGGAACTGAATCACTGTAACCAGCCTACAAACCCGTCTTTCCAATGAGCATTGTTTTCCCTGGAAAAGCCCAAATAACCCTTAGATTGTTGACCTCTATTTAGTTTAAGTTCACTTTGACAATCCATTTCAAGGCTGTAAGCTTTTGAAGTGTTTAGAGCTTTCCCAGAGGTTAAAAGCCTGACTTGCAGACAGCACAAATTAATCAAATGTTCCTCTGGAACCTACCCTGGGAAGTAGAAAAATAAAGCAAATAAAAAGTTAATAAGATTGAAATGGCCTTGCCTTTCAGATGAGATTCTTACACAAACTAATACTAGAGCTAATTTTTATTAAAGGTATGTGCACTTTTTTGGCCCAAAAGCAGTACCAGACTTTAGCACTCTTGCTAAAGTTGATTTTCTTTTCCAAATACTGCCAAGCTACTTCTCTTGAAATACCTCCTTAATTGTGTGTTAGTCCATGCAGGCTTTACATTTCAAGTTGTCATTTCTTATTTCCATCTGTTGCACGGAGAGCACTGAGCAATGACAGAGAAAAAACCAGTAAATGAGCTGTACAAAGCAGTGACATCTTAGGGAAGAGGTAAAGATGGGTCGTGTTAGTGTGATGCACAGATTTGGCCATTTTAAGAACATCACAAGGAGAAAAAAGGGGACTGGAAGGACATAAGGATAATGAGATCCCTCAGGGACACCCTTCTATGCAGTGCTGAGGAATGGCTGAGAGGGTTAATGCAGCTTTAATGTAGATTTTCTTCCTCATGGGCAGGACTGCAGCTGAAAGCAGTGCTGCCATACTCCCCTGGAGTTATCCTGCCTAAATACCAGGGATCCACCAGCCAAAATCCATTTTCCACACGCTCTCTGCTATCAAGCTGCTGAGTGCACCACGTGCTGGAGGTGCTGTTTGGGAGCAGAGGCTCTTTGGTGTTGATACTGGAGAATTTCTCAGAATTTCTCCTCTTAAATTTTATTTCTATAAGTTCAATGTCTCGTACAGAACCGCACAGGTTTCATTCAGGTTTTTGCTCTCCAAACAGAGCATTAAACCACCTTCTCACCAACATGTCCATCAGTGGGAAAGCTTTATTTCAGAGCTGGCATTCAGATGTGAATAAAGCAAGCGAAAGAGATTGCAGGTGAAACACTCTTAACTTATTAGATAAGTCCATTTTTCTGAAGGCATGCAGGTGATTAGTGGCATTGTGAAACGCTGGAAGTTTCCTGCCTCCAACTGTTTACAATTGCAGGCAGAACCATCTAAATGCAGCAGCGTGGCCGCCTGCACCTCCAGATTCCCAAATTCCACTAAAACCCTGGCCCCTGCTATTGTCTGTTTATGTTAAAATCAATTCAGCCCAGCATTCGTTGAGCTGTACCTCTGATCTGCCACAAGTACTGGTGGTTATTATCTCGCTTGGATTTCAGAACTGCTTCCCCATTATCCATAATTTTCTATATTCACACTGTTAGGCTGCTGGCTCAGACAATGCCACGGCTGCTGCTACCTGGGCACTGTGAATAACAGAAATCTTTCACACCGAAGGCGGATCATAGGCAACCCGCTGGGGTTTTGGTCTGCAAAAGTCTTAAATGAAAGTAGTTTTGTGGTATTTAGAGAAATAGCATCTCTTTTCTGTATGGAACAGCAAATCACACCAATTGGGCCTCCCTCAAAAACTGCGCTTCCGCAGTTCAAACGCAGCTGCAAGAGGCCCGACTCGCGGCTGAGTTTTAAACTCAGTTTAAAACGTCCTAAAGTTGCATTTTTTTTCACATGGGGGAGCTCAAAGTCACCCAAAATATGCTCCTGTGGGACACCCTGGGGTAGGTACATTCCGCATAGCTCTGTTGCAAAGCTCTTTTTGCATTTCACATCAAATTATCGCTAAGGATTTTTACAAATCTTCTACTAGGCCCAGAAATTCTTCTTGTTTTGAGGAATATAAAGGGTTGCAAATGGCAGAATTTATCCCTGGAAAGAGGGTTTGGAGGGATGGATCCCAAGTGGACCAAGGATCTCAGGCTAGTCCTTGACTTTGAACCTTATTTTGTAGAGCAGACACCACCAATAGTAGAGAAGATTTCGAAAAGGAAGTAAGTGCTCGCTGCAACAGAAATATAAGAAAAAGTGCAGCTCTCTGATGAGTCTAAACAAAAAACTGCACCTTATACTTAATCCTTTAAAAGAGGGAAATCTGAAATATGAAATAGTGGCTCCACTATTTCAAATCCTGCAGCCTGTGGCAGTTTAATAGAAGAGATGAGACTTTGTGTTCTGCACCAATATTCATTACGATGACAGTGTTTAATATTATGCCAGTATTAAAAGTCCTGGTTTGGATCAAGCTCTATTAATCATGCCATATATCCAAATTATTGTTCCTTGTCTTTCAGGGGGAAGAATTATGGTCAGTTGAGTTATACTGTGCTGCTGCTTTCTGCAGATTTGTCTCAAAATAACTTTTTTCTTTTTCTGTTGCACAAATAAGAATAGTCCCTGGAACAAAAATAAGCAAAGTAGTTTCCATGTCTGGTGCACATATTTATTAAACTGTGTCCGTGGTTTATATTTTTCTTCATTCCCTTCTCAAAGAAAGAGAAATAATCAGTTCAGAATCCCTGTAGATGGGCTGTTGCCAGCTGAGGTTGTACAAAGCATATGTGAATAATATAAAACAAGATTTCTTTCACCCCAGAATATTCGTTTTTCATGGGAAGATCCCACCTGTTCCTCTCAATGTATTAATGGGAAGGGTTTTTCTAGCAAAGCTTGGAATAAGTAGATAATCACACAGTTCCAAGGGGGCTCCAAATAACTATTTTTACTAAATTTACATAAAAATCCCAGGCTTCACCTCTGGTATATTCTCAAGTTGTTTGTGTGGGAGGCTTTAAACGGGTCGATTACGGGACTCTGAAATCAGAGAGATGGGAATGACCTGTGGCACTCCAGGTGAAGTTTTCAGCCCCCATCCCTGATCAAACCAAGGCCCGAGGATTTGTTCTTTCAGGGGTGAGCAGATCCCCTCTCACACAGTTCAGGTGGTGCCTACAGGAGAGTGAGACTCAGCACCTTGCAGAAAACCGCTGTTTTCAGGTAATCCATCAGGAGGATCCAAAATTAAATGCTTTAATTACGCTGCCCCTCGGATCCTAATTCTTCCTGGTGTCAGCAGTGATGCAGCTTTCAAAGCTCAGCTCGGGCTCATTTGTCTAACGAACCACGGGCTTCATTACCCCAAATGCAGATTGAATTTCCCTTTGAAGGGCCCCCAGATGCACAGGACAAAAGATGAGGCACGGTCCCAATGCATCATCTTTGCTGAAGAAGGTGAAGCCTCCCTCCTGGTGTGGGTTCTAATTCTGCAGACAAATTAATTTCACGTTCGCTGTGACAAGAACTTGTCACCAACCACAAAATATTTTCCATCTCCTTTTCTTTCCCAGTTAGTAACTTATGGTTTTGTGATTCTGCCGCCTGTATGGTGGAATATAAATTAAATTAGTGCTCCTGGATGCTCTGAAGGTTTCATATAAACTGCAGATTTATGTACTAAGACACTCTCATATTTATGCACTGTTTTCTTATTTACTCAGGAGAAAGCCAGACTTTGTCTATGAAGCGTAATAAATTTGGGAAGTGCACTCATTGTTTCTTTATGTATTCCAAAACTTTTAGGCCCAAGCAGTAATGGTTTTAATCTGGTTGTTGGGAGGGACTAAGTGACAGAAAGACCCATGAGGGGCAGGGCCACCGCAAACCTACGTGGGCAGGCATTGGTCTGTGGAGCAATGTCAAATCCTGATTTTCCAAGGAATATGAACGTGCAAAATAATTCCACAAAAATTCACAAGGCCATATTTATTGGACCAGGTTTTCTATATATTTACCTACGCCTCAAGGACACTCCTTAAAACATCAATTTCTAAATAGATTATTTGTTCCAAAATCCAATTTAATCAAACTGGTTTTATTTTTTTTTAACCTTGAAAAGTTTCACATGGCCCGAGTAAGAGTTACTGTTAAGAGATTTGGTTATAAAGATGTCAACTAGCAGCAGAAAAAGGTGAAACCAACCCAAAACCCTGTTTTCTGGAAAACACAGTGACTGAAGGTGCTGGGAATTCTAAAAATGAGATATCAATGAAGAAATGCAGATATTCGCTAGGAAGGTCCTTCCCATGGAATTGGCTGAGCTATGGATCCTCCCAGATTCTGCTCCTTTACCTGCAGCTCAGGTGGAGCTCCTGTCCCGACAAAGGAATTCCTCCTCCTGATAAAATCAAGGCTCCCTGGCAGGAGAACAAAGCGCTGTTAATTATTTATTGTCTTCAAACACAGCGAAGCTGATGGACTCCAAGGTTTCTCTGTCCTGCTCGGCTGACACCAGGAGTGAGCTTGAAACAGCCTCATGTTTGGCCAAAAATGAGCAGAGCTTACCTTGAAACATCCCCAAGGATGTCATTATTAGTCTGTGGTGTGGAGAAGGAGAACGGGGGAGCGCCTTCAGCTCCAACCTTGGCAAAGCTGACTTGCCAAGTTGACAGAAGGGGCCTTTTCCCACCGAGCGCTGCCTCTGGCCTTGGTGTCAGCACAGAAATCCCTCGTTCATGAACAGTCGGTGCTGAGAGAAAACAAATGGCTGAGACAATAAGAAATATGGAGATGAAGCGCTTTCAGGTGGCAGAATGCATCTAATTATTGTTTTCTTCTCCCATACGGCTGTTAGTTCCCTTTAATCTCTTTGTTACATCAAAAAAAGATAAAATTAAATCCAGAAGAGATGCCTTTAAAGCAAGTAGTTCGATGCTCCTGGCGTTCTGCAGGCTGCTGCTCACCCAGTATTTAATATGCAGGAGGATTTGCAAAGCCAGCCGTGCTCTCCTTCATGTGGATCAATCCAACACCAGGCTGGGAAGCTCCCCTGGCTGTTTTCCTGCCTGCAGCACGGCACTCGTGAGCCAGACTCGGTCTGCACTGGAGCTGTGCTCCTTTGAACCACCTCAAAGTGTCTGGCTTCCTAAAGAACTGAAACTACCTTGCTGGGGAGAAATCCTGCAGGAATGCTGTCGTGCAGGATTAGTCTGCAGGAGAGAAGACTCGAGGGAGGCCTTGTTGCTCTCTCCAAACACCTGGAAGGAGCTTGAGCCGGGTGGGGATGGGCTCTTCTCCCAGGCCACCAGCAACAGGACAACAGCTTCAAACTGCACCAGGAGTGGTTTGGATTGGAATTTAGGAAAAATTGGTTCATTGGAAAAGTGGATAAACATTGGGAAGGGCTGCCCAGGGAAGCGGTGGAGTCACCAGCCCTGGAAGGCTTCAAAGCACAAGTAGATGTGGCACGTCCTGATACAGATTAGTGAGCATGGAGGGAAGGTTGGGCTTGATGATCTTGGAGGTCTTTTCCAACCTGAATGATCCTGTGATTCTGTGCCAAGATTTCTGGAGGAGACAGCACCTTTTAACAATTCACTCAGGAAAAGCAAACCCTTATAAATTTCCTGGGAAGGAATGGTATTAAACAACATCTGAAATAGCTTTTGGTCTCATTGCAGAGGACAGTTAATAAAGGCGGTGGTGACAGCAGCTGTTGTCCAGAAAGATCTGGAATTTTTACAACTGGAACCAAAATGGAGAAAAGCAGAAAAAAATCTCTGTTGTTCTTTGCAGCTCTTTCACTGGTTTCCAATATCTGACACGTCCCAGGCTCTCCTGTTTGTAGGAAATTGTTCAGAGAACTCACATTTCTCCCAAATCCTGGTTCTTCTTGCTCAGAGGGAAATTGTAGCGCGTCACACAGACTCAAAATGCAGAAATCAGGCCCAAACTTCTTGAATTATTAAGAAATTAATCCAAACTGTACTTGTGACTTGATTTCATTGTTCAATCAACAAGGACTTGAACTTAAATAATTTAAGGTGTGAGCAGTTACAGTCTCTGCTAAAAAGGAATAAATCCTTTGTAAGTCAGCACTGCAGGCAGAGACCTTGGAGACTGGAAACAAGGACTTTTAATTTCCGTGAAAGTTGTGTTTTCAATTGCTGTTGATGCTACTTCCAATGGAAAAGAAGTCAGCATTTAGCCAAAGCCTCTGTAAAAAGCTCCAACCTGAATTTGTTAGAAAAAGCAACTTAGTTCAGTTTGCAGACAGAGCAAACAACTGTGAAATGCAAGACTATTAATATTTCAAAGTGTTTTGGTGACATAATAGATCATGAAAGTGAGGCTCCTATGGTTTGTGATATTACCAGAAATCCAAGATGTATTTATAGCTGCCTTCACACTGCACTGTTTTTTGTTGTATGGGATACATTGATCCAAATATAAATGAAAATGATAGAAAACTTCAGAAACGTGAAAAAAGAAATATTCCTTTTTGTCCCTATCTCCTTCCAGCCTCAATGTTTTGTTCTTTCCTCGCTCAGTTCTCAGTTTCTCCTCTACCTTGGCTCCCAGTTTTTTATATTTAGATTTACTGGTATTTTTAGATCTTTTGAAATCTTGGCCAGTATTTCCTATTTTGGCATGTGAAAATACCTTTAGTGCTACAGGGAATTTGTTTACTGGAAGAATCAGTCAATAATTCAGGACTTCTGTGGTGTTTCTTTGGACTTGCAAAGTTGTTCCTTCGTTGTCACAGGGTTTAAAAACAGGTTTGAGCCCCAAGTAAGAGTTACTAAGGGGAAAATACAAATTGGCCTAAGGAAAAATAATAGAATTGACTGAGGATTTCATCCCACTTTGGACCTGTGCTCCTGAATAAATTGGACATGTTATAAAATCTCAGTCTTATATGAACCTCTGTATGTCATGCTTAGAAATTATTTCTTTTTTAAAAATTGCTACTCCCAAAAAAGGATTTTACATTCTTTTTCTGCTGCTGTAACCAATGCTCTCTCTTTTTCTCTAATAAATACAATTCTTTAGTCCTGTCCCAAGTATTAGCTGGAAGAGGTCTGATGGAAACTCCTTGGCAAAGAAAATCCAACACAGCAGGGCCAGAGGAGTTCTTGAAATCCCCAACGTTCAGCAGGAAGACGAAGGCTCCTACGAGTGCATGGCAGGAAACACTCGAGGAATAAACATTGCAAGAGGTCAATTATTTGTCTATGGTAAGCAGATTAATTGAATTTTGATTTGTAGTGTGGAACAGGATGGTGTTCCGTTGTGCTTTGCTGATGAAGTCTCTTAGCCCCTTGCTGAAGGTAGAAAGTGCAGGTCAGGTTAAGCTGATTAAGAACTGACTGGGGGCTCTCAGTGACCTTCACTGAATTACAGCCTCAGCAAATGAAGATATTTTGCGTCAAAGCTCGGACAGGAAACGTGGGAAGTTGGAAAGGTTAATACAAGGCAGAGAGGGAGTACATTTCTGTGAAATATTAAAGGCAGAGAGGCAGTCAGGGTGCAGCAGCAGGTGCAGAGCAGGGAAGGATTCAGGAGCCTCCAGTTCATGGCAGTGAAGGTGATTTCACCTCCTCTTTGAGCTGAGCTCTGTTGTCCCATAAACAGATGAGGACAAAGCAGGGGGAACTCATCCCATTCCTCCCTCTCCTTCCAGCTTGGCTAAAAGTGGAGAATAATCTGGGAAGCTCTTCTCCCTTTCCTTGTCACTTCCCACGTGCATTAATCTCCTGCAGTCCCAGGCACACGGGATGGTCCCTCATAGCCAGGGTGAATTACGTCTCTGTAGTCCAATTGTTAACACCCAGGGAAAGCAACATATTTTGACAGGAATAAGAGGAGAGATCTTTTCTCTACCTCATAAATCTTTCAAAGGAGAAAGCCAAAAAGAAAAAAAGGAAACATAACAGTGAGGAGAAAAAAAAATCACAGCAAGCGAGACTGAGCCTCCAGTTAACATCTTTTGAGAAGACTCTGGCAAGTATTTTGCTTTTTTTTTATTTAAGTAAATCTCTTCTAATGAAGAGATGCAGGCTTTGCTGATAAGCTACCAGGCTCCTGCAGCCATGGCTAATATCAAGATATATGCCAGGAATAAAACAGTCTGCTGCTAGTTTAAATATTTCATTATTTCCTTGCTTTCAGGGGGTAGTTGTTGCTCTCATTGCACACTAATTTTTTTTCACCACGTCAATCAAGCAGTTTCATTAAAATTAAGTTCAGTAGATTACCTGGACGTGATTGATAACAGCACAGGCAATTATAAAATTATGATCAGTTAATTCAATCTAAAACAATGTGCTTATTAACTGTGCTTTGTACATTAATTAATAGCAGCTCATAGTGAAATGTATAAACAGCGCTCAGGAAGCCTTGGCATGAGGTTTTTTTGCCATATTAGTAGTGTGCTGGTAAATTATCTCTGTAATTGATTTCCTCTTGCTCCTTTTCTGTTCTCTGGGGGTTTTGCTCTGGAGGAAAGTTGTCTCCAAGAAACAGGGACTCTTTCCTGGACGCTGCTTTGTGTGTGATCCCTCCAGCCTGTGCTTCAGGCTCTGAGAGCAGTAAAAATTACATGTAATTAGAAGCATTTTTAAGCAGGGTGAACTCCGTCCTTATAGAATCTTAGAGCACCTAAAGGGGCTCCAGGGGAACTGGAGAGGGGACTTTGGATAAGGGATGGAGGGACAGGACAGAGGGAATGGCTTCCCACTGCCACAGGGCAGGGATAGACAGGATATTGGGCAGGAATTCTTCCCTGTGAGGGTGGGGAGGCCCTGGAATGGAATTCCCAGAGCAGCTGGGGCTGCCCCTGGATCCCTGGAGTGCCCAAGGTCAGGTTGGACACTGGGGCTTGGAGCAGCCTGGGACAGTGGGAGGTGTCCCTGCCCATGGAATGAGGTGTTATTTATTCTCCCCAGGTCTCACCTTCACCTCCATCCTGACAACTGCTCTCAATGTCAGCCTTCCCCAGGAGAATCCCTGCTCAGCTCAGTCCTGGAGTCTCAGTTGTCTACAGAGCTCCTGTGTGATTCCTGCAAATTCTGCTTTTACACCTCAGTGAATTTCTTTAGAGGAAGGCTTTGCAGAAATTAGGGGTCCTGGTGCTTATCAAGCATATCCTGAATTTCAGGAATCTAAAAATCACTGTTCCTGCACATTTTGGCCATAAAAATGGATAAAATCTTAACCAAACTGCCTACCCACTAACCACTTGATTTCTGTTATTTTTCCAAGCTTGTCCTGAAGCTTAATGCCAGGAAATTGTTGTACAGAATTCACTTGCAGCATAATAAAAATGTGTTGAACAGATATTAATTAGCCCTGCTCAGTTCATTAATTAATGGCAGCATACCTCAAGCAAAATCACTTTTCTCCTGCTTAAAATGCTTTGCATATTCTTTTCAGCACCCCCTGAATGGGATAAAAAAATCCAAAATGCCTTTCTGTCTCTCTATGACAGTTTATTTTGGGAATGTAAGGCAAGAGGAAAACCAAGCCCTTCCTACAGCTGGTTAAAAAATGGCCAGCCCCTCGTGTCAGAGGTAAGATTCCTGTTGTCTTCTTTGATTATTCACTCTTTTTTTTTTCATGATTTAGTCATAAAATTCAATTCACAGTAGATTAGTTTCAAGAAAAAATAGGTAAAGATTCATATATCAAAATAAACATAATACCACAAACTCTTTGCAACGCAGAGCCTCAGTTTTTGGACTTTGTCTTTACTGGAAATGTATGAAATTGCAGTTTAGAGAGAGAGAAACACCAATTTCTTCATGTGAAATATCTAATTGCTTCAAGACATGGCTGTAGGTATAGAAGGGCTTAAAAATATGAGTTCTGTTTGGTGAAAGAAACACCAAATGCATTTGTAGACATAATCTGCAGTTTGGGGAGCTGGTAGGATGCCAAAGGACTAGAAGAGGATTGCAGAGCTGGAATTGCAAAATGATCAGCGTTGAATTGCACTTTTCTTCTGTTTCTGTTCTTATTCAGTAGCTGGGTGGGCCTTTGGTCTCGTGCAGAGTGGCTGCTCTCCTGCTGAGTTAATCTTTTACCTTAATTAATGTCAGCTCTGAAAATCAGCTGATTTTGAGCTGGATGATTTCTGTGCTTTGCAGAGGGAGAATAGACCGAGGAAAGCCATGGAAAGGTATAAGGGAAAGATGGATAAGTGCAAAATGTCACTTGAATGACCAAGTGGAAAGGGAAGTAGGAGTGTGGGAGGAGAGGGGAAGTTTGGAGCTTAAAGGCTTGAGAACCACGAGCAGAGCCTTCACCAGCCAGGTCTTTGAGAACCCAGCTTCCAGGCACAATCCCTGCATTCCTGTGGTTGCCAAGCTCTGGCACATCCATCCTCCAGCCTCCAGTTGTTGGCACCCTCACGGAGAAGGTGTGACAAGAGACTCTTTGCATTCTGCTGAGGCCAAGTTTTTCCATTATTTTTTAATCAAGCCTCCATCCAGCATCTCTGGGGCTGGTTCATCCTCAAGGCATTTGCACTTGGATGGAAAAAAATAATACTGTGATTCATTCGTGTCTAGCAAGAGCACATACAGAAGAATTTCCAAAACATATGGGCTAAATTAGCACCTGCTGGGCTGCAGAACCAGCATTTATTTGATTTAGTTGTATTTATTTAAAGAAGTTGGAGTGGGATCCAATCTTCCCTATAATTTTCTGCTGGATCAGTCCTTAACAGACCCAACCTGCATCTGGAGAAAACAGCCAGAATTTATCTGGATTGCAGTTTTTCTGAACCTGCTCATTGCACTCATTGTCACCTCTTTCTGAGCAAGATTATCTTGTCTCTCTCACTCTGAAGGCAGCAATATTTGAAGTCTGTCACTCTTCAATTGCACCGTTTCAATAAAGAGGAATGAAATGCTCGACAGACACATTTTCAACCAGCATTTTCACAGCACTTACAGTGTGCTGTAACTGCAGTTCTTCAGGCAACAAAATGCTGGATGCTATTGCTCAATGGACAGAATGGACACTTTGGAGGGGAAAGTACAAGGGAGATGTAATAAAATATTCAGTTTGTCGCAGCACCCTGCGTGTCGGAATTCTCCCAGGAAGAATAACATCCAGATGCTTTTCACCCTGGGGCCGATTCTGATTGTCTCCTCTTTGTCAAACCTCTCTGCCTGACCACCTGGCTGGTCATCCCAGCATTATTCCTGCTCGTGTACACGGCGTGCTTTATTCTTCCCTTTGTCTGGGCAGCTCAAAAGAGCCGGCAGAGAACGGTGGGGAATTTGGGATAAGTATGGAACACGAGCCTCGCTTCAGAGAGGGGTTTTGTATTCAAAGGATGTTTGTAAAAATAGAATGCATTGAGAGGATAGCAAACAGCCTGGAGGTAAAACTGAGTATGCAAAAGATATCTGTAGTGAGAGCCTCGAAAAAAATTATCAGTGGCTAAGTAATGTTGTTAATTAGTTTGCCACACACCAGCCATGCAGCCCCAGGCTGTGCTCTCATTACATTTCCAAGCTAAACAAGCTTGGGCTGGGTCACTTTGTGGTTGGGAGACCTCCAAAGAAAAGCTGGGGTGTTGGAAAATGTGCCCTGGATGTGGGTGACAGCCTTCAGAACCCCCTGTGCCCCGGGCTGATCCCAGCAGGAAAGGGGGGATTCTGCCCCTGCACCCCTGTGCTCAGGTGAGACCCCACCTGCAGAGCTGCTCCAGCCCTGGGGCCCAGCACAGGGAGGACCTGGAGCTGCTGGAGAGAGCCCAGAGGAGGCACCAGGATGAGCAGAGGGATGGAGAGGGAGGAAAGGCTGGGAGAGCTGGGATTGTTCAGCCTGGAGAGGAGAAGCTTTGGGGTGACCTCATTGTGGCTTTCCTGTGCTGGAAAGAAAGATGGAGAGAGGGTATTTACAAGGCTCTGGAGTGACAGGACAAGGGGAATGGCTTCAAACTGACAGGGGCAGAGCTAGATGGGATACTGGAAAGGAATTGTTCCCTGTGAGGGTGGGCAGGCCCTGGCACAGGGTGCCCAGAGCAGCTGTGTCTGCCCCTGGATCCCTGGAAGTGTCCAAGGCCAGGTTGGACAGGGCTTGGAGCAGCCTGGGACAGTGGAAGGTGTCCCTGACCATGGCACCAGGTGAAATGGGATGAACTTGAGGATCCCTCCAACCCAAACCATTCTGGGATTTTATGACAGATGTTTAAGATGTTTAGCACTTCACAAATACATTTGAGACACTTGTGGCTGTTCATCAAACACTGGAGTGCATCCCCTAACAATGTGCTCCAAACTCTTCAATTCCTGCTCCCGAGGCAGGAGAGCCAGACTGAATGAGCAGCAGCATCCTACCAGTGGTATCTGTTGTTCAGGCTTGCACTTGGTGACAGGATTTATATTCCCTGTGGGTATCTTCCAAACTCATCTTCTTTGGGGAATGCTTTTTTCTCTCCTCCTCAGTGCTACACTTTGCAGTGCAGCTATTATTGTCTCCAGAGAGTAGTAATTGTAAAATCACAAGATATTTAGCTTTAAGTTACGATTGCAGCATGAAAAAGGCTTTTTTCTGTTTCCTGAAACAGAGCAAGTAAAACTTCTTTCAATACACCAGATTCCAAGCTCTGGTCCAAATATACCCACTGTGCAGCTTCCCCTGCTTCAGCAGAATAGCTGAAGGAAGTTGGTGAGTGTAGAAATCCAAGCCTGGAGGAGAATGCTCTCCCTGTGTCTGAGCAGCTGCCTGGGGCTTTCCAATTGGAATTTAAGTGTTGGCTTTCAGTGGAGCTTTTCCAGTGGCTCATTTTTCTGTGACTCTTGCTGTGATGCTGCTCGAAAGGTTCCTGTTATTGGAGCACCTCTGTCTCCTGTGGAGCTTTGCTGATCACATTTATCGGATGGGATGATGGAATGATGTTTCACCAGCCAGGGATGAGGTGCTGCTTCTCAGGATCCAGGTGGAAGATGCCCCAGGCTGCCAGTGTGGAGCATCCCTTTAGGTAGCTCCTTCTGTGCCACCTTCATGGTGAAGGATAACCACAGATTCCCAGCTCAGCAGTGCAGGGAAACACCTGGAAAACCTGGACAAACCTGCCCAGAGCCACTACTGCAACATGTGCCTGGATTTCCTGAAAAGCTGGAAGAGCTCAGAGGGCTGAAAATACGACCACCACCACCACACAGCGAGGTGCACATCCTATTTCTGATGTATCCATCCTCATTGCTCCCAAGAAAATAACATTTCTGCTTCTGAATTGTGATCAGGTGCACCAGTGTGATGCTAAAAAACCTTTTCTTTGTTCCCTCATCAGCTCTGCCAACGTTTTCCTTGTTTTCCTCTTATCAGGAAAGAATTCAAATAGAAAATGGGACTCTCCTCATCCCCATGCTGAATCTGTCAGACTCTGGCCTCTATCAGTGCGTGGCAGAAAATAAATATGACGCGATTTATGCCAATGCTGAGCTGAGGGTGATCGGTGAGTAAATGTCACTAAAATGAGCGAGAACCCAGTAAAAAGGACACTCGTTGAAAATAAATTGAATTTAAGAAAAGAAGAGATGAAATCCCACCTGGCAGTTCAAACCTGATATTTCTTTGCTTTTCACCCACATGGAAATGTGGTTTTTTTTAGTCTCATTTCATGGCTTGTTCGGAGGAAGAATCTAATCCATGTGTGGCCTTTTTTCATTACCACATATACACCAGTTTAATGAATGCTGTTTCTCGCTTTGTTTGAGTTATTAATAGTTATTCTGCAGGTTTTCAAAGTGATTTCAGAAAGCAGGGGAAAGAGTTTGAGCTATAAACAAAGAGCATACGGCAAATATGGACATAAATAACATGGAAAAAGGAATCTCATTAATGATAACCAGAGATGGACATGAATGGAATTTGCTCATATATTATAAAAGTATTCTGTTCTAGATTTCAAAATGTAAAGTTTGCTCAAGAGCCAAATATCAGTGAACCCAGTAAAACACAGACTTTAGGAGCACTCGATGTCTTGTGTTTTCTCCTTCTCCAAGATTGAATTTTCACATAGACTGCTGGAAAAATAAACCTATTTTCAGAAAACAGAGTAGGTTTATGAAAAGAAAGCCAGAGTAGAGCTGTGCTTGTGACAGAATACTCTCTGCAGATGAATATATGTGGCTGGATCAGGAGTGTGAAGTTTATCCTGCTCGGGAATCTTGTCTTCCATCACAGATAGACCAGTTCTCCCAGTCTCCAGATTTCCTCAGGAAAGTTTGTCAGAGCACACAGTTCTAGATAGAGAGCTTTGGAAACAGAATTAGAATTCTTTGGTATTTAGATACATTTTTAATGTTAGATTTAGATTTACTTTTGCAGAAATCTCAAAACCGAAGCAATTATTGAATTCACCGAGAGAAGACTTTGGCAAGTTTAGTAATGTCTCTTCTTCCTTCTCTCCTTTTAGCTGCAGCCCCCGATTTTTCCAGAAATCCCGTGAAGAAGCTGTCTGTTGTTCAAGTTGGAGGGGAAGTTACAATTGGTTGTAAACCCAGTGCTTCTCCCAGAGCTGTTGTTTCCTGGAAAAAGGGCTCGGAAGTTCTGCTCCAGAACAAAAGGTACGGGCAGCAAGCGGCCACTGGGCCGTGTGATTTCTCCATTTTAATATCATTTAAAGCTCATTGAAACACAGCTGGCTCAGGTTTGCTTTGGGCCGCTCATTGATGGAAAACTTGGATGCCAGAGGCCTCTTTGTCTTTAGTGGAGTTCTGGGGGTGCAAAGCGGGATGAGCGCAGAGCCGGAGCGAGCCCACGCGGGTAAATGTGTGATCCATATGTTTGTGCTCATCAGCCCTTAATTCATGGCAAGCCACGGAGCTGGAGGGAATCAGCTTCACGAGGACACAGCCCTGGAGGCTCAGGGAAGCAGGATGTGCCCCCAGGCTGAGGCATAATTGCTCTGCAGCTGTACAGGTTGTACAATAACCCCCGGCACAATCAGCCTCCCCGCCCTGTCGCTCCCGTTTAGGCAGGATTTAGCTGCTGGCCCAGCACCTGGGACATGCCCACACCAACTGGTGTGGGTGCTGAGGGGTTTGGTGAGGACTAATTCCTTATTTCTGAGCTGCCAGGAACCATCTCTGTTGTTATATTTCAACGCTCTCAGGCACAGGGTGGGATTGTTGGGGTGGACAATCCCCAGGGGGTTGGATTCCATGATTCCTGTGGGTCCCTTCCAGCTCAGTCTATGCCATAATCCTATGATTCCACACTAATGGCAATTAAATAGTGAAGTATTAAAATCAAAGAGTCTTACTGGCAGAAATGATGGATATTATATGCAACATAGAGCCCTGAGGATATTTCCATACACAAATGGAGACAGATGGATGAGATGGGCAGCAGTGTCTTTAAGAAGGGCTGGGAATGTCTGGGAGTCCTTCTCAGCATCTCTTTCAGTTCACGAGTATAACAGCAACCCTCTTTTGTCACATTCTGTTGTCAGCCTTGGAAATCTATAATCAGTAATTCTTAAAGCTCTGGCAACTGAACACCAGATTTTGCACACAGGACCAGTTGCTCCAGGAGGTTACTCTGGGTTCCATCAGACTTCAAATGAAGAAAATTCTCTAAAACGTTATCCCAAACTGTGATAAAATAACTATTTCCCTATGCCATGCTGCAGGAATGTACAATAGAGAAAAATCACGGGAGTATTTATGAAAGAAGGTGCAGATCTGAGAATTTTACATAGGTGCTGGCAATGGAACAGAAACATTTGGGTGAGCAGTCAATCCCATGGCCATAAAGAGCTTCCCAACGACTTTCCCCACCTTTAGTAGTGGCAATTTTATTTCCATTTTTACCATTCACTATGAAAAATACTTTTCTAACCAGTGTTTAATCAAATCTTTATTTGTCTTTCGATTGTATTTTGATTGTGTGGCCTATTCCAGAGGCTGAGCTAAGCCTGGATCTTGAGGTTCCACTACTCTGCTATTCCCCACCTGATTTACTGATTAAAAAAATATTTACACGCTCTGTCCAGTATTTACTTGTGCTGCTGTTTTAATTTACTAACAATAATTCCTGAGCATCCCAGAAGGCTCCTGCTGCTGGGCAGGAGCAAACAGCAGGAGCAGGATTTACAGAGGGAGACAGTGTTTAAACTCCCTGCGTGCACAACGCCAGTGCCAGCGTGGCCACTGGTGCAAAGGGGACTTTAGGAGGCTGTTTGATTATTAAATGACAAACTGGCTGATGCCGTGCTTCAAAAGGAGGGGAAATAAATCAGTGTGAGTCAGGAGGTCTCTCTGACAGAAAACAATGAAAGAAGGGTTTGTGTGGCTGTAAAGTACATGGCTAATTAAAGTGCTGAAATTACACATAAAAAGAGAGGGAACGCGGTCTGCCTTTCTCCACAGATATGATTAAACCCTGACAAACCCTTATTTCTATTCCCTTTTTATCGTGCTGCAATTATAACCTTTATGGGTTCCTTTATAGGCCTTTTTTAAAAATATTTGGTGGGGTTATAGTTGCTAGAAAAAGGAAATACCAATCTCTTCCAGTTCTGGCAGCCAAACTGTGATGGGCTCATTCCTACGTAAGTCAGATCACGCAGCTTCTTTTAAATTATTTAGATGAATTTAATCTCTTGTTAAAGCAGTAGTGAAACCAGACCTATGCCACCCAAAGGGGGAAGAATATTCCTTCTTTTTCACTTGTTTTCCTTTCACTCCTGATAATAGTTCATTCCTGATTGTGCTGAATATGTGGTAACCACTCTCCCTGATCAGCTGAACTCTTGATAAGACAGGAGAACTCTGCTCTATATTACATTCAGTTTGTAAGGCTACAAAGATGTGTGCTAAATAGGAACACTAATTAATAGATTATCCATATTAACAAATGCACAATTAAATATTTTTAATTAGATTTCCCTGAGTTCTTGAGGTCATTTTTAAGTTTACAAAGCTGCAGTATTTGGGTCCCTGCTATCTGAAAAATATCTTACAGTTCTTTGAAGGGAAATTTTCTTGCCAGGGTTCAGCAGTGAATGTCCTCAGCCCTCAGTCCCCTTTTCAGGGCAGAGTTTCCTCCAGACCCACTTGTCTTTTCCATCCTTTCTGTGGCTCAAACCCACCATTGCTCAGCTCTTCAGCAGCTTGGCTGCTCTCATTTCTGTAAAATACTTTATTGCACTTGAAGTCACGTAAGTCATTATTGTAATCATATTGCACATGAAGACATGTAAGTCCTGCAGAAAATGCCAAAATAATCACTTTTTCACATTAGATGGTGAGGTAATCCTGGACATACCAGTTCCAGATCTGTTTATGTTCCCAGCCCTCTCCATTGATTGTTTTCCCTCAAAATATTCGGAAATAACTCCATTCCACTCTTATTGACAGGGCTCAGCCCCTGAGTACTGGGATTTATCCATGGGCCATGCTGCTGGCACCTTAGAGAGGGAATTTGAGGTCATCAGCTGCAGGAATCCAATGGAAATCTCAAAGTTGGCTCATCCTGGCTGGTTTTCCTGCTCCCTCCTCACTTGATAGCCACCAGTTCACCTTCAGGTGCTCTCTTGGGCACTTAACCTCCTTCTTTGGGTCAAAGTCTGGAGAAATGGGGTTTTGGGAGCAATGCCACTTCTCCAAAGGACAACAGTTTGGTTTTTGTGGAATAAAGGACTTTCCCTGGCATGTGGTGTGGGTTTTAGCTCAGTGTAGGAATGAAACACAACAAAACCCGAGCTTTATGCTCCAAACTCCCTCCCCGTGGAGTCCGGCACAGATTTCAGCTGTTTTCATGGGCATCACCTCGTCAGTGCATGCAACAGGAGTTTTCTTCATCTCACTTCTCCCTTCTATCCCCTCATATCCACCGAGGAAACGAAGGAGAAGAAAGGAACAATTCATATATTAAATAAAACAAATTTGCAAGTCTAGACACTGATCTCGTCACAAACGTCTGTCTTCGTGCCTTCAGCGAATTCAGACTCGGGACCCTCGTGGAAAACTTATTTTACAAAAAATTCCTTTTGATGGAAGCATTTTAATAAATGAGAATTGGGCCTCGTTTTGCTTTGCCAGAGAGAGGTGCTATTCCCCCAGCCTGGGCTGAGGATCCCCAAGCACCGCAGTGAATGTGCATAAACATATGTGATTCACTTCACTCGGAATTTCAATGAGGAGAGCTGAGGGAAAACTGAGAAATGAGGTAGGCTGGAAGAATGCATTAGTCATATACAGCACTTTCCATGCATTAATAATCAGTAATAAGCAAATATTCATAATTTAAATTGTTTTTTGGGGCCCGGGCAAGAAGTACATTTAGGGATCATAAAATATGCTCAATACTTGCTGGCTCCACGATTTGCTTGTAGGACACAGTTCAGTCCCAGCTCTCTGAAGGATGGGAATGGATCTTCTGTCACAAATAAAGCTGGGGAATTCTGTGTGCCGTGGCACTCTTGGTTTTGGTGTTTTACACTCAAGTTGTTATTCAGAGGAAACCTGGGGAAACAATGACATGGAAAGCTGTATTTCATCAACACTGTGGAAAGAGAACGGAGCAGAGGTTGTGGCTGGGTGGGGGAATTATCTGGGAATTGCTGAGTTCTTGGAGCTGCCCCTTGGAGCCTCGGACTCGAGGGGTTCTCCTGCTCCCATGTGAACAGCCAGGACCCAGCAGGTTTCCTTAGGGTTTGTTCTCCCACCACTCTCTGGGCACTCTGGGCCACCCCCTGCTTGTGCTTTCCTTCTGCTCCTCCACTGCTCAGAGCCAGATTCCAAAACCTTGAGCATTTTAACACATTTAAACTTTTTTGCTGTTTGGGAAAAGGATTGTTTCGTGTCTGTGGATGGAATTACACAAACAGGGAGTTAAAAGGTCTGCAGCTGCTCCTGAGGGGCAGCTCCGATCTCTGCTCTCTGTGACCAGGGACAGCACCCAGGGAACGGCTGGAGCTGTGCCAGGGCAGGGTTAGGTTGGATTTTAGGAAAGGTTCTTCCCCCAGAGGGTGCTGGGCACTGCCCAGGCTCCCCAGGGAATGGGCACGGCCCCGAGGCTGCCAGAGCTCCAGGAGCGTTTGGACAGCGCTGCCAGGGATGCCCAGGGTGGGGTTATTGGGGTGTCTGGGCAGGGCCAGGAGCTGGGCTGGATCATCCCTGTGGATCCCTCCCAGCTCAGCTCATCCTGTGGTTATTTGGTAAACAGGAGAAGTCCTCAATCCCCTGATCAAATACAACACACAAAATGTATCATCTGTGAAACAGCATTTCAGCTCCGACCAATTTGAGCAGAAATGTGTCAGGACAGTTCAGCAAACTTCAGGGAAACATTTCAATTTACCAGAATGTCAGCGCTGTTTGTTTAGCTTCAGAATATGCGTTATCCTTAAAAATAAATTTAAAAATCTGCTTGGGGAGGAATCAAGACCAAGTGGATAGAAAATTCCAAAATTTGCACTAGTCTGCTAACAAAGGAGAAGATTGATGGCACTTGACTATTCTTTAGCTGAAGTCAATATGCTGCCTAAGGGAGTTATTTACTTTTACTTGGCAGGTGCCTCCCTCTCAAATGAGACACCAAACTTAGACGAGCAAAGCTGGGGGAATGAAACCCATCCACAGTGTCTGAAAAAACCCTCAGCTGCCTTGAAGTCAAAGCAGATGAGTAGCACAGGCAAAGAGGAGCTTTGCTTGTCAGGCTGCTCAGTGCCACAAACTACCCTGCTTTCCTCACCCACTGCTTGCACATAAAATACCCCAGATATTCGCTTGCAGGTTCCACATAAAATCCATTTTTCTTATGATATTCCAGCACTTACTTTTCTGTTCCCAGCTTTCTACAGCACTGCAGTTGGGTGACTAGCACTGGGATATTAATTTTACTATTATTTTATTTTTTAAGGCTGGTTTTTGAAGCCTGGATTAAGCATATCTCTGGTTTTATCCTCCTTGCTTTTCTACCACGAGGAGCTTTGCATAGCTTTGATGAGATGCCTTAACCCTTCTATCTTATCAGTGTCTGTGTGCTTGTAAAGAAGTTCATTTCCTATTTTAGTATTTAAATAGAGCACTTGAAGTGTGGGCATCAGCAATCAGAGCAATTCCAGCTATCTCAGACACCACTGCTGAAAGTCAACATGAATACAAATTAGGCTTATCTGTTGATGAAATCCCACTTTTGCCTGGAGAACCAATGGGATTGATCCCACATCTGCTAAATTTGATTAATCACTTCAGCTCCACTCCTTGCATACAAACAGATTGACAGGAATCAAAAGCACAGGTTTACCTGCCTGCCTTCTGGCAGGTCTGCTTGGCCTGAAGCCACCCATTAAGATGTGAAAACTCCTACAAAACCTAAAAAACACTTGTTTAGAAGTGTTTTTTATCTCTGAAGCCCCAATGTCACATTTGGTGCTAACCAGACAAACCCCACCATCACACCATTCCTGAGGGAGTGCTGAGAGCTGCAGAAAGTATTTTCTAGCTAAAAATATCCACTGCTGGCACCACAGTGGTCCTGCTTTCAGGGGGAAGAGGAAAGAGAAGGGTGTTGCAGAGGACTGGGAGAGGCAGCTCCAATGTATTTACTGAAGATTTATTCGCACTCAGCAGGGAAGTTTGTCTGGTTTTGGGGTTGGTTGTAGGCTTTTTCCAGTGCTGCCTCCTGAACAATGCCACTGGGTCTGGGAGGAACATCCACACATGGCAGCACTCACAGCAATCACCAGAACTGGTGATATTGGCAGAAGTCCTACAACAAAGGCTTGCCAGAAAACACCCCAAACTCTCCTGAAGTACCTTCAGTCTTTCCTTCTTCTCCATCTTTCTGGTTATTTTGTTCTTGTTCCCCACGCTGAGGGTGGAGGCAGGGGAATGGAAAACCTGACTGAATGATGAGGAAGGAGATAAGGAGAAGGAAGAACAAGCAGAGATGATGGGAAGAAAAAGGCAATATTTTATTTTTCCTTTATCTTATTTCCCTTGGTTTTCCCCTTCCTTCTCTGCCTGTTCTTTTCCGTTTGAAGCCAAGGCACTGCAGAGTAACGAGGAGGCAGGAGGGGACCCCCACTGCTAGCTGACCCAGGCAGCAGACAGAGGATACTGATGCAGGGGAAGACAGGAAAAAAGGGCTTTTCCCTTCTTTTCTCTTTCCTTGGGGAGTTTCACAACGGAACAAGCCAATAAAGCTAATTTCATCCTGTAGTGCTGAGTGCTCAGTGCCAGTGTTTAGCCCAGCAGACAAAGGAAGCAAATGAAGCAGATGTTCTCAGGTGAAAGAGGGAAAGAACAGCAACCTCGTGCTGCTGGGTTTATTACAGCTCCCCTCTGCAGGACACCTCTCTGATACAATTTGGAATCGTTCCCACTCGAGCCGTGGCAGCCTTGTTAAGGTGAGCCTTTCCAAGGGGCTGTCCTGCATGCTGAGATGTCCCAGGAAATCCGTCACTCCTCCCTGTCCCGAGGAATCGCGATAATCCAAACCCCAGTGAGGGGCAGTGCTGTGCCCTCTTCCCCTTCCAGCTCGTGTCCTGTCTCTGCTCCATGCACATTTTCTGCTGGATGTTCAGGACTCCATCCAAAGGCAGCTAATCTCATTGGATTTTTTCCACTGAGCAGGCTGGGAATCAAGCTTCCTAATTAGGAGTTTGCAGAAAAAAAATAGTAATGAGAGAATGCAACCTTCTGTGCTTCTCTTCCAGTCCAAGCTGTGCTGCCATGCACATCATTACTGCTGGGGGGATTGCTGCAGCATCAAAAATGCCAGCGTGGGGTGGAAAACATGCCCCAGATTTGGAAAACCTGCCCCAAATTTGGGAAAAATGCACCAAATTTGGAAAACATGCCCCAAATTTGGGAAACATGCACCAAATTTGGAAAACATGCACCAAATTTGGAAAACACGCCCCAGATTTGGGAAACATGCACCAAATTTGGAAAACATGAACCAAATTTGGGAAACATGCCCCAGTTTTGGGAGACATGCACCAAATTTTCTGCACAGGCACCAAATCAAAGATTCTGACCCCCAGTGTTCTCAAAGAAAGTGTAGCATGAGAGGGAACAGAGCGGGGTGTGTTCAGGAGCTGATATAAAATGAAATCTTGATTTACAAAGAATCACAGAATATCCCAGGTTGGAAGGGATCCATGAAGAGCATCAAGGTCCAGCTGCTGGCCCTGCACAGGACACACATGATGGGCACAGGGGCTGTGGCCAGGCAGTTTCTAGGTGTGATGGAGAAAGAGTCTTCCAGGGAGGGATTTCTGGGATCATTTGGAGTGGGAAGGGTCATGTGAGTGAGAGCACAGAAACAGCACCTTGAAAAAGTGGCTGAAACTTGGTCAACATGAAAGATCTGTGAAGAGGCCACAAACAGCTCTGGTTTATCCACGGGGTTTTGGTACAAAGGAGTGTTGCTCTTTCATCGCTCCCTTTCCACGGATTTTCAGTGAAAGGGAAATCTGGAAAAGGAAAGGAAAAGCTGAAGGGACACACAAGAGTGACAGAATGTGCCTCACACATCAAAAAGATGGAACCTTCCTATGCTCTGTGGTATTTTGAGCAAGGATATGGGGCTGGGGCTTCAGTGAACCACACCCAGTGCCCATCAGTCACTCAAACTGGGCATAAATTCACCAGCCCAGGGAGGATTGTCCCAGGTTTCCTGCAGGCCCACAGGGAGCCCAACCAACAGGCACAAGAAATTAGAGGTGATGAAACCTGCCTGGTTTGGGGTTTGGAGAAGCCTGGGACAGTGGAAGGTGTCCCTGCCCATGGCAGGGGGTGGCACTGGATGAGCTTTAAGGTCCCTTCCACCCCAAACCATCCCAGGTTTCTCTGATTCTATTTTGGGAGTGAGTTCCAGGGTTTCTGAAATCCAGCCAGGGCCATGCTGGTGTCAGGTGCTTGTTGTCTGGACAGAATTCTTTAAGGTTACCAGCAGGTTTTATTGTTCTTGAGCTTCTGGAATGTGTTTTGACAAGTAGAGAGGGAAGCAGCTTCCTGCAATTGAATGAAACTCCCACACCGAGGGTAATTCAGGGCCTTCTGCACTGTTGAAATTCTACTTAAATCCCATATTAAGGGCTTAGTTTTACATCTGGAGGGAATTTGGTTGCATGAAGGGCTGAGTCAGAACTCCTGGTAGTGTCTGGATCACGAAAATGATGATTAATGGTGGGATTAGAATAGTGACAGTGTGGACATCCCACCTTGTGCTGGAAGAGCTTTTGTCTGATGTAGCAGAGTTACAAAGATTTCATAAAACCAGCAGAACCTGGCAAATAGAGAAGTTGGCAGCTGTTTTATTTGGCAATTCAGTTCCTTTTCTGGTTTTCTTTCCCATGCACACAGAGGTGCTGTTGCCCAGTATTCCCTGGCTGCGAGCTCTGGGATGAGTCACTACAAGAGATTTGGGCACAGGGTGTTTTTGTCACTTTTTTCTTTGGCCATCACAGGGGAACATCTGCCTCACATTTAATCCTTGAGTGTGTTACAGACAGGGCAAACCAATTTGGGCTATTTTATGGTAAAGGCAGTAGCAGCTCCTGAAAATCCTGTGTTTTCTCTGGAATCTGTATGATGGAGCCTAGCTCAGTTCAGATGTCTGTTTATATTTACATAAATAAATATTTGTGGTCCCAGTTGCAGGGATTTGATGCAGAAATAATTCTATTTTTAGGAAGATGGAGGGGAGTTTTAAGAAATAGGAAGGAACATTTCTAGCATCACATTCTATAATTTCTGATAAGACTTTTTTCTACAATATTTTAATAAGAATGTTCACCCAGATTGTGTAATTTTGTTTTGATCCAAATAGTTAAAAGATTATAATGGCATTTATTTGATTTCCAGTTAATTGTCAGTCAACCCTGAAGCTCATTTATATCAGCATGCAGATAAGGAAAATCTTTTAAGCACAGTTTATTAAATGGCAACACCATTAGCATACAAATTATGCTCGGAATAGAGTAAACAGGTACAAAGATCATTAACATACGATACAGACAGTCAGATCTCAGATGGGATTCAGTGGGACCTTTTCAAAAATACCAGGGCTGTCAGCAGCAGGGACAAGTCATTCACTCAGTCAAACTTTACTCACATTTCCATCTGCATAAATCTCTGCTAATTCCGAGTCACTTGGGAGCTGTGCTTGTCTTTCTGCCCCTCACTCTCTTCCCTCTGTAGTTTTTAGGGCAGCCTCCGCTGCTCCTCAATCTTTGTAAAATTAGAGGAGTCAGATATTGTCTCAGTGTCTGGCAGCGTGTCTGGAGAAATTTATAAACAATATGTCTTTGCACAGCCTGGAAATAAAGAGGGGGTTTGCTCCTGAGCAGCAAAGGGAGGCTGAGCAGACACGGTTTCAAATAGGATTTCTCAGATAATAAAAATTACTTTGCCTCTGATTCCATCAGATCCAGATTCCTCCCTTTTTATCAGCACAGTGCCGGGATGAGGCTGCAATAACTCTGGGAGGTGTCAGGTGTTAGAGGCAGGCAGGAGACAAGAAGAGGGAATCTTTACACAGTATCAGGGTTACTCTATTTGGAAAGGAATTAGGTCCGTGAAAGGAGAGCTGCCTTTTGGCAGTGCTGAAACCTGCAGAATTCACCCTGGTTTTACACCCATCCAGCTCAAGATTTTGGTGGGGATTTCAAAGAACTTTGCTGTATTGAATGCTGGATGCATTTCATATCCATGAATTAACATCCCCCCTCTCTGGAAAACAGATTGGCTGAACGATGCAGCAGTGCACAAAGCTACCCCTGCTGCACTTTTAAATCGAATGACTTGACACCTCTTTCTTTTCTCAGGTTTTATCTCTTCTATCAGCCTTGTTAAATACATATTATTCTTTCATGCTCTTAAGTTCAAAGCAAATAGCCATCAACAATCTTTTGTTCACACGAGACAACACGTTCGGAGATGGTTTGTTTGGCCTGGTTAATTAAAAGCTGTACCTATCATCCCTGCTTGATTTCTCAAGTTCTTTACTTAAAAAGTATGTGTGACAATTTTAATGAGCTCTCACTTCTTCCCCACAGCCTCGTGGCTTCTGCGCAAACTTTGCAAACTCTTCTTTTTGAACATCACACAGAGCTCTGACTCCAGCAGATCCCGGGGAGGCTGTTTGTTTTCTCTTCCTGCACATGGTGCTCATCTCCTCTCCTGATGGAGTCACTCCGAGGAGAATTTCAATATTTATATCTGATGGGTTTAAAGTAAAAGAGGGTTAGGTTAGGAAGAAAGCAGGAAGAAATATTCCACAGTGCAGGTGACAAAACTCTGCCACAGGGTGCCCAGAGCAGCTGGGGCTGCCCCTGGATCCCTGGCAGTGTCCAAGGCCAGGCTGGACATTGGGGCTTGGAGCAGCCTGGGACAGTGGGAGGTGTCCCTGCCCATGGCACTGGATGGGCTTTAAGGTCCCTTCCAACCCAAACTGTTCCGCAATTCCATATGGATCGATATTTCCGTGTATTCCCAATTTGCCCTGGTGTGCAGGAACTTTGCATGAACTGGGCTTTCATCTCTTCTTTTCCTCACAGCAGCTTGGGTTAATTGAGCTGTTCACCCAGAGGCAGCACCAGGCAGGAGCACAGGAGGCAGCAGGACTCTGATCAGGATTTAAGCATTCTGTAAGTCAGAGATGCCAGTCTAGAGTTAGGCCCGTGCTTAAGCAATCCCTTGCTGCCTCAGGGCTTTAAGAACAGCTGGGTCCTGAGTTTTTCCTTCTCCTGCTTTCACAGCCATGCAGTTATCAAATCTGCTTCAGATCTCATGCTTTTGGTCCTTTGACAGGCACTTATTTACTTATTGAGAGAAGTCCAGTTTTCCTGGCAGACAAAATATTCTCCCTGCATTATGTCGGACAAGTTAAACTTTTCTGTCTCGTCTCAGCACTGGGAATTACCTTGTCTGGTGATGCAGCTGTTGAGAATTATTATCTATAGCCTTCACACAGCCTCAAATGTTGTGAAAAGGAATGGTTTCCAGCAAGCCTTTCAGCAGGTGAGACGAGCCTTTCACAGCTTCTTTCTAAACCACTTGTCAGAGCTTGATCCAAAGCCCATTAAAGGCAATATTCCCATTGCCTTCTGCATCACAGCTCCCTGATTTGAGAGAGAAATGGGAGAGGACGAAGTGCAGCCCTTCTGAGCCCACCCACAGCACAAAATCGTTGCTCTGGGGGAGTTTAGGGCAACTTTGCTGCTCTTGGCACCTGTGGCAGTGTTTCACAGGGCATTGCTGGTTTTCTTCTGGCATTTGAAATGCATAGTCTTGATTTTCTGCTGTGCTCTGTCTTCCCAGCCCTCTCCTGACAGAGACCTCAGGACACCTGGAAATTTCTCACTTTTTAAAAAAAATTTCTTTCATTCCCTTCCCCACTAAACTAATTACTCTGGAGTCCTTTGTGCTCTCACACAAGTTGTGCCTGAGTATCTTATTTGCTGCTCACTCTAATTGTTGTTAGGTAGCGTGACCTGTTTCAAACAACTCTGCAGCTTTTATTGAGCAGATTTTCTCTCTGCCAAGCTCCATTTTGATCCATTGAAAGAGCCATTCCATCCCCAGCCTGCCCAGCCATTGAAATATTGTTTCAGAAAAGCATTTCCTCAGATCAAACGTGACACTGTCAGCTCTTGAGTGGGTACAAACACCTCTTAGTGGCTAAATGAGAGAGATGGGAATTATCAAGGTCTCGATTCATCATGAAGAATATAGGCATGAAAAATCTGAGGCATGACCAAGCTTCAGTGAAAAAGCTGTAAGCAGAATCCACAGGGGCTAGGACAGAGTTTTCAAAGCTTCTCCCCTTTGCTATTCTGTATTTAACAGACTGTTTTTTCCTGTGTATTTACCTACATTGAAGCTTTTGGGAATGGAGATTGTCTTTTTTGGTTTTTTTTTTCTGCTTTACGTCACTTCTGGATTTTGATTTCCACCTAAGAGCTTTTAGGTGCAACTGCAGTAAAAGTAACAGGTCGTCAATATTTGATGGAGAGAAAGACACTGAGGTGGCTTGTTATAAATTATTATTCAGGTACCCAATTTATGAACATTTGCTGATTCACACTGGAATCTCTTTGGATACTGTTTGATGAACACCATATGTTACCCAGGCACTCGATTGCATCCCCTCTTTTATCACCAGCAGTTCTTCTGGTGGTTGGTGCAAGCTGACGTGAAGAAATGCATCATTAATGCAAAAAATATTGCAGAGGCAGAAGGGGAATACTTGGAAATGTTTCTTCATATCCAAAGCTGCCTTTGAAACAGTGTCATAGGTGTGTCCCCACACAGAGGGAGAGGAAGGACCCAGGGGCTCCTGTGCTGATCCACAGGAGTGAGGGCAGCTCAGTTCATGGGATCATGGAACCATGGAATATCCTGAGGTGGAACAGATCCACAAGGATGATCCAGTCCATCCCCTGGCCCTGCTCAGACACCCCAACACTCCCACCCTGGGCATCCCTGGCAGCGCTGTCCCAACGCTCCTGGAGCTCTGGCAGCCTCGGGGCCGTGCCCATTCCCTGGGGAGCCTGGGCAGTGCCCAGCACCCTCTGGGGGAAGAACCTTTCCATAAAATCCAACCTAACCCCACCCTGGCACAACTTCATTCATCCTTCCTTATCCAAAAAATATCAATCAGCTGATGCATTGCTGTATTGAGGAGGGGACTTTGGTGCTTCCTATTCTGCTCTGCTCCAGTTCAATACGATGGATTTTTAAACCTGAACTTATTTCCTCACTGTACCACCAGTGGCAAACCAGGAGGTGCTGCAGTACCTGGTGATTATTGCCAAGGAAACAAAGATTTTTCATTCAAGCCTAAATCCCTTCCCCTCTCAGCAGCACACCCCAGTGACTGCGTGCCCAGCACCACAGGAACCTGTGTGCTTCTGCCAGTCCTAAACCCACCTTGCCCTGCCCAGGAGCAGATCTTTGTGCAGGGAAAGGTCAGATGAGTGCGGGAGACATGAAATTAGGGGGTTATGAGCGAGAAGATCACCAGAAATGCAAGTTTAGTGCTTCCCCTTTCCAGCTGAGAGGCTGGGAGGGTGTAATAGAAGCAGGACAAGGTCTGATGTGTGTTCCTCTTGCAGCTACAAATGTATGAATGCCAGAATGGGAAACAGAAACACACTGTGATGGTTTTTTTTGTGTGTTTAATGGTTCTCATGCTCCTGCCAGCTCCAGCTTCTGCTCTTGTGACTGTTCATTTCCTTTAATAATTCAGTACATCACCCAATCTTATGTTGTTAGTAATAAATATTAAATACTCAAGCTGTGATGCATGAATTAGATATTTTCTATTTTATGAAAGGAGCCTTGTATTAGAGTTAAACGTCAATTAAATGAGGGATATAAAAAATGATACAGTGCTGCTGTGAGTGAGTGGAGCCTGGTTTCCTGTGGAGTTGTGGCTTACAGTGGATTTTTTTGAATGTAAGGTTTTTTTAATGCATTTGGGTGCAGATCCTCTGATGCCTGTTACGGACTGAGCTTAGTGTCAAGAGGAGATGCACATAGAGACCCTGCCTCCATTTTTATGAAAATTCCAAGACCTCATGTCCTAAATTTCCTTTAAACTCAGAAAAAAATTTGTTCAAGAAGTTCCACGTTTACCAGGTGCAGCAGGTGGATGTTGAAGAGCTGGGAAAAAACACTCCAAAATATTACAGACTAATATTTTCTGACCTAAAGTTCATTGCTAATTCAGCTTTTATATTAAAACCCTCCACTTTTAGATGTGTGTTCTGTGTGATTCTGAAGAAAAACCCCCAGATCCTGAAGTCCTGCCCTTATATGTGACAGCAGAAGGGTGCCAGGCACACAGTGACAGCTGATCCAAGGAAATCATATCCAATCCTTGTCCTGACTTACATCCCAAAGCATCTCATTAACATGAAAAAAAAAATAAGAACAAGCTTAAAAATGAATTCTGTCCATAAGAGTGGTCCTTAATTTACCACTAAATGCAATTTTCCCAAAAACTCTGCAAACTGATATAAAACAACTCAGTGACTCCAAGGTGGTTTTAGGGCCCTGTGAGACAGTGATGGATTTGATTTGGCTCCTTGGCTGGTGAGGTGGCATTTGAGCATCTCAGCCAGTCTGATAATATCTTTTAATAATCCTGACACAATTCCATGGGCAGCTGGGCTCACACACAACCTTATCTTGGCTTAGGAGCACTGGGATCTGTAAAAAAAAAGCAAAACATGGTAAAATAGAACACAACTAAGTAGCAAGTTGAGTCTTTTGACTTTTTCTTGAGACTCCAGATTTTGCTGTAAGAAAGTCACCTGGAAAAGTGAATGACCAGCCCCAGTTTGCCAATAAAACATTTCTAATATAGAAATTAATAAGCAGCAGAGGTGAAAATTGGTTAACACATGTTCAGCTTGCTGGAGAAGAGAAAAATCATATTGAAAATGTTTAAATATCAAAAGCAGCACTGCATTTCTGTTACTGTGCCTCTGCCAGAAGACTTTTTTATTTCTATTTTTCTACTGTTGCCCAGGAAAGTTGTGGATTCCCCATCCTTGGAGGTGTCCAAGGCCAGGTAGAATGGGGCTTGGAGCCACCTGGGATGCTGGAAGGTGTCCCTGCCCATGCCAGGGGGGGGTGGATGAGCTTTAAGATCCCATCCAACCCAAACCATTCTGGGATTCCATGATTCCATTTTGTTTGTTTTTCCCCAGGATGGTGTTCCTGGAGGATGGCAGCCTCAGGATCTACAACATCTCCAAGGCAGACGCTGGGATTTACACTTGTGTAGCCACCAACCAGTTTGGAGCTGCCAGAAACTCAGGGAACCTGATTGTGAAAGGTACTTCAGGGTTTCCTTCTTTTGTGGAGCGAGATGAGCTTTAAAGTCCCTTCCAACCCAACCCGTTCCAGGATTCTCTGCTTTGAATTTGTAACTTTTTTCCTTAATATCCTCGTTTTCAGTACTATCAGAATGGTTGCTGTAGCCTGCAGGATGGCCTCCTCCCTAACTTTGCATCTGGCAAAAATCTTTTTAATATTCACCTTCTGACAGAGCAATTAGCACTGATACAGCTCAAAGTGTGGCCTGAGACAGTGCTGCAGTACAGCCAGCAATGAAAACACCAAGAACTTCAGGGTTTCAGCAGCTCTGACTTCATTAAGGTTCTGTCCCCTCTCACATGTCCCATACGTGGCAGCAATACGGGAAAATCCCACTAAAACATGAGGAAAAGAATTATTTTGTTTGGCATTTATGAAGTTTATTAAAACACCGAGTAACAACATGGTATAAAAATGATCTTGTTTGCAGGGAACATTTGGTTTTGTTTCCCCTCTGGAGAAGTTTGGGCTGTTCAATTATAGGCCTCATTGCTTCAGCATTATTTTCAACTGAAATGTCAGAACTTGGGAAAGCATAGCTAATGTGCAAATTAAGTTTATTGCTGCTCATCGAGTTGTTTATTCTTTGTGGGAGAAGTCTTTATTACACCTCCAGCACTCACAACATCTTCCCTCTTTTCTCCTCTGGAATGGGATTTGCCATATAATGTGTGTTGGCTGTTGCTAAGCGAGATGGATGGATAAGGCAGAACCAAGGGCTTTTAAGAAGCTTTTAAAAGTATTTGAGGTGGAAGTTTTGAGTACAAGCCCATAAAGGAAGCAGCAAATATCACCCAGGTGAACATTCTGCGTTAGTGGGGACGAGGAGGATGCAATGAGAAGTGCAAGAGGATGGGAACACCATAATAAATAAATTTATTTTTTGTTATCACTACTAAAAAACACACCTCATGCTCAAACCCAATGTACTTCTCAAAAGGGCAGTTTTCAATATTTATTTGGTGGAGGTAAACAGGTGCCTGCCAGTAATAAAGGAGATTTCTTATGATAACAGCAGTGTTCAAGGCCAGGTTGGACAGGGCTTGGAGCACCCTGAGATGGTGGGAGGTGTCACTGCTCATGGCAGGGGTGGCACTGGGTGGGATTTAAGGTCCTTTCCAACCCAAATCTTTGCAGAATTCTGTGATTTAACAATCACTTAAATTCTGGAGTTAAGCTGTGACGAGCACTGAACTAACACAGCTCGTGCACATTTCCTTCTCCTCCTCTCACATTATTTTCAGAACATTTTAATATTGTTGAAGAGATTCTGCTCTCATTTTCTACATGGGTCTAAATTCTCACCACTTTATAACACTTCCATGCACAAAAGCTTTATTCAAGGGAATTGCTTACAACAAAGTGGTTGTTATCTCTAATCTCTCTGCCAGTCATATCAACAAAAGTGAAGCTGTATAAACCCATTTCTTTCCCCTTCAGTGAGCTGATACTTCCCTTCATGAGAGCTGCAAGTTTGGGTCTCGATCTAATGGATTAAAAATGATCAAATAAATTATTTTCCTGCCTGGGAACATCTTTGAAGCTGTAATATGAGTGGTGCTGTGGAGTAAAGCACCACTAACATTAATACAGGTTAAGGATGTCAATGTATAAAGTAAGTGGAGATGAGCAGCAATTTTGGTTTTGCTGCAAGTTTTGGCCAGAAGAATTCTTCAAATCTGAAGAACCACGGGCACGTTTTTAAGAGAAATCAGCACTTTTTGACTGAAATCATAATTATTGATTATGGGCTGTATGATGTAATAGAATTTAGGGGGTTCCTAATATAAATATAAACTAATTTAAGGTGTTCCTCTCACAACTGCTCACTCTCAGGCACACAACTCGGTTGTGGGGCTGGTGCTGCCATAGGAGTGGTCTAAAATCGTCACTGGATTAGAGAGAATTCCCTTTATTACTGAACATTTGGGCCAACTTGAAATCATTTCCCAAATGGTACAAAACTCCCTCAATAGCTGCTCTTTTTACAAGCATTTTAACAGAAAAGTATCTAATTTTTTTGCCTCCTCAGAAAGGACTGTCATCACTATTCCACCTTCTGACACGGATGCAACAGTTGGAGAGAGCATTGTCCTGCCATGCCAGGCATCCCACGACCCCTTCCTGGACGTGCTGTTCTCGTGGTCATTCAATGGCCAGAGAATTGATTTGAGCAGAGGAATCCATCACTTTGAAAGGATTGGAAGAGTGAGTTTCCCCAACTCCTTAATGAAACTCTTTGCCACAGTCTTTACACGACACAAATGTTTGTCATAATTCCTTCCTCGCTGTTTATATGCCTGGCAAATCACTGTTTCTTTACAAGGGCTGCAACCATTTATTTTTCTTCCCTAAATTTCATAAAGGCACTTGAGTTATTTGTGAAGCCATAATAAAAATGTCCCCATGAAAGAAACTGATGATAGCTATGAATATTTTAATTTAAAAGCTGAATTTTTTATTAATATTGAGCAATTTATTAAAGTGCCCAGTATGGAAAGCTTGTTGTGAGTGATTACTTTGTTTTTTTTTCTTTTTTTTGTATCTCTCCAGGAATCTGCTGGGGATTTGATGATAAGAAATATTCAGCTGCATCATTCTGGGAAATATGTGTGCATGGTGCAAACTTCTTTAGACAGTCAATCTGCAACAGCAGATATAATTGTGAGAGGTATGTCTGTAAGGCAGACACACACATCTTCTAGAGGAATTAGGAATCCTTAACATCAGCTGCTGTTTAAATGACCCCTAGCATATCAATTCCACATCTCAATAGTGAAATGTTTCATATCTTGTACTCTTGGCCCCAAAATTGTGGCCAGCATGATTCTGGTGCTCAGCCAACCCAGGGAAACCTCTGCAGTCCTGCTGTGGTCTATTTGCAAAATTTTCTGGCCACACAGGTCAGAGGGAGGTCCTCTGATCTCAGCAGTGTTGTCGCTTCCTCCAGGAATCTCTGGGTCCCTCTACAGGCTGGGAAAATCAAAAGACCTCATTCCTTTCCCCCTACTTGGAGATAATATGAAATAATATTTTCTAACTGAGTTTTTTACCACCAGCAGTGAGGAAATGCTGTCGTGGGAGCAGATCTGTAAGCCCTAAGAGAAATCAGGAATCTGTGTAGTGCACCATCCTGCATTCTTCCTGAACCTCAGTTATGATTAAATTGAGTAGGAATTCTCAAAATGTTCGATGGTTCAACAAAAGACAACATTGGGTGCCTTTCTTTGTCAGACACAAAAAAGAAATCATTCCTTTGTTTGTAGTTTTCATGTTAGTGACATCAAGACATTAATTTTCCTGACTCATAAAAATGTAATCCAGGCATGGAGCCATCATTTAGGGATTGTGCTGCTTTCATGACAGTGCAGCTTCATGAGTAATTCCTCTGACTTGAGAAAGAGCTGCCCAACCCATTCCAGCAGTGAATCTTCTCTTCTCAATACCTTCCTCTTAAAATGCTGATCGTGTCAGGCCCCCCAGGTCCACCAGAAGATGTTAAAGTTGAACATGTTTCTAGCACGACTGCTGGGTTATCCTGGAAGCCTGGAGTAGATAACAACAGCCCAGTGCAGATCTACAGTGTGCAGACCAGGACTCCTTTCTCGGTGGGATGGCAGGCAGTTGCCACAGGTAAACAATTCAGGAGTTGTCTTGGATTTTTTATTTTGTTTACTCAATGAATTACCTCAAAAATCCATTGTTGGTGTCACAATTACCTTTAGCTCCCGAGGTCATTAATGGCAGGACTCACAAGGCCACAGTGGTGGATTTAAGCCCCTGGGTTGAGTACGAGTTCCGGGTGGTTGCCAGCAACAGCGTTGGGATTGGGGAGCCGAGCAGGCCATCAGCTCTGCTGAAAACCAAAGCAGCAGGTAAGGCCCTACTTTCTGCCAGTTTTTTCCCAGCTCTCAACTGTGGGGATTTCACTGCAGCAGAGTCACTCACTCCTACAGGGTTATTTACCCAATTCCATAGGCAGGGAGCCTTCCACAAGAACACGTTACTGGACATTGGGGCTTGGAGCAGCCTGGGACAGTGGAAGGTGTCCCTGCCCATGGGGACTGGATGGGTTTCAAGGATGGATGGGTTTCAAGGTCCCTTCCAACCCCAATCATTCTGGGATTCCACGATAAAAGCTGGAGTTGGCCTATGCTCCTCCCTTTGATATGTCCCAACCAACCTTTCACTCAAGCAATTGGGGAGAACACCTTTTGTTCTCCCAATTAAATCCAAGTTTTTACTCTGCTCAGGGACTTTCACAGGAAATGATAACTCCACTCTCTGAATATCCCTTGGCTGCAGAGGTGTTTGATATCTGAGCATCAGTAAGGAAAAGGATATTAGTTTTAACTTTGGATATTGGAGGAAATAAATCCAAAGCCCGGTGAAGCCAACAGCTTCCACTGACTCCAGAGTGGGATCCTTGCTATCTGTCTGACCTTCACTCTTTTATCTTCGGGGACTTGGAACCTCACAGGAAGCTGCCTCACTCCTGGGTGACCAACACTGTCAGTCCTTTGACCTGCTCAATCGGGTACAATTTATTTGCAGCCCAAACCTTTGGTTTGTTTTATGTTTCTCCCAGCCCCCTGCTTATCAATTCTCTCCCGCCTATAAAATCAGTATTTGTAGGATGGAAAGCAGTAAAATGGAAGCAGCTTTTACAATCCACTTTCTCTTCTCTATTTATCTCATTTGCCAAGTTCTGAAGTTTGGCAAGCTGCATTTCAGGACAGAACTCAAAATACAGTATTGTACATTATACAGAAGAAAATACAGGTTTTTTAGAACATGGAATCCATTTTTTTCTGGGAATAGAATCCCAGAATGGTTTGGATTGGTAGGGACCCTAACGACCATCTAGTTGCAACCCCCAGCACCTTCCAGAGAAGGTCAGACTTTTAAAATTTCCCAGCAGAGTATCTCAAATAAATATTTTCCATTACAGGATTGATCACGAAGCCCAAATTAATCTTGAGAAGGTTTTTGTTGCTGTTACCACCGTGGGGCTTTGCAAAGTGGGAGATTCAAAACCATTTTTCCTACTCAGTGAAAGCTTTCATCTTTTGAAGCTTTTATTTATTTATTTATTAGAGGGATTCACAAGAGGAGAAAGAAACAATAAAATTATTGTTATTTATTATGGCAATAACACAAGGAAGATTATTTCCTTACAGCATAGCTCTGAAGTTTAACAAAAGGACAGAAAGACTCGTTTCAGGTTTTAGCTGCTCAACCCCTTCACTGCTGTAAATTCTGTCTCAAAACATTACAGTGCCATGGGAAAATAACAACTTATCCTAATTTTTTTAATCAGAATGGGAAACTGAAGTCAGCAGGATGGTGTGGACAGCAAATGCCTGGCCAGGAAAGGGTGAATTTGAGCTCCACTGTTGTAATAACTATTTTGCCAGCTGAAATATGAGCATTAGTAGGTTTGTGGATGCAAATGAGCCACTGTTCTTTTCATTAAAATGGAGCTGAGAATTAATTGAGCCTCTGTTGGTGCACTCAGCTGTAAATTTTCATCTGTTTCTCAACTCTGACCCAGCTGAAGCTCTGCTGAGCAGCAGCACAAAATTTACCCCGTGCAAATGTAGCAAGTACTGAACACATTTAACACGTGAGCTAATTGAGCATCAGTTGGTTCATGAAACAGTGAAACAACAGGCTTGAAAGTTTGTTTTGCCATTTCCATGCAGTTCTTGTTAGTCTGGAATTATTTGCCTCTGATGTGCCCAAAGACACTGATTGTGAGCGACAAAAATGAACAGCTCTGCGAAACCCTCCAGAAGAGCCCGGGCTGTTTGCACCTGCGCTCACTTTTATGGCTGCACAGCAAAATTATCCTGCTACTCCTCCCATTTCTAGAGGATAAAAGCAGATAAAGATTTATACATGGACTGGAATCTGGAAATGATGAGTTGACTTTAATTTCTGTGAACTTAAGCACTGTTGCTTTTACTGCCACCCCTGGAGCTGGGCTAATGCATTTATCAATGGGAAGGACAAGCAGATATGTCAAAACTTGCCCAAAATCTCTGAAAAAACGTTCTGAGGTGTAAATACCCCACCTATTTCTCACCCTACACATCAGCTTTTCAGACAGTGAGAGCTGAAAGAAGGCAATGACAAAACAATCTTGAAATTTCTAAAGAAAGGGTTCAGAGATGCACCAGTCCAAATGTCCTGTAGAGAGTTCCTGTCTCTGCCCATTGCAGGGATGTCCTCTTCTCTTATACTTCCCTAGCAGCTGAAAAAGAATATGATACGACAGAATCATTGAATGGTTTGGGTTGGCAGAGACTTTAAAACAGAAATATAAAGCAAGAGGAAGGAAATGCTGATATTTTCTTTGCCTCTCCACCATGAGCCCCTTCAGCCTCAACAAAGTTCCCTGATCTGAGTCCTGTACCTCTGGTGCCACACACCTGGGGAATGCTGGAGAAACCCAACCCTAATCAACCAAATTTTGGACACTTGCACTCTTGGGAGAAGGAGAAAAGCAAATTGCGAGTTTCGAATTTGCTAAGAAAAACATACAACCAATTAAAAAAATTAATATATTGCTCCAACAACATGTTTACTGAACAAATGCATAATTAGTAAATCAGTAGTGTTGCAGCTACAGTCTGAATGGAACATCATTTTGCCAATTAGTTGATGAGGCATAATAATGTCAGATACTTGATGCTCCTAGTTCTTTAATTAATTTTTTGAACCAGGGTACTCATGTATCAAACGCATCTGTGGCTTCAGCCTTAGAAAACATGTAAACATCATTTCAGTTAATTTCCAACGGGCTGCTGTGCAGTGTAATCCCTGTTCTACCTGTTGGCAGGCAGAATAGCTGCAGGTGAGGTAGGAAATGCTCTGATCATCCATTTGGAAAGGCCTCCAAGCTCATCAAGCCCAGCCTTTGGCTGATGACCACCTTGTCCAGAACTGGACACAGCACTCGAGGTGTGGCCTCAGCAGTGCCCAGTGCAGAGCGACAACCACTGCCTGGGTCCTGTGACCACATTATTGCTGATCCAGGCCAGGTGACCTTGGCCTTCATGGCCACCTGGGCTCATGTTCAGCTGCTGTCACCACCGAGCCCAGGCCCTTTTCTGCTGGGCCACTTTCTGACCACTCTTCCCCATCCTGGAGCTCACCATGTGGCTGTTGTGACCCAAGAGCAGTACCCTGCACTTCACCTTGTTGAATCCCACACCACTGGCCCCAGCCCATGGATCCAGCCTGCCCAGATCCCTCTGCAGAGCCTTGCAGCAGAACCACACTCCCACCCAACTTAGTGCCCTCTCTGAACTTCCTCTGAACTTCCGATCCCTTTGTCCAGACCATCCACAAAGACATTAAACAGGACTGGCCCCAGGACTGAGCCTTGGGGAACCAGCTGCAAACACCAACATCTTTTCTTCTCCAGTTCCTGTGGTGGCACCAACGAACATCAGCGGAGGAGGAGGGAGCCGCTCCGAGCTGGTCATCACATGGGAGGTAACTCTTAGCTCAATTAACCTCAGCTGTCTAATGGGGACAAATCCGGGGGTGAAATCACAGCCCTGCTGAAATCCAAAGGCTTTTGGTCACTGGCTTTGGTGGAGCCTGGATTTCACCCTGGATGAGGAGAGCAAGCAGCCTGTAAGATATCCAGCAAGTTTGCTGTGTTATAAGGAACAATTTATAAAAATAAACAGTTTAAGAGGCATGTTGTAAAGATGTTTAGAAGTCTGTATAACCCTCTTATCTCCATTGTACAGGAGGTGCTTAACACACTAATCTGCTTGGCCATTTTCTGCATTTACATTTTCCTACTTTTGTTTACATGTTCCCCATTCTGGAACACTGTGCTGACAAGACATATCCTATTATGTGTTAAAGGAGATGAGCCCTTTAATTCTCCAGCACTCCAGCAAGAGCAGAGAATACACATTTTTCAGAGCAGTTAATACCAGACAAGTTGCAAAGGGTGAGTGCAGGTCATTTCAGAGAGTAGAAAGTGAGTGCTGTGGGAAGGAGCCTCCTCTTCCAGCCTCCCAGCAGCTTCCCACAGGCACTGGGATAAAGGCAGGGAGCCTCTGGCAAAACCTGGGAAGTGATGGGGCAGCTCCTTGGTCAAAATGTCAAAAATCAGATCAAGAGAAATAAAAAAAATCCCCAGTAGATAAATAACACTGCTGATGTTTTCCCCTTCCTGTGCTGCAAACAGAGCAAAATTCCACTTTGCCTGAACTAAGTTTTCCTTCATCTGCACCTTTCACTCTTTTGTTTCATTTTCTCCTCTGCTGGTCTCCTCTTTGGGAACAGAAGAACATGAAAATCGAAAACAACCTGAGCGATCTCAATCAAATTATCCCGTTGGACTCTGTAGTGTGTCCTGAAAAACAGTCAGAAGAAATCCTAATTATGGCCAGCTAACAACTCTGAACACAACTCTGCAGCTTTCTGTGATGAACTCACTAAATGTCTTGATTAAATCTGAGGTCACAGAAGCCTCAAAAACAAATTAAATGCTCTAGAAAGTAGCTTGAACTCTTATAAATCCCCAGTGAGCCACCATCCCTCACATTTAACTCTCTCAGGACTGGAAAAGAGATGGAAAGGGGAATATTGGGGAATTAATGTTTTTAAAACACTCAAGGAAAGACATGTTATAAATGTTAGGGCAGGCTTATTATCATTATTTTTATTATTAGAATTAGAAGGAATTTATGATGAAAATAACAACATAAGTGCCCTGAAATCTTCTGAGGTGCTTCCACATTTTTCCCCATCATCTCACACTGTTTGTGCTCCCAAGAGTTTGCAGAAGAGGTTGGAGCCAGGACTCAGGTCCTGACCCTATTTCTGCCTTTTTGCACCCTTTTCCATGCCTGCTTTTCCATGCCCCTTCCTTTGATGCAAGTATCCGAAATAAATGCAGTTTTACTGAGAAAAACTTCCTTCTTCCATTTAATCCTGGTTTTGTTTCATAAATGTCCTCTTGCTTTGAGAAGCCAACGTGGAAGTATTTTTATCTCGTGAAAAACCAAACTTCACGTTGGACACGTTGCTGTAATTGCCTTTTCAGTTTGAGCCTTTCATATGTATCTTGACATGAGATTTTATTAATAGAAACATTAATTTTGCCATGTTGACTTGCAGGAACATTTCTGTTCTGAAAACTTAAATAAGAATATGGTCATGCACTCGAGGCTTTCTCTTTGCTAAAAGAAAATACATCAGTACTGTACTCACAGGCAGGCAATTATACAACTGACACACATTTCTTTGTATACATTTGTTCTTTCCCAACTCTTTTTTTTGTCCTTTAAAATCATTTATTTAAAATTAGCATTCCTATGCCCCTTTGGGGGAAAAAAAATCTACAAGCTACAACTTGTACTGAGTGAAATGCTTTTTAATTTTGCAAACTTCATGCTTGAAAGAGACAACTTTAATGGAGCTGATCAGATCTTTTGTTTCTAAATTGATTGCCCCAATAGATTTATTGTTTTGATTTTTATTTCAGTATTACATTGACAGATGGGGCAAACATTATTATCTTCTCCTAGGCACAGCCAACTAAATCAATACCACTAAAATATAGTCAGGGAATGAAGATTCAGTTAAAACAGTGGATACATGCAAACCTTTGTTGACTGCCTTGTCACCACAGCCAGTGTCAGAAGAACTCCAAAACGGGGAAGGTTTTGGCTACATCGTCATGTTCCGTCCCCTTGGCTCGACAACCTGGACCAAAGCTGTGGTGGCCTCGGTGGAATCCAGCAAATACGTTTATAGGAATGAGAGTATCACACCCCTCTCTCCTTTCGAGGTGAAAGTTGGTGTCTACAACAACGAGGGAGAAGGGACCCTGAGCTCCATTTCCATCATCTACTCGGGAGAGGATGGTAACACAAGTTGCTCTTAGTAGTAATGGGTGTGCAGCAGCAACAGGTCCCAGATATGATCAGGCAGACCTCACAGGGGTATTAAGGACCCTGCTCAAACCTGCTCATTGAATATTTACAACATGAGGCAGGAGGTGGGAAGCTGAAGTAAAAATAACAAGGGGTGGATTTTCAGAATGATTTTCAGTAGAGGGCCTGTTTCAACTAATTTGTCCTCAAGGTGCTCCTGCTGAGTGTGTTGGGAAAACTGGGAGACACTCGAAGGTGTAGCTCTCAGAGGGTTTGGATTTTCAGACCACTCAGTGCAGCCAGTCTCCGAAAATCTGCCCTAGAAGAAATGATCAATTTTGAAAACAGGTTTTGCTGAAGTTCCACCAGAAGTGGAGAGTGAAGCTCATGGTTAACACCAGGGGCTCTTCCTGCTGCTCCCCCCAGCATCTCCTCCCCTTGCCCTGTCTCTGTGACCACACCCATCCCAGCAGCTGTGTTTTCCTGTGTCCCAGAGCCGCAGATGGCCCCGGCGGGAGCCTCGGCGCTGAGCGTGTCGGCGGCGGCCGTGGAGGTGTCCTGGCTGCCCATCCCCTGGAACCGGCACACGGGCAGGGTGCTGGGCTATGAGGTGAGGGGCTGGGCTATGGGGTGAGGGGCTAGGCTACTGGATGAGGGGCTCTTACATCTTGAAGGTGTCCCTTTCCTGTCCAGAATCCTGTTGCTCCTCCTCCCAATCAACAAACTGTTGCTTCCAAGTCAACAGAGCGTGGAGCTCTTCCCCTGACTCTCATTAACAACATCTCACCTGAGATGATCAGGCAGATTTACAGCCTAGAACCGCAGCTCTGTCCCAGACTTTTTCTGCTCAGATTTGGGGACAGGCACACGGGGCATTTCTTAAAGGACAGGGCAGGATAAATGTCCTCCAGTGCTACCTAGAGCTTGTGCTGTGGTGCACTGAAAGGCTTTTAACTTCTCCCTCCTCTTAGAATCATAAAATCATTTAGGTTGGAAAAGACCTTTAAGATCATCAAGTCCAACCATGAATTCAGCACCGCCAAGTCCAGCACTAAACCATGTCCCCAGGTGCCACATCCACACAACTTTTAAATCCGTCCAGGGATGGCAACGCCACCACTGCCCTCTTCAAATGTTTGAGTTAATGGTTGGACTTGATGATCTTAAAGATCTTTTCCAACCTAAATGATTCTGTGATTTTATGTTTAAGCAATGTCAGATATGATTCTTGGGTATTTTACTTGCACAGCGAAGCAATTTATTTTTTCTTCTTCTACTTCTTTCTTTTTTTTTTTTAATTTGTAGATAAGGGGAAAAAAAGTCAATAATACTTTAATTTCTGTCCTATCATTGCAATGTATAAATGAAGTTAATAAGAGTCATGTACAGTCCACAAACCCTCCTAAATCAATTATGCACTGAAAAAAAAAACAGGTCCAAATATGTGTCACTGTATCAAAACTACAGCCAGGACACAAAATAATTAAAAACCTCTTAGATGATTGAGATAAATATTCTTTTGTATCTCTTAAGGTTTTCTTTCCTTGTGTTCAACCATAAAACCAACAAAGCTTTTATCATTTCTCACCTTATCAAAGGTTTCCTTCTGGACATCTGTAAATTTAAGGATTTCATTTAGTTCCTTAATTGGGATTCAGTCACTGAAATGTTATTGCTTCCCTATAAATATTCATGCCTGGGTTTACATCCTGCTAGATTGCAGTACAAAAAATCCTGTATTCCTCGAAATCTTCCTTGTCAGCATGTCTGCTTCCCAGCCAAGCCTCTAATTGCTGGAAAACAATGAATTGCCTGTTCTTTGTCCTCGCTTTTCAGGTTTTATACTGGACAGATGATCCCAAGGAAAGCACAGCTGGGAAGGTCAGAGTCAGTGGGAATGTGACAGCCAAAAACATCACGGGACTGAGAGCTAACACGGTGTACTTTGCAACAGTCCGAGCCTACAACACTGCGGGGCCGGGGCCCTCCAGCACCCCGGTGAACGTCACCACCAAAAAATCCCGTGAGTACTGGATTTGGTACAACAAGTGTCCCATATTCCCACCTGGGACAGGCACATTCCAGCTCACTGTGGCTCATCGCTGCCAAACGCTTCAACAGCAAAGAAAACGAAATCCTAAATTGCCTCATAAATCACAAAACAAAATCTGAGGCTAAGAAGTTTCCTCTTGTCCCAAACCAGCGCCCACGAGGAAGGATTTCTGTTTTCCTTGGAATGGCAGCCCCCTTGCTTTCAGGGGATTTCAGGGAGATACAGAGTCAATAAAGGAAGGATGTTCCACAGGTCAGACGAGAGATTTTGGAGTGAGGATGTGTTGGTTTGGGGGTTTTAAAGAAAACTGCTGAATGCACCAAATACAGAGGGGTTTTGAGACCTCTAAACTTTGCACTGTGGAGGGCAGAATAAGGGATGCACTGATATTAATGCAATTTAGTCATTAATTTTTTTTTTTTAATACTAAAAGTAAAGCCCTCTGCTGTTTTGTTTTCCTTGGACTATATTTTCCCAGTAAATTATTGATCAGCACTTTACAATAAAAGGGGAATATTTCTCCCAAGTTTCACCAGTTTTCCTCTTGTCTCTGTGCTGTTCCACACCATTGCTCCAAGTGCAAGATAGGAACAACCGGTAGAATGAATTGACTTTTAATTGCCACAAAACCAATATTTAGTGTAAATAAAACAATCAAATATAAAGCCAGAAAAGATATTTCTGAAGGGCTCAAACAGGACCCATCCCTGCAAGTGTCCAAGACCAGGTTGGGCGGGGCTTGGAGAAACCTGGGGTGGTGGAAGTTGTCCATGACCATGGCAGGGGGTTGAGTGAAATGAAATTTAAGTTCTTTTCCCACCCAAACCATTCTATCATTCTGTGACTTTTCTCACAGTCCATTTTTCAATAGAAAAGAGATTCATCTCTGGGAATTTTTCCCTCTATTCCTATGTACATCTGTATGAAAGACAAGTTAAAGACATGGCAGTCAAATGACAAAACATAGAAGGAATAAATTTGCTTTTGTTTTACATCAGCTTTATCTTCTGTCAAATTCAGGGTTGTGCTAATGGCTCATTTAAAAATTAAAGTCAAAATAACCTTTTTAATATTTAAATATATAGATTAAAATTTCAAGCTCTGTCTGTGGAAGATGCAAGCACTTGCAATATGAGAAGAGATAATATGTCAAGAGAATATAAACAATGTGCATCTGGAGCAGGAGATGGAGTTCCAAAGTAATAGCTCTGTCTTCCTGCTCAGCATCCAGCATTCCTGCAGTGCCCTGCTCATCCCATTATTGCAGGGACTCAGCAGAGCTGAAATGGTCCTTCTGCCAAAGAGGTGCAATTCTGATTGAAATGTGCTTCTCTAAGATCCATGTAAGCTCTAAGGTGACATCCTGGTTTAAGTTAAAAGTACTTAGGGAGGTGGAATTGATGTCCTCAAACCATGGACATGGCTCCATGAGGAGTTCTGCTTCTTTAACTCCATGGCATGGATTTTAGGAATTTGTTTTCCTCTTCCTCTTCCATTTCATCTTCCATTTCCCCTTCCCCTTCCTATTTCCTCTTCCGTTTCCCTTCCCTCTTCCATTTCCTCCCTTTTCCTTTTCCTTTTCCTTTTCCTTTTCCTTTTCCTTTTCCTTTCCCTTTCCCTTTCCCTTTCCCTTTCCCTTTCCCTTTCCCTTTCCCTTTCCCTTTCTTTTTCCCTTACAAATAAATACATATACACATGGAATCCACCAATATTACAGATAGATATTAGAAATACTTGCATGGGTAAACCTCAGCTCAGTACAGCTACAAAGCCAGGTGTTACCTAAGCCATGACAATAACATCAGCACCTCAACAAACTTAAGCAGATATTTGGGATTTCTGTTATTCTTGACAGCGTTGATTACAAGAAATTAATTGAGGAAATAATCTGCTAATCTTAGACCTGGAACTGTTTATTTTTGCTTGCAGATATTCCTATGGATTTCGGAAAGTGCTGCTGCCACTTATTCCAGTTTTTGGTTGAAAAAAAAACCCAGATAATTTTGTTTTACAGATCCTCCTGTGGTGTTTTTTCAGCCCCAAGATCATGAATTAAGATGGCTTTACGTTTCTGTGTCAAAAAGTTATGGACAAGGCAGTAATTCACCCATTTTTGAGTGATTTCAAACCTCTTCAGAGTGCACAGCCAATGAAGTATTTGACATCCTTTGCCTCTTGTGACTGTTTTGTTATCCAATTCCTTATATAAAATATTTCCTGAAAGCAACAAAGAGCTTTCAAGCCATATTTAAATAAATTTGCAGTTTGATGTATGTGAGAGTAGATAAATGTCTTCATAATGAAATGAATCTTTTCCAACACTGTCAGTGTGGCTGATGGAAGGACATCCCTGGATATTCACCTGGGAGCTCCTCCAACACCTCAATCCCCACCAGTGGGATGGATTCAACTTCTCCAAAGTCATGAGGCAGATGGATATGAAACAGCAGGGCCCATCAATTTGTTTTATCTCTGTGGGAAATGAAAGGAATTGTCACCAAATCAACTGTTCCTTCCAAGTGACATCCATTAATCACCAACATAGAGGGGGGAAGAGAAGGATCCCAGAGTTAAGCAATTTAAAGTCCAGGCTGGAATGTGTTTCTCCAAACCTCTCCTCTTTTTTAACTCCTGTTCCAATCCTTCTTTCCTGTGCCACCACCCAGCAGGGCTTGGGAGGACGTGCCATGGAACAGGAGAGAATGTGCTGGCCTAAATCCGAGCTCCAGTTCAAAGGCACAGTTCCACCCTCACATGTTCACACGGGATTCGATTCCAGTCACTTGTAGGCAAATTTTCAAAGTCCTCGCACTTAGGCATAAAAAGCCTTTGAAAAGCTGCTCTCAGCCTATTGTGCTGAGAATTTCTAAAATCCTACGATGTTTCATGGTGCATCACATGGAGACTTTTATGTGCAGCTCTTTGTAACCTGTCCTGGCTGATGGAAATCGTGGCTTCTGTAGTTTGCTCTCGGATTGAGCTTTTTCTGAGATCCAGACAGCAAAACATCCTCTAGGACATGGAAATACAGAGAGGAACAACATTTTCCTTCCACAAAATCTCTCAAATATAACTTGAACTGTCAGACAGTGTCAGGCTGTGCCTAATTTTGCAAATGAAGTCTCACAGCAAGAGGGTCTGTGCTATGAATAGATCTTTATTCTGACTAACACCAGAGCAATGACGGACTGGAAAATGGTTTTTTACTCTTTTAGGCTTGAATCACCCAAGCGTTTGCTACTCCCATATCAGCAGCTCTTTCAGCAACTCCATGAAAATTAATATTCAATTATCTCATTATTATCATCATCTTTTCTTTTTTTAAAGCACCAAGTCAACCTCCAGCAAATATTGCCTGGAAGCTGACAAATTCCAAAATCTGTCTGAACTGGGAGCATGTGAAAACAATGGAGAATGAATCCGAGGTGCTGGGCTACAAAGTAAGTGATTTCTTTACCTCAGTAATCAGATATCTTGGTGACCACAGAGGTGCAAACAGAGATTGAAGAAAGGCAGGTGTTCGTTACCTGGAAAATGGTGAGTTTTCTGGATTTATTGGGATGGTTGGCTGATGTTTATGCAAATATTCCTTCAGAGTAGGACTTCATTATCCCAACACAGGGACTTTCTGTCCCCAAACCTAGATTTCTCTTGTCCCCTTGTAATCTTACTTACCTAAAGGTTCTTGCTTTCACATCTCCAGAGATGGAGTTTCACATATATGGAAGAAGCAGAGAATAGCTTTTTAAGCATTAAAGACAGTCATAAACCACATTTAAACATTCTCACTCTCTGTCAATTCATGGATGCACCTTTAGAACAGAGACTGGAAGATACTCACACAAAGATCGATGTGAATGAACTAAAAAGCACTCCCATAAATCTCCTTCTAGAGGAAATAAAAATGTCTTTTAAAATTCTTTGATTATTCTTGGGTCCTAGGAAACCACCTGCTGTGGTACCCACACCAAAATCCTACAGAATTTATTCCCCTGTTTTAAATTGCTTTTAATCCCCTGCAGGATGCTGAGAGTGCTCAGAAAACTTTGGGACACGACAGAAGAATCTCTCAGCCCCCCCCAAAAATCCATTAAAACTTAAAATTAAATGAAATAACTCTTGTTTCCCAATCCCCTTCTGCTTAGATTCTGTACAGACAGAACAGGCACAGCAAAGCCCATATCCTGGAGACAAACAACACTTCAGCTGAACTCCTGGTCCCGTTCGAAGAAGATTATCTCATCGAGATAAGAACCGTCAGTGATGGTGGCGATGGCAGCAGCAGTGAGGAAATTAGGATTCCAAAAATATCGAGTAAGTGAGAGATTTTTTTCCTCTCTGAATGCTGTTGCATAAGAAAAAATCTGTGCCTCCAAGCACAACAGATTCCCAGCCTTTCCCTTGCCATAGGTGTCCTCCCTCCTGGTGCTTTTTGGTGCTGGCTCCCATAAGTTCGTCCCCCAATACTCTCACATTCATTAAAGAAGATTTTGCTCCACACCTTGTTTTTAGTGCAGGTCTCCACTGCCCCGCCCTGCAGAGCTCAGGGAAGGACACAGGAAGCAGATTTCTCGTGAAAGTCAAAGAACTCACACATAACATGGACCTAAATCTGCCCTGGAGCTGCTGCTGGGACAGAGAGGCTCAGCCCTGACCCATGGCTGGGGTGGGGTGACCCAGGGTGCAGCCTCTGCTTTCATAAATAACTTATTATTCATGGGAAAGGGAGCATTTTTATAACATAAATATATTAAAATATATATATTTATAATAGTTTTGCAACCAAATGGTCAAAACCCTCTCAAAGAGGATGGTCACAGGAAGGGTGGGGAGCTGCTCCAAAACCCTACTCCATGGAATGGCCACTGCAACTTAATAAACAAATAAATAGAAATAACATTTGTGGATAATGTTTCATTTTGAAAATAGAACAGAGATTGCTGTTAAGCTAAAATGCAAAGAAAAACTAATTTTTGACACAGATCTACCTCTGTCTGTTTATACTTTTACAGGTTTAAGCTCTGGAGCAGTAAAATTATCCCAAAGGATAAATCATGCATTGACATCTGGGATCCTGCTGTTGAGTTCTTTCCCTTGCTGGTTCAAGCAATGCTCAGCTGTGGACTTTTAAAAATAAAAAATGTAGATTTTATCTTAATTCCTCACCATAACCCACATTCCTGCTAAAGAACAACACTGGGGAGGGGGAGGGAGGTAGAAGTGGTCTATCATTAAGAAAATATTAGGTATCAATATTCCATGAATTTTTAAAACCAGGCTTGGAAATGAATGGATAAATCAAATCAACATGCATTAATTAAATGGAGCGGTGCCAAACCTAATTTGGGATTGGCACGTGGGTGGTCTCAATGTTTTTCCAAGGAGTTGTTATTGGAACAGCAGTTTAACAGAATGTCAACCTGTGCTAAGCTGATACCACAGAGGGAAGAAGAGATTTAAAACTCTTGTGATGTGGATATTATTTATCTTGTGTTCTTCAATGTAACCTGTTAAAAGAAACCCCACTTTCAATTAAATAAAAGCTATTTGTTTACTTTTTGCACTTGTCTGTATTAGAGGAGGTGTCATAAAATGCATTATTTGAAGTGCCCTGTGCTATTTTCCGCAGAAAAAGGGGAATTTAAATAAAAGGAATCCTATGGACTCCTGGAATTCCACGGAAAAACTTTCAATGACATCAGCAGGCCTTGAACCAGAGCTGAAAAAGCAGCACCTTTTACACCATCAGATATTTTGCCTATTCTCAAAGGACTTTTCCATGCAAGGACTGTTCTGATCAAAAAAACTTCCAGAGGAGCTGAATATCTTAAGGGAGATTGAAATAAATCTGTCATTAAGCAGGATCAGTTGGTCTCTCCTGATTTCGTTATTCTTTGCTGTGGCTTGAAAGTGAAGATTCATCTTTGGGTTGGGTGTGAAGGTAAATGAGAAGAACATTGATTTTCATCATCTTGAAATATAAATAAAAGCGGCTAATTAAGGCCTGCAGTCTCCTGAGTCCCCAGAATGACAAATTAAACACCAGAGTTTGGCTTTCAAGTCAGGAGATGCAGCTCAACACTTGAAGCCACGCTCCTGCCAGCTTGAACTGCAGCTGATAAAAGGTGTTTCTTGCCTGATGTCATAACTGGGAAATCTTTCCTTCCTTCTCTCTTTGCTCTGAAGTTTATTTTCTTTTCTCCACTGTCAGATCCATGTTGTATCTTCTTTGTAAACATTTTTCACTTCATAGATAACCAAATACCCCAAATATTTTTAAAAGGAGGACTGTTGGAATGGGGGTGAGGATGTGTCAGCACATGAATGAGTAAATGAAGCTCATGTGTGCATGAAAATCCTTCAAAGAACACATTCACCGTGTCTATTATCCATGGGAATATGGATTCAGAGAGGAAGCTCCAAAGCTTTGGTCCCTCCTCAAGGTCCTGCCCAAACCAAACCTTGCTCTGATTCTCTGATTCCTCACAGAGCCCAAGGGCTGGGCTGGCAGAAAATAAACTCCAAAATGATAAAATCATTGCAAAGCCCCACAGTAGAGAATGATGTCCAAGCAAGTATCACCTCCCAGGATCATGGAATGGTTTGGGCTGGAAGGGACATTAAAGATCACTTACAGCTGGCAATGTTCAATAACCTCCACACTGAATTCAATTAAATATTTTATAGAGGTCTCCCCTATTTGGTTTTGAAAGAGCTTTTTGCATCATCCCTTCCCAGCAGGTCTCCAGCAGCACCTCTGGTCACTCCCAGACCTTCTTGTGTCCATTAAGCAATGGATACTTTTTATTTCCCTTCATTAAACTGAACTTAAAATTCTTATACTTCAGAACATAAATGGAATTCTTTGCTAAGTTTACCCAAAACATCTTTTCATTCCAGCAAAAAGGGATTTTTCTGCAGAGCAGTTGGAGCTCAATAGAAGGTCTGAGAGATGCTTAATTACAGGGAGGCTCTGGAAATAAAATGCCACTATTAGAAGTCTGTCCTCTGGGATTTCTACAAAGTTCCTAATCACAGGAGTTATTAGGAAGAGGTTTAACACAGCTTTCAAAAGAGCAGAATGCTTTAGAAAGAAGTGAATGTGCTATTAAAAATCCTGATAATGCCTTAATGAAGTAAAAACATTTTTCTTTGCAGTGGAAGAAAGCAATGAATCACTTCTTCAGATTTCTTCTCATTTCTGTGCAGCACCGATGCTCTTTTCTCACTGTAGAAGATCCAAATCAGGCTCTTTAACCTCAGCATTTCTCCATCTTGCCACTCCCATGGGATCAGCCCTTTTTAAAAAAGGGACAACTGAGGAATCCCAGGAATATCAGTGAATCTGTTCCCTTGCTGAGCTCCCTCGGAGATGGAGCTTCCAGGGTGAATATTCTGCCTCAGGAGCAGAACTAAGCAGCCTCAAGGAGAAAAACTTTAAATGCAGCTCCTCCCATCCTCCCTAAATCACTTGTGCAGAACTTGTGCAGGTTCATTTTCTCTCCTTCAGCTCCCCAGTCCTTTTTTTGGTGTTTCACCAGGACGAATTGAGTCTGAGCTGCCCAAAGCACTGAAAGTCCAGCTCTTTTCATGTGAAAATGTTATTAAAGCAGCTGATGCTGAAATGGAAAGAGTTCACATGGCTGGCAGCTTTCATTAAAAAGAAAAGAGAAAGGGTCAAAAAAGAGTTTTGTCACTCAGAGTTGCAGGAAAACCTTTGGAAATAGGAACAGCATAAATCCCCTAAAACCAGAAGTTGAAATGAAAACAACAGAAAAACTCTGCAGTGCTCCTGATTTTTAGCAGCCAAGAACCTGAATTAAAAACCCCATTTAAAGGTGCTCAGTAAAGGGAGTTTTGGGCCCAGTCTTAGCAGATTTTAGAGAAAATCACAGACCAGCCAAAGTTTTCAGATAGCTGGAAAAATAATACCTATTTTCTTTTGATAACCTAAGCAAAGTACCAAAACATGAAAGAGACTCACAGTCAGGGATTTTCATTTTGAATTTAACACATCAACAAAATATTTCTCCATGAAAAAAGCAATTTTGAGCCTCTCCAAATGTTTCCGCTCACTCCAAGCACAATGTTTCTTTGTGATTTACGAGCATTTAAACTTTATTTAACGTCTTCTCCCTTCTTTATAGGGCAATTTTTGAATAGGAATGCCAAGAAATGAAATAAAAGAGCCCATGTGTGTTATTGTACCAGCCCCTAAATCAACATTATCCTGGAGTGCAGAAACTCCCTGTTTTCTGTGGGTCGTTGGAATGCAGCCCTGGTGACGCCTTGACACCGAGCTCTAAATCACACTCACGAACAAATGTGTTGTAAATGTGCAAAAAAGATTTTATTAATATCTGCCGGTGCCTCAGTCGCAGAGAATTTCCCCCAGTGATTTGCAGGGCCCCTGTGGAGGAGGGGATTAACCTGCTCACGGAGGTTTGGGGACTCACTGGGGTGTTGTGGGTGGTGTCAGGGGATCCTGGCTCCCTCTGTATCCCCTCCATGGATTTCTGTCTGCTCAGGGAACGCAAAAGATGTCAGAACTTGAATAAACCCTTTTTTTTTTGCTTTCCCTGCTCAAAAGACATCAGAACTTGAATAAATCAATGTGTTTCTTCCCCTCCAGCACTGATATTTCCAAGATATCATCCCCCAAATTTGCCCTGGATGTGCCCAAGGGCTGCTACATCTCAGTGCTCCTAAAAATGAGGTTTCAAGTGCCTCTGTAGGTGTAGCCACAATGTCATGGAAGAGCAGAATCCTGGAACAATTTGGGTTGGAAGGGACCTTAAAGGTCATCCAGTGCCACCCCTGCCACAGGTAAGGACACCTTCCACTGTCCCAGGCTGCTCCAAGCCCTGTCCAGCCTGGCCTTGGGCACTGCCAGGGATGTTTTGGCCTTGGGATGGAGTAGATTGAGGGCTGGTGGCAGTCACAGAGGACTGCTGGGCTATTCCCACAAGGATGATGAGCTCTCCCCGGTGCAGGTAGAGCAGGACCCTCCCCGCTGTCCGTGCATTATTCCTGCCAAGGAGTGGCCCAGCCTCCCTCCACTGAGCTGAGTTATTTTCCATATGCTCCTTCTGCTCCTGACTGAATTTATGGAAGGGACAACACCTCCAGAATTGTCCCATCTGAAAATGCAAAATAATGGCAAACGATGCATTCAGAAATATCCACCTAAAAATTTAAATAAGGTTCCACACACTTCACACAGAGTGCCCCCGGCCAAATCCAGAGTCTAGGTAAGGATTTGACATTTCTCGCTCTCTGGCCATTATCTAATCCCAAAACTGGGGGAGAGGGTGGGGAATCAGCACTATTAAAATAGCCTGTATAAAATCTTCCTTGGAAAAATTTACCCTGAGGAAAGGTCAGTTGGACAATTTGACAGCACGGTACAATGAGGGCCTCTAAATAGCTCAAATCACCCAGGCTTTTTATTAGGAACTTCTTTTGTCAGTTCCTAGCACTTACTACTTGAAAATATGTCTGAGGTAGCAATTAAAATGTCATATTAATCATACTGCTGTGCATTGTTTCTTTACCTGGCCTATTTTATACACACCAATATATTTCAGTACTGAAAACCAGCTACAAATGTTTGTCATCTTTATGGAATGAGCTGGAATAATCCTGAAGTGCTAAGGGATCCCAGAAGAGCAGAAGTTTTTTGTAAGGCGTGTTCAATAAGAGAGGTGGAATTGTTGCACTTCGGTCATCACCTCCTAAAAATTGTTTTTTCCAGATCACTTTCAACGAAATGCCCAACACAAACTTTCCTCATTTATGTACCTGCTTGTCTCCTTGTGCTGCTTTTCCAGCCACATTCTCAGCCACATCCCTCTGCCCCAACCCCTCTGCTGCTCCCTGGGTCCCATCTCCTCAGGCATAATCCCATTTTTCCCTTATAAACCATCCCTAGGCCCTGCCAGTAGCCTTGCACTGGGTTATTGTCATGGCAAGAGGTAAAATGAAAATTGAGATGCTTGAATGCGGGGCTTATAAAAAATGGAGGCCAAACCTCCTGCAGCTCTTGGGGCTGTAAAATAAGGTGGTGGCAGAGGAGCCTTCCCTTCTCTGTGCACCCCTTCCTGTTCTCAGAATCACAGAAATAGGCATCATGGAAATCCTGGAGTGGGTTGGGAGGGACCTGAAAGTCCATCCAGTGCCACCCCTGCCATGGCAGGGACACCTTCCACTGTCCCAGGCTGCTCCAAGCCCCAATGTCCAGCCTGGCCTTGGGCACTGCCAGGGATCCAGGGGCAGCCCCAGCTGCTCTGGGCACCCTGTGCCAGGGCCTGCCCACCCTATTGACCCTGAAATCCCTTTTTCCTGGCAAATTTGAGTGAAGAGATCTTTTCTGGAGCTCTCACTGCAGTGGTCTGTGGGAGCACTGCGACCATGTTTAATTACATTACTCTGCAGCCCTGCTATCCCAGAGATTTTAAAGAGAAACAGCACAAATCTTGCCCGGATCCCAGTGCCCTCAGTAGATTTAAAGCCTGTGCAGTTTGAGTGGGTTTGGAATTTATTTGAAAGCCTTCTTACACCAGTACAATTTATCCACAGAGATCAGCAGTTTACATCGTATTGATTAATGCAGTTATTGATTTATTCTGCAATTCTACTGGCCAGGTTTATACAGCACTGGAAAGTGCTATTTTCCAGCAGTGATTGACTTCTTTCTTTATTGACTAAAATGAGCTGATAAAAATCATCCACTTGCTGAGCCAGAAGTGCTTTTTTTTGTATTCCTGCTTCCAGCAGAGAAAAGTAGCAGACAATCGCTGCTGCAGAGCACAGGAAAGAAGTTCCAAGGCTTAACCCCTCTGGAATTACCCTACCCGAGTTAAGTCCAACCCCCAGCCTTAGGCAGGCAAGAGGCTGGAAGGCTGGGATGGTAAAAAGGCAGGCAGGCATTTGGATTTGGAGGAGGGGGATTAACCTGCTCTTCCTTTTTCTCACTTCAGCGCCTGGACGGGTTTTTCAGAGCTGCTCCTAAAGTTGATGTCACTGTCCCCTTCCCCAGACATTGGGGGTTTCGGGTGGGCTCCTAGGAAGGGCTCAAGGTGTCTCCCCAGAAGATGGAGTGTTGCTTTTCCTGCTGTTTTAGGGAAGGTGCTGTCTGCAGTTGGAGCTTCTTGTAGCACCTCGTGGCTTTGCAGCGCCAGAAAGTGGAGCAAACAGCCACTGATCCTGGCTGTTCCAAGGCTTTCCCAGTTGGAGGGAAGAGCCCCGTGCTCCTGCAGCACTTGGCTGTTAATCACATCCACTCTGAGCTGCTCTCCTGGTGGAATTGCTCCACCAGGCCAAGGAAATTCCACTTTTTAACAAGTACTGGGGTGCAGAGCTGCATCCTCCCCACAGCTCTTCAAATATCCCAGCGCCCAGGCTAGAGGGTGAAATACTTTTATTTCATGTCATCTGTGCTGCTTTCAGTTTACAAATCAGTATTACTATATTTATATATTTTTAATAGATATTTATAGATACTTTTATATATTTATATTTTTATATATTTTACATGTTTGTATATTTGCATTTTCTGGTGAAATATGTAAAATAAAATTAATATAGATCAATAAACAGCTTCTACAGAGAACACCCATGAAAACCCACACAGTTGCAGTTCAGAAATACTCTCTAATAGAAAAGTTCTTCCAGACCATTGAGTTTCACAAGGCTTTTAAAATTTCTCTTTAAGTCTGACTCATAAAATAAACCTTTATTCCTATTTAATATGCACACACCTCTCTCCCAACATCCAAGCATCACAATTATCTGTTAGGAGAGCTGTGCTCTGTTGTTGTAATTATGGCAAAAGATGAAGTTGATTCCATCAAACAATGAGTTTAAGGCAGGGAACAGTCTGGGTTTATGGATTTACATTTCCACGCTTCTGCTCAGGAGGAATTTCTGTCCCCAAGGAATGAATGCAGCTCTGGGCACCTGGGGCAATGCAGGGCACAACCCCCTCCAACGCTGGCCCACACAGGGGAGCTGAGTGCACTCAGCAAAAAGGAAATTCAGAATAAAAGTATAAAACGAAAGGTTAGCAAATAAGTGATCTTTCATACAGATATATGAAATACAGGTACATGCAAACTCCCAAGTGGGTGGGTATATTTGAGGGGCAGGAAATAGAGAGCTGTGTAATGAAAACAGCACCACAGTTCTGATTGTCCCTCTCTGCCTGAGAAGGGGAATCACAGGAGTGCTCCTGCACTAACAGGCAGGGTACAGCACAGACATTGCTAGCCAGGCCCAGAATAATTTGTCTAATTCAGCTCTGGCACCACATTCCCAAGCAGGAGCTCCCAATCCTCCCTCTGCATTAGGAGATGTGCATTCCTTCCTCCAGCCACTGCAAGATTTCCTCCATAAACCCATCCTGCTATAAATACAGCCCTGGCTCTCTCACTTACTGCTTGTTGGAGGACATAAAATAACAACTTGCCTTGCACTTTAAAACCTTGTTTATAAAACATCTTCATAAAGCCACTCAAAGGCACATCTGAAATACAATCATGGCCGTTGCTCCCCATCATGCCAGCCCTACAAATTGATTCTTCTTTTTTAAATTAAAGCCATCGACGACAGCAGGGCTGCTTTGTGGCACTTCACAACTTGAAGTAAAATAAGCCTGCCAGCATTTATTGATTCACAGCCACTCTGGGCTGTGCTGGCACCTACCTGGGCGTTCCATACAATTAAAGAGCCCAGCCCAAATTACGGCATTGGGTTTTAATCACTGCGATATCCAGCGGCTGACAAGGCTTTCAGCATCATTCAAAGTGGGCAGGATGCTGACTGGGTATCCATGGGCTTCTCCCAGCCAGGCAGGCACTGGCAGGGACATCTCTGTCTCAGTCCCCTTAATCAGAGAGACTGGACTTTTATGGCTCTGCTTTTGAGGTCTCTGGACACCAAAACACACTCAGATTTTCCTGTTTTTCCAGGCAAGGCCTTCATTAAAGCAATTTGCTGGTAACCGAAGAGCTGCAATGGTTTACAGAGACTTTCAGGCAGAAATTTGGGTGCCTTCATGGTTTTAAAGAGCTGGCAAGATGGAGGTGCCCAAAACATTTGGGGTTTAGTCCTTTGCAGCTTTCCTTTTTTATTGGGTTGGTTTGGGGTTTTTTTTCTGGTTCTGAATAACCTAAAGATTGCTCATTTTTTAGCCAAGAGAATTTTCCCATTTTAACATTGACTTAATTATGGAAACTCAGAATGGTTTGGTTGGGAGGGACCTTCAAGCCCATCCAATGCCACCCCTGCCATAGGCAGGGACACCTTCCACTGTCCCAGGCTGCTCCCAGCCTGGCCTTGGGCACTTCCAGGGATCCAGGGGCAGCCACAGCTTCTCTGGGAATTCCATCCCAGCACCTCCCCACGCTCCCAGGGAACAATTCTTTCCCAATATCCCATCTATCCCTGCTCACTGTCAATTTAAAACCATTCCCCCTTGTCCTATCACTACCCTCTTTAATTTACCAGTTAATTAATTACCGGTTTTGAATAACATTTTGCATTTCGCTAACTCAAGATAGACTTTTTAAACAAAACACCATTTTAAAAAGAAAAATTGGAACTTTATTTGGTTGGATACTAAAACATGAGGGGTTTTTCCTCCAAAAAAACACATTTCCTTCTGTTTTTCCCTTGTAATACATCTATTACAATTACGGGTGCTGCCAAATCCTTCTAACCAGATTTCCCCAGATCTGTGTTTCCCAGAGCTGTTGAAGCCAAAAGAGGCACCAAAATGCTCTTGGTGTGGTGCTGTGGTTGTCTTTTGTCCCTCAGGATTTTTGGGCTCTGGACTTGTCCCCTCAGGGTGGGAAAGATCCAGGAATACCCCCCCCCCCCAAAACACCCCCTGTTCTGGGAGCCAAAATTTGGCTGATTGCCCCGAGCTGTTGTTTCCTCCCTCTACCCGACAACTGTTGAGTGGAAATAATTTGAACGTAGAGAATGAAATTAGTTCGAAAAATACCCACAAATATCTGCTACATAATTTTTTAATTCTTTAAAGATTAACAGATGAGAAGAAGTGATTAATTCAAGCTTTGCTTTGCAGATGATCTCTCAGGCCTCACAGCGTACGTGCACAGTCAATATTTTGCAAATGTTTTGATTAATAAATCTTTATATAGCCCACTGCAACTTTGTAGATTTAAATTGATGCTTGCACTCTGCATACTGATTTTCCCTGCATGGTTTCCTGACTCAGCCTCGTTAGCCCAAAGGAAAGAAAACAAAATAAACACTGCTGAGCACCAAATATTTCATTTTCACCACATAAGGTATAAAACCCTTTGGAAGCCACTGTGTTCTAGGCAGAAGAAGGTGCCACCACTGCCCTGGGCAGCTGTCCCCACCTCCAGCCCAGTCTCTCCAACACTGTCCCTGGATTTTTTCTGGGCTATCAGCTGCTCCCACAGCAAGAAAAAATGAAAGAAGATGGGGATCAGTCTCTTCTCCCAGGGAACAGGGACAGGACGAGGGGAAACGGCCTCAGGCTGGGCCAGGGGAGGCTCAGGTTGGATATCCGGAGGAATTTCTCCACGGAAAGGGTGCTCAGGCCTTGGCAAGGGCTGCCCAGGGAGGTTTGAAGTGCCCATCCCTGGAGGTGTCCAAGGAAGGGCTGGAGGTGGCACTCAGTCTTCAAGGATTGGGCACAGCTTGGGCTGGATGATCCTGGAAGGCTTTTCCAGCCTCAGTGATTCTGGGATTCTGGGATTCTCTTCACACTCTCAGGTTAAGCAGCTCACCTTTAATGCTGGAGCAGAAGTTTGTTCTTGCTTTGCTATTTGCTTTGAGTTCTGTTTAATGCCACAAGCATGGAGTGATTCACAGCCTGACTGGAAGAGCTTCCAAAATAGCCCTGGGCCTCGTGGAGGCACCATGGGCTGAGCTCACCCTGGGGCGATCTGGGCTCCTGATCCCACCCCCTCCACCAGGTCTGCACAGGTCCAACCCCCCCAACCCCACCTGGACACTGTCAGAGCTACGTTGAGATAAACCCCATGATTGCATAAAGCTCATTAATAAACGTGGTCTGAGCCAAGGGACAGAGCAAGCCTCGTGAGTTGCTCCTGTTAGGGAGAGAAACCAAGCACTAAATCTCTTTGGCAGTGCCCTATCACTGGCAGGAAATATAAAAGACAAAGTGAATAAAATAAAAGAGGAAATAAAAAGGTTTTTATTTGGTTTCTCACGCACAACAGGATCACTGGAAGACGCTTTTTCTTCACGTGTGCTTCCCACAGCCTCTGATTCTCTTCCCTTCCTTTCCTGATCGCATTTTCAACCCCCTCATGTATTCCTCTGGGTTGCTTCTCACCTTTAGTCCTGACATTTCTGTGAATGTTCCTGCAGATCCATATAAACCCTCAGTCTATAATCCAGGGAACTTGTGGGACAGGGAAAGTGGGTGCTGTCCTTGAGCTGCAAGGCAGCTTCGTTGCGGATCCCTGCTCCTTCCAATTTTTCTCAGTAAAAGAAGAGTTTAGCAACTCCTTTTCTTTCTCCAGACTGAACTTTGGAGTCACATCCAGTGACTTCTCCAAAGTTTTATTTTATCCTGACACCAGCTTATGGAAATACACCAGGGACCTTAATTCTACAATTAAAGCATTCCCAAAAGAATGAAGCACGCTCGGGCTACTCTGATCCTGCAAAAGGAGCCATTCTTTGTAAAGAAGCCCTCATAAAAGCACTCAAGTGCCAGAGAGGATGCTCAGTATCATTTGTTTTAATAGTAATGGAGTAGATTAACAAGAAAAAATTTGGACCCCAGCACTGTAACTCTTGCAGCAGATATTATCATTACGTGCATTTCACATTAACGCTAATTTTGTATTCAGCATGCCAGGACCATTAATTCAGACCCAGTCTGCAGCTGAATGAGGCAGATTGCTTAAGAAAATAAACCTCTCTATTACTTTTTATAGTGCTGAAATTAATTTACAGTTCCAGTTTGTGAGAACTAAAATTGAGAATTAAAACTATATTTGGTACCTGAGATTTCTCAGAGATTAGCATTCACGAGGCAGTAAAAATATTAACTGCTTTAAATAATGCCTGCAATATTTCCAGGGTTATGAAGCATCTTCTCTTAGCTCATTTTAATTTATTTAGCATCCATCTCTCTAAGCATATTCACACCACTGGAAGATTAGAACGAGATCATTGCATTAAGAGAAATGCTATTTACAATGATGTGTAGTATCTGTATTTCCAGGGGCTTTGGAAGGCATGAAAATAAAGATTTTGATGATGTCTTTAAGGGCTCTCCTGCTGCCTTTGTGCTGCAAGAAAAGTCAAAGTTGAGGAGAATTTCTGAAGCAAAGTGGCATCGAGACAGGAGTGGAGTAAATAAAACCTTTATAGGAAAAGGGGAACTCGATAAAACACACAAACATTAGTTCTGGATTTGTCTCTGAGAATCCAAAGTGCAGATGAGAGAAATGGGGGAACCAGAGTCTTCAAGCTAAGCCAGTGGACACTGTAAAATTATGGAATTGTGGCATTGTTTGGATTGGGAAGGGACCTTAAAGCTCATCCCATCCCACTCCTGCCATGGCAGGGACACCTCCCACTGTCCCAGGCTGCTCCAAGCCCCAATGTCCAGCCTGGCCTTGGACACTGCCAGGGATCCAGGGGCAGCCCCAGCTGCTCTGGGCACCCTGTGCCAGGGCCTGCCCACCCTCCCAGGGAACAATTCCTTCCCAATATCCCATCTAAACCCCCTCTCTGTTGTGGGAAGCCATTCCCTGTGTCCTGTCACTCCAGGCCCCTGTCAATAGTCTCTCTCCATCTTTCTTGTCACTTCTTCAGGCACTGGAAGGTCTCAATGAGGTCACTCCAGAGCTTCTCTTCTCCAGGCTAAACCCAATTCTCCTGGCCTTTCCTCATTGGAGAGGTGTCCCATCATGATTTTGTGGTTGTTGTTTCAGTCTCCTCCAAGAATTAACACCCATCTTTGGCTGTCAGGGCTGTCCCATCCAGCAAGCACTGCACTGCCAGTGAACACACCCCGTTACTTCTGGATGAAAGCATTAAAAAATCACAATTACTACCCAAAACAGGCAATAATTTTGATGTTTGGACATGTAGGGCTTTTTAAACCTTCAGTGTGAGCCCAAGCCCTCAATCCTGTCAGAAATTCCCTTGGAATGAATGAAAAGCTGAGCTCCTTAAACAAGTGGTTGATACAAGCAGCTGAAGCTTAAAGAAAACCATCACATTTCATAAGAAAATTGGATGAGTTGGCCACAGTGTCATTGCAGGATTAGGCTCTCAGTCAATAACATCTGTTCTAAAATGTCCCTTGCAGAAGGAAGAAAATAGGATTTAAGTTTGAATCCATAGATTGAACAAGAGGCAGAGTGGCAGAGTCAGAGCTAACAAGGAACAGTACTTCCTGTGAGGCTTTGGTAAGTTCTGGTTTGATTTGGATATTTAATGATTCAGTGAAATATCAGCTTAATTGTATCTGTCTGCAGAAAGCTCTGAGCAGCTGATCCAGCCTTTTCCCACATCCTTAAACTTTGAGTTTGATCTGAGAGGCACAGTTGGAATAATTGGAATGATATTTTGGGGAGGGAGCTGCTACAAAAATCTCCAAGCACGTGTGATGGGAAATTGTTTTGCAGATCTCCTGCAACAACAATTTAGAAAAAGAAAATCGTTGCTTGACTATTCTTCCATATAAACATCCTTTCCTTTGGGTACCATTGGAGAAGAGATGATGTTCCCAAAGACTTTTTCATTGCTTACATTAATAGTAATTTTTATTATCTCAAATTGGAGGGGTTTTTGTTAGGGATTTTAGGCTGAAAGCATCTCAAGCTGAGATTTTAACAGCTGAGTTCAGACTCTGAAGCACAGAAATGGCACTGCCTCAAGTTTTCATTAAAATAAAAAAAAAAAAAAGAAAAAAGAAAAGATACTGTTCTTAATTCTGAAGGCTAAACCCCAAATGCCTGAGTGTCATTTTATGAAAATCTCCCTTACATCAGGAGTGAGTCTCCAGCGTTCCACGGCGGTGCCTTTGCAATAATGGTTTCAAATGGAAACATTTATTTTTCCCTGGTTTTTAGTAGCTACAGGAGAAGCAGGGGGCTAATTACCAATGCTGAGCTGCAAGGGTCAGATGGAGAGGAAAAAAAATAAAACTAAATGTTTCTGAAAATAGGTGAAGGATCCTGCTGTGGCAAATTTGGATGATGTAGCCTGGTGCTGTGGGTTTTTTAACCCTGCAGTCTGTAAGTTATAGCAGAGTTGGTGTTTTTTGAGTTGGAACTGGCAACTGCTTGTAAAGAGACACAATCAGACCTGGGGGAAAGAAGTTATTAAAAGATTAAAGAGTGATTTTCCCATTTAAAACAAAGCATACTGAAGTTTGAATATATATAACATCAGCAGCTGGGAATGCAGAGGTCTCTTCACCACAGAAATCAGCAATTCAGCAGCACTGAGACACCTTCAATGCTCTTCTTGAAGGTGGGTTGGCTGCTGCAGGAGAAGCATCCAAAATAGGTCATTGAAAGAAGAAAAGACCGAGTTTAAAATTATTTTCTTACTCTGTTATGCTTCCATGTCATCCTAAGATCCTGGCAGGGGAAACTATGTGGGGCTTCTCCCTGGCTTTTAAAGATGGCCTTGTTGTCACATCATTGTCTGGTAAAAAGGGCAAAATGAAAAAATAAAAGCCCAAATTAGTGGGTGAGTCAGAGTGAACCCCTGGCCCTGAAAAGCAGAGGTATAAAACTGTTGGAAAGGAATGTGGAGATGCTTTACAAGCCCAAGCCTGGCCTGGTCTGCCTCCCTGAGACCACTGAACTTCTGCCTGCGGGAGATCTGACAGCAACTCCAAAAGTGCCTGCGTAGGTGGGTTCTGCCAGAGCCCAGAGCAGCAGCAGGACACCAACATCGTCATTGCAGGACATCCAAAAGCTTGGGTATCCCTTCCCTGTGTCCTTTAGGAGAGCAAGAGCAGGCAGACTTTGGCTCCAACTCCCCTGGGAGCCCTTCCCATGCCAGGGTGAGCTGGCATCACTGGCACAGCCTGCCAGACATAAGTGGATATTTCATTTTTTCATCTTGCAGAAAGCTTTAGGACCCTTCCAGACTCCAAAGTGAAAGAGTTAAGCCCCTGCAGGAGCACCCTCCTTCCTCCCAACCAGGGATCTGCTCTTTTCCATGGGTGTCACAGCAAGATCCATTTCATCAGACACCAGCAAGCCACAGGCAATTACTGAGCAGAGCACTGGTGGCATAAATGAGATTAAACACCCACCCACATGTACCAAGCCAAAGCAAATGGAAAAGTGGAGGAAATCAGCCCTCAGGGCACACCAGAATACAGATTGGTTTTTGTTCTTCCTTTCTGGAAAGCACTAAGTAAAAGGTCTCCTTCCTTGTGATCAGTTCAGATGTAGCATCTCACCACAGCCAGAGAAAGGCAGGCACTAAGAAGTTCTCAGAAGAAATAAAGAAGTTGAGAAAATCATTTTATTGCCTGACAGAAGGGGAGGCTGCCTTAATTTTGTTGTCACTGGGAGTCTAAATGTATAAGGACAGCTGCTGTGCTCAAGCAACAATGCAATCAGTTAATGCTTTCAGCAGGGAGACATTAGCTGCTTCTGCCTCCTGCCAGGCAGGGAGAAACAAAGTTTACCGAAAAAAGGGGAAAAAGGAAACTTTTAGATATTTTTTCCTATTTTTTCCCCTGCTTTTTGTGCAAAGGGAGAGTGAGGCCCACAGCAGAACAGGGAGTGCTTTCCAGGAGGTTCCCATTACCCCATTTTGGTGGTTGGTGTTCTGAATGTGCCTTGTCCGTCACATTTTCTGCAGCAAAGCCACATAATTCCAATTATTAAACAGCACATGGTAAGGAACAGAGAGAGGGTCACCAAAGCTGCTTTCCTTATTGACCAAAAAAAGATCAAACAGCAGAATGTTGACTGAGATATAAAATGAAGCCACAAAACCAGGAAGGATTTGCCCTACATAGAGCCAGAATTGGCATCAACAAAACGAAGACATGTGCTATTTTTACATCCCCAGTTTGAAGTGAAGGTAAAGGAGAACAAACAAGGAACTAAAATTCTGTGTAAACTCAACAATGTGTTTCTGCCTCGGAGCTGGAATAAGGAAGGCTCCTGCTGAAGGAACAATCTACACATCTTACCTGTAAAAAGTTGTGTGGTGATAAAAAGGAGAATCAAAGGAGGCTTCTCTTGGAATAATGATGTGGTTTCAGGCAGTTCATGAGGAGCTGGAAAAGGAAGGGAGGGAGGGAGGGAGGAAGAGAGGGAGGGAAGGAAGGGAAAGGAAGGAAGGAAGGAAGGAAGGAAGGAAGGAAGGAAGGAAGGAAGGAAGGAAGGAAGGAAGGAAGGAAGGAAGGAAGGAAGGAAATGAAGGAAATGAAGGAAATGAAGGAAATGAAGGAAATGAAGGAAATGAAGGAAATGAAAGCCATTCCTGTTAGGCACAACCATCAGTCCATTTCAAATCAGGGACAAACAGTTACAGATTTTTTTAGGCTGGAGAAAACCCTTAAGGTCCTAGAGTACAACTCAGCACTGCCAAGTCCATGGACAGGATTAAGAGAGAAATTCACGCTTTTTGAGGACCTCAGTTCCATTTTTTTCGCAACAGAATTTTCTGTGCCCTTTCACACTCCAGTTAGAACTTGACTAAGAAACCCAAAGACTTCAGGTCCTTCCTAAACCCAGATCTCACAAAAAACAACGGAACAAATCAGGTTTTATAGGCAAATTGATCAGGTAGAATTTGGCTCTTTCAGTCAGCAAGTCTGAAACATGATGAGAACACTGAAATAAGAGAGGAGGCAACAATATTGCCTTAAAGGAAATGGGAGAATGTGGATCTTGTAACTTGGATACTCTCAGGCCATCACCAGCTGAAATGAAAGAATTTACCTTAGGTAGCTGTAAGATCCAATCTTGATCTTATTCATAATTATTACATGTTGAAAGTTTAAATATTTAATATAGAAGAGATTAAAAGATTGCAAGAGAAACTGAATAATCTCCACAGACTTCAGAAAGCATAAAGGCCAAAGCCAGCCTGAAAGGAAAAGAACACCAAAACTCTGTTGTTACTTAAATCCCTTATTTATCACATTTGTCTTAATTTCAAATATTTATTGATAAAGGATTTAAATAAGAAATTACAGATTAATCCTTTCTTTGGGACCAGTGTTTATTTGAAGGTGTACTGAAGGCAGCAGAGAGAATGCCAGGCAGGCTGGACAGAAAGCACAGCTCAGTGTAGATATTAATCTGCAAAGGTGGATTATGAAAGTCATGGTTACACATTTTCACCAGGGTTTTATTCAGTCTGGGGAAGAACATGGACAAAGAATTCACTGATGTCAAGCAGCTCAGAGAAACCACCAGGGAAGGAGCTGGAAAACAAACCTCAAATCATTTGAAAAGACTAAACACTGCCATAAAGTAAATTTAGTTAGTTGCATTTTTTTGATATTTTGGGGACATCTTCAGAGCTGTTTTATCCTTCTCTTGCTTTTCTCTCTGGCCCCCATGGAAAGAGCTCAAAGATGTGGCCGTGAGAGCTCCAGGAAAGGCACCACCACATCAAATAAAGCCACACACAGACTCATCTCTAAACTGTCTTGCTATTTAAAAGACAAAAATCAGAGCCTGGTTGTGTTTCCAGTCAGAAAAAAAAAGGAAGAAAGCTTTGCTGTGGTTTCAATGACAACCAGATCAGGTTTCTCACAATATTGATCAACATCACATGCAAGAGGGTGAGATGGCAAGTGGGGGTCAGGAAAGCAATAAGAGTGAGGTCTCTAAGCAAAAACACTCCTTGGACATTGTTCTGCTGATAAAATGAAGTAAAATGACTTTGCAAAGTAGAATTCTTAAGCTGCATTTATGATCATCATCATAAATTACACAAATTTTTGTCAAAGGTGCTTCCTGCCCTCTTTGTCTTCAACAACTTAATCCAGTGAGGGTCTGCCTTGATCCAGGCTGTTGGACAAGAGGTGCCTGACATGCAGGCTGGAGAAGATTGGCTTAGAGAGGTCTAAAATGAGCTGTCAAACCCTTGCCTTATGTGCTCTGGAGAGGATTCTGAAGTCACTGAGCCCGAAATACTTTGGGCAAAAAAGTGGAGCTAAATGAAGACGCAAATAAATGAAATTGAGAGACTGTCTTGGCTTTATAGACAATAGAATGACAAAGATATTCCTGTGGTAATCAAGAAAATATGGCCAAGACAGAAAAAAATTAACTATGATCAAGCAGAAAATACAGCTGCTTACTGTGAACAGCAGATATTGGATCTGATGGAAAGATCATCTCTAGAATTCCTCTTTCTCAGGAATGAAGCTGACACACCATTTTGTCTGATAATCTGCCTTCCCGTGATGCCACAGTGTTCCAAATGAGATAATGTAATCACTCCATCCTCGCTGAAATTATTGTGTCATGTTGTGAGCAGTTCAGGAGGTGCCACAGATGAGGAAACTGCGAACACACCAGTGGTAAACGAAAGGCAATCACTTTATTTTAATTAACTTAAGATTTTTTCTTATTTTTGCCAGTTCAATGTGATGCAACAATTTAAGGTGATGTTCTAAGCAGAAATTATCAGAAAGGCCTCTTGCAGGCTGTTTATAAAGTCTCTTGCTGTTGCTGCAGGTGAATTAAAGAAACCTTTTTCAGGAAAGGTGGAGCTTTTTGCTGTATTTGTTTCCAAACAGAGCCCTGAAGAGAAGAAGCAGCAGCGTCTCAGACAGGGTCCGTTCCAAAGGTCAAGTGATTCCTGGGGAAAGGGATTGCAGGATGCTCTTTCCCATTTCTTCCATTTCAGAAGTGTTATCTGTACATTATAAAAGCAAAGGATGAGTAGAAATTATCCTCCAATTCTAGAAAATCTCCCAGATGTTATCAGGCATTCCTAGCACCTCCAAAAAAAAAAAGGGAGATCATGTCAGAAGAGTGTTTTGAACACAGATGGGGATGTACAGTGAAAACTGCAAAGAAAATTAAGAAAGTTACACTTTCCCACCGTTTTTCATAAACATTTCAGTCTTGTTTGATGCTTCCCCAAGAGATTTTATGCCAATGCCTCGCTTTGAACAGCATCTTTAATAGAGAGTAGATGAGGTTGCAGCCCTTCAACCATTGTATTCTTCCCTTAACCTCTGCTTACAATTCCATTTGTGTGGGATTTACATCCAGAGGATAAAAAAAGTCTTCCCTCCTTCAGGGCTGATTTATTTACTTTACAATTTCAGTCCTTCTGTCTCTACAAAACAAGGAGATTTTTCCTTCCTTCAAATCAGAGCTAAGGAATACACAAATGAGAAGATGTGCCAACTTCAGCTTCTCTCCTCTGAGCTCCTTTGAATTCATTTCCCTTGAACTTCCGTCTTTAAAAACAGCAGATGACTTTAAACAACCCTCAGAACTCTCTAGAGGCATCTGTAAAATGTTTTCTCCCAGGAAATCAAAGGCAGGAGACCTTTGTTTCTCAAATCCTATGATAAATAAGGAACTCTGACTTAAAATATATATATATATATATATATAAACATGGGAATCATGTTAAAATCTTGTCATGCTGTAGAAAGCTGTACTTAACTTGCAGTTTGGAGAGGATTTCAGGGTGTACTTCAAAGCCTGTTTATTTCCCCAGACTTGCCAGAAAAAAAGGCTCTGAGGAGAGGTTTTGTGTATGGGAGAGCAGCATCTCCCAGGCTGGTTTGAGTGGGGATGCTGAGATGTTGATCTGGCTGCTGACCCCCCTTTCCCTCAAAACTGCTCCAGGTTAATCATCCCAAGGAAGGAGATGGATCATCCACCGAGAGTTAAGTATCAGAGCTAAAGCAAAGCTAAATCTTGGTCTTGGATTGAAAATATTTGGGGAATTCACATCCTCAGAGCTCATTGGCATTGCTGAAGAGCTGACCTCAAAATGAATTAAAATAAAAATAAATAAGGGTTCTTAGCGAAGAATTTGAGAGGGGATGAATCCCAGCACATTTGAGAAAACTGGCAGAGAAAGAACAAGCAAGTCAGGATTCCCAGAACAGCATCATGCAGACCATAAAGGGAACACTCAGCACTCTGCTCCACCTTCACAGATAAATTCAAATTACTCACAAAGTTTATGCTGATTTGTTTGTGCCTCACCCTTGGTAAGAATCCTTGTGCTGCATGAAAAACTAAATGAATGCTACTTAAAGTTTTGCCTTCTTGATTTGCATTTTCTATGAGACAGTAAATTAAATTCATGCTAATCTGATACATGCATTCTTCCCTGAACCATTAAAGGGGAGGTGGGGGCTACACAGTGCAATAGTTTAAATAATTATGGCTGTCACTCACAATTATTCAATCTGTTGTATATTAAGAACCAAGTTGCAACTAGAAATTATCCTCCAGTTCCAGCAAATCTCCCAGATGTTGTTGTGCTGATCAAAGTTCTTAAAATGTTGGATATAAGATGCAAGTTCCCTGGGAATGGAATACCAGAAGAAGCTAAAAGTGGAATATTTGAGTTTTAAGTGGTTGGCTTTGTTTTCATGCTTTCCCAGTAAGGTACAGCATGGAACTAGGAATGACAGAAGATTGTTAGGAATTCTTTAATGCTCCCATAAATAAGATCCCATAAGATCCTACATTAATATCCAGGAAAACTTTGGGAATGGATGATACCCTGGTGACAAAGCTGCTCTGCCACTTCCAGGCTTGGCTGTACACATTTTATATAGATTCATATCCATATATATATATATATATATATATATATATATATAATTAAGTGACCTCCAACTGACATATTCTACAGCAAACCCCTGGACAGGAGAGTATCTTGTTCACCTCTATTTTCACTCCAATTCAGTTAAAAAACCAATAATTTTTGGTGTGAATAGAATCCTGTCTCTGGTCTAGGTGGCATTATCTCTAAAAACATGTGGCTCTTTGAATGATGTGACAGACCCTTTGAAATGCAAAGGTAAGACCAAGTTATTAAAGCTCATTTTTTTCTGCTCAAGTATTTTTAGGCTGCGCTTGCCTTTGATTTCCAGCACTGAAGGAACAATATGGGCATCACAATAGAGGTCACAGGCAAGAACAGACAGAAATCAGGTCTTAAACTGTACCCAGGCAGATCCTCTGGTTCCCAGCCCATCGATCCCAAACAGTGACCTCTGCAGAGTGCCAGGCAGAGATCTCGGCATCCCGATCCCTGCATCCCTGCATCCCTGCGGGGAGGGCGGCTCGCTGGCTTGACAATTGCATCTGTGAGTAAGACTCAGCTCAGCTCTCAGCCTCAACTTCTCGTGTGCTGGAGGCAAGTCAGAGGATGGATTTCTGCAGTGCTTTGCAGCCTTATGGTAATGCATGAATTTTAAAAAATAGCAGGAGACGGGGAATGGAAATGGGGCTGATGCCAGCCCAGAATTCCCGGGTCTGAGGCGCTTCCAGCCGGTGCCTCTGCTCTCTCCTCAAGCTGCTCTAATGCTGGGCTGAGTAGCCAAAAGCAGTTTTAAGCCAAACTTTTAGTCTGAATCCACTGGGAGTAATGGGCTAATGGGAAAGGAGACAATATCCTGAAGTGGATATGAGTGGATGCTCTCCCAGCTGGTGGGGAAAGGCTGAGCAAGAGCAGCAAAACTCCACCGAGCACTGCCCTGGGTGATGCAGAGCTGCAGCACTGCTGAAAGAGAGCTCAGTCCTTAAAACTGGAGCTTTGGAGGGGAATGAGGAAGCAATGAGGTGTCTGGGTATAATATTGCAGATTTTGTTGGGATTTAAGCAAACCCTGCTCTCCACAGTGGCCACGTTTTGCATGTCAGCTCTGGAAAGTGCAGCTAAATCTTTGTTCTGTGACATTTAGCATCAGCAAAGGTTGTTGCTTTTTTTTCCCCCGGTGCCTTCCTGACCTGTCTTTAAAGTCAGCACCGCCATCAGTCTGGGCTGACACACAGAAAATAGTGACATATCGACTTTTACAAGGGGTGCCACAACATGAATAGATGAGAGTTTGGCGCTGCATTTTCCATATGAAAGGGAGTGTCAACAAAACAGAGGAAAGTCCCCACACTTCACCCAGTTAATGAATCCCCATTGTCCGTGTACACGCATCTATTCAGTGCTCCATGGAATGCATCTCCTGAGAGCAAAGAGGTGAACTTTGAAGCCAAATTAAAACTTTTAACCCAAAGTTTCAAATTGTTTTGAATGTGAAAGCTCATTTCCTCAAATTCTGAAGGAATGAAGTTAATTGGTTTGAGCTGTGTGCTGCTCTGGGAGGGGAGACTTGGAATCATGATAATTTGCATCTTCTTGAAAAGTCAACACAATGTTTCTTCTCAGAGCTTCTTAGAGTCTCAAAAAGTCGTGAATTGTACTTCTCCTGCCACTTTCTTGGGAGCACAGGATAAGTGAGGCTGGATGGGGCCTCTGGAGGTCTCAAGTCCAACCTTGGGCCCGAAGAAGCTCATCCAAGAGCTCTGGCAAGTTTACCCCACCCAGCATTTATTTTCTCACAAAAAGGAGGAATTTCTTGCCCTTATTCCACATTATCCATAATGTTGGATGTTCATGTTTCCCAGTAGTCACTGGGCACAAACATCTGGGTCCAACAGATGACCACACAAAAATCCTTTTGAGACAAAGGTGTGGCAGTGGGGTGACCCCACACTCACCTGCTGAGCAATCCCCTGTCCAGAAGGTTCCTCTGAGGGGAAAAACTCCAGGTGACCATTCCTAGGACAAACCAACTGCCCTGTCCTGCTGGCCAGAAGCTTTAGAATTCTAAATTAAATGGCTCGTTGGGACTGGTTAAAACTCAAAACTTTAAGGTAAAACTTTGATCAAAATTTGCATAAGTGTCCTAAGTTTGTGGTGCAGAACCAAAGAATTTCTAGAAATGTCTCTTTCCCCTTTCTCAGCTGCTTTCTAGTCCCACAGAGCCACTCAGGGCTGTCATACCCTGAACAAATCCATAGTGAGAACACTAATTGACTTCGGCTGATTAACAGCTGACAAGTGCTCAGTGGTGCACTGAGCAGAGCCGGCGCTGGCTGCAAAATTGCAAATGCTCAAATCTACCAGAACTGTCACTAACTGGAATTTTTCTCTGGCACTTCCAATGCAGAGGTCAAAAAGGGAACCAGCACGGCAGCAGTGAGGAGCAGCTCGGTTTTGCTGCACAGTTGATATCTGGCCTCTGGGAACACGTTTCCTGCCGTGCCCACAGACAAATTTTCCTAATAGCACATATTAATTCCGTAGCTGATCCCAGCCGTACCACACACAAGTTGTTTCCTCTCAAGAGTTATCATGCATGGAATTATTTATTATTGTATGGAAGTGTTATAATGAAATAATGGTTGTCTCAATGCCCTAAAGCTGTAGGGTCATTTAAATGCAAGTGTCAGATGAAAAGAAAAGCCACACACTGCTTGTAAAACTGCAGGACTTGTTAGATTAACATTTCAGCCTCCTAAAGTAAGTAGATTTGAGCAATGAATCCAATATAGAAAATTGGATGTTGAGAACAGCATAGTCGAGTATTTATGAAATGTCACTTCCCCCTTAGAAATATAGACAAGTGGAGCTGAATATTCGCTTTCTTATCCCATTTCTGAGGATGGGTTTGACACCAAGTAGAGCAGAGCTGCTGCAGCTCAGCAGCTCAGTGGGGAAATAAAGCTCGGGGGCATTTCTGTGCTGTACCAGCGCTGCAGAAACAGAATCACAGAATCACAGAATCACAGGATCATTAGGCTGGATGAGACCTCCAAGATCATTAAATCCAAGATCTGGCCAATGCCCCAATGCCCACTAAACCATATTTTGAAGTGCAGCATTTTTTGAACACCCACAGGGATGGTGACCCTGGCAGGACCTGAGGCCATTTATTCCCATCCATTCCATCACTTGTTCCCTGGGAGCAGAGCCTGACCCCACCTGGCAGAGCTCAACCCCACCCTCCTGTCAGGGACTTGTGCAGAGCCACAAGGTCCCCCCTGAGCCTCCTTTGCTCCAGGCTGAGCCCCTTTCCCAGCTCCCTCATCCGCTCCTGGGGCTCCAGCCCCTTCCCCAACTCCATTGCTCTTCTCTAGACATCCATTTGGCCAGTGGAGATCCACCAGTTTTAATTCAGGGAAAAAAAATGCTCCAAGGTGTCAGAAGTTGGAGAAATGCTGATACAGGTCAAAAAAGGAGTTTCTAACAACCAGCTCCTAAGTCAGGGGTGGTGCTGCAGGTGCCTGAAGATAGAAGCACTAAACATAGTCCAAAACCTTGGGAATATTACCATGTCCATAGATTTATTTTCCCTGCTAACCCCAAACAGTGGCTGCTAGGAGCAAGCCATGACTTAGCTTACCATTAAAAAAAGAAAAAGAAAATAAAATTTAAAAAACTAAATTGCTGTTCCCATTGCATGAGCACAAATCCACCTGAAAAAGCCTGGTGATCCCTCACCATCCCAGTTCCCTGGGAACCTGGCTGGACTTGCAGGCTTCATTTCCATACAAAAGCAAACTGGGAACAGCAGTCAGTGGTTTCCTGTTAATAAACAGACACACAAGACAAGATCAATTAGCCAAAATGATGTGACTCATTTGTCATTTACAGAGCAGCTCATCCACACAAGGATTGTGCTCGTCATCTGAGGATTTGGCCTTGTTCTGCTACAGCTCTTGAAAAAAGACATTTAAAATCAAAAACTCAACGACCTGTGCACCCACAGAGCCCTGATAGAAGGAATCAAGGGTTTGGCTGCTCGCTGTCTATGGGATGTATTTTCCTTCATCAGAAATAGCTGCATTACTCATCTCCACATTGTCCACATCCCTGAGAGAAATTCCAAATCATCCCTCAGCAATTCTCCTCCCTCTGGTCTCTCTGGCACCTCCAGAAGAAGCAATAAAATGAAAACCTTGACGTGGTGGGTGAACCACAGTGAATATTCTGGTGCTTCACTAATGTGCACCCCCAACTTCAGGATCCATCACAGCTTGGTCTGATCAATCTGTGGCAATCAGCAAAATCTCCCTTTGGATTGTCTTCCTGACACCTGCAAATCTGGGGCTCGAGGTGCTTCAGCCAGCAAAGCTGATCCTGATCCTTCAGCATCCAAACAGACTTCGTCAAAAAATAGGTTTTAAACTTGTATTAATGAAGCAGGAAATAGAAGGATCAGGAGCCTGGTCAGGTGGGTGAACAAAGTGAAATGAAATAAATCCACTTGCTGGGACATGTGGCAGCACAGGCACAGACCTGACCTTGGAATACTATCCTTGATGTTCTCCACATCCATGGAATAAAAAGGGAGGGGGAACCACAGGGTCACATCCATAGTATTTATGTTGGTTTGAATATTATTAGTAGTATTAGTATTTATTAGTATTAATATTATTCCTGAGGAATCAACCTCTTTTTTCAATCCTGCCAAGACACAGATCCCAAACACATCCATTTTCACTTTCTCCCCTGTCTCCCAGGATTACAGGGAGAACAGAAATTTCATTTCCCAAAAGTCAGAATTTTACATGCTGGAAAACCTGACACATTTTTCAGGAAATCTTCGTGATTGCCCTAAATCTTTAGAAAACATGAAATGCACAGAATCCTCCTGTCCACGGCTTTCTGCTGCCCCGGGCTATGGCTCTGGGATGTCATTAAACCATGGAATCCCAGGATAGCTTGAGCAGGAGCCTCAGAGTCTGGAAAACAATTCCCTGAGAGCTGAAAGCTTCATTGCCATCAGCCCGAGGCTCCCTGCTAATGGAGAGAGCGGAATTGCAAATGCAGCGCGGGTCAAGGGAAGGGGAGTTTGCTCCGAGCCTCCTTGGATTCCTCCTTAGATTCCTCCAAAGTTTTCAGAGCAGCCAGAAGACAAAGGCACAAATTGCACGGTTAAGCTTTAAGATTCATCTTAGTGTTCCTCAATCAAAATTCCAGCCAAGGCACTGGGCAGTGCTGTAGGAACGTGTCTAAAGAAAGCTTTAGGGGTGGCATCACCTCTGTTCCCTGTTCCTGAACCACCTGTAGTCACAGACAGCGATTCCTAAGGAATTCCAGGAGTCATGGACAGTCCCATGCCATCCCATCCTAAGCAGGAATGTTTCATCTGTCCAGCTGATCCCCCTTGGAAATCAAATTAAAGTCCTGCTAATGTGAAGGAGTTTAGAGAAAAATCTCCTGTTGGTGTTTACAGACTAAAGAGCAGAACTGAATTATAGACGACAGCCTGACTGAAGGCATTATATAATGAGGGAAAGACATTTATAGAGCCCATCTTACAACTCCAACAGTAAGAACTTGATGATAGAGAAAATTTAAAAGGCCAGAAAATGCTTTAGGAAGATGGAAAAAACAAGTGAAAATTCAATACTCTGTTCCACTTCCTTCGTGCTCCCAAACAACAGGAACAAGGTTCTCTCACTGTCACATCCAGAGCAGGATGACAGCAAACAAGGCAGGAATTTCACTTCAGGATCCACCTTGAATTACACAACTATTAAAAAAAACCATTTTATCTCCTTAGCAACACTTGCCAACCACATGGAGCTGTTAATGGCATAATTGTTGAACCACCACAACCCACTTTGTTGGCTCTGAGGTATCAAAGAAAGAACAGGAATCCCTGCTAACAGCATCATCTAGCAGTGGATTCATTAAACAGAAATGCACGGAGAAAAACCCAGCTGAAACCACAGAGAAAGCAGCTGGGATATGGCATTTGTTGTGATTATTCCCATTCCCCTTTTAGCCACTGATGTGTCTGAATTGGGCTTCCAGGTACAAATACCTGTCAGAGAAATTCCTGACCTTATCTAAGCACGTTTTCACCTCTTCCCTGATAACACAGAGCTCTTTCCTATGGCCAATTTGTGAATTAAAGAAAAGTGATCAATCAGCAATTAGGGCAGGATTATTCATTCTGGCAGTGGGTGACATGAAAATGTAAAAGAAAAACCCAAACCAGCTGTGGTGTAATGAAGACAATTAGGATATTATCCATGGTATTCATATCTTTGCATCCCATTAATGCAATGAAATGACTGGATTTAAGCTTGGAAGAGCTCTGCTGGCTGCAGGAAGTGTTGGCTTTGTGATTAAGTCAACAGAAGTAGAAAGGAGTTCAATTCTTGGTCTTGTTAGAGGGTTCATTTGTGAGCCTGGGCTGATCTCTGCAGGCTGGAGCCCATTAGCAGCTCCTGCCTCCCTGCTGCCACCAGGAGAAGCCCAGGGAATTATCCAAAAGGGCCTAATTTATGAACGTCTTTTGGGATAAGCCAACGTGGTGATAAACCCCTTGAATCTGCCCACAAATCTGGGAGCTCCTACCATCCCTGGGGTTTTCCTGTGGGATCTAGACTCTGTTCTCGCTTGTGGTGTTAGGGAGATGCTTCATTCCACTTATGGAGTTTCATCTTCTCACCTCTCTTGGGTATTTGGTCTTATAGGGAGGTGAGTTTTTCCAGGCCAGGCTTTGTGTCCATCTCTCTGTTTCCATCTCTCTGGCACAAGAGCTCCAATATCCTTTATTCCATTATCCCAGCCCCTCCATGGCTGTAGTAACAACACTGGGAATTCAGGGACCATCTGTCCAAGTGTAACTCATTCCCTGCCCACTCAGCTCCACAGTCTGTCAAAAACACCCAGCTCGGAAAAGGAAGCCAGAAACCTCTACTATTAAAAGTGCTCAAATTAACTGGATCTCCTTGACAGAATTGGGTTGAGGAATGACTGCACTGGGAAGATCTGGAGGGGCAGAAATTTCTGCCAAGGCGGCAGTGATGGACACTCAGGATGGCGAGGAGACACGGAAGGCTCTTCCCTGGTGTTGGAACCCCATCCCAGTACCAGCAACCCTGGGGATCTGGGAAGAGAAGATTCCCTTGGTGAAGAATTGGGATGGTGAATCCCAGTCCAGTCCTTCCATTTTCATGTTTCTCCACAGCATGAAGAAAAGAGAACGTTTGGTCTTCTGGATGTAGATTGAAAATTGTCCAAGCATTCTTACTTTGTGCCTTCAAGTAAAAAAAATAAAACATTAAAAAAGTTCTCTCCCCTCGATATTTGAAGGGATAATAACTGTTAAAGAGGAAAACAAAGCAAGGAAACAGGCAGATCCATCAACAGGGAGCCCAGATCAGAGCTCTGAGTCAGCTCATCTTTTCTATTTTTGAGAACAAATATTCAGGGCTTTCAATACTTTCTGTTATAATGGGTATTCTCCTCATGCTTCTTTGCCTTGCTAGGGACATACAGCTTTCTTTCAGCTTTCATTTCCAATTTTATTAAAAAATAATTTATTTTTCCGTTTTCTGTTCAACAACGTCAATCAGGTTTTGCAGTTCTGCTCCCTTGCTGTCATAATACACCCAGCAGCAGGAATTCCAGAAGTGCCCAAGCCCCACTGGCAGCTCCCAGTGGTAATGTTTGATCTGTTTCAGGTGGACTGAAAACTCATTTGTAATCAAAAAACCAAGAGACACCTGGAATGGAAACTTATTCATTCTGAGCGCTTTGAAACAATCCTCGGGTGGGTTTGAATAGACTGGAAACAGAAGAATCTGAGACATCCAAAGCTGTTTTCCATTTCCTGTGAGCCACATGACAGGATTACCCTGGAAATCATATTTTCCTAGGACAAATTCTAGTTGAATGCAGGCTCTGGTCCTCAGTGCTCACAGTTCCTTCACTGCTGCAGTGGTGGCAAAGGTCCCCCCACCTCACCTACCCCTTGCTCCCCCAAATTCCCACAGGTTTCTGCTTCCACAGGGCTGGAATTTTGACCCCAACAATCATTGCACATGGATCTGTTGAAAGGTTCAGCTGGAAAAAAAAAAGCCCACATTGCATTTAGGAATGACAGAAAGGTTTGGGTTGGAAAGGAACTTAAAATTCATTTATTTCCAACACCCTGCCATGGACAACTTCCACTATCCCAGGTTGCTCCATCCAACCTGACCTTGAAGAGCCAGGCTCAGTCTGGATATTGAGAAGTTTTGCTCTTTGACATTATCTAAACCCACCCACTGAAAAAAATCCCCCATATCCTTAATATCCATGTCCTAATCACCGAGTTTAAGATGAGGTTTGGGTGGAATATCAGCAGGCAACACAAAACAGCTGTGGGCAGCAGAGCATTTTCTCAGGCTGAAGCATCAGAATTCCTGGTCCTTCCTCCTCCCCCCCCCACTGGTTCCTCACTCTCGCTGTAACTCCAGGGCTGCTCTGTAAATTGGATCAGAGAATGATCCGAGTTAGAAAATATATAACCTGAAGGTTTGTTGTGCTTTGAGTTCCTTAATCCAGATAATTCCATCTGTCCTGCTCACAGCAAACCCCCAAACGCTGGGATCTGCACCCTGGAGGCTGCAGCAGGACGGGAGGCAGGGCAGGAGCCAACGGGAAAGGCTCAAAGCAGCTTTGCTGGTGGCAGAAATGTTTGTGCAGCCTCACCCTGCATTTTGGAGAGCCATTAAAGCCCTGTGATCAATGCAATTCTTAATTATTTGCACTCCAGTGCTTTATGCAGATAAACTTATCAGCACTCGAGACACTCCTGTCATCTGCTCACTTGGAAATTGGGGATTTGTGACACCGAAGTTGTGTCTCACACTGAACCCCATCACTTGTAAACAAGATTTACTCTCCTCCTAAGGAAATCAGCTGCTGCTGGCCTTGGATGTCCCTGCAAGCTGGTTTTTGGCTGCTTACAGATGCTCACTTCAGGTACCCACGGGGAGCTTTGCTTTATTTCCATCCCTAGCAGTGCCCAAGGCCAGGCTGGATGGGGCTCGGAGCAACCTGGGACAGGGGGAGATGTCCCTGCCCATGGCAGGGGGTGGCACTGGATGATCCTTAAGGTCCTTCTCAACCCAACCCATTCTAAGGTTCTCTGAATGCATGCATGAATGAAAAATAATATTCCTTAGCAGTCCATGCTGTTTCATCAGTAAAATAAACTCTGACTAAGACTTCTGGAAAAAGAAAAAAGTCTCCCATGATGCTGCAGCCCAGTTCTCATCCATACATATGGATACCATCCTTCCCCACAGAAAATTATCACACAAAACCAGCGTTAATTGAACTGTGCCTTGTAGTCTTGCTGTCCACTGTGGTATCTCATGTTATGGATGGTACTGCCCATTTTCCCACTTTAAATCAGCCCAAAAAACATCAACCCAAAAACATCACTGAACCAAGCCTTTGGCCACTCCTGGGAATTCCCATGGGGCAGTGGAGGGATGGACCTGCTGAGAAAGCACCTCACGGGGTAAAAATTGCTCTAAACCACATGAAAATGAGTTTTTTAGGGTTCATGCTGATAGTAGGGCCTGAAATCTTGCAAGGATTCTGTTTCCACTTCACCATCAAGATCACTTTTTATGCCAATCCAGCAAATTAAATCTTTCCTATTATCACACAGGAAGAGCTTGCTCAGGAATCATCACTTAAATTTTCTTTTCTACCCAACTGTATTTATCTCCAGGGTTATCCTCCAGTATTGACCTGTTGTGAGACACACTTGCTTTGTGGCAGGACAATTATTTGCAATTACAAATTAAAAAAAAAAATTTAAAAAGAAGCAAGACCCATCCTGTACTGTGCTTGCCTCTCTCATTTAACTTGTAATTGCTTTTATTGACAATTTCTTCTTCCTTCCCCAGAGTAGTGAGGTCATTGAGCAAACCTGCCTTTTTTCTGTACAAAATGATAATTTAACTGATTAAACCACTTGCATCATCAATACACCTCCATGAGAGATTCCCATCCCACACACCACACTGGGATTTTGTTCCCATCTGAAGACATTTCAGAGTGTTTGATGACAAACAGGACGGTATTGGCTTTTTCCCTGTCTCAGGTTGTGCATCCATCTCTTTAGAAAATTACACTTGTTGCCATTAAAAATGCAGCACAGCTCTGTCGTGTCAGTCATTCTCCTAAGCAGGTGTTGTCACTTTTACACTGTCACCTGCACAAACACTGGCCTGTACAAGTGATGCCATGAAGATTTTTGCCTTTTCTTTTATACCTTTTTACAACTCCTGTATTCTCAGTGCTTTTTGCCTACATTCTTGGCCTTGTTTGTTCAGCCAGGAGACTCAACATCTTAGAAGCTTCGTAGCTGGGGATCAGTGTGCCCCAGAGCCCAAAGCCCTCTCCAGAACACATTCTGTAAACTGAGATAGAACCATCCAGGGGAAGGTTCCTTGGGGAGGGGGGCTCACTCGAGCCTCTCATTGGGGAATCTTTGATAGATCTGCTAATTAGTAACACCTCTAATGTTGTACCAGATCTTTTGGGGTGTGCATTGCTGTGGGCATTTCAGTACATTCAACCTGGGCATGGTGCACCTAAGAATCCTTAAAATAAATCCCAAGGTAAAATCCCTTTTCCCCTTCTAACCATTGATCTAACTCTTGATCTTAAGACCAGGAAAAGGCCTCACAAGTGACAGGACAAAAGGAAGTAGCCTCAGCTCGTGCCAGGGAAGGTTTAGATTGGATATTAGGGAAAAACTCTTCATGGAAAGGGTTATCAAGCACTGAAACAATTCATTTCATTATCTCAGGAATGGTTTCTGCCCTGAAACAGGGGACAGAGACAGCTGGGGACTCCTTGGGGCAGGTACAAAATTCAGTTTCCTTCCCATTTTCTCCTTTACAGCAGGCAGGAAAAGAGCAGCAAGCCTCTGATGGTCTTTTTAACACCGGCTGGAAGAACAGAGAGTTTCCAGGCAATCCTGTTGTCACCTTGCGACAGCGAGCCCAGAATATTCTGGAGATGCCTGAAGAGAAGCTGCTTCACACACAATTTTATCCTGCAGCCGCCTTTCACTCATCCTGTGCTGTACTCACAGCCAAGGAAGGAGCCAAGATTGAAGGAGTCTGGGGTAAATTGGAGAAAATCCCATGGGATTCCATGACAACTCCACGATATCCTTCACCCCATCCCTGTCACCCCACCCCATTTCCCAGCACACCCTTTATTTTTACATCCTCTTCAATTTGACCTTCAGCACCTGGAGCCTGGAATGGATATTTTGGGAACATCTGCTCAGAAACCTCTTTTATTCCTGCAGCTGGGAAGTTCTCCTCAACTTTGCTGCCTTTTTTTAATCCCCAAATCTTTATTTCTGTAGTTCTTAAAGAATAGATTGTATGACTCAAGTTTCCTTTTTTTTTTATCTTTCCACTTCTGTCTATATTCTTGAAAAAAGAAACAAAAAAACCCCCGTCACTAGTCCATTTTCACACAAAGTATTTAATGGAAGAGCGAAGTGAGCTACTCCAGGAGTTCTGGCAAAGCTCTCAAACAAGAGGGAGGCTTATTAAATGCTAAATGAGTTTAATTTCAAATTGAAAACCTTTCCTGTCTTGTTGTTTTAATTCAAGTCATTAGCTGTACCTGAGTCTAAATTAGCTACATTTGCCTGAACTTCTGAAGTATTTTTAAACACTCTTTCAAACTCCTTTTGCTTTATCTGAGTGCATCTCGTGTCCCATTTGTAATGGCCTGCTGTATTCATTAGGTACTGGGAACCATCTGTTAGAAATTTGCCCAGAACAAATCCAGTTTGAGAAGATAAGGAGGCAGAACTCTGACTTTCTCTGAGCTAATAGCTCAGATTTTGGTGAAAGGGTTTGCATCACCTGCACTTGAGATTTCCACCCTGTTTTGAGAAGACAGCAATGGTGGTTAATTAAAATAAGGAGACATTCTTTAGTCTCCAAAGGATATTTGTAAATCACAGATGAAATTGGAAGTAATTTATCACTGATGCTCTATGAAATTCAGCTGTAGATCCATCTGGCCATGGTGCTTTAGGAGGCAATATTGCTTGCAGGGCACTTTTTATTGCTTATCTCTCCTGGGGGTTATCTAAGTATTGCCTCGATAATGCTGGCAGCTCTATTTCAGCCACAAAATAATAAATGGCTCCTATTTCTTCTGTATGTAGTTCAGAACGAGGAAAAAAAAAAATCTTTATTCATTTATCTCCTCTAACTTTTTTGCATATCACCTCTTCTAAGCTGGGTTTGTTATCCTTCACGTGGCTGTGGGAGATGTGGGCTCTGGGCCATTCACCTGCCTTTTGTGCAGAGCCTAAATGAAACAACAGCAGAGTGGAGCTCATCTAAGAAATGAACCAGACAAATTTTTGGTCTGCTGTAACCTTGAGCTGCATTTCTTCAGCTCAGAGTTGAATGGAAGGATTGATTCTGGATATATTGATTTTAGCACATTGAAATACATTCAGGAATAGAGGTCATATTTAGTGTTGTCGATGAACACAAATAAATGACCCAGAAACATTTAGGTTTGTATTTCTTTAACAGACAGACATCTTAATCAGATGAGTTTGAAGTCCAATTAGGGGTTGCACAGAGGTGGTAGCTTGGAAAACTACAAGTTTTCAAATTAAACCTTGTTTTGATGCCAAATGAGTCTGGATCACAGAATCCCACAATGCTTTGAGTGTGAAGGGACCTCAAAGCCCTTCCAGTGCCACCCCTGCCATGGGCAGGGACACCTTCCACTGTCCCAGGCTGCTCCAAGCCCCAATGTCCAACCTGGCCTTGGGCACTGCCAGGGATCCAGGGACAGCCCCAGCTGCTCTGGGCACTCTGTGCCAGGGCCTGCCCACCCTCCCAGGGAACAATTCCTTCCCAATATCCCATCTAAAGCTGCTCTCTTGCAGTTCAAAGCCATTCCCTGTTGTCCTACATTACATTCCCTTGAAGTCCCTCTCCAGCTCTCCTGTGCTGAAATCAGTTCAGATTTGACCAGGAGGGCTCTGCAACGAGCTGCAAGCGGCCCAATTTTACCCAATATTCTCTCCCTGCCTTTTCCTCCCATTCTGCCCAGAAAAGCACTGTAGGAAATGTAAAAAAAGGAAGAATTTCATAGCAAAGGAACATTTTGATCCAAGATACCAGCAGAGAGACACTGCTGAGGTGAGTGCTTAGGGAGATTTAAGTCGAGCTTATCTCACTTCCCAGTGAGAGCCTCTCTCAGTGTGACCCTGGCTCCAGGTGCCCTCTGCTCTGCGCTCAGCGATTCCAAGATGTGGTGCTGGTGTTCACCTGGACCTGGTTTCCATGGAAAACTTGCTCTGGAACGTAGCTCAGGCAAAGATTTTTCCCCTGCCTGCAGTTCAGGGGAAGGAATTGTTCCCAGAGGTCCTGAGTGCTGTTTACTGTTTTTCCTGCTTTTTGATTAGATGTATCTGACAACTCCTGTTGCCAGGGTTTCGTCCCGCTCTGAGCCAGACACCAGGGTTACTCACTGGGGTATAAAACACATTTTCCAGGGCCAGCCTTTGACCCACTGCTGTCAATGAGATCTTCCAGTAAAAACCTCAGAAAAATCCAAGCCCTCAATTTCAAAGGAAGTTACTTGATTTTTAATTTCTAGCAATTTTCAAATATTACTAAAACAATCACTCACCTCCCTCCCTATCCCTCCCCAACAGAGGAAAACAAATCCCAGCCAAATCTGTTTGTTTTTTTTTTTTTTTTTTCAAGTATTAATGCAGTGTAACCGTGTTGAAATCCCAGAGCAAGCCCAGGAGGGAATATCAGGAGACCTGAGGTCAGATTTGCTCCATCCCAGGCTGTTGACTTCCAGCTCAATGCAGGAGAATCAGATGAAAAATAGAGGTGTGATTTGTGTGTTCAACTCCAAATAAATATAGGGATGTGCTGGAATATTAAACTCCAGAGGCCAGGGGCCGTGGCAGTGACAGGGATCCACAGCAGCTGAGCAGAGCAGCGGGGAAGAGCTCAGGAATGAGATTTGAGGGGAGTGGGGAAGCACTGGGATTGCTGGTGGGAGTTCCCCCTCTCATCCTGGTGTGTTGCCTGCTGATAAAGTGCCACTCCTTAGGAAAAGTCACGGAACAGCAAATCAGAGAATGAGAGGAGCTCACTTGGGACTCGCTCTCTCCTCTGGATGCACATGAGCTCACATATGCAGTAACTAATTTTACAAGGGGTGTTACACACTGGAGAAGCCTCAAGTAGCTCTTGGACTGCTGCAAACCGATTCTGAATATGCTCCTTTGAATTCCAGAGACTGATTTGGGTTTGGTTATATTCCAGTTCTTTAATCTTTCAATATTCATTAATATTTTCATGAATAATTTTTCGTACATCGCTGAGATATGGATGCTCTTCCTTCATCTGCCTCGACTTCCATGCAAACCAAGATGTTTCCCATTTTTTAGTTATTTTCCTATATGGTCTGCCATAAAACAAAAACAACCCATGTCACCCAGATGACCAATTCCTCACAGTAAATAGCAAATATTCAATAATTTCAGGAGTCTGTTGCCAACAGCCGTGTGCAGGGAGAGGTCTGGCCTAGTAATTAACAGCTGATTAACAAATATTAATAATAAATACACCTGCAGCGCTCCTGAGCAGATCACAGAAATCAGAAGCAGAAAAATTACTCATTTACTTCAGTAATTTATTTCCAAAGATTCAATCCATGAGTTCAACTGGCTGTTTATGATTTAGATAAGAGGAGGGGGGAAAAAAAAAGATATTTGGGGTTCGAATGGATCTTGCGAATGGGTTGAAACACCATTTCATTAAAAGATTTCTGTGAATGTGAAAACACTGTAATGTTACCACAGCTTTAATGATTTCAAGTGATTTTGCCTTTGCAGTTGGAACCACTGATTTTTAATGTTAGGTCCCAGTTTTGAACTAAAAAAAAAAACGTTTTCCTATCCTCCCCTGATATAGAAAAGAAAAATTGCAGTGTAGAACAGGAGAAATCGAATCCGGAAAAGCAGAAAGCAAATCAAAATGATCACAAATGTATTCTTTTTCAAAAATGAGATTTATTAGCCAATCTCTCGGTGTTATTAAGCTGGATGGAGAGCAGCAGGATTATTATGTTTTGCAGCACTGTTCAGGAGAGCTGGAAATCTACAGCTATGCAGAAATGGAAAAGCACACGGAGGAACAGCCACTTGAAATAATTCAGTGGGATAGGGAAGGGCTGGATTGCAGGGGGGCTTCGTGCTATCAGCACTTGTGGGGAGGGATTGGTTTTCCTGCAGAGAGAGCAGGGAAAGGCTTGGGCTGTGTGTTTGTTGTGATGTACAGATGTCCCTGCTCGTCTGTCCTGGGTGGTCTGGGTGAAAGCAGAGACGCCAAAGTGTCCACGGATTCCAGGGTCAGGTGATGGATACGGACTCTGCTCCTCTGGTGGCACCTGTGGAATTCAATCTGCTGCTACAGGAGTGTCGGATAACAGGGCTGTAATAAAGGATCAGCAAAGATATTTGAGGGGAAAAGTTTCTCCTGCAAGCAGTGGGAATGGAGAAGCGCTGAGAGATGTTATTGGGGCTCCTGGCAATCCCATTAAATTTATTAATGCAGTATTGGTATGATGGGAGAAAATAATAAAAAAATCGAGTTCTTTTAAGTTCTTCTCTAGAAAATTTAAAAATCAGCTGGGTAAGAGCTGGTGTGGTTTGTACAGGCTTTAAGAGGGAACAGGCAATAGGACAAGAGGAAAGGGCCTCAAGCTGCACCACGGGAAAATTAGGATGGATATCAGGAAAAATTTCTTCACCAAAATCGTTGGAAAAGGTTTTCCAAGGAAGCGTGGAGTCCCCAGCCGTGCGGGTATTTAAATGGATTCGCGTGGGCTTGGCAGTGCCGGGGGAATGGTTGGACCTAATGATCTTAAAGGTCTTTTCCAAACAGAACGATTCCGTGCTAATGCCGGTGCTAATGACCTCTAAGCTCCTGGGGCTTTTCTACTTCCTCCTAAACAATCTCAGTGTCCTGAGAGGTTTGGGTTGAATGTTTTAGGGACGGATTCCTCTCCTGTAAGCAGATTTTCCTGCATGTAACGACAGTGAAGATAAAATTGTCTGCTCAGAGAGATCACCAACAGACAGATCCCATCCAATCGATGCTGGATCTCCTGCAGGAGATGTGACACTTGGAAGGGATGGGCCATCAAATCCAACTGCACTGGCGAGGCCAAAAAGCCACTGCTGGGATTTACAGGATGTTATGTAGGACTCCAAGTCCTCAGGGCAGATTTCTGCCTGACCTGAGCATGGAAATATGGGATTGCTCCAACCCAGCCCTTGTGGAGATCAGAGGGATCAGCAGGGCTCTGGGCAGAGCCACAGATGGATTAAAACTGGAATGTTTCCATTGATTCAAGAATTCCCAAAGGCATCCAGGGGAGAAATGCTGCCCGGCTGAAGAAGGGGGATGTGAAGCTGCCGATGGATGGTGGGAGGTGAGGGAAAGGCAGCTTCCCCTCAGCTCAGCCCTTATTCCCCAGGGTGGAGCACAAGACGGATGGATGGAGGAATTTCTTGACAGAAACTCATCCAGAAATACCAGCTGCTGTAACCTGGAGTAAAAAAACAAGGAAAATAATTGTGCTTCGGGCTCCTTGCTGAGGCAGAGGAACTGGTGAGAATGTCCTTGCTGTCTCGCAGAAGGATGGGAATGGGGAGAAAGAATCCACCTCAAATTCCAATTTTCTCCATGGACTAAATCATTCAGCCCTTGGAGCGAGGTAGAAAATCCCAGAGGAACTCCAAGCAGATGCTTGGGAAGCAGTTTCCTTCCAGCCCTTGCCACGTGTGACCCTTTCCTCCCTTCAAGCCCCCACTCTTGTGAGAGTTTGATTTGCACACCTCTCACAGACATCCTTCATCTCATCCCAGTGATTGTTCACGCAAAACCAGAGCATTAAATTGCAAATGGGAGATTTAATTAAAACGTTCCGGGTTCTAAGATCAATAATCGAGGTAAAATAGTTTCACTTTCCATTGATATATCTGTTTTTCCCCTCATTTGAAACAAACTGTGAATTACACTTTCTAACATATTGCTCGCTAAAATGCTCCAAAAGCAAATTAAACCTTCTGGCAGCCTTTGATTCATTTTACATATTACATGGAATAACTTAACAGACATATTAGAATACAGCACAAAATAACATAATTAGGCACAGTTTCATGTCTAGAGTTTGAAAGTGTGGAAGAAACTTTTCAAGCCTTTTAACTCATTTAGTAAAACCCAAGTGCTACAGAGCAAATTGTGAGTATTTTGATCTATATGGAGTTTGATTCCAAACTCTCAGCTCTCAGTGGAGCTCACTTTATAAAGTAACTTCTAATTTATATTCTGTGTTAATGTCAAGAAACTAAATCAGAAATCTAGAAGCAATTATACATAATAAGGTGGAATAAAGTCTGTCAGATAATTTCAATCGAAATCCCTAACACTGGTGCTATCTGAGCACTCTTCTCACTGCACAGAGAACTTACAGCAGTCTTGCATTTTATTTATTTAAATTTTAATAATACTGGATCTCATGAGAGTTTTTTAAATCTCAGAATTAGTACAAGACCTTCAATTTAATTTTGTGGTTGTGGGTCTTAACTAGGAATGTTTTAATTTCTGTGGGATTGTGCAAGTCCAGCCTAGAACCCCTCTGGCACTTCATTCCCACAAATGAGATCCTGGCCTTAGGAAAGTTCATAGTGAAACTCTGTCAACTTATCTATAGATGAAGATTCCATCTACAAGAATTCTACCGAGAATTTTTCAATATTTGGCGCATTTCATTATGAAAAATAAGTATTGCATGCTTAATGCATGAGAGTATTTCTCATTCTGAGAGCAGAGAGAAGAGCAATGAATAACGTTTATCAAACAGGACTGTCTCAGTCTTCGTTCCTGCACTGATTCCTCTCTGTCTGCCTTTGGGAAGTGTGAAGGGAGGGTTTGGGTGTCTCCAAGACAGGAGAAAGTGTTTATTCTCCTCTGAATTGTGAATTCACCATGTGGAATGTTTGGGCTTCTCTGTGTTTGAATTGGGCCTGGAGTGACAGGACAAGGGCTAAGGGCTTTAAACTGCCAGAGGGCAGGGTTAAATGGGATATTGGGAAGAAATCCCTCCCTGTGAGGGAGGGTGGGGGGCCCTGGCACAGGGTGCCCAGAGCAGCTGGGGCTGCCCCTGGATCCCTGGCAGTGCCCAAGGCCAGGCTGGACATTGGGGCTTGGAGCAGCCTGGGACAGTGGGAGGTGTCCCTGCCCACGGCAGGGGGTGGGATGGGATGATTTTTAGGTTCCCTTCCAACCCAAACCCCTTTGTGTTCTATGATTCCATTCATTCAAAACCTGCAGCTCGGTTTTTCTCTCAGCCACAGGATGTTGGTTCAGTTTACACCTTGGGGCCCACCACCTTTCCTGTGCTTTGCAGACCTGTGCTCTTCTCTTGAGTCATGCACTGACCAAATCACATTTTTCCAAAGGCAGGAGCCACTCTGAGCTGCTGAAGTTATCCAAAAGTCATTACAAAGATCCATAATCACGTTTCCCTTCACTACAGAGCGGATGCAGTTTGCTTCTCTTCTCTAAAACTCTGATGCATGAAGTAAAGAAAAGCAAGGTGAAGAGCACAACAATCAACCATGGCAAGTCTCCACGTTGTTACTTCAATGATGCACAGTCTGTTTGCTATCTGAGCACTGTAAACAGACTAATATTTCCTGAAGTATGGGATAAATCAGCCATTTAGAAGCAGCGAAGAGAAAATGATGAAGCTCCGAGTGAGTTGTGAAGCAGTGAACAAGGATGTATTACACCACGGGAAACCAGCAATATTTGTTTATTATGTCAGTGTGAGGAATAAATCTGTGGGCTAATTTGTATTCTCTTCAGTTAATTCCACTGTTCCGGGCCGAGTTTTTGTGTTTCTGTTTGAGCCTGCACAGCTGCTGGATGGTGCTTTCAGGAATTCCTGGATGGTGCTTTCAGGAATTCCTGGATGGTGCTCTCAGGAATCCCTGGATGGTGCTGTCAGGTATCCCTGGATGGTGCTGTCAGGAATTCCTGGATGGTGCTGTCAGGTATTCCTGGATGGTGCTCTCAGGAATTCCTGGATGGTGCTGTCAGGTATTCCCGAATGGTGCTCTCAGGAATTCCTGGATGGTGCTCTCAGGTATCCCTGGATGGTGCTCTCAGGAATTCCTGGATGGTGCTGTCAGGTATTCCTGGATGGTGCTGTCAGGAATTCCTGGATGGTGCTCTCAGGTATCCCTGGATGGTGCTCTCAGGAATTACTGGATGGTGCTGTCAGGTGTTCCTGGATGGTGCTCTCAGGTATCCCTGGATGGTGCTCTCAGGAATTACTGGATGGTGCTCTCAGGTATTCCTGAATGGTGCTGTCACGAATTCCTGGATGGTGCTCTCAGGTATTCCCGATGGTGCTGTCAGGTATCCCTGGAGGGTGCTCTCAGGGCTCTTGGGGACAGGGAGACATCACTCCAACCCAGGCACTATCAAAGAGCCCTTCTGGAGGTGTCACTGCCACACTTGGCACCTCTTTGTCTCCCTAAGCAGGGGATTTATCTGATAACATCAAGATTCTGGGCGTTATCACCGAATCCCAGATTGGTTTGGGTTGGAAGGGACCTCAATGATTATCTCGTTCCAACTCCCCGCCACGGGCCAACCTCCTCACAAATCAGTTAAACTGCAGTCAACAAATTGGCTCAATAAGTGTCTAATTGCCCTCCTTGGAGCTGTCTCCTTTCACAGAGCTGCTGTTTTGACTCATGATGGATGGTTTTAAAACGTGGTTACAGCTACATGAGCTGATCTCCATCAAATTCCCACAGATCCTTGATGGAGATGTTGGAGGCGCAGTCACTCGGCAGTAAAACCGAGCTTTGCAGGGTGACCCCTCTGCCACTGAGTTGTTGTTGCTCTTCGGTCCTTTTATTTCTCCCCCTGTATCTATTTTTTTTTTTTCTTGGTGAAATTTCCAGTTCCATTTTTGAGCTCCTGAGCTGATCTGCATAAAAGCTGTTGGCTCCCATTCCGATGGTTATTGGGAGTCAAAATTTGGATGGCTGAGTCCTTGTAAAGAGAAAAGGTAGAATTTTGGCGTTTAGAAGATTTATAGCTCTGATGAGCTGAGAAGGAAAAGGTCTTACAGGTTTCATGCAACAAATGTGAGAACAGAGTTAATTTTTCTTTGATTATTTGGGTGAAATGACCATTTTATGAAAACTGAGTGATGAATCAGAGAGAGCTCATTTAGTTTTCCACTTCTCTCAGATTCTTCTGCCAACAAATATTATCTGAATTGTTTGTTCATGAAAGGCTTTTATAAAGGTCTTTTTAAAACACTCATTTCAATATCCCGTTGTAAAGGGCTGCAAAGGTTAGGAGGGTTTGCTTTGAATCCCACCATCATTTCTTCATTAATCATCCAATTTTTGGCATTTAATTAATGTCGGTATGCGGGAAAAAAATAAAAAGCTGGATTGGTTCTAATCAAATTGGACTAAAGGTACTTCAGGAAAGCAAAGAAAACAAACACTGGTGTGACACGAAAGAAACATGGAAGCAAAATTGATCTACATCAAATATGTTATAGGAATCTTTGGCATAAATGGGGAAGAAAGAAATGAAATGTTTTCACTGTATTAATTATTTATTAAATCACAAATTTCTTGGTTAGTGACATTCAGCTGTGGCTAAAGGCTTTCAATTCACATCCAAAATCCTTTGAGCTCCAAACTGCAAAATGTTCCTCTTTCAATCCGCGTGCAGGTAATTAAGTAGGGTGTGGAAAAGTGAAGAATTATGAGTAAATTAAGTAACTAATGAAGAGGTGACTTTACACTTCAAGGAGGTAATTCAGAATGAAGCTACTCCTATCAAACAAATATTGATGGACACTGAGCTTTGGTTTAAACTATAAATTGTGTCAATTTCTGAGAAGGCAGCAAACAAGAAATGCTTCAAGATGGAGCTACCTCCAAGGAAGCCTTTAAATACAAAAAGCTAACCCCAATGAACAATTTGCAATAAATAATGTGTTATTTAGTAGTTTTTCTCTTTGTGACCCGTGTGGCAAAGAAGTGGGTTTTCCAATTGTTTTGTTAATTACAACTGTTTAATTAATGGATCTTGCAAAAAAAACAACAGTCTGTGCGTGATGAATGATTCAAATGATTCAGTGCAGATAATTTTTGCCCAATTTTCACAATTCCCTTTTTAAATTTACTGATAATACTGTCTTAATTTCATAGTTGTTCTGTCTCCTTTGAAGAAGAATGCTTTAAAGTAATGAAATTTTATTTCTTGATGAAAAGGGCTGGGGCATTTGGTTTTCATTAATACTTGCACATTGTAAAATCAAACCCGTTAGGATCTCAATAGTTTCAAATCTGAATCCACCTTCTAAAGAGCTCTTTGTCTCTTTGAAAAAATCTTCCAACACGGTCTGCATTCTAGAATAATTTTGTTTTGGTGGCAAATGCCAGATTTAGCCCTTCACACCTTCCACTGTCCCGGGCTGCTCCAAGCCCCAATGTCCAGCCTGGCCTTGGGCACTGCCAGGGATCCAGGGGCAGCCACAGCTGCTCTGGGCACCCTGTGCCAGGGCCTGCCCACCCTCCCAGGGAAGGAATTTCTTCTCTAAATCTCTCCCCTCCTAGTTTAAAACACTTTTCCCTTCTCCTATCACCACCTGCCTGTGTAATAAGTTGCTTTTGCTCTTTTTTAGGATCCAAAGTCAAGTTTCAGAGCCTGCTTTGTTGAGTGTTTCCCAAAACCACAACCAACGTTCTCAGCTTCTGGCTCCCTTGTTGCTTTTGCACTGAGTAACTCAGATTTGAAACAACGCCAAAATTTCTTTCCCAACTGTTTGGGAATCCTTCATTTTAGCGAAGTTGAGTAAAATGCAGTACCTGGGTACATCCATCTTTTCCCAGGGTTCAGCAGAGCTGGGGAGAGGCTTCCAGTGACCTCTGCACTGCCCGACACAGCCCAGCAAGGTGTGGAGCATCCACACTTTGCACAGAAAGCTGCCAACAGCTCCTCTCATCCTCTGGCATTCCCCACTCCAAACAAAGACGTGCCGAGGATGCTTCATTGCCTGGAGACCCCAAGGAGCAGTGCAAGAGCCACTCGCCGGATTTCCTGGCCATCAGCTTTTGATTTCCAGCTCAGCGGGGAGGAGCAGCGCTGTCACAAGGATTGCACACCCTTGAAGGAGAGATTTGGGTGCGCTGAACTGAGCTCGTTCACGCCCCGGGGCTGGACAAAGACCATGAGCAGGCTCCTTCACTCCTCTCATTTCCATACTGCACCGAGGCAATGCATTGAATCGCAGCACTTGAAATGCCAAAGACTGCTTTGTTTTAATTGCATTTCTCCCTGAAAGAAAAAAGAAACACCAAAACAAAACCCCTCCCGCATTCAGCCCTTCAGAGTTCAGAGTATCCTCGACCTCTGGATGCCTTTCCAGAAAATCATTTCAAATTTCATTACTTGTTTTCAGATAATCGAGTGCATTTTGTGTTCACTGGTTCATTTAAACCTCTGCAGATGCCACGGAGTCATTTTAATGTCGGTTTATTTAGCAGCAGTTAAATCTCACCTAAAGGGAGGGAGACAAGGACAGCTCTGTTTGCTCTACCTGCACAATAAATGTACAGAACCTACAGAGAAGTTAAAAAATAACTCAGAATTACATCTAAACAGACAAAAGCAAATTCTCAAGGTCTTATCCTCTACTTGTGGAAATCTCTAAAGGACTTACTAAGAAATATAAACCAGAAGATAACAAGGAGTAAACAATGAAACACAAGGCAAATAACAAAGTGGGAAGAGGGAATTGCCATCCTAGCACAGCCTGGAAAGAGGGATTAGAGCATGGACAAGACAGTGAGAGATTTTTATCAAATATCCCTGAGTGACAGACAGGTCTGTTGGGTACAAAACCTTCTGTACAGAACAAGAGAATAAATCAATTCCAAATTCAACCAGTTTGAATAATAATTATGAGACGCTATCTCAATCTTTTAATCAGGTGCCACAGTTAACAAGGGGTGAGGAAAAATGACTACAAATACTCTTGATCCCCTCTTTCGTCTGGGACATATTGATGTAATCCTTTCAGGATGGATGGGATACAAAGAACTAAAAACTGCTCCCTCTTCCACAAGTGCAGGGAAGTCCATGGTAATGGATCAGAGAGTTCTCTGTGGACTGTACATGGACCAGGATATTCCCAATTGAAAATGAAATGGAATTTCACAGAGATCTGCAGACCCCTCAAGTCCCTCAGAGAAACATTTGGTACCAGAGGCATTGACTGGAAACCTATCTGTAAACTTCTATTTGGGAAAATAAAAACTCCATTAGGAGTAACCAGTTATCTTGGGTTTTTCTCAAAAACATCCTCACAAAAACTTTCCCAGCAATGTTTTGAAGGAAAATTAATGTTGTTTGCAAAAGAAACTTGTATGAAACTTTGGTGAAACAGCATTTCCTCTTTATCTGATTTAATTGATGTCATCAAGACATAGACTCCAAACTTTGAGACTTTCTGGGAAAGTCGATGTGATTTGGCAGCCACTAAAATCAAATGTAGATTTCTTTCCTATTTGTGATGGACAAACATTGCTGGAGAGTCTCATCCAGGCATTTATTCATGGGAATAGAGGTCCGGGTTCACAGCTAGAGACACCCAAGCTGGAAAGCGAGGTCACTGGGTTTGTAGCTTCTGGAGCAGAGACCCAGCACAGAATCCTGCTGAGCCCAATCTCTTGTGGATCCGAGGGGTTTCTCTGTGGATTCATTCCCTGAGCCTGCTCTGACTCCTGCCTGCAAGCAAACCTCGAGTAAAGGGAGATTTGGAAGGAAGGTGAGCAAATATCAAAGAACTCTGTGCAGCGGTTCCATAATCTTTCAACATTTGAATTCCTTCCTTTGAGGAATACATGAGACACAGGAGAAGGCTCTGAGGTAAAATTCACTCTTACAAGGACATTTGAAAAGAACCTATTAAGGTGTTAATTAGGCCATTCTCTTCCATCTGGTAGAGAAAGTGTGTGCCTGAAGCCTACCTCGCCAGGCAGATACTGTTCTACCTTCAGTCCACTTTAATTAATACCAGCAAATCATTCCTTCCTTTTCTGAGTGGGCATGGAAGCTCATCCTGAGTGTGATAATCAAACAAACTGTGAGAAAAGCGCTGGAGTTGGATGGGCAGTGAGGGGAGAGTTTAGAAAAACTAAAAGCACTATATTTCCAAGGGAATCACCAGTGAGAGAAGTGGGTTTATGGCTTCTCTTTAAGCAGGGATGATATTTTTTTTAAAAAATTGGAAACCCAAACATTTTTTTCCACACACTGCAACACTGTGCACATCCAAAGCTTTATGGTAGCGAGCAGCTTTTATCCAATCCCACATGAAAATCACCCTTGAGGAGCAGTGAGCCACAGTATTTCATCAAGAATCCCTGGACCTAAAAATCTGCAAAGCTCTTATGTGCTCCTATCTATTTTTATGTATCTCTTTAAATATGTCTTCAAGAGCTGCTCAGCAACCATTGGGCCCTCACATTGAGATGCCTTTTCAGCAGCAACAGTAGAGAAACACTAACGTGGGCACGACATATTTGCCTGAATAAATATAATTATGTCTCCTTGTAGTTGCTTGATGTGGTGACTATTACAATTTGCCACTTAGCTGGAGAGCTTGCTTTAAAAGCCAAGAATAAAGGCTTGTCTGCCTCAAACTGATGCTCAGTTCTGTCTGAATGCATCCATTCTCTTCCCATCTTTGTGCAACAAACGCCTTTCTGCTCTCCATAATAACAGCTACAATTATGTGGATTTTAGTCTCATGATAAACTTGTACACAGGTGATAACAGCTGCAAGGAGGGAGTGTAGCAGCTTTTTCTGGCACTGGAAGGAAGCATTTTCTCCCAGGGTGGTTTGTTTCCTGGGGTTGGTGGTTGGAGTTTGGTGGCAACAGATCCCTCAGTGTTCACATTCACACAATGAAGTATTTCTTATCTGTGCACAAGGAACCATTTTTCTAAACATTAACTGTATCTCCAAGCTCTCTGAAGGTCCAATTTTGGTACCACTGGGTTGGGGGACTTGAGTTTTGTTTTATTTTATACAATTCAGCAGGACAGGAAGATGAGACGGACAGAAAAATCCTTGAGGCTCCAACTCCAAACTCATTTTTATTGGTGCATATTGAAAGCAACTCCAATATACATTTTGCTTTTAACCAATTTTCATCCATCTTATTTCAACCTCACTGAGTCCTGAACCTGTCTCACTTTTTTTTACTTTCTCTGCTTTGTTCACAGCAGAAACATTGTGAAGTCTCACTCGGGGTAGGTCATGTTGCATGGAGACAAATATCTTGTCTTCCCTGTAGTGAAGCTGAGAATATCTTAAGCTTTTCTATTTTTCATGAAACAGAAGTTCAAAAGTTCATCTTGCATAGGCTTCAGCTGTAGTGAGGAAGAAAGGGAAAAGTCCTCAAGAGATAAGTGGTGTAACAATGAGAAACTCAAAGTCACCCTCTTCTAGGAGATGGTTCTTTTTAATTGGGCCACAATTAAAGTTTTCTTCTCTCTGTCTTTGGAGGTGGGGCTGTGCCAGCTTTTGGAGTAATCTTAAAAAGCTGGCAGTGAAGAGGACAGAGCTGGACTCTGTATATTTTATTTGGGACAGGATTTGGGAAGTTTATTTCAGCCCAAATTGTCACAGAAGTTGAGGTGTGAACTTGCATTCTGCATTGCTGATAGGGACATAAAAGAATTTATAAAACAATATAATTTGGAATGAATACAGGAGAAAAACCTTGCATTCAGTTCACCTCCACTCCAAAATCTTCATCCTTTCATACAATTTGATTACCTGTTTGGAGTCACCTTTGAATCTGAGCATGTTTGAGGGACAGCCTGGGATCTTTTTTGAGGAACTTTAGAGTTCCAATTGCAAGAAAAGCCTCCTGATTCTCTCAACAAATTTTTATTGGTAGGGTAAAATATTTCTTATTGACTCAATCTATGTTTGGGATAGGTGAATCTTTACGTGACCTGTATTCAGTGTTGGTAGAATAAAGTGAATACACATGACTCATTAAATTACAACAAAAACAATCTTTCTGCTGTCCTAATTATTATACAAAGTTGGTCAGCAGAACTATCCTGCCCCACGAGCTTGTGCCCACAGTTAATGCCTCCACAGCTGGAATAACTGGCTTGGTACACAAATTGGATATTTGACCTCGGCTATATTAACAAAGAAACAGCAAAAAAAAAATCATATTTCTTCCAAATGTCCCATTATTTTGCCTAACTTTAAAAGAGTAGCTCAAAACCCAGTAAAATGATTATTTTTATGCATGTTCCGTAGCACATAAAGATCTGATGATAAAACATGGATGTTCACTGGTTACAGTGCAGGAACATAATTCGAGCCCCGTCCTGACCCCACAGACACAGAGCACACAAATCCTCATTCCAAGCAATGCATTACATTGAAAACAATCCCAAGTTTATGGATAAAACTATGCAGGAATAGGGAGTCATAGCAAGAAGGAGACAGTGATAATAAAAGTCATTTGAAAGGATGATTCTGTTGGAGAAAACCCCACACAAAGGGAGGCTTTTATTCACTGTTTCCTTCATTTCAGAGCAGAGGTGCAAAGTACCCATTACTCACTTGGGTATTTATTGTGTACCTGACAACAACTAATGACTAGCTCCATTTTTTTTCTCAAGAGCACCAGAACTCCTTTTTTTCCCTGAAAACCCGCAGTTTTCACACAAGTAGATCAGTAATCAGAAGGGATTGTGAATCCAGTCTCAGTGCTGGGCCACGCAATTCCAGTTTTGGAGTCTTCTGTAATTACAGTAATTAGTTTCCTGTGGATACAAATATGCAGCTAGCAAGAATTTCTCTTGCTTCTTTCCAGTCCCGTGAGATAGTTTTGTCTCTCATGAAGATATTTGCAGAGTTCTATAAGCTATGAACACCTGAGACCTTGCAGAGCTTTGTTTATGGTACAGTAGAAAATATTCTGACAATGGATGTTTTAGGATTTTAGCCAATCACCCCCAAGGGGTGGCTGATCCTTTGTCCAATTAGACTATGAAGAAAAAAGTCTATAAAAGAGTCTATAAAAGGCTATACAATTAAAATAATTAAATAAATCAATCTTGCTGCACAATTCCTGCCTGCTGGATCTTCTCTCCTCCTCCCTGCCACTGCAGGATCCCAAATTGTTTTCCTCATTTTCCTCCCAGCAGATATCACTGCCTGGCATTTCTTGTCCTTCATGTATCTTGTGTCATTCATTACTTCTGTCCAAAACAAGTTGTGCCAAATTTCATCCTCAGCCACATCCTTCTGGTTTTGCTCCATCATGGCTTAAATCGAGTGGTGCTACTATGGAGGGAAAAGGATCTGGTCCCAAGTTATGGGTCTTTTCCTGGCCAAATACGACAATATGTAAATATCTGAGGGCACTGGAGTGAGTGAGAATGAAAATTATAAACACTAGTGGATTTGGAAGTGAAATGAAAGTCTGTGCAGGAAATAGGAGGGGGAGGAAAGAAAGATCTGTATGTAGGGAAAGAGGATTCATTGTTCTTCTCTTGACCTAACTTAAAGGAATCTTTTGTAGACACTGTTTGTGCTGTAGATCTTTCTTATCTCACCCTACTCAGTTTTGTTTGTCTAATATCTGCTCAGCGAGTGCCTGACTTTATTTATCTTCATTCCCCTCTATAGTCTCTGCAATAATCCTCTGCTATTATATATCTTTGTTTGACTTACATTTCCTTAGGAGTTTTCCTCTGACGTTGTTCATCTTCGTTCCCCGAATATCTGCTAAGCAGCAGCTGCCTGACATTGCTCAGCCTGGATCTCCTCCCTCAGAGTCAGCAGCAGCTCCCTGCACTTGTCCTTCTTCATTTTCCACCTCCCAAAGCCACCTCCACTCATGTCCATTAGAAACCATCACCTATCAGAGCTCAATCTCTTTTCCCTTCCCAGGACATCCAGCAGTCATCATCTGGCACTACTGGCTCCAGTCTTCAGGATTATTTGTTTTTATCCCAGATCCTTCAGTGGATGCTCACAAACAGCCCTGCCCCAGGCTGTCCCACCATGCTGGGGAAATTCCTGCTCTGGATGTGTCACCTTGGGTTTCATCAGCACAGAATCCCAGAATCCCAGAGTGGTTTGGATTGGAAGAGAACCTAAAAATCATCTAATTCCCACCCCTGCCATGGGCAGGGACACCTTCCCCTGTCCCAGGCTGCTCCAAGCCCCAATGTCCAGCCTGGCCTTGGGCACTGCCAGGGATCCAGGGGCAGCCCCAGCTGCTCTGGGCACCCTGTGCCAGGGCCTGCCCACCCTCACAGGGAAGAATCCTTTCCCATTATCCCATCTAACCCTGCCCTTGTCCTGTCACTCCATCTCTTGCAAATTGTCTCTCTCCAAGTTTCCTGTAGCTCCTTCAGGCACTGGAAGGCCACAATTAGGTCACCCCAAAGCTTCTTCTCTCCAGGGTGGCCAATCCCACCTCTCCTGAATTTTCTGTTGTGAAATCTGCAGGCCCAAATCCATTAGATGGGCTCTTTGAAGGGTGCATTGCTCCTATAAAACACCCTACATGTGGAATAAGGAGTCAGGCAGCTACAAAATGAAATTAATTCAACTCTTAACCATTATTCCCCAAGAGCTCCACGACACAACTGAGGGATTTGTGAGGACAGTCTTGAGGACACCTTGGGTCTCTGTTGTGTTTCTCACATAGCTTGAACATAAGGAAAAGGAAAATGGGTGTAAACCTTCCCAAAAGGGAGTAGCTGCAAATTCTTCTGTAATATTTCATGATGAGTTTTGTTTTGTGTCTACGGTTTTATGAAAGAATGTAGGAAAAATAGCCTTTTATACCAGGCAGCTCATAATTATAAGCAGGAAAAATTGATATATTCTTTCCCACATACCATGAGAAATGTGAAATATTTAATCTGCAGAAAAGATTTTTTAGGATAAGAAACCCAACTGAAAGAATTTCTGAATTCTCAGATTTAAACACCAAGAATGAAGAATTATTTTCAAATCAAACTTTTTCATTTAACAAAAGCATTTTGGAGAGGTGTTATAAACAGATGTGTGGTTGATGAGATCCAGCATGATCAGTTTTAAATATTCAGTCTGTTGTTTTTTCACATTTTCATTGCTCTCTTGAACTCGGACTAAGAAAGTATATTAGACTAAAAAATTTGAATTGCTCTTGAAGTGTAACTGAGCTCTGCAATTCTAGCAGTCATATGTTCATTAGGATAAAGAAACCACATTTTTTAATTCATGGCACTAAAAATGAAGCAATATTTTAATGGGGAAAAAGAGCCCTTCTGAAAAACAGCTGCTATCTTTTTGTTTTATCCAGCCAGGAGCAATAATTCCTGTCTGAGTCTCTGGTGGATCTGTTTGGATGAACATGACTAAAATGCATCTTCTTGAAAATTTTAAATTTTATATCCTATTGTAGCCAAGAGCCCAATTTCACACGTTGAAGTTCTCTAAGTCAAAACCTGTTTTCCCTTTATATTTCTTCTTCTGCTTTCAGCCTAACACATTGTTTCTAAATTAGACACAAGCTGGGGGAAAAGAGCTTTATTGAGAGCTCACAAAAGGTGACTGTGGGCTGGAGAATGTGCAGAGACACACCGAGGTTTTCTGTGAAATTCCTGATATTGTGGAGGTCACCAACTGGCCAAGGGTCATCCTGGGAGGAGGAGAGGAGCCAGAGTTCATGGATCTGTGCCCAGGCTCTTCCCAGCTCGAGGATGCAGCTCCCCACCTTCAGTTTTGCCTGGATCAGGGACAGAAAAGGAAGAGTTGCCTTTACTAAATCATGGGAAATGTGCTGCAGCAAAAGCCTGCAAATGTGCACATTCATGGCAGGAGGGATCAAGAGAAACTGGCTTTTTTTTTCCCTTTTTATACTTTTTTTATTCTCCTGGTTTGTTTTTTGTTTAATGAGAACAGTAATACTCAACACAATCAAAGCTATACTCAGCCTTAAAGCCTACTAAACCAATGAGATGATGCCCAGGCTGAACTTATTTTGATATTTGGAGATGGAAATACCACAAATAAATAAATAAATCAGTATTACCAGCTCCACCTGAAAATGGATCCTGAACAGAACATTTATGAGAAAATTGGAGTTTGAGGAGGATGCCTAAGTTCAAATCAAACTCTGGATCCAGGCTTCATAAATATTCTGCTTTTTACATGGTAAAAGTGTATTGGGCTTTATATGTTTAGTGGCTACCAGACTGCATTTTCCCTGCTTCCAAGGTCCTGAATTGTAAATTACTTCAGAATTAGGCATCACTGAGATTGCTCCTGAAGCAATGCCACTTCCACGGATGTTTTATTCTCTATTTTATTCTCTATTATGTTCTCTATTCTCAGGGTCTTTATTTCCATTTGAAAAAATAACCTCATATGTGTTTATCATTATTCATCCTTCATAAGGGTCAGCCCTTAGCTGGCAGAAACCACAAGAAATATATTAGAGGTTTTTTCCAATTAAGTTTATAAATAGGTAAAGAAGTGATAAAGAAGTAAATAAACAATAATTTTGCACGTGTTTGCAATGTTTCTGAAAGTCTGCTCAAATGAATGCACTCCCACCAGCACAAATAAATGTTTCACTGGGTTACAATAATAAAATAAAATTCAGCATTTCAACACTGCCATGGTTTAGTAAAGGCAGGATCTCTGCCCCATCACATTATCATCAATTTTTACTTGATAAGGATATTTGTAAATATTGAACTAGAAACCCATATGTCTGTATTGGCTGAGCTCTTTGCTTTAGGGTGCTCCAGCACAGTAGGGCTGCATTTATGGCTGCCAAAAACCAAAAGGGCCTTTCTGCAGGAATCTCCTCTGGAGAAGATTTGGGCTTTTCTTTTACACTGCCCCACAACCGTGTGTAATTAAATGTATTTTATAAAAGCTAGCAGGAATTCCTATAAGTTTTTACGTGCATGAGCAGCAGGCTTCAATCCATCACCAGCTCTTCTCTGAGCAGGACAACAAGCAGGGGAGCTGTGGGAGCTTTGAGAGCGGCGCACGAGGCTCCGCGGCATCGGGGGCACTCGGGGCTCCGGCTGCGCCGCAGGAGCCGGCGCCATCCAGGAGACTCCGACCTGCCAAGGAGTCGTGGAGCTAAAAGTAACTGGAGGCAGATGGGAAATGAGGGCGACTTCGTGCCCTGCCCCATCTGCTTCCAGTCATCCCTGGGACAAGGTGCTGAAGCCGCCGGCTGCTGGCGGCATGGGAGAGGCGGGGATTGGGAAGGAAACGTTTGTGGCGCAGCTGTGGAGAACGAAGCTTGGGGTCTGCAGGAAGGTTTGAGGTAGAACTGTGTTAAATGTGTTGATTTTGGATGTGTCCAGTTGGGAATGGAGCCCCCAGGGAATGCTCCCAGGTGGAGCCGTACCTTGGTGAGCCTTTACCTCCTAGAATTGTGTGTGCCATCAAGAGACACTAAAAACATCAAGCAAACAGCTGCTCACAGCTGTCCTACAGATGTCAAATTCCTCAGGGATGGGGTTGGAATTCTCCTGGGCAAGGAAGAATCTGCAGGGCTCAGGGCTGTGTCTCTCACTGAGCCCCTGGCCCAGCCAGAGGTGATGTTTGGCTTCACTCCCAGCAGCTTTTACACAAAAGCAGCTTTTAGACACAAAGGAAAGAGCTTCAAGAACCAGCGCCAGAACAAGAGGAAAACAAAAAGGACTTGGACATAGCCCTAAAGGCCTGGATGTAAAGAGCTGCTCTGGGGCCAATATCTCCATGAAATCCTGCCCTGGGGTGAGCTTGGCAGCCTGGGATAAACTCACCATGAAATCCTGCCCTGTGAGTGCTCTGGGATGAGCTGGACAGTCTGGGATAAACTCACCATGAAATCCTGCCCAGTGTGTGCTCTGGGATGAGCGTGGGATAAGCTGCCAGAGCTGCTTTTGCCATGCAGGTTGTTCAGTAGCTTAGGAGCACTCAGACACCAAGGGCTGTGGGCACATTCCTCCTCTTCCCATTCCCGAGATTGCCTCCTGGGCTGGCCATGTGTCCATGCCATGGATGAAACAAAGGAGAACAGCATCCAGCTCTAGAAGCTGCCTCTGTTCATCCAGTGATTCCCAGTTTCCCTGGAAGCACACGGGACATGATCACCCATTTACATCCAAGGGCTTCAATCTGAGCCCCAAAAATAAGTTCCCCTTTATTTGCTGGTGTTTGTGTAACCATCAAAGAGGGAAAGACACGGAGTCTGAGCTGGGCAGAGCAGGCACAAAGGAGCTCAGGTCAAGAAGGAGGCAGCAATACTCTTGGAATGCTCCATTTCATTAATCCACATGCATTTCTTACCAGTTCCTGCTTCCCAAGGACTTTTCTGGCAAGTTTCATTTTGCAAGCTTGGCTTTATTTTATTTCTCTTTAAGAAAAAGCCAGGCTAAGAGGTCACCCACTGGGATCTTTTGAACTGCTGCTTCCCAAACTGTGAGTGCCTTGAAAATGATTCTCCAAATATTTTGTGTGGTTCTTTATACCAAGAAAAATATTAATGCTGGAAATATTTGAAACATAAATAAAAATCTTTTTTTAGAAACAGAGGAATTTTTGCTTTTTTCAGGGGTCTGCTGTACTATGATAAATATTCTTTAGTCCTTGTTCAAGGAGCACATCATCAGCTGAAATTTTCCCTGTTTCCATCTGTGGATTCCAGCATTTAAAGGCACTTCTTAGCACTCAGAAAGAACATTGCTATTCCCTGCATTCTGTTGACCTCCGCTGGGTGGTGATTTAATGAGTGGAAGACCATTTCCCTCTGGATATCCTTCCCTTTCCCATCTGCCTGGTGGATCAGCTGAGCCACATCTGTGCTGATTTGGAGAATCCTGGAATCACAGAATGCTTTGGAAGGGATTTTAAAGCCCATCTCATTCCAAGCCCCCACCATGGGCAGGGACATCTTCCACTAGACCAGGTTGCTCCAAGCCCTGTCCAACCTGGCCTTTAGGAGTCCTTATCCCACTGGTCTCCAGCAGTGCCATGAAGAATGATGGACATCATCATTCCCTGAATTCCCTGGTTGCATCCCGGAGCCCAGCGCTCACTTCTCTGCTTCGTGCTCTGTTTATTCTTCCTGCAGTTGACAAAATGTTCTCCTCCCCACCAAATATTTTCCCATATGTCTGGAAATCTCTGCCGAAGGCTGGGAGCTAATAACAGATCCCTGACTGCCAGCCACAGTGTGAGGCTTTCGGGATTTTTGGTATGGAACAGATTGAGAACTCGCCAACACTGTTTTTTTTCAAAAAATAGAAGTGCAAATTCATCAAAAATCTCTGTAGGACACAAAAAAACAACCATAGAAAAACCTCCCTGTTCCAGAAAAAAAATGGGTTTGAAGCTGTTACATCATCCCACTCCATACTCCGAGTAAAATATTTCATTTTTTTTTAATTTAATTTGAATTTTAAATTGCCTTTTCTGTTGAAATTTGAAAAGACCAGATGAGTAAAGGAAACTTCAAATTAAAGATGGCCACATGCTTGACATGATCCAGTTTTATTCCAGGCCATTATTTATTTAAAATTTGGTTTTGCCGCAATCCAGTACAGTAAAAACATAATTAAATCACTGTTTTTTCATGCAGTTCTGAGGTCATGTACGACAAATCCTGATCCCTGTGCCCATTCCATCAGAATGCAGAGGTATTCCAAATTTAAGGCAAATCCTACAGCCTGCCAGATGCAATTAAAAAGGAAATTCGCTGATTTTTTAGAAGTTTGTTGCTATATTTTGGATTTTGGAGGGTTCATCTGTCCCTTGCCACAGCCCTGGTCATTGTCACTGTGCTGAAGGCAGCCACTGCCTCTCCCCGGGCTGAGAGGAGAGCTCTGGAAAATGGCAGCTGCTTCAAATGTTTCTGACTTTGCTTTCACACTTCCCCAAGCTCCCAGGATAAGCCTTTCCTAATGTCTTTATGAAAACCTGAACATTTGGTCCTTGCAACCCCCAGGGCAATTCATGCTTTTGAAGAATTTGCAAAACCTACTGAAGCCTGACCTTTCTTTTCTGAAATCTTGTTGACTGTATTTAATTCTGTAGACTTTCTCCTGCTTGTTTTTTGTTTTTTTTTTTTTCCTTCCCTATGTGATCTTCAAATAACTTTTGGTGACTTTCTCTCGAAAATGATGCAAAGTTTTCTGATCTTTTTTTAGCACACACCTAAGGTGGATTTTAATTTTTTTTTTTTTAAATAATGGGGTCAGGCAGCTCCTTTCCAGTCTGCAGGGAGTTATTTATTTTGTGAATTTATAGATTTGTCAACCTACATTTCGTTCTTACTTAGTTGGGTTTTTTTTACTTTTCCCTTTTAGGTTATTTGTTTTTACAGAAGTTTCTGGCCAGAACCTCAGCTTCAAGCATTTCCCCATCCCTGGAGGTGTCCAAGGAAGGCCTGGAGGTGGCACTCAGTGCTCTGGGCTGGGGGCAAGGTGGGCATCAGGCACAGCTGGGACTTGATGACCTTGGAAGGCTTTTCCAACCTCAATAATTTTGGGATTCTGTGATTCCATGGCTTATGAGAAGTATCTTATTGTCTCTGCTTGTGGTTTTGTTTCATTTCATTAAAACAAATTAAAAAATAACTCAAAAAGCCCCAACCAAGCAAAAAAACCCAAAGCACAATGAGAAACGTTTTCTTTAACTCTGGTAAATCAGCAGCAATAGCCTGAATCCTCCAGGAGTGGGGGAAAAGTTGCTTTAAGAGATATTTCCATTTCCACAGAAATCTCCCCATCCACCTGGTTTCTTGCTGCTCAGCACTTCATGGCTGATACAAGAATAAGCCACCCCTCCATTCAGATGGTCTGGGAACTGAGCCTTGGTTCCTTTCAGCAGTTTGAAACCCACCTGTTTCTGGCATTTTCAGACACTGTGAGCACTGAGACTTTTCCCAGGAACAAACACCTTTTCTGAAATCATTCCATTATATTTTATAAGTGTCAAAATCATTGCAATCCTCCCCCAGCATTTAAGATTTTTTCCAATGCTGCACCTGCTTCCTCAGCCTATCCCAGAGGTCTGTCAGAGCTCCCACTCCAAAACCAGGAGTTTATACTGATTTGTTTCCCACCACATCCCGAATATAAAATTGCTTTGCTTCCTTTTAACTCTGTCTAGACCATTTTACTGGATTGGGGAACATTGACATGATGGGCTCTTCATTGCTTCTGAGAAGATATTTTTATTAAGTTCTCATCTCTTCTGCCTCTTGCACATCCTTCTAAATTTGCATTTTGTGTTTGACAAGAGCAGGAATACATCAGAAACTCTGCTGCTGGGCACAGGCATGCCAATAGCATATATTTTACTTTTTATTATTTTTCTCCCTATATGCTTCTACCTTTCCACAGAGTCTCTGGAATGGAGGAAACAAGTGCTCAAAGGTGCTGATTACCTGCTGTTCAGGGAGGAAAGAGAAAGAAGAGGGAAATTGGAAAGAATAATTTGAAAAATGAATGAAAAATCACAGTACCTTGCTTCCACTCACTGAGTTTTTCCCCTGTCCTTCCTTTTGACTTGCCCAGTTCACACCTGAACCTGCCCAGGCAGGATCCTCTGCTCATTTAAGGAGGAAAAAACAGATTTAGATGAGACTCCACAGCACCTATGAAACCCAAGTTAACTCTAATAATGATGTATTTAATGTGATCAGACAACTTCCATGTGTCCAGAGATATTTTTTAGCCTCCCTCAAACATATTTACACCACGAATGGTCTCATCTGGAATTAGGCATAGTCTGAAATGTGATAAGAGAGGATGGGCTGCTGAGGGAGAAGGTGACCTTTGCACATCTGTATTTCATGGCTTTCCCTGCCAGGCTGCTCTGAGAGTGGCACATTCCCAGTTCCCCCAGGCACAGGGACAAGTAATGGGAGCAGAAGTGCAGGACAGTGCTCAGAGGATGCTCACTGAGAGGAGAGAGGCAGGAGTGTGTCTGTGGGAGGCTGACACAGCAGCAGGTGGGGAGAAAATGAGCATGTCCAGCCCCTGCATTGAGTCCCTGCAGGATGTGGCTGTCCCAGCACCCTCAGCAGTGTGGGAGCACTGGATGTGCAGGAGTAAACTGGGATTCAGTGAGTGGAGCACGCTGTGATGCAGCAGCTGCCATGGCAAGATCAGTCCCACTCCACTAAGCAGCCCCTTCATTAAGGGAGTGTGGGAAAGCTCTGGAAACACTCTGGATTTGTGATTTGAATTTTTTTCTCCCTGAATCAGGGTATTTTTAGCTTGCTCCTGTGTATTCTCATGAACAAAGCAGAGCTGGCACAGGGTATTGCTGGACAAAATAGGAGGGCAAGAGAGCACTGCCACTGGGGACTGTGCCCTTGGGCACATTCAATTCACCTGCTCCTGAGGTTTCAGCCCTCTCACTTCCACAGGACTGGAATAATGGCACGAAACTGTGCTGTGAAAGCTGATGTTTTCATTTTACAGCCATTTCTATCCAGCCTTTCATGAGGCAAAACCCACCTTAAAACTCAGAACAAGCCCCACACTGCTCTGACCAGACCAGACAGGTGTAAGCTGCCCCATCCTTTCCCATCTGGATTTGGCAAACACGAGGATTTTGCATAATTCTTGCAGAGGAATAAACAATTTTGCTGCCGTGAGTGATGAGCATTTTCCTTTTTCCCTTTCCCACCTGCCTGCTGTTGGGTGCTGCTGTGGGGAGCTCTCCACCTGGACCTGGTGGCCTTTCCCAGAATGGCAACTGGAATTTCAGAGCCACCCACGGCAGCCTGGTGCCTTGGGCATCCCACAGGTGAGGGACGCGGTGGCCACCATCCAGGCGATGGGAGCAGCCACGGCTGCCACCCCGGGCCCTGGGGAACAGCTCCTGCTCAGCAGCTGCTCCACAGGAGGGAGCAGTTCCCATGAATTTCTCCGCAATTTCCATGAATTTCAAAAGCACTGAATCCTTTCAGCCCCGAGCCGCAGCTGTCTGCGTCTGAATGCAGGAAGGGAGAGTCAGGAATTCAAAAGTGTTTCATGGAGACTGAATCTGGGGCTGATTTTTTTTGTCTGTGCTCATTAATATATTTGGGTAATTGATGAGAAGCCTAAAAGGCTCCTAAACAGAAAAGATACAAACACTCCTTTTCTCGCTGTTACAAAAAACTTCTCTGTTTTGTCTGATCCCAGAGTTAAAGAGCTCCTCAGAAAACCAGAACCCACCAGTTTTCTTTTCTGCTTAAGCTTCCCTTTCCTTTCGAGCATGTCTCCTGCATTCTGCAGGCTCCCTGAACTTAAGGCACGACAGTAATCACTGATCTCTTTGCGTGGCTATGGTCAAATGAGGCTCTCTCAGCTCTCAGAACCCTGCAGAGAGCTCAGAGCAAAGCAGCAATATTGACAGTTCCCTAATTCTTCTGTTCTCCCCGAATTAAGTCTATTCCATACCAGGTCCTTAAAACCACACTTATTCCCAGGTAGACTCGTGGGTGCTGTCCCCAGCTGGACTCCAGGGCCAGCGTGAGGTTGGACATGTAAATATTCGGGTCACTGTAACCCAGACTTCAAAAACCAGCCTGGAATTCCTGAGTGATGCATGGGCTGATTTCCCAAATTGTCCTGTCATGCTGGAGCTCAAGTAGAATTTATTGGCTTGATGGAAAAATTGCTGGTGCAGTTCTACAACTTGTGCTTCTCACAAAGCCTGACCAGGTAACCAAAACAGCCCAAAATCCATCCGAGGGAGATCCTGCAGGATTTGAGACGCCCTGATCCCGGACTGCACAAGATCATTAGTATTCTTCACCCTTCTCCTTTTTGCTGGAAGGATGAAAATGGAAACTTCAGTGCCAGCAGAACATCCCTGGGTTTCACCAGGGAAGGCTCGTGGAAAGAGAGCCGTGGTTTACGTGGCACCTCAGCAGGTATGGCAGGTCCTGTGTCACCTGCACGGGGCGGTCACATCCCATACCTGGCAAAAAGGGAGGTCTTGCCTAAATATTTATTATCACTGCACGTTCTCCTCATTAATCATCATCTCCCACTCCGTGTTCCTTTTCCACATCTGGTTGTGCACCAGGTGTGGGACCCAACAGCTCCAGAACATTCATTTCCAACTGGTGGCTACCAGTGGCTGGCAAACGAGGTTCCTTGGTGAGTGTTTATTAGCTGTTAATTGTTTGACAGCTCGTTATTGACTGCCATCCCAGGCATGGCAGATGGCCAAGAAAAGGCAAAGTGTGGCTCGATGTCCTCTTGTGGCGTCTTGATGGCTCTTAGATTTTAAAGGGGAAAAAAAAAAATGTTTTCCTTGTAGAATGTATCTGTGATCAGTCAGAAGAAAACGAGATAAATTGTTGAATTCTAGTTTTAGTTTTAATGGAACCTTCTAGTAGAAGGTGGCTCTGGCCATGGCAGGGGGCTGGAATTAGATGATCTTTAAAATCCTTTCCAACCCAAACCATTCCATGATTCTATGAATTATGCAGGAAGATGGGAGCTGTGGCTGTAGATCTGAATCCTTCAGACATCTGAAGATCTTTTTTGCCAGTGAAAAAAGTATCAAGGGATAGAAGAAAAAGCAGTGAGGACCAATCCACATTCCGAGGAATGTATCACAAAAGTTTTCTTTTTTTTGGCCTGAACAGAATCTTTTTTCAATGTGAAATGTGGTTTCTGTGAGAATTAGATTTTCCATGGGGATGTTTGGGATGCCAGCATTCATCCTGCTGCTGCTGAAACCAAACCAGAACACTGCTGTGTGTGATCCCAAGCCAAACCATCCCTGTCTCCAGGTGAAGTGGGTAAAACTCTTCTCCACCCTTCCTTTGGGAAGATCCACGACGAGACTGACCTTAATCCACCAGAGGTTTTCTGTTCCTGCCTCACCTGCACTCCAGAGGTGCCACCAGGGTTGGTTTTTTTCAATTTGCTGAAGCACCTGGAGTGCCACTTCACGCCCCCATCATTTCCCCCAGTTTTTGTCATGGTTTAGCTTCTCAGCAGCGAGATTATGACTAAGCCTGATAAATGTGTGGAAACTTGGTAATTCTCCACCCACTTCCTCCAACTCTCCTGCTCTGAGTCATTCTCTGCTGAGCTTTTGACATTTATTTTGGGTTTCTTCATTGTCGTGTGGCTCCCATAACACCACACAGAGCTGAGGCACCAGAATCATCCAGGTACCACACAGGGGCTGGAACTGGATGAGCTTTAAGGTTTCTTCCAACCCAAGCCATGCTATGAAATGGAGAAAGGGTATCCCTTGGGAGAAAAAAGGAGGCTTAGGTTTTATCCTGAAAAATAACAGTTTCTGTGCACTGCAGTGCCTGTGCATTCCTGTTTGGGACCAAATGGGCCTCAGAGGTGGTTTTGGTATGGGAACTTCAACAGCTTCTGGGAGTGAGTTTGTCACTTAAAGAATGTCCATAGAGGTGACCAGGAACTAGCCAGAAAAAAAACAGATTTATTCTCCCAACTCACCTGGAAATACAATGGACAGGATGGAGAAAATGAGTGCCATAGAATCGTGGAATATTCTGAGTTGGAAGGGATCCCTGAGGATCATCAAGTCCAAATCGTGGCCCTGTGCAGACATCCCAACCATCCCACCCTGTGCCATCAGGAGTAGGATTTGCTGTGTGTAAACCAGGAGAGAACCTCTGCCAGCCCACATCCTTCATCAGGGAGATGAGGCATTTTGTGTCCTAAATATGGGACCTTCTTCTCTTGCTGAGATCTGTGCCAAAAGCCATGCTGGATTCCCAAAGGATTTTCAGCTGGGAGGATCCAGCACTGCATGAGCAGCTCCTCAGCAGTGGGAAATCAGGTGTATTCCCAATGCAGCTTGGCTTTAAGAGGTTATGGAATATCCTTGGAATTGACCTGTGCACGTGGAGACCAAGGACAGCGGCCACTTGATCCATGAAATGACTCCCAGCCGTTATCAAGCAGCCAAAATATCCCGTGCTGCAGGGATAACTGCTGGGCAGGGATATCACCTGGAGAGGGTGGAGTGAGGTAAAGGCTAAAGCATTCCCAAAAAGGGCTCCTCAGCGGGCTCAGGATAATCCCTGACAGAGGAGATCTTGCTGCTCCATGGCTCTGGTGTCCCTCAGGTTCAGGCAGAACCCCTCTGAGGTTGTGTTTGCTGCTCTCAACGCACACTAACTCCTGAATTACGTGCTCTGTGTCAATGGCACCTTTCCTTTGGGTGTTTCTGTGGCAATTGCCTTAGCTGTGGCCAGCATTTTCCTTCATTCAGTGCATTTCCCATCCTGAATCCAGTTATTTGGCAGTGTTTTTCCATGGACCTGGTGCCCCATATCACAGGATTATGGGCTCTGATTCAGGTTTCCGCTACTGGTATTTTGATTTCTTTTCACCTTCAAAAATGCAAGTACTTAACTCTGCCAGGGCTGTACAAAGGCCATTGAGGAGTGAAGGCAATTGTTGAAAATGCAAAAGAAGACAACTTAAAATAGCAGCAGTACAGTGGGGAACTTACCCACTTCTTTTTCCCTGAGATTTAAAATTCAAAGAGAGATGATGGTATTAACATATACTGAACTACCGAGGAGGGAGGCTGCATAAGAAGGCTGCTGTAGCATAAATGCATCACATGGAATACTTTTATTCCCACATTTTACAGTGATTTTCATGACCGGCAAGGTATTGTTTAAAATGCAGTTTGATTAAATTCAGTCAGAGGAGAAGCACTATATTAAATCTTTCAGAAAGCACTTTGTATCACACTGAGCTGCATCAGTCACACTCCGCTATGACTGCAACAAAAGCCAAGACTAAAATTGTTTAATTTTAGATGGTATATGTTTACAGTCTATAATAAGATATCAAATGTTCTCTCTCCAAACAGTTGTCTTTATCACAAAAAAAAATCCTTTCAGACAGTACGTGAATCTCTGTGCTTTTCCTTTTCCACCTCAGATCTTGAAAACATGAGGAGTGCACATAGTCATTAATCAGTGACAGGGACGATTCGCCCAGTGCAATTACCTGCACTTGTTCTATTAATAATCAAGCACGCCACAAACGCTGCTGCACTCAGGTGTTAATCAGGACACCGTGTAGCTCTGCGTTACTCCCCTCAAAGTGCGAGAGGAAATGCAGATTAATGGAAAATCAATGTGAGATATGGAAGTGTGACACGCACTTGTCAGTAAAATTCCGCTTTCTGGAAAAGACATGAAGATAATGCAGCTGTACAAAAGGCAACTCAATTTATCAGACACTGTTACAGACCTGACTGGTTAATGAACCCAAAAATCCTTTAATATCAGGAACTGGAGAAATTATCGTGGCTGCTGCCTTGTGTTTCACAGTTATGTGCAGCAATGCATCTGGGTGATGAAGTAGCATCCAACTCCTCCAACATCTCACTTTTAATTCTCTTAAAGGTTTAGTGCTGGCAAGGTTCAGAGGCAGGTTCAGTGAGTGCTGTGGTGTCTCTGGTGTGAACACTCCTCATTCCAGGGGTGTCCCACAGTCCATCCTCTCGTTCCCAGATCTGCCGTGCCGAGCTGGGGAAGGCATTGGAGCGGTGCAGAGAGGGCTCTGCAGCACATCCATCAGCAAATTAAGCTCCCATGCATTAATGAGCCCATGCCTGCTCCACTGAACAGATTCTCCTGATTTGCCATGAAAGTGGCAGCATTTTAATATCTGCTGAGGAGCCAGGCCTTGGACTCCTCCGGTAGCAGATTCATTGCAAATGTACTTCCCAGTTGCACACCAACTTTATTTTCTGTTTTCAGTTAAACAACCCATTCAAACTCTCCCAGAGCTCTGCTAAAGTGGCAAATGTGTAACAGCAGTGAGGAATCTGAGCACGGGAACTCTGTCTGTGCTCCTGCACAGTGAACAGTGTCATTCCCATCACGGAGGTGACAGAAGGGGGCTTGGCCTGGTGTCTGCCAGGCTGGCAGGTTGATTTTAGCTTCTCTCAAAAGGAGGAGGGACCTTCAGTCATTTAGGATCAGGCATGATTTACTGGGTCATTTCAGGGTTTCATGCAAGCTAGTACCTAACAAAGTATATACCTCAATGTTATCAATCCATTAATCAGAGCTCTCTTCTTCTCCCTCCCCAAATTAACCCACTAATTTCAGTGTTAATTAACCTATCAGTCAAAGCAGATAACAACTATCTTCCACAAAGATAGTTCAACATCTACCTCCCTATTTTTTTATTTGTCTCCCTGTTGGAAGAAACATGCTGGGACACCAGTGGCAATGCTGTCTGCAGCCCCTCAGGGTCACCGGAGTCCCAGTGACCTGAGTCCTTATCAGGGCCAAGGAGCTTAATTTCTGGAGATGCTCATCCTGTATGCTCTCATATTGATGAGAATGAGTCATGTTTGTAGGCTCATGCAACACAAATGTGTTTGTTCAGTTGGCAGAGGGCAGGGTTAGATTAAATTTTGGGAAGGGATTGTTCCCTGTGAGGGTGGGCAGGCCCTGGCACAGGGTGCCCAGAGCAGCTGGGGCTGCCCCTGGATCCCTGGCAGTGCCCAAGGCCAGGCTGGACATTGGGGCTTGGAGCAGCCTGGGACAGTGGGAGGTGTCCCTGCCCATGGCAGGGGTGGCACTGGATGGACTCTGAGGTCCCTTCCACCCCAAACCACTCTGTTATTCCATGATCCTGCAAAAAGTGTTGATTCCAAGGCATTGTGCCATTTAAAGTCAATTACTCACAGGATACAGGAAGCTCCTCTTCAGGCAGCTTTAGGGCTGTGACCCAGCAGCAGAGAGGTGCTACAGCACAGTGTGACATGGGAAAAGCAGCATTATTATGTGGGGAAACACAAAAGGTAGAAAGGATTTTAGGTGTGAGAAATAAGAGTAGGTTGCAGAAAATGAAGCAAAAAGATTTAGGATTCAGCTCTGATTGTGAAAAAATAGAAGATACAGTTATGCAGCAGCAAGGACATTTAGAAACAATGGTTAGAGTTTTTAGGTTTGGCTTAGAGAGATTTTGAAGTTGCAAAAAATATGCTTAGCAAGATAGATCAGTTTTAGCCTTATAATGGAATATTGTGTATTGTTATGTTATGGCATAACAAGCCAGAGCTGTGTTTGACAGCTGTATGTGTGCTGTTTATGATTGGTTAAGACAGCTGTCTGTAACTTTTAGCACCATGCTAATTGGCTAAATAGCTTTTAAGAATGCTTTGCAACCAAGAAGTTTTCAGATGCCCTTAGCAGCGTGAGCTTTGTACCAATTCTGTCTCAACAGAGGTGTGTGAGACTGATAATGGAATAAAATAATAAAAGGCTCCTGGAGCACCTGTCCAGGCTCCTCGTCCCATTTGTCAATGAAGACACTGACATTATTAAACCCCAGAAGAGACTTGGCCACACCTGGAGGACACAGATCTGGCACTTGTGGCTCAGCCAGCCCATGGCCCTGGAGGGGTTATTCACACAACTGAACAGCTGAGCAAGAAGGTCAGAGTAGAACCTGACCTTTACAAAACCACCTCCTTCTGCATTGCTCTTGTCCTGAGCTGAAATGATGAAGTGCCAATTTGTACCACAACATAATCCATTCATTTCTGCCCCGATGGACTTTGTTGCATTTACTACATTTCCTCTGTTTTGCCCTAACACCTTTACTATCTTGGAACTATTTATCCAGAGAGAAAGATGAATTTGGCCTTTTAGATCAAATTTAGCTAACTTTTATTTTGGTAATCTATTTTAGATGTTTTCATTTAAAAAAAAAGAAGAAAAACCATGTTTCCTCCTTTATAGCCCATTATAGTCTAATGATTTCAGGGAAATATCAAATTAAAAAGCTGACAAAAACATATATAGAACCTGGCAATCCCCTCTGGAGTTTTTAAGCTTATGATCACAGGGAGCTTGCCAGAGAAGTTTTTATCTCCCCCGAATCACTGAGCCATTACAAAGCATCCTGTGATTATGCAATTAGGTGATCCATCATCTGTATTAAAAGCGCTTCTGAAAATTTGTGTTACCTGTGAGCTGCATATGAACTGGGGCCCGTTTTCAGCTGTGGCATTGAGGCTGCTTTAGTGAGCGATGCAATTTTTTTACTCGTGTATCCATATTTATTTCTCTCTTTATTCTCTCACTTTCGCTGTCCGTGGTCATAAACACGGAGGGAAAAAATATGATCTGTGTAATAAAATGTAAATTTGCTCTGAGGCCAAACAATGGAGAAATGTTTCACAGTCCTTGAATCTTGAATCAAATAAAATAAAAGGATAGAAGGAAATTGATATTGGGTTTCTCGGTTTCCAGCACATTTCATTCCCCCTTGGGAAATCTGTAGGGAAGCCAACCATGACCGTGAACTTTCGCAGGTGGGTGGCCCAAGACACAGCAACCACAGAGCCTAAAACCAGCTCACAGCATCCAGTTATCCGCAGAACTGGGGAGAAGGGGTCTAAAGGGAAAGGGGATGACAGAGAGAGGGATTGAGGGATGTGGGGATCCCTTTATCCCTGATAACTGTGCCGCCTGTCATCCTGTTGGATGTGATGGCTGAAGAATTCCATGCATGGGGCACTGGGGTCTCCTCCATGGTCACTCCTTCCCTGCCCCACCTTCTCCCTCTGATCCAATAAACCATTTCCTACCTGCTGCTTCAACCAAATCATCTCAGATAGGCCAAAATTCATTGCAGAGAGCACAGGGAAGTATTTTGGCCAGGACGTGAAGGAGCAATGCCTTCTGGCCAAAATACTCCCATCCACGTCAGAGTTTAGCCTCCATCCTGGAGGAGTTTAGCCAAACCAGCAGAGTTTGCAGGCAAAAAGAAGCAAGACAGATGTAGTTATAAATGTACTTTGGTTCCTTGGAGGCAACCTTTGGACTGCATTGATTTTCCTCTTATTTAAAACTCGGGCAGCTTCCTACTTTTCTGCACAGCAGCATTCCCTGGTTGTTCCAGTGCCCCTTCCCCACAGAGGCACAAAACTGAGACGTGGCACACACACACCTGCACTTCAGGCCTAACAGCAAGCTCACTAATTCTGCACATTCTGCCTTCCTTCCATTTCTAAGTTGCTCCGTAGGAAAGTGGAAAGATTGCTGGATTTATAATATACTGCCATCCAGAATGAGAGAAAAAAAATCATATGAAGAAAAAACCACTCTGCTGAGCAATCTTGCTCTGAAATAAGGATAGAGAGAAGGGAAAGAGACAATTAAAAGCAAGTGTCCTTTTATCTGATCCCTGCTGGTTTTTTTAGAGCCATGCAGCCAGCAAAGTTACCTCTGATGCTTTTAAAGAAGCCAGGAAAAGGAACATTGGCTCTTAAGGAAATCCAGTTTTTCCTTTGAGTCTTCTTTTTTCCCTTCTCAGAACAAGGCAGTGAAGAAGGCAGAAGCTCCTGGTGGGGTCAAGGGAAGGTGATCCCACAGCGAGGTGTGTTGGCCCCTCCATCCTGTGGCATCAGGATTTGTTTCCTTAACATCAAGGGTTTTTTCTCTTATAGGATACCCTCATGCAGGGGTATCCATAGAAAATGGGGACCTTTCCTTGGCCCAAAATGGCTTTGGGTTCACTCTCAGAGCAGAATATTCTGAACTGTACCGGCCTGAGAGCTTCTGCTGACCCTTCACAGCCACAACTCAAACTGGGGATGTTTGTCATGACCAGCATCGAGAAAGAGTGGTCTGTGGCTCCTTGAAGCCTTCATTTGACCCAGGTGTCAAATCAACCCCTTTCACTATTGAATGGTGAATAATAAATACTTAAAGGAATCCTCAGAGTAGAGAGGAAAAAACAGTACTCAGGCTGAAGCCAGCTTCTATGAAATATTCATGGAAGAACAGCAAGTAGCAAGTGGATTAATAAACCAAGCCAAAAAAAGAAGTTTTAAAAATGAATTTGCTTTATTTTTGGACAGTTTTCAGGCAATTAAGAGGGAAAAATTTTATAAAGCAAATCGGTTGTCTCAGGCTCTCCAACCAAACCAGGGAGGTCCTGTAGTAATGTTTTTATATTCCTTTTCAAGAAACTTTCTGCTCCTACTGCTGCAGCTCATGCTACTGCCAACGAGCAAAGAGTAAGATCTTCTCACTGTTATTGAGCGATGATTCCTCACAGCTGGTGGAAAACTGCTCCTGGCTGTGTATGGTGTAACTTACACCCTCCTGCCTTTGAAATCTATGTGGTGCAATAACTTTAATTAATGGGAAAACATCACCAGGTTGGATAACTCAGCGCCGCCTTTCCACCCCTGTGAGCAGGAGTTGGTAACACAAAACCACGACCTTTCTCCTGAGGGTTGCAGAGGACTTTTTTTGTCTCTTGGCACCTTCACAAATGACTCAAAGAAAGTTTGTGGCTCACTTTGCATCTGGCAATTTCCTGCCTGGCACATGTGGGAGGTAAAAGCATGTGAACATCACATCATAGGGAAAGCGAAGGTGAATCTGGCTTTATAAAGGTGCTATTTCACACCTCCACAGTCATCTGTTGTGCATTTTATTTAACTTTCAGTTATTTTTGCCCACCCAACCAGATCCAGGACCCCTAACTTCTGGAAGTATATTGATGGGAAACAGAAGACCTCTATTCCACATCCAAAAAAGTTTCCCGTGGGAAATAAAGATCTTGTCTGCTTTTCTTTCAGCTATATCAGCTGATCTAATAAAAAGTAGTGTCTTTGCTGAACTTGCTGTGCTTCTGTCCTCAGAGCATTCCAGCTGCTGATAGCACAGTGATTGCCCCAATAAAACATGACACTGATGATTAAGCAGCCAACTTAACTCACGCTGCAGCTGGAGGCAAGTGCAGACAGTGCAGGGCCTCGTGTGTGCCTACAAATCAGTGGGGTCAGGGGTGTGTGTCCCAGGCAGATCCCCTGACCATTCCTGACCATAGGATCACAGAATCATTTAGGTTGGAACAGACCTGCAGGGTCAAGTCCAAGCTGTGCCTGATCCCACCTTGTTCCCAGCCCAGAGCACTGAGTGCCACCTCCAGCCCTTCCTTGGACACCTCCAGGGGTGGCCACTCCAAACTCTCCATGGCAGTTCCAAGGCCTGAGCACCCTTTCCATGGGGAAATTCCTGCTGATGCCCACCCTGAGCCTCCCCTGGCCCAGCCTGAGGCCGTTCCCTCTCCTCCTGTCCCTGTTCCCTGGGAGCAGAGCCCGACCCCCCCCGGCTGCCCCCTCCTGTCAGGGACTTGTGCAGAGCCACAAGGTCCCCCCTGAGCCTCCTTTGCTCCAGGCTGAGCCCCTTTCCCAGCTCCCTCAGCCGCTCCTCATTGCTCATCCCCAGCTCCAGCCATGGCTGGGCATGAGGAATGACCCCTCTGGGCAGTGCTGGACAGGACAATGACCACCAGGAGCTGGTGACAGCCTCTCTGGCCACACAGGAGCTTCCAGCCTGTGGGGCCAAACCAGAGAAGGCACAAACCCAAACCTCTAAGCCTTGTGCAGGGCAGACATCAAGCTCTTCCCTTCATGTTTTACCCTGCAGTGGCACTCCTGAGGGCCACACACAGGACCCAACCCAGTGAGAGGCTCTGGGATTCCAGTTTAAACCAGTATAACAGCAGTGCCTGATGGTTTGTGCATGCATGGCGAGGGCGAGGCCTCTGTATCGCACCATGGCAAGTCCACCACACCCCGGCCAGGGCTGCAGCTGCCACCTCAGCATTTCCCTCGCATGGTCTGAGTGCCTCTGAAGAGCTCTCCAGCCCGAGGTGTCTCCCAGATCCCAGGAGTGCACAAAACCCCACTGCCACACCAGCAGCACGAGGGAATGACGGCGCTTCACCGAGCACCGGCATTTATGGTCACAGAGAAGTGGAGGGAAAGAAAAAGCACTCACTGAGAAGGATGATGAGTCTCCTGCTCTTGAGGAAAATCGTTTTACTCGAGACTTTACGTTTCAGCAGAGCTCTTTTTGTTCTGATTTTAAAGTTACAGATTAATCTCTCTGATATAGGCAGAAAATAAGCCATTAGTTTAGCCAGCTTTAACAAACGTCTCTAATGGAAGCATTTTCAAATATATTCTCATTTCCCACGTATTTCCACTTATCAGAGCTATAAAAGTTGGTTTGTGTATGGCACTGCTGAAGCACATTTAGACGAAAAACATAAAGACAGATTTTATTTTCAGCATAAAGGATTTAGTTATGGTTCAATTGTCAAAATTGCTCGACTGAAACTAATTTTAAAAGGGAAACTGTGTTTTTGATTAATCAGAAATTTCCACAAAGAACATCTGCTTTCTGTAAGAAATGTTGACATGGCAAAGAAACAAATTTCAGGAGCACAGTCCAGCCCAAGCATAAACATATTTTAAGCTCCTGAACTTCAGAATCTTTCAGTTTCGTGTCTTTTAGTTGGAGTGAAATTCTCAAACAATTCTGTTACTTTTTTAGTTCATTAAAGGGAATTAGGAATTACCTGAGCAGTGCTGAGTGTCCTGAGAGGAAACCTGATGAGTTCATCTCTCCCTGGTGCAGGATGCTGATGGTCCCTCACCAGCTCCCTCCATGTCACCTGTGCTGGGCAGGGAAGGAGGAAAGAAAGAAGAAGGAGAAGGAGAAGGAGAAGGAGAAGGAGAAGGAGAAGGAGAAGGAGAAGGAGAAGGAGAAGGAGAAGGAGAAGGAGAAGGAGAAGGAGAAGGAGAAGGAGAAGGAGAAGGAGAAGGAGAAGGAGAAGGAGAAGGAGAAGGACACTGCTCCAATCTGCAGTTTTCCAGGCACACAAAACAGAATGTGGAGCTGTTTGTATGAGCTGGATCAATAATCTGATTTATTGTTCCCTGGATCTGAGGAGTCCCTGCAGAACTGACGAAATGTAAACCTCACCCTGGGAAAAAAATCAGGTGTTCTTCTGCTTTTTTTTTTGTCTGAGACTCTGTTTGCAGTTAAAAAAAGAAAACATCATTAATAAAGACTTTTTTTGCCTACTTTATCTGATACAAACTGTCCATAAAAGATGGTAGGAGTAACACCACATTCTTTTGTAAGTCACATGTTAGAGATTCACCATCTGAGCACTCCTTCTGCTTCTATTCTCATTTATTTTGTTCTGAGCTTCCAGTGAACCATGTGGGCTGAGACATTATGGCTTTTCAATAGCTCACTAAATATATTTAGAATGCTTAATTGAAGCTTAACCTTTATTGTGTTCAATAAATGTATTCTCCATCTAACAGCTCCAAACAAGAAAATAACTTTGTTGAGGTTTCACATTTTGTCAGCATTGTTTCCCTCTGAAGATAGAGAAAATGAAGCCACTACAATAAATTGATGGAACAGGGAATCAACAGAGGGAAAAATAATTTCGATGATTTCTTCTTTGCACTGCAATTATATCCAGTACACTTGACAATGAAATAAACAAATAGTACAAATGAAGCCATTAATTTCCTTTCTATCCACACAATTTTAATTAGACTCATTTAATTAGTCTTGGCTACAGTTTCTCAAGAATATTGCACAACACACATTTAAGCTACTCTCCTGCACAAAGAGATATTTATCATTGTTTATTAAGTACAACAAATAGCTGCAACAGTTCTAGGTAGGCCATGATAAATGCTGTTGTCAAAAACAATTCTTTATCACCAAATTTATTTGAAAGCAAAGTTCTCTGCATGTTCATTAGTTATTAAGCTTTTGCTATTTTAATTGTTATAATAAATATAATGGCATATTTAATATATTAACTAACTTTTTATGACGTGTCATTTTTTGTAGCTGGCAATAAATGTCCCGGAGCCTTGAAATAATTTTTCCCTGTTTGGTTTTGCTCTAGGTAAACAACCTGAACATGAAATCACAGAAAATTGCTCTGGAAGGACTTTGGGTTCATCTTCAGAGGTCGCCTGATTTATCCCTTCTCCCTCCTCCCCACTGCTGGTGGTGTTTGGTGCAGAACTGGTTCTTGAGAGCCTCCAGCTCTCAAGGTTTCAAAGGCTCCATAGGTTCCTCCGTTGGTTCACTCATTTCACACCGAGAAAAACTCTCCTGGTCTTACCCAAAGATTCCTTCCAGTTTAGGTTAATTATTCCATGTGGCAGACGTGGAGAAGACATCCACTCTTCTCTAATACACACCCTGTTTCCGCGACTCCTTTTGGTCCTCTCCAAACTCCGCCGTGTGTTTCGTTGTTCAGCTCTTCCTCTCAAGGTGAGATGAGTCAGGTTTTGCAACTTCTTCAAAATGCAATAATTGTCAAGTGGAAATCTCATTAGGACAGGAGATCATAACTCTGGCAGGAATAAGAAACCACAAAATTATTTCCACATATTGGCAGTGTTGGGTTAGTGCTTGATCATTTCAGCGCTTTTGCAACCTTAATGATTCCGTGATTCTGTGATTTTATGACAGAGCCATTGTCACAGCTGAGAAAATGTGAATCAATTCTTTTTTTTCTGTTGTCAGTTACAAGTAGAGCTGGAAAAAGAGTCACAACAAAGGGTTTGTCAGCTGAAATCTTGTCTTTCATTCTTCGCATGAACTGCCCAAAAACTCGACGGTTTTCTCAGCTGGGTTTTCTACTTAATGTTATTGACTGAAAACTTTTAGTTAATATCTCCTGGCTTCTACCTCGCTTCCAGGCACTGTTCCCAAGTCTTCATTAGTCAGGTTTTCAACACCCTCATTGGATATCTGAGCCAAAGAAAGCCAGATCCCACAAATAAGTTGGTGAAGGCGTGAGCAACAGTGTAAGCCATGGAGAGCCACAGAGCCCTGAGAAGATGAGAACAGAGTTGCACTCAGGGCTTGGAGGTTTAAAAGAATATTTAACTGATGAATTGCATCCAAAAATTTGGGTTCCTAAAGCAATACTGTACTATAATCATGGAGTACTTTGGGTGGAAGGGACCTTCAAGCCCATCCAGTGCCACCCCTGCCATGGGCAGGGACACCTCCCACTGTCCCAGGCTGCTCCAAGCCCTGTCCAGCCTGGCCTTGGACACTGCCAGGGATCCAGGGGCAGCCCCAGCTTCTCTGGGCACCCTGTGCCAGGGCATCACAGCCAAGAATTTCTTGCCAATACCTTAATATAGAATTCTTCTTTTGAACACATTCTTTGATATTTCCTTTTTCTCCCCTGTAGGTTTAATGCCATTATTATAGGATAATCCTGATGGTGTGCAGTGCACAATGATCATATCAAATGGTCCAGACATTTTTTGAGTGAACCAACACTTGATGATCATGGGTCCCAGAGAGACAGAAAAATTTGCACAGGGATGTGGGAAGAGAAAAATTTCAGAATGTCTAGTGAAAAATTGAAGTGAGAAGCAGCATTTTTGAAGTAGTTGTTAAGCTGATTTGTTAGCCAGGGACAAAATGTGCCTTCTGTGGAAGGTGTAAAAGGAAATCAGATATTGAATGTGAAGAAAACCCAGTACATAAACATGAGTAAGTGGAAGGACTTTAGAAGTACAGTAAGCTGAAAAGAAAGCTTAATTCTTAGGGAAAGTCCACTCATAACTGTTGAGGAAAATAAGACACAATTATAAGGGGTTTTTGTACAAAAGAAATCCCAGCAGTGTTCTGGGTTTATCACTTCATAATAGTGGTGATCAGGTTGTTAATAACTATGCAGGGAAAGGAGAACTGTCCCATAAATATTCACATCTCCTGCTTTCCAAAGAAATAAGAGGATGAAGTATTTAGGAGTCAGCCATTAACTACTGAGGACGTTAAACAATGCATATAAATACAAATATTTGAAAACTGACAGCCCTGATCCCATCTACAGAGGGTGACCCGTGTAGCCAGATGAGGTTATCTTAGGAGAATGTTGGTTTTCAATCCATGATTGATCCTAGAGAAATCCCAGCAAATTGGTGGAGCATTAATGTTGTGGCAGTGCTGCAGACACGCAGCCAGCACAGCCTTGGTACATCTGAATGACTTCCCCTGACCTCAGTCCTGGGCAAATAATGGGATTAAAGCTGATACAAGATTTGAGAAGAAGTGAAGATGGGAATGTGATTGTTATTCCACATGATCCCATGAAATGGGTCCTGTCAAGCAAACAACCCCAATTTTGCTTCACTGATCAGATCACCAGCACGGCTTCTGTGCCACTCTGACTTTTGTAGGGTATCTGACTCAGCCTTGGGAATATTCCCATTAAAAATGAGAATTATTCAATAGCAATAAAACAGAGGTTAAATCTATTAAAAATGGGCAGGCTAATGGATCTGAAATGGAGTCATCAGAGGGGAATCATAATTAAGTGCAGTGCTGGGATTCTGTTGGTATCTGCTTACTGCTATTAATCATTTTCAGTAGTGATTGACTGGTGAGAGTTTCAGATGACACAAAGATTGATGTGAAGGTAAATAATCATGAGAGCAGAGAAATAATAATGAGCATTCTGGATTCCTCACTCACCCTCTTCGTTAGAACGAGAATGTTTAACACACTCAGCTTCAAAGATGTGTTTAGAAGACAAGAATGAGGCCACATCTGCTACATTTAGGTTGGTCCTTTCCAAGTTATCCCAAGGAAAATGATTTCATTTTCCACACAGCAAAGGAACAGCAGCTCTAAGAGGATGCAGCAGCTGAAAGGATCCATGTTCCTGACAGCAGAGGGTATGTAAATCCATGCTGATTTCTCTGGAGATATTCCAGTGGAAAGAGTTTGGGGGAAAAAAACCCACTAATTCCTCAGGGGGGGAAAATAATTGTCCATGGAAAATCAAGGATTTGGTTTGGTTCCTGTTTAAAGGGGGCTCCATTGAAAGGGCATTGAAGCACCTTCATATGGGCTCAGGCAGAACCCACCAGGAGCTGTTCCCCATTTCCAGGGCAGGCTCATGTACCAGGCAGCCTCACAAGGGAGAATTCTACTGGATAGTGGGAAGATCCCTAATGGAAAAGGCATCAAATTTGAAGTTGAAGCAAGACACATTCAAACAAGAAGGAAGATCAATATTTCGAATGGAAGTTCTTTCTTTTTTAGGAAAAACTGGGAGGGTTGTCCTTCACCATCTGCTGAGGCTTTCAGAGGCCTTTTGGAAATTACTTTTTGACCAGCAAGATGAACCACAAGGATTAATTTAGGGGAAATTTGGGTGCAATAATAATATTTAGAAAGATGCCAAAACCCTCTGAACAAAATCTTTATGAATCCACATTCATTACTCCAGTTGTGGTATCCCTGTAAACAGCTACAGCCAACAATTCCAATCATATTTAAAGGCTCATTGTGTTGACCCATGTGCAGAGATGAAAAACGGGGACAATGATCCAAAAGCAACAGAATTTGGGTTTAAAAGTCCCAAAAGATGCAGCCCTACCAATTGCTGTTCCACTCCTAGGAAGTTTTCCCATGGCTTTTTTCTGATTTTCTGCTTCTTATTACTTTATTTATTTATTTATTTAAATCAAATGATGACATCTCCTTCCTGTTCCCTATTCTGTAACTATCCATGTTTGTCTACATTTCTCTATCTGCAATTCCACCTTTTTTCATGAATCAGGGTATTTTAATGAGTCTACATTTTATAGATATAAAAATATATAATATTTATATAGATATCCTAGTGAAAGCATGCCAGAAAGAAATTCTTCTTACCACTTCCGTGATGTTTCTCTATTTTCAGCCCTAAATTCTACAGCCATTTTTTACTGCAAAAACACATCTGCATTTCTGTGTCATTGATTCTGGAGTTTTTTTGGTTGAAAATATTAAGTAATAAAATCAGATTCAAGGAGTTGCTGGTAAAACTCATGAAACTCTTTGCAACTTAATATTTTTTTTTTTCATCATTGCATGTAATCAATCACCTTTTAGTCCCCACTACAGGAGATAATATTTCTATTTAAAACAAGTGGTGTGAATGCTCAAAATGTGATTTTTCATTGAAAAAATCACGTGTTTTGCTAATATCAAAATGTGTCTTTCACACACTTATCCTTCATCTGATGTGTAAGTTAAATATGAATACTAATGAAAAACTTCAAGCTCATCTAACAAGCATCTGTATTCATCTGTTTCCTTCTCATTGTTCAGGTATTGATAATTAATTAGTTACAGCTTCATCTCGTGTTCATGCAGGCTTTCAAGAACACTTGACATGAACTTAACAGAGCAGCCTTGAATTCATTCGTGGCTTTAAGAACAATGATAACTGAGCACGAGACCTCAGTTTCTACTCTCATTAATAGGAGGAGTAGCTTTTATTCACCAAACCCAGCTGAAAAGCTTTGCTGGAACTCCTCACACGAGTCAAAATACACTTGAAAAAGAGCCTGCAGCAGCTGCTTGAGCTGCTTAAATAAAAACAGCTTTTGTGGAGAGCAGGAGCGATTCAGTGTGAATTCTGAATGACAGTGGACTTCAGAATCTGTTCTCTGTCTGAAAATACAAATATCACTTGTAAGACACACATTTTTTCCCCCTTAGCTACTGTAGCATCGAATAAGTGCTGCTATATGTCTTGATTTGCCAACTAAAGTTATGTGTCAGATTTTAGGCAAATAAAAATGATTAAAATATGACAGCTGGTAAATTATGCTAACACCTGGTAACAAATCATTCCCGACAGTTCAATAGTGAACTTCTTAAAGCACAGCTATTAATATTACAAACAGTGCAATGCAAAAAATTGTAGGACTTGACTAACATGCTCAGTTTATCTTAATGTGGAAAAATGTCATGCTTTATTCCTTAGGATTGAAGAAAATTGGAGCCAAATAATTGCGAACACGTAAACACTTCTAAGTAACTTCAGTGTAGTTGTTCAGAACCAGCTGAATGTGAAATTTTCAATGTAGGATGATGTTCAGACTGTTCCTGCTGCCATTAATCCAATTAATGTTCCGTTTATGCAGGGAGATTTCCAAGTGTGTAAATACTTAGGTGGCCTTTGATATTGATGACATCAAATTCTTTGTGATCTGGTATAAATCAGAATCATTTAGGTTGGGAAGACCTCTGAGATCATGGAGTCCAACCTTTAAATGATCATCAACTTGCCAGCACCAAGTCTGGACAACTTGGATGATTTGGAATAAGAGTGACCCATCCCACCACACCAGGTTTTGGAAGATCACACTCCTCATACACATCCCAAGGGAGTCTTTCCAGATGGGTCCATAATTTTTAATAAAATGAATCACTTTTAAACCCATTAATTGTCTCATTTGTTTGTCTGATAATGGCACAGCACTGGACTGCTAAAATGAACCTTCAAAGGATTTCAAACCATGGATTTCATGATTTTTGGGTAATTACCTAACAAGACAATTGAAAGACAATGGAAATGTGTCTGCAGACATCGAGGTCCATCCTGCACCTCACAAAGGACTGGAGGGGAGGGAGAAACCAACTCTATTTTCTCCTCATCCACATGTCTCTCTAGCCTATTTCCTGTACTCTTAAACTGAACTTTAGCTCAGCATAAAATTCAGCAGAATCAACTCTGTCCCAAATGTTATGAAGGATAGATGAGGTACCATCCATGCATCTATCCCATCCCTTGACGTATGAGGAGAATCTTCAGCTGAGTATTAAAATGTGAAAATACATGAGCTAGAACCACATAATCTCTCTGCATGATAGAGGAGACTGATTAATGTAACGTTAATGTGCTTTCAAAGATGTCATCAGGCAGAAATCTCACAATTTCACAAATGAATTTCATATTATTTTTTACTTTTCCTGATGCCTTTCTGGTTTTATTTCACCAAGTTACAGTGGAATAATTATTGCTGTATTATACATGTGGCTGTGCACAGTTTGAGGAACTAAAAATAAACTATGGCTTTACTGATACATTTTTTGACTGATACATTTTTTGACTTTGTCATAGATAATTTATGGAATAATTTTACACTTCTGCAACACCCAGCTCACAATTCACATTCCAATCCATGAGGTGTCATTTGCAATTTGCGATGGATTCTTAATGAAATTCTTTGGATCTTACCTTCTAAATGTTTCATTTTATGCTTGGGCAGAAGAGAGAAAGTGTGTTCATATACATTTATACATTGTAAATGGAAATAAAGCTATGATCTGGCTCGTCTTTGTAATCTATTTATCCTCCCAACTCCCCCAGTGCTACGGGGAATATTTCTCTCTGCATTACACGGGTAGGGAAGGGAGAAACAAGGAGCTGATGGGACTTGTTCAAGGTCACAACACGGGAAGTAGGGTGCTGAATCCACATGGAATCGTGGAATATCTTGAGCTGGAAAAGACCCACAGGGATCCTGAGTCCAGCCCCTGGCCCTGCACAGACACCCCAACACTCCCACCCTGGGCATCCCTGGCAGCGCTGCCCAAACGCTCCTGGAGCTCTGGCAGCCTCGGGGCCGTGCCCATTCCCTGGGGAGCCTGGGCAGTGCCCAGCACCCTCTGGGGGAAGAACCTTTCCTATAATCCAACCAAAACTCCCCTGGAGACAGTTCATTCCCACTGTCCTAGAGGCTACAGGGAGAGATACATCCCCATCATCCCCATCACCCCATCCCAGCTCCAGGCATTTTCCAGATTTGAGCCTCACACCCTCTTGGCTGTGCTGGTCTCCTTCTTCACTTGCTCATCCTCCCTCTCCCTTCAGTTTAAACGAGCTCATTAACTCACAGGACATAAATTAATGCTGAAGATTAGTTAAATTCAGTATAAGTCACCTGGAGGAGCAGTCACCAAAAAAACTATGTTGTGATCACGACAGATAAGGGCTGAACACGTGGTCCCTCAGAGACACCGCAGCCAGAGCAGATCCTGGGTTCCTCAGATAAAGCAAAAGGAGGAATTTTAATTACTGACAGATTATTGTACTATTTCAGTGCTGTGTCCCTTTGTGTTGGCTACTGCCCAAGGAAGATGCTGATAAATTGGAATGGGATCAGATATGTACCAGTGAACGATGAAAGGATTGGAAACATGCCCTCGAGGGCAGAGACAGGGAGCTAATTGAGCTGTTGTGTTTTTTTCCTGGTAAAGCAAAGATCAAGGGCTAAACTTAGTCCAGAGAAGGGAAATTCTAAATAACACACTGCCAGTCTAGCCAGAGTGTAACCAGGCAAAATAGCTAAAAAGTTCAAACTAAACATTCAGGATTTACAATTAGCTTTTATGACAATTTTCAAGGGATTCTAGTAGGTTATCCATCCCTAGAAGTTTACACATGTCAGATCTCAGTAATAACCTCTGACAAACAGTTTTTCACTCTAAAAGTCTTACTTCATTTTGGAATGTGTTGTGTACAGAAGGCAACAAAGAAAATAAATTACAAAATTCACTGTGTGTCAAAATTATGAATGCAAATTAATGGATTGGAATTTGTTCAATGTAATTACAGAATAATTTAGGGGTTTTTTTTTTAACCCCCACCTGAGGATGCAAAAAAAAACAATTAATATGGAGGTGAACACATTTTGCAGGTTTCCTGCCATCTGCATTACAGGTGTCTCCTCCAGCACGCATCCAGCTCAAACAGCTGTTCCAGCAAACCCAGTGGGATATTTCCCAGGCTTCTCCAGGGATTTACCTGTGCTCAGAGCACGGGGAGCTGTGGGCACTGCTGGCAGCGGAGGGAGCACTTTTCACTTGTTCTTTATTTGCAGCTCTCATTTCATCCATACAAAGCCTCTCTCCTTCCAGAGTTTGGCTGGTTTTGAATGATTTCATGGCTTTAAACTCAAATAAAGTAGGGTTAGATGGGATGTTAGGAAGGAATCCTTCCCTGGGAGGGTGGGGAGACCCTGGCACAGGGTGCCCAGAGCAGCTGGGGCTGCCCCTGGATCCCTGGCAGTGCCCAAGGCCAGGCTGGACATTGGGGCTTGGAGCAGCCTGGGACAGTAGGAGGTGTCCCTGCCCATGGCAGGGGTGGCACTGGATGGGCTTTAAGGTCTGGTTTTGATGTTTCTGTGGTCCTGTTTGGGTCTGGATCTTTTAGGCCCCTCTCTCAGCACGTGCAATGCCTTCCCCAGCACGCAGAGCTGAGCAGCACATTATTCAATAAAGAAGCTTTTACCATGAGATCTGTTTCCGTGTTGGGCTGATTAAGCTTACATTTGTCGACCTTCAGGTCTTGGTTCAAAGCTCAAGCGGACTTTAGCTCCGAGTTGGAGAGTCCTTCATTGTAAAGAGCTGTTGAAACTCCAAGACTCCTCTGGGGGTTGATTTCTGTCAATTAGTTATCTGAAATATGATGATTTATGAATCCCTCATATGGTGTTGCTGGATGGGGATGTTTAGCAAACTGCAAGTGAAAACAGTGCAGCCTCCGTGGGAGCAAATGGATGGAGAAAATAATGCTCCCTTCCAGATGATCAAAATGGCAGAGAAAATTATCCCTGCTTCGAGGTCTGTGTTGTGCATACATATAAAAATATATCTGCATCTCACAGTGCACATCCTGCTTCCCCAAAAACTAGGGAGAGGATTAAATATGGATTCTTAATGGGTGCATATTTACAGTCAAAGCCATTTCTCCCTATCGAAAGCATCAATGTGCAAATATAATCAAAGGAGGATGTAAAATTCTATGTTTGAGAAAAGAAGACTTCCATAATATTTTGCATTCCTCAACTTCATGTGTTTTTGCTGTAATTCATTTTCTCACTCAGTTCTGAACATTCAAGCATTCTGTAGTGTTTTGGTTTTTAAATTTATAATGACATCTTCCAGTAAATTGTCTGAAGAAGACAATAAAATTGGGCCCTTTGGATTGCTGTGTGAGTGGATCAATGTTCTATTTTCCAGCGTTATGATAATGAGTTAATTTTAAAGATGTATTGAGTGATTTGGCGTTAATTCTGCCATTAAAATTTACCTCATGCCTGGACAACAGTGCACTTTGCTACAGTGCTTAAGATAAAAAGTACAGGATTGTAAATGGGATTTCTGGAGTGGAATTTAGCCTAAAAATTGGAAATTTGGAGCTGTTGACTCAGCTCTAATCAGCTGGAAGCAGTCAATACTGCCAGAACTGATGCCCCCTGAGACAGGGGGGTGCAGAGGCAGGGAAGGGGCTCAGGGTGGCCTGTGGGGCTCACGGGGAGCATCACTCCAAAACCACCTCTGCTCTGTTCTGCTGGCAGCTCTTCTGCTTGAGATCTGTGAAAGGAAAGAGAAATTATATCTCTAGATGGTCTCAGGAGAGGAAATACTGCGTGGGACAATGAGGAAATGCTGCTGGAGAACGCTGAGAAGCAGCTGCACCTCCTTCCTGCTGTCCCAGCGAGCTGGGGACAGGATGGGACTGATCTCACCAGGGCTGCTGGTGCCACCTCTGCTTCTCCTCGTGTCTGCACCCCACAGAGGGGTCCTCTGAACAACAGAGAGTTAAAGCATTTCACCTCAGAACCCTTCCTGTATGCATCTAAACAGGGCACAAATCTCTGTCTCCTTAGGAAGAGCAAAGAAGATTCAATACAGTTGCTGAAATACAGGAGGTGAATTTCTTTGCGGTGGTTTTTGTATTTCAGATGATTTTTCCCAAGGCACAGGAACTGAGTGTCAGGCACAGTGATTTTCAGCAGGTAGAAGGTGAGTGAGCTCTAATTGTTGGCACTGCTGTCACACCACAGCCAGGGAGAGAGACTGGAACTGGGGGAACAGTTTGTCATGAGCTTTCTCACCCTGGCTCCTACTAATTCCTTTCACACCATTTTGATGTCCTTAAATTGTCTCTTTTCACAGCATTTCAAGGTGCCTTTTCCTTTTCCTCTCCTCTTTTTGCAGGAACACTTTGCAATACAGCTCCTTACAGAGCTGCTGCAGACAAAGCAATTACTTGTGTTGCATATTCAGGAGGAGAACAGGAATATATAGTCAGGATATCAGGAAAGGCCACGGATACACATCCTCTGCAAACACTGGTGATGGCAAGGAATGAAGAAGAGAGACCAGCCAGATCCATCCTACTTTTCCTAAGTGAAAAAATTAGAAGAGGCAAATGGGAGAAAAAATAATTCAAAGTCATCCCTAAAAAGCTTTGAGTTGTGCACAGTCCTTCCCTACCATTGTGCAGGCAACCCCAGAGGAGCTAAAGGGTAGGAGGGGGTGGCAGCAGGATCTTGCCACCATTGTCACCGTATTTCCCCTTCCCTGCCCTCCATACAAAGAGCTGGATAGAATTCCCAATCAATTCTGGGCAGCTGTGGCACTGAGAAAACGCTTCAGTGTGAGATGTGAGGGGGTGTTTTAAAGCACACAGCAAACAGCCCAAGAGTGCATCCAAGCACTCCCAGCTCCTTTCCCTGCCTATGCCAGCACCAAAGGTCACACAATTAAAAGCTTTGAGTTTCCAAACTCAGCACAGCCAGAGCAGGAAATCAGGTGAATTACATCCTGACATATCTATCCGACCCTTCCACCACTCATTTTTCCCTTATTACTCTGGGCAGGCCGCGTTGAAAGCGAAAGAAAACACAGATTGGGTTTGCGTGGAGTGTCCTGCCTTGAATGCCAGGCAAGGATAATTCCCTCCTCCAAGAGGGGAGGGAAAGCCAGTGGATAGCAGTGACTGCTGTGGATAAAGCTGACACTGATAACCAGATGAGATAATGCTCTATAAACGTTCCCAGTCCTCCTCTCCTTGAACCAGAACCCAGCACAGAGCCCGGACCGGCTCATTGCCCCTGTCCTGGATGAGCTGTAGCTTTTCCCCATGGCCTTGGATCCCAATTACTAAGGCAATATCATGAAGGAATATTTCTTGTCTTCCTGTCTTTTTCTGGTTTTCCCCCTGTTTTTCTGAGATCCTTTTAAAAGAGAGGATTATATTTGCAGTGTGTTTAAATCCCCTTCCTCAATGAGGGTCAACAGAGGCAACAATTATACCTGAGGATCTATTCTAAGTTTTGGACAAGCTGTTTTAATGATTATATTCCCATGCTCTTTCAAGGTGTGGGGAAAATAATCATTAGATTCTGTTACATATCAGACACTAGGAGAAGGGTTGTCTGATATAATTGGGTAATATTAATGGATTTTATGATTTATGCTGGCATTTCCTTGCCATAGTGGCACACTCTGGTGCGGGGATTACGGACACTGGAGAGATTTTTAGTGCTCTGAGGTTGTGCAGGATATTTTTACCCCATTTCCATTTGAACTATTTAAAAGTCCAGGTATTGAAATGCTTAATTGGGTGCTGTGAGTAGCCCAGGATGGAGATTAATTTCCTGTTGATATAAGTCTGAGGAAGGCCTCCTGATGTCCTCAGGAATAAACCCCAGAACAGCAAAGAGAGAGCAGAATCAGACTCTTTTTATTCTTATCTGGTGAAATCCAAGAAAACCAGAAGCATCTTGTTTTTCCATTGGCTCCGAGGGCAATCAGGATTACAACAGGAAAGGTATTTCAGGGAAAGGTATCACTGTGATTCAATAATTGTTCCTTTGCCCAAAGCTCCACATGGCAGTTCCATGGCTCTGACCTCTGCCAGGTTCACCCACCTGAGTCACTCCTTGGCAGTGGTTCCAGTTCACACAGGAGGATTTTTGTCCTTGGATTTAGTTCTGCAACTGGCTTCCAATACTAATTGCAAAATGTATTTATTATTAACTAGGTATGAATTTTAGATAACTCTGTTGAACATCCCAATGCATAAAACCTGTATTTCTTCCCATTCCTGCAGCCAGCCGTGCTGTTTGTATCAACTTATTCAGCATTTTTGCGTGATTTTTACCCACAAGAGGAGAGGAAAAGATCACATCCCACTTTACATATTTAGATGTATATGTGCAGATAATTAAAAAGTAAAAACCTACTCGGTGTATTACCTATCGTTATTATCATTATTGTGATAATATTTTACCTTAACCAAAAATGTTTTCTTTGACCATAGGGTCTGGACTTGCTGGAGTAGAAGGAAAACTTTAAATTCCATCTATAACTCAGGCTTATCTCTGCCCTTCCTAGCAGCATTGCTCTAGAGAGTATATGGGAATTTGGTCCCAGTTTTATGGACTTGTTGTGCTTTAAGCCCAGTGATTCCCCAGCCCCTCACTCATTCCCCACCAGTGGGATCAGGGAGAGAAAGGGAATGGTAAAAGCTGGAAAACTCATGGGTTGAAGTAAAGGCATTTTACCAGAGAAAGCAAAAGCTGTGCACACAAGGAAAGCAAAACAAAGAATTCATTCCCTGATCCCATGGGCAGGTGTTCAGCACCTCCAGGAGAGCAGGGCCCAATCCCATGGAATGGTGGCTTGGGAAGAAAAACATCATCCCTCCAAATGTCCTTCTTCCCACCAGCTTACATCCTGAGCATGGTGTCATAAGGTATAAATATCCCTTGGGGTCACTTGGGGTCACCTGTCCTGGCTCTGTCTCCTCCCAGGATCCCAGGCATTCCCAACTTGCTCTTCAGCGTGGCCCTACGAGGAGCAGGAAAGGCCTTGGCTCTGTGCAAGCCCCACAATGACAAAACATCTCTGGATCATCCACCCTGTTCCCAGCACAAACCCAAACACAGCTCCACTGCAGCCCCTGGGAAGAGAATTATCTCTGCCCTGGGTGAACCCACACAGTGCCCAGCCCTGGGGTGCCTGTGGGACCAAAGGTGTGTCCTGGCAGTTTGCAGACAGCTGCCAGCTCGCTCTGGGGGTGCCTGGAGCCAACCAAAATCCACATTTTGTCTGCCACGGAGAGCCACTGTGGGAACAGCTCCATGGCCAGATGGCTCCCGGTCAGTGCCGGACACGGGCACAGCCAGCAGCCCCTGGACGGGCTCCGTGTCCCCAGCAGACCTTTGCAGGGAGGGTGGCAGTGCTAAAGGGCCCTGCTCTGCTGGGTGGCACCCAGTGCCAGCAGGGAGTGACGAGTCTGTGCTGGCAACGGGGGTGGGGAGCACAGCAATGCCAGTTCTGAGCGCTTTGCTGTTTAGAGGTGGCACTTCCAGCCACGTTTGAGCCCATGGAACCTGTGAGCTCAGCAGAACGCTGCCTGGGGTGGCTGTGGCACTGGGAATGCTTCCAGGCCTGAAGTCTGGCACTCTTTATTTTTTCACTTTTCTTTTTCTCCCTCACAAATAAGGGAGGGAGATATAAATAAAATAAACATTTTATAATGATAAAATGGGGAGGGAGATATAAAAAAAGAAACATTTAAATAAGTCTCATTGTCTTTTGTGGAGAAGCTGTTTGCTAAAGGTCAGTGGGGAATTATTCAGATCACAGAATCATGGAATATCCTGAGCTGGAAGGGACCCACAGGGATCATGAGTCCCACCCCTATCCCTGCCCAGACCCCCCAATAACCCCAGCCTGGGCATCCCTGGCAGCGCTGTCCCAACGCTCCTGGAGCTCTGGCAGCCTCGGGGCCGTGCCCATTCCCTGGGGAGCCTGGGCAGTGCCCAGCACCCTCTGGGAGAAGAACCTTTCCCTAGAATCCAACCTAAACCCACCTGACACAGATGGAAAGCTGATGGAATAAATTCAGTGACCTTAAGCAGCAGCACGACAAAACAGCCGTAGGTGGAGGGCAGAAGCTGGAGCATCATTTTGATAAATGAGATTAAATGAGATTATCTAAAAAGATCAATATAATCATCAAAGGAGCAGCCATGCAGGAACAACCAGGCAGCCACTGCCCATCTTTACCCACAGAGCAAAACCTTGCTCAGTGAAAACCAGGCACCTTCAGCAGGAGTCAGTCTGCTCTGGTCATGGCAAAAATGGCAAAAATAGGATTATTATTGCTGTTCTGACCCCCAGCAGTGGGTCTCAAAGGGAATCAGCAGATCCCTTGTGGGAATCAGAGCTGCTCTGCATGGAGGGCAGATCTCTCCAGCCACAACTCGGTGCTGGATTTAAGAGCCAAGAACTCCACAAGATGCAGTCCATGAGGAAATCTGTGTAAGTCATGACTAACATCCTTCAAAGTGCTGAAATGGCTTTTTTGGGTGTTTTTTAGAACACTTTTTTGGCAGAACTCACAGCAATTAATAATAGTAAAAGCCCACAGTCCACCTCACTCCCTCCCAGGCAGCAGATGCAGCGTGGCCAATGAGCTAATTAAGCAAATAACAGCAAAAAAAAAGGAAACCTCAACAAAACCCCAACACTCCTTAATAGCTACAGATCAAGTATTAATCACTGGGTTGTCTTAAAACGATAGGCCATGGAGAATTCCAGGGACTCATCCTTGATGTGCAGGTTTTTAAAAGCTGCACATGGAAACATTTAGGTTGGAGAAGCCCTCTCAGATCATCGAGTCCAACCTTTAACCCTGCCCCGCCAGGTCCAGCACTAACCCACGGCCCCAAGCTCCACATCTACGTGGTTTTTGAATATTTCCAGGCATGGTGGTTCCATCACTTCCCAAGGAGCCTGTCCCAATTCCTGACCACCCCTTCAGTGAAGAAATTGGTGCTGATATTTAACCTAAACCTCCCCTGCTGCAATTTGTAGCTGTTTCCTCTTGTCCTGTTCCTTATTACCCGGGAGAAGAGTCCAACCCTCACCTGGTCCCGACCTCCTATCAGGGAGCTGAAGAAAACTCTGGTATTTCTCAGATACTCATCTGGCAATAAAGTCATTTTAAATGTAGCTTTTACAAAAGGCTTGGAGTGCAGTTTAATTTGGAATTGACATTTACTGAGTGCTTCATTTTTTTTTTTATCAGCAAAACAGGGATGTGCTTGTGTGAGGCCAGAGCCCAGCTGAGTTCAGGTCCTATCTGCAGAGCCACAGAAAGCAGAGCCTGGGCACAGACACTGAGGAATCACAAATGAGATCATTTTAAATATATTTGCATCTGGAGACATTCTGTTTTGTTTTGCTTTATCAAAAGTCCTAAAGGTTTGTGGTTGCAGGTGGTATTTGGTATTAGAAATTGCCTGCTACAGAACTGCCCTGCTTATCTCTGCCTTTATTTAATTTTACCAGTGGAATGGATGGAGTTGTAGATCATGGAATAATTACAGAATCACACAATGGTTTGGGTGGGAAGGGAACCTAAAAATCAGCTCATTCCACCCCTGCCATGGCAGGGACACCTCCCACTGTCCCAGGCTGCTCCAAGCTCCATCCAACCCAGCCTTGGGCACTGCCAGGGATCCAGGGGCAGCCACAGCTGCTCTGGGCACCCTTTGCCAGGGCCTCCCCATGCTCCCAGGGAGGAATTTCTTCCCAGTATCCCATCTAACCGTACTCAGTCAGTTTAAAGCCATTCCCCTTTGCCCTGACCCCACAGGCCCTTGTCAAATGTCCCTCTCTGGTACTGGGGTAGTTTGAACCCACAGAGTAAATCTTGCCCAGGGGTGTCCCTGCTCCAGGTGAGTCCCAGCAGCGTCGGGCTGCCTGTGCTGGCTCCCACACCCAACAAATCCAACCAAAGCCCGAGGTGATGGAAATTTTAGTGGAGCAAGAAGTGCTGCAAGACTGGATAAGGGTGTTTGAATTCTGTAGGAGCACCTGGTACCAAACTCTTCCTGTGAAATGCCATTTCACAGTGTCATTTATTCCTCAGTTTTGATCACTCTGCCTTGCTCATCATTAGCATTTTCTTTAGTGCCAGTCCTTGTTACAAGTGTAGCACCTAGTTAGTGCACGTAAATACCTGGAATTATTACCCCATCTTCAGGATCTTTTTGTTTGATCTTTAAGGTTTTATTTCTTTTCTCCCTGTGCACACTCTGACAAGTTTTTTCTAGTTAGCCCAGGAGAGTTTCCCCAGCACACTCATGCTTTTTATGCTTTCATCTTTTCTGTTAATCTGGTTTATCTATATTCCTCTTCCTTCAGTCTTGTTATTTATGTTTCACAGGCTGGATATTTACTTCAGGGATAAGTCATCCCTGTTTTTTAGTTGTTTATTTTTTTCTAGAAAACATACTTCTCTTTTATTAAAAAACCTATCCTGTCAAAGGTTGCTGTACCATAACTCAGAGAAACCAAATTCCTCCCATTTCCTATAAAGCCTACATTTTAATTAGATGATGTTTTCTTTTTATATTGTCAGAGAATAAAGTTTAAGACAATATTCTTCAATACTTTATGCTTTCAATAAATAATTTATACCGAGGTATATCCTAAGCAACACTGGCTGCTTACTTTTCAAGGGCAAGGACTGCAGAAGGAGAACAGTATCCATAAATATTCTAAAAAAGAGATATTTAAAGGAAACAAATGCAAAGGAAGCTGTTACAAGCAGAACTTTGGAAACCAGATTGCAAAAACTGCATGATAATTTTGATCACTATCAGGCTTGAAGTGGATATCTGGGTCATGTTTACAACAGCATTTTCTCTCTGTAGACTTAAGAGTTTTAGGAAAGAAAAATGTCAGAAAAAAAAAAAAAAAAAAAGGATTAAGATCCAAAATCCTGAGGAGTACAAATTTCCTTAGCAGGTTTCCCTTGGAGCTGCAAAGTGCATGGGATGACCTTGGCTAAAGAAATAGAGAACCCCAAATTCACCTGCACTCCTTTCAATGTTCTAATTTTCAACTAATATAAAAAGGCTTTTCAAGAAAGAAACAGATATCCTGAACTTCCTAACCTGACCTGTAAAAGCAAAACTCTTTAAACCCAAAGTTTAAGCTTAGGACCAATGGAAATAATGATAAAACAATTAGGAAAAAGTAATCAGCTGTAGCAGAGTGATTTACTGTGTCCATGGATTAACAATTCCCCTTCCTATTTAGTGATGCAACGTTTTTAAACAAACATTTTGACCCAGTTTTTGCACGCTGCTTATGCAACCTCTGATGTTGAATTAAAATCCTCGTGTTTGATGTTTAGTGAATGAGGTAGCACATCCTCTCCTTGACTAGGTGCATTTAATTTGAGAAAAATTCCCTTTATTTTCCATGCTGCTGTAAAAATCCAGTATGTAATTACACAGCAGAGATATTCTTAATGCCACCTTGTACTTGCATTAATAAGTGATATATTTTTATAAATTAACGCCTGGTTCCAGTCCCTATAACCCCCAGGCTTGCTAGAACACCTTCACCCTGCACTGTGCAACTCTTTGTGCATCCTTCTTCTATGGTTTTTTTTGTCTCCAAGACATTTCTTCAAAGTTTGTGCAGATTTGCTGACTTTCCACATTGGGTTTGGAGTGTGCTCATTCCAGGTTTCCATTTCAGATCCAGCAGTTTGTCGTAACCAGCTGCAATTAGAAACAGAATAAATCCTTCCAGCTGGGGAAGGTGACAGTGCTCAGGAGCTGATTGCAGAGGATGGGTGACATTTGCCTCTGGTTTGCACTACAAATTAAAGGGTGATGTTAATAATCAGTCATTCAAGAAACAGCATTAAAATGAGAGTTTATCCCAGTCTTTTGCCATCCTGCATCATTGGGAATCTGCATAGTAAAATGATTAGCTCATGTTGCTCACTGATTTTCATCCAGTCAGGAATTCATATATAAATATAACTCTGTGTGCATTTTCACAAGGGGAACGCCCCTTTTCATTGTAAAATATTGCTTTTATTGATGCACATTTGCTCCCTGACTTCTCTGGACACAGGTTTGAGGCATCACTTTCTGTCTTCAAATAATGACAGAAATGAGGTGCCTTGGAAATGCTGTGTATCAGATTTGATTCCTTGGGTCATCTGGTGGGTATGAACCTCACACCTCCAGAAAGGACCCAGGGGAAATTTGTCCTCCTAGAGAGCAGAATCATCCTGTCTGCACTTAGATATCACTTCCCTAGACATGCATGAGGTGATGAATGGGAATTTTCTTACCTAAAACCAAATCTTCTACAGTGAGGGGATGGTTTGAATACTGAAACTGTGATATATACACACTTAGACATCCCGTGAGTCTGCAATCCCATCTCCAGTTAAAATCACTCCCATCTAAAGCTCTGCAACACCAATTCCAGCCTGAGCAAAATTTACACTACCCTGAGTTTTTGACTCATTAAAAAGTAAAGCCCAACACAACTTTACATACAGAGAAGTTGGCAGAAATAAATCACTGAAGTTTTGCCCTCTGCTAAAAGCCACGGATCTGTTTTATCAGTTCCATCACATGTTCAAATAGACTTTCACTGCAGTTTGTAGCATGATGTACAAAGTGATGAAGGCCCATAAAGCAGATGCTTGAGACTCAGGACACAAATATCAGAGAGAAGATGTTACATTTTTATTTAAGTGTAGCTCCGTGTGGCTAAATGGGGGAAGGTACTGAGTGCAACGTAATGAATGAGATGGCAAATGCACTGCAGTGCAAAGAACCCATTAGGAGTTACACTTCATTTTAATCAGGCACTCAGCTCGTATTCCCCTGCACTTTGGAGAGACCCCACAAATAAAAGCGTGGCAGAGTGCTTTGCATGCAGTTCAGGCAGTGCTCAGCACACAGCTCAGCCCCCGTGGATTTTTATGGGAAGTGTATAAGCAGCCTGCAAACCACAGGATATTTATATTGATTGTCACTTGGAAGGGAGCATTTAAAAGTTGTTGCTCACTAGAAAGAGCAGTGGCACTGGGGGGATCACTGAAGCAGGGAGCTCACACGAGAGAAGGAACCTGTGGATCTGCAGAATCACACAGAGCCTGGTTTGTTCCCTGCAGCCCATGAGGCCTTCCCAGTCCTTCCTGGTCCAAAGGGCCCTGTCACCTGCAGACTCCTCTGAAAAGTGAATTTATGCTGCTCTTCCAGAGGCCTTCCCATTTGAAATGAACCTTCCTATGGCAGGAGGCTGGAACTGGACAACCTTAACTTAATCCAGCCCAAACCATCCCATCACTGTGTGATTCTGTGCCAACACCACCACATCTCACGCCCACAGAGGTGCTTAGATGCATTAAAAGCTTCATGTGCATCAAAACCAGCTTTTTTTTTGGGGGGGGGGAGAAAGAAAAATCCTTGAGGGCAATTATACAGGAGGTAAACAAAACCAACAGCTTTGAGTACAGAACTTTATTTTGCAGAACAGTGAGTCCTGCTTTAAGCAATTGTGCCCCAGTAATTCCCCCCAGTCACACCAGTCTGAGCCCTGCTGTACACCCTCTAGGAATCCTAGGTAGCTGCATTACATATGTCACTTGTGGTGGTGGGACCTGTCCTCCAGGCAGGGGGTTGATATCCCAGCTCACTCCACATATTTTATTAATTCTACCTTCAACAGTCTCAGCTCTTGGCCTGCTCTGGACTGGGATGAGAGACTCAAAGAGCAGGAGATGCAAAATAAGCCCCGTGCACCATGACCAGACAATGCATTCCCCACCAGCTTCCTGCAGCTGTAATATGATATTTGCATTTAACACTCATGGATTTTAAATATCTACTGTTAACACACGGCTTGGGAGCCAAGAACCACAAAGAACATGAGGAGCCTCAGAGCCAGCGTTAGGTCTAAAGGTGTCTTGGTGCAGCAGGTGGGAGGTGTTTGTAAGCAATGAGTTAATCAAGGGGAGCAACTGCTCATTCTGCTTCCCTTGAAAAGCTGGGCTGTTGGAAAGGGAGCAGAGAAATGCACTTTCACATCATTGCTCCATAGCTGTGTGTATTGCAGACATGTGTGATACCATATACACACACTGTATGGATAGATAGATAAATAGATAAACACATCTGCATCTCTTTGTGCGTCTCATTTCCACTGCTTCAGGCAACAGCTGCCCCCGCCCCTCACGTGGCTGTGGTTATCTCAGTTGCTACATGATACATTTGCTTTGGTAGGGATCCAGAGTGAGCACAGGTGATTTGGGTTCCCCTCAATCTCCCCTCAATGCTGTCACACCTCGCTGAACCCGTGGGCTGAACCCTCGTGGATTTATTTAAGGCAAGGGCGGGGGCTGCCTTGGCTGCCTAAGGAAGAGCAGCACTGGGCTGTGTTTGACCTGGGGAGCACTTGGATACAAGGTAGGCAGGAGTTTTGTGAATTTTTGATGTACCACAATTATTAGAGCCTGAGAGATGGAGTATGTGGCAGGTTCAGCCTTGCTGGAGAGTGACGATTTGGGAATAATGTTTAAAATCCAGATATCATGTGGGAAAAGGAAGGAATAGTGGAGGCGGTGTTGTGTTTTGTTGATTTTCTGCTGTGGTTATGAAAGGCTGATGGAAGAGGCTGGGCCAGAGAGCTCCACGCTTTTCCTCTCTTCTTTCTAAACTTAAGCCTACCAAGGTATAAACTCTGATTAATCAAGTATTTCACCTTTCACTGTGGACCACAGCTTTAAGCTTAAGTTACAGGAACAGGGAAGATGTGTAGGAATTAAATGTCCAAGGAGAAGTCAAGAATGATTTCTTCTCCCAGGGCAGTGAAAAGAGCTAATCAGTTGGTCAAAGCAAAGGGCTCCCAGCAAATCAAGGACCCAAGAACTGGAACCAGTCGGTTTTGATCAACTCTCAATGGAAAAACAAAGCTGCCCCCTTCTTGGTCAATCAGGCATCCAGAGCTCAAATTACTTAATTCTCTTGATCTAAGATGCTTTCAATCTCACTTCACTGTCCCTCTAAAGCCTTCTGCTTTCCTTACTTATAATCCAACCAGTTTTCCAGGGCTTATTTATAAAAAAGTCTGATTTTTCCAAACCAGGGGGACAATAGCACCCTTCAGCAGTGAAAAAATGCTGCTGTTTTAATTGCTGCTGATTGTGTGTTAATACTGCCGCAGGCATGGGAGTGGTTTCAGACTCTTTAGCCTGTTCATAAAACTTGCTAAGACGGTAATAAGAGAAAGAAATTTGGTCTTGTAATGGCTTTATGGACATTTGTGTTTTGTGCTACTTAACACTTGCAAAAAGCTGCTTTTGTAATTTAGTCCACCTCGTTGTTTTCAGCTGATAAAACCACAACAGAGCCCTTTTATCACAGTAGGAAACTTCCCTTTCCCCTCAGATTTGGAGCAATAACAATTCTGGGGGGTAATAATTATTCCAGATGCACTGTACCATGTAAATGAATCTGTTGCTTCGGTGGTGCTGCTGCACGAGCGATGCTGATGGAGGACGCTCAGAACGAGCAAATTAATTAACCAAACTGCGAAATCAAATAAATCTCGCAGCAGTGACCTCTGTGTCACCCAACAAAGGAAGACATTAGGTTGATGTGTAGTCGCTTTTGTGGAAGTAAAACCAGAACTTAAGAGCTAAATGTTCCCATTACTCTGGCTTCAAAGAGGCGTTGAGGCTGGGGGGGAGGGAAATTTGGTGTCCATTTAGCTTTTGCTGGGTTTGTGCAAAACAGCAAATGCCACACACCAGGGTGTTTCACTGGGAAGCTGCACCAGGGATAAAAATCAAACCCTATAGATCCCCTATCGATGTCCATCAGCACTGGACAATCTCTGTGCCTTACATGCGCTCACAGCATCCTGCAGCTCATTTAGCTTTGGGAACACTTGTGTTCTCAGCTGCTGAACCTGGAAATACCCTTCAGGCTTTATCTCATCCTCTCCAGGGCGGGGTGAGAGTTTCCAGAAGCTCCGAGGAGCACTCACGACTTTGGATAACAGCAGTAGCCTGTTCTCTTCCCTCCTATGACCTGGCAAACAAAAGCTGATATTTGCAGCTCCTTTCATGGCACAGAAGGGCAATTGGAGCGGAGTGTCAGGCTGGTACAGCAGCACAGGTTCTGCAGGGTTGCAGATGTTGCCAGCCACGGTGTTATCAGTATATGCTGATGGGACAGGAATTTAGCGGTGTTTTGCAAGGAAATGATTGCAGGTATCTCCATCCTGTGAGGGTTTAGGCTGTCATCCATCACCGAGGTGTACTGCAAGGTGAAGGAGTTTTTCACCCAAGGGAAAAAATAATGCACTTTTTGCTGGGTTTATTTAGAAAAGGTCAGCGTGATATTAGGATGTTCAAAAGTTCATTAGGTTATTCAAAAGTGGATGCTTAGCAGTCAGCAAGTGTGTGTCATTTACTGCGGGAGGGGGTACGTAAAGGGTTAAGGGGCTTTTGAGTGGTGCACTGGGAGGAGGAGGAGTCATTCAGTGGGAAATCTGTCTTGGGCAGGGAGCTTTTATGGGATTCAGTGCCACTGATCACCCAGCCAGCAATTCCCATCGGAGCCAATTGCCTTGTGATGCCTCAGTCTGCAAAGTCAGTGAGCTATTGGAGTCTGTTCCCCTTTCTTGTTGAAACTCTTCATGTCCTAATGGTGACCCAGATCATTGGTGCTGGGGGGCTTCTGCCCTACGAGTTGGAGAGCTGCTAATTCTCCATCTCCTAATCCTTGCCTGGGCTCCAGCAAGTGATCCCTGATCCCCCAGAAGGCACTTTAACATGCCTCACTCCCACAAGGTTCAATGGAGAACAGGAGCAGCAGTAGGAATTCATCCCCTAAAAACTGGGACAATCAAAACTGTCTCAGGAATGTTTCATTCAGCTCTGGATGTGTTGGTTCTAGGGGGTGACACGTTCAGGAGTCACTGTGGTGTCACCAAGGCACAATACCTGTGTGTGGATGATGCTGACAGGTACAAGACAGACATGCACTGTGTAGGAGTTGCAGGATCCCTGTCCAGAGCATTCAGGGATAATTCCTTTGATCAGGAGCTATCACAAGCTCAATTCCTGCTGGGCTGGTATCTGCAGTATTGATGGTGAATGTATCTGTCAGTTAATTCTGTCTGCAAAGTACACCTATTTTTCTGAGGTGAGATGTGAAATCTCTACATCTGTATCCCTAAGCCAGCAGGAAAGTGATTCTAAAGGTAGTCAGTAATAGTCTATATATTTTTTCATGAGGAGGGAATGGTTTTTTTATATTATTTTTCATTTTACATCAGGAGATTAGCACTGGAAATGTCCAACTTGGAGCAGCCTGGGATAGTGGGTGTCCCTGCCCACGGCAGGAGATGGGATGGGATGAGCTTTAAGGTTCCTCCAACCCAAACCATTCTGTGATCAGGAATAAGATTTTAAATGTTATAAAACTCTGAGGTCTTTCCATAGTGAAGCCCCAGTACCAAGCTGAGGGTTTTTGTTGTGTCCCAAACTGGCAGCAGGGTGATCCAGGGCAGGATTTGGATGAATAAAGACCAAGAGTGAAGCCAGCAGGAGGTCAGTGTCTCATTCCCTGTGTCCCATTAGGTTTGTAAGATGGACACTTTTAGCTCTGACTGTTCTGCCGTTAAGGGAAAATATTCCCTTTTAAGGAACCTGTTGGTGATGATTTTCCATCAGAGACTTCATTTGTGCCGTGGTTTCCCTAGAAAACAGCAAACCAGCTTTTGTGGAGCTTTAGTTAATCCTCCTGAGGAGGCCCCTCTGCTGTGGCTGCAGGGTGGGGTCAGTTACAGTGAGGAAGGAATAAATGTTTCTCACCCAATATTTGTTTGATAAAGCCAATTTGCAGTTGTTTCCTACAGCTCTTCACTTTCATCCTCTAATTCCTGTTTCAAACCACTTCCCTGATTTTTGGTTTCAAATCTACCCACAAGACTCTTCACACGACAGCAGCCTTGGGATTTTCCCTTCAGATAAAGCTTGTGAAAGTTTATTGCCACTAATAAGTGACATTTCAGTAAGGTGGGTTTGATCCAGCTGCTCCTTTAATCGTGCTGATCTAACTTCATGGAATAATTCCTGATGGATCAGCATCACTGAAAGGAAAACTGGGCTGGAAGGGTTCGTCTGAAAGGCAGCTGATGGGAGCAGAATGAAATAAACGGGTTGGAAACTTGCACAGAAAATTGATGTGGGAAAATCCCTCAAAAATAATTCAGCCAAAAATTTTATTTCATTTATACTGAAACTGGTGTTATTTTGAGTGTTATTTTGATAAATCTTAGTCTTTCTGGGTTTGATTTATGTAATATTGTACATACTAACACATTATCAAAACCAATAGTTTAATACAAATGAATTACAATGAATCACGACCAAAAAAAAAAATACACTAAGGATATATTTTGACATTGCTAAACCAAATCAGGAAATTGTGCATTTCTTGCTTGAAAACCCTCTTTAAAATTCTCCTCTGCCCCTGCTGCTAAGCTGAATTTTGACTAAAGAAATCCCCAAAAACCCGTGGACCAATTGTAATTTTAATATTTCCTATTCAGACTGGAAATATACTTCGAGTACCACTCTCAGATTAGATAAATATACTATTGTTTACAGTTATGATAACCTTAAGATCCTGGAAACGTCTTTTTAAAAAGCTAATTGCACACTTTTATTTGCTGCTAGTAAAAGCAGGAGGATAACAGCCCAACTCATTTAATCCCTACTGTGATTTCCTCTGGGCTAATTAAAGTGTTCTCAACTGGTGCCTCAACTGCACAGCTCCAGGCAAGCAAAGCGTTTAAAGGCACCAGTGCTGTGCTGCTCAACAGGGCTGCGGGTGAAATCATGGACTTTGAGGTGAAAGTATCCCAAGGAATTGTCCTGGAGAGGCTGTGCTGGCCCATCCTGTCCTTACCCACATTGGCGAGCCTCGTTTTTGGAGAGGAGGCCCTGGCACAGGGTGCCCAGAGAGCTGGGGCTGCCCCTGGATCCCTGGCAGTGTCCAAGGCCAGGCTGGACATTGGGGCTTGGAGCAGCCTGGGACAGTGGGAGGTGTTCCTGCCCATGGCAGGGGTGGCACTGGATGGGCTTGAAGGTCTCTTCCACCCCAAACCATTCTCTGATTCTTTGCTACCAAACTTTCCCTGAAAGGACAGGTCTAGTGCTGCCTCTACCTACCAATATCTGCATTTTGGGCAGAAGAACCTTAAGAACACCTGTATCCCCCATCAAAGCGGGCTTTGCACACAAACATGGCCAGCGCCCGCAAGTATTTTGAAGGGAGTGGAGGTGCTACTGAAGTCAAAAATCACCCTTTTATTCACCAATCCCCGGTCTGTGCCTCGGTGCGAGCAGATTGGCACGGCGAGATGAAGGCTCTGGAGTGCGTGGCTAATGCTCCGTGGTGCTGATGAAAGAACGAGCTCTTGAGAAAAGCTTTTTCCTTCCGAGCAGCTGCCGTCGACTTTTCCGGCGCTGACATTTGCATTTCTAAGTGCTGTGAACGGCCCATTCTTCACCTTTGGATGCCCACGATGTGCCTGCCCCGCTCCTGGCTGCTCCGGCTCGCTGATGAGTCTTTAATGCCACCATTCCGCGCGTATTTTAATTTTTACAGCTGTTACAGAGGCGCTAGAAGGGAAATACCGAGTCTTCAGCCCTTCCCTTTCAGAGTAAAGCGTGGAGGAAATAAATAACAGTGATTCATCCAGACGATCTAAATCTCTCCATTAAAACACTCAGTAGGGTAAAGGGACCAGCGCTGGTCTCCCGTGGTTTTTGTTTTCTTGAAATGTTAATATTTAGCTCATCCTGTTTTCCATCCGCCCTAAACAGTCGCGTTCTCTCCTGCCACTCCTGAGGTAGAAATGGGGATGTCTCGCTTTTTTGGGGCGTTCAGCCCACAGGGGATGCCTGGAGCCATTAGCAGGAATGGGTTTGTTTGCTTTTATGACATGAATACTAATTATGGCCTCACTTCTGCTGTGGCTTTTCCTCATTCTTTAGAATTGAATCTTTCTCCTTCAGTGTGGATTTGTTTCCCCTATTTTTCCTCAAGGTTTTTGTCACTTCCACTATTATTATAGCATAGAATATGAATTTCTGAGAGAGCTTTTTTTAATCTCTTCCAGTTCCTTGTAATCCTATGGATTAACTATTTTTCCTTCTATATCTGTAAAACACATTCCATTATTTTTGTTAGGCCAAACAAGAATTGAAAAGACTTCTTAAAACTCTCCTTGTTTTGTTTCAGGCTATGACCTGAAATGGCTGGGGAAAGCAAATGGTCCCATTTTCTGAGTGGAGCTTTCTGCACTAATGAGATTTAAGTAGGGAATATACAAGATGTGATCCAGCATTTAAGTGCTTAACCAGAAACAGTTCAATTTCATCATCACCCAAAGCATGTTCGACAGCTTTATTCAAGCATTAAGCAACAATATTCCTCCTGTCTTCACCAGAAACCCCACTGAGTGCCCAGAATGTCAGTCAAGGTCTGGCTGTAACGTGACCACGAGCGGAGTGAGGAATCCCGGGGCTGTGGGGTGAAGTGAAATCCCTCCTGGAAGGGCACTTTTCCTTTTGAAGCCCTCATTGTGGAGGATTACGGCTGTTAATTCTTACACCGAATATAAGAATTCATATCCACTGACGCTGACAAAACTTCATTAAACACCAAGAGCTGTACCAGACTTGGCCTCAGAGCTGACCCGGTTTGTGTTTTACAAGTTTGTACTTGAATGGCTCAGGATTTCTGCAGTCGTTTCCCTCATCCTTGAACTTCCCATGTCCTTGAACTCTCCGTGTTTAGGGAGAGAAGGAGCCATGCTGCTAATAGGGGAAATTATCACCCCCATCTCCCTTTCTGTGCGTGTCTTAGGTAACCTGGCACTTCCCAAGGGAAAGTAGCAGGTGTTTAACAGCCAGAAGAACCACGAGATTCATAACAAAAGATGACTGGGAAGGAAAAAACCTGTCCTTGGCACGAGTGTTGTGTCTGCTGTGCTCGCTCCAGCTTTAAACCAGCGCTATGAGCACGGTGAGTGCCCAGTCGGAGGGATGCATGTTCAAGGACAAGTACAATATTCTTAGAATAACAGGCACGTGGCTGACCCAGAAAGAGAATTGAGGATTTAAAATCCTAGAACATAAAATTTGCCAGGAGACTGGGCAAAAGAAGTAGTGACAATGCTGATAAGGGATTATACAGGATGAAAAAAAATGACCATATTTTGGCAGAGCAGAGTAATTTTGATAGAATGTCAGGGCAGCCAAGGTACAAGTAACTTTTGTTTTCCTGTGTTGCACTTTAGATAAAAATGTTTCACCCAAAATACTCAAGGAAAAACCCACAAAAACATATTTATGATCAATCTCTATGATTAAATACATGTGCAGAAAGTAAATTTTTAAGGCTAACTGGTTATTCAGTGAGACACCAGGTGAAATTCATGCCTTCCTTACTCTGGTGAAGATTTCCTTGACACAGAAAGGACAAATCTCAGCATCCTCCTGAACCTGAGCTGAAACTGTGCTCAACATATTTATGAGCAATTCAGCTCCTCATTTATAAAACTAAAAGCATATTCATGCATGCAACATTCGGTTTTCATAGCAGGACTTGTATTTTCAAAGCTGATATAAAGACTCTGTTCAGATTCTCCAGGCCAAGTGAAAACACAGAACAAAAAACAGGAAAAACCTTCCCTTAGGTCCATATCCAGCCAGCTTGTTAAGGGTATTTAAGCTATAAACAAGTCACAACAACCAAAATCTCTGCGGAAATGTTGTAGGGAGGGGTTTTTTTTCATCCCAGAGCTGCTATTTTTTAATCACTGTGCAAGAGTTGGATGGGTCAGTGGATGGGCGTGAGGTGAAGTCCTGGGTTCTTTGAGAAGGCAAAGAAAGAATGATGAAGCTGTCAGCAAACCCATGTAAAACTCTGGGAGTTAATGGAGCTGCGCTGGCTTTTACTGGGCTGTAGAGGAGGTCACAAAGGCCTGCAAAGCCAAGAATTCAGGCACAGATTTACACATTTTAGTGACTCAGCCACGCTGATAGAGGAGGAAACCCAACCTGAACCAAATCAGAGCCAAGGCCAACAGCATCGCTTGGTAATTGTCCTAAATTTTGGTGTTGATGCTCTGAAAAATCACTTCAGCTCCCAGCACTCCCTGAGGGGTTGGGAATGTCCGGGTGAAATCTGATACACACAGGCTAAGAATGAGGAAACAAATATAGATGGTAGGTTACTTACATGCTAAAACAGCTTTTGAGGCATCAGAGGCAGTAAAATGTGCAACCCTTTGTAAATCAGCAACTGCTGAGGTGCAGAAGGTTCTTTGCTGTCCCAGAAGAACCCGATTAATTTGTGTAGCCCTCATCAGATCTGCTCTTTGGGTCTGTTTTGCCTAATTTAGGGCAAAAATAGTGTTCCTTGAGTGTGGTCCCAGCACCCAGCCCTGGGGTGGCTCTGCTCTTGCAGGTGATGCTTCCAGGAGTTTCCCTCCTGTGAAATGGAATCGTTCCCACTTCCCTCTTGCCTTTTGGATTTTAAACTTTGCCAAGAATACAATAAACTGAGCTGCTCTTAGAAGGTATTTGAAGGCATCAGGAATTATGCCTTTATTGAAACTAAATATGAGTGATTTGTCCCTGCTGAATCCAGGGTACAACCTGCTACAGCATTTCTAGGAGCTTATAATTATTATTATTTCCATTCTGTATGGATCTTAATTGTAAATCTGCCAATGAATTTCCTTTAGCATTGCACTTGCCTGCCTGGATGAGTTTGGAATTTATTATTTCAATTTTATTCCCTCCACTTTTTTTGTAGGAAATATTTGGTGTTCTTTAGTGAAAGAGCTCATGCTGAATTTACAGCCCTTCCTCCATCAATAAATTCAGAAAAATCAAATTATTGTTCGGCATAAAACCCCCAAATACTATATTATTAAAGTACATTTTGAGACAAGGCATCATCTTGGTTTATGAGAAGCAGTTCAATGCTAGACTGGTGTTAGAGCCTTGTCTGAGACACTTGGAGTAATTATTTTTTTTAAAAGATTGTGAAGGGACAAAAGTAACTACTAGTGACTATTTTTACTACAATAACTTGGTTCTGCTTGTGTTATTTTCATGTTTAAATGTGGAATCACTCCGAAATTACCCAAATTGAGGCATTTTATGTAAAATCTTATAATCCCTGTATGATGGAATGAACAGCAGGATGGAAATCCAGGGTAGGCTCAACAATCACCCTTTGCTTTGGTTTGGAACTTGTGGTCTGTCAGATCCATCCTGAAGCTCCCCAAGATAAACCTGTGGCTTAAAAGGCAGCTGAATTTTAAGCACAGACTAAAAATTATGTACTAAGGTTTTCTAGAGGGCATTGGAAGGGCCTGCATTCATTCCTTCAGTCCTGATGAGAACCTTTGTGGTGGGGAATCCATTTCCTAAAAGACTCCACAAAAGCTCAGTGGACTTGGAATTGTCAATAATCAAGAAGAAAACCAAACCATTAAAAATTTGAGGCTAAAAAAAAATAATAAAAAAATCGTTTGGAAAACAAAGGAGTGATTTGTTAATTTGAGCCCTTCTGAATTTCCATCTATTCAGGAAACTCTGCAAAAGACTCGAGTCCAATATCAATCCTAAGGAGATTAAATACTTAAGCATTATACTGTCCTCCAAATTAAGGAAGTTGTATAAGCTTAATTTCCAGAGGAATCTAAATGTGATTAAACAGGATATGCCATGATTAAATATCTTGCTGCTATCCATTTCTGGGTGGATTAACTCTGTTAAAATGAACTCTTCCACAATATTTGTTTCAGATATCTCCCTGGGTGGTTTTTTTTGTGTGTGTGTTCTAGACGCTTGCCTATATTTTGATCGTTTTGCATGGAAAATAAGAAGTCTAAAAGCACAAATAGTGCAGGAATTTACAAGTCTGAGGAGCTTCCAGTATTCCAGCCCTCTGGAAGCTGCATTTATTTATGGAGGAACCTGCTCCATACTCTGAAGCTGGGGCTTCTCACATGCCACCTTTGAAGGTTGCTAATGCTGGATTGTCCAGAAAAAACCTTTCCAAAAATCCTCTACCCATCACTCCCAGCTCTCACAAAACTGATTTCCTTTCTTTGTGTCTGATATCTCTAAATGGGCAAGCCAGTATTTTTGTAAGAATTAAGAGGCAGTTTCACCTCACATGGAGAGCCAAAAGATTTCTTGGTGATTTCTGTGAGTATTTCCCTACACTTTACAAAGGTATTGAACCTTAATTTACTCTGGGAACTGGTGAATATTGGAAATGCTAATTTCAGGTAATTTATTGTCAGGAGATTGTGAGGGATTAACTGAGGTCTCCAGCCCCTAATATTCCTTAAATAAGTGCATTTTTGTGGGAGTTTTCACTGGCCACAAGGAAGATTTCAGGAGCATTGTATCCTTTCAGAATTGCAAAAGATTGCAGAGTAGAAAAAGTTCCCTTTTAAATAAGATTTTAAATAATATTTTTAGCTTTTAACTGTTGCCTGAAAGAGGCACAAGAGGTCCAGCCCTTGTGGGATCTGTTCCAGCTGCTTGTGGAACTTCCCACTCCACTCCTGCAGGCTGTTGTGAGCGTTACATTTTACATCTGTGAATTCTTTCTTCAGCTGCAGGCTTTTTCCCCTGGCAAACCTCACTTCTTCTTCCTCTGACATTAGATCTGGGATTTGCTGGATGTAAAAGGGAGGTGAAAGTGCCTTAACCTGCAGCTGGCAGCAGTTAGGGGGAGCGTTTCCAGGAGGATGGAGGGAAACTTGGAGTAAATCACACACAGACTCACAGAAACCCCCTCAAACCTGCATTGAGAGGGAGCAGCATCCCCCCCCACCCAGGATGGAAGATCAAACTCATGTCTAATTCACCACAAAAATTTCAGGAAGGCTCCTGCTGTGCTTCCACACGGATCAATAAGGGATGGTGTGTGCTTTTTGTCTACCTACCCTGTCCCACTGCTCCGGAGTCTGAGACTTGCAGGAACCGAGGAACCATTTACCAGTTTCTTTAACCTGCAAATATATTAATGGCTGCCGTTTTTATACCCTCATTATCCATTTATTGCGAGGTGAACCACTCTGAGTTCATTAGGATAAGCTGTCTAAACCATTGCTGAGCTTCTGCTGATGCTTTAATGGCTTTTGTTGAGTTCATCCATTATCCTTGGTGCTCTATAAACATGAGTTCCCTCAGTAGAACTCCCTCCTGCTCTCTCTGCCCCTGCCCTGATGTCTCTGTGTGTGTATTTGGCTGATTTGCCAGCTCTGCTTTCAGCTGGCCTAATGGCTAAATCAGACACAGATCTGAGGGGTTGAAGCCACAGTTTTGTTCTTCCATTTAAAGCCAGTTCAATTCGAATAAACATCAAATCTACCTGACTGCATCTGCTTGTCAAGTAGGTGAATGTCTAAAATCCAGAGCCTTCCACATATGAATTCCTGAGATTCAAAATCAGCAGTTTGGGCAGCAGCCTTTAAAAAACTCCCTTGGCACAAGGACTGTACAACAGAACTGTGGAAAATACAGAAAAAAAAAATAACAATTTCAAAGAATGAGATACTATCACACTTTATACTATCCTTCACTCCCCCAGTCCTCTCCCAGCAGGAGCAGATTGCTCACAGAAATGCCATCTCATCGGAGTGAAAGTAAATAATGCTCTCTTCTCCAAGTTTCTTACCCCAAATGCCAGCATCAGGTCACCAGCAGCAAAGTGCCCCCAGCACCTGCTGCCAGTGAATGAAAGGTCTGTCAGCAACCAAGTTAGCACCACTGCTGATCTGATTTGGGGTGAAGCACCAGCTCTAGCCCCGAGCAGCAGGGCCCAGTTTAATGTCACCACTTCAGCTCAGTCCACTATTACAAGTTTCTCAGTACAGTACAAAACAAGCCCTGCAGAAAGGCAGTGGCAGCAGCAATCTGTCAGCTATTTACTGAGCCTTTCCCTAATTCCCTCCCTCGCTGCTGTCCCCAGCATCTGTCTGTGGAATATGGGCTTGGGCTCTGCTGTACTTGTGGCTTCTCTCCCTGTTTATCCTATAGAAAGAGGTTTTCTCAGCTCCCAGGCTTCCTTTGCATGCTGAGCACTCCCTGATTTCTAAAAGAACTACTGAGATCAAGCTGGGGAAAAAAAAAACCAACCCTGAGTTTGTTTCTGTGTACAAAAAGGTGCTCCTTGGTGGCTGTGCAAACGTGGATGTGCAGCCTGGCTCACCTGAGCACCTTGTTGCTTACACCTACTATGGCAGGATCAGGAAGCACATCCTCAAAATGGACATTTCATGGTGATTCAATTGAAGTTAGGAGCTGAAAGTGTTGTTTTTATGTGGAATGTGCAGAGTCCTAAATAACCAAAAGAGAGATGGGGCTGATCTGGGTAAACATGATTTTTCAGCCCTTACCTGAGACAGCTGTCAAATGGCAAAAGGATCTATTGGCAATATGACCACTGTTGAGTTAGCTACAATATTCTCTCTCCCTATAATTTTCCTTTTCACCTGCCAAACACACCCATTTATATGCTTATATCCTGTTATTATATAAAATCAGGATGACAAATTGTATGTCTGCGGCCCTCTTTGTTCCCATTCTCCAGCCCAGTGAGCATTCCTGGTGTACATCAGTTTTATGTGAATGTAGGATGTTTGGGGTTTGTGAAAAATGTTGCTCTGCATGATTCATTTTACTGCAGCTAATGCCAGGGAAAAAAAAATACACACAACACCTCTATTGAAAATTATAGCCTGCTTCTTGGACTTTGCACATATATTTCTTTTGTCTGCTTGTTCTTTTGTTTAAGCCACTATCCAGGTGGAATAATCAGGTCTCTGCAAGCAGGAGCCTATCAGCTCTGGCATTATAGATCAAGGTTTCCAAGCATCACTCACTCGTGTCAGCGCAGGGGGTTTGTGCCTGGTTTATTTTCAGATTTCCAAAGCTGCGCCCATTCAGGGGCTGCTTTGGAGTGGAGATGGGGCACAGGGTGGGCTCTGAGAAGGAGGCAGAGCAGGGTCCTTCCAGTTCATCCTTTCCCAGTGCCAAGGGAGGTGCTGATGCCCTCAGCCTGAGCTCACACACAGGAGCAGCTGTAAAAAAGCAGAGATGAAACCTTGGTTCCACTCGCGTCAGGCATAAAACTCTCATTGACTCCAGCGGGGCCAGGATTTTATTTGTGATATGAATTTTCTCTGTCAGACAATTTAAAGATGCTTTTATGAGGAAAGGAATCTCGCCATCTGAAATAGCATGTTTGCAATTCGGGAAATCTCTGACATATGTTTTAAGAGTGTGTCATATTTCCTACCAGGAGACTTTACGATCCCATAGCTTTGTGGGGAGATACCTTTGCAGGGGCTGTGATAAAGCAGCTGAGCTATTCAGTGATGATGCTGGAGGTCATTTTAAAGTTACAACTTTTTCTTTTTTAACCAGCTTCCTAAAGTTCCTCGTGGTGTTTAAGTACAAAATAACCCCAAACTTGTCGGTGTTTTACTTTGGGCCTCTTTCAGTCAGATTTGGTGCTGAGAAAAGCTGTACTTGGCTTTTTCATTTTCACAGAATTCCAGAATGGTTTGGGTTGGAATGGGCATTCAAGATCTTGTTCCATGTCCCTGCCATGTCCCTGACACCTCCCACTCTCCCAGGCTGCTCCAAGCCCCAATGTCCAGCCTGGCCTTGGGCACTGCCAGGGATCCAGGGGCAGCCACAGCTGCTCTGGGCACCCTGTGCCAGGGCCTGCCCACCCTCCCAGGGAACAATTTCTTCCTAATATCCAAGTTAAACCTACTTTCATTCAGTTTGAAGCCATTTTCCCTCATCCTGTCACTATAATTCCCAATGATTGTCGTGAATTTCTTGATTTTACTTTATGACTTCAATAACACACCAAGGAGCTGATCCAAAAGCCTTGCACAGCAATAGGTGGATTTCCCTTTGTTTTCAGAGGAGCCTGAATCACTAACATGAAGAATAAATGGTTTTTATTTTGTTGTTTGCAAGAACCACACATACTCGTGTGCTGCTGCTACATCTGTCTCTAATTGAAAAGAACCCACTTTACACCAGCTTTGCTTCTTTGCAAAGTTCCTCTGTCATATTCCAAGTGTGCAGTTATCAGCAGAATCCCATGCAGGATTTTGTGGGAACATGGTCCCTATCTCGTGTCCCTGCTCTCAGTGAGTTTAGCACAAAGTATAACCCTATTAAAATTACAATGCATTTATCACCTCGCTCAGTTCAAAGAACTCACGAGCTGCAAAGAATTTAATTAAAACATAATGATTTAATAGGCAGGCTCCATCTATTGTTTACTCAGGAGGTTGAGTTTCTGTTTAAAATTAGGTCCCAAATTTAATTTAGGCTTCCACCAACCTTGTCATAGAAATGAGACTCCTGGAGAATGAAGTGAGTTGCAGACAGTGAGAGTGGGTTCCTTCCTCTTGCACAGAATGTTTGGAAACCTGAAGATGATGGTGTCTGTATGTCTTTCCTATGAGGATCATGAGGAAAAAAGAAGGCACTGAGGAACAAAGTGCTTTTTTTTATAGGATCATGGAATGGTTTGGGTGGGAAGTGACCTTAAATCTCATTTCATTCCACCCCCTGCCACCTTCTGCTATCCCAGGTTGCTCCAAGCCCTGTCCAACACATCCTTCTTGCACCCAAATATCCACAAAGATATTTTCTCACCTGCTCACCAGCACCACTGAGGTTGCTATAACCCTGTCCACAGTTGCATTTCCATAATTTCATTTATCAGTTATGCAGGGCAGCCAGGACTGGGCAGCCCCAGGCCTGCAGGAGCTTGGCATGGCCCAGGGATTGGGGGCAACGTGTTTCACACTCTCCTCTTTACAAGACAAATCTGTCTTGATCCAGATGGATCTTGGTGTGACTCAAGCAAGATTTTGTACAAGACTTCTATAAAGAGAAAAAAATGTACAAATCCTGCCACAAAATGCATGATTTAATGTATATATAAGAAAAGGCACCGTGCCAGGTTCTCAGTTTCTGTCACAGTTTTAATGAAAAGTGATTTCAGCATTTGAAAAACCTCAAAAGCTGTCCCAGCCAAATGCCATGTTTCTATATATTTTCTGAGCTATACATCTAAATTTGAGTAGGATATTCCTTACTTCAGTTGATAAAAGACAGCATTTAATAATTCCTTACTATGAAATTAATTCTTATTTATTATAGCCATAGATAGCCAATAAAACGTTTTAGGGAAATTTCCTCTACGTAGCAGAATGATCCATGGGGAAAAAGATCTTAATTCAGTTTCTCTGCACAAACCTGTTATGTACTCCCTGCTAATGCACTGCAATCTTAATTCAGTGGATCCAGCAGGCTGCTTGGATAGTCAGGACATGTGTTTTCTCATCAGAGATCCCAGCTCTAACATCCACACCTTGACTCTTAGCAGAAAATTGAAGCTGGAATGCCTGCTGTGTTTTGCATATCAGTAACCCAGATTATTCAAATTCCCAGCTCTGCAGCCACCGGTGCCCATCTGGTTTTGGAAAATTGAGGATTCTGCCCTCGGAGCAGGGAAGGTTCTGCTCTGGCTCCTTTGGGCTCTGTCGGCCCCACCCGTGCTGGGAGTGCTCCTGGGGGCTGTGGAGAGCCCTTGGCTGGTGGTGCGGAGGTGGCCCAGCAGCCACACCTCCAGTCTGTGCCACATTTGGGGCTGTCTTTGGGGTAAGAGACTCTTTTTTTTTCAGGTTCAAAAAGCACCAGTCCCATTTTTTTATCCATAAGCTTGGCTGGTGACCTCACAGCCACCAAGTAGCTGGTCCTGAGCACCGTGTCCTTCCCAGGCACTTCCAACACCCACAGGCTCAGGTGTAAAATTTTCTGTCACCAGTGGGATTTCACCACTGCCTGTAGGGTTTAACTGTGAGTTTAGCAGAGCTTGGCCAGGTCCTGCTGCCTCAGCCTTGGTGGGCCCTGCTCTGCTGAGAACTGCAGCCTGTTCCTGCTGAGCAGAGCCATGAATTATTGACATTGCCTTCATATAGCAGCTTATTGACTACAGCATTGTAAAGCACCCTATTAATGTTTTAAGCATTTCGCTTTATTTTAATACAAGTAAATTATTTAGGAAATGTTAAAATGCTTTATGCTTTGACTAATGAGAGTGAAAAGTGTACACAGCATCTTGTTTTAATTGGATGTTTACCCTATCCTGTAGAAATCAGGCATTTATTATTTCATCCTTAATTAACTGCGCGTGCAATCCCTGATGGATAGACGTTCAGTCTTTTTCCACGTGGTCGAGTCATTAAGAGGCATAAACGTGCAGATTAATATTGTTGGGAAGTATGAAATCATTCTGCTCTTCAGATTCCTTGGTTGCCCTGTCAAGACCCAGTGACTCCACACAGTGATGTGTTGGTTGCCCGAATTAACGCGATGGCAGTACGTGAAATTTGGGATCGTGTAAATTGATTCAAGGGGTGCCAAACCCAGCCAGCCTGAAACCAGGGATGGCTTTGAGCGTCTCTTTTACCTTTGTTAGCACAGCAATAGTCTGCAAGATCATTTCTGTTGTGCCATAGTGCATTAGGGCCATTTTTAGGAATGGTGTGTGTGGACTTAGGGATGTTTGTGGTGTTTCAGCGTTCTCCTGATTGCCTTTTGGGATGAGGATGTGGAGCAGCTGTTTTTGTTCTAAACCGTGTCCTTGCATGACAAAGAGGACACACAGAGACGGGATAAAGGGCCTAGCAGCAAACTCAATTTTGTTTTATCTCCCACCTCACCACTGGAGGTTTTCTTTAGAGAAATCAAACTTAAATTTGCGAAAAACAGCAGAATCACCCAAAAAAATCAGTGCCTCCCCTATTCTGAGGACAAGGCAGCCCCTGGCTTGAGGCAAAACTCACTTTTGGCTCAAGCTTGTTGTTATTTCTCTTCCCCCTGTTTTCAAATTGTGTCGTGGCTCAGGAAAGTCCTGATTAACAAAGATTTAAGCTGATGCCTGATCCTGAGCCATGGCAATTTGGGAGTCAGGAGCAGCTGAGTGCTGAGAGTGTTTGAGGCCAGGCCTTTGACAGACAAGCCATGTAATGTGCTGTACTGTCGTACCAGAGCAAAGGAGCCCTGGCTGATGACTCCGGGAAAAAGAGAGCTATAAAAGAGCAGGCAGCAGATTCTTCCCTATGAATATTTGATCAGCCAGCTGTTGTGGCTGAGCTTTCTTACAATGGTCATGTTTTCTTCTAAAATAAAGCACTTCAGGCTCCACTTGGAGCAGAGGCAGATTAGCAGGAGCACGTTCCCAGCCAAGGAGGAGGCGATTCAGGGAAAGGAAACGTGCAGACACCAGGGGAAGGTGTCAGTGAGGGAGAACTGCTGGGGGAGCATCCTTAGACTGTGAGGATGAGGATGGCAGGTGGCTTCCACAGAAAACCAGTGGTGGCCCACGCACATAATGGGATGGGGTTGTGTGGATTTTTATTTGAATAGGATTTTAATAGAATTCCAAGTTGGTGTGGGTAGGAAGAGACCTTCAAGCCCATCCAGTGCCACCCCTGCCATGGCAGGGACACCTCCCACTGTCCCAGGCTGCTCCAAGCCCCAATGTCCAACCTGGCCTTGGGCACTGCCAGGGATCCAGGGGCAGCCCCAGCTGCTCTGGGCACCCTGTGCCAGGGCCTGCCCACCCTCCCAGGGAAGAATCCCTCCCCAGTATCCCATCTAAACTTACTCTTTTCCAGTGTGAAGCCATTCTCCCCTGTCCTGTCCCTCCATCCCTTGTCCCCAGTCCCTCTCCAGCTCTCCTGGAGCCCCTTTAGGCCCTGGAAGGGGCTCTGAGCTCTCCAAGCCTGGCTCCAGAGCAGAGGGGCTCCTCCCTGAACACCAAAAGCAGAACGGATAAAGCGAAGTGCTCTGATTTTCCAGCCATTAATCACCACCCCATCAGATCACTCGGTGCCAGGCCATGATCAGATGAAGTGGAGGTCAAGGAAGTAACAGGAATTCCACAATGTTGGGTCACAGAAATGAAAGAAAATTACTCTTTCCCAGCCCGGAATATCACAGCAATTTTCTTGGCACCATCCTTCAAAAAGGCTTTCCCAGGTACCACACAGGCTCCATAAAACAATTAGAAGAGTGCAAACAAACCCCATCACTGGTGAGCTAATTACCCTTCAGGCTCCTGATCTTTTGAGTTGCCTTTGAGGTGCAAAATTGAGGCTTGGGAGTGAATTCCTGCCTCCTTGTGCTGTAGGAAATGTCTATTTATCGATGCACCTTTTACCTTGTGTGAAAATTGTAAATGCACAACTTCTTGTCTGGAACCAGTTCTGTCCCCGTGGTAGCTGAGTTTTAGAAGTTTCCCAGATATTTCCAAATATTCTACTTTTTCTTTTCTGTGGAAAAATACATTTCTTCTCATGAGTAGTTATGAAATATGCTATTAGCCCAGACAGCATTGTTGGCAATAAGGCCTCCTGCTGAGGTTTCAGCACGAGTTTGATAGGAAGAAATGCATCCCTGTGATAAAGGCTAAAGTAAAAAGCTACATGGAGTGTTTAGCTCGGAAAGAGAGCACAGATATTTCAGTGCTGGCGATCTGTTTATTCCAGAGGTAAAGCTGGAAAAACCCTGCACTAAACAGTGATGGTGTGGGATAAACCTGGCTGCTCCTTTCATGCTTTCCAGCAGGAAAAAAGGGGGATTTCTTGAGGCCTGTCTTAGAAGAGGTTGAAGCAAAAATGTTTCCAATTAAATATTAAGCAGAAAGAGGGGAAATTTAAGTTGGATGTTGGGAGGGAATTTTTCCCTGTGAGGGTGGGGAGGGGCTGGAATTCCCAGAGAAGCTGGGGCTGCCCCTGGATCCCTGGAAGAGTCCAAGGCCAGATTGGATCAGCCTGGGATAGTGGAAGATGTCCCTGCCCACCCTGGCAGAGGATGATTAAGATCCCTCCAACCCACGCCAGTCTGAGATTCTCTGATATTTCTGCTCATTTCATTTGCATTTCAGGACTTTTGATTCCTCTCATGCCCCTGGATTCATTGCTTCCCTGCCTCTGCACATTCCGTGGGTAAATTAGCCTGAAAATGCACTAATTGTGCATGAACCCTTCCTGTGGCCCTCTCTCATCCTGCTCTGTTCCTGTTGTGTGAGAGGCAGGGAGACATCCAGCTTTCAGTATCACTCCTAACTCGTTTTTACACCCTTGTAAAGCTGCTGAAGAATAAAGAATCACAGTTCTGTTCTGTATTAGCCCTTTGCAGGCAGCTCCTCCAAGCAGGATTCCATGCTATAGATATCATGGAAAAGGTGCCAAGAGGGAAACTGTTCCCTCTTTACAGATGGAAATAAAAGTCATGCTCAGCTGGGATGAGCTCATCTCTCCTGTGCTGTTTTTTGGGGGGTTTTCCTCCAAAATGTAGGTTTATTGTTTGAACTCTCTTCCAGAGTTGAGCTCCTTTCCTCCTAATCCAAAAAATAACATCCAGGAGTTCTCTGTGGCCAGAACCTTTCCTGATCGCACCCAGGCAACTTCTCAAAGAGCTTTCCTGTTTGTTTTCAGAAATATTGAAAAATGGGGACGTAAAGAAAAGAACATATTAACTATTTTTATCACTTAAGCCATTTCAGCCCAAACTGTCTTTTTGGAGATGAAAACCCAGCAGTCGAGATAGAGATAGATGAGGGAAAAAAACCTATCCCACAGCAATTCCTTATGTCTTGAGATGTCAACAAGTTTATCATCCCTACGGGGGATGAAGTGCCCTGAAATAAGAAGGGAAAAGTGTTCCTCCAAAGAGTCACGGAATTATGGCTGAGGTGCTTAATCAAGATCACTGCAAATGCAGGTAGAGGGGTCTCAAAAAGCCATTTATTTCATATCCCAGAGATAGGATTAACCACGTCATCCCTGTCCTTAGCAATTTCCACTGATAGAGATCCCACAGCTTGAGAATGGAAATACTGCATTGCTTAATGGGTTTTCCTGTTAAAATGTTTTTTTTTTTTCTTTTCCTTGTGTTCATCCTTCATCTTTCTCCCAGATATTTCTGTGGCAGAGTGAAGACGTTGTCTTTGAAGTCTGTCAGTGCCTTAAGTCTGTTCTTCCTTATTTACACCACAGCAATACCAGGTTTCTAGTTAGAAATGTCATTTTAGATTGATGAAATTGGTAAAATCCTCCACTGTGGATCTGTTTTTTTTCCTGTTTCCTTATAGGTGCTTATATACATAAACCAAAAAAAAAAGAGAAGGGAACATATACATATATTTATAGCAACATACACACACAAAGATTTAATTATTTATATGGTGAAGACACCCAATTGTGTTCATTATAATGTCATTTTCAGGAGCTATTTTTACATCAGCCATATGGAGCTGTGAGGGGTGGCTGAGCTGGCGGCGTTGTTCACAGTTTACCATGGAAGTGCTGCAGATTCTGTGTTTTACAGAAAAAAACTGGGGGGAGGCAGGGCAGAGCTCCTGGCTGGTGCCCCTTTGGGCAGGACAGAGGGATGGGACAGAGGGGAGGACAGCATCCATGGATGAGACAGAGGGAAAAGTCCTTGGAAAACTCTCTGGGTGTGCTGGCAGGAGGCTCGTGCAGATGTGACAGAAGGAGTCTGGGTTTTGTAGGGCCTGGGACGGGATCCTGTGGGGCTGGGTGGAGGTAGAAGCTGTGAAACTGCTGGGCGGCAAGGCAGGGCTTGCAGGGAATCAGCAGGATCCCGCTCAGCGCTCTGGATGTTCCCCAGTTAAAGAACTCCTCGCTGCTCTCTGGAAAATAACCAGTTTTCTGTGCCTGGCCCCTCAGCACCCCGAGCATTTATCAGGAGTCCCTCAGGAGCTGTTCCCCCCTAGAACACCTGATAAATGCCACCATTATCACCTCGCGTCCCCTGCCTGTGTCCCCCACAAATCACGGTGACACGAGCGAGCCCAGCGCCCTCGCCCTGCTCACCCCGGGGCTCGCCAGCTCAGGTATGAGGAATTTGGGTGATCACATGCAAAGAAAACCCTAATCCAGCATCTCCCAAATTACCGGGGGGTGATGGATGGGCGTTTGTGAGAGCTGGGAGGGAAAGGCTGCCTGTTGTGTCCTCTGAGCTGTTTGCTCCTCTCTTTCCTGAGATGGCCAACGCCAGGAAGAACATAAAAGAGACAATCCCTTGGCTTTGAAAAATGGAGCAGCAAGAAATGCTCTAAGGCAGTATTTAGGCTGTGGGATTGTGCAGCATCTCCTTTCCCTCTCAGCTGCCCTGCCCAGGATTTGGCCAGAGCAATCCCAGTTCTGGGAGGGCTCAGCTCTGGGGTGTAAAGGATTCAAGTACTGGAACGTATCAACACCTCTGCTCATTTGTCATGATAAAGAAGGGGGGTTTTGCCTTCCTTCCCAAACACAGCATTTCACATAACCTAAAGATTCTGTAACTGTATTACTGTGCACGATTCCATGGTTAAATCACAGAATAACCTGAGTTGGAAGGATCAGAGTCCAGCCCCTGGCCCTGCACAGACACCCCAACAACCCCACCCTGGGCATCCCTGGCAGCGCTGCCCAAACGCTCCTGGAGCTCTGGCAGCCTCGGGGCCGTGCCCATTCCCTGGGGAGCCTGGGCAGTGCCCAGCACCCTCTGGGGGAAGAACCTTTCCTATAATCCAACCTAACCCTGCCCTGGCACAGCTCCAGCCGTTCCCTCTGTCCCTGGTCACCACAGAGCAGAGATCAGTGTCCTCTTCCCCTTATGAGAAGCTGGAACTGTGATAGGTCTCCCATCAGTCTCTCCAGCTGGACAGACCAAGTGCCCTCAGACCACGAATCTCCACAGGCAGGAGGTTTTTCTACCTCACAAAGTTTTCTCAGGCAGAAAGATCACAGCCTGCTCGCCTTGCCAGACATTTTCTGGTTTAATGTGAAAAAGGTGGCTCTGACTGAGTGAGATGAGACAAATCCCAGCGTGATCCTTACAAGCCATAGATCTTGGTTCCTCAGTGAAGCTCCTTCCTCCTCATCTTCCTTTCCCTTGGCTCTTGGGGGTTGCTGTGAGTGCCCCCACGAGGGGACACACCAGGGCCAAGCTGCTCCTGGGGCTGCCACACCACTCCTTCCCCTCCGAGCAGCCTTCGGGAACCTTAAACTGATTTTAACAGTGCCTGTGCATCCTTTTTGAAGGAGAAAATGCATCAGAGCATGTTTTACATGGCGAGCCGAGCCGAGCACAGACACAGCTCCAGACAAAGGAAATGAATGCTTTGTTTATGACAGATTTCTGTTTTTATTCCCAAGGTTCAGAAGTAAATTACTACAAAAATGCAGACAGAACCTGCGATGTTTGGCTCGACATTATTCATCCAGCAATCTGGGAGCTGCAGATCAGTGTGTGAGAGACAGCAGCTAAAATATGGGGCTGCTCCAGCCCCTTCTGCTCTGGTGTAAATCAAGAGTAACTCTCAGTGAAACCAATGGAGCGTAAAATTGGTGTAAGTGAGAATCAGTACTATCTCCTGTACCTATACGTCAGGGAAACTATTTGTTTTAAGTGTTTATAGACCCTGCTAGCCTAAATTGCTTATTTTCTTACACATTAAAAAGATCAAAGGTAGCCAGAGTAATTTTCTAGCACGAGTAAAACAAACATGTATATTTATTGCCGCATAACTTGCAGGAGTCACACTCTCGTTGAGTCTGAAGCCAAAAATAGTGATTGATTTTTTTTTTCCTGGGTTTAATAAAAGGCATCGCAGCGCTCTATGAAAACACGCATTCATTTGATTTGATTGGCACCTTCAATTTTGGATGTATATTCTGACTAATGGAATGAATATTGCAATGCACGAATCAATTATATTTGTTCAGTTGTCAGGTTTGTGAGGTGAGAACTGTTTAAATTATATATCATCCAGCTGTCTATGCATTAGGTTGTCTTTACACACGATACTATCATCAATACATTTGTTTTAATGAGGAGCTTATCAGCACCCCCAGCTCATCTCTCACCCACTGCTATTTAGGGAAGCAATGGAGTTTTATCCTCAAAATAAAACATTCCTCACTTCAACACCAGGAGAATACAGCTGATGAAGAAAGAGTTGCTGCTGTAATTAACATCACTTATCGTTATTGAAATCACTGGTTTGCAGTCCTTACTATTTATATTTTCACAGAGCATTTTGCCCTGGATTTTAGGCAATATTCTCAAAATACTCAAATCTTAATGCAGGATTAAGGGGGTTAATCTCTAAAATTATTTCAGTATGGACTTAAAGCACCCGAGCAATCATTTTGTGATAGAATTCAGCAAAGGGATGGCTCTTTGAGGAATCAGTACCAGGAAAAATATTGCAAACTCCTATTTGCTATGATTTTCCCCTTTCTTGACCTTTCCTATAATTTAGTAATTTGATACTTATTAAGTTTTTAGAAAGAATTATCTGGTGAAAGAAGAATTGGCTGCAAAACTCATTAGACAACCAAAGAATCCATGTTTCCTTATAAAAAAGGGAAAGGATACATCAAGTGGGATTTTGTAGTAGTACTCAATATTTTTATTAATTATATAAATGGTTGAATACAAAGCTTCTAAATTTGTGAATTTGGAAGAACTGGGATACAAAAAGCTGAATTTCAGATTGCCTTGATTTCATATGTGGTAGTGAAGCCTTAATTTTCTGAAATTGTATTATGGCCTGTATGTATTTAATACATTTCTGGGGGGTTTTTTTTGCAGATTACATTAACCATTTGTGATATGCAAATAATGAAAATGGCAAAATCATCACAAATCAGTGCAAGAAATAAATATTTTCAAGAAGCTGGGTGAGTTCTCAGTTTCGCAATTTGAGTTACTTCAGAGATTTGCAAAGGATTTAAAGAACTGAATTTGGTAGAAATAGGGTGAATTTTTGTTTGTTTGACCAGTAAGTTTGAAAAGAGTTGGAAAAGTCTGTTGGAAGTTGGAACTAGATGGTCTTTAAGGTCCTCTCCACCTTTATCACAGAGCACTTAGAATTTACAGATCAGAGCACTTATTGCACCTAAAAGATCAGGAAACAAGAAAGGAAATTAACATTCTCTGGAAATTAACATTCTCTGGAAATTAACATTCTCTAAGGGCCCAGGCTGGAGCTGTGTCCCCTTTCCTTCAGTCCCATGTCACCATCCCTCTGTCCCTGTCACTAAATCCAGCCAGAACATTCAGTCAAGGTTGTGACAATGTTCTCCATGGGGCTGGGAACAACTGAAATAGATCATTCCTAGAGTGCAAACTGTCCTGCTTCTGGCTGCCAGCAGCCTCTAATTCCCAGCAAAAAGGAGGGATATTTCCATGGGAGCACGTTCTCCTGCTGGCTGGAGACCCTGGCAGTGCATTTTCCCAGGTTTTGTTCTGGTCTCCATCAGAGAGAGGACAGGACATGGGGGAGATTGGCCCCTTGGTGATTCCTGTGCTCTGAACCAGATCCAGAGCCATTTTTCCAGCCAGAAAACGGCTGCACTGTGAGTTCAGGGATCCCTTGGCAGGATCCAGATCCACTCACAGAGAAGGTGACAGGATGGGGACCGAGCCCTGCCTCCGTGGCACTTGCTCCATCCACTCAGCACCTCCCAAGCACAGCATCAAATGGAGCCCGTGTTCTCTGTTCCCTGGGAATCAGTGTTTTCCAGGGAGTTCAGGGCAGCAATGTCCGTGTGCTGTGCCACCAGCCGCTCGTTTTAACTCTGCTGGAAGTCTGAGGAAATGTTCTTTTCTGAGGCACGGGCTGGTGTCTGAACTCAGCCTGCTCCGTGGTCAGGAATGTTAATTCACACACGTGACAGAGTTCTGGGACTGATTCAAAGCCGTTCCTAAACCTGCAGGTGCCCAAGAGAAATGAAGTGATGTTTGTGGAGGAGAAAATATGCAGGAATTATACTGGAAATACCTTTTTTTGTAACACTGACACTTTTTCACATTGGGAGCTCACGAATGGAAGAGGAACATTCATCTGTCTTGAGTTTGAGGGGCTTTTTTTCACTCACGTGGTGTTCTTGACAGTATTCTCATGGTACTAATTTGTTACTTTTAATGATAATTCTCTGTCCACGCGAGAACAGGCATTGATCACACCCAGACACACACACACATACACTGCTCTCGCCTGCATCAAATATTTATGCATCATTATTGGCATTAGGGATATCTGAAACCCAAATTTGTGGGAGGCAATTTTGCAGAAAATGAAATTATGGAATATTTATTCACCCAGTAAGCTGCCCCGAGTCTGTGTCTCCTGCAGAATTAGGGAGTTATTTATTTATGAGCTGCTCTCCTGCTCTCTCCCTTAAAGAGAACCCAGGTTGAACAGGATGTTTGTTTACAAATTGGCCAGAGAGAGCATTGTTCTCAGCTTGATTTGCAATGACTAATGAGCAACATAATTTTTAATCATAGCTTTCCCAGCCTGCCACGCTGACAGGCACGTCCTGCCTGCGTTCCACTCTTCGTGGATGCTAACGAGGGAACAAAAGCTGTGGGAGAAAGATCAGTGTACCAGGAGAGAATAAGACTTTTCCAGCGAGCGAGTGCCAAGGGAGCATTTTTCATTTAGGGTTTTCTGGGATGTGTTTGTAGCGTGTGTGCAGAAAACGCGGCTCCTCAGGTCGGGCTGCGGAAGGAAATCAGTTTGTCTGTGCTAATGAATCAAAGCCTGGCAGTCACCAGGGGTAAATAGAGCATGAGATCTCGGCACTGGGAGTTCTGCAGGACAGCTCCGACGACACCCCTGCCTCGACAGCGGGGAAGGCTGGAAGCAAATTGACGCTGACAAAGCTTTTAAGATTCCTCTCCCCGTGGCCCGGTAGCTCGACACGACAGATGCTCGTTCGTTCTGCCACCTTCTGCACACAGAGTCCGGCCGTGACCCCTTCCTCTGCATCCCAGGGGATCCCAGGAACTCCCCTCCCCGAGGATGTGGCTGATTTTCAAAGCATTCCTAAACCGGAGACCGCACGGAGCTTTGCGACGTCACGTTTCCCTCCCCGGAATTTGGAAAAGAGCAAAACCAGCTTCCCAAGTCCAAAAAGGGATTTTTTTGAAGGTGAAAAATGAGAGAGGACAGGGCAGAACAAGGGTGTCAAAACATATCCTCAGCAGGTCTGAGTGCCAAATTGGGCAGTGCTCTGCTTGTCCCCTGCCTGTGTGTGTGTCCCCTGTGTGCCCTGCCTGGCTGGGCAGCCTCAGAGGTCCCCTCATGCGACCCTAAAGCGTTTTCATTCCCCTAATGACAATATACAGATACAGACACACCACTATTCCTTGATAAACCCGTGTTTCAGTGATCATTAAGGTGGTTTCTCTAATACCCAGATAACAAAGCCCTTCCAAACAAGCTGCTTTGGCTTGAAAGTGCTTTTTATCCACTTTTTCCTAGTAACAAAGAGCCTCTTTAAAGTGGAGATGACTCTGATAGCACCAAAGATATTAACACATGTTGTTGCTGCAACCCCTTTAACACTTCCAGGAATTTAATTTTAATTAATTGCTTTGTAGTGAGAAGGGGGAAAGTGAGAAATTGATCACCTGCTTTTCTGGGGAAGAAAAGCAAAGTTCGAGACTTCTCGAAAGACTCAGCGAAAGGGAAAACAAGACTGCTACATTTTCTGCTTCTGATTTAGGGCTGGGAGATACTTTGCATTGCATTATCAGCTCATTTTGCATCTTAATCGCCATAAATCCCAGCGGCATGTGCCAAGTGCTACCAGGAACGTGCTCCTCTGCTGCCACTTCTCTGACCACGTATTACAGGAAAGAGTCCTGTAATGGACAGCAAACCAGGAATATGGAATAACGACGCAGGATTTAGCCAGGAGCCCTCATAAGACAAAATTAAAGGTGCACCAGCCAAACTCGGTGTTTTTAAAGGGCCTGGGTGTTCTCGTTTTGGAAGTGCTTGGGCAGCTTTAATGGAGGAGGATTGTAATGGGTTTTGGCATGTGTTAATGGTGTGTGTCACGTTCTTTATCTGTTCATAATGACATGGCTAATTTCTGATGGCATGTGTCACATTGTATATGTTGGTGAAATATAGGTCACAAGCTGAAAATGTGCACAATATTACCAAAATCTATATGATAATGACTTCATATATGTCCCTTATCGCAGCAGCCACAACTGATCCTAAATCTGACTCTGGGAAAATGTTTTTTCAAGCCCTGTCTTAAAATATGGTGGTGAAAAGTGAGGCTTTGGCGGAGTTGTTGCTGAGGAGAAGGAGGAATTCTGTCTCTCTGGAGACATTGCTGGAGACGGTGCCTCTTCCCGTGGAAGAAAGCTGAGAAATGCTGATCTGTTCATGTGGTAGTCGCTGATTTATGTGGTTTGGCAAGGGCTGGAAACAGCTCCTGGGGGCAGCAGGGTGATGGGAGAGCCTGGTTTGAGGCTATCCTTGGAAAACGGCCGCTGGGCACTGCAGCCCTGACCTCCTGCCAGCCCCAGGGCTCTCTGATATCATTCTTCTTCTCCAGGGAGGAGCACCAGCAATAAGGACCCATTCTTCAGGTCCCACAGTTCTGTGACATGGAGCCAGAGCTGCTGGAGAGGCAGCAGGTGACTGTCCCTGTGCTTGTTGTCCTCTTACTGATAAATTTTTGCTTTCCTGAGAGTGGCTGAGTACATTCAAGTGAGTCTTACAGTGCCCAGTCCAGATTCTTCTAACATTCCAGTTTCATGCTTTGCCTTAATCTGACAGCACATCTTGATCTTGAGGCTTTTTGCTTTAAAAAAAGTTGAGAGAAGCAATAAATGAATCCTAAATCATCATCAGACAGAAGTAAATCAGGTTATGGCCAGGATGGTGGCCACGTATCTTTTAATAAGTCATTATCTTTTATTCTCATTAGAGAAAGCTCATGTTTACTTTGCTTTTGCCAGCTAGAAAACAAGGTTGTGATGCTTTGCAAGCATGTGAATGCAACTCTGATCTTTCACAACTGCTTTTATTGTAATCAAAGAAAACTTCTCCAGTAGCTGCCGGGTCAAGCTGTGGGACTGGTGTGAGCTGAGCGATGCTGTCCGTGCGTGTGGGATGGAAGAGGGAGCACAGCTTGCTTTTCCTGGCCAGGGAGAATTAGATACCCTAATGGACTCACGAGTGTTACCGAGAAATGAATATGAAAAATAGATAAAGTCAGCTCTAAAAGCCAGCTGATTGAGATACAGAGATGTAGATGGAATATGTGCCTGTCCAGTGCAGCAAGCTTTGAATGAGGGAAACATGAGAAGAGATTGGATGGAAAGCCATTTCATCCCAGTCAGAGCCCATCTAATCCCACTTTAATTTGATGGTCAACAATTGGAAATGAAATGGGGGCCTTGCCTCTGTTGCAAACAGCTGAGCTTTCAAAGGGCTTCTACAGTTGGAACTTCATTCCATCAGAAATGAGGCAGCAGGGGAGAAAGAAAGTTCATCTCAGCCAAGACATTTTCTGAACTTGGTCATTTTACTCCAAAATAATTTTTAAGTCATAAATCCCTTAAATTACAGCCTTCCTCGTGTCTGATCTGCTTCTGCCTGTGCACATTCAGCTCTGGCCAACACCTCCTGGTTGCCTCCTGATCATTTTTCTGGGTATTCCAGGGAGTAGACTTTGCTCTCCCACCCACCAGAGATGCTCCAGCTTTCCCTTTCTTCCCCCCCCCCGCCAGCTTCTCCTGTGGAAAAAGCACATTTTTCCATGTTTTCCAGCCTTTGAGAGGGGAATTTGATGGCCGAGGACTGCTGCACCAAAGGCAATTAGGATCTGCTGCATTTGCATGAAATAGACTCCATAATCCAACCTAAAATGAAGATGTCACTAAGAACAGCCCATGAGGATGCTGAGCCAGAGGAAGCATGACCATGGATAATTTCAAATCCAGCCAAGCTTGAAGAAGGTGTGCCCTTGTCCTCCCCTGAAGTTAAGAGAGAAAGAGCTGCAAAAGCTCCTCACCTGAACAAACAACCCTCACTTCACTCTGTCCCAGCCTTAGTTTTATACCACTTATGAGAGAATATTTTGCTTATCTTTGGGAGACAATTATTAAGCAATGAAAAGGAAGAGACAGAAAATACCTGCGCTATGGACAAACAAAAAGTGTCCTCTTCAGTCTCATTTCTACAGGAATAATGTCCCAGTGCCACCATGGGAAGAAAAACAGTAAATGACTGCTGGGAAATCAGAGTCCCATCTTCTAAATTAATTCACTGATACCATGAAATTCGACTTTAGCTGAAGATATTGACAGCTTTCCACCTTAGAGGCCAGATGGTTTCAAGAGGAAAATACTGAAGACACTGGGTTTAAATATCTTCTTGGCTTTTGTAGGACTTGGATGAGTGACATGAAGGATGTTTTGTTTCTACTACGTAAAGTTATCCATGATCGAGACAAAGATTAAGAATTCAGGAGTTTGTTTCCCATTCCTCTGCAATATTTTGGGCATGATTGATGCATGTTTTGCACCAATCCCACAAATCATATTTTGCCTGTAAAGCAGAAGGAGGGAAAGGAGATTCCTGTGTGGTTGTTGCTGTGGGGTTTATTTGTGTAAGGAGAAGCTGCTAGAACCTGCATGGGGTCGTTGGGATGATAAAAGAGGAGCACAGACCTTGGCAGAGAGGTGTCAAACCCAGGCAGGAAAAAACAGGAGCTGGGTTTTCCCTGGCTGGTGTCCCTTTGTGACACACCTGGGACATCACTGCTGTCCTGCCTCGTTCCTCCTTCACCTGTGGATGAGGCTAAGGACACCCCATGATAGCTCTCCTCGTGTTCTGGAACCACTGTGCAGGTTTTATGTCAGATAAGTTCTGCCTTATGTCAATAATGTTGAAACAGAGAGAATTGCCTTAAGGGGAAAAAAAACCCCAACCCCACAACAGCAAATAAGATATCAGAAAATGATGCAGACTGTGAAAAGCCTGGGAAACATGGGTTTTTATTTTACTGTGGAGCCATCAACACAAACAAAAGAAACAAATTATTTTTAAAGTTCAGATATTGAACTCGGGAAGAAAATCAAAACTGCTTTCCCTGCTGTTCTTTTCAATATTCACTTCATGTTTGATTTGGAAGTTAGATTCATCTCCGCTCTAAAATGTGCTCCACTTTTATCTTAAGTATTGCTATTTCCAAAGGAACAAAGACTATTTCTTATCGGCATCTTCCGGCCGGACTTCCTAATGCATTTGATTTCCAGCTATTAACCTGGGAGCTCTATATTCACAATCACTTTGTGGTTTCCCAGACCCCACAGGTTTAGCAGTGTATGGACATTCTTATAAAGATTATGACTTTGTTTTGTGCTTAGCAATGTTTGCCAATATCCTCTTGGCTCGTGGCTGGAGCCCACCAGGAGATCAGCGAGTCAAACTCCTGCACATCTTCTCGTTCTGCTTGCATCTCTCTTTGTGCTCAGTGACCCCTCAAAACACAGAGTTGTGGTTGTTTTAAAGCAGAAGTATCACTCTCTTGTCCTCATATCAGCAGAGATGTTCACAAGGAGTTAAAATGTCCTCGTGAATACAAAATCATGGAATCACTGAGGCTGGAAAAGAGCTGTAGGATCTCTGAGTCCAACCCTTAACCCCTGTAATTGAAAATAATTGCCAGAATTCTCTCAAATCTTTCTAAAAACTGATTTAGAAGTAAAACCCCTTCTTGAAGGTTCTACTGTCATGTCTGAAGAGTGCTGGAGTTCGTGGTGTCAGGTGAGGGTGCTGCTGGGAGTGGGGCCAGAGCCCAACCAAACACCCTCAGGAAGGAGAATCGGGTTGAAAGAAGAGCTGGATTTGGGGACCATAAATCCTGGAGCGAGCCCACAGCCCCAGCTCCTCCTGCCCTCCACAACACCTTCTCAGTGCTTCTGGAAACCTTAATTAAGACTAGAATATTTCAAGTAAAAGTTGGTAAAGGCTGCTTTTCTATCACAGGCTAATTTGCATCTCATTTCAAACCATTTGCAAAGTTTATTATGAACTTTCAAAACACATTGCAGTGCTTTCTGTCAACTGGTAAATCACCAGTTTAACAGAATGACGTTCCTTTGATTTTTTATGAAACTATCAAATTTTCAGGACGGTTTTCCTATCTAAAACCAGAAGGGATTGGCTACCAGCTTTCATTGAAAACTCTATTCTTTATTCTTGCTATGTTTTTATGAGTGTCTTGCAGATAATCCCTTTAACATGGATGGGAAACGTGTGTTTAAAAAAATAGTCTTCAAATACCTGACAACCTGAAGTTTGTCTGCTTCAAGTTCTGTGGAACATAAAAACTCTCAGGGGGGACCTTGTGGCTCTGCACAAGTCCCTGACAGGAGGGGGCAGCCGGGGGGGTCGGGCTCTGCTCCCAGGGAACAGGGACAGGAGGAGAGGGAACGGCCTCAGGCTGGGCCAGGGGAGGCTCAGGGTGGACAGCAGCAGGAATTTCCCCATGGAAAGGGTGCTCAGGCCTTGGCAGGGGCTGCCCAGGGAGGTGTGGAGCCCCCATCCCTGGAGGTGTCCAAGGAAGGGCTGGAGGTGGCACTCGGGACGTGGGCTGGGGATGAGGTGGGATCAGGCACTGATCAGCTTGGACTCCGTGGTCTTGGAGAACTTTGCCAACCTGAGTAATTCCATGATTCTGTAACACTGCACACCTTCCCAAGCCCAGGCCCCTGGCAGTTGCACACACTCAGTTGAATCACACTTGGAAAGCTCCTGGATTCCAGTGGGAATTAAGGGTGTGCTTGAAGGGAAGCCTGGGACTGAAAGGGTTCTGGTACCAACCACTCACCCACGTGCAAGAGCTCAAAAGAATAACAGGTTTTACCCTGCTCCACGTAAATAGTGAAAAAAATATATATTCTTCATATATGTTTGATTCATCAGTAAAACACCAGGTACAGGCCCAGCCTTATAAACTGCAAATATCTTTGTGGTAATTATATCCAAAAATAGCTCTTCTTTGCAGCTGCCTGGTCTCAAAAGCATTTCCACATCATGTTCCTGCAGACTGGGCTCAGCCTGAGGCTTGGTGCTGGTATTATTCCCAGAAATACCCTTCCTCCAAGGCATTATGCTCTGGTGTCAGGATCTATTGCTTGCATTTTAAGCAATAAAAAAGGGAAATATCATCCTATTAACTGCTTTTTTTAACCCTTCAACTCAAATATCTGTGCACTAAAGAAACTTTGTGTCATAAAACCTTATTTGTCTATTCACACACTCTCAGACCAAACACAATTTTGTGCTTTCAGGGAGTCTCTATATTTTTGGTGCATGGGTTTGGATTAAATTTTTGATTGTTTCTCCAAAAAAATCTTTACAATCCTTTAGCAAACCTTGGAATCCAGGCAAATCACTCAGTAAACTTTAGAATCTTAAAACTGGGCAACAAGCACCCCCAGCCTCACTTTGGAGTGCATCTATTGAAAGTGGCACCATTCCAATCAGCTAATTAATTTTATAGATTTGAATTCTCCAGGCACAATATCAGAAATAACACAAAGTTTCACACCTAGCAGCATTTCTGGCTAGATACAGTCAATCAAATCATCATTTGCATTTAAAACCGGTGTAAAATTCCACATTTTCTTCTTCCAAATCCCTGTCTCCGTGCATTAGTGCCTTTTATGCATAACTTGCATGAACTCCCTGTGCACAACCACGTGAAGATTATGTTTAAATCAATGAGGAAAATATGGGAAACATCTGGAAGCGTTCACATTCCCACAAAAATCCTTTATCTGCACAGCCCATTATGTTGAAACCACGGGAAAAGTCGTTTACCTCTCCAGCTACAAAGTCTGTACAGTTCTAAAATCTTATCAAAAGAAAAAGTGCATTGTCTTATCTACAGAAATGCTGTAAGCAGCCCATAATTATTTACCATAATTTGCTGTTATTACCATTTACAGCAGAAAAATAAAGAATATTCTGGGTTAATTACATTATGTCTAATTTTGTCTCGCTAAATCTAGATGGGCCTGCAATGAATGCTGGACTGTGGGAAGCTGGGATGAAGAAAGGAGAATTCTTTCAGCATGGCTGATTTCTGCTGTTCTTGGCAGCACGTGGAGGACCCTGGGTGGCTGCACACACACCTTGTCCTTAGGTTTAGAGCTAGAAGTGGACTGGAAAAAGAATTTTCCCTCTGCCCATTTCCCTGACACCTGCTGGGTTTCTCTCTCTGTGCACCCACAGACCGTGGGATTTGTGGTTTTGTGACTATTGGGAAATTTTTCCTCATGGAAAGGGGGGTCAGGTGTCGGCACAGCTGCCCAGGGCAGTGGTGGATCCCCATCCCTGGAAGTGTCCAAAGGATGTGGATGTGGCACTGGGATATGGGTTAGTGAGGAGCATTAAAGGTGGGACTCAATCTCGGGGCTCTTTTCCAGCCTTGATGGTTCCACGATTCTGTGACACTTTAGGAGCAGCTCAGCAGCTCCAGCTCTGAAAACTGCTCTGAGAGGCTTTCCCCCCTTCTGCACTCACAGATTTGGGGCAAAAGCCCCTGTTTTGCTGCACTGATGGGAATTAATGTCTCATTAACCTCCCACGTGGTTCACTCCTTTACTACTTATTGCTTTCCTTTCAGCACCAGTGGCAGATGAAGAACTCCCCGTGCCAGGAGCTCTGCAAGAAGCACCCAGCTACAGCAAAGTGCATCTTTGAGCAAAACCCTTCTATGCAGCCATAACCCCCAGCCAACAGGCAGATCCTGACTGGAAGCACAGGGAAGGGTCCGGGTAAGCTGATCAGCAGCCCAGCACACGGGATGCCTGATCTGGAATCTGCTTCCCTCTGTTTTTCTGGAGTGCAACCCACAAACCAAGCTGGAGATCCTCAGCAGCACTAAATAAAGCACCCTAACACACAGCAAAACACCCAGCTAATCCTGCCTTCCCCGGGGCGTTCTGAGAAAGCATTTCTCCCTCTGTTTGGTGCTTTTCTCATCTATTTTTGTCCTATATGGGGTTTTTCCCAGGTGTGTGGTTTCTCACTGCAATTCTATTCACACACAAAATCCCTTTCCTGACAGCATAGGAGCATTAGCAGCAGGAGCAAACTGGAAAATCAAGTTTGTACTCGATTCCTGTGAGGAGACACCCTTGAAGTGAGGCCAAAATTTGTTGCCCAGCATTTTCAGGTGGGGAGAAATCTTCTTTCACCTGTTGGTACAGAAAAATCCCCCCAAATCCCCATGGCTGTCTCCTGAGCCTGGTTGGGAACGACTTCAGCAGCTGCACTGCTGCAAACGCTCTCAGCTGGAAGATTAGTGGCCACTTTACCCAGCCTGTGAACTCCAGATAAATCCCAGAACAGCAGCAGGAAGAAAGCAACATAAGCTCCAGCAGAAGGTCTCCATTTATTGGAAATCCACGTTCTGTGCCTGCTCGAGCGGCTCCAGGGTAACAAACTGCTCTACCTGCCTCTCCAAATATGCAAGATCACCAAAGCAGCTGCTGCCCTGACCTCTCTCCATTGCATTTGTGCTGCTCTGCTGATTTGGAGTTGGTTGTGCCTCAATTATACTGCTACATTTATTATTCCTCTTTAATTCCATCGCTCGTGTGCGGTTTTAGAGGTGTTGTGTCTGGGGAAAGGGCAGGATATGGGGATTCTGTCATTTTTCAGGATTTCCAGTTCATAGATTCCCATTATAGGAAGCTGGAATTTCTGGTTTTAGCAACTCTGCACGTCCTGTCACCCAGCTGGAACCTGCTGCTGGTGTCACTGGTCTCCACAGCCAGCCCAAGGGCAGCCCAGGGTAAGCCCAGATCTTCCCAACACCACTGCGATTTTTGGCACAGCCTGGGCACACGGCAGGAGCTCTGAAGGTGTGAATTGTGTTGGCAAACGTTTCACCAGAAAGGAATTCCAGGAGCTGGACTTTGGGGGTCCTTGTGGGTCCCTTCCAGCTCAGGATATTTTATGACTCTATGAAAACCTGGCCTGGCTGAGGGTGGGGATTTTTGACAAGGATTTTAAGGGTATGAGGTTTCCCTTTATTCCCGAGGTTTGATGTGATTGCACTGCCAGAAGAGACACCCAGGCAGAGGGAAAAGCTGCAGCACTGGATTTTTCCCAGAGCTACCAGAGCTTGGGATCCCACAGCAGCCCCAGGGCGTGGACAGCATTGTTCCCAGATGTCCTCAGGTGTCCCTGGAGGGTTTCAGAGCAATGTCATGAAGGCAGTGACAAAATAAACCCCCAAGGGATCCCACAGCAGAGCAAGACCCATCCCTCCTGTCCCCTCTTTCCCTTGGAAAGACTCACAGGGAACAAGAGGCCCCTTGGGGACATGGTGAAGTGTTGGTAAGGAAGTGTAGAGGGAAAACATCTTCCAGGGGTCTGAATAACTCAAGCAGAGCCTAAAACCCCCAGTTTGAGGGTTTTTCCAACTTTCCTCCCACTACAGGTCTACACCATGAGTAATATGGGTTTACTTTGACTGCTCATCAGATGCTTCTTGCTGGTAAAAAGGTGATTTATGCCCCTCCCTGCCTTTGTTGTTTTTTTGGAAGTGCAGAGTGGAGCCCAATGCTTTCAAAATGCTTAACTGTAAAAAAAAAAAAAAAAAGAAATTCCTAAAGACAGGGCCACATTTTAATCACTCATTTGTAGAGTTTGAGCCAAGACACAATTTGAGATTTACAGATATTTGTGGGCCATGCCTCAAGGAAAAGCTCTTTACTAATAGATAGAGAAAATTAATTGAGGTTTGCGTTTTTTTCACTAAAACTCTGATTTTTTTTTTCCCTCACTATTTTTAGCTCAAGATGAACCAGTGGACTGGGAGAAGAAATTGAGGTGCAAAAGCAAGGAAGATTGCTTGGGGAATGGACCATTCCAGGTGGTGATGGGGGATTTATCAAAGCTGGGGATCCGGGCAGGAGACTTCAACAGATACATATCCTGAGCAGGAGAAAGGAAAGTCATTAAATGTGCAGCATTTGATGGAGCACACACTGAAAATGAGGGATACAAGGAACATTCCTCTTCCAGCGGCCAGGTGAGACTTTTTCCGTGCTTCCCACACAGGGCAGCACCTCCTGGGTGCTAACTGGGAGTGGTCAGGAACTGGAACAGGCTCCCAGGGCAGTGGTGGAGGCATCAGCCCTGGAAGGGTCCCAAAATCCAGTAGGTGTTTAGTGGGTGCTGGAAAAGGTTGGGCTCGATGACCTTGGAGGTCTCTTCAACCCTTAAGGATTCTGGGATTCCATGGCTGAAGTCAGCTTTTTGAACTTCTGCTGACCCTTTAATCAGGGAAATAATCTGCAGTCAGCCCTGACTCTGGTTTGGGCTCTGCTTTGAAGATGCTTTTATTTACTTTCCCTAGTAGGAACACGTGATTCCCACCACATTCCCACTTTTCCAGCTGTCCTGAAGGGCTGTACAAGAGCCATGGTCTGAAAAAATGCAAATATCACAGAGCACAAGATCAAATTCAGTTAAATTCCTCTTTTTACTCTCCCTTTTCATTATTCTAAGGCTTAATAAACAGTCCTGTGCTTAGTTTGCTCTTCCAGGAGCTCATTCCTGCAGATTCCTCTCTTTCTCCTATCATTTAGAGCCCATAAAAATGTGCCCAGACCAAGCATTAAATGTTGCTTTTTGAAATATCCCAGCATCCAAAACCCACAGCCTAACAAGGCTCCAATTAGAGGGACACTTGCTGAAATCAGGTCTGATATTTCACTACTGTTTCTTGTTTCTCCTACAGATTGCTTGGGATGATTAAAAACTGATCTCTTTGTATTAGTGGAGATCTCGGAACGGTTTGGGTTGGAAGGGAGCTTAAAAATCATCTATGTCCACCCCCTGCCATGGGTGGGGACACCTTCCAGTGTCTCAGGTTGCTCCAAGCCCCATCCAAGCTGGCCTTGGACACTTCCAGGGATGGGACAGCCATGGCTTCTCTGTCCTAAGGGAATAAATGCCATGGAAAATCCCCCTGAAGCATGAATTCAGCTCTCTACATGCTGCTTGAAGCAAGAGCCAGAGGAATCCCCGTGGTTAAACCCATCATCCCTGTGATTAATCCTAATAACCCTGATATCAGAGCCTAATAACCCTGATATCAGACCCTAATAACCCTGATATCAGAGCCTATTAACCCTGATATCAGACCCTAATAACCCTGATATCAGACAATTTCTAACCTCCATGGATTCAGCTGACGTTTGACAACGCACCAAGCTCAAAACTGCACTCGTTGAAAGGAACAACCCCACGAGGATGGACCAGCCTGGATTTTTTGTATCCATCAGCTGTGGAGAGGGTTTTCATCTCCTTCATCCCTGCCTTGTGCCAGAGCCCAGTAAATGCATGCCAGCCCTGTGCCAGCCATCTGCTGAGCAGAGCCCAGGGCCAGCTGCTCCTCAGGGGCTGCAGGTACCACCAGGCTGGGGGACAGGCAACAGGGAGTTTTATGGGGCATTTCAAGAGTTTGGGGAGGGATCCATGAAGAAAGCAGCATTCCAAGCACAGCCCAGAGTTTGGAGTGCAGTGTTTCCACACCTGCTGAGGCTTTTGTTGAGCCATGCCAGGAAAAGTGCACTGCGTGGCTGCATTTGGGGAGTTTTGGGATAGAGATGACTCAAACCTTCCTCTCTTTATGGCTCTGAACACTGGCCCTTTGCAGGACATCCAAATATGCTCTCTGAGACTTCCCTCTTTTGGGAATTCAATCCATACCCACAGAAGTCAAAGGGCTGCTTTGCCATTTCCATCAGGGCTTAAGTAGGGCTTTCCTAACCCTGGATGGCTCCCAGGACTTTGGGCTCATCTCCCAGCTATCCCTGCAGAGTAAAATAACAACTTGGATTTGTTCCACACTACCTCTCAAGATGTCTTAATTTTATTATTATTATCTTTAACCCAGGCTAGGAGGGACTGGAAGAACCAGGGAGTTGTGGGTTCAGGGAGCTGCCAGTCTGGCTTTGATTTTCAGAGTTAGGAGGTAGTGTCCCCTCCTCCAGAGCCTGGCCTGATCTCTCTGGGGACATTTCTGGGCTGCAGCATTCAGCCTTATTTCCAAGAAATCTGGGCTACAAAGGAATGTTCCATCCATGCTTTATCACTCCCTCCTGATCCTGATACGAATACAGCCCAGGAAATAGATAGTGTCTTAACACTGCCCAATACCTGGAAAAGTTTTCCACAAAATCTTTACAGATAAGAACCTGAACTCTGTCCCCAGCTGGAATTGATTTGATTCCGTGATTTTAAGCCTCTTTCCAGACACACAGCCCATCAAAGGCATGCACTCACACATACCTAAATTACTTTAGTTCAAACCTGTATTTTCAGGAGACCTTTACAAGGTCCCTGATGTCCTGGCCAAAACAAAACCCCACCTCTGCCCTGCTGCACTGTGTGAATGGCCATGAGGAGCATCCTCTGTCCATCTCCTAAATCCTAAATTCCATGAACTCCTAAATACTAAAATTGCATGATTTAACACAATCCAGTTCCACTGTCACAAAAAACACACATTCCTTACCAATATAGGAACACATAGAGAGGTTTTTTAAATATTTACGTGCACCTCTGCAATTTTCTTCATTAGAAACTCTACATATTTTGAATATTTATATTTTTCTTAGCTCTTCCTTGTGGCAATTCTGCTCTGGCTGTAAAGTGTGTTTCTTAGGAAGATGAACGATATCTGTGAAGACACTGGCTGCTCTAGTCATTAGGATTTCTTCTTTTAAAGTCATCTTGAAAACAAAATGCTTTAAGCACCCTGCATGTTTTTTACTGGGTTAGAGTAACTACTAAAAATTGCTGTAAAAAAGGGCTTCACTCTTTGTATAAATGATACAGCTGCTGACATGAGAGACCTGTGCACAGTCTAAAATTAAATGCTGTTAAGCTAAAGTAATCAAAACAAGACATCAATCACGTTAAGACGTTAATTAGCAGACCTTGATATTCTCAGCCTTACATTTTGATGGCTTAAAGAGGGTAAAAGGATCAGCTGACATGCATGAAATAATACCATGCCTGAAATGTGGATTCCAGGTGATTTACAGTTTTGTCACACTTAAGAAACTTCAGGAATGATCCATCCATTACAAGCACTGTGAGTGTGACTCAATTTAAAGGGAACGAGTTCAGAGATATCTAAAAGTGGCTCCTTGCTCTCTGTGTTTACCAATCCTTTCCAGAACCACATGTTAATGTGGGTCTGTCCTATTTGTCTGTGCTAGCAGGGCTTTGGGTTTTTTTCCTTTTGGCTTATCAGCTTCCACTGGGTTATTTTAGATTTCTGATTTTACAAGCCAGCTGATGTAAGAGACAAACATCTCCTGTGTTTTTACCTAACATATAATTAGACCAGCAAGGGTCTAAGTCTTACAACAAAGCCTTAAAAATGATAACTTGCTTCCCAGTATGTGACTGAGAGATTTAAATCTTCTCTTTAGGGAGAGTGGAAAGTACCAGTCCGGATATTTGAAGATGAACAGCATGAAAATACATCAAATTCACTCAGGTAAGGTACAGGGATTGTGCTGTTATTAATTTTCAAACCTGCAATGGGACTCCTATAAAGATAAATTCAGGACAAAAGAGGCCAGCTATCAAACTTCCACAGGTTAGCAAAGCTCTCTTTGGGAGGCAGTAGGAGGATTAGAGATGTGTCTGGAAATAAAAAGAGCTGAAGGCTACAAAGGTTTGGAAACATAATCTTATTTTTATTATTTTCCCCTTGCTATTCTTTTTCCTGTTGCTTTTCCTTATTAATATTTATTGATAAGCCCAGATTCTTGTACAAAAGAATTTTTTTCTCAGTTTTTCTGAAACCTCCTTGTCCAGACAGGAGAGGAGGGCAGGTAAATTCCACAGGGAGAACACGAGTCCGCAATGAGAGCAGAGACAAAAGTGGGATGGGTCCTGAGCTCCACATTGCCTGAATCCACTCCTGGGAGTGCTTTGGGAAGGAATTGAAAATCTGGATCCCACATCTTTGAAGACAGCAAGGATCAAATCAGGCAGCTGGGATCCTGCCCTGGCATTACGTGGCTGCTTCTCGCCCCATTTGTTTGCAGGGCTACAGATTCCACTTGAGCTAAGCCAGAAATCTGCAATGACTCCCAAACACATCAATAAATATCCCCTGCTGCTGTCCCAGGAGTTGGGGAATTTTCTGAGTGCAGTCGAAAATGATTCCATATAATTGCCTGACGATGGGTTTGCTGCCATTGAACCAGGCCACTCCACAGGAGCTGCAAAGTCACTCATTTCCACAGCAGATTTGTTACAGTCGCATTTTAGGTGCTGTTGTAGAAGTTTGACTGGTTTTGGTCTCAATTAAAAAGCAGAACCATCTCCATGCATGTTTCAGAGACAACCTCAGAACCCCAAGCTGACCAGCAGCTGTTGAGGCAGGGCAGTCAGAAATCACACATGAAGAGTCTGTTCTGGACTTTCCTCTGGTTTTTGCTGCCACAGAAAGTTCATTAATTGTGTGTGCCAGGCTTTTAATCCTTTCCTTTCCCACATGACTCAGTGTGTTTGTCCCAATCAACTCATTATTTGGCCCTGAAATCTGCCACCCAGCAGAGATGCACTTCAGGAGGAATTCAGTTTCTTGTGACAAAGCACTTTTTGTGCATAACTGGGAAATATCCTAAAGTCTAACGTGTGTATTTGCACTCTCTGTGCTTTAGCAATGCTTTTAGATTGACAAAAACACACCAAAATGCTTCTGAGCTCCTGTTAGTAATGATGGCACAAAGGAGGACATTCCCTCCCTTCATCTTTCCACATAGGAATTCAGATATACAATAAACAGCATCAACATTTCCCTCTGTATTTTATAGATAGCTATATATATAGCTATAGATATGTAAAATATCTGTTTTTCCTGTTATCATCTTAGTTTGAACACACTCTGAAAACAGGAGCTGGAGGCTGAGCTTTTATCTGTTCCTCAGAGATCTCTGGCTTGACTCTTGAACTCCTGCTCACTCCTGTTCAGACAAGGGGCAGTATTTCTGCTGCCTGCCATGGGAACAGGATTGGGCCGTTAATGTGTGTTTGACACAGCAAAGCAGAATAATTGAAGTCAAAATGGTTTGAGAGGTCTGGTTGGGTTGATTTTAACGAGGATTTTTAAAGCTGTCATCTTTCTCACGTGTTTTTTTTTTTATTCTGGGAGTTTTTTTCCTTAGCAGCAATGTGAGTTACAAAGTATTTAACCAGCCTTTTGTGTTTCCCCAATACCACAGAATCTGTGCAGCTCACCAATTCTAAAAATAAATACAAATGAAAGCCAAACCCTTTCTCTTTCCCTTTCTTTAATCCCATCCCTCCATGAGCAGGGAGTGCACTTTGCCCAGCTGAATTTCCCTTCCCTCTAAACCCTGTGTAAAGCAAACAGTAGTGGAGATGCATCTCCATGGCACAGAGAACTCACTTTGAAATTCAAGTGACTGCACACGGAATTTTTTTCAGATCACTTTTGCATCAGCAAGGCAGCTTTTAAATGGCATCGGTGGCAACTGTTCAATAACCGAAATTACAGCGGCCACATTCCATCCTGACCATTGCAAAATTAACTCCTGTCGTTGTTTCAGGAGGGTGTTTCCCCCTGGGAAGAGGGCTGAGCCAGGTATGGGCATCCAGACCACCTTTCATTTAGCAGACTATATCAGTTTGATTAAAGTTAATAAAGCAAGAAGAGATTTAGCAAATGGAACTAATGTTCAGAGATAATTTCGGTTGGAATAAATGAACGAGAGATGGGGAGAAGTAATTACAGGAATTTGCTGAAGACCTCTAGGGTGAAATGCCCATGACCACAGCACACTGTGTGAAGGAACAGAATGAGAAACTAAACACAGTAATGGGATCCCTCAATTATCCAGGAGGAAACTGGGAATAGCCCACGGTGATGCTGCCCCTGTGTTTAGAACAACGCAGAGCATTTTAGAGAAGCTGGGTGAGAGTTTGGGGGAAAATCCAGGAGTTATTGTCCAGGGCACTCTGCACTTGGAACAGCTGGAGCAGTAAATGTGATTGTCTGAGGGAGATATCACCCAACACCAACACTGATCCAGTCACAGAATGGAATCCCAGAATCCTCAAGGTGGGAAAACTCCTCCAAGACCTTCGAGTCCAACTTTGGACCCATCACACCTTGTCACCCAGAGCAGAGCACTAAAAGCCACGTGCAGTCTTTGAGGACTTGCTGCACCTCTTATAGTTCTATTTGATTTCCTAGAATATTGAAATAATTTTCTTCTAGAGTAGTTTTTAGAGAGAAAAAATAATGATAAACAGAAGGGTTTTAAGCCATAAAGCAAATTTTTCACTTTTACTCCTCTTTGGCTGCTCCGGGTTCCAGCACAGTGGCACTTGTTTACTCTGATGAACTCTGACTTTGAAAGACTCCGACAGGACTTAGCTGCACTCTTTTAATCTAAGACTATAACCTGTAATCAATAAGCAAGGCTTTTAAAACCATCAATAATTTATTCAAAATTATTCCTTTTCCCAGCCTTCCAGGAACACCGCTCGCGAGTCACCGTAATTTCAGCATAAATAACATGTTAATTTTACCCTTCTCCAACGCTCACGTTGTTGCAGCAACATGAATTAATCCTGAAAAGCTACAATTCATTGTGCTGGATGAAATATTAAAAGCCTGCTGGGTGGTGTCGTGGTGCTCGTGGCACTTTGGAGCTCGGCGCTTTCTGGGGCAGCTCTGACCCAGCAGCTCTCAGCACATCCCCCTGGGCTGCCTGCAGGAAGGGGCTCCCTGCATATTTTGTGGCTCCTGAGCTCTGGAAAATGCTGCTCTCATCTGGAAAGGTGCTGTGTGAAATCGTGGGCCCCGAGGTTTGTGGGATCTGTGTCTCGGTGGTGCCTGGACAGATGTGCTCAATTTGTAATTCAAGGTTGTTTCCTCCACAGGCACACTCAGCAAATTCAGCCTCAAATCAGTGCTTCAAGCTCATTCCTTTCCTTCAGCCCTTCCTTCCATCCTGCTTTCAATCCTTCATTTCACTGCTTTACCTATAGTAGCACAGATTCAGATGTGGTTTTATACCTTGAAAAAACACTTTGTGTTTCCAACAAGAGTTGCTGTGGTTAATTTACAAAGCAGGATCCACCTGCACCCCTGACGAGGAATCACTGCAAATTTCCTGTGTGCAGGGAATTTCTGTAGATCCAGCATTATTTTAGGGAGGTTCATTTGTCTGGCTGACATTTTAAAATAGATGTATAAGCAGATATCATGGGCTACTCTTGTAACAAGCACAGAAAAATCTATTCTGTGCTTAGTAGGAACTTGATAAAAAATATGAGGGAATATGACTGGGAGACTGGAGAACTGCTGTGTGAACACACATGGAAGGTGATGTCCTCAACAGAGCTGCTGAGCACTAAAAGCACAAAACTCCTGAATTTTTTGCTGTGGATGTTGAGCTGATAAATCTTGGTCATAAGAGTAAGGAGCACGGATGGCTGCCTCTATTTCCAGCCCTAGGACTGGCCTCGTTGGATCCCATTTTCCCTCGAGATTGCATTTTCACCCCACTCTTCAGCTAAGATAAAAATATATGGATGGGTCCCAGCATTTGGGGGCAAATACAACTTCAGTGCTCTGCAGGACATCACCCCTGCTTTGGTGACACCGAGCCTCAGCACACCCAACGGGCTCTGCAGTCCCCTCCAGCACTGAAATCCATTTCCTCTGAGAGCTGAGCCTCCTCTGCCCATCCTGCTGGATTTTAAGGGATCAAGCCTTGGGTTTGTTCCTGTTTTGCTGTCAGTGATGGATTACCATGAACCCTCTGATGCTGCTGGCAGGGCTGGAGCTCCCCGAGCACCTGCAAAGCCTCACCTGGGTAAGCAGCTTACACAGGGATCCTCCCTGCATGGCCACATCTGCTCCTGTGACACCAAACCCTTTCAAGGACAGAGGGCAGGACCCTTTAGTTTTAAAATAATAGACAAATCTGAGCACCCAGAAACAATATTAACAAGCTTTCATTCCCCAGAGGCTGCAGTGAGAACAATGATCGGTGTAAAAGGGAATTTTTGCGGGTTTTGCCTCACCGTTGTCTTCTTGTTTGGCTTTAACCTGCAGAACTTCTCTCCATTATTCTTTCTCTTGTGTGGATTACACAATTAAGTGACAAAGCCATGTTTTTGACATCTGTCTGATTTCCATGACAACAGATTATGAAACCAGGTGTAGTGAGCATGCGAGACGAAACCTGAGAAAAATGATGAAGCTAAATGAAGATTTAATCAATGTGAAGAACAGCAACAAAGGGGGGGAAGGAAAGACACAACAAAGGTATTTCCTTTATGGAAGACATGTTTTTTTCTATCTCCTTTATAAAATAAATGTATTTTTCTATCTCCTTTATAAAATAAATGTCTTTTTCTACCTCCTTTCTGCTATCCAAGCATTATAGGTATGGAATAACCTGTACTCATTAGGGAAAGGCAACAGGAGCAGATTTTGAAAGGAAAGGAGCCCTGGTTTAGTTTGGAGCCCTCACTAAGCAGGTCTGGGTCCTTCCTGCAGGAAGGGGAGGATGGTGCCCATAGGCCAACCACCAAAATTTTCCTCCTTCCTCTGATGAAAATCAGGGAAGATGGAAAGGACTGTGAGGGATTTTGTAGGGCCGAGTTTCAAAAGGCTAAAAGGACACTTCTGGGAAGAGGTGAGGCTGCTTTCCTTGCCTGCTGTGGGTTGGACAAAGCAGACATGAATCCAATTGCAATGAGAGCTATTTATGTTTTTAAGAAAAAAATATCTCAGTATTTTGGAAAGGTGGTTGATGGAAAAAAGAAAAATATGCAAAAGGAATCTGTGGGCTCTCCATAGCAGCAGAGAAAAACAGGTCAGAGAAGCATCTGTCCAGCCTGGTCCAGGGAGAGCTGGTTCTCACCAGGAATGGGAAGGATTCCATGGCTTTTCCAAATCTCTCCAAGCTCAGTTTCTGCTGTATTCAGCCCACAAGCACTGAGAACTCCTGACTTGTTTAGCCCCTGATTTCAGCTCCAGCAGTTTGCTTGTACCACTGGCTTAAGTTCATAAACTATGTCATAACAGGCTAAGCTGGACATCTTGAAGGACTGCCAAAAAAAAGGGCAAGCAAAGAAAATAACTGTAATCCACAGCCTTTTGAAAAGAAGAGGCATAAATAAGTTTTAAAGCTATGAGTACACAGAGACAGAAATCATGGGAAGAGCCCTGACTGACTGAGCAGAGAACTGGTATTTAGGCTCTGTGTTGGTATTCCAGAGGCAGACAGTGAATAATAAGGGAGAGACTGATGTTGCCTGATTTCCAAGGATAACTCACATGTATTTCAGTGGAGTAATTCTGAACACACCTGGATTACCTTCTGAAATTTCCTTCCTGCAGGTGAGGGGGTCGCTTGGCAGGACTGGAAGCAGCTCTGGGAGGTGTAATTCACTGGCTTGACTTGCAGTGGGGACTGGGAGGGCGGTCAGGGAGAAATCCATGTGAATTTTGGAGCATTTGTCAACAGTGTTAGGAGTTCAATTTGGCACAGGCAGGGGCATAATAATGCTGGAGTTACTTTGGGCCCCTCACAGGCTGCAGCATAAATCTTACAGGAGCTCAATTTGTGTTCATTTTATGTGTGAAACATTAATAGATTTTTAATACACTGGCACAAGATAAAATGAACCTCAGCAACATCAAAAAGAAAAATTGACTTTGCACAATGCACAGGGAAATACACTGGTGGTGTTTTACACTGCTCTGGGAAGTTGTGTGAGGGTCAGGGTGGGTGAAACACAGGTTACACAGCCTCAAAGATTTGTTAGCTGTACTAAAGAGTTGTTTAGAGCAGCAGAGACCAAGAAGTGCAGGTTTATGTGCAGCTGGCAGCAGCTGAAACACTGCAGGGCTTCCAAAGCACCTTAAAACCAGCCTGCACTGGCTGCTTTCATTCTGTCTCTAGCATTTAATCCAAATTAATTCTAAATCTCCCGTTTTCTATGCTGGGTTATTATTGTAGCTGACTGGGAAGTTAAAACCACCAGCTGAGTCACTCAGCTTGGTTTTTAAGGGTCTTAAATCACTCTCAGTATGGAGATGGGGAATGACCTTCTGGAACCTGCTGTAAACCTTGTCCATCGACAGGGAATTGACAGATGGGAATTTTCCTCCATAGGGAGAGGTTTGCTTGTGGACTGTGAAAATCTACAGGACCTGTGGACAAAATTAAAGGTAAAAACTGAATATTGGAGCACTGGATTTGGGCACTTTCCTTTAGCTGGGCTGTCAGTCAGCTGAGTTCTAGATTTATCTGGATAAGTAAATGAGGGGTTTCTCCGTGTTTCTTCTTCTATCCTTGCCATCACTTTGCTTATAAATATTTCCCATTTCCTGTCTGCAAGCTCCACTTTCTTGGTTTCTGCGTTGCCCAACCAACTCTCCATCCTGAGGGTTGATGCTGAAATATTAAAATGCTGAGATTCTCTGCTCTGCCCACTGCCCAGGAGCTGCTCCCACCTGTGCCAAAGGAGGAGCAGCCTTGCAGAGCAGCAGGGCCGTGGCACGGGGTTAACTCCAAGCCTTGGCATTATTTTGGGTAGCTGGTGCTTTACATGCAAACTGCATCACAAATGTTAGATGGAGTTATAAAGTTAATATAAAAAGCAGATGGAGAGAAATTAAAAGAGATAGTCAGGGGAGAAGAGATGAGATATAAAAATAGATGGAACTGGTGAAGCATGGAAGTTGCAGAAAAGCTGTTCCAGATGCCAGGAGCTACTCCAGAGAGAAGTCTCATCCCAGTGACAGGGAGTGGTAGGGAAGCACACGGAGCAATTTCGGGGATAAAGGGAAGAATATGCAAAAATCCTTTAACTGTTGCCTCAAAAAACTGCCAAGTACTGTTTTGAATTCTCATGTCTGGCCAATTATATCTCAAACTTAAAAGAAACAACAATACCCTCAATATCAGCAGCTAAACAAAATTTCACATCTTATTTATTAATATTTTATCTGGAAAATACAGAAAGATATTTGTCATTTAAAGCCAGCAAGCAAAAGGTGTACCTACTTTATTCTGCACCCACAGAAACTCTTTAAATTTGCTTCATTTGTTAAAGCTCTTAGCACATACCCATATTTATCTCATAATCCATTTATTTGGCCAACTCTGGGATTAAATAAAGTGGGTTCCATTGTTCCTGCACTGCACCTGCTGAGCAGCTCCTCCTGAGTGAAACACTCTCCCTGCGGTACTTCTGGATGGAAAAACATGACTCTCTGCTTTCACACAAATATTAATTACATTATAGTTTTTATCCAAATTTCCAATCCTCTTCTCTAAGTGGTTAATGAGGGTGGAATAGGAAAACGTGCCATTCTGTTCTAAGCTCGTTGATGACACTGATGAATACAACTTTATTAGGAGAAGCAGATGTTGTCGTACACCCCGGAGGTGCCTCTGATAAGGAGCGTTGCCTTTCTGAATTTGCTGATGAATATTATCCAATACTTCAATCTCGCCATCACCCTCGTGTTCTCTGTCTCTCAGACAATGAGCCATGAGCCTGCAGTGCTGCCTGTGATCTCAGCACTGTCCTTGTCACAGCACGAGCCAAGGCAGCTCCACAAACCCCTTTACATCAGCAGGCTGGCTTGGCCTCTCCTTCAAGGCTTTGCAGCACAAGGTGATCCCAGATGGAAACAGGGAATGGGTTGGGTTGGAGGGACCTTAAAGGTCATCCAACCCCATCTGTGGGCAGGGACACCTTCCACTGACCCAGGGTGCTCCAGCCTGGCCTTGGACACTGCCAGGGATCCAGGGGCAGCCCCAGCTGCTCTGGGCACCCTGTGCCAGGGCCTGCCCACCCTCACAGCCAGGAATTCCTTCCCAATATCCCATCTAAATCTACCCTTTTCCATCCTACAGCCATCCCCCCTTGTTGTACCACTCCACACCCTTGTGCAACGTCCCTCTCCATCCTTCTTGTAATCCCTTTTCCATACTGGAAGTCAGATGTCCTGCCTGGAATGGGCAATTTCCAGACTGAAATGTGTTACATTCCTTGGGAGCCAAATTGCTTCCCAGAAGATTTTTTAGGCTGGAGAGGCTCTCTGGAGCAGTCTCCCCATCAATACCATGCTCAGACAAAGTAAGAATGTAGCAATTAGATGACATTTGTGGCCATTACCATCAAGGAACAGTATATTAATGATGTTATACAGAACCATTTCCCAGTATTTCCTTAGAAACTCTTGTTGGGTCTACCCATAAATGTCTCATAAAAGCTATAAATATTCAAGAAAGGAAGTCAGTTACATATAAAGACCTCTAATAGGCACTATGAATGAATTCTGAACCATATAATAGCCAGGCACCTGTGAAAAATGGCAAGAGGATGTGATCTATACATTATATATGAGGCACTTTGCTACAGCTGCGAAGATTTCGAGTTATTCAGCGGAGCTAGAAAATTAAAACAAGAGAACAGAACAAGGAAGGCATTTGAATTAAGCCTTGTGTGGAGCTGCTTCTTACTCAGCAATCATTACAATAATTTGTTTTGCACAAAATAGATTTATAAAAGCTCATAAATTCCTGTTAAATGCAAATTCACGTTGCTGGTATTTATTTAACTTTCTACAAGGTGCTCACAATGGATTTGTGAGCAGTGTAGATGAATCATTCCAATCAAGTGCAACAGGCAGAGCTGGACACTGAGATGTCACCAAGCCATATTTCGGTCATGTTGTGGATACTTTTAATATACAGTCAATAAAATCATGGTAAAAATAATATTTAAAAGGATACTGAACTTTTAGGGGTCTTCTCTCTCTCCTCCCTTCATTCTTTTCCTTTTAATCAGCAGCAGCAGCAAAACTTGCTGCAGGTCCTGGGCTTCCATTGGCACCAATAAAAATTTGTCATGAGCGCTGAGGAAAGCAATTCCTGGCTGCAAAAGGCAGCAGAAAAGGTCTGGGTTTGGGGGGAGCTGCCTAGCATGACCTACAGATTTACAGGATTTTGGGGCAGAGGGCCTGGACCCACAGAGCCTTTGGGGGCCAATGGACCCACAGTAAATTACCCCGAGTGAAAACGTGGCACCTTCACTCCTGAGCAAGAGATTTGCTCAGATGTGGCACGAGATTTGCACGTGAGAGACCACCTGGAGCAGTTCCTGGCTGGAATCCATTGCTCAGGGCCTCCAGGAATGGTGCTGCACAAACAGAGGGCTCATCTATCCTGGCAGGATGCTCCAGTTTTGGGATGCTGCCTTTGACACTCCGGGGATCAGCCGCTGCCCTGAGCCAGCTGTGCACGAACCTGCAGCGATCCCAGCCCCATCCTGCTGAGTGCTGTGCTTTAACCTGCAAAATATGCCTGGAAAGGGGAAAAAAAAAGGGTCTGCATTTTCCTCTTCTGCCTCACAGATCTGCCTTAGGTAGGCCAAGAAAATTCCTGGAGGCTGGAAAAAGCGGCTATGAGCAAGTCTGTTCTCCACTCCACAATAGCATTCCAGTGCTGAGAGTGAAATTTCACAGCAAAATCAGAGAATCAGCTGAAGATTTCACTTTTCTAGGATCATTTCTCTTACAGCCTGACAGGACATCTCTCTAGGAGGCTTCAGTCACTCCTGTGGCTGGGTAGGCTCGAGGAACTCGAGGTGTCTCTGTGTCCGTAGCAGCAGCCAGGCAGGAGAGGCTCCTTGTTCCCGCAGCAGTTTCCCAGCTGTGTGGCACAAACCCCTCCTGCTCTCCTGGGGACAGGTGCCTCTCTTTTTGGGAGCACCACCCCTGGGATTTCTGTTGAAGGAATCCTTGTGCAGCTCTTCCTACACCCGAGCACTGATTGAGTGGGAGAAAAGCTCCCTCTACGCCTGAGCATCCTCAGAGCTCCCTTCAGCATCAATGAGAATTCCAGCACTCACTACGGAGCATTCCACTTGGTGAAAAGAGCTGGATTGGTCTCATTCACTCGTGTTTTCAGCCTTCCTCACCTGGTGGTTTGTGACTTTTCAGAGATGAGCTGGATATCACATTTATATGCTTTGGAGGTACAAGGAAACCGTGTAGCAGCACTGGGAAACAAGTGCCACAACCAGAGGTCACAGTCATCAGGGTGTGTTTGAATACTGCCTAATGAGTTACTCTCCTTGCTAAATAAATAATTAATGTGTGCATTTGTTGAAGACAAACGCTGTCACGATCTTCAGGCACCGAAGCTGAAAAAGCTACATGAGAAGATGTGAGCAGAGCATTGTTAAAAGTGTTCTTTCAGATATTTGTGCCATTGTAAGCGACAGCTGCAGGCAAACAGTCCTCAGCTTTTTGGTGGTGAAGAGACTTTCCAAACCATCAGATTCTTTTTCACCCTCTGGGAATGAGACATTTTCTTTTATTAATGCAACAGTCTGGGGGTCTGCGGGGTCACAAACTACCTACAAAAACTGCCTGTGACCAGGAAAAAAGTTTTCACTTCCAATGCACCTGAATAATTTCCACAGTTTGGCTTTTCTGGATGCCTCAGTGACTTGGAGTGGCCCCTTGGCGATTCTTGTTCTCTTCTTTCTCAATAGATTATTCATCTGTCTTCCAATCTAAGCAGAAACAGAAGCTGCAGTCAAACCTGCTGCCACCAGACCCTTCTCCAACCAGACACACAGCATTCCCCCAGGGACCAGCCCCTCCGGAGGAAGGAATAAAAACCCACCACAAAGCATGAATATTTATCCCTGCTGCTCTGCAGCAGGAGGAATTCCCATCTCTTGTTCTATTGCTGAAGTAAAAAGGGGCCAAAAAATTCCCTTCTCGTGGGAAGAAAATACAACCCCTACAACACTTGCAGAAGTCCTGGATTCATCCCAAGGTGCAGCACTGGGAGTTGGCAATGCTGAGGAAACCCACTGTGGGTTTTTGGGGTGACATCTGGGGTCAGTCCTCACCTGGAGGAGTCACCAGCAGTCCAAGGACCAGGCTAAAGCCTTGGCTGGTGTAAATCAGCCTAAATACACAGGCTTTGACTCCCTGTGGCTCAGAGTCCGGCTCGGTGTGTGAAGCCTTGGGAAGGCTTCTCCAGGCTGTGGAGACACTCTCTCCACGCTTGGAGCAAAGTAATGAGCACTCAGGGATGAATAGAAAGAGAACTGAGTTCATTTTCAGATTTGTGGGAGTCCTTTGTCATCCAAACTCCGATGGAAATGATCTCCTTGAAGATTATAACACTCAGACAGAAGCCAGGCACGGCCTGGCTCTTAATCGTTCTCAAAATTGATATAAAATACAGCACAGGAGCTACAATATTAAAAATAAAAAGCTTCATAAGAAGCTCATTCTTAAGCATTTTTGGCTTTGATGTGAGGAAGATATTTTATGTGTCAAAAAATCTACGGAGCTGGGTCTTGGCACCAGTCTTGAGGGAAGGGATTATTCCGTGGCTGTGGTTGTACATCAGCTACCAAAGGGAAGACCAAAGCTATAATTAGGCCTCTCCCAGTGCCACCGTCTTGTGTATCTGTGGATAATTGTTGCAGCCCACATGGTTATCCATATGTTTTCCTGTGAAGGGTGATTAATCCTCCTCTTCTTCAATACAATATGAGGTTTATGCAGGGAATATATCTTTTCGAGCAGCCGAATTCCTGTGTAACAGGAAAATAAAGCTCCTAATCCTGCCATTCCCCTGGGGGAAATCCAGCCCAGTAAATGGCATCGAGGTCTTAATTTTCAGGAGTTGTTCATAGTGAGAGGACGACCCCCGATAAGGCAGGGCTGCTCAAAATCTGCCATCTGGCCAGGCAGCAGAGCCCAGGGCTTCGGGGAGGTTTAAATAGGCATTGTTTTTAAAGCCTGGCTTCCCCCTCATGCATTAATACCTTTTGGAGAGGGAGAACAGCCCCTGATTGCTGTGGGCTCTGCACGCAGAGCCTCGCAAAGAACTGACACCGCTCTGCCAGGAGCGCCTGAGAATTCAGGATTGTGGACGCGGGGAAAGAATTCCCAGTTTTCTTCGAGTAGGTGAAGGCAGGAGCCCCCTCTAACATATTTTATTAAGCCTTCCAAAGCTGTGTTTGCTCCGGAGTAATGCACAAAACGCCTGTTTAAAGCCTCAGCCTGTTGTTTTGAGGTGGCAATTCCATGCACTCCCTGACCAGCCCACACCCCCACCTGCCCCAATGTTTCACCAGCAGGGAAAACAGCTAAAAATTACAGTTATTAGTCACTATTCTCCCCTTCTTCTGAGTCATTAACATCAATTACTAACCACTGCATTGTCAATTAAGACTATCGCTTGCTGCTATTCACTGCTAATGTGCTAATTGTCATCAATTTACTGCCTCAATTATGTGGTCATACACTTGCCTCGAGGTATAGTGGTGTGATATAAGGATTTGGAGGAGAAAGAGGCTCTCCCTGATTTTAATGCAGGAAAAGAAACCTGGAGGGAGTCTGAATATGCTGGATGGAGTTGCAGAACTCTCCTAGAGAAAAATTATTCTAACACACAGATGATGGTAAGGGGAAAAAAAACGCAATTTAAGTTGTTTTACAAGGCTCTTTTTTATTCCTGACCCTTCCACTGAAAATGTGATGTTATTTCCCTTGCAATAGATTCACGGATCATGTTCACTCTGTAATCATGTATATATTTTTGCCTAATTATATCTGATTGCTTAGTGCCTGTTGTACTTTCTAATGAGCATTGAATTATTAATCTGCTGCCGAGGCTTTCTCAGCATACAAAGGGGAAAGATGTCTGTTGTCATTGAACACAGCCTATTGTGTTCCCTTCAAGCAGCAGCAAACTTTAGGATTCAGCAGTGTGCCAGGTTCTTACTACAGACACAGCCGAGCTCTCTTTGACAGGTTTTAAATAATATGTTTTTGGTATGCTTTATCTGACACTAAGCTGCCCTGAAAATAGTAGAGTAAGTCTGCTAGTGAGCATAAAATCAGACAAACTCCTAAAAAAATATATCCCTCCTGCCTCTATTTTTCAGTCCTTAGGCAAATAACCTTGTAGGCTGCATGGAAGGGTCTGATTTCTTTCATGCAGTTGCTCAGCAATCCAAGGAAATAAAGCAGACATGCTTATCCAGAGCAAGGGTCCAGGGAAAAGGATGGATCCCAGCAAAGGAACAGGGATGTGTCGTCCAAAACCGTGATGGGCACTTGATTTTCATGTGCAATATTTATCTGTGATGGAGGATTGGGGGTAGAATCCTGCTCCAAACCATCCTTGGTGCTGGCACAGGGTGCCCAGAGCAGCTGGGGCTGCCCCTGGATCCCTGGCAGTGCCCAAGGCCAGGCTGGACATTGGGGCTTGGAGCAGCCTGGGACAGTGGGAGGTGTTCCTGCCCATGGCAGGGGGGAAAAAGATGAGCTTTAAGGTCCCTTCCAACCCATTCCATGATTCCAGGATGAATCTATAATTGGATCCCAATAAACCCTCTCTTTGGCAGGTGCTGGGCTGTTGGTGCCTCCCAGCCCACCCACGCACTGAGGGCACCCACCTGTGGGCAGGTAGACCCCAAAGGAGGGGTCTTGGATGGAGGGGGGACACACCCAGTACAGGCTTTGAGCTGAAACCACTTTTAAATCATTTTCTCTGGAGAGTAGTGTCCTCCAGCTGAGGTTTGGTGGCTCTCCTGCTCCTCCAGGTGCCTCCAGAGCCACCTCTGCTGGCCATTTGTCCTTACCCAGGTTCTCATCAGCTCTGTGAAGCCTCTGGCCCTCTCTCCCTCATGATGCCAGTTCCTCTGGCACATCCTGCCCTTCCCAGGTGGATTTCAGCTCTGTGTGTGCAGAAAACTTTGAAGCATCTCTTTGGCTGTGTCAGGCTGTGCAGGGTGGGGTGTGCAAGCCAAATCTCCACCTCAGCTGCTGTTTTAAAATGTGTGAGAGGAGGGGTTTGGTTTCAAAATTTTAAATCTTTTATTGGCTCCCTAAATCTCTTCTCTTAAGAACTCTTGCTTGTGCTGGACAAAACAAATGTCAGCTTTGGCAGCTGGCATCGTTGTTTCCTGGTGATTGATCCAGTCTAATGCTTAAGCTGATTTTCATCTCTAAAGACGTTCCAGGCTCAGTGCATGAACTTAGATTTTGGCAAAAGGAGTGGAACCAATGTAAGAGATTAATATTTGTGTTGGTTTGTTTCAAAGCTTTTTAGATGAGCTCGAGGAAAATTTGGAGAAGAGAGATGAGGTTCAAATGTTTTATAACCATGGGGTGAAACTTTTCTTTGGCTCAGTCACGACTGAAAGTTTGGCTTCATTGGAACTGAGTGGCATCAATTTGGGGTAATTTTTCCATATCTAGATTTTTCTTTTGGTTTTGCTTCTTTGTTCTCTTATCTCTGTTCTCTGACAAAAACTTCTGGATAAGAACAACCCAACAGAGGCTGCAGGTTCTGTACATTTTAACAGCTGCTTGTTGAAATTAGTTTAATATAATAATTACTTCTTTTTCCAAATATACTTTTAATGTGAAGTGATTCAGGAATGCAGCTGTCAAACGGGAGGGGGAGGAGGAGGAGGGAAGCACTGAATAATAAGGTGGGAATGATGCACAGTGGAGTCAATGTGCGAGGGCAGCACTCCCCAAATCCACCCCTGTGCCCCTGCGTCCCAATCACACCGTGCCAATAAAGCTGCTCATGCCAGAGTGCCCTTGTCCCAGCGTGGGGTGGTGCTGATGAGCTGGGACATCACTGCAGGCTCTGACCTTGAAAATGCAGCTTTAGAACGTCAAAGCAGATCAGCTTGGCACAGCCAAAGGGAACTTTAAGACGAACGTGAAGGCACATTTTGTTGATGTACAAATATCTTCCAGACTCCCTAAACTGACTGTGTAAAATTTCATGTCTATGGTCTATTCTCACTTTCTGGCACTACTGGGGAGAATCCCAGACTGGTTTGGGTTGGAAGGGACTTTAAATCTGTGGTAAGTTTAAACATCAAACCATGACAAAGTCCCATCCAGTGCCACCCCTGCCATGGCAGGGACACCTTCCACTGTCCCAGGCTGCTCCAAGCCCCAATGTCCAGCCTGGCCTTGGGAACTGCCAGGGATCCAGGGGCAGCCACAGCTGCTCTGGGCACCCTGTGCCAGGGCCTGCCCACCCTCCCAGGGAAGGAATTCCTTCCTAACACTTGCAAATCTTTAGCACCTGGATGCAGGGAATTGCAGCCAGGTGAGGTGGTTGGGTGTGTTTCAGTGTGACAAATCTCCAGAGCGATGTTCTCCTCCTCATTTTGCTCCCCCAGCTGTAAAGTCCTCCTCCAGGTGTAAGAGAGTTTTCCTTTCCATCCTGTGTCTTGCAGGACCCCACCTGAATTCCAGCTAAGGTGCTGATTTATTTGAACTGTAGCAATAAAAGTGGTGAGCCTCCTTCATTAATGACAGGGAAGGGGAGAGGTAAACAGCCCATAAATTACATCAGAATCCTCACAAGGGGGCTCTGAGTAGCTCTCAAAGGACAGAGACAAAAGAGAGGGAAAATCAGGTGTTGTGGTCAGAAAGTAACTGGGAATTGTTGGTTAATTCAGAAACATAAATAATAAGTAATTGCCAAAGTGCCAGTTGGTTTTGGGGTCTGGTTTGAGGGGGTTTTTTGGAGAGGGAGAGCTTTTCTCCCTCAAACCACCTGCTCTAGACCTAGAAATTATTTCAAGAAGTTGAATACGTCTCTTTTTGCTCTTGCAAACTTCCATCCAGTTTTATTATTTGGGTAGGTAATACCACAAATACAGATGGCATTTACCCTTGCCTCGTTTCCTCCCAATCTGTTCTCTTTTCTGGGTTAATACCTTCTCCCACTCTGCTCTTCTATTTCAAAGTAGTGCTTAAAAATAAAATGGCAGATTTCTCTTTGCTTTTCCTCTCTGTTACTTCACATTTATATTTTGACTTTGTTACCTTTGGCTCACCTCATCTGCCCACATAGAAAGCTTTTTTTGTTTGTTTGTCAGATTCTTCTATGTAACTTTTTCTAGAACTCCGAGAAAGCTGTGCTTAAAGAACAACTTTCATGCCTTTCAACTTTTTCTTTTAGTAAATTTTATTCTTTATAATTTCAAGATTTATGATTTACAAACAGAAGAGAAGCAAGGAGTTAAGGGAGACAAAAACAGGAGGGAGGGGAAAAATAAAATCTGTATTTTAGTTTGGGTTTCTGCCTAAAATGATGACACTGGGTCCATTTTTCTCCAGTACAATGGAAGGTATTGAATTTGGAGATTCATGCATGAACTAAAAATTGGCAGGAAAAAGATCAGTTTAGTGAAATTCAAAGCAAGTTCTTACAATGAAATTGTGTGGGGAGTAGGGGTGTCAGATTGAACTTTAATAGAAAATTTTCCCTCATTTTTTTTTCTGACAGTATTTTATTAAAAAACCCACAAGCACTTCAAGAAGAAAACATTGCTCACAGTGTAAAAGTTCAAACATAGAGCTTTGAAAACAGGAGTGAAACTCTTCTGTCTCCTTCCACACATCATCCTTCATTTTGGAAGTACTCCAAAAGAAATCATCTCAGCCTTTCAAATCAACTTGTTTTACTTTCTTGCTCTAAAGGCATTCTTCAAGCCAGACTCTATTTTGAACACCTTCACTCTCCCTAATAATCATCTGCTTGATGGCTTTACCACAACTAGAGCAAAAAAATCAAATTCTCCAGCTGCACTTGTGATGCTTCCCTGTCCCAAGAACACAAAAAAAGGCTCCTGCCAGCCCATGCTGTCATTTGCAAACTCTTTGTCACATTTTGTCACAGCAGGGATCAATATTTGCCACGGTGCCAAGGCGGCCGCTCCATATGCCGTCTCTTTTTGTGGAGGGCACGCCAAAAATAACAGTGTGGTGCAGCTCCTGGGGGAGGTGGTGCCATGGACATGGACAAATGGATCTGGTCTCCTCTTAAAGCATCCATGGGTACCCTTCTGTTGGGCCAAAAGGCAACCAGAGCTTTGCCAGGGGTGATTTGGGGTGCAAGGAGTCTCCGTGGATCTCAGCGGGAGCTGGGTGGGTGTTTGGGTGTTTAACAGCACTCCAGCATTTCTGCAGGCTGATTAATCCACCAAAAGCTTGTAATTATCCCAGTGTTTCCCTCTGGACTCCTTAGCATGTGTTGGTGTCTGGCTGTCTCTTTGTAGCATATGTTCCCCCTTTCCCAAACCCATCCCGAGCCAATCCCGGAGCGCTTCCGCGGGGTTGGGGCCGCGCGGCCGCCCCGGCGCTGCAGGGAGACCTTTGCTCAGCGTGGTGTTCATTAAGTTATAGGGTGGCAATGCCATGGCAACGGGAGGCTGGGGCTGCACTGATCACCAGAGAACATTTGCTAATTAAAGGCAGCTCCACGCTCAGCTCTCGCTGCTCCCCGAGCACAAAGGCGAGAGGCGGCGGGCGCGAGTTTGGCACTTGAGGGAAGGTGTGGAAGGAAGCACTTTGTGTGCTGCTCCTTTTCCACTGCTGTCAGAGCCATTCCCTAATGAACTCACCTTTCTGAGAACCCAAAATGAGGCACAAATGTTCCCCTTGACCTAATGAACCTCGTTTGCCTCTATATGCCTGATAAAGTCACCCTTATGACCAGAGAGGAATTTTATTTACACACCAGTAGGCACAAGGTGTTTTCTGGTGGCTGTGGGTGTTGATTTGATTTCTAACCATTAATTGAAATGAATATTGAATTTCCAACGGCAGCTATTTTCTCGTATCGAAGCCGCTTTGGAATCTGAGGTGTTTATGTTCTGGTGAAGTTCTTTGGATTCTTTTTTCCTGACAAGAAACGGAGGACAGACATTTGCTGGGTTCTTCTGTGCCTTAGACCACGTCCATGACCTTGTGCTTTCCACTTTTGGAAATTACCCCAGGCACTGCATATCTGTAAAATGTCTTTTCTTTCTCTCCTTTCCACACCCTGTGATTCTCAGCGAGGTGTGGTCAGGCTTGGCTTCCCAGGCAACCACACACATCCAGCCACAACATGCTCCTGAAAAGGACTTTTCTCTTTGGGTCCCTCATGGTATCCTTCCTCAAGGATCAGGATTTTCTTAGGGCCTGAGGACATGATTTGAATAGGAATTTCACAGAAATGAGCTGAAAGCCGTGGCTGGTAGGTTCTGAACACAACCCTTCGTTTCTCATTGCTGCAACCTCTCCCCTGTTACTCACATCTTCCTTTTCCTTCTTAAAGGAGATGTCAGACGTGCACAAATAGAGCCAAGAGCTGAATACCCCACCCCAAAACTCCCTGTAGAGCAGGCTGTCCTGGGAGCTGTTCCTCTGAGGAATGAGGTTTAGCTCTTCCCAGGCAAAGGAAAGAATTGATGGTGACTCTCTCAAACTGAGGGCAGGATCTCACCAATGCATTGTTTTGCCTCTATATTTTTGTGGTTCCAACCCTTATCTTTCTCAGTCCTTTTCCTTATAAAGTGCTTTTCACCTTATCTTGGTTTATATCCCCTTTATTCTTTGTTTTCACAATAATTACTCACCAGCTTTCCACAAAGGAGTGGCCTGGGAATCTGTGACCTCTGGAAATCCCTTCAGGGAGGTTATTCTGCAATAGTAACCTGGCACCCAGAGCCAAACCTCTGTGTGCACGCAGGGAAGCACATCATCTCTGATGCATTAATGTGATTTGACGCCATCGTTTAAGCAACTGGAGATGCAGATGCGGAAGAATCTGTGCAGACAGAAAATTAAATTGTATAGATCATGAACATCTCAGGGTTGATTAAATGAAATGAGAGTGCATTTCCTCTTTCATATGGAAAGAGGCTTAACATTAAAAAAACCCTAATCTTTTCTAAGATAAAGTTCATTAACACAATGATTATTCATTTGGCTTTTATAACGATACTGCTGCTTAATCACCAGAACATTGCTTCCTGTGCTCTAGGAGAACCAGCAGGAAGCATTTGAAGAGACAGAGCTGGTGCTAATGCAGGATGGAATCTCAGTGCCTTTCATTTGAAAAGTGAATTCCTGCTCAGGTTTCTAAAACCCCACCAGTCAAGCAGCAGGAGCTTTAAACCCAACATTAAATTTATACGGCAATGACGCCTCAGGTTTCCTGTTTCTACACAGTTAACATCTAAGTTTCCTCCTGGGTCCATTTCCATTATTTATTATATTATTTGCCTAGAGTAGCACCCCAGAGGAGCATTGTAATCAGGAACTGAGCTTGTGTTGGGAGAAATACAGTGCAGTCACTCCAGAGCTGGCCTGGCCTCTTGAGTTTATAATCCTAATAAACAAGGCAAACAGTAATAGAGATAGATAAACAAACGCTGGAGGTAGTTGAGCTGTCTGCTTAATGACTTCCTCTCACCGCAGTTTCCATTCCCCACCTCGTGCTCCTGCACGGTTCCAACCATTTCTCCCACAATCCCTGCCCAGCTCAGGCTGAAACCCCAGGGTCCCTTCCTCCCACAGCTGAAGGTCTTTCTTTCACCTTTCCCTTAACCTTTGCTTATCATTCCTGTTCTTCGTTGTTATCTTCTTTCATCTCTCTCTCCTGGCAGCTCCTCAGTGCTGGTGATCAGTCTGTGGCTGTCCCTCTGGCATCAGGGTCAGGCTGGGGTCCTGATGCCACCTCAGATGCCACCGAGCAATGGCACTGCCTCTTCTCCTCCCTGGCAATATTTGAGGGCAGGAATTGGAATCATTTAACCCCCTCTCTCTTTTCCAGGAGTGTTTTTCCTCTAAGAAACAGGGTGGAGTGTGTGGGGGGAGTGTGGAGGAATGAAGGAAGGAATTGGGAGGTGCCTCCAAAGAAAGAGGAAATATTTGGAAGGCAATCAATGAGGATTTTAGGACCTGCTGATGTTGTAAATATAGGGCAGTGGGATCTGTTTGGAGGCTGCCCTTTCTCCATAGTGAAAGCAAATGCCCCTGGAGTCAGCACAGGCTTCTGCTCATCAACACACGGGTTCAGAAAATGCTCTGTTCTTCAGGCTGCTGCTCACAGGCATTTGTTTGCTTATTTTTACTTCTGCAAGAAAGGGAAGTCCTATAAAGAACCTCATTCTTGTTCACAGATTTAGGGATAGGGAAACTGGCACACACCTGAGCATCTGCACCTTACTGAAAGGGCTGAAATCAAAGGGGCTTCGTCTGAGACCACCCCGGTGTGAGGCAGAGGAGCTCTGAGTCTCCCTGAGCAGCCTTTCAGGCCTGGTATGGTCTGAGCAGGCTGCCTTCTGCTTGCTCTCATCTTTTGGCAAGCAAGAGCACACAAACCTTCCCTGTGCCCCTGATTGGTGCTGAGTTTGTTCTGGGTTGCTCATGGTCAGCGCTGCTCTGTCACTGGCTGTGACAGATAAAATCACCTCTTCCCAGACTGGGATCCTGCTACTTTCCCCAAGAGTCTGTGGGATGATACATGCACAAGAAGGGGGGATTAAGAAGTGGTTTTTCTTGCCTAAAAGTTTATAAACCAATTCTCATTCCATTTGTGCCATCTACTCCTAATTCCCTGGGGATATTTCTGTTGGACTCAGTAGGGACAGTGAGTCCTTTTCTTTCTCCTACCTGCTGGATAAAAGCAATCAGGGAAAATATAGCAACACTTCTGCTCTTGTAGGAGCCATTCTAATCCAAATTAGCTGAGAAAAGCATTCTTGAGAGTGATTTGGTATTGAAGTCCACAAAAAAATGGTTAAAAGGTTACATCTGAAAACAGAACTTCTGAGTACAGATTGTTGCTGCACAAATGCGTTGGAGTATCTGGGAAGATCAGGTTTAACACTCTGCCTTGTTCTTCCCATTTCCCTCTCAGATCCTTTCGTATCCAGCTTCTAGAAGAGTCAAAGGAATGTGGCAGCATTTTTAAATTAAGCTCAGGTGTGCAAACAGCTCTGATCCTTCTGCCTCCACAGCCACACGCATAAGAAAAAAATACATTTACTACAGGTCATTGTTTCTGCATTTAATTTTGTATTTATTTGTTTGGTAAGACCCCCCAGTCAGATGCTCTGGGCACTCCTGGCTATTAATTGCAAGCTCAGCGTGCCATGCAATTAAGGGAAACAAAACAGGACTGAAAAGCTTCAAAAATAGATAGGAAAAGAGGAAAATGACAATAGCAGATAGGAAAATCACAAAATCTGTTTGCAATCACTGCAGAAGTCACCCAACTCATGTGTTGGCACAGGAGATGAGCTGTGGGAGCAGGATGAGGCAGAGAGGACACGCTTTCCTCAGGGCAGGACTGCCCAGCCCTTCCAGGAGAGGGGACCAGGCAGGGAGACCTGGGCAGCACCAAAGCACAAATGTTCTTCCAATCCAAACAATCCGCTCTCAACTTCAAGGAGAATTTTGCTCACAGGCAATTTTTGCTCCCAAGACATCTCTTCCATAGTTCTTACAGCATAAATAGCCCCTCATTGTTCAGTTTTAAAGAAAATAAATGATGCTTTCAGCCCAGTGCTTTTCATCGCCTGTGAGTGATATCAGCAAAGCACTGGTGCTGGTTATGTCTATGGAGATACAGCCTTGCAGTGCAGATGTGTTATTTAAATTACAATGCTGGGAATACATTTGTGTCAGTAGCTTTCCATCTCCTGCACCAAGCACTGAAGTTGTGAGGGGAAGAAAGCCCTGTTTTTTCCTGAGCACCACTGTATTTTCCTCTTTTCACAAGTCAGTTTGTTACATCTGAAGAGCTTACTCATGCATCCCCATCCAGTTCATTTTTATTACAGCTCTGTGTTTGTTACAGATAAGCTCCAAGGATGCAGCTGAAAGCTGGGCTCTTTCCAGTTCCCTTGTATTTTTTTTTTCCCCAGGTTTTAATCGTTATATAACATTGTGCTGTGACACAACCTCCCTCTCGCTGAAAGAAAATTGCTAAGCTCGGTTTATCGAATGTTTGAAGGGTACAAAGTTCAGATAAGAAAAGTTGCGATAGTAATCAAAAATGTCAGTGAGAATTATAAATTTCTGGAAGTATAAAAGGGTGTTTCTTATATTTCTTTCCTCTTTTCCCCCTTTTCCTTACAGTATTCTGATTTCCTAAATACTCAATATTTGGAGAAATCTCTTTTCCATGGGCTCTTCCTCTTTTCCATCCCTTTTAAGAGAAAGCCTGGCAGGTGCAGGCTCTGTGGAAGCAGCCAGTGGTCGTTTTTGGGTGGTCTTTTTTGCACCTGCCCTCGGTGGCAGCTCCTGAGTGCCCCAATTTCACGGCAGGTGGGAATCTGAGTTTATTGCAGAAGACAGGGGAGGTTTGGCCCAGCAGCTGCTGCCTGATGAGTGACACCAGAGAGGACAAGGGCAGATTTCTTTCTTGGAGGCACAGACTCAAAGGGCCTCCAGAAAAAGCCACAGGGAAATTCTTGTTGAATATTAGGGGGAAAACAACCTTTACAATGAGGGTATTGGACCTAGGACAGGCTGCCTTGAGGGGATGTGGATATCCTGCAGCTGCAGATGATCAGAATTCAGCCCAAACTCGAGCTGCAGTGGGTGCTGGTCCTTCCCTGAGTGCTGGGTGTGGACCAGAGGACCCTGAGGCCCCTTTTAACCAAAATTTCTCCATGGTTTTAATGCCTGATGGGTTTCTGTCCACATGAAACAATTATTTAGCTCCCACAGAACACAATATTGGTAATTTCAATCCCTTTTCTTTCCCTTCTGCACCTTTTTTCATCTACACAGTCATTCTTGCAGATCAATCATGTCTCGCTGTCACAGGAGACAATCATTGTGATCATTTACAGAAAGAATCAGCATAATTCTGAATGTTTCACACCCTCAAAAAGGGGAGGATGACAAAGTTGTTCTTCTGTCCCAGAACTGAACAGCCAGTCTTGCCAAACCTCACCCACGGGCAATTAAGCATTCATCAAACAGTACCACTCACGTTCCTTTGGGGTGTAAAGTGAATTAGTACAATATGGATGTCATGATGTCTGTCAAAGACAGGATAAGGGATTGTGGGGTTGGGGGTTACTGATAGGAACTCAAGGACCAGTTCCTCAGCATTTCCCTCTTGCTAATTAACTTGGATTATCCCCGATGCCACTCTGGGACATGGTGGGACTGGAGTGGTCTCAGGGAATGTTGGAAGAAAAGCTCAGGTGTTCAGAAGGGATGAAGGAAAGGGGATTTGTGGTGATATTCCCCAACTGATCTCATCCATTGAGCGTTACAGGCCAACATCTCTGCCAGGAACATCTGACAGCCAGAGAGCAAACATCCTGTGTGCTGGAAATCTCATCATTTCTCTGCATGTGGTGGGAGATTCCTGGCAAATTCTCCAGGATCAGATACACTGATTGCATTTACATGGGGGCTCAACCAGATAACAGGAAAATCAGGAAAAACCTGCAGGTGTTTTTGGACACCCCACAGATCCCATTCCTTTCACTGAGGAGTTGGGGTATAAATGCTGTGATTCCTTAGGCAGTTATTTTTTATCCCAAGTATCCAGGGAATGCTTCTAATTATCCCTAGATATCTGATTTTTACTGGAACCCCACTGCCCAAGCTGATTGTGCATCCAGTAGGGGATGAGTGATGGCCAAAGCTCAGTGACAGACTTCGAGCCAGAGAAGGAATTCTCTGAATGAGACCCCCTTGATATTTTAGCCCTCCCAAGTCCCACTTCTGTAAGTGTAACATGGCCAAGTGAAAGGCCAAGAATGGATACATCAATATTTTTTTATGGCCATGTTCATTTTAGCCAGGACAGCAGTAAATTTTGGGTTTCTTCCTCTCTTCCCTGCTTCTGCTATATTTTATTCCTTTTCTTCTTCTTTCTTTTCTTTATTGAGTCTAAGAGGAGGAATAAAAGATAGGTGGAAGGTGAGAAAAGGAGAATTATCTCAGACTATCGAGATATTCTGTGACTCTGTGATTTTGGTTCCTATTTACTCTGTTGTTCTCTGCAATCCAGTGGTTGAAAGCCAGCTGAAGAACAAAATTCAAGGAGAACCTGAGCCTATTCCTGTTCTTCTTCTATTATTCATGAATTCTTCGGTGGTAAATTGACTGAAAAAATGGGTAAAACTAATTTGATAATTATAAGTTAATAAAACCTCGATGCTGCTTACCCAGGAGTCAGTAACCATAGATCTGCTCTGTTTAAGCAGTTTAAATACATAAAACTGTTAATTACTAATGCAAATTCATAGTGGAGGAAACGATGGTGCAGTTACACCGAGAGAATAAATGTTATATTTTTCCTGCAAACAATTTTTAGGTCCGTGATTTTAAGAAATTCCAATATTGAGCTGTGCAAAATCATTATGGGGCCTTTTGGATATAGAGTAGTTGAGGGTTGAAAACCAGTTATGTAAAGATTTTTTTGGACTGGCAAGGAGGATTAATTAGGGCCTTAACAAGGCAGAGGGTGAGGATTTTGACAAATTGCCAGAAAAATTGTACTGAGCTGTGGGGCAGAGGCTAAAGCAGGCCCAAGACACACATATTTATATATTTTTTTTTATATTTATATATATTTTTATATATAGTTTTTCCAGGGGATTGGGGATAGAGGCCTGGATTTGCAGTATCTTGGTGGTTGAGGATCCGAGGCAAGCGTCTGCTCTGTCGTAAAGAAGTGGGGCTGGAATCTCTGCAGACAGGAGAACAAATTCCTGCAGCTCCTAAATTCTCCCCTAAGCTTGCTCAGATTTCAGCTGGGCCCAGGGTGGTATCACAAATCTGCCTCCCTGTGCCTCACAGCGTTTCACTGAGCTTCCACACAGCCAAAATAAAATGTTACAAGAGGATGAAAGAAATAAAGTGAACTTCAAGGCCCGAATATTTGATATTCTAATATTCATTAAGAGGCAGTAATTATCTGATTGCATCTATTAATCCTGGCACATTACATTGCTTCAGTCTTTAAACTCTACATAAATTTTATGCCAATTAATTAAAATAAAAGGAGCTGGGTTTTATACACCTTCTTTATTCTTAATCCTTTATTCCTCTTCCCTGAGTGTGTCCCTTTCAAGCAGGGACTTATTGTGAGTCAGGCACCTCCCAAGTGGGATGAACTCTTGGGAAACCAAAAAAAAAAAAAAAAGAAAAGGAAAATATTTCATGTCTCATTTTCATCTTCAGAGTGGTGATATTAATAAGTGAGCACCTAGAAAGAAACACCTGCATCCTGAAATTAAGGATTTGAGGCATCTCTGATAACCCAGTTCACCTGTGGCAGGAAGTGGAAAGGAAAAAGCATCTTGGAAATAATACTGGATACTGGAGGGCCTTGAGGTTGAACAGATTTCTTCAGTTCATGATTAGTTGCCTTTGAACCAGAAGAATCCAAAGAAAAGCAAATAAAAGTCAGGCTTTCCCAGGGAAACCGCTGCAAACTGGATTTTGCATTGTGCAAAACCAACATGAGACATTCAAACCAAAATATTTATAATAATTATATATATGTGTGTGGATATCTGTAAATTCCTGCATGTAATGATTCACTCAGACTAATTAGCTCATATAGAAAGATCTGAGCTTTTTGGTCTGAGTTCCCACATGGATTAAATGGGGATAATAATGCTTCTGTGCTGATTGTAATGAGCGTTGGAGGAGTGCCATGGAATTGTGAGATACTATTTATTATTTACTGGGAATCTTGGCCATCCCCGAATTGCAGCCACCAAAGGGGTGGAAATGTGGTGGGGAAACATTTTTTGTCTTCAACCCCACCTGACACAATAAGGGCAAGGCATCCAAAAAACCCACTCATCTTCCTGTTAAACCTTAGGGGAAAATAGATAAGAAAATTGTCAGATCAGTGTTTATCAAGGGCTAAATGTGATTGCAGCATTTACACGTAATTTGTTCATTTATGTCACAACCTGCTGGACAAATACATAATTTTAGTTTACATTATCATTGTCCCAAATATTTAATAGGTCTCAATAATTTTGCTTTTTTGGGATCTGTATATTTTATTTATATATTACCAGGTCAGAAATTAAAGCAATGGCTCAGTGAAAAAGCTCTGAAATAGAGATGTAATCTGTGCTCTGATATTTATATCAAATTCAGGAAATCAGCTTCCCTTCCAAAAATACTTTGGATATTTTGGACACAGGTGAGGTAATACCCAGTGACTTTCATATCCAAGATCTGTGACCTTTAGGGAACTGGATTCCCTTCCTTTCCATGTGTGCTACCCTGGGTTGGGCTCCACTTTGGATATCTTGGCATCAGCTCATTTTTAATTCATCTGCTCTTTGTTCTGACTGAAAATCCTTACAAATATTCCTGTATTTAGGATTCACAGTGAAGAAATAATACCAGGTCTGCTTGCCAGGAACCCCATGGAAGGAAATCCTGCCACATCAGAGCTTTTTTTTTTTTTTTGCCGCCTTCTTTCAGCTCCAAACTTGCTGTGTAGTCCTTCCAGTGGAAAAGCATGAAATAACCATTTTATAGGAATGTTTTTAGGAGTTGCCCATCAAAAAGATGGAGACAAGGGGACCTGGGTTATAACAAACCTTCCCTGGCACTTAAATACAGAGTTGTAGTTAAGTCAGTCGATAACACTTGGGAAGAACGAGAGCAGACCTCCCTAGAAGCAGCATTAATTCCCCCAGAATTTACACTGCTTTGCCATTTATTTTCCAATTTTGAGATTAAACACCCAAACAGAGACAAGTGAGCAGATGGAGACAAAGATAACAGGGTGATATCCAGCAGGAAGGAGGGGCAGGGTTGTGAGGGGAGCATCACGTAGCTCATTCCCTCTTTGTTTGCACAAGTCAATACTTTCCCTTTCCAACAGCACACAAAAGAAAAGTCCCAGGAGCCTTAAATTACTTCTGCAGTCTTTCCAGAGCACCTCTCCAAAAGCAAAATGAATGGGAACTGCTGGGCAGCCAAAAGGAAAAGCCCATCTCAACACATTTTGTTCTGCTCAAGACAAAATACCCCGATCCCAACTCAGCCCTCTGCTGTCACTGCTCTTGTCTGGCAGAAGATTCAGAGCTGAGAGGGAGAGACTGGGCAGCTCCTGGGGAAACGAGGGCAGGGTGGGATTTTGGGAAAAAACAGCCTGTGGAAAATGGGAATCTGGCCTCAGCTGCAGGAGATCCTCACCCCAATGCAGCCCAAGGTGTTGAGGTTGATGGATTTGCTCTCAACTCGTGTTGGGCAATCACAGGGGAAAAAAAATTGACCCAAACAGAGAGGAATGAGTTGGGTGAGCAACAGTGGGGTTCTGTAAGCTCTTCCTTTTGTTTTTTGATTAAAAGCGATGCTGTCTTGGTCTGGCAGCTCAGTTTGGAGCATTGCATAAATAGTCAGACTTGGATTAATGGTTTGAGTCTTAAACTGTAAAAAAAAAAAAAAATTTAAAAACCAACCAGAAAAAGAACCCAAAACCTAACAAAAATCCCCACTCCAAACAGCACATTTCTGAATGGGTGGACCACATTCCCAACTATTTTTATAGGACTGTTTTTTAGTTATTTTCTTAAAAGGCCAACTAAACTCAGCTGGAGCACCTGTGGGCTTCATGTATGGCAACTGTAACAAGAAATCCAAACAACCACTGGTATAACAACTTAGACATCTCCAAAAAACACGTTTCTGTGGCCTCAAATACACCCTCATCCAAAAATTCCTCTGAGGGACAGTGACAAAGATGGTACTTTAAAATTTAAAACCATTCCATGACTTTCTGATTTTCAAATCAGAAGGCAAGTGACCTCATTGCTGCTGACTTTCCCCCTAAGGGTGAAACCACCACTAAATGGTTTCTAGAGGTGTGGCTGGAAGGTCACAGAGGTCAGCTGCCAGGTCAGGACAGCACAATTTACCTCAGAAAATCAAAATTTTGTTGAGAACTGATGTGCAGTGATGAGGACTATCTGTACAAGTAGTGCAGTGAGACAGTCCAGGCAGAGCTCAATGAAATAAAGATGAGCTGAGCTGCAGTTACTCATTTTTACTGGAGGCTTCAGAAACAGGACCTCATATAGTGAACAAATCAACTTTCTGCATTAATTTTAGATTAAATTTAATCAATTAACGGTGTTTCTTTTTCTTCTTATTTTTGCCAAAGACCAACTGAGCGGAATTTTCCGTGGAGTCCCCAAGCTACCTTTTTAATCCTGTAGAAATAGAGAAAATCAGGAGACATGGGCTCCTTTTAATTGTTAACTAACACTTTTAAAGGCACAGAAGCGGCTGCATGGGAGGTATTTCATCTCTTCCAAAGTGAGCATGTAATTCCTTATCCTAAGGCTCAATATCCTTGGACTGGTCAGCTCAGGAGCAGCCAGGGGAGGTGGTACAGTACAATAATTGCTTTTTGAGTGAAGCCAGTGGCTGGGAATCTTTAACTTTCCATTTAAAGCACGGATGAAACCATTCCTGCACAGCTCCTACTCTCTAATCTGCTCCACTTCGGCGCTGGCTCCTGGTTCTACAGCTGAGCCTTTGAACTCCGGTGTGAGCGGGACAGAAAGTGCCCCGTGCCAGGGATAATGACTGCTGGGGATGCAGGGATCCCGAGCCTCTCTGCCAGGGAGGAGGGGCAGGGTTGATTCCTTTTTTGCCGTTCTTTGAGTGTGGGATGCCCTGTGCTGACCTTGCTCATCCTCCCTCTTCTGTCTGTGATTCCCACGGCAGGACAGCCATTCCTGTGGCCTTCTTGATCCCCTCCTCAGCCCATGTCCATCAAATCCGGGGCCTCAATGAGATGAGAGCGTGGTTCCATGAGGAAAACAGTCCTTGAAAGGCTGGACTGGGAACAGCTGCTGGAGCTGAGGTGAAATCAGGGCAGGGCCAGGGCTTTGCTGTGGATGAGCTCCTGGAGCCTCTCTCCTGCTCCAGCACCTGAACGAGAGTTTGGGGAGCCAAGTGTCTGATGTGATAACAAAGTGACCTCTTCCCAACATGGCTGTGACTGTCATTTCTACCTGCAAAACTTTATAGAGAGTTTTATGAGGGTTTCTTCCCCCTAAACCTAACTATTTACAGTCTACTTGCCTGGCTCAGGTATGGCGTCGCACCAAAATACCCCAGAAGGTCAAGGATAAAAATAATCAGTAAAATTTCAACCTGCTCTTCAAAGATCTCGGAATCTTCTTGCTTCCCTTGGATTGGATAATTCTGATTTTCATACAAAACGAATTTGGCTCTCACCATGAGGATTAGGGGAAAAGCTCTGTTACAAAGAGGGTTTCATTTTGGAAGGAAACGCAGGGAATTGTGACAACTGTAAAAGGCCCCTGCAGAAAGACAGATGCTTTCAATTCAGCTGCTCTGAATTTTTTATATTCTCCTTGCACTTCAGGTGCCTGGATGGAAGGCACTTTTCCCACTGGAGTTTTGGTGCCAATGTGATAAGAACATGAGGACTGATCACGCACACTTTCCTCATCATTTATTTATAACCACCTAATTAAGTTATTATGGACTCTTCTTTTTTCTTACTGGCAGTGAGGATGAAATTAATTTTCTTAGCCTTTCCTTTGTCGCCAGGATCTCTGACTTATCATTTCTCTGCTAAAACTGTTCTTTTTCAAAGGGCATTGTATTATCCACAAGAAATTCTGGGATGACCAATTCAAAACCCACCCCAGGTAAAGCTTCACCAGTAACAAAGCTTCTTTTTTTTAATTTATATTCAATTCCTCTGGCAATATCCCTGCTGTATTTCCTTGCTGCTTCTCTATTATGCATTGCAAGACAAAAGAAAAGCCTCATTTTTTGTTTTCACTTTTCTTTCTTGTGTGTCTCTTACCTCTTCTAAGTCACCCTTTAAGACTTTTTCTCCCAATACCTTTTTCCTTTAATTATTGCGACTTCTGGGTCACAAAGTACAGGGCAAAGTCTCTGACAGAAGATTGGCACCTCCTTTGCCAACAAAAACTGTCTTGGGAATGCCAGAAACCCTTGGATTTGCTTTTCTGGACTCCCCTACCCCCATGGAAAAAATCATCCAGCTGCTAAAGATGATACAAAAAAGGAACATCTGAGTTCTTAAGAAAACAAACGGCAGAGTTCACATTCACCCCATGCTTTAATGCCTCATTTATTCTGAATAGGACTCCTCAGTCGTTGCCAAGAAAGACTTCCAGGTTTCAGGGCTAATATTTAAAGGTTTTCTCCTTCCTTTGCACTGTATTTATCTAAAAGGAGAGATTCCCTGTGGGTTTTCCAGGTTTCTCCATCCATTTGCTCTCTGTTACATCATTCCCATCCACCTCAGTGTGATTCTGTTTTCCCACCTTGCCCCAGCTGGGCTCGGACTAAGCCATCCATCAGTTTATGTTCTGTTTGGCAAAACCACCACACCTCTTAAAATATTTGCTCAATACTACGGTGAGAGGAGGTTCATAATGCTCTGACCTGCCTGGTGAAATATTAATAAGAGAAATCACTTTGTAAGGGGTGGAAGCTTTTTTTTTCATTCAACGGGGTCTCCCAAGAAGAGCAGAAAATAGAAATTTTGTTGCTCCAAACCTGACAAAACCCAGCAACCAGCAGGGACCATTTTTCCTGCAAAACAGTCAGTATTCATCCACCTACGAGAAAATAGAGTAATAACAAGTGTCTTGCAAATAGAGTGTTTAAACCTTTCGAGTACAGAGAACATAAAGGCAATTCCTATTTCCTCGTTTGGAAATTCTACCTTGGCTGGAAAGCCAGGACAAAACACCCCAGACTATCAAAATACCAGGCACTCCTGTTATTTAATTTCCTGTAATGTCAGCCTGGGTGTGCTTAGTTTATTTTTCACACAATCTCTTTTTTTTAATTTTCTCCTCAATCTCAAGTTCATAAGTAGATTTTTACCCTGGCATATCTTGAGGATGTTGAATCCCTCAGGGTGATGCCACCATAACTTAACACTTGACTTTAAAAGTAGGCTTGGGCTTAGAACTAATCTTGGTCAATCACCGTTTTTACTGAAAAGATACAAATATTAATCAAGAACACACTTAATGCAAATATTTAACACCCTAAAATCCCGGGAATGAGATGTTAATTAGACATCAAATGTCTACTGATGAATGTCTACTTTTTTTTTTTTAATTTAAATATGTTTGCTGAGTTTCTACCAAATATATTGGTGGGTAACAATTTTCTGAGCAGTTTTGGAGTTTTCAAGAAAGCAGTTTAGAATTAGGGATGCTGAGATTTTCAACAACCCTTTTTGAATAAGCTACTTTTGCTTCAGGGTCTCATCCTGGATTTGTGGTGCTTGCCCAAGGGCTGCATCACTTCTGGTATCAGAGAGTCCTTTAGGTTAGAAAAGAGCTCCAAGATTATGTTCAGTCTTTGGTCTAGAGTGACATTGGCTTTGGTCTTTTGGTCTAGAGTGCCCCTGACCCCAAAGCCACCAGCAGGATCCTGGTGCAGGGAAGGTTTGAAGGTTCTCTGCTTGTCTCCACTTCATGTCTGTACATGGATCACAATTTTAATCCCGCACTTGCCTGCTCTGCTGGCTCCCAGAGCATCCGAAACCCCGCTCTCCACATGCTGCCAGCTCACCAGAGTCTGGCAGCATCCTGCTGGTTCTCCTGGGTGCTGCTGGACCATCATTTGGGGAGATACACCCAAAAAAAGCCGAGAATTGTCAGGAGAGAATGACCGAGTGGAAAGGTTTCCTTGGAGCTCGCTGTGTGCCGTGCAGGCTGATTGCCTTGACGTCACTCCCATTAAAAGTTCTTGCTGGGAAACGCTGTTTTCCCTCTCTTTTGGAATTCTCTGCGTTCATAATTAGCAGCTCCTTCTGGAAGTTATTTACAGGAAGTATTGCTCCTGTGTCATTCCACGTCAGACAAGACAGAAAGTGCTCCACAGGTGTGTGCACAGAGCAGATCTTTTAATATCCTTAACAGAGAAGGAAAACCCAGAAAACTCCCTCCCTCCTGCCGGAATTCCCATGTTCCAGCAGTGAAATGAGGGACACTGGCTGTACCTGAGTGCAGGCAGGGAAATCTCCTCCCAAGGCTTTCAGGGCTTTCCTGGAGCATGGGAAAAGCTCCCTGACCTCTCCCCATCCTGCAAAAAGCTTTGTTTTCCAGCACTGTCAGTCTGGCCTCTTTATTTAATTGCATATGAACATACAAATTAAAAAGATGAGGTTTAGCTCGTTAAGCTGGTGCCAGGAAAAGCCCATGGAAGGCACACAGCAGTGAAATCCCTGAGGAGGGAAGGAAGCAGTGGGGGAGTGCTGGGAGCAGCCTGGATGGGGCTGCCAGGCAGTGGAGAGGGGGAAAGTTTGATTTTAAACAGAGGGAGCAAAACTTGGGGTCACACCTTGGGATAACAGGGAACTGCCAAAGAATTAAAGCCTGGAGAAACAGCGGCATCAGGCAGGGCTGGTGATGATGAGGGGGTTCAAGGGTTCAACCCCTGCACCTCTCTGTGCATCGTGGGGTCAGGTGAGAACAGGCCCCTTAACAGCCTTTTAAAGGCCATCTTTTATCCCTGGGAAAGCAAGGCATCAATCCTAATTCCTGTTTTCCAGGCAGAGCATAGTATATGTGTGTGTATACATATATGGCATTGGATAAGGCTTGGGAACATAAATATAGCAAAAAACCCCAGTGAAGCTGGAACACTCCAAATCTTTGCTCCCTCTCCCATCCCTCTGCAAGCCTGTCCAAGTTATTCCTCTTTCCTTTCTCCCCAGGAAACAAATGCTTTTAATTCCATCTTGTAAGAGGCCAAGATGCTTCCAGGGGAGCAACCTCTGTGCCTCCTCCTAGACACAATCACACAGAACAAAGAGAAGAAAGAGCTTGATAATAATAAGTAATTATAATTATAATTAGCACATATTTAGTGCTTTTCATTTCCAAGGCACTGTACAAATATTAGCTAATGAATATTTGGTAAGCAAACATTTTGAGCTTCTGAAAGGATTATTACAAACCATGAAAAAAATGCTTTGCAATGTTTGGCTGACTTTTTCTCCCTGCTACTCTTGCAAGGTTATTATTTGCTACACCTGTAACTTAATCATGGCAAGACATTTTGTATTTGTTATTTTTACAGTATTTAAATACTGGTGTCTTTGATCAGACTTTAAGGATTTGGGGGTGTAGATATAAGCTCTTTAAAGCATTTTTAAAAGAAAACAGTGAGGGCAATGTGGACAAACAGTGATTTCGTGGGCACAAATATTTTGCCTGCACTTTCCCCACTTGTTTCAGTGGGAATATGACCAGCCTGGGGTCTGGACTGATCCTCCCATATTGTGCTCGTGCTCCCCTGTGGAATAACCCAACATCACCCATATCCTGATGTTTTCCCTCTAGTTGGCACAAGGCTCTCCAATCTATCCCACATTTGGCAACTTTGGGGATTCCCACTGGCCAGGGATGCTGAGCAGCCATTTAGGACAACTGCTTTGGTTAGAGGGCACATCCCATGGTTGGTTTTCTGGGATTCCCACTGAGAGGCTGCAAAAAGTGGGATGGGCACATTCAAAGCAGTTATTTGTAGAGCTATCCCGAATCTTGGAGCAGGTATTTCTCTTTTTTCATGGATGGAATTGTTTGTGCTTGGTGATGAGAGGAAGAGGAGATGCACAGGCACAGTGACTGCACCCAGACCTCTCAGAACATCCAATGACTCTTTGAAGTTCAACCACCCAAGTGTTCACTGAGCCAAACCCCTCCAATTTAAATATTCTGCTGTGTACAGCCAAGCTCTTCTAATGAGTTTTTCTTGATGGCTGTAATTGGTCCCATCTTTCCTCATCTTTGGCTTTGGCTTTGAAGTTTGGATTCATTACCTTGTGCAAGCTCCCTTTTCCAACACAATTCCATACCAGTGACTCCCATTGCATTTGTACCCACGGTGCCTTTTTGAAGCTCACACACTCTTAACTCTTCGTAATCAATTTTCTGCTCCCCAAATATCCCCACTTTCAGCACCTGCAGCAGAAGCTTTCCTCACATGAAGCGATTCAAGTATTCAGCTCTCTCTCTTTCTTCCCTCACCTTGTCTGCTCCAGTTTGTGCTTTGAGCAGCAGCCAGCCACCAGATACATCTTGCTCCTTAAATTCTGCAGATCACGTGTGTCCTCTGTATTAGTTTCTCTTCCAATTGCTTCTGCCTCACTCTCCTCACACAATATGCACTCAGCAGCTGCTTCTGCCACTGCCTCTGAAGGCAGAAGTGATTTCTCCTGTCAATTTTCCACTTTCCTCTTCTCTCAAGGCTTGATCTCGTTGTGTGCTTTAAAGTCAGTAATAATATAGTGCGTGTGACATGTTACTGAAGTGGGGATGAAACAAGGAACACGGAGAGAGCAGCCAAAGTATTTAATAACAAACTGTAATATGCACTGGGCTTGACAGGCCTGGGGAAACCCACACTGCTGGAAACGACACCCAGCTCTGGCAGGGGGCAATCCAGGCCCCAGGCATCAGCCCAGACAGGAAGGGATTGCATGTGGAACCGAGCACAGAGCTGAATCCGGTTTTGTGACTTTTTTCTTTCATAAATATTTCTGGTTGACCAAAAGCTTAGTTATTTGCAATACCACTGCACAGAAAAGTAATTTTCCGTATTTTTTTTAGTATGAAACCTGTTCTAAGTTGCAGGGATGTCTAATATTTTAGAAAATTCAGTGTCCTGGATGTTTGCTTCCCGTCTCACAGGGGTTTGACATGTATTTTAACTCCTGTTCAGAGTGTAAACCTTTCAGGTTAGGACAGCTTCTACTCCTCATAGGGAAAAATAAAAATGCATTGGAATTTATGTTATTTGGTAGCAATATGTAGGTTTAGAGTAGATTTTAAGGAAATTGTTCCCTGGGAGGGTGGGCAGGCCCTGGCACAGGGTGCCCAGAGCAGCTGGGGCTGCCCCTGGATCCCTGGCAGTGCCCAAGGCCAGGCTGGACATTGGGGCTTGGAACAGCCTGGGACAGTGGAAGCTGTCCCTGCCCATGGCAGGGGTGGAATGAAATGAGTTTTAAGTTCCCTTCCAACCCAAACCATTCTGAGATTTTATATTGTGTAAAGACAAGGCACACATAGGATGGAAACTGATTTTCTCTCTGACTTGTCTCTACATAAAAGGTTTTCCTAATAGAAAAATAAGTTTATTCAGTGCCTGGCATAGTGAATCCTCAGTTTGATGTAAAAGCTTTCAGGCTCTACTTTGCCACAAATAATCTGTCACAAACAGCTGAACACTTTATTTTTTTATAGGGATAGAACTGAATGTGAACAAAGAAGATGTAGCTAACCAAAAATCAAAGTGAAAAATCAAGCCTAAGTGGTGTGTGGGGCTTTTGTTGGTGTTCTAACATAGAGATTAATATTTCCCAATATTGTCATTTCTCCTCTCCTGTTCTGGATGTCAGCAATGTCCATATAATGCAAAAAAGTCATCCAAAATTAAGGCAGGGATCATCCTCGCAGTACTTCCAGTTCATGGGGAATATAAAGCACCGTAAGTGCTTAATCAAAAGCGACTTTTCCGAGTGACTTTTGGAGGTCTCGATGAGCTTTGCAAGTTCCCAGCTCCTGAGAGCTCCGTGTCTGCATCTTCACTCCCCACCCACCACAAGCAGCACTGGGTGATGACAGTTTGCTGCAGGATCCTGAGACAAGGCAACAACAGGATATGTGCTCCCAGGTTTGGGAGTGGGAACCCAGGGAGAGACACACGTGGGAAACAGATTTCATTCCTTCTGCCAGGAGCCAGGGTCAGGTTCAGCCTGTAGCCTTTCAAAGCCTGACAAAAAGGCAAACTTGATTCTTGAACCTGCTGAAAAAGCCCTAAACTGTTTAGATGGCGGGGATCATCAGGCTGCTGCTCAGCAGGGAGCTCTGATTCATCAGCGTCAGGGTTTCCCCTCAGCTTTCTGCCTACATCTTCTACTTAGCTTGGCAGGGACATTGTCAGGGAATAAAAGGCTTCTTCCTCGTGTCAGAGGGCTGGCATTCATCAAAATGATAATACTTTTTACCTAGAGCACCTTTTAGATGAGGTTCATGAAGCCTGTAAAGACGACGATAAAGAGAAAAATGTTGCAGGATTTTTTATTATATTTTTGGCACTAAAACTGCTACTACATGAAATGGGAGATTTTTCTTTTAGAAGTTTCCTTTGGCTTTAGCTTTATAAATATTCCTTGGTTAAGGCAGTGGACTGCTTTTCACACAAAGCCTAATCCAAAGCTTGCTAAGGTCAACAGAAAGCTGCTTATTAATTTCAGCAGACTTTTGAATCAAGCTCCAAGTGCAAAACTGCTCCCTGAATCAAACAAAAAGTTTTTGGAACACAAAAGAAAAAATAATGCCTTCTAGGATCAAGGTTTCATTTGTGTGGATGGTTTCCTTCATTATGAGGATGGTTTAAATTCCAGTAAATCTTCTGGGAATTTTTCTATTGATTGTGGAAAGGTGTTGTGTCCAGTTTGAAATACTGAGGGTGTTCTCTGGCCAGTGCTGGCCACTTTCACCTTCAGGGAAAATGGGAAACATGATACCCCAGAAAGGGGAATTCCCAGCCCTCTGTGATGAATTGTAGGGGGAACAGAGAGTGAAGTTTGGGCACAGCTGAGCTTGTTCCACTGTCTGGAAGTAGCCACCAGAGACAGTGGAAGCAGTTTTGGATGGTGGTGGTGGCATCGAGACCCAGCAGTGCTTAAACCAAGCTGTTGGCCTGTTCTGGAGTGTGATCCTGAATTTCCCATCAGGGAGCAGGGAAGGGCTGGTGGAAAGTTGCCCTGGAAGGTGCCAAGGCCAGGAGATGTAGGGTGGGAGGGGCTGGAGCTGCACCCCAGTTCACAGATTTGGGATCACCTCTCTGAGAACAGGATACAAGATTTTCATGGAGTGACCTGGTCAGGTATTCCAGGCTGATTTAAGGAAAACTGGAGAGCTGCTGGTTGGGCTCAGTTATTCGTATTTTTCAGTGGCAAGCAGGAAAACTTTGGTCCAGAAAAGTCCAGTCTAAAAAAATCAGAGATTTATAGGAAAGCTTTGAGAAAGGGGGAAAAGTGACATGCAGAAAAGATGAATTCTTCCAATATTTTTCACTGGTAACTGTGCTCATTTATCTGCATCAGGGAGAAAGCTCATGGAATATCTCTGCCTCTCGGGTAGTACCAAACTGGACAGGGCTGGTTGAGTCCTCTCCATTGGCCAAGAGCAGCGACAGAAAGAGAAATTGGGGCTTTCAGTGATTCCTCCCCCAGCTGTGCCCCCAGATCAGCTATTCCATTGTGCAATCCAACACATCCCACCCTCCCACCCACTCATTCCTCCTTGCATGGCCAAGATAATGAGAACTTGGACCTTCTAAACGAGCTGAGATTTCAGTGAGGGTTTAGAGGGCAGCAAAACCTTTCACGGGCAAATGCCTCATTTGCATTTTGTAAGTTTACCTCGGAACCTTGGATATCTGCTCTCTGCAGGCCAAAGGCACAAAGGAGAACAGGGGGTCACTGGATGCCAAAATGCACAGAGCTGTCAATTATCCAGCTGTGACTCACACTTTGGTGTCCATACAAGCCCTTGAATCACTCTCCCTGGGCTTACTGTAAATATAATTCCCCATAAAACTGGTGGTTAAGTTTGTTAACTTAATTCCAAACCCCAGAGAGGCTGGAATGAGATGATCTTTGAGGTCCCTTCCAACCCAAATTGTCTGATCCTACAGTCCCCACTATTACCAGGATTCAATCCTGACCCACTCCATTCTAAGTGGCACAACCTTTCAGGGACAATATTAGGAAACCTGATTTAAACACCCATTAGCTTAAACTTCCTTAAATATAGAGCTGTTTGCTTTTAATTAGCTCTCTCTGTGTGCCTGCCCACATCTGCAAAGACACAGAGGGCAGTGTCTGATGAGGTTTTGAAAAATGGCATGAAAATAAAGAATGAAAGACACAATTAGTCCCATTAAAGATGGATCTCTACTCTCAGCTCCTGCCTGGGAGCTCCCCAGGCTCTCCCAGACTGGTGAGGGGAAGGGATGTGCTCCCAAAGTGGGGCTTTCCAGTGATGCCTTGAGAGGCCACCTAAAAACAGAGGCTAGACAGGAGTAAGGGAAGAAAGGCAGGTATTTATTTGAAAGGCCTTCAAAGGTACCCCTGGGCAGCCAGAGGCCACTGCCCAGAGGGACCCCAAGGTGGACCCCAGGTCACGAGTTCTTCACACTTTTATAGGTTTGGTTCATTTGCATAGCAGGGTTAATTCTCCAATTAAAGCTTCAGTTAATGATGTAATTTCCCCTCAGCTTGCCCCCTCTCAGAGGCTCTCTGGTTTATACTTTTTGGGCCTAGGACAGTCTGGGTGTCCCTGGAGAGCAGGCCTGGAGAGGCTTTGTTACGTCTGCCCAGCACGAGAGAGCAGAAGTGAACAGGCTACAAGAAACTTCAGAGTTACACACTGGGCAGTGCAGGATTTGAAAAATATGAAAGTTAAAACCTAAGGCATCACCAGGGAATATGTCCTTAGTGGCAGAAGGAATGAGTTCATCCTTCCCAAAGACAGAAGAGTTGCTTCACAGTGGATGATGGAGGACACTAAAGGAGCACTAATAAATAACACCAAAGGAACCACGATCTGAGTGTGCAGAGCTCTCTTCCTTAAAAAACACCTGGGGAATCCAGGAGCTGGGGAGCATAAAGCTGGTCTGTAGTTTATCCTGTAGTTTAGCCTCCAAACCTTGTCCTCCAGAGGGAAAAAGGCTGTGATAGAATTACCTGGGTGAGATCCTTGATCTTTCTTGGCTTCCTCCAGCACAGCCTTGCAAACCTTGGCTAAGATTGCCAATGGAGCAGCATAAGAGAGGGCTCAGCTTCTCAAAGGGGTGGATATCTGCATTTCCCTCGCTTCTAAATCACTCAGGCAACCCAAAATATCTGCTCTGTCACATATCCCCAGTCCCCATGAGGAGATACACAAAAATATTTTTAAATCTAATCTTTCAGTCACTTTCTTTAATGCAAATATTTATTGCTCCACTCACTCCACTCAGCGTCTGACATTTCTCCTGCAGTTTTGTTTTTCTGACTTTCCTGCTTCTCCCAACCCAGTTTGTCACTGGGCAGCCAGTGAAAATCACGGGGTAAAGTAAAATAAAGTGAAATGCAGTGCTGCTGTTAGGGGAAAGAAGCCTAAAAGCTTTCCAAAGCCAGCAGCCCAGTGCCTCAGTGGATGAACACTGGCATTTGGCACTTTGTAATGGGTTAGGAGCCTCGAAATTTATTGTAAACTTAATGCAGCTTTACAGCCTATCTTCAAAACATTTACACAGCCAGTAAAAGATGATGGATATTTTCAGAGCATTCCTCTTCCCCAGCAGTTCCTGTTGCTGTAACCCTGCATGAGCAGCAGTGATTTGAAATATATTATTGATGTATCTTTGAAGATTTGTTATCTGATCCCTCATGTTTATTGCTGGTATGCAGCTGGCTCCGAAGTGTCCTCTTCTCTGAGGCAGGGGTGAGGAGATAGGATCAGGGTGATTGTTATTTGTGTTATTGGTGTCGTGGGTAAGAGGCAGCAGCCCAGCAGGGCTCCATTGATTTAGATCCCAGACAAAGGCGCGGGATAACAGAGTAGCTGCTCTTTACATTTTACTTTTTAAATAAAACAGGGAAACAAGGGCAGAAAGAAAGAGATACAGGAGATAGACAAGCAGCAGAGAATGAAGTGCAGGGGAGATAGATGTGTGTCTGCACCTCGGCAGATAATGAGAGCCATACTTTGCATTTAATGGCAGCCTCTCAATTGACTCTTTCGTGATGGAAGGTTGGAGAGGTGAATGAAGAGCGACATAATTAGATACCAGTGCAGAAATCCAGCTCGGGAAGGTGGGCAGAGTTATGGGAAGGTCAACTCTTTTATGACTATTGGATCCTGGATGTTTTGCTGCTCCACACCTTCAATCTGATTTCACCTATAACGTGTTTTATGGATTATGTGGCTCAAGCATCGCTCTCTTTGCATGGCCTTACTTATTTCTTCTAAAGCCAGGAGCTGGATCAAACTTCCAGTGAAAAGCACAATGGATTTCCTGTTAGAGCTGATTGAAGCAGGGGCCCGGGATGTTTCCCAGCCCAGCTGAATGTGAGGAGGCGTTAGCTCCGCAGGGAATGTCCCACCGGCCCACAGCGGCTCGAGAGGGAAAAGAGCAGAGCATAAATGGAGCAGCACCTTCTAACCACAGAATGAGCAGGCACGAGCAGTGAGAAGGAGAATGACCTGAAGTGTTTACAGAGAGCAGCCAGAGCAGAGGCTGCTGCCTTTGGGAGGGAGAAACACTAAATTCTCCTCTAGCAAGGGAACTCCACGGGAGAGCGGCGGTGGTTTTATAAAGCTGACAGATCCAGCTGATCTGTCCTGATTTTCTTACTCATTCCAGAGAGTTCTTCATGCCTCCAAACTCTTAACTGTGCTTTCAGCTCTTGACAATTTGCTCAGTAGTTCTCAATTCAGGTTATTTTCAACACTTAGTGCAGATGCAATAGCAGCTATCAGCACCCTGAACTGTTGGAGACGCTCACTTGAGCAGCTCAGCACTGGCCCAGCCATCAACAACCCAGTGCTGGAAATTAAACAAATTCCAGATATAATAAAAGCAGTTCTGTGCCTTGTCTGCCCCTGCAGTGCTGCAAACGTGGTGAGCATAGGACATGCTCAGCTCTCACAGGGAGCGGTGCTCAGCAGGGAAACAAATGTCCTGTTCCCCTGGATCCCTGGCAGTGCCCAAGGCCAGGCTGGACATTGGGGCTTGGAGCAGCCTGGGGCAGTGGAAGTTGTCTCTGCCCATGGCAGGGGTGGCACTGGATGGTTTTCAATGTCTCTTCCAACCCAAACCATTTTATGATTCCAAGATCCTCTTCTATGGGGAATATCTGTTGTATTTATGTGCAGAAATACGCTGTCATGTTTTCCAATACTCTGTGCAGTGCAGTCCACAATGAGACTCCTTGGAGCTCTCCCTCAGGCTTTCCACATAATGCACCCCTTCTGTTTGCTGTAGGTTTCTATTTTTATTAGCATTTCAAAGCATGGGCTTTAAAAATCTCAGACATCCCAAAATGTTGCTGCAGCCTTTAGGTTCCCAGGCATAGATTAATCATACCTATATATAACCTGAATTATATGTGGGTAGGCACATATATATATATTTATATATGTATACCTTACAATGCTCTGTCTTAAAAATTAAAAAGCCTTTCATTTTGTGATTCCTTAGAATCATGGTATCTTAGAATTTTTGGATTGGGAGAGACCTTAAAGCCCATCCAGTGCCTGGGCAGGGACACCTTCCACTGTCCCAGGCTACTCCAAGCCCCAATGTCCAGCCTGGCCTTGGGAACTGCCAGGGATCCAGGGGCAGCCTCAGCTGCTCTGGGCACCCTGTGCCAGGGCCCCACCACCCTCCCAGGGAAGGATTTCTTCCCAATATCCCATTTAAACCCACTCTTTGTCAATTTGAACCCATTCCCCCTTGTCCTATCATTCCAGTTCTCGATGAAAACTCTTGTCCAGCCTCTCTGTAGCTCCCTTTCAGATCCTGGACTGCAGCAATTCCTTCCTTTATTACATTTTGTCATTCCTTCTGTTATACATTCACATCTTTAGGAATGATACCAAGCATCCCCAGCCTCTGGGTACTTTCATTCTATTTGCTCCCCATAGGTGACACCTCAGTTTGGGTTTTAATTGTGGCCAATTCCCCTCTCAGAGCTGTCAGGGTTCATGGCTGAGTGACTCCAGCAGAGCTGCACAGGACTCCATGCTCCACCAAAACCCCAGAGTTGTCATGACGCACCTGGATTTTACAGAAAATCAGTTTTCAGGCAGAGCAATCACATCCTCCAGCTTTGGGATGCTTGGAATTTAATCCAGGAAGGGCCACAACCACGTGCTTAATAAATATATTTATGCTGGAGATTATTACCACAAGGTGATACATTAAAATTATCATCACACAAGAAATTAAAATTCAATATGGTTCTATAGATTTGCAAGGTGGAATCTATGAGCTTGTGTGCAAATCTGTTTGTGCATCAATTCTGTCCCAAATTAGATCTGATTTCCAGCACATTTTTTCCACTCCTGGGCTAATTTTAGCTCTCTGGGTGCTGTAGTAATAAGGATGCATTTAAAAGATGATGTTACAAAATGAAATTATGCCTTAACCACAGTCTATGTTCATACCTTTTTTTTCTAATTGCTTTGAATTTTTGAAAAATATTTAATGTTCGCTGGTGGAGCAGATGGAGCTGTGAGCGCTTTCCTTCACAATAAGACACTTTGGTTCTGGCTGATGCTGCTGCTTTGTTTCTTTGTTATCTCATTAAATAAAACTCAGGCTGGAAAAATAAGAACTTTGCTATTTTCCCAGAATTTCAGGCTCTGAGGCAGACTAAGCACTATTCAGGGACAGGTGTAGAGAAATTATTGACAGTTTGGGATTATTCTGCAGTGCTGGTTCTAAGGAACAACACCTGACATGAGCAACGGGCTTGAAATCCAAAGGCACCTAAAAAGTAGATTTTCCATTTGGTGCTACTTTTCTGGTTGGTGAGTGTAGAGAGTTTTGTTAATTTTACATTACATCAGGAAAATTTTACCAAGAAAAAAACAGTTAAGTTCACCTAAGTTGATTTTTATTTCAGGTAACTATGGGTGTGATAACCTGGGCAATTTTCAGCCTCTTTTGCAACTCTGATAATACCTGTGGTATCTAAATGTTCAAAAACATGAAATTCAAACAAAAATAATTATAGGATGCCATAAAATAGACCAGAACACTGTTTATTGTAAGCCACTGATCAATGGCAGAGAATGTCATGTGTGCATTTAAAACACCTCAATAGTTATGAACTTCTGCCACGAATTCCTGCCAGGAATTCTGTGGAGACACGAGACACAGCTTTGCACCTACCAACAGGATGAGTTTCTCCATCCCATTACCTGGATTTCAGAAATAAGGGAAAGATTTCCAAGTGTGAGGTTCAGTTTTAGGGATAAAAGCATTGATTACCCACCAGATGGGTGCTGGTTTGGTTTTACATCGGGAAGAAAACCTGTGGATAAATTTGTTTTTGTTTCTCCCAGTAGAAACTTTGGACTATTTAATTAAAGGCCTCATTGCCCCATCATTAAATTCAAAGAAGCAGATCTAATGCAAGCACTTAAATGTAATGTCACTTATTAGTCTTTAATGACGAGAAACATCCTTTCTCCAAAGAACAGCTGTAGGAATAGTGCCCATGTCACCCACAAAATTATAGCTTCTGGAGAGCATTAATGCGCATTTAATGACTGTAAAAATATTCCTTTCTGGAAAGGGCTGTGTTCTTCCCTGTTCAGCTTCACTCATGAGGGAGGTTAATTAAAGCCAGAACATCACAAATTCTGTAGCACTCCAGGTCATTCATCTGTACCAAAGTGGAACAGAGTTCTGCAAAACCTCCCTGACAGGGATGACATAAAACTGTCTGCTCCACTGCCTGGGAGAGATCCCTGGGCTGGGAATTCTGCTCAAGCTGTCAGGATCCAACAGCCACCAAATCTCCCATTAAACGTGAGATTTATCAAGCCCTTTTCTGATTATTCCTTGTAAATATATCTATGTATGTGTATAGAGGTATAGAAAGGGTTTCTGTGGTGCTGGGGGGAAGAAAGAACTGTGAGATGGCCAAGTAACCACAATTTTGAGATTTTTGAGACCCTCCAGGTGTGTGGTACAACACCCCAAAGTGCTGGCAAAGGTCAGGGTTCCCCGAGGGCAGAGAGCCAAGGGAGAGCTGGGCTGGCCAAGGGATGGGCGAAACCAAGGGAAAGGCAGCAACTTCCATTTCTGGGTGAGTTTTTGAATCAAATATGACCACAAATTCAAAGCAATTTGTCACTCACCATGCCTTGTGAAGAGCTTTGAGGTTTATGAATGGAAAATATTAAATAAAGCTAAATAATGCATATTTTAATATGGGTATATACTTAGACAATATGGAAATGAGGTGGGAGAGTAGAAAATGTGACAGCTGAGTAGATAAACACGGACTTGTGTTTTCATTTACAAAGACCTCTGGTATATAAATGCTAATTTTTGCCTGCATTATAAGGCTGTGAATTCCGAAGAGAGATTTCAGCAGTTTGATGTATTATACAAGTGTCTGTTGCTGAACCCACTCCTTAATGGGCTGTGTCAAGTGTTTCCAAAGACAGCTGCACATCCCACAGCTGCCCAGTTCACCTGAGATGCCAAATGGCATCAATCAGGGCATTCCCAGTCAGCACTGGGCACGCTCCCCAGCACACCTGATTTGACAAGCCAGGATTTTTTTATTACAGGCGAGCAAATCTGTTTCGTCCACAACATCTCCATCAAAATCTAGGGTTGAAGCCATTCTTATTTTGCTTATATTTGTTTATATTTATATTATGATTGTTTATTTTCCATAAAAGCTTGCCTGAAGTAGACTTGCAGCCACCCTGTAAAGCCTGAAGTGTTTCCTAAAGCAGCTGTGCCCCACTAAAGGAGCACATCAAGGTGGTTCCAGCTTCTTGTAGCTCATTCCCATTTACTCTTTTCTTACCTGCAGCTTCCCTTAAATCAGTCACTGCTGGGCAAGAAAGGCCCTGAGGCAAAAGGTTTAGGGATGGATGGAGCAGGGGGTAACATTTACCCTCTCTCCCCCTCCCCCCCGGATTATGCTGGGATCCTGCTCTCCTCATCCTCAGCCTGCTCAGGCACAACCTCTCACACACAGGGACAACATGTAGGACACTCAGAGGGGACATTTATGCCTCACATCAAATGGGACAGAAGCACTGCAGCTCTTGGTTGATGGAAGATCCACTTCTCCCTTTTCTTTTCCCCCAGTGCTGCCATCATTACATTTTCCCCATCTCTTTTATTTAAATTCCATTTTATTTACATCTTTGTGTGTCTCGTATCTTAAGCGAGCAATGAAAACACCAAGTTGTCAGGCAGAATATGACACACTGAAATAAACGGTTTTCTTAGGAAAAAAACAACCCCACTGTGCAAAGCCAGTCTCCCTGGAATTCCTCCTTCCTTAGGCAGCCGTGCTGGATGCAGAGGAGTGGATGTAGATCATTATTAGCCTGTTGAATGCTTAACTAAAGTGAAGTAGCAAGAGCAGGGCTTTGCTCCCGAATGAAGGAAGTTCCCACTTTTCTGGATGTTTCAATACACGTTGTGCAGCTGCCCCAGCCCTGCAGAACTGGTGCTTGGCTCTTCCCAGGGATCCCTGCCTGCAAATCCCAGGAAGGGATGACATGGTTGATTAGAACGAATCCAGTTGTTCACAGTGGATTTGACTGCTCCAAAACCCCTCTCAGTGACGCTGTTGAGCCCCAAACTCTCCCTTTGCCCTGCAGACTCAGCCCTCGGGCTCTGGGAAGAACCTCAGTGGCTGCAATAATGCCACAGATCACCTTCCCCTTTCAGGGGTTTCAGCTTCATGCTGTAAAGTTAAAAGGAGCTTTTCACGATCTGCACATAAAAAGCCCACTGGGTCTGTCCTCTGAAGGACTGGCACTTGTTTTTTCCTCTCTGTTATATCTCTATTTTTGTCTCATCCTTACTCTGCTTTACTCACCCTTAAAATTCATTTTGTATAAGCCTTTCTGCCAGTCCCCACTCTGGATTTTTGCCTCATGCCTGATGCCTCAATAACTTTTTGGGTTATGAGAGAGTTTTCTTTGCTCATCCGTTGGCTTTTAATTGTGGATTCAGAGAGAGTAATAACGAGGTGCTGCCTCTGCACTACCCAGTGGCGAGTTCATAAGCTGCTTTCCTGATGTCCTGGAGGGTATTTGCATTCAGCATTTTCCACGTTGTAAAACTCAAACCTGGTTAATAGGAAAATTGTGACTTGAGTTGTAGAGCTGCTAATGGAAATGGCATCACTTGCCACGAGATATTCTAATTTATGACTCTCTTTAAAGAACATACTTGCCAATTAGTGTCTTTATTAGAATGCTTACTTTTATCATTTGAAAATACAGCTCTTAATTGGGACCAGCTTTGCCTAAGGGAGAAACAATTGTTAATAAATAAATGAATAATCCAACCCTCTCCATCAGTACCCGAGGGAACCAGCTCATCCCATATAGACACCCTTATAGATCATATTACTTATTATTCTTAAACTCCTTCAATTATTGAGAAAGAATTTCATCTGACTTTTTATTGTCTTCCTGGGAAAAATATAGGCAGGATACTGGAATTTGCTTGTTTATTAAAGCAAGTAGCTCATTAGGCATAATTAACACCAAAGAAACAAGAGCATTAAATTTTCATACCACACCATCAGCCCGATAGCTCCAGGAAAGGCAAAAGCACCAGAGTTGCTCCATCAGTAAATTGATCAGGTCAGTGTAATTAAGGTGCCAATTTTGTTAGAATCTGAACACAAGACGAGGAGTGTTTAGTTGTTTTTCACCTCAAAAATGAAGTAAAGAAACTGTTTGAAAAAATAGAATTTAATAGGATTGAAAACCCCACTCTTCAGTGTGGGGACAGATCTGAACCACAATGCGGCTCAGGATGGTACCGTGGGGACATCCCAGTGTCCTGTGCTTGTCACGTCTCTGTCATTGTGATTCCTTCTCCAGCGGATGGGGAGAAGTCAGAGCAGGGGGAGTTACAGCAAAACAAAGATAATAAAGTCAGGGATTGCGCTGCTCTGTGCTGGGGCAGCCTCACCCCGAGTCCTGGGAGCAGCTCTGGGCACCGCAATAAAAGATCTAAATCTGAGGGAGAGTGTCCAGAGGTGGGACACGGGGATGGGGAAGGGTCTGGAGAGGCCACAGGAGGAGTGGCTGAGGGCACCTGGTGTGTCCAGCTGGAGGATACTGAGGGCAGAGCTCAGCGGGGGCTCCTCCCGAGGGACAGCTCCGATCTCTGCTCCCTGGGACAGCGACAGGAGCCAGCCAACGGCTGGAGCTGGGCCTGGGAGGTTTAGGTTGGATTATAGGAAATGTTCTTCCCCCAGAGGGTGCTGGGCACTGCCCAGGCTCCCCAGGGAATGGGCACGGCCCCGAGGCTGCCAGAGCTCCAGGAGCGTTTGGGCAGCGCTGCCAGGGATGCCCAGGCTGGGGTTATTGGGGGGTCTGGGCAGGGCCAGGGGCTGGACTGGGTGATCCCTGTGGGGCCCTTCCAGCAGAGGATTTTCCATGAATCTATGATGCATATAAATATAAACATAAACATAAACACACACACACACACACACACATATATATATATATATATATATACACACACCCCTATAGAGCTGCCCACGTGTTCCAACCTCTGCCCTTCGTGATGGGCTGCTCTGAGCTGCCTCTGCCAGGTCCCCAGGGTGGGACAGTGACACCTCTCCTGCCCTGCCATCTGACTGAACAAACATTCAGCTCATGGCTGCAGAGGGGGAGAGAAGTCTGAAAGTTGCTTTTGCCTTCCGTGCACGAGTGTGAGGTATGATCCTTCGAAAAATAGGGAAGCTGGCAGAAAACTCTTTTCCTCAGAGTCATATCTGTGGGATCTCCCTTGGGTGTTTAACCACAAATACCTGTTTGCCTGATGCCCAAAGTGCGTCTATTTTGGAATAAATAAATAAATAAACAAACAAATAAATAAATAAATGTGGGCAAATTAGGTTAGCAGTCAAAGTCATCAAACCAGCAGCGTTATTTCCCGAGCACCCGGCATTGTGCCTCACAAATTATCTCCCAATCCCACCTGCTCTCGGCTCCTCATAGCCTGGCCATCCTCCCTCCCGCGATTGCGCCATGGAAAAGAGACAGATGGGGCTGAGAAAAATCCAAGCGAATAAATGGGGTAGAAAGTGCCTCCAGCCTTTTTTGAGCAGCATCAGGGCAGCGTTTCTCTTTTTGAGGATTCTCCTTTCCCCCGTTTGAAAAATAAACCTGCTGGAGCAGGAGATGTGAGCGGGTTTAATTTCCAGCTCCGTGAGAGCACAGGCACACGCACACACACAAATGTGCTTTAGATGCTTTTGGGCAGAGGCTCAGCTCCCTTCCACGGGCTTTGCTGCTGCTTTTAATCTGCTAATTGCCTGATCAATATTGCTATTTGAAACTTATGTGAAAATGGGGGGAACTTTCTAGGGGCAGGGATCCTTTTGCCGTGCTGCAGGACTCCAGCAGCAGTAATTTCAGTAATGAGGCTGCTTTTCAAATAAAGGCCAGTTCCATGGATACATGACCAAGATAAATTATGCCCAGGACAAGCTTATATTTTGCTGCATGCATTTGCCCTTTCTGTGTTCATGTAGGGAAAGCCTGAATAAACATCTTTCCTTCTCCTCCTCCCACCCCACGACACATCTGCGTCCTCTCTAAAGCTCTTCCCTTCCCCTAGCACTCCATATCCTCCATCAGAGGTGACCTTACTTTTGTCCTTTAGAAATTTTTCTTTTCTTGTCAATGTTTTTTTTCATTTGTGGATTAGTTTAAGGAATGAAATTAGGCAAAAAAGCAAAGCAAAAAATCATGATTTTCCAGTGAATGTAATCCCCCAAAAAGCAAGATGTGAAGGAAAGCAAGCAAAATCAAGAAAAGAATGCCCTTGAATTTACTTTTTTAGCCTTTTCAGTTATTTTAGATCATCTTATTTAGAGCTTATTCTAATAATTTCTTGTCAATGTCAAGAAAGAGAATACAGAAAAATGAAGCAATTATTTATGATATAATTATGTGGCTATCTCGAAAAAGCACCATCACTGCCAGAGATCTGCAGCTCGTCAGCAGGAATTTGAGCAGAGAAATTGAACATTTTTATATTTTTTGTGGACTTGGGCGCCAGCAGAGCCCACAACACTGACTATAGGCTTGGCAATGCCATGGCTGAACATGGGCAACAAAATCTGGGTCGCTCCAAGCATGGAAATTGTCCTAAGATCAGCTCCATGAGGGACACAAGGAGAGGCAGGCAGGGAGCTGAAGTTTTTCCCACTGGAATCTGCCCCTCATCTGGCTGCTGGTGGGTCAGCAACTGCAACACTGAGAAAATCCCAGAGATCCTGTGGAGGATGAGCCACAAAGTCACTGTGTTGTACCAGGAGAGCCCCTGCGCTCGTCCTGGGGGCAAAGGGACAGGTTGGGCAGGGCTTGGAGCAGCCTGGGATAGTGGAAAGTGTCCCAAGGTGGCACTGGGTGGTCCTACAGTTCCTTTCCAACCCAAACCATGCTGTGAGTGTGTGGTTTTCACTGAGGAGCTGTCACACGATCCTGGGGGGTGGGAGCTGTGCTCATATGGAGCCGTTTGGCTCCATCTGCTCTGTGGTGCCGCTCCCAAGCTGAGCCTAAAGCAACCGAGTTACCTCAGCGTGCAAAAACCCCAAACCCCTCCCTGCTGGTCACCAGGGAGGCAAATTGTCATCATAAACAGTCACCTGCTCTGGGAAAGTTTAACTCAAAAATCAGGGGGATGCTCACTTGGAGATTCAGCTGAATACTCAGCGGCAGTCAGGGCCAGGGATGAAATTCCAGGTGCAGATCTGCCTGGAGAGGCTTTTCCTGGGAATTCAGCCCTATCTCTGAGCTCACCTGTGCTGCAGCAGCACGGGCACCTCACTGTCCCTGCTGTCACACATTCCATCCCTTCTATGGACCCAAACAGTCCAGAGCTCAGGCAGCTGAACTTTTCAGGTCACTTTGTTTCAATGTTCATGGGAGGTTTTTAATGATCAATATAATTTAGCACAAACCACAAAAATCCTTGCTAGAGTCACTCATGGATTTTATTTCAAAAATCTGTTTCCTACACTTGTTCATATTCCTTGTTGCTTTATATTTTCCATTAAATATCCAATTTCAGTGAGAGAAAACAGCAGTTATGAGGGTGTCTGACCATTGTGTATGACCAGAGGTTCAGTATAGCTAAATGCACAAGGGTCTCAGTCTAATGAGTCACAGTTCCCAAAGTCCCATTAATTTCAAAAGATGCCAAATCCTTTTATTGGATATCCTCCTATCTGAATTTATCTTTTTTTAATTTTCTATTTTAACCCCACAACTTTATGGAATGAGTTTGTTCGAAATAGACCCCAGGAAAACGAGTAAAAGCTAAAAGTGACAAATGATGTTGATCCCTTTCAACTTTAAAGCGCTGGAATCAGAAGCTGCCACACAGCTCTGTTCAAGGTCCAGCTGTATTCTTGATAGGAAACGTGTTTTGATTTGGGAATTATTTGTAGGCTTCATTAAAATGTAAATTGCTCCATGAAGAAATCTAAAGGAGATTGAGTCCAAAGATATGTAAATATTCAAATGTAATTGGGGTTCAAGCCCTACATCTCTATTTCTGCCTGAACAGTTTAAACAGAGAAGGTTTTCCATCCTTCTCCTTGAAATCCAAGAAAACTTCTCATAGAATCCTTGAATGGTTTGGGTTGGAAGGGACCTTAAAGATCATTCAGCTCCAGCCCCAGTGGGTTTGCCTCCAAAGCAGTCCTGAGGCATGGAATTCAATAAAAAATCATAAATTGGCAGGCTTGGAGGATTGGAAGAGGAGGGATAGGAGGAATAGGCTCAGTGTGGAAATCAAGATGTGCTTTGGGTGGACCCATCCCCAGGTGCCTGCTGCAGTTAAAGGAACATTTGTGAGGCTCATTCTCTCTCTGTGCCCATTTCCACAGAACCAGGACTGCCACGCTGGGCTGGTCCCTAGTACCCCCTTCCCATCCCTGCTCCCTCGTCCCAGAGCTGGGCAGAGCTCAGCATCCCAGCACAGCAGCAGGGAATGGAGGCTTTGGGAACCAGCATCACTTCTGCCTCCCTCCCCCATCTGCCAGCTGAATCTTTGCATTTCAACTACTTACATTCAATGCCCCATCTGTAAACTGGGCAGAAATCCCCCTTGCAGGGATGTATAAAAAGAAAAGAGCCTATTCATGACTGTTTGGACACTTTCATGCCACCACAAATGGCTTGGTGGAAGATCCTTCGAAATTGCTACTCTGACTTCTGGATGTGAAATCCCAGGCAGTGCTACCCAGCCCAGCCCCTCACCCTGTGCCTGCAGGTGCTCACAGGGCCAGCCCAGAGTGGATGGACGCAGAAAAACCCACACTCACTCTTGGAAATCTGCTCCAGATGTGCAACAAAGTGACACATCCTTTGTTTAGTAGTTTCTGAATTATTTTCAGCTATTTCCAGTCTTGTGTTTTGGTAATTTCCTCTTATTAACATATGATGAATCCAGTGCTGGAAGGAGAAATCCTCACAAACCAAACATGAGCTGCTTCATCCTGCACAGTGCTGGCTGTCAGTGCTGCCACTCTATAACATAAAGAATGTTGGAGTAATTATAAAACATACATTAATAGAACGACAGGCTTTGCTTATAGCCAGGACACTGCTGAGGAACAGACTTTCAATAATTGCTGCTCTTTTTACACAGAAATATTTTATGAGCTTAATCAGGGCAGGCAGTGAAAAGACCACCTTCAACTCATTTTAGAGATATGAAAGATCAACAGAAGAGGTTGTTGTTTGAACTCCCCCATCACCTGAGCCTTCCAGATGAGCCCAAGTGCACGAACGGGCAAATCAACACTTCAGGGGGAGGCTGAGAGAAAGCAGAGTTGTGCTGGGAGAACAACCTGCCCTCTAAGAGCAGGGAGCTGCTGCTAGGATGAAAGGCAGTGTTGTAACACCTCTTGCAGTGTCTGGAGAGTGGAGGAATGAGTTGTCCAGGTGAAGTGGTGACAGGCTGCTGTCAGGTGCTCTGATGGAACTATCGCAGTGTCTGTGTGATGCTCCAACCCCCCCGCCCAGCCAAGGTCACTCAGCCCTTTGGTTGTTTGCTGAGGAAGTGCTGGTCAAGCAAACAAAAGGAGTTTGGAGCAGATTCGCCAGATGCACCCCATTTATCTTGGAGTTCTGCACCTTCCCTCCCTGAGTCCTGCAGTTCTGGGGACACCTTTGAGCAGGAAGAATTCCCAGTGAGGCAGGTGCACGGAAGGGCTGCTGGGGGGAGGTGAAGGACCCTGGGAGAGGAAACTCAGAGAGCAAAGTGTGGTTGGATAACTAAAAAAAGTCTGGACACACACAGGTGGGAGGGGTGGGGCTACTTTCCCTAAGCACCCCAGAGCGAGGTTTACAGAATTGTATCAGTCTGGAGCGGTCAGCAAGGAAATCAGGCTGGGAAGGTATCCAAGAAGGTATCCAAGCACTATAGGAATAAGGCTCTAGGACAATCAGGGGAGGAGGCACCATGAGATCCAACTGGTTTCCAGGTGGGGTTGGGTGCGCTGAGGAAAACCATGGTGTGAGGGGGTTCCTGCAGGTGTCAGAGCTGATGAAGCTGCAGCAGGGCAGTTCCAAGGCTTGGCCATGCTCCTTTCTTCCCCAAAACTCAGGAGGAACCACAGAAAGGTAGAGCCACACAGGGAAGTTAATGAGAAGCCAAGGCAGTGGCTCTTCCAACAAGTATGAAATAGAATTTGAGTATTTGGTGGCAGAAGGGAATAGGATTTTGATGGTCCTGCTGGAGGGGAAAAGCAGAGGCTGATCTGGAAAATGGTAACAGGGAAAATTCAACAGTCCGCTTTCCTTCCTGGTACCTGGAACTGTTGCACAGGCTGCAAAGAGTCCCTGTAGGATGGAAAAGGCAAAATTCCCTGTCAAAGTGCCTCCACGGAGGCTTGGACCATCCAGGCCGTTTTCAACTTGTCTCTCAATTTTTCAGAAAGCTCTCCCTAATTCCATTACTAGTTATTCATAGGTGCATTAAAAATAGATACCACTCCGTGGGAAGGAGATTCTTCAAGTGAGGTCTCTCTGTCTCCGAAGTCCAGCCTAGAGCGGGTCATTCTTTATCAAAACAACTTCAGCACCACGCCCAGCTTGCCCGGGACAGCGCAAGCAGCAATTCCAGCCCTCGGGGCTGCATGAGGAGAACATCCAAAGGAAAAAAGGATAATTCAGTCTGAAAGAGTAGAAGGGCTGGCAGTTGCTTGTTAACGGCAGCTAATTTAGGGGCATTGTTTGGATGATGATCTGAGGCTGTAACTCTGTTGTTAGCTGATGTGTCAGCCCTCCAGAGCTGCACATTGCCATTACTTTAATAATCACCCCCAACAAACCAAACTTATGTGGAATTTAATTACTGCAGCCATTTGTTTTCTTCTCTCGTGTTTGGGGGGGCAAGGCTTTTGAGGAGGATGGGAGTTATTCGTTACTCACAGCATATGTTTTTCTTTAGAATCTGAATTGGGCAAATTTCATTAGAGTATTGTTGCAATATTCATGTCAATCAAGTTTCCACTTAGACTGAATTAAATTGTCATTGTGTGGGTCTTTGGGTTTTATAAAGAAATCGGGTAAAATTCACTAATTCGATGGAATTTTTTAAGGAGACAGTGGGGACAGGAGCAAGAAATTCCGCACAAAATGTAAGGGAGAATCAAAACAAAAGCTTAGCTATGTGTCTTTGATATGTTGACAATTCCCAGAGCTCAAGGTAACCTTTCTCTGCAACACTCCAGGGTTTCCCTTTATTACTGTCTTTTTTAATACAAGACCAGTTTTATGCTGCAAGTGCTTTTTCTGGTGAGCAAAAACACAAAGAGCAAAAGCAATGGAAGAATATAATGAGCTGGGGAAAGACAGGCAGCAAAAAGCAGATCCCCCCCCCACGATGAAGACCCAAGAAAGGTGACAGTGGCACCGAATCCTGCCTGGGGTTACTCAGGTTGGGATTACGAGGTGGGTGATGGATAGGAAGGGATCTGCTCTTTCCCAGCTGTTGTACTCTCTGGCTGTGTAATGGATTCGATGGAGATACTTAGGCTGCCATTCTGATATTTTAGTCTCTGAATTCCCTTTGCTTGGCCTTAAAACCAAAGCTGTATTTTACACCTGAAAATGTCCATGTTAATCCATTCCTGCTGCACCAAACAAGTCAGTTGGAAGGCACAGAGGATTTAATTTGATGGTTCCCTGTATCTCAAAGTAAATACTGTTCAGTTTTAGTTAAGAAGTGCCCAAGGCCAGGTTGGACATTGGGGCTTGGAGCAGCCTGGGACAGTGGGAGGTGTCCCTGCCCATGGCTGGAACTGGATGGGCTTTAAGGTCCTTCCAACCCCAACCATTCCATGATTGTATAAAGAGCAAACAGAACCACCAAGAGGAGGTTCAAGGACTTGGAACAATGCCATGTGTCCTCTGTTTCCCAGATTTCTGGACTCCTTGCACTCCATGGAGTGCTTGACTGTTCTGATTTTCAGCCAGTTTACTTTTACAGACTGAGGAACTTGTACATGCTCTAAGTGTAAAAGCTGTGCCCAGCCCCGACAGGTACTCCCCACACGATCGACTTCTGACAAAGATGGATTGGTTTCTTGGATTTTAGGAGGCAAGGGGATTTTTGTTCCAGTGCAGAGCAAAACCAGGTCTTGAAAGGTTTGCCAAACATGAGCATTGCCAGCTGAACACCAGAAGAGGTTTTGTTTCAGCTGCAGTGACTCTGTAAGGCTTGGCCATACAAACACAGCTACAGGTGACCGGCAGGTGAGCATGGAAACGATGCCTGCCTGACCTTTGAGTTTTGTTTTCGTGCTATCTCTGGGTTGTTGTTTTTTAATAAAGTAAAAAACCCCAGTAGATGTTACCAAGAAGAACGGCAGCAGCTGAAAGGAAAAATCACCTTGCCCAAGTTTTGAGCTCTGACTTTTTCACAATCCATGTGCCTGTGCCAATCCAGGCCAAGGGCGCTTGGAAGTGTTGTTCCCAGAGAGTCTTGGTGTGCTGGCACACTGAGTCACGGGTACAGATAATCCAAAACTCAGTAGTCTCACTGGCAGGAATGGCACAGTGTGCAGTGCTCACTGACCCTCACAATTTCTTGTTTCTGGCTGATGGTGTGACGGCGGGAAGTGGCTTCCGTGAGCTGAAGTAGAGAAGTTGGGAAGGTACTAATTCAGGACCCTAAAAGGTGTCCTAGGAAATGAAAATAATTCCCAAAGGAATGCAGCCCTCCTGTTTCGATTATATCTCTTCCCTTTACTGCTGCATGTTCTGCTCAAAGCATAGAGCAGAGCAAACATATGTTGAGAGATGCTGGCTATTTATAAAGTAAACACTGACAACAAGCAGAAAACAAAAGATAAATGAGGAACATGTTTTGCACACTAATCAAGTTGTCTTAGTTGAGAAAGTGGTGAATATATGACAGCAAGAAGCTTTTAAAGGTCCAGCTGAGGCCTAGGGAGGGGATTCTGCCCCTGTGCCCCCTCAGGTGAGACCCCACCTGCAGAGCCCCAGCCCTGGACCCAGCACAGGGAGGGCCTGGAGCTGCTGGAGAGAGCCCAGAGGAGGCACCAGGATGGTCAGACGGATGGAGAGGGAGGAAAGGCTGGGAGAGCTGGGATTGTTCAGCCTGGAGAGGAGAAGCTTTGGGCTGACCTCACTGTGGCCTTGCAGGACCTGAAGGAGCCAACAGGAAACATGGAGAGAGACTTGGGACAAGGAATGGAGGGACAGGGCACAGGGAATGGCTTCACACTGACAGAGTAGGGTTAGATGGGATATTGGGAAGAAACCCTTCCCTGTGAGGGTGGGCAGGCCCTGGCACAGGGTGCCCAGAGCAGCTGGGGCTGCCCCTGGATCCCTGGCAGTGCCCAAGGCCAGGCTGGACATTGGGGCTTAGAGCAGCCTGGGACAGTGGGAGGTGTCCCTGCCCATGGCAGGGGTGGCACTGGATGGGCTTTAAGGTCCCTTCCGACCCAAACCACTCTGTGATTCCATGTTGCAATTGTTCCCCACATTTCAGATATTTCTGTATAATTGTTCCAGACACATCCTGGGAGGGGACCTGGCACAGTTTTTAATGTTGGCACCTGAACTGAAAAGCGAGACTCACATTGCCAGAGAGAAGAAAAGGCATCAGCACATGCTCCCAGGAAATCTAGTTTAAACTTGAAGTCAGTCTTTAATAAAACAAACTGAGCAGAGCCCATGCATATTGCTAGGGACACTAGGCCAGCCTAGAGATTCAGACCAGCTTGAGCAAAACACTCATTGGTGGAGGTCACCCCAGGCTCAGCTGACGTGTCAGGGAGGTTAGAGATGAAAAGTTTTCTTCATCTGCTTTCTTCACTCCAATTACAAATATCAGCAGTGCTGGAATTCACCTTTGGCTGCGCAGCTCCCGCTGCCTCGCGGGAGGGTTCACACGCGGTGTCACCGCCGTGGATGTGCGGCGTCAAAAATGAAAGCCCCTGAAATACAGCACTGGCTGAGGTGCTTATTTCAGCAAGATATCCTTCTTCAAATACGGCTCTCAATAAAAATATTACCGATAGTAGTTTAAATTCCACTGCTATTTGGAGTGTGTGCTGGGCAAAATGACAGAAGAGATCCAAGCTGTTCTGATCTGATTGTGAATATCAGGCTGTAAAAGTCAGGAGATATGAGAGAGTGACATCGTTTTCTTATTTTATTTTGCCTCAGATGAGACAGCTTCACTTTCACTTGTGGGAGGTTATTGTTGGGGAACAACAGCAGATTCTGACTGTGGGAAATCAGACTTTTCCAGGGATTACTCTTCCTTAGGTATTCCTAGGGAATCCATGGGGGAAGTACAAGCAGAGATGACCCAGACCAGCCCTGCTGACCTCCCTCTGTGAGCAGTGAGCAGCGTTTGGTTCTTGAGCTCTGCACACGCAGGTGTGAGAACCCAACCCCAGCTGCCTCTGTCCACTGCTAGCAGGGAGCTGGAGCAGCAGCAGCTGTGGGGACACTGTCCCCTCTCACATCCCTGTCCCCTCTGCTGGGAGAAGCTGTGAGGACACTGTCCCCTCTCACATCCCTGTCCCCTCTGCTGGGAGAAGCTGTGAGGACACTGTCCCCTCTCACATCCCTGTCCCCTCTGCTGGGAGAAGCTGTGAGGACACTGTCCCCTCTCACATCCCTGTCCCCTCTGCTGGGAGAAGCTGTGAGGACACTGTCCCCTCTCACATCCCTGTCCCCTCTGCTGGGAGAAGTTGGTTCCTCGAGGGAGTGGATCCCTGTCCCTGCCATGTGGGATGCACCTCCCTCTCTGCTGATTTAACTCGCAAAGCCAGCTCTGTCCATGCCTGTCCTGCCTGCAGGGCATGGATCGTGCCCTGCTGGGCACTGGGAGGTGACATCCCACATGGCATGGCCCTCCCTGCCCCACTTGGGCAGGAGAATCTCCCAGCACATAAAATGATGCTCTTCCAGGGCTGTAAAATCTCAGCAGACTCGAGATGAGGGGGTGGAAGTGAGGATGTACAATATGTTGCCAGCAAGTGGCGTTATTTTTTTTCCCAGCCCCTCCTGTCCTGCTCTGTTCTATAAATCCACAGTGCTTAAAAATACCAGGGTGAGTGCCTGTGTCTGCACACATAGAGCTGTCCTGGCTTAAGGGGAGCAGAGCTGAGCTGGGGCTGCATGGACTGACTTCACTTCCAGAAAGGAAGTGGCTTCCATTTAAAAAATAGCTGGTTTGGGTTATTTTATTTCATTTTTGCAACTATTTAATACCCATAAGTGCTCAGTTGTTCATAAATGTTGTGTTTCTACAGAATCATGGAATCACAGAGTGGTTTGAGTTGGAAGGGACCTTAAAGCCCATCCAGTGCCACCCCTGCCATGGCAGGGACACCTCCCACTGTCCCAGGCTGCTCCAAGCCCCAATGTCCAGCCTGGCCTTGGGCACTGCCAGGGATCCAGGGGCAGCCCCAGCTGCTCTGGGCACCCTGTGCCAGGGCCTGCCCACCTTCCCTCACAGGGAGGAATTTCTTGCCCATATCCCATCTATCCCTGCCCTCTGGCAATTTAAATCCAGCTTGGAGATATTTCACTGATTCAGCTTCACAGCCTAAAGCTCCAAGTAGGGCAAAAATAGGACATGGGCCTTCGTTGGTTTTTTGACTGGAAATAAATTATTTCCATGGAATATAATGCATGTTTTTTACTCATTTATGGTCTCTGCCTCTCTCCATGTGAAACAAAGCCTCTGTGATGTGCTTACAGCAAAGGTGCATTATTAAAGTGCCCATGTAAGTGGTAGTTGGGGAAAAGTGTAAACAGGTTTTGACACTGATTTCCAACAGATTAACATGCAGGAATAAAAAGGGAAGGGAGAGAGGGAGGAAGGAAAGCCAGGCTGATGTGACAGCCGTAACTGAGCCATAATTGCCTGTAAAATCAGAAGGGAGTTGAGTTTCAAGATGAATGTCACGAATATTACCAAAGCATTAAAAAAATATCCAGCTGCTTGCCTTGTCTGCAGCCCGGCTGTGCTCAGGAGTACATGGGCTCCATGCGATGGGTGTCAGGTGGATGTTCCATGGGGTAGAACTTGGGAGACTTTCAGGGAGCTCAGGAGGATGGGATTGTTCAACATGAGAAAAATTATCCCCGTGTCAAATAGCGCTGGACTATTATTCATGTATAATTTTTATCTCTACGTGATTCTTTTACTTGATGGCTGTCCCTGGATCCCTGGCAGTGTCCAAGGCCAGGTTGGATGGGGCTTGGAGTAGCCTGGGATAGTGGAAGGTGTGGAGGGGGTGGCACTGGAAGAGCTTTAAGGTCTTTCCAACCCAACCCACTTTGGGATTCTGTGGCAGCAAATTCATTACCATTGACTTTATCCACACCGATATCACAGAGTAGCAAATAATTATTAAAGAGCCCCATGATTGCAGCTGGGGGCTGCAGGCAGCACAGTGCCTGCATGTAAAAGCAAAAATGAAGCCTGATCAGGTTACCCAAACACGATTGAGTACCAGACCCATGGTGGGTTTGTGGCACGAGCCAAGCCCTGCTGTGGCCACAGTTCTGCCTCCAGCAAGACAAAAACACAACCTGCAAACGCCTGGTAAAGAACAACCCCAGTTAGGCACAGCTAATTGTTGAGCATTTCTCAGATCTAAAAATAATCCAGAGAGGGAGATGCCAGAGAGACAAACCACACTGAGCTCCGCAGAGCGCACAGCAGAGGAACCTGCAGCAGGCATCAGACATTCCTACATGGCTGCATCAGCTGGGTGGCTCTGCAGGAGAGGAAAGGCTGGCATCCTTTGTTCTTGCAGCCTTCTTTCCCTCTTCTATCTCTTTATTTATCATCTGTAATTTTAAATCAAGACAAGGAGCAGGTAGCCCCAAAGCAAGGAAAGGACAGACGTTCCTCACCCTTATTGCCTTCTGGACACAGCCCAGGGATCAATTCTCACTGTCACACTGAGGCACGTGTCAAGACGGGGATGTTTGAGAAGGGAAAGCTCCTTTCTGATAAGGATGGCTTGGATCAGCTCTTTTGTGCCATCTTTTGTCTCCCTGCAGGGGTTCTGCTGAAGGTGGAGAGAACAGGAAACTCTGCTTTGTTCAGGCAGGATTTAACTGGTGTAAAACCCAGCCAGGACCTTTCTCCTGGGACTGTTTGGGCTCTGAGTCCCACAAGCACCAAGTTTCAGAATCAGAAAGTCCCTGGAGCAGTGCAGGTATTCAAAGGGGCAGCCCCTCTGCTCCTCTCACCCCGACACGAAGCTTCCCCTGGTCACTGACTCCCTGCCCGGGGCTACCACTCAAATATCTCTGCCTTCTGATGAGCACATGCTCTAAATCTGTCCATATGAGCACAAAAGGCTCTCATTAATGGGGCAACTCCTCTGTTTGTCGTGGGCAGTGCTATCAATCTTCCCTTTTCCACGTGCATTAGCTGGCAATCGTTTCCACAGGCTGGAGCTCCCACTCTGGGCTTTAAAGCCTCTCCTTTCGTGCTGCTGCCTCCTTCTCAGTGGGCTTTAGCTGCGTGTATCACATTTCTATGGCTGCAGTGAGCTCGGGGCTCACCCTCCCTGTTCAGCACCAAGCTGCAAGGTGCTTTTCTGTTTTCCATACTTATATTGGTGTGCTTGAATTATTCACTCCATTTCTCAGAAGCAGCATTAAGAATGTAATCTTCTGTTCATAAATCCATTGGAAGACTCTTAATAATGTAAGCCTTAGTGGAACCTCCCAGCCCTGCTTTTCCTCAGGGTTTCCAATGGTTCCCTCGCCTCTCCTGTGACAGAGTGAAATCCGTTCCATACAGAGGAAACAACTCTTAGCTTTTGAAAGACTTCAAATATTCTCCTCTTGTTCTTCCTTGTAATGAATGCTCAGCCCCTCTGTCACTGCAGGAAGGTCCATAAAACTTGCAGAATGCACAAAAGCCAAATTCAGGATCATTTATGCCCGTCAGTCAATGCATGGCCTGGTCCCCATGCAAAGAGGTTTTGCTTCACCAGAGATATTGAAGAACTCTCTGGACAGCACAGGAGTTAATTTCGAGGAGATATGTGATTACAGAACTACTTATTTTTGCAACTAAAAATTATTTTTAAGAGACTGGAATTCCAGCAAATCATTTAATAAATGCATGGCAACATTTCAGGTGGTATCCCTCCACCAGCCGGCAGCAGAAGACATTAATACTCTGCTCTAATTTGGGTTGATACAGCAGCTCCACAACTCCTCCTTTGAATGCACTCCCACAAGTGATGGTAATTTCCCACAAGCGAAGGAATTGCAGTGCTATTTGCAAGTTTAGGAGATACAGAGATGTAGATCAGTAAAACAAAGCTTGGGACCCATGGAATGTCTCGTGGGCTCGGTGGTCCAGCACTTTGAACCCTCTACAAGATGTTTACACTGATCTGACTTTTTTCTGGCCTCATCACATATCTAAAACCTCTCCTGTGTTTACATAAATATCATAAATACATTTGAGCCTGAGCTGTTTGGATTTGTTTTCTCCCCCAGGATGGATCCAATTCAGGATATTATTCTCAGGTAATGACTTAAGCGGGAATATTCGTGTTCCTCCGCTGCTAACACGACTTCCATAATAACATGATCCCTTTTAGGAAATTATGTATGCACAATCAGCGCCTTGGTGACTGCTGTGTAAAGCTAAAACTCCAAAAGTGACAGTTAATAACTTATCTGTCGAATGTACCCAACTGTCCTCGGGAAAAAATAATTGTTTCAATTAAAAAAAAATAAAAGAATCAGCTTTGTTTTATTCTTCTAACAGCCATGAAAGTATTTGTCTTTATTATTGGCAGGCTACTATTCTTCAAATACAAACATACCCTATCATTACTGGAATAAACTTTATCTGTTATTCATAAGCTGCAGAGAGATGTTTTCCCTCACTCTCTTTTTGCCCCTCTCTGCTGTTTTTAATGGATTTCTACAGAAATCGTTCAAATAAAAATTTGTATGACTTTCTCCTTCCTTGGCACAAATATATTTTCCCCTGTATTTCTGTGCTGAAATTAATACAGTTCTATTTTTGGCCTTCCTTATCTGTACATTAACAATAGGCTGTGTCTTGCTCAGAATTGTCTCCGCGGCTCCCATTCTAGTAGAAATCTTAAAGCCTTTCCTGTTCTCATTACTGGGAAGAGTGGTTCCTATTTTGAAGGGGTTTTCATGAGCTCCCTGTGACTTTCATCCAGCCCAAACCCCACGGGTGGCGTGTGGAAAGATCCCATCAAGCCCACGCCGCTGCTCCGGAATCGGAGGCTGTGCTGTGAAAGGGGCAGCTCTGCGTGTGTTTGTGGTGGATAAAAGCACAAAAGTGTCATTGCAGTTCCTGAATTCGGGAGTATTAATACAACACACACCGCAAAAAGTTTCTCCTGGGCAGTTATTCCCAGAAGTTCTCCCATTCCTTGGTGTCATTGCGGTGCTGTTGGCAATTGGATTCGTGGGCAGCAGGTGGGGTGACACGAAAGCACCGAAGCTCCCGCTTTTGGATGTCCACCTTCCCCGTGTCCCAGAGGAAAGAGACATTTCTCACTCCCTTCCCTGGAATAAGTCCTGACAACCATGATTTGAGGCAAGATGTTGGATAAGACAGAGCAGGGTTTGATTTGATCACTCCTGTCCTGTGACATTAACTCCTGAGTGCCTCAAGTTGATTTTTCTCTGGATACTTGGAACTTTATCTGCCTTGGCGAGCCTGTCTCCACAGGCTTCCCTGAGAGGGAAAGCTGTCACTTATTCCCGGGTCACATCTCATGGAGGATCATGCAGAGGTTTCTTAGAATCTGTGGGGCTGATTGAAGCTAGAAGGGCTTCATTATAAAATCATGGAATCCTGGAATGACTTGGGTTGGAAATGACCTTAAATATTGCCTCATTCCACCCCCTGCCATGGGCAGGGACACCTCCCACTGTCCCAGGCTGCTCCAAGCCCCAATGTCCAGCCTGGCCTTGGGCACTGCCAGGGATCCAGGGGCAGCCCCAGCTGCTCTGGGCACCCTGTGCCAGGGCCTGCCCAGCCTCACAGGGAAGAATTCCCTCCTCATACCCTACACAAACCTACCCCCACTCTTGAAGCTAAAGTGCAGATTCCTTCTCCAAAAGCCAAAGTTTTCAGTGGAATATTTACAATAGAAAACACCTGGGAGTGCCTGGGAATCTTGGATACCCTTGGAAGAAGAATCAGCCCCACAGCTGATGAGGCATTGGCTGAGACTCCTTCATCCACCCAAAATCCATCGTGGTCTTTAGGAAGATCCTGCCTGAACACAACCAAAATTATTGTTATAAAAACCCCTAACTAAGGGATCTGAGGGAATGTTGGAGTTATCAGCACCAAGAGCCATCTTTTGAAGGACTCCAAAAGGGAACAGAGAGGGCATTTTATTCCATGTTTATCAGGTGATGGATGATTAATAGGTCTGAGCACACAATGAATGTGTATCTCCCTTCACATGCTAATCACATGGCATTTATAAATGTCACCACCTTATCGTGGAGACACACTCGGAATTCTGGGGGCTTTCAAAGTATTTGTTCTTAACATTTTTAATGTGGGCATTATTAAGGTTGTGTCATTGGAAACGTCCCTTTGGCGGTGCTTGAGGAATACGGGGAGATTTTATTTGGATTTCGGAGGTAATTGAATTATTGCATTTTAAATCTACTCTCAAAAAAAATCACTGCAGATAATGAAGCTTATCTTGTGTTTCTTTGACTAATAAAACGTAGCAGTGCCTGTCACCTTGGAATTTTAATAACAAAAAAATAATTTCTAATTATTAGACTGAGAAGCTTCAGGGTTTTCCCATTCTGCTTCTTCTTTGCTTTGCAACCTAAGGCCTTAATTTAGAGTTATAAATTATAGTTTTACCATCAGAGAAGTGCATGATTTTCATAAAAAAATTCCGAATTCCACCATTTGGTCATAAAAAATGTGCATTATTATCAACTGTTATTAGGAAGCTAGAGCCTTAAGGAAATTTTATAAAGGTTCAGGGAGAGTTTGGGTATGGAAAGTCCAATGAAAAACATGGAAAGATTCGGGACTCAGTCGCTACTTAAGCTGAGCTTTTTAAACTGTGAAAGTCTTCCCCAGCTATAATGTTTAGGTTCTTTGCTGTGCTCCTTGATTCAGACAGAACTGCTCCTGTCTTCCAGAGACTTTATAGACCTGAAGAATTTGGAACTAAACTAAAGAAATCAAGATTCCTTTAGGAATCTGTGCCTTGAAAGCTGTTTTTTTATGCCTGGACAGTGAAGTTGTTGAAACTACACCTAAAGGCACAAAGTTTGTAGGTTTAGATCTTTGGTTCTCAACTATTTGTCAGTGCTGAATATCCATACTTTCAAAATACTCCATTGAAATTGGCAATAACTGGCGTTTTTGGCCACGGGTTGAGGAGCAAACATGGAATGTGCATCTCTGAAACAAGCACTGAGTTGTGCTGGCACAACACCGAGGTTTTGCTTCTGTTTCTTCCCTGCCCCCAAACAGGACATCAGCCCCCCAAGCCATTTATCCCTCACCTTTCCACTTCAGCCTTGTGTAAAGGATTTATTTCCCTACAAATCCCCACCTGTGTTGTCACAGGGCTGTGCACTCAAGAATATTTACAGATCCCATCACAAATAACTCTCAGCCAGTTGCTGATTACACTTTTCTCACTGCATCACATTAAGAATTATCAGTTTGATGCATTGTCCTAAAATGAAAATCATACAATGCAAGGCTGGTGATGATAAAAAAAAGGCAGATTTCTCCAAAATTCTTTGTGAGCTGTGTTGCTCGCCGAGATATCACCGAGATACAAGCAGGACCTAGACACAGCCCTCAGAGGACTTTACAAATAGCCATCACCACGTAAAGAGAGCCTTGGTATTTTAATTAAAGGTCAGACAAAACTCCAGTGTAAACCTTGGGGATGTTTTGCAGCAGTCATTTAAAGCAGAGTTCCTTAACAAACTCTTACTGTATCAGTAAAACCGTGCCCAGACCTTTCCTAAGATTTACACAAACTGCAGCCTAAACGCCGGAGCCTCTGCCACGTTCAGGCTGCGAGTTCAGCACCCATAAATCCCAGTCTGTGTCTGCTCCACCTCTACACCTGGTTGTAGCAGCGCTGCAGGGCTGTGCAGGGCTGTGTTTACTCCTCTGTGCAGGCACACACAGGGGTGACAGCCTGGGGGAACCCTCCGTGTCGCTGTCCCGGGGCAGGACTTGGGCCGAGCTCTGCCTCCTTCGTGGCTCTGTGTGCACACCCGCACCCACACACCCACAGACGTGGCAGCCTCCACGGCAATTCAGAGCGGTTTGTTTGTAGCTAATTAACACGGGCGTGCTAAATGTCGTGGCGATGCTCGGGCAGGGCTCTCCCGCTGTCAGTCACGGGCACGGCGGTGCAGCGGTTTCTGAAGGTCGCGCTGCAAGGCTTGATTCAAAGTGTCAGCTTCGCTGTTACAACCCAGCTTAAAAACCCGCCAGGCACTTTTCCTTGCCAGATTTATGAAGTATTCGAGACTATTTGTTCAAAAGAATATGTCTGAATTTTCAACGGGAGCCTTTGATTGCTGACTCTTCTACCTTTGGCCTTATTTGTGGATTTGTTGGGGATAAAAAAAAAAAAAAAAAACAAAAAGCAGGTGACCTGGTTTGCTTGCTCATTCAGGGGTGAGTTAAAGGTGTGCAGGGAAGGTGGCACAACCAAAAGGCTTTCCAGGGAAGCCATCTGTCTGCTCCCACCACCGCCCTGCCTTCACCTTTCAGCTCTCATTTGCTGCTGGTTGCCACCCAGCCGAGGGTGGGAGATGTTTTTCCTCGCTGCCTGCGAGGATGTTGCACGCTCAGCTGGGTTATGATGATGATGATGCATTCAATGCATGTTCCCTTTGAAAAATCCGGCAGCGTTTCCAGTGTTGATTTCCCTCCAGAGTTATTACACCCCACACAGATTGGCAGCGCCGTGCCACAGTGCCAGGATTTATGAGGTGACCTTGGAGACACAGGCGCTCCCAAATTGAAAGCACTTGGCGCTCAACTTTATTTTGGATTGCTGAGCAGGCTCCCCTCCTGTATAAATCAGGATGAGATTACACAAATAATACACAACATTTATATAACATTGCATAACACAAGGGGATTCTTTCCTGCACGGCTCGAGTGCTGCACTCCTGCCTCCCCTTGACTTTGATTCACTCTTGGACCCAACCTTAAACCTGCAGTAGGGCTCAGGAAAGGCAGCGCTGGCCCCTCTCCAGGAGCAGTGAACTCTGTTTAGGGCCATCCTCCATCATGAAGGTTGGACCTGATGATCTCGGAGATCCTTTCCAACCATGATTCCGTGATAAGAAGTACTTAAGGACTGCTCAGGACTGAGCCAACTGCAGGTGGTCCATCAGCCTGGAGATGCTCCAGGGTGTTGCTACTGCTCCATGAAGTGCTCCCAACCCCTTGGACCTGCAGAGCTGACCCCTGCATGGGGTTCTGCTGGGACAGCCACCCTCCTGAGCTGCCCAGGGTGCTTTTGGATGGATCCTTTGGGAGCGAGGTGCTGTGTGGATAAAGAGGCTGTGATAGATGGTGATGAAACACCTGAGTGTAGGCACGTGGAGGAGGAACCTGCGAGCAGCAGTAAACACCAACCCAACCTGCACTAACGTTAATTGTCATTCAGCTTCTATCGATGTGCAGTTTATTAAACCATAAAGCAAGGCAGCAAGCACAGAGAGCAACTCTAGAGATAATTAAACATAATAAGGGTTTCACTTAATCCCTCAAAACCCAGGGGAGGCACAGTTAAGACTGAATACCCTCTTCTCACTGCAAGGCATTTTTTTGCACAGGCATTTAAGAGCACTTCCCGGGACAGGATTTCGGGACAGGGGGAAAGGTAGGTCCCACCCTCACTTCTCAGTACTCTTTTTCTTTTCTCCGTGCCTTTACACTACGCCGCTTATTAAGCCTGGACTCATGACTTTCAAAGCAGTTTGCGGCTCATCATTTGCATTGCAGCAGCAAGCAGAGACCCTGAGGAGGGAACCTGAGGAAGGTTTGGGAGCATCGCTGGGCACAGGGACAGCCAGCAGAGCTTGGGAGCAGCAGGGCTGGTACCCGGGTGCGCTGTGCTCGCAGGCTCATCTCCCTCACAACACACGCAGTTCTTGGATGAGGAGGAACGGGAAGGGGATGAAGGGAGACGGTGGGTTCGAAGGGCTGAGCGAGAGGCTGGCAGAGCAGGCGGGTGAGGAGAGGCTCCCTTTATAGAGCGCGATAATTACGGCAAATCTGGGATTAAAACCGGAGGGCAACGCGCGGAGGGGAAAATTAAAAAAAAAAAAAAAAAAAAAAGCCGCTAGCGGTAATTTGGGACTCTGTGGTCTCCCATAGTGGGACCGGGGCTGGTCGGGGATGGGGGAAAAGCGGGGAGCGCGACGGGAACGGGCTCGGAGCTGCCCGGGATGCAGGTGGAGCCGCGGGAGCGCAAAGAGCCGCACCTGGGCTGCAGCACAGCGAGCCGGGCGCAGGGCAGGGCACGCTGCCCGCGGGGCTGGGACCGAGCGCTGCCGCACGACCGCGGGCGGGCACCGGGCGGGCACCGGCGGGGCAGGAAGGGTTAACGCGGCCGCCGCCGCTCCGCCGCCCGCCCCCGCGCACGGCGGGGCCGGGGGTGGGGTCTGCGCGGAGCCCGCCCGGCTCCCGCCGCTGCCGCTCAATGCTGCGGCCGCGGGGCTGCGGGAGCCGCGCTCGCCGCGCACCTCGGGGCTGCGGGGGCCGCGCAGGAGCGCCCGCACCCGCGGAGCCGCGCCGGGCAGGGCATGTCCCCCCCTCCCCGCCCAGGTAAGCGCGGCTCGGCACGGCGAGGAGGGAGGCAGGTTTAAAACGGGGAAAAAAAAAAAAAAAAAAAAAAAAAAAAAGATAAATAAGGAATTTTTAAGCAAGGCTGCGGCGCGAGGGAAGGAGAGCGCGGCCGGAGGGCTCGGAGCGCGGTGCCCGCGGGGTGCTCCTGGAGCGCGGGGCTGCCGCGGGGTGCGGGCTGTGCTGCGGAGCCGTGCGGAGCCGTGCGGAGCCGTGCGCGGGGTCGCGCAGAGCCGGCCCGGGTGGGGATGGCTGCGGCTCCCCGGGCACGGAGCGGGTCCATCCCGGAGTGAGCGCGGGGATAATCCCGCCAGGCTGCTCCAGGCGCACGCAGAACTTTTTGCAGGCTCCAGCCGCGTTCCCGGCTGGAGTTGGAGCTCCTTTTGCTTTCCCCAGGCTGCTGCTGCTCCCGTGCCGTGAGGAACATACTGCAGCGTGTTGTTTTATTTATCCCAGACAGGAACGGCTTGCTATCGAAACTACAAATTAAAGGATGCCGCTTGCATAACAAGTGGCAATAGTTTGTACCTTACATACTAATTACCCGTCACCTTTTAGGCTAAGCCAAAGAGGGACTTTTTTTTCCCGAGGAGGGCTCGTTCGATAGAGCAGCCTGATGTCTTGGAGCCACGTATTGCTCTCCCTCGCTGGATTAATGTGGGCAGAGGATTAAGAGCCAGCATGTTGATGAGGCACCTGAGGTGCGGGGAAGCAGGGGACGTTTGGCTGCAGGGAGAAGTCAGTTTTTTGTGGTCGTGCTTGCACATCCTCCGGTTTCCATGGCTCGGTTCAGAACCTGCATCCCAGCGGATAAATCACTGAGGTGGGAGCAGGGGCTGGTGGCGGCTCCTCCTGTGATGGTCGCGACACTCGGGAGCTCCTTTCCAACATCCAGCAGCCCCTGCCCCGCAGTGAGTGGGTGGGTGGGTGGGTGGGTGGCTGTTCCCCCGTGCTGGCAGGGAGCCCAGGGGGTGCCGTGACCCATCCCACTGGCATCGTGGCTGTTGGAGCCCCTTCCCTGGTGCCTCTGGCTCCTGCAGCAGCTCCAGCCCAGGTGTGCAGGTGATGCTCCAGCCGGGGTTCCACAGCCAGCACCGGCCGTGGGGAGCAGGATGCTGGGGGCCTGCACTTGAGGGGGTCCCTCAGAAGCCTTTCCTGCTGCTTTCCTGGCCAGAAAACGGAATTTTTCTTCTTTTCTGGACCTGAGGAGCTGCATTTTTACCTTGCATTTGTAAGTCCCTGAAAACTACTTAAATGGCTCTTGAATAATCCTTGAAAGTCACCTTCCCTCTTTAATCTAATACCAAAAGGACTCACTTTACATGGCTAATCCCTCTTTTCCTTGCTGTACAGCCTCATTTAGAGGTGGGCACACCACTAATTTCCCCAAAGCAGCCTGCTAGAGACAATGGCTTCCACTGGCTGCAGCAACCTCTCCCTCCCGTGCTGAACTCTGGGCACAGCTGAATCCCTCTGACAAGATTTTGGGGGATCTCAGGAGGTGGCCCTTTGGCAGGAAGCCACCCCAAACTCTGGGTGTATTTCCCTTTTGGGAGGCTCTGAGGGTCTCCTGCCCCAAGCAGCCCCTGCCCAGAGACAGCTCTTGGCTGGTGAGAGTGGAGGGAAGCAAGCAGGGTGTGCCTGCAGGTAGTTAGAGTTGAATGATCCTGGCAAAACTCTGGAATTTGTAGGATTTTCCCATCCTTACCTTCTGCAGTGGAGCTGAGCTCTCTTCTCGCCCATCTGGCGCTCCCAGAATTTTAAGCTTGTTCTGTTCTCCACAATGACAAAACGTGTGTTGGGAATGTGAATGACAGCACAGCTCACCTGTGCAGGCAGCCTCCTGGAAAATGGGATGAGATGCTGCAGCCTCCAAAGCCTGGCTTTGCATGGGTTAACAGGGATGTCTGGAGCTCCCAGCCCCTCACCTGAGCTCACCAGGGGTGGCTGAGGAGGGCAGGAGTGCCTTCAGTGTGGTCTGCGTGGTGGGAGGGGGTGAGGAGTGGTGTGTCCTCTCCCCTGGGCCACAGGGACACCTCTGGTGGTGGGGTGGGTGTCTCTGAGACCACAGCCATCCTTCTCCAGGGTGTCCTGGCTTGATTTTCCAGTGTGAATCCCTCCAGTGCTTGACTCTTGAGTGCTGATTTTCAGCCCTTGGCTGAGGAGCTTTTACTCCAGAGGGAAGGGCAGCAGCCGTGGCAGCCAGTGAGCAGCTGCTGAGAGCCCACCTTGGTTCCCAAACTTGCACCTCCTCATGCATCAAAGTCTTTCTTGCTGCTGTCCAGGTCTTTATTTACTGGGATGAACATTGCTTGCATTTCAAACTCACTCCTGTGTTACCCCATGAGGGCCAGCTGGAAATCAGGGGTGAGCTCACGTAAAATTTCTCCTGGAGATGCAAAACTTCAGAGGCATTTTGTAAATATTCTGGTGCCACGTGACTTATTGACCTTGGCTTCAGGAGTTGCCTTTGTCTGACAGTTCTGTGGAGTTAACTTGATTTTAAAATGAATATGTGAAACTCAGAGGTAAGGCCGAGGCAGAGTGAAGGAAGGATATTACCCCCGAGATGGACAGATCACTGCCTTTTTATTTGCTCTCGTGGTCTTGGTTAATCCTGTTTGGTGAGCGTGCTGGAGGGGCTGGTCCCCATCAGGGCAGGGTGGGCACAGCGCTGGTGCCGAGCAGGCAGCTCCCGGGATGCAGACGGAGCAGGAGAAGCTGCTGCTGCTTAAAAATACTCTGCTGCCTTTGAAAGTTCGTAAATCATCACGGGTCTATTTTTAGCCCTGTTAGAATAAAGCAAGTCTGGGGTTTCTTCCCACACCTTCCCTCGCTGGCCTGGGATGACCTGGTGAAGTCTCTGCAGAAGCAGTTCACTCGCTCCCTTTGATGTCTGGTGACCTGGTGCTCAGCCCCGTGGTCACACAGAGGATTCAGCTGTCTTCGGAGAAGCTTTGGTGCAACAGTTGGGAATTTTCCTTCCCACTGGGAGTCTCTGCCTCTTGGTGGGTGAGTGATGCGCAGCCCCTGACAGGAAGGTAATCACAAACACAGAAAAGTGCCGTGAATCACGCCAAATCCACAAATGTCAGCTGCAAGCTGCAGGCCAGGCGTGCTGCCAAGGCTGAAACTTGCACACATCTTCACTGGTATCTGCCACGGTGGTTACTCGAGTATAAATACGAATATCATGACAGCAGTGATTCATTCTTTGTATTATTAGCAAAGCAAATATATAATGATGACACCCATCTGATTTACTGTTTCACGCCAGTGCACAACTCTTCCTGCCTCCTCCTCCCAGCAGCCACCAAAAGTGGGGATACTCAAAGGAAATGTGTCAAATCTGTGTCAAATCTGCTTCTAATCTGAACACAAATGAGCTTCACGTTCGCTATGAACCAAGAGAGCAGCGTTTTCTGCACTGAACAGGGTTCTGAGTGTGTTGATGTTGGGAAATAACTCCATTCTTTGCTGTTCCCCGGGTACAGTCATTTTATCACAATCTGCAGGTAAAAATCTATCCCAGCCCGACACCAAGAAAAAGAAAGATTTGTTGGGGTGTTTTTAATTGCTGGGTTAAATCAATGAAAGTCAAGCCCTCAGAACCGTCAGGGTCAAAGCATTTAGAAAACAATCTGGTGACTGTCACGTGCATAGTTCAGCTTTAGGAAGGTGGAGCAGAAGGGGAAGTTTTGCCTCTGCAACATAAATTGGGATTTTTGCTTAGGGCTGTAATCACAGCATAGATGTATCAGCATGTGGCCTCCAGTGAGGTAAGTGATGCACTTATTCCACTTCAGAAGGACTCCAAAAAAAATCATCTGCAACCATTTCATTTTCAAAATGGCAGGGATTCTTTAAAAAATTGTGTTAAAGGTTTCAAAAATGAGGTTCTGCCAACCCAGAGTTCTCCCCCAAGCTCCCAGTTGTTCAGCTGCTGATGCTGTATTCCTTGAAGACTTGCTGGAGATGTCTCAGATCTGGCCAAGCATCTTTATTCATGTTCTGATCTAGCCAGTACCAAGTTCTCCTGAGATATGTTATACCACGGATAAAAGAAAAGCACCAGGATGGTTCTTCCCCACCTTTTCTCCTCTAACGTTTCTGGATTCAGTGAGACTCAGTCCTTGTTAACCCTCTCTTGGGGCTTTCCCCAGTTCTCCTTTGAAAGCAAGACGTGCTTGAAAGACCCCACGGTCAGGCTTGGCTTTCTCCAGATTTCCAGGAGCCCAGTCAGCCCTGAGCTGCTCCTAACTCCAGACTGATTCTCTCCTCCAGAAGTTCTGTCAGTGTTGTATCTTTGTTGGCCTCGGGCGAAATCTGTGTTTAGCATTTATTTATTTATATAAATGTTTAGCCGAGGAGGAGCTGTGGTGTTTAAGCCCAATTGACATGAGGCTTAGCAGGTCGTTGCGTTTAATCAGAGCCTAAGGAGGGGAACAAAGGCCATCCCGGGGTGACTGCGGTGGGAAAACCTCTCTTGTGGAGGGTGAATGGTGCTGCACGGCAATCACCTACCTGGGGTTTTTAACCCATCTCTAAGTGCATGGTTTCTTAACCTCCTCTTATTCACATCACAGAAGATTTCCAGACAACAAAAGACCATTTGCATCTCTGTGCTCCCAGTGATGGGAGTGTGGAGACCCAAAAAGCCATCAGGGAGAGCCCAAAGGCTGCTGGGGCTGCACAGGGCACAGCTTTCTCTGCTCTTTGTTCCTGCTGATGATTCCCATCGCTCATTTTTACACCTTTCCAGCTATAGCTGGAACATCTGGAGCAGAGGGGTCTTCATCCAGTTTGATTGCTGTCCATTGGTTTGGGTTCTTCACCTCACACAAACAGCACCGAGGAACTTCCATCAAATAAGATATTTCTTCATTCACTGCTACCTTGCTCAGTGGTCAAAACTCTGATCTCCTCTTGTCATGAATGAATGGATGAATCTTTTTGGCTTTGTCTCCCAGTCTTTTGAAAATAAATAAATAAAATCCCCTCTGAACAGCACTCAACTCCCAGCTTTTTAAAAGAGTTACTTAGCATAAGAGCAGAACATTTGCCTAAGAGGGTTTCAATCCAAGAATGACTTTTCATATTTAATTGATCTGTATTGTTCAATTAGGGAGATGGATCATGCCCTCTGTTGTGCATGTATAGCTGGAAGCAGAAATGAATGAAATATGAAGCACAGCAGAGCAGTGATTTGCTCTGGATCTGCTCCTAGTGACGCACAAAGCAGGATTTCCATCCAGGCCTGGGTCTGTGGGAGCAAACAGGGATTGTGTAAATTCATCAGTTACCTTTGCCTTACTAATGAGTCTGAATTACAACATTTATTCTTATTCTGCTCAGAACTCAGTAACCTTTTTGTGCTAAATCCTATTTATAAGCACCCCCAGCTCCTGAATTTGCTGTCGGGAGTATCCCCGCGTGTTGTGCTTCTCTGGGAACAGCTGGCTCGGGCTTCCGAGCCCCTCCAGCTTCCCAGACTCAGGAGTGCGCTGAGCATCCCGGCAGAGCCAGCGCAGGCAGGAGTGACACGGGTACCACAGGGTGGCAGCACTCAGCCCACTGCTCTGATCCCATGGAGCATCCCACAGCCAGCCCGGAGCAGTGGGAACAGCCTGCTCCACGACCCGGGATAAGGCAGGACAGGGCTTTAGCTGGGTAGGGGATTTAGCGCCTCTAACCCCAATTGCCACACTGGAATTTTCTCAGCATCCCTAACTCTGAGGAATTGACACAAAAATGCATCAAATTTCTCCTTGGAATATCCTGTCATTGTCGGGATTGTGTGCTCAGTGCCCCCCTTGTTTTCCCCGCTTTTCCACCCTCTGCTTTCCCTCTTTCCTTGCCCAGCCGGATGCAGCAGCTCCTCCCACGTTTTGGCTGACAGGTACAGCGTTTGTGGCTGGCTCAGCATCACCCTCTGCCTGCTCCTCCCCAGCTCCTCTGGCTTCCACACAGAATATACAGGAGAACCAGAGGATTCCTGTGCTGGATCTGGCACGTTCCAGGTCGCTGATAAAAAGTGCTGATAATCCGTGAGGAATGATTCTAAACCTCGCAGGGATGCCTGTCCATGAGCAGTGAGTGCATGGCTTGCCCAGGAAAGCTGTCCTGGGAGTTCTTGGCACAAGGGATCACTTCTCTGTGCCATTCTCCTGCTTGGGGACATGCAGAAGGTTTCCTAGGGGTGTACACGCTTCTGTTCAGGAGAGCTTGGTGTTAATCCAGTTCCTAAATCCATGCGGCTGAGTTTTCACGGGATCAGGCAGGTTTCATTGTGGTGGGCAGGGATGAGGGCTGTGGGCAGGGAGGATGGAACTGAGCATCCTTCTCTCTCTGCCCTGGGGTCCTCAGCACAGCAAAGCCATGGAGCTGCTGGAGCAGATCCAGAGGAGGCCATGGAGCCCCTCTGCTCTGGAGCCAGGCTGGGAGAGCTGGGTGTGCTCGCCTGGAGAGGAGAAGGCTCCAGGGAGAGCTCAGAGCCCCTTCCAGGGCCTAAAGGGGCTCCAGGAGAGCTGGAGAGGGACTGGGGACAAGGGATGGAGTGACAGGACACAGGGAATGGCTTCCCACTGCCAGAGGGCAGGGATGGATGGGAGATTGGGAAGAAATTCCTGTCTGTGAGGGTGGGGAGGGGCTGGGCTGGAATTCCCAGAGCAGCTGGGGCTGCCCCTGGATCCCTGGCAGTGCCCAAGACCAGGTTGGACAATGGGGCTTGGAGCAGCCTGGGACAGTGGAAGATGTCCCTGCCATGGCAGGGGAGTGGAATGGGATGAGCTTTAACGCCCCTTCCAACCCAAACCATTCCATGGCTCTCTGGTGATCTCTGCCACCCCAACAATATTTTCATATTGTTTCCCAGCACTTCCCGTGGAATATGGAATGACCACATCACACATTGGTCCCCCAGGGAGGCAGGGATGGGAGAAGCAGGTGTGGAGCAACCCCAAGAGTGAGGCTGGGGCTCTCGCAGGGAGCACCAGGAATGTGCTGGTTTGAGCCAGAGAATTCCTCAGGTGAACTCCGTGTTTAATGGGTCTCTCCTAATCTCAGGTTTAGGGATGAAACACTGGCCAAACACATCTGAGGAGAGAGAGTGCAGAACATGGCTCGACTCAATATTTTCTCTAGTCAAGTGGAAAAAAGGAAGCCTCACATGAAAAGGCTGGAAAGGTCAAACTAATTTGTACTTGTGTGATAATGGGTAATACCTCTATTGTTTATGAAGCCTGCAGAATCCTTCCTGTGCTAACCACTGTCATCTATCTGATGGTGACTTGGAGAAATTAAAAATGAAGCAGCAATTGTTCCACCCTCTTCGTGCCTTAATCTGCTTTGGGTGAGGATTCCTTTGAACAGCTCCGTGCTCTTTATAAATGAGTTGGGGTGAAATTTGCTCACTTCTCTTGTCTGCTGTGGATGAAGGAAGGAGATGGTTTTAAACAAAAAAAAAGATTAATACTGAGGTTGAGAAGAGCCAGACTGAAATCCTGCCTGTGTCTTGCTGCTTAAGCATTCTGCCCGTGCTCCCCTGGTTCTTTATTTTGCTGCAGTCTTTTCTGTTTATTTACCAGGGTAAGTGGGAATATTATGTGCACGTCCAGCTCCTGCTATCAAAACTGGGGTTGGCAAGCTCCTAATGCCCCACGGTGCTGCCTCACTCACCCAGGCAGATGTGTGGCTCCTTTTAGCAGTCCCTTTAGGAAGCTGTGTGAATTTTCCTGGGATTCTGGTTCCTTTCCAGGGAGCGCTGACATTACCACCCTGCATAATTTTCCATGGAACAATGGGGAACTGTGTGGGGAGTCCCTCCTGCTCGTGCTCAGCACCAAGTGTGAGCTCCAGAGGAGTGCATTTGCCAGGCTTATCGCTGAGACATTTAATATCTGCAATGATTTAGTAGATCAAATTCTGGAGTTTGGGGCTGGCCGTAGCTGCATCCGTCATTGTTGCAGAACCTTGACAGTGAACAAAAGGTGCTGCAGGGAACCATAACTCACCCAGCAAATTAATGGGTTCCCAGCCTTGCTTGCTCAGCTAAATGGGGCCTGGGAGCCCTGTGGTCTCACTGGCCAAGAGTTTTCCACAAAAAGTGTGTGGATTTGGAATGGGCCTGTCCTGCATTCCCAGAGGGATGGGGAGAGCACAGCCGTCCTGCCCAGCTGCCTGGGACTGGTGCTTTCCACTCGTGGTGAAAGTGGGGATAAAACCCCTCCAGCCTGTGAGCTCTTCTGGGAACCTGATGCAATTGTTTTAAAGGAATTTCCTTTTAGTGGGGGTCCACAGCAAAAAAAGGGTTTGGTTGAGAAAGTTTTGTCAGATTTTATGATGTCACACTAAGAGCTGTGAGCACAGGATGGCCAGGGACACGCACAGGTCACCGAGCACCACTGGTAACTTTTACCACTGGGAGGAAGGTGCCCTGTGAGGAGATCCTTGATCACATTCCAATGAGCAGGAAGTGCTGGAACATCCCTGGAGGGATTTAAGAGCTGCGTGGATGTGGCACTTGAGGAGATGGGTGAGCAGTGGCCTTGGCAGTGCTGGGAAATGGTTGGACTTTATGAGTTTAGAGGTTTTTTCCAACTGAAATTCCATGGCAGGTCACCTCCCTGGCCATGGTTTTGCTCTTACTCGTTTTTTTCTGATTCTGCCTCTCTTGCTGATGGATGATCCCAGTTCCTGAGAAGGTTCCAGTCCTCTCTGAGTTGCCAAATTCCTTGGCATGGTGGTGGGCAGGGCATAGCTGAGAAATTCTGGATGAGGAGAGATGATGCTCTGACATCACACTTGGGGTGTGATTTGAGGCAGTGGGAGGGTGACCTTGTTTGCAGCCACCAGCAGCTCCTGGAACTTGTATTTTGGGAATTACCAAGCCCTTCATGGTGGAGAGCTGCCTGTACATTTGGTAATGGGCTTAATCACCCTCCAGGGTGATTAAGTTAAACACGGAGCAGCGATGGAGGGGGTGGGTGGTGGTGCAAAGGGGGTTGGAACTGTGAGATTTGCACCAAAAGGGCCCCAGAAAATGTGCAGAATTGGGGAACTGCTCAACACCACCCCTGCAGGGTTTTGTCCACATCAGGCAGCTCTGTGAGCTCTGAACTCACACTTCTGGAGTCTCAAATGACTCTGCAGCTCTTGGCAGGTTCAGGCCCAGAGAAGTCAGCAAGTCCTGAGGTTTCTGGTGTAAATCTGGGGGTTTGTGCTCCCAGTCATTCCCAGTTTATCCCTAGACAGCAGCTCTGCTCCCATAGCCAGCTGCATCAGCACTCACTGTATCTCAGAGCCAATTTATTATTAGGATTATTATTGTATTTTCGAACCATTACCTAAAATACAGAACCACTGCCCCTAGAAAAGCGGATTATCCTTTCCTCGATAACTAATTTTATTCCACTCAGGAAAATTTGATTCAGATTTCTGAAACATTGCCACTAAGCAGCTTTCTAAGCAGAGTTGCAGTGCATGACCAAATTAAATTCGTGTAGGGAGAAGGGAAATGTTGTTGTTGCAAGTGTCCAAAGGGGTTGGAATGAAAATAATCTTATAGATCAAACTTAAGTCGAGTTCAGATGTTGTGGAGGGAGCTCAGGTCTGTACCTGGAAAATCCCATCTGCCAAAAATAAACTTTGGGGTCACGTTTTAAAATGGCATTTCTAGTCCTGGACCATCCAGCTTCTCTCTCCAGGACCTGTGTGTGGCACAGATCTTGCAAAGGAGTTTGGGCTGTGTGAATCTGCTCAGTGAAAGCAAAAAGAATTTAAAAAGAAAGGTGGGGGAATGCTCTTTGAGGATTTATAAAACCCTTCCCTGCAGCAGCCTGAGGTGGCAGATCCTGTCTCTCTGTGACTTTTGAGTAAGTTTGGCCTAAATTTTGTCTCAAACCCAGCGTCCCCAGGAGAAAATACCCTGTGAATTCTGCAGTTTGAGGTAGCAGCAGTTGGAACCAAACTGGAGAACTGGTTTGACCCTTTTACTGTAGGCTCTGAATGGACTTCAAATCGCAGGTCTTTAGTGATCCTTGTGGAATTCTCCCGAGCTGGTTCTGTGCTGTTTTATTGCAGATGAAGAACTGGGATGCACAAGGTGCTCAGAGATACCGAGATAGTTAAGAACTGGAATTTCTAGAAAGTTCTGCCCAAATTCTTCGTATTTTAAGGTACTGAGCAATTGGAAGAAATAAGTTTATGGCAGAGGAGGAATTTTAGCACTGACTTCTTCTCCCCCATGGATTGCATCATAACTCAGTCTGATGCTTTAAAGATTTAATTATTTTAGCACCTGTGGCTTTGCTTTAGATCAGTCTTTCCCTGCTCATGGGATTCAGGGTGTCACTGAATTCTTGCTTTCAAATAATGAATACCTGGGACTGAAAGTGGTTTGGTTTTTTTTGGTTTTTTTTTTTAAATGCAATCAAATATGATTTAGCTGACTAAAACATTATGAATAGACCTAAGCATTCACACAGAAATACTTGACAATATCTATACCAAGGTAATGTCTTCCATTAGCATTGTGTGAAATATAAAATATCATCCAATATTTAAATCCAACTGCAGTGAATCCTCTATAACTGCACTGACAGAACCTAAATTTAGTAACTAATTAAATTCCATGGAACAGAAGAATGCATTTCTCCACTTCTTGTAAGGACAAAGATTTTGAGTGTTAGCTGTTCTTCTATTTTTATATCATTGAGTAGACTTTTATATAGCTATAACTATATACCTGTGGGGTTTTTTTTATTTCTACATCTATATTTCAGGATCTCTGCTGAGAAGGCCCCAAAGTCCAGCTCAGACCCTCTGTGAGGGTGCTGCTGAGGGAGGTGGTTGAGCTCAGGGAGTGGAAGGGATCATTCCCAGCCCAGCCAGGTCTGGGTCCACCCCCACTGTGTGCTCAGAGCATCCAAAACTACTCATTTCACCCCAAAGGTCAATTCAGGCATTTTCTTTCCCAGCCGCTTCCTCTGGCTGTGGAAGATTCCAGCTTTAAGGCCGTGGTGAAATTAAGTGTGGACCCAGGATCAGGGCCAAACACTTTAAATAATTGATGGACAGCTTGATTTCTTTAGCCTCACTAAAGTAAGCCGAGTTTCAGACAAACAGGGAGCTGACTGAGGTGTTTAGTTGGGGGGAAAAAAGCCCTTTGAATTTCACTGATTTCCCACAGGATTAACTCAGCACTAGGAAAAATAACTCGAGAGGATCACAGAATGCTTTGGGTTGGAAGGAACCTTAAACATCATCTGATTTCAGGGGCAGGGCCGTGGCCTTGGACACCTCCCACTGTCCCAGGCTGCTCCAAGCCCCAATGTCCAGCCTGGCCTTGGGCACTGCCAGGGATCCAGGGGCAGCCACAGCTGCTCTGGGCACCCTGTGCCAGGGCCTGCCCACCCTCACAGGGAAGGATTTCTTCCCAATATCCCATCTCCTGCTGCCCTCTGGCAGTGGGAAGCCATTCCCCTTGTCCTGTCAATCCAAGCCCTTTTAATTCTGTTCAGGCTTTTTGGATTCTTTTGTAGGCAAAAAGAAAAAGGAATCCTCTTATATGAAATACATCATCTGAAAAAGAGAAAGCAGGAAAGTTGTCATTGCTCTCTGTGAGCTAAAGTTGGCCAAGTATCCCAAGGCTGCTTTGACTTTTGTGTAATTGTTGTGAATTTTTAGAAATAAATAATAAACTGGAAAAGCTGCATTTCCCATAACACCTGGCAGGGTGTGCAGGTGTGAGCCAATGCAAGAGGCAAAGAATTCGAAGTTACTGACCCAGACATTGTGTAAGCTGAGAAGAAAAGGCAAGCAGAGACCAAACAAGCAAACAGCAGAAGGGGCAGCAGCTAATGAGCATCCATGGTTTGATTGCTTAATGGGGCTGTGGTCTTGAGGCTGGTCTGGAGGAAGGATGTGACTTGGACAGGCAGGATGTGCAGGGAAGTGGGATTAATTCACTGCAGGACGAGCAGGAAATGTGTGTCTGTGTTGGAGGGCTCCTCATATTCCACTCCTGCAAATGGCTCCATCTATTAGCTGGAAATAGCAGCGAGGCAGACAGGGCAGAGTTAGGCTGGGCTTAGCAGGGAGGAGCCTGAGGAGAGGCAGGGATGTGCTGTAGCTCAGAGGAACTTTCTGCTTTCTGGAAACTTCCCTTGGAGCAGTTCCTTTCGCTGGTGGAATATGGCAGTGAAACAGGACACTCCTGAGAATTCATTTATGGGGCTGTTTGTTTTCACTAATGACACAAGATACCAACTTCTTAAAAATTCTCAGAGCTACAAAAGTGGTCAGAGCAGCAAACATGCTTTGATCCCAAATGCCTTTTTTCCCTTCTCTGTATTTTTTATAATCCTTTGGCTCTTTGGGTCACGTTACAAGTTTAAACACTTCCTTATCCTTTTCTGGATCTGAACTTGTTTGGAAATCATAAATCTGTCTTTGAGGTGCCTTTGATGGCTTCGGGAAGGCAGTGGAGTGATGCTGTGGTGGTAGAATGGGTGGGCTGGATCCGGGGGAGCATTTCCAGCTCCCAAACCTGATGGCAAATTGGCCCAGCCCTTCGGAATCCTCAGTCATGGCCGAGTTCACAAACCTTTAAAACCCCTCCACATGTTCACAAGGCTGCTAACACAAACACAAAAGCACTGCGAGGGGGTTTTTTTCAGCCCAGTACTCCTGGCTGGAAATGAATTCCTGCTGTTGTCACCTCATTCATTATCCTCGTCATGAAGAAATAGGTGGTGCAGCCTTCTGCTGTGAAGGTCCCCCCGTTCTGTTCATCTCCTTAGCCACTGTCACTCATCCCCTTCATTCCTGAACCTTATCATTCTGTATTCCAGCTGTTGGATTTGATCCATCCATCATCTGTCAGTGACTTGTCAGAGACCCTGGACACTTCAGGATGCATTTTCCATACAGGTCCTGCCAGAGGAGAGGAATATTAAGCAGCGAGGGCTGGGCAAATCACACCCTTTTCCTTTTTTGCTGTGCTTCATCTTCAGATTAGCCTTTTTCAGCGCTTTTCCCCCAAAAGAGAAGCTGAGAATTTGCAATGGATCATTTTGGATTTGTGAGGAGCTTGTGGGTTTATTTCTATGGATGGACAAACCCTCCTGTCTCACGCTGAATTGATAAAACACATCGAGGAGAACTCTGCTCCTCATTATCCAAATAAAAGGAGGGTAAAACTTTGCCCACCGTTTTTCTTCAGCTGACTTGGTGATCAGTCTCAGAGAGAGGTTTCCATGGTGCACATGGTTTCCTTTTTCCAAGGACAGCTGTTTCCTGTGGTGCATTTGCTGCTATGGTGTTTAATGGTCACTGCTCTGCAGGTTGAGCAGTCACTCCCCACACCTTGGAGCTTGTGAATGCATTTCCAGATTTTAAATCAACATTAGCAGGGGGAAATCCATTATTTGCCCTGGGCTGTTTATGATTTTTAATTTTTTCATGCTGAAATACAGGTTATGCTGCAGGATCTGGCCTGTTCTAGCAGTCAGCTGTGTTATTTGATAACTTTGGGTATTGATTCCTTACATCACCTGCTCCTTACTCACTTATTATATTCCATTTCCGTTCCTCCTTCTTGCGTAGAAGTACAAAATGAAAACCTGGTAGCAGTTTCTCGCTTTATTCATTTTCCTTTTCCCTTTTGGAGCCTCATGGATTTAATTCCTTGTCTGTTTACTGAGGACTTTGCCTTTCTCCTTGAACAGGAAGATTCTGACTTGGGAACATTAAACTTTCAATAGAGATCATGTTAATAATATAAAAATATAGGGCCATACTTGTAGCTAAGCAATGTCCAGAGGATGCCCCATCCCTGGCAGAGTCCAAGGCTGGGTTGGACAGGGCTTGGAGCACCTTGGGATGGTGGAAGGTGTCCCTGCCCATGGAAGGTGTCCCTGCCCATGGCAGGAGGTGGAATGAGACAATCTCTAAGGTCCCTTCCAACCCCAACCACTCCACAATTCCATGATCCTTAACCAGCCAGGATGCAGCTGAATTTCCAGCATCACTTTCTGCACCTTTCCCTTTCCCTTGGCCCCACGAGTGTGACACTTGTGCACAGCCAGGGAGCCCTGGGAGCTCATTCCTGATGCCCAGGACTCCTCCCTGGCTCAGGCATTGGGGATGGACCTGCCAGGATCCATCGCTTCCCAGTTTGACATCTTATTATTCTTTCCATTCCCTCAGGAGGGAGAATGTCACAGCGTCATCCCGAGAGCCTGTTCCTTCTCCGTGACTTCCTCCAGGTCATTTCTGTGCTGGTGGTGGGAGGCTGGAGCCCAGGGATGCTGCTCCTCCCTGCCCCTTCCTGCTCTCCCACTCCCTGGGAAGCGCTGCCCTCGCTGGAATGCCGCCAGCTGTTGCTTCTTGCATTGTTTCATTTCAGCCCTGTGCTGAAATCCTCCTCTCTTGTTCCATCTGAAGTAATTAATTAGTCCAATTTCCATTTTTAAATTTAACTCAAGCTCGGGAAAAATTTGCCCGCCCTGCCAAAGTGCTGACATGTGTTTTACCAGAGATTTGTTAGGGAAGTCTTTAAAAATAATTCCCAGATAAAAGTCAAGTGCAGCGAACAAAATGCTCGAAATAATCTGAAGTAGCCCTGAATATTTGGTTTGTGTCGATGAAAAATGGGTAATGTGTTCTGGAGGGAAACAGGATGCAAGATTATTATTATTATTAATTTTCCTTAAACCTCTTGGGTTTGGCCTTGCTGCAGGAGATGCTCAACATCTCCCAAAGCAGTGAGATCTGGAGGTGAGATTTTGTACAGTATCATTAAACGCCTCAGCTCCTGGGTGACCTCACACCTTTGCTGAGCTGGTACCTCGGGGGATGTCACCCCTCCAGTGGGCACAGGTCACTGACCATGGATTCGGTGCTTTTTATCCACTTGCTGTGGCTACATAAGGACAAAGTGTGAAAAATCAGGAAGGAAATGATGTTTCCAAGCTCTGTGTTTAATCTCCAGGTGGTTCCATCCCGTGTATGCTCGGGCAGAGTGGTTCCTCGGCTGCCCTCGTTAGAGCTGTCCCTTTAAATGACTGTCACCGTGCCCTGACAACACTTAAGCCATTACCTTGTTAAATATTGCCTGCTTAAAACACATCTCGGGGTGATTTGACAAATGGCTTTCTTCAGTGTAATGTGGAAGAGGAGCTAAATGAGTTAGGAAATGTTAATGTGTCCATGTTCTTCCCAGATAACCAGTTGCCCTTGGGACAGTATCAATAAGTGGCATTTATGTGATATTATGAATGTGTTAATTATGCGTAGACAAAATAACGAGTAAGCAAAGGTCAAGGACAAATGCAGAAACACGCATCAAAGAGCTTCTAATATTTAAGTCATTACCATTATTGAATATTCAGCATCATTTAAATTCTGAGTGTCTTTTTCATTGCTTATTTTTCAGGCCGCAAACTGAACAACTTCGAGGGCTGTGCAAGTGTTTTGTGCCAAAACTCAGCACAGCTCCAGCAGTAGCTGGGCTGGTTTTCTCCATACCCTGGAGAACCACCAGGTGGAATTTGGGGTTGATTTCCTCTTGGAGATGTAACCTTGTGATGCTTTTTGCTCTAAATTTAAGATGAAGGAAAGGAGAACGTGGCCGTGCTGGTTGTTAAACTGCTGAACCTTGAAACTCGATGCAAATCAAAACAAAATGCTCCAGAGACCCTAAATACCCAACTTTGCCCCAGTTCACTGCGCTGCTCCTTATCACTGTGCTTTTACAAAGAACAGGCTGGAGAGTTGAGCCTTTGCTTTTTACTCCCAGCCATGAGGATAAAGCCCTTTTTGGCAGGGAATCTGCTGGAATCCAGTGGGTTTTGTGTCGTGAGGCAAGACAGAATTTAGCTGATCAATATGGCCATTAATTAGAATTAAAGGCTCAGCCATGATTTTTGCTTTTACATATTGACATCTGGCAAAACAGTTAAAAAGTCAGTGAGGGTCTAAAAGTTACTATCAGGTTACTCAGTGAGGAACAGCAGCGAAGCCTCCTCCATCTCTCAGGAACTCCTCTCGCAGGTGTCTGGAGAAATCTCCCTCCCAAACAAGCTGCTGTTCATACATGAAATATTCATGTTATGACATCAAACCATGCTGCACATTATTTCGGTGCAGTAGGCCAAAATTAGATTCACATTTTATTTTGCTTATAAATGCCTGTCAGAGTTGCTAAATCAGTTTGTCTTTGCTGTCTTGAAATGGTGTCAGTTTGAATTTCCTTCACGCTGCATATTGTTTTGGGCAAAGGCACATTCCTTCTCCATCCAACATGGAGTGCCTTGTGTTCTTTAAATAAAGCTGGAAAAGCCCAAGAATTAAGATTATTTTTAAAAAAGCCCTCTCTGGGGTGGCAGCTTGGCCTTTTTTAAGGTGATAGAGAAGCTACCAAATACTGATGCATCGTGATAGTTGACTTTCCCCATGTGCAAATATCACTTTATGGATTATTTAATGGTTGTAGGGTATATAACAGGGCATCCTGGACTCTTGTGCTGATGGAAGTAGAGAGAAGCTTTGAGCAGCAGGTTATGAGTTCCTCAGTACAGCTGAGGAAGAATCAGATGATTCCATGGTTGTAACTACCCTGCTCCAGGGAGGATCTGCATTCTTCAGACTGGACCAGTGGGGCTGGGGAGGAATTAGAGCAGGAAGGAGGATTTAGGGGTTTGTCTGAGCTGTCTTAAGGCACAAACCCCAGTGAGCAGCCCTCAGCTCCCTCAGCCCACTCCCTGCCATGCACAGGCAGCTGACAGGGCTGTGACCTCGTCCTTTAGCTCAGGAGCCAGGGGAATTCATTCACTGTTAAGATTTTTGGTGCTCTGATACCCCATTCATGCATAAATAATCTCATCTTAGTTATCCTGATGCTAAAAAAAAATTTTAAAAGCTTCTGTCCCCAGTCTGCCAGATATTTGCATTAGAAATATCCCATCAGAGGAGCTGTGCATGCTTGAAAGCATCCATTATCTTCTCCCCTCTCCCCTGGGTTCCTGTCTGCCCCCTGTGCCTGCGGCTCCATCCCTGCGGGCATCGCTGCCAGCTGTGCCCCACGCTGCTCCAGCCCCAGGGTCTGCCATGGAGACAACACAGATCTCCTCACCAGCCACTTGGGGGGATATTTACATGTTTCTTTATTATTTAAAACCAGCCTTTGAAACTTTACCCTTCCTCCTTTTCCACTCTAAGTGCTGCTGAAGTTTTTTCACACAAAAGCGCCGCTGTCTTGTGATTTTTTAATTCCCCTGGATTTCCCTTGGTCTTTTAGCATCATTCTTTTGAGTTAATACCAGTAGGTTTTGTAGAGCAGGGGTGAGTAGTCTGTGTAAAGTAAAGGTGTATAGTTTGTGTAAGGTAGGAGTATGTACTTCGCTGATGCTGCTGTTTTCATACTTTGAATAACATCAGCATCTAATTCATAATCTAACAGTATAATTAATTTAATGGAATATGATCCAAAAAAGCATAGCAACTGAGGTATAAATCCTTGGGATTACCCTCAGCAGTGCCTGGGGGATGTCCAGCAGGTCTGGAGCGAGGAGCAGAGGCTGGATGAGCACAGACCAGCACAGTTCCCACAGTGGGAACTGGTGAGGAGCTGCAGGTCCTGCACCCCTTGCCTCCAACTCCACTCTCATCCTCTCTCTCCTCCTTTTGAGATCCCTGGAGTGCCCCTGTGCCTCCTTGATGTGCTCCCAGTTGTTTTCAAGCACCTGCTTTTAAGCTAAAATCCCCTCTGCAAAGCTCCCCCCAGCCCGGCCAAACCCCCGCACGGCTCTTCCCGAAAAGTGAGGCCCTCGTGATGAGCTCCTGCATTTTCCATTAGGAGAAACCTCCCAAAAAGATTCTTTTTCCCAATGATTTCTTGAGAGCTGGCAATCTCCTGCATCACTTCTTATACAGAAATGGTTCTTCGAGGTGTTTTGCTCTGGTAAGTGCAGCCTTGGAGCTGGTTTGTCACCATTTCCAGCCTGAGGGCTGGTGGTGTATTTCTTGCTCAGGTCACCTCATTTTTTGTGTGCTTCTGTATTTTCCTGCCTGCCTTTGTGGGTTTTTTTGGTCTATTCCTTTGGGGTCCGAAAGTCTTTGAGCTTGAACAATGTGACTGATCTGAGCTGTGTTTTAATCCAATGATAAATAGTTAATTTTGGAGGTTTAGGTTGACAGCAAAGCCACCTTGGAGTGTCAGGCTGCGAGGAGACTTCAGTTTCCTTCTCTGATCAGATAAGGAGCAGATATTTCCTGTAAGTCCTCCCCCAGTGCTCCAGTCCTACCATTAGAGCACTAAGTCAGATACATGACACCCAATTTCACAGTAATTCCTGAGGAAAAAGCACATTATATTTTTTTAATGGGCTTCCCAGGACTTATTTTGTTTCTTCCTGATAAATATGAATTCCAGTGAGTTCATCTGAATTCTGACCTTCAGATGCACAAAGGTCTGGGGGTTCTGAAGCAAGAATATGGTCTTTAAAATCATGTGCTCTCCATGTGAATGCTGTCTTCTCTTCCCATGAAATTCTCATGGAGTGCAGGAATAAAACCACTTTGAGTGCTCCAAAATTCATCGGTGTGTTTATTACGAACCACTCACATCTTGCAGAAATGCTATTTGTGTCAACATGACCTGTGCCAACCTTTTCCTCTCCAAGTGGCTTTGTTTGGATTGTGTGCTGCCTGTAGGATCATCGCTTCTCTTCGTCTCCTTTTCCTCTGATTGCCAAGGAACGCCAGGCACATCCCAGAAACTTCTCCTAATGTGCTGCACCAGGCCTTCCCGAGCAACCTGGCTGAATAAATATCCATTGAATAACTGGAGAATGCATTCAGATTCTTTTTATTTTGATTTATGTTCTATCTTCCTACCTGTGCATCTCCCAGAGTAATTGCCAGTTTTCACCTCCTACAGAAAGATATAATAGAGCTGAAGAATAAGTAAAATGTGCTCTGTTTCTCCCTCTCTCTCTCCCTTTTGTAAGGGAGCCTTTATACTCTCACACTCATAATTTGCAAACTGAAAATCAGCACCTCATTCCCAGCTGGCCTTGCTGGAAGGAGCTGCTTGGATGCTTCCTGTGTGCCCTGTCCTTGTGCCAATGCCAGCACAGGGACACCTGGACACGCAGCCCACTCTGCTGTGTGACATCAGGGTGTCCCAAATGCACAGGGAGCTGGGAGCCAGTGTGTTCCCTGTCCCAGAGCTGGTGTCCCCTATCCCAGAGCTCGTGTTCCCCATCCCAGAGCTGGTATTCCCTGTCCCAGAGCTCATGTCCCCTGTCCCCTATCCCAGAGCTGGTGTTCCCCATCCCAGAGCTCATGTCCCCTGTCCCCTATCCCAGAGCTGGTGTTCCCCATCCCAGAGCTCATGTCCCCTGTCCCCTATCCCAGAGCTGGTGTTCCCTGTCCCAGAGCTGGTGTCCCCTATCCCAGGGCTGGTGTCCTCCATCCCAGAGCCTGTATTCTCCGTTCCAGAGCTCATGTCCCCTGTCCCCTATCCCAGAGCTTGTGTTCCCCATCCCAGAGCTCACGTTCCCTGTCCCAGAGCTGGTGTTCCCCATTCCAGAGCTGGTGTTCCCCATTCCAGAGCTTGTATTCCCCATCCCAGAGCTCATGTCCCCTGTCCCCTATCCCACAGCTTGTGTTCCCTGTCCCAGAGCTGGTGTCCCCTATCCCAGAGCTTGTGTCCTCCATCCCAGAGCTGGTGTTCCCTATCCCAGAGCTCATGTCCCCTGTCCCCTATCCCAGAGCTGGTGTTCCCCATCCCAGAGCTCATGTCCCCTGTCCCCTATCCCAGAGCTGGTGTTCCCCATCCCAGAGCTCATGTCCCCTGTCCCCTATCCCAGAGCTGGTGTTCCCTATCCCAGGGCTGGTGTCCCCTATCCCAGGGCTGGTGTCCCCTATCCCAGGGCTGGTGTCCTCCATCCCAGAGCCTGTATTCTCCGTTCCAGAGCTCATGTCCCCTGTCCCCTATCCCAGAGCTGGTGTTCCCCATCCCAGAGCTCATGTTCCCTGTCCCAGAGCTGGTGTTCCCCATTCCAGAGCTGGTGTTCCCCATTCCAGAGCTTGTATTCCCCATCCCAGAGCTCATGTCCCCTGTCCCCTATCCCACAGCTTGTGTTCCCTGTCCCAGAGCTGGTGTCCCCTATCCCAGAGCTTGTGTCCTCCATCCCAGAGCTGGTGTTCCCTATCCCAGAGCTCATGTCCCCTGTCCCCTATCCCAGAGCTGGTGTTCCCTCTCCCAGAGCTGCTGTTGCCACGCTCCACCACCAGCCGCTATCCCTGCTCCTGCCAGCACCCAGCTCTCCCCGGATCACCCGCCGTGTCCCCGGGATGGGTGGCAGGCTCCTCTCTGTCACCTGGCAGAGGGTGCAGGGGCTGGCTGCTGCGTGGAGCACCTCTGTGTGTTGGGGAAGGGCTGTGTGAGATCTGAGAGCTCCTGAAGCGCTGCTCTCACAGCTCTGCAGGGGCCTTTGCCTAATCTCACCAATAATAATAAGGTCACCTGGGTGCAGCAGGAGCTTTCCATCAATTAGTGCAGCCACGCTCCTAACGAGCCATGTCTAATCACACGTGTTTAACCCCCAGGTGACACAGCCCGGCTTGCTGCCTGACCTGCAGGTCCCAGAGGCGAGAATTTCGTATTTTGTAAGCAAAAAATGTAATATTAATAAAGATTTCCAGTGGAGTGTCCCTGTCTTCTGCACAAGGACTGCACTGTAGGTATGGAATGGTTTGGGTTGGAAGGGACCTCAAAGCCCATCCAGTGCCACCCCTATGGGCAGGGACACCTCCCACTGTCCCAGGCTGCTCCAAACTCTCTCCAACCTGGCCCTCATCTTCCACCTGACCCCTCAAGGAAACAAAACCTTTTCTTGTGAACCTTTCCTTCCCACATCGGGCAAAACACGAGCTCCAGGTGACCTCACGTGCTGCTCACGGTGGGATTTTCTCAACTTTCTGCTTCCCTGTGGCCATAAACGTGGGAAGACCTCAGTGCATGTGGAGGGGGTCTCTCACTCACCACAGATATCTGTGACCCCCCCTCTCTCTGCCTCTGCTGGGTTAGGTCAGGGGTTAGTTTAGGCTTTGCATTTGATCTCCGTTCAGCTCTGCAGCATCAAGAGAGAGCCTGACCTGTGCACCTTTGATCACTCTTCCAGCTCAGGATATTCTGTGATTCTGTGCAGATCCCCCAGGTTTTGGCTTGGAAGGGTGTGGTGGTAAAGCTGTGACACAGGGGAAAAGCATTCACATGCCAGAAAGGATTTTCAAAGCTATCAGAGTGTTTGGTTTGGATTTACAAATTACTGACAAAAAAAAAAAGAAGTGTCACGGTTCTAGTTTGAAATAACAACTTTTCCCCTCACAAAATGGCATGTTATGTGAGCCCACGATAATCCTGCATCATTGTGGCTCCCAGCAGGGAAAAAATAGTCATAAAATTACCATTCTGCTTGAAATTCACTCTCTGAACACCCTGAAAATCCTGAAGATCTCATGTAGGGATGCATTCCAGTGCTGCTTAAGCAGGAGATTCCTCCAGATTGTCCAGTCCTTGAGCACTTTCCATTGGATCTGTTCATGTTTCAAACCTGTGGAGTGCTCATGTGTCATTGGGAGGTGTAAAAACCTCAGAAACAATTAAGACCTCAGTTTCTAATAACCCTTCTGGCACCATTTTTACCTTTATTGAGGAAATAATAAAAAATTAGCCATTTAGGTTACAAAATTGGCCTCTTTTTGCACGCTGCAGTTGTAATTTCAATCAGCACATGCCTTAACAGCCCTAGGAGGAATTCATTATTTCTGTAGCCACAGCATGGTGTCCTTTCTCCTTCCACTTGGACTACATTTCTTGCCATTTGCAGGATAAAGTTTGAAAAGTTTAATTATAGAATGGAAAAGAAAGGGTCGTGAAACAGAAAGCAAAAAAAAATCTCCACTCTTGCAGATTTGTTATAAATGGTTAAGGTTGGCCGTGATGTTCTGAGGGATTATAAGAAAGGACAGGTTGTTGCTCTCTTCCTACCTTGTATTGCCACGTAGCTGCCTAATTTGGCATTAATTAAGTGTTAAATTATCTGCAGGAGTTCTGGCTTTTAGGTCAGGTGCATTTAAGCCGAGCTGTCCCCTCATCAGTGGTGACAGCAGGGCTAAAACCAAGCCGCGAGTCAGGTTTAGTGACCACAAAGCCGAGCCTAGGAACTGCTGCACGCCATCCCAAATCAGCCCGAGAGGCTCGGAATGAGTAATAAAACCCATCCTCAATGTGGGAAGAAATAAACATCATTACAAGGTCAGTGCTGCTAAATTGCTGTCCTCGCTGTATCATCGAAAGTAATGAGAAACACCTTCAACCTCACAGAGGAGTCAATCGAAAATCAGCAAACAACCACCGCAGACATCCTTTTTTTTCCAGCAGCAAGCAGGGCTGAGGTCTGGGATAACACAAACACTCGCACCCAGGCACGCACAACCTTTCGGGAGAGGACAAACGCATCCCAGTAATCAGCAAAGCCACCCACTGCTGTTATTTTATCAATAGATGGTGGATTTGCCTTCTGCGTGTTGGCGAAATAATGAAAAAATCCCGGGATTTGGAAGGCGTAAAATTGCAGCCAATTTATGTTTATAGCCGGAGCCGGTCACACAAGTGCCGGTAAATGGAGTGCCGGATGGAGCTGAGAGGAGAGGGAAATGCGAGGGGAGAGAAGGGGGTGGAAATTCCTCTCTCCGGAGCTCATCAGAACTCAGTGTCCTGCTGCCAGCAGCGTTCCAGATAACGCAGGGATGGGAATTACAGGAGAATTGCGTCGGAAATAGCAGCAAAGGGGGCGTGTGCTGGCTGAAAACATTGTCACCTCCTGCCTGCCGCTGTCACCCGGGTGGGTACCACCTGTAACACCTCCTTTTACCTATTGATGGAGGGAAAACTCCGCCATTGGCTCTCACACCTAGCAGCCAACGCGGCATTCCAAACGTAATCGCTCTAATTTGCGATTGTAAACCTCCTGTTATCAATTAATTTGCATTGTACGAGGAGCTATCTGATTATCTTTGTGCGGCGCTGTATTTACGGTGCGATTTAATTGTGAGTAATTAGCACGTAATTGCGGAGGGTTATTTATAGCCGGTAGAGAAAGGGGTGTATTTATGTGCAGTTAAAATAATTGCAGCTGAGAGCAAATCTTTTGACTTTTCCTCCTTTTGGATGCGTCTGACAGTTTGTCTGGCCAAAATTATTGTCTGGGTAAAGCGGGGACTCCTTGGGATGGGTTTGGTTGACTTCCCTTTGACATTTAAAGACATTTTCTCTGCCTCCTAATCCCACCCTGCCCTTCCTTGAAAAGGGGGTCTGTCGCAGGGCTGGGTCGGGGCAGGATGGATCCCGGTGAGCCGGTGACCTCCGTGCCTGGCACGGGTGAACGCTCCCAGTGTAGCAGCTCTAACACAAAGCATTACCCCATTACAGTAATTCCCACTCAGGGTGTACTTCGTGAACGCCCTCAAGGGCAATGGTGGCTTTCATGTCCAGCACTAGTGATGATGATTTTATTCCCCTTGCTGCCATCCTCAGCCCTCCACCACCCCTCTTAGGCTCCACTTTACAGCCACAGCCGCTTCTCAGCCTCCGGAATTTGTCCTTTTAAAAGAAATCCAGTGTTTTCTAAGCATTAGCATTGCAGAGGAGCTCTGATTTGCAGCTGAGGGGTTTTGTCCTCCCTGGGTCTGGGATGTGTCTGCTGGGATGGAGAAGGGAGATGCCCCACGCTGCTGCTTGCTCAAGGCCACTTCCTTAGCATTTGGGGATCTCTAATCGGAAGGCCTGGGAGAGTATTTGGAATTCTGAGTAGCACCAAGGAGATCTCATGGGATAGTCTCTGTCTCCTCTAGGGCTGGAGCTGCTGGGGCCTGGGTAATGAGGGGCTTGGCTCTGCTTCAGCTGCTGAGACCCCCGAATTTAAAAAGATTTTCTCTCTGCTCAAAGGAGAGCATCTTTTCAGTGCTCACTGCTGCTTCTGCATTCAGCAAAAGAGCTCCCAGGCACGGCACTGCCAGAGTCCCGTTGTGCAGGAATGAGATGCCGTGGGATCATCTCCTGTAGGGCTGACGGAGCAGCTCGGGAGCTGCCTCTCCTGTCCCACATAAGGCTCCAGTGGGAATCAAAGCCACGTTTCCACTCATTTTCTTCCTCTTGGAGCATTTCTCTACTCCAGCATTCCCAGCCAGGTGGAAGTAATGAAGAGTGTTAATGGTGCAGCTGGGCAGGGTTGGGTGGGCTGACACCCACCTGGAGCAGGGGGAGGAGGTGGGGCTGCAGGAGCTCTTTATAGAAGGTGCTGGTGGAGAACCCCAGACTCTGCTGGTCTGAGCTGTGGGGCAGAGCAGAAGGGGCTCCCAGGACCTGTCCTGGCTTTGTTGAGTCGGGGGGAAGCTCTCAGGGGGGTGCTGGGGGGTCTTTAGGGAGTTGAGGAAGGTGGTGGAGTAAGAATTTGGCTTGAAGGGAGCATCTGTCTCTGTGAGGATTAGGGCTGGGTGGTTGTTCTGGTCAGGGCCAGGCTCTGTGTTTGTTTGTGCCTTTGGTGAGCTCTGTTTCACACAACTTTATTTTCCCTCCCCCAATACCTCCTGTGCGGGTCCCTTGCTAAAACTGATGTTGTTATGTAGATAATACTTTGGTCTCTTGAAAACGAGGCTCATGTGGATCATCTTGGGGTGCTGTTGCCCCCAGGAAGGTGTCTCTAACATCTACTGGTTTTCTCCCTTGGAAATAAGGATTATTTTGTATTGAGAACAATCTTGGAGCTGGGTTCTCCTGCTTTAGGATTTATTTGCATCTTGGGTTGCAAACCATGAGCATCACACTAATGATGGTGGTCAGCTGAGTTTGGGTGTCAGAACCTTAGAGGATATTTTAGTTAAGTCCTGACCAAACTCTACAAAAGCACAGTGAGTTCTTTTCTATTGCTGGGCTGGAGTAGTTGTACATAAAGAAAATTTACTCAGTGCAAAGCAGCCTCACAGTGTTTTTCACTGGAGCTTTTGCTTTGTGTGTTCCTGTATCTCCCTTCTGTGGCATTTACTGCTTAATTCTTTCCATTCTATTACATCTATTTATGTATTTGTATTTTTACATTTCTGTTTCCATGCATTTTATTAAGCCTATGAAAAGAATACTGAAAAGAAAAAGGAGCAGTTTCTCTTTCTTAAATAGCAACCTCTTTTAGACACTTGGGCCATTTCCCTGTGTCTTGATCCATTACTCAGAGCTCTGGGGGTGATCAGCCAGGAGTTTTTTCCCCAAAAGAATCCCCCTGAAACTCCTACTTTGAGATGGCCCAACCCAAACCATGAGCTGCTCTACCTTTGAGGATTGGTTAATGTCTTTAATGTGGCACAGAAGTGATCAAACTCAATTTATCAGATGTTTAAATAGTCAGGGGGGAGGGGGAAATTGGGTTTGTTCATCAAAGTAGGTACAGAATGTTTACAAAACCAGGTGAGCTTCAGGCTTGTGGCTCTAATTCCAAGCAGCTGAATCCCTGAGCAGCCTCATCCCACGGAGTGCTGGCTCAGGCTGAGGTTTCTGTGGATTAGGGAGTTTATGACCTGTGTAAAAATGTCAAGTCAAACAGCTGCCTACTAAATAATTCAGCATATTGATAGAATGATGGCTTTGAAGATGGAGATGTTGGATTTAACTCTTTCAGAAGGGGCAGTGGATCTGCTGCACTTGGCTCCAGCTGGGTCCTGGCAGGATCCCTGGTGTTCCGTGTCACCTTTGAGCAGAGGATTCCAGTAGAAATAAAAGTGAGAGCTAAAATTGATTTGACACCAATGGGAATTTTTAAGTAAGTGCATTTTTTAGTAGAACTGGCTAGAAGACCCAAAATCCTAGGAAAAAAAAATGGGTTTATTTGCAGAATCCTCAAACTTTTTTGTTTTGAAAAGGAAAAACTATAACCAACTTATTTTTTTTCAGGAAGAGCAAATACACTTGTCAGAATCAGAACTTTTATAAAATTTGCTTTCTCCTTAAGATATTTGTAGGAAAAGATTGAGCTGCCCAGCTTATTTTCTCTTGAACACTTTCTAGGCAGCTTTGTTGCAGTAATAGAGACTTTGGACCTAAAGCCAGGCTCTGATTTATGTAGGTGTAACAAAACTCTTTGGTGACTTTCTGCTTTACCTTTTAAGCTTTGCTTAACCCCAGGCTTTAGTTAAATACGTTATTTAAAAGATAAAAGGCACAAAGGGGGGGAGAAACCTTTCAATTTTTGAAAGTTTCCAGTGTCTGAGTGCTTGTCTTGGTAAAGCAGATGTCTCAGCATGTTTCATGTGGGATAAAGATACAATGTATTTACACTTGTGAAATGTGAAAAATAGATTTATACCACCTCAGAGAGCCCTCGTTACTTTATGAAGCAGCATATTTACTTAAATGCATTCTTGGATAATGTTATACTTTCTGTAGATACCTTGAACAGCAAAATTCCTATTTCTTAGGAAGAAGTAAATTGCAACTTTGTGCTGGTTTCTCTCCCTAAACCAGAAGTGTTTTTGAAGTTTGGTTGTTTTCATTTAGCATCAAAAATTGCTTTTTCATTTGGTTTCCTTTTTTTTGCGATTCCTGATGCTTTGCCGGTGTTGACAGCTCTGTGAGGGGATTTCTACAGCCAGCTTGGACCCCCTGAATATCAGTGGGGTCAACATGGGACTCAGGGATGTGCCCTGCCCATGGCAGGGGGTTGGAATGAGCTGATCCTTCAAGTCCCTCCCAGCCCAATCCATTGTGTGCTCCTGAGCTCGGGTTTCTCCTGGAGGAGCTGTTGCCCACACAATGTGCTTGGCTGAGTCTTTTATCCTGATTTTTGGATTCTTGAGTTGCCAAGTTCCCATTCTGACCTTCCCAAGCGGGATTTTGGCTGCTCTTGAGGGGTTGTGATCCTCAGACTAGTCTGTCTGTGATTCCCAGCCCTCCTCCTTGCCTGTGATCTCAGGGAAGCTTAAGAGAGCATCACCCCAGTAAAACAGAGCTGCTGGGAGCCTTGTAAAAGTCTGCCACCCTTATTGTGTTCTTCCTGCTGAAATTGGTTGAATTTCAGCTTTGGGTGCCAAAGGATCAAGACAGGAGTGCCAGGCACTGGGAACAGAAAAGAGCTGAGTGGCTAAAAATCAAAATATCCTGGGCTTTTAAAATGGTTTTAAATGGTGTTGGTACTAAAACAATCCAAGAACTTGGAATTGTAGAACATCTTGAGGTGGAAAGGACCATAAGGATCATTGAGTCCAACTCCTGGCCCTGAACAGCCCCAGGAATGTCCCAGCTGGTCCATCTGCAGCAGCTTCAGCCCCTGTGGAAGGTGCTGATGTGACCCACGAGGGTGCAAACACACCTGGGCTGCTTCAGAACCCAAATTATCTCTGTCCCCATGGGCAAACCAGAGGGGAAATTGTTGATCCGATCTCTCTGCAGCAGTGGAACACAATGAAGGGAAAGAAGAGTAATTTATTCATATATATAAAAGAGAAAGGGATTTTGGCAAATCCTATGCTTATTATATTTCCCTTTCTTTTCCTCTAATTTTCCCTGCAAATAATCCTGCTTATTCATGATGCTGCTGCAATAATTGAACTCCTGGAGGGAGAGGAGGGGGGAACAAAGCTCTCCATCTAAATTACTGCTTGAGACCTGTTCTGTTTTGACAGATGTCAAGGCTGGGGAGCTGAGCTCGTTGTGCTGTTGGCATGAGAAGGGCTCAGCATCACTGGGATGCAGACTGAGGGCCTGCTGTGCTTCTCAATGTGGACAGATTACATTACAGCCCCGTTCTCTCTGGAGGTTTGTTTCCTTCCCCCAGTCATAACCTACTGACTCTGGGGGAATAGAGAGAGAAAACACTCCCTGGCTCTTTTGCAGAGTGTTGCTGCAGGAGTGGGATGAGAAAGGGAGGTAACTTCCTGCAGGACAAAAAATCCTCGTGGTCTTTTAGTGTTTCTGTGGAAATTCAGGAAGACAATGTTAGTTAAATTAGGAGAAAGCTGAAGGAAGCAATTTGCTTCTGTCCATGAAGCTCCTCTGGTTTTACATTTAGTATTTAGAGTGTGCTGGTTGTGGGTGATAAATACACGTGGCCTTCACTAAAATCTCTTGGTTTTAGTGAGTGTTTTGAAAGTATTTTCATCTGGCTGTTCACGACTTGTCTATTTCTATACATTTTTTCTGAAAAATAAAATGAATTATGTGGTTTGTGGGCATTAAAGAGATGATATTAAAGGAAATAAATGGATTTTCTGGACTTCTGTCTTCATGTGCTGCTTGCACTTGTCACACATCAGGGACAGTCCCATCTCTGCCACCTTTCTGGTTTATTTCAGATGGGCTGGTGGAAATGACAAATTAAAAACTTTTCCTTTCTGCTTTTGTTACTTCCTGTAGGTTTTGGCCTTGAACTCGCCTTTAGTTGCTATCTGTTGCTCCTAAATACTGAGATTTTTTGGGTGCATTAATGACTTAATTTATAAACCATAATTTAGAAGGAACTTACCTTAGGAAAGGTTGTATTTTATTGCCAGTTTTTCAATATTTTGGGGTATTTTATGAATCCTCTGGAAGAAGTGTTTGGCTGAGATGCAATTTCCTAGCATGGATTGCTGATAAATGATGGAATTACTGTGCCCAAGAAGTCCTGGATGCTTTTTGCAGGGAAGGGAGGTTTATTGTGCCCTGATCACTACTGACATTCTCCTGCTTTTGGGAAGGTTTTTGGGAGGCTTTTGCTGATGCTGTGTCAATTTTATTACACTTAGCTGCTCTCCTTTGTGCTCACTGCTTAGAGCTGCTGAATAAGGTAAAAACATCAATATTTCTGGTAGTTCATGTATGATTTTCCTGCTCTCAAAATCCTGGATATTATCACCTTTTCCAGCTGGCTCTTAATGTCAAGGTGGCTTTTGTGGGTATTGCTCCCAGATTTCCTTAGTGGCATCCAGGACTTGCTAAATAATTGTCTTAAAGGTTGATAATGCAACAGCTCTGTTCAGTTATAATTCAGAATTTTTAAAAACAAGAGGTTTTTCTCAAGTTGGGGTAGAGGTTTTCTTGGGTATCCACTCCCTTTCCAGTGGGACATTTGCTCTCCTGGCTTTATCCGGGGCTCTTGGTGAGACTCCAGAGTTAATGTGCCTCTGCTGGTTTCCAGAGCATGAATAAATAGGGATAAATAGGGAGCAGTGAAACTTCAGCTCCACCCCTTTGTTGCCCAAGACAACAGGTTTAAAAAAATAAAATACAAAAAGAAAAATGCTGCTTGTGTTGAGGCACTGCTGGGGTGAGCAGGCTCACCTGGCCCTGAGCCTCCCACCCCATATCCCCCCCAGGTTATGTTGAGAAGCTGCAAATCTTTGAGACTTTCTATCCAGGGTTTCAAGCTTTGATTTTTATTTTTTTGTGTGTATGTTATCGTTGTCACATCTCTGCTCAGCCAACTTTGATCCGTGCTGATGGAACAGAGCAATATGAAGTTACATCTCTTACTCATCCTGTTGCTTTTCCACGTGAAAGAATGGGGCTGAGCACCTGGCAGTGTCTGTTTTGTGGCTGATGTGGCCACATTCAACTTCAAACCCCTCTGCAGCCTCCCTGTGTCTCTGCACTGCCTGACCTACTTGTGCAACTTCTCAGCAATTCTTCAAAGAAACCAGCTTGGAAGGCAGTAGACCTTGTTTTTTTGGAGAACATGGTGTTGAGGGAGGATGTGGGCGATCTGAAATGTCTTCGGGTTTGCAAGGACAAGGAGCAAATTAAGAAGAAGCAAAACAAACAATTTAATGGTGATGGAGCTGCAGCTCCAGTGAGGAGAGGCTGTGGGCGTACATCCATTTTATCTCGCTGCACAAGATGATTCCTCACCACAGAAGGTCATAAAAATCTCACTGCTGAGTACTGGAAGATAATTTTGCTAAAAGTTGGAAATGTTTTATTAGCAGTAAATATTTAAGGCCTTCATTTACAGCAATCAGGGGACTGGGAGTACATACCTTAGCTTGCAAATAAGCACGGAATTGTCACCTCAGATAAAAACTGAATGGTAAAACCTGGGAAATGAACTGTCAGGGCTGCTAATTATTATGTGTTGTATAGACATTAATTACTCAGTGCCTGATTTGCTTTTTTTTATGGGTGACCTTTCCTGTTTGGTGCTTTGTAATTGGTTGCAGGTGATTAGAGAGATTTCTGATCACTTGGAATTTTTGCTCCTGGCACTGCAATCCCAGTAAGAAAACCTTTAATAGAATGGAGGGATGGGAACAAGAAATGAAGGGGAGCTGGTGGTGGCCTCCCTTCCCTGGCAGGTGTAGCTGGTTGAGTTCTGCTTAAGCTCTCATGCCAAGATGTGGCATTGGACACCACTTCTGCTCTGTGCCATCAGCTGAGACAGGCTTTGGCCAAGCAGAAAGGGTGGAAATACAGAAGTTTTAGAAGATCCCACCAGTTTTTGTAGAGCTGTGGTGGGATTCTCTCGGAGCACGGGCTGGGAATGGCTTGGGGAGCCCACACAGCCTGAGGACAAGGAGTGAAGTTGGCTCTTGTAGAGCTTTAGAGCTGCTACACTGACACCTCGTTAAAATTAAGATGATAAACCTGCAAGTGCTTGTGGTGATGGTGACTAAAATGTGGTTGTTTCCTCAGAGAGGAGCTGGTACAACCCATCCCTTTCTGCTGCTTGGAGAATGAAATGGAGATGCTTTATGTTGGTAGCAAAAACCACAAGCCCAAAACGTGACTGTGTCAGAAGAGAACTGTCCCTTTGTGTCATCAAAGCCTGACAAGTTCAGTTGCAATAACCTCGGGGAAGTTGATGGGCTCTATGCAAATGAGGAGAGGATCTCTTAATCAGCAGTTTGGAGAGACAGAGGCATCACTCAGACAGTGAAAACCAATTTAATTTGTGTCATTACTCTGCATTTAAAGTAGGAAGGTGATGAACACATCATCCTCCCCAAGTACAGCTCCTGGAGTTCTCCTGGGCTTTTTCCTGATACATGGACTCTCCACCTGAATCTCTGTGGGGAAACAGCTTTGGGAGAATGTCTTTCAAACAGGTGTCTCTTCTCTGTGCGGTCAGTAAGAGGTTTTTTTTGCAATCAGTAAAGGTTTTTTTTGATAGGGACAGAAAAGTAATTTTAAGTATCAGACGACAATTTAAAGGGTTATGGACCTTACAAGCTCTGTTTAGGAATCAGCTGGTGAATCCCTTTGACCTGTGTGGCTGCATGTTGATAATAAATCTATAGACACCAGAGTTGTTTGGAGAGATTGTTGGGGAATCTCAGTGTTCCTTTCGTTTGTGAAACAAATGACAACGAACAAATGGAACTGTGAAGCCTGAAAATCCAATATGAATTTGTAACCCTCATCCCCACTTGATGAGACCAAATAAGAGTTTGAGATATTTATTTTTTGCACTTTTTTTGCTTAGAATAAGTCACAGGAGTTCCCTATTTTGACAGCATTTTGCAGGGAAGTTAAAGCCCTTCAGTCTCTGGGAGAGCTGTGCTGGGGATTAGGCTGCTGGAGTTTTCTCTTCAGGAGATAGATGACACTTGCAGAATGATTTTGGCTGACTCACTAAACAGTGTTTAAATGCACAGGAAATGCTTTTGTACATGGGATTTATATTTCAGCTCCAGAAAACTGCGTCTGTTCCTCCGAGCTCCCAAAATCAATCCATTGTGTGGATAACACTGCTGGAATTGGTGAGCAGGAGGAAAGCCAGGGATGCTGGGGAAGGGCTGGGCCATGGCTGGGCTGCAGCTGGGGGATGGTGCTGATCCAGGTGGTAAAAATTCAGGGTTAACATCCTCTGGCTTTGTTTTGAGAAGCAGCAGAGCCAGGATTAGGGCAGATCTGGGTGGGCATGGATTTTGTCCAAGGAATGTTCTCCAGGAGCAGGAGTAGGGATGGCAGCAGAGCAGCTGCAGGCAGCAGCTTCCCTCCTGAGGGCTGCTGGAAATGAAGATAAGCAAGAGCAGGTTCAGATGCACTCGATTATTTATTAACATTTAATAATAAGCCCATAGTGCACAGGATTGTGGTTCTTGTGTTCCTTTAGCTTAAGTGAAGAATGTTGTGTGGAAGGTTTGGAAGTTCATACTGGAAAAAAAAGAGCAGGAAAAGCTCTTTACAGTGCACGGGGAGGTTGAGATAAAGACAAATCTGCAGTCTGAAGGCTCCTGGAGTGTCTAATTTGAGACTGGAATGAAGCAGAGATGCAAAATCTCATAGTTTTTTTTTTATTTAATCCTTCTTAAAAACAGTGAATTTGGAAGTCAGGACAAGTTTGGCAGGCAATGCAAAACAGTGCCAGAGGAGGCTGTTTCCATAAACCTAAACCCAGAATGGAGCCAGGGACAGTAAAAAGATGAAAATAATCAGCAAATGAGTTGTTGTTGTTGTGTGCTTGAAGTGACCAAGGGAGAATTTTGGGTTGAGGAGTCCCAGCCTGATGCTCAGCCACGTTCCTGTCCGGGCCAGGCTTGATCTCCTGCCCCAGGGAAACAACATCACCCCTCTCTGCAGCCTCATCCCCAGGAGCTCTGAGGAAAGGTGCATCAGGAATGGCAGGATCTGCATATTGTGCTAATAAACTTCCAGGTGGGAAATGCACCTCAGGTTTCTCTGGGAGTGCTGCCTTCAGCCCAGCCTGCATTAGTTTGTGTCAATATAAACTCGCAGTGTAATGTATGGATTTCTGCTGGCAGCAGATGAGAGATCAGCACTTCTCCAGGCTCTCATCAGTGCTCCCTGTTGCCAGCTCCCAAAGAACTGCCTCCACAAAAAAAAGTGGAATTTTTCTGTGCAAATACACAGTATTACTGTGAAATGAATCCTCTCTATTTTTATTTTCTCTCCTTAAGTCATTTTTTTTTCCCCTTGAAGAATGTGCTGTTCCTTTACATGAAATGAGGCTTGCACAAACCCGAGTTTCTTTTTAGGTTTTTTTGGAAGTTACAGCTTCAAGAATGACTGCAGTGGTGACTGGGGAACTGCACTAAAAGAGTGTTGTTGCCTTTTCCTTTGGAGACAACTTCCTCGCCGTGTTCTGAAGTTTTTTTCAAAGCCTTCTGTTGACAAGGGATGCAGAAAATACTGAACCTGCTAAATTCAGTTTTTAGTGTGCTGTCTTCCACAGTGTCACCTGAGGGAGGAGCACAGTCTGTTCCCCTCAGTCCCTGTTCCAGGTTGTTTTTCACTTGGGATGAAGGCGTGTGTTTGAATTCCTGGAAAGCTGTGGCCAAACCCTCCAGGCTAGGGAAGGTTCATTATTCAGTAAAATTGCTTGGGCACTGCTGATGTCTGAGGGGAATGCCATTTAAATGCTTTAGGTTTTCCAGCCTGAAAATTCAGGTTCAGTGGTGCTGGTGAGGAAAATGTACAATTAATTTAATCCCCATCTCCAACACAGGGTTTTGAAGGTGGGAAAAGCCCTCTGAGATGAGTCCAAACATTAACCCAGCACTGCCAGGTCACCGCCTGAGCACCAGACCCGCAGGTTTTATGAAGAGTATCTTGCAATTCCTGTGGGATGAAAGCAGCACATTCTGAATGTGCCTCCTCCCTGGTTTGAGTCAATACCTCTCTGCCAAGGCAGAGTGCTTCAAGAAATTGTCCATAAAAGCGTTCCTGTTGTTGGAACCATGGAATTTCTGAAGGATTTGAGTAGGTACGTGCTGCTGGCTTGATCTGCTAAGCAGACAGGATCAGGATGCAGAGGTTTTTCAACCAGTCACCTGCTCCTTCTACCCCAAAATGATGAAGCATCCAAAGTACTCGATGGGCGTATGGGAGATGAGGTTTGTGCTTGAGTGAGTACCCACCCAACGTGAGCAGCTCCAGCAGGAGAAAGCAGTAACGAGCCTCGTAGTAACTGCACTCGCTAGGGGTGTGGGGGAAGAGAAGAACGAAGATTTGATCCAGAGTCTCCCACATAAGTTCCAAAAAAAGCCACCCGCACCCGGTTCTGCGCGCAGGCCTGGCGGGGATGGAGAAACAAAAGCCCAGAGCGCAGTGAAGCGCAGCTCTGAGGGCTGTGTGCCGCAGGTGCTCCGTGAGACACCTCTTGTGCCTGGCTCCGTGTGCCCACGGGAGTTCTGGGGTACTTGGGAGCCGCGTGGGCTCGAAATCTCTCTGTGCTGAGGAGATCAGGCTTCCCAGAGTCAAACACTGCAGGGATTTTTTTCTTTGTTTTCAGCAACCACAGCTTCAGAGGTGTCTAAAAATATGTAGCGACGTTGGTGTTGGAGCGTTGCTTAACTTGTGTGAGTTGTTCTCCCAAACTTTCCCTGACTGAAGTGATGAGTTGAACAGTTACAGTAAATAGAGTAATATTTTGATTGGTACAAAACCTTTCGTTTCTTCTTGATGTCTAATTAGTGTAGCTCTGAATGTCAAATATTTACCCGCTCTCCCCAGCGCTGTGCTCACTTCAGTGGGGCTCCATCTGGCTCTGCCTGCCTCGAGCCTGTTTTTATATGGAAAAGCTTTCCCAGACCCAGGGCTGGTGCTGGATCCCACCTGTTCCCCTCCAGGTCTCCTGAACTAGAAGGGAGCTCTTCCCTCCAGGACATCCAGGTGGAAAATAGAGCTGTGCAAACCAGAGGGAGCTGGTCCGTGAGTGGAACTCTCAGGCTGGGAGATGTCAGACCCATGGCCTTGCTAAAGGCTGCTGATGGATGGGAGTGGTGCATCCGTGATACATGAAGGCAAAATATCCCTTTAGACGACCAGGGATGCAATTCCCCAGTACAGAATGTGGTGTAGAAGCCTTTTGTATCCACAGAATGCCAGACTGGTTTGGGTTGGAAGAGAGTTTAAAGATCATCCCATCCCACCCCTGCTGTGGGCAGGGACACCTCCCACTGTCCCAGGCTGCTCCAAGCCCTGTCCAGCCTGGCCTTGGACACTTCCAGGGATCCAGGGGCAGCCCCAGCTTCTCAGGGAATTCCATCCCAGCCCCTCACCACCCTCACAGGGAGGGATTTCTTCTCAATACTAATTTTCAGGGATTCCCAGCAACTTCAGTAGCAACTGCATTACAGGAGCAGGGGTGTCCATGACTTCCTCATATCTAATTGGAATCCAAGCTACAGCCCAGGAAATGGGTGCTTATCTTCAGGCAAAATGTCAGGCTTCATTTTCTGCCTCTCTTATCTGGGATGTGTTGATAGTGCAAAAAAAAAAAAAGCTTGTATTTCCTTATATTATTTTTGCTGCATTTCTGGTGCTCTCTGAATTCTGGCTTCATAAACATCATCTCTATCTGCCATATGTTCTCTGCGTGCCCCATCCCCAGCTACCAAACATGTGAAGCTCTATCATTAAAGCATGTACTGAACAAGCTTCCCCCTTTTTTCCTATTTTTTAAAATGTTATTAGCATGTGGTTTAGGTGATTTAATGGGAAATGGCTTCTGCTTCAGGGTTTAGGTTGGTTTGTTGCTGGCTGAGAGCTGCACTGAGTTATCAGTGAAAGTTCCAGCCTTTAGTGAAGTCAGAGGTGGAAAACACAAGGTTTGAGTAGTCCCAGGTGGAAAGGCTGAACCCCCAGGGTGTGGGGAATGGAGAATCAAGGCTGGGGGTTTTGGAGAAGAGCCCTCATAGATGGGGGGGAGCTGAGTCAAGCAGTGGAAAAGGATCTGAGCAGGTTACTGCTTTTGTCTCGTGGCACTTTGAAAATAGCAAATCAAAGTAATCCAAGGCAGCCTCTTTCTCTGCAAAACAAATTAACTACAAGAAGAATTAATTTAGTGTTGTAAAACATCAGCATAACTGACTTTGCATTTGAATTTCTCCTTTCAGGTATTGGAAATTTGACTGAAGTCTGCATATCATGCGCTGGAGAAGGTAACAATTCTTTCATCCTAATTCTGATGTGTTGGTGTTAATTTGAATGTCAGAATCTTCTTTGCACTGTTTGTGCTGTAAAGAATCTGCCCTGGAGTTTCTCTGTGCCCTGGCAGGGGGTTTCAATTTTTCCTTTTTAAAAGAATATATAAGTGTGCATTTAAGTTCTTAGGGGTATATATGTTGCATTTATGCAATTCTACAATGGAAGGCATGTGGAACAGTTTGCCTACAGCTATTATTGTAATTTATATATATTTAACAGGATATATGGAAGTTATAGAACGAATCTTTTACGAAAGGATATTGATATCTTGTTATCAGTAATGATTCAGGGTTTTTTTCTGGTTAGGCTCTTATTGTTCTTTCAAGAGATTTTCAAAATTGGTGTTTAATTAATCATTGAATGATTGGCTGTGCAGTTGAATTAGTCAAAATACCTGTGTTGTTTCTGAAACTCAAATTTTCTTAATGGCCTCTCAGTTTGAATGTCAAAGGGAATCAATATTGTTAGTGGAGAGGTGGGTTTTGTTCTATAGAACCTGAAATTATCTTGAGGGGGTTTTTTCCAACGTGCTTTTAAGTATGAATTATGTTGTTTCCAAAGGAGAACAAGATGTTTTCAGAGCTTGCAGTTATTTGAAAAATAAGCCTTGTCTCAGTTTTAGATGTTATTACTGTGTCTGTTCAGAGAGACTACAGATGGTTTCTGACAAAAATATTTAATTTCTTAATTCTTGGGAGTTTCTCCTTGGTCCTGGGTGGTGTTCACAATGAAAACTGAAGATGGAGATCAAGTAAATATTCTTATTCAGCCTGGCTCTTTTGGAATGTGCTATCTTGGTTGTGAGGTTTTCAAAGACAGCATGATAAATTCTGTGATAGATCACTTTCTAGTCTTTCTAGTGGTCTGAAAGGAAAAGCTTATTTCTTAATATAAAAGATAACTTTGAATAATGGACTCCTCATCCCTTTGGACAGTACTCCTAAATTAGCCTCAGAGCTCCTTCTCAGGTGAAATCTCATTTTCAGGTTCCCCACAGTAAAAAAGAGATGCTGATCCCCATTTCATGTGGGAAGTGTTTTCAATCTGCTGATGAAAAGTACTTCTGAAGAGTTAGGCAACCTTGATTAATTGAGCCTGAATAAGAAGTGCAGGATCAAATCTCAGGATATTATTTTTAGGCTGCAGCCTTGTGTTCTGCATTCCAAATCCTTAAATGCCAGTTTGATAGGAAGTGCGAAGGACTGGAGCAGACAGTTCAGTGCACGCTGGTAATGGCTTGCAAATGCTGACACCACCCCAGACAGGAGGGTGGAAATTGCTTTCTGTTTACAGAGCCACCTAAATATATTGGGTAAACACTCCTCATTAGTGAGGATGTGACTGGAATTTGGGTTAAATGCCTCCATTCTGGCATTGGGAGTGAAGGGGGATTTGAAATAAAAGCTGGTGTGGGGAAGCTCCTGGTGAATGTGAACTGTTAAAAGGTCAGCGATGCCCTGTGGGATGTTTAGGTCTGGGAATGGCACCACAAGGCAGAATTGGGTTCTTGGGGAGTGGGAACAGCCATGTCCTCCAAGCTGCTGAGATGTCCTGAGCAGTGAACTCTGTGTGTCTAAAGCCTGCCCCTGCCCCAGTGGCAGCCAGCCTTGGGATCCAGCGTCGTGCTCTCAAAGAGCAAGCACAGCGTGTTTTTTAGGGGAGAGTGGTCACACACTCTGCTGTACTTGACAAAATGACACATTTCAGGACTGCAGATTCAGCTTTTATACATATTTCATCTCTGGGGGAGGACAGGAGTTTCTATCCCACGTTCCTCAGCAGCACGTGGGCCTTGCTGAGTCAAAGCCAGGCCCTCCCTGAGGAAGCCAAGTTTGGGCTTTTGCTTCTGGGCTTGTGACTCAAAACTGGCTGTGGTTGACCAAAGTGAGTCCAGAAGTGGGGATTTGAAAGGAAACATTTGTGCATTGTGGTGGTATAACTACAGAATTCTACTTGATTACCTGTCAAGCTAATTAAAACAGTGACAGGCCAACAGTCCTCTTCAAGTTTGTAGCATCTGGGCTTTGTATTCCACAACCAGGCTTGGAGTGTAATTTTAATTATAATTATTACCAGCAGACAATGTACAGCTGTGCTGGAGAATTGTCCTAAAACTGAATGTGCTGGGTGAGTGCTCTGGAAAAGGAGATTCTGATGAAGAGAGTCAGAAAAGCAGCTGCTTTTAGGGCATGGTTTGACAAGATTGGGACTGGTTTTGTGCACTGGCAGCCTCCCCTTTGCCTGGTGTGTGACTGTGTCTGGCATCTGCTGCTTGGCTCTGCCGCTCATTCCAGGTGGGAACAGGCTCAGCTGGAAGTGCTGGGGGTCAGTGTGTAAGAGGATTACTTGGATAGACACTTCACTGCCTCCAACATGGAATTTTTAGATCCCTCCTTCAAAGACAAGGGTTGTTTGTGATCTCCAGGCATCCTTCTGCTTCCCAGGGTCCCTGTCTTCCTTCCCTGGCCCCTCGTTGTCAGATGTGGCTGCCACCATGTCCTCCTACTCTTTTCCTAATCCTCTGAAAATCGGCTGGGTCCTTTCTTCCCTTCTTTATTATCTCCTGCTTCCCTCCCAGCCCGATTCCCTTCTCCTGCTTTTCACCTTCTGTGCCTCTCTGCTGCCCCTTCCCGTGGCCGCTTCCTTCTCCCCTTATCAGCTGGGTTCCTTGTGCCACCCAGAAAACCCCACAAAATAAAGCAGAATCAGTAGTTTTAAAGTAGTTTGATAACCTGAATCACCAAAACTGCCATTTTATGGTGGATTAGGTTGTGTTTGTCAGAGGATGAGCTGTGAAGTTGGAGCTGAAAGACAACATCCTAATTTGCAGCAGAGTGAAATGGCAACTTTTTGATAGAAGCTGGATTGTAATTAATTATTGCAGAGTCTGCGTTTTGCTCAAGATTTGGGGTATTTGGGTTTGGTTTTTCCCTAATGCTTTGAGTAGTATTTAGGTTGGAGTCCTCATGCCTTGCCTTTTCACCTTAAGATCACAATGAATATTTGAACAAAACTTAGGATAAAGTTGTGTTCAGTCACAGGTGCCTGGCCACATCTTTTCCTTGCAAACAGGTTTTGGAAGAACAAGAAATTACCAGGTAACAGCTCAAGGGATGTGCCTCATTCCAGCATTTCAGAGTATTTCCTTTCAGAATATGTGTGAGATGTGTTGTCTGTGTTCCCTGAGCGGGAATATGGGGCTGAAATGACCCCAAGGAATGTCTGGTGAGGCAGCAGGGCTGTTAATTCTGAAATCTGACATGAGGAATACTTTGGCACAAAGCAAGACTGCCCTTCTGCACTTGTTTGATATTGTAAAAGAGATTATTGTGGCCTTACAAGAAGGTTAAGATGTCGTGAAGTTTAATATACTCTGGAAATAGTCCTGTTAAAGCCACTGCTGCTCGTGATTGATGAGGCAGGTTATGATGGGAGCTCTAAATCTTGTGTTTGTGTGTGCAAATTGCTATTTCCCAGCCTTTTCAAGGTTGCCAACTTTATCTTGTGGTGCAGCCCATATTTAAGGATTTCATGTTGAATTAGCCTTTGATTAAGGGCAAAGGAGCTTTGATGATAAAATGCCACTGCCAGTGGTTCTGTGGACCGGCTTGGAATAACTTATCAGTCACTCTCCATGACTGAGGACATGTTGTGGACATGAGGGTCACCCTTTGAGGATTAATTTTCCTGACACAAACAGCTCATGGCTGTTGGATGATTATGGTCAGAAGCAATTATGGTGTTTTTAAACTGTTCATTATTACGATAAAGAGTCACTAGGCTGAGTTTTAAGCCTCTGCTTAAATAGCTGGGTCAAGATGTGCCAGCTTGGGTTCCAAGGTGTTATTGAATGATAGGAGTTGCTGAGAGTTCTGGCACAGGTGGGTCCTGGCAATTTGTTTTCCCTATTATTTTTTTTCCTGTTAATGGAATTTCTGCACCTTTTAGGTGAGTAACTCAAATAGCCAGCTGGCACTTCTGTGGAGTCCCCTGCAAATGGCAAACATCTATTTTCCAGGTATTCTGAAGAGCATTTCACACCTGGCTTAGGTTCCAGGTGTCACTGCCTGTTTCTGATCCTCTGGGCTCCAGGTTTCCATTTCTCTGTCTCCTTTTTTAATTCCTGCAACGCTGTCATCAGGTGAGCTGAGAGAGAGAATGGACCCAGTACAGTGTGAGGACTTCTCATGGCTGGAAAAGTGGTGGAGCCTGGAAGCCAAAGCATGTCTGAGATAAATTCCTGTTTAATAAAAAAAGGGAGAGCCCCAAACACCAAAGCTATGGGTACCTGCTGTCACAAGCACTGCTTGAAAGGAATGAGAAACTGTCTTATGGAGGGATTAGTGCAGTGAGGAATAAACTGCTGAATCACTGGCAGCAAGGAAGAAATAGAGAGTCGAGAGGCTCTGGAAAAAAATAAAATGGCTGCTGCAATTCAATTAAAATCACAGTAGGATTTGCTGTTGGAGATGGAACATCCGTCATCCCGGATCTCGTGGTGCCTGCTGCCTCAAGGGGTGCTTAAGTGAGTGTAGAGCTCCTGAAAAATGCCAGAGTGACAGTGCTGCAGTAGGAGAGTCCCCATTTCCTCCCAGACAGATGTGTTTTCCCCTGCACACCTCGGAGTTTGGATTGCTGCTCGCTCTTCAGGCATTGACACTTTTTCATAGATTATCTGAGGCAAGAGTTGTACTTTATCCTACAGGCTGGAAGAGGAAGACCCTGTGGGAATGCTGCCTGGGCTGTGGGGCTGCAAATCAATTGGGGGGGGGGGGGGGGTTATGATTACTTTTTTCCTTTAAATTATTTGGATTATTTAATAATTTTAGTTATTTAAGGATGTGCTTGTGAGGGGCTAAGGGGTTTGAACAGCCTCCACTTGTGTCATCAGTGATGCCCACGGTGCAAATCCAAAAAAATCACCCCTAAAAGCAGCTCTGTCCTCAAGTGAAGGACACAGGTTGGAGGTGGTGGGATTTTAGTCAGATTCAATGCCACCATTTTACTTGGCTTTCAGTGAGTGTTTCTTGCAGCAGGTGGGACAGGAGGAACGGCCATGGCTCTGACCATTACTGAAATGGCTTCTTTGCTATCAAATCTTATGTTAATCATTTGGAATGTCTTCAATGTGCCCTCAGCGATTTGAAATAGCATCAATTAACATTTAGGAAATTAATTTCCGACTCCTGGAATATTAAACATTTACTTTACGGATGGAAATGAGGTGTACTGACTGTGCATCTCTCGTGCCCCTTAACCCATGTCCTCATAAGGTACAAAATGCTAATTTGGCAAACATGGAGGTTTGTTTGGGTGCTGGAATTGTGACACATGGAATTATTGCTGCCAGGTTTGATACTGCGCCAGTGCCATTGAATTCTTTGCTCAGATTCAAGGCCAGGTTGGATGGGGCTTGGAGCAGCCTGGGACAGTGGAAGGTGTCCCTGCCCATGTTGGGGTGGAACTGGATGGGATTTAAGGTCCTTTCCAAACCCAGACCATTCTGGGATTCTGTGATACTGAGAAATGTGGCTAAAAATTAGGAAATCCCAAACTAAAGCAATGTCTGGATGGAATACCTGATGCTGTCAGCCCCTCATGGTGCATTGTGGCACACTTTGATTTTACTCCTCCTTTTTAAAAGATCTGATATCTCGAAATAAACAACTCAAACAGAAATGAAGGTCCTTCAGGAAATCTGTAATGAGGATTATTAATCTTTGCTTTGCCGATTAAAATAGTCTAATCTTTGCTAGAACTGATTTTGTCACCCTTTTGATTAGCAGTAAAAATATTATAGAAGTGATTCTGAAGAAAGGTGATGGAATGTGACTCGCTCAAGAAATGTTTCCCTGCTCTGTCTTTATGTTGGTTTTAGGTGAAACTTTGCACCCCTTGCCCCTCTGGAAGTGTTTGGCACATGGCTGCATTGCTTCAAAGGATCCATCTGCCAACTGAAGGAAGGAGAAATATTCCTTAGGGTCAATTTTGAAGTTTGCTTTTTCTTTGAATTTTGAGTCTTAATTTCCTAGGATCACAGTTATCCTTATTGAGAAGGAAAAGAAGCTGGGTTTGGTTTGTTTAATTCATTCAAACTGATCATTGTTCCTGTTTGGACCATTTTAAGAGCAACATCTTTACCTCCTTACTTGGAAATACATTTTTGCTTTGATTTCTCTTAATACTCTTTTAAAATGGTTAATCTTCACATACCCTGTTGCGAGTGCTGGTGGTTTTTGTTGAATTTTGAAGGGATCTGTAGAGGTGATGTAGTGCAACTGCCCTGCTTGAAGTTTTCTAGTAAAACGTTATTTTAGTACTTACTGAGTGGCAGCTGTCCTCAATACACCATGTGGCATAAAGAAGGAATTGGAATGTGACTCACTTTTTGTCTCCAGTCTGTAATTCCTTCTGCTCTGTTCTCACCACATCAGCTCCCTCACCACTTCTAAATCCTTCAGGAGTTATCCCGTGAGTCTCACGGCCGCTGTTTTCATTCCTCTTCACACGAAACAGCTCCTGGCCGTCAGTTCTTTCCTGTGTCCCTCTTCCTATTGGATCTGTGTTTTCCTTTGTGCTCCTGCCTCCTTGCCAGCTCTGAGCATGAGGAGTTGTGTGGTGCTTGTCCCTCCTGGAATCTGTGTATTTCAAGAGTTTAACTGCCCGCCGCTGGAATTTCCAGAACGTGGAGCCATGCAGGCAGTAAACTGCATTTTATGCACTGCTGAAGTTAATGGGGATTTGGATCAGCTTTGTGGTGCCCTATTTCAAAGTAGTTCAAAAATCTTTTATTTCCTCATTTTCCTCTTAATCTTCTCTCCTCTCATTCCACAAGAATTATCACAATTCTACTGTCTCACCTGCTTTGATACAGGAGATCTTATCTTCAGCCCAGTCCTTGAAGTCTTTTTTCTTCCACAGGAAGCAGACAGGGAAAAAAAAAAACCAACCTGTTTTCATGCTGAACAGATGTGTCCTGATTTCCTTTTGTTTTTATTTAGGTTTTGCCACAGTTTGTTATCCTAGAATGAAAACACCTCATCAGAGGCTAATGATTGGAGCAACCTCTGGGGTTTTTTCCCCTTTAAAATGTCACTAGAGCATCTCTTTGACTTTTTCTTGGTGACTTCTTTGGCAGCACTGAAGCTGCAGTGGGTTGTGCTTTGTTGCACCCCTGGAACTCAAGCCCCCACTATTGACAAACTCATATTGGTAATCCCTTTTGATACAGCTACAGGAATATATTGTTCATCATTTCTTTTTATGCATCAAGATCATAAACTGTCTCATCTTCTGAATTCAAGCATTCCAAGTGCCTTGGGTGTTCTTGGGAGCACCTCACTCCAGTGTCAGTAGATGGAAGATGAGGAAGATTGGTCAATGAGGGGGAAATTCTTCCCTGTGAGGATGGGGAGGCCCTGGCAGAGGGGAACTGTGACTGCCCCTGGATCCCTGGAAGTGTCCAAGGCCAGGCTGGACATTGGGGCTTGGAGCAGCCTGGGACAGTGGGAGGTGTCCCTGCCCATGGCAGGGGTGGCACTGGGTGGGCTTTAAAGTCCCTTCCCACCCAGACCTTCCTGCAGGTGTTGTAGAGATGCTGTTACCTGATTACATTTCACCTCCTGATTTTCAATTAATTGTTTTAGTCTGAGCTCTATTTCAAACCAAGGTGTAAGTGGTTTATTTCAGAGGGTCTCTGCCCATATTTCTGTTCTGAAGTGTGAATCCAGGCTCTCTGCTGAGAGTCCCCAGCAGCTTGGGGTCGTGAGGCAGCATCGCCAGCAACCTCAGCCAGGAGCTGTGCTGTTTCTGTCTGGGTAGAGAATTGCTCAGCTCTGGAAGTTGCTGTGGTTTGGAGCTGAGCTGTGGAGCTGGGCTCAGCCCCCTCCCCGTGCTGTGCTCTGTGCCTGCAGTCCGAGCTCATCGTGTGTGGCTCTCAGACCCAGCACGGGCTCGCTGGCTTTGGGCTTTGCACAGGGAATCTCCCCAGGAGCTCCTGTCATCTCTGTTGCTTTTCCATGTCTCAGTCTTCAGTGCTTCCTGCAACCTGCTGCAAGTCACAGATTACATTGTCTTTGCTGGTTATGCTGGCTCTGGCCAGGGATCTGCACTTGTGGAGTTGGGTTTGCTATTTATCTTCTGAGACCTTTCCCCCCACTAGCCACCCTGTGTTTACCATCTGCATTTTAGAGATACATGTCAAGTATTTTTATAACCCTTTATACTGCATTTTCAACTTGGTTAATTGCACTAAGCTTGGCTTTCTGCAGCAACACAAAGTGCTTGCAGTCTTTTTTGTTCTGTTCCAGCCTGTAGCAGGAGAAATCACCACTTTGCAGATGACTTTCATTTCCCTTCCTAAGCCATTTTTGTGTAATTCCGCATTCCGATGCGCTCTCGGCACTAAAGCTCTTTATGCTGTGGTGTATTTTTAACTAATGATGTGTCACTGTACCAGCTTGGATTTTCTTGTATCTATTCTGTAAACAACTAAAGTTCCTTTTGAGGGGGTGGAGGAGGAGAAGAAACGGTGCCAGAGAGTTCCAAGTTGTGTTCGTCTTCATGCGAGCAAAAGAGATCAGACTGGCCTAGGACCAAATTAATTAAATGTTCCATTTAGTGGAAGATGTCAGTGGGGAATAGATAATTCTTCCCATCTGAAGTGCTTGGCTGGTGGAGAAGAACAGCTCTGTGTGAGCAAGAGGCCTCTGAATGTTACACAAATGTCAAAGCAGGAGGAAAAGTTCTCAGGCTGAGCCTTTGCTGGGGAATGTTATCTCCCAGCTGGGTTTTCAGCTCCCACTTTGCCATTAAGAGGGGCAGCAGCAGCACAGTGCTTGGGAATTCCAGGAGCCAGGAGAACCAGAGCATCAAAGGGTACTCAGAGGAGTTATTCCTGTTAGTGGATTGCAGTGCCAGGTCCAGGAAGGATGGGAGAACACGTGGATTGAGGATAAATGGATAGAGTAGCAGTTATATTTATATTTCATGAACTGCTAATTTGGCTAGACAATGAAGAGAGAAGGGTAAACGCCTTGGGATTAAAGGGACTTGGCCAAAGTCAAACAATGGATTGCCACGAAGGTTTTTTTACTCTTAGCAAAGTGTGGCAGGAGGCTGCAGTGCTCTCTTTCTATAATTTTCTGTCATAATTGAATATAGATGTAGTTTCTGAAACTTTATATATCCATAAAATCAGTTACCTGGAATATGTCTGTTAAACTGCAGTGCTGTCATCTTGCTTGCAGTGCAGCAGGTAACTTTAATAACCATTTCCTGATGTAATACTGCCCTCTGCTTAAAGAATGCCAAACTTCATTGCAGAGTTGTACACTTAAACCAAAACCTACCTGGGCAAAAATATGCGTGGTTTTTATCCAGGATTTTGCATCATTTTGGGTTGGAAGGGATTTGTGGGATGCAAAATGTGAGCACTCACTGGATCAACTGTATTGCAGGTGGATCATTTTACCCATCTGGATTCTTATTAGAGCTGTAAAAATAATGTGATTTTTTTTTGTTGTTGTTGTTATTCTGCTCTAAAATGTTTATATAATAATTTAAACTTTCTTATAAGAGTCTTGAATAGAGGTTGTTAGGAAAAAGAGTTAAACTAATTCAGATATCCATGAAAATCAAAATGGCTCATTTTGATTAATCTGCTTGAAAGAAATGCCTGAAAGGTGAAAAATGATTTGTTTGTCATGTGAAGTGACTTAGTGCACTTCATCCTGCCGCTGTACATCAGGCATGGCTTTGCTCAGAGCCCCTGTAAGCATATTTCATGTGGGACAGCAGCATCTTAAATTACTCTTCTCACAGAGGATGCAGGGAAGCAGTTCCCCATTTCTCTTGATTTCTTTATCAGTTTCTGCTCCACTTCACAGACAAAAGCTGGTTTACACTGGTGTTGGTTATCCCCACAGCACTGCTTTATGTCAATATTTTGGTTGAGATTTAACTGTGCAAACCTGAGCACAGTTAAACCTTCCCAGGATTTGACCAACTTGATGTGGTCCCTGCTGCCCTCCGTGATGCTCTCGGCACTGGGGCAGCCAAAATTTGACAAAATAAATACTTGGGAGATGCCTCAAGTAGGTTATAAGTGCAGAGAGAGGGGCTGAGGCAGAATCACACAGCACACAGATGTCTGGCAGGGTTTCTGCTTCCCAACATGAGTGAGAAATATCAGAGGCACAAATATCATCGCCAGGTTTGGGTTTGTTTTCTCCCAGTTCACGTCACTCTCAGCTCTCCTGATGGAGCCTCAACTTGTGAGCACTTGGGCATGTCTCAGCCTTAGCCAAGGAATGAAACCAGCTGGGCTGGGGGAGATTAAAATGTTAACAAGAGAATAATCACAGTATTGAGTCCCTGACAGCTGTCTGACACCAAGGTAGCACCTCCTGCCCACAGAGGGGAAGGGGCTGCTCAGTGCAGGAGGAGGGTGAGATCACAGAGCCTCCATCATGTGGGAGAGATTTAAATTGGATATTGGGCAGGAATTGTTCCCTGTGAGGGTGGGCAGGCCCTGGCACAGGGTGCCCAGAGCAGCTGTGGCTGTCCTTGGATCCCTGGAAGTGTCCAAGGCCAGGCTGGACAGGGCTTGGAGCACCCTGGGATGGTGGAAGGTGTCCCTGCTGATTCAGAATTCCTTTTAAAAAGTCTGGAGTTGGTGACACAGAATGACAGAGTTAAAGCTCGGTGTTCTATATAAATATTGGATGTGGTATGTTCTGCTTTATTAGGGAAATCTGTTTGGCATTCTGCTACAGAGGAACTAATTGGGTCCATAGTGAGTGCATAAATTAGGGCTGCCTTATGCAGCACCACTAATTTATGCACATGGAGGTTTGAAAGTGTTCTAGGCATCTTGAGAAGAGTTGTGTGGTTTTGGTAAGTGAAAAAATGGCAAAATAACTAAAGAATGTACATTTATAGGAATATTCTTCCCACAGCATTCCATGCAATTGTACTATCAGTAAAATACTGAGGGATGTGTGAGGTATTTAAGGTCAAGAGTGTTCCAAGCTCCCATCTATCAGAGCTGACTGGATAATTCACAATTTGTAATTACTGGGCTAATTTAGCATGATTTCCTTATAATGGAGTGTGTGAGAATTAATATCTTGTATTTTCAAAAGGAATTGGTGAACATTTGTCTCCATAAAGATACAAAGGAAAGCAGTGAGACATGAAAAGGTGTAGGGATCAGTGTGATGTCCTATCCTTTGGGATGTGGAAAGGATAATATGGAATTAGTGTGCCAAGCACATGAGGAGGATCGCTAATGGAGACTGGGGCCGAAAGGTTGTTCCTTACTTTATTTCCATTTAAGTGGTACAAAACAAGTAAGATGCAAAGACTGCCAGGTTTGCAGTCTCGGTGGGATTTATTTGGGGTGCCCCAACTCCTCAGCACAGCCATGTTTGAGGCACTTTTTCTGCCTGGAAGCAGCGTTGTAGGTGGATTTGGAGCTTCCACACCAAGTTTCAGTGATAGCCTCCAAGGCGTGCTGTTCTCCAGACTGATTCCAACTGGGGAATTAGTACTTCCATCATCTCCGAGCACTCTTTTCTCCACGAAGATGGTTTAGGCTTACAGAGGTGTTCTCAGTATATAATAATAGTGTGTCTAGAACATACCCTTTAATTAAAACAAAGGAGCTTGAGAGGAATGAAATAAATCCACCTCTAAAATGAGTAAGTGCTCACAAGGTTTCCATTTAATCAATAGCGGTGTCGGCAGTGATTGCGAAACCTTGAGCGCAGCGTTTTAATCAGGGATGTTTTTCCTGGCACGGGGGCGGAAAATACACTGATTAATTAATTTCTATTCCTGGAACGAGCCAGCCTCCCGGCAGAGCTAACCTGAGCAGCTTGGTGACAGGGCAGCATGCACTGAAAATGTAAAAATGTAAGAGGTCCCTGAGTTGATGTTGTCAGAGCCGAGGCAGAACCCACGGCCGGGCCGGAGCTGATTAATGAGTCCAAAAGAACAAGTGGCAAAATTCGAGTGCTGGGACAAGCTGGTGCTGCTTTGGATGTCGAGGGTTTATTGAACATTATTTTTGCCTGGCTGGGAGCTATTTTATGACTTTCTCGAGGGGTGGTTTTGGTGCTGGGGCTGTGTTAGACTAGAGAGCTCTGCTGGTTGATTTGCATGGCAGGCTGGCTCTGCAGCCCGTCCTTGCTCAGCCCAGGATCCTGCTTTGCTGTGCCCATGGGATACAGCCTTGTCCACGTGAGATGGGAAAGGTAACCAGCTTCCTTCTAGGAGCTATCGATGCACTAGTTGCATATAATTAGGGATGTTAACAAGGGCATTATTGTGCTAATTATTATGCCTAATTACAGGGGAAAAAAAACCAGAAAATTTCATGGCCACTTTCTGCTAGACAGAACTTAGGAGCTTTCCAGAGACTAAATACATTAATTAATCTACTGTGCTTGTTTAAATAGAAGAATGTACTAAAATATTTTCTGTTTCATGGGGTAAAAAAGGAGAAATAAGCTAAGTGACCTTTCTGGAGAAGCAACCTATTTAAATAAGTAAAACTAAATAAATATAATTACAGAAATGTTGTTTTTAGTGATCCACTTGATGAAATAGCCCAGCAAAAGCAGCTGTAGGAGAACAGGATATAAACTGGGATGTGGGGAAGAAGGATGAAGAGGAGATAGAAGTATTCTGTATTCACTTTGGTGGCAAAACTGGCCGATTGTGGAACTCTGGGGTGTAGAAGGGTGGGCTGGGAAGGACTCAGAACTCACTTGGAATGGCCGTGGTTTTCAGAATGCTTTTATTGGACAGCTGCAATTTGTCCTTCGTTCATTAAAACCCAGGGATGGATGTTGTGATCCACTGAGAGTGACAGGACCCGTGAAGAACTTCCAGCATGGGATCTGGTTATTGCAAACTGTAACTCAGCTTCCCTTTATTGCCTCTCTGGATGTCAGAGAGTTCACGACTTTATCATGCTGTGAATCAAGGAAGATTTTAAGAGGACAAGAACTCCTTAATTTCTTTTTCTCCGAGTTTATTTGCACAAGAGGGTGAGAATTCCAGCCTGTCTGTGCTATTTGAAGGAGTTAGAACAATTGGATCATTTATTTGATGGGAGCTTTGAGCGGTGTCATTGAAGTAAGAACAATTTGTACTTCAGAGAGCTACTTTGGGTAGAACTTCACCCATTTCCACCCTTTTCAGCCCTGCCACAATTGCTGTTTTCCAGGAGATCAGTGCTGTGTATTGCAGGGAAATCATCGAGTCAAGAAGATCTTGTGCACCAACCACCTCCAAAGCTGAGCACTCCAATCAGTTCACTCAAATATTCATTAGGAGAGCAAACCCCTGCTGATTGTAATGAGAATTTTGTCTGCAGAAAGCTTTTGTGACTCGGGTCTCGAGTGGTGCTTTAGACTTCTTAAGAGTCTTTCAGAATCTTGGCTTTAAGATAATCTTTCCTAAAAATAATACAAATTGCTCTAAAAACCTCATTCCAAATTGGTGGTACTTTTCCAGCGGGTCAAATGGACTTTGGACTGAGACAGAAAACTTTATTTTCTAAGGGTTTTTTTAGGATAAATATATTTTTGTGTGCTTGCAGCTGTGCAGCATAAGCAGTCTTTGAATCATGGAGGGTTAATTAGAATAGCCATGTTCTAAATTAATTGGTTCGTCTAAAAATTTACCCCTTTTCCTGAAAGCCATTCCAAAAAAGTAGAGTTTGCAGAATATTTAATTCAGTCTGGAGGCAAAACACTGCACAGAGGAAGGGAGGCTGCAGTGAGCACTTTCTTGTTTGACTGTCTGAGAAAAGCTGTCACTTAAAAGGCCCAGAAGCTGCCAAGAAAAGTTTGTGGGATCTCCAGTCTCACTTTTTTCCATCACAAAGGGCTTTGAATAAATCTTAACTTTTTCTGACAGTGAAATTTTTGGGACTGTGAAATTTCCTGGGAGTTCTTCTGCAGTGAATCTCCCCTGCCCTGCTGTCTTCAGTAAAGCAGCACATTCCCCAAGGGATGGGTGAGCACCCGGGGAAAAGACCAAAGACTAATGATGCACATTATAATTAAAGCCAATTAGGGAGCGGGAATGCAGATGGAGGAAAGAAAGGAAGCTAAAAATTTGGGGTTAGCTCAAAATCCCAACAAAGTCAAAGGTCTCGGAGGGGCAGGAGTGACCCCCTGGGGCTCCCACCCCCACATCTCTGTGGCACTGGGGGGAAATGTTTCTACAAATCATAATAATTAAAATAATTGTGCTGGTTTTGACAGAAAGTGTGGGCATGGTGGTCGTTTTCCATCACAGCAATCTCCCTTTTAGCTTGGCAAAGGGACACCTGGCACTGCCAGGATGTTCTGTTTCTGCCAAGGTTTCTGAAGGAAGTGGAGGTTTTCAGTCCTGAACAGAACTAATAAAATTTCTGGAATAATAAAATCCTTGTATATGAGATGAGTTTTACCTACTGGGAATAGTGTTGGGCTCTCCAGGACTGGGTATTTCCCCTGACTGATAACGTGGGGCTGTGTTCATGGACTGGAGCCTTGCTTAAAGAAGCAAAATTTCCAACTGGCCTCGTTTTAATATTTGGTTTGCAAGTTAAAATAGGACATTTTGAGTCTTATTTTGGCTTTGGAAAGCTCAGTGACTACTAAAACTTGTAGCATTAAGGGCCTGAAATGCTTCTTTGCTAATGTCTTTTAAGACTAATGCCTGGAAATGTCTGTAAATCCCTGATAAGTTTTAAGGGAAATGAAGGTATTTTAGAAAAAAAAAAAAAAAAAGGAAAGCAGTGTCCTTTACTTGTGTAATTCAGAAGTGTCAATTAAAAAATGGCAGCTTCTGGAATGAGAACGACATTGCCAAGAATTTTTATAACTTACTGTATTAGTGAGGGCTCAGAAAGCATTTGTCTAAAAAAGATGAGCTGTACGTGAAAGCTTTCTGGCAAACGTGAGGCTTTTACATTATATTAAATACCTCTTAGAAGGGATGAGTGCCTCGAAATGTTTGTCCTCTCAGTGCTTAAAAGGCTCAGTATGCCCCATAAGTTGCTGTGTTTTATTTGTGTATGTGCATCCCTCTCTCTACTTTTCCTGAAATTGTGTCTATTTGTGTCCATAAATCTCTGCTGCACTTGTGCTCTAATGAACAAAAAACTTCTTGCAGTGCTCCATGAGTTGGAAAATCCTCTTTTTGGTGAATTGTCTTAGCAACTGCTTCGTGTGGTTTTTGTTTCTTTATTAGTTACAGAAATGCATTTGAAATGGCTTGAAAATAAAATATTAATCCATTTTCTTTTAAACCTGTAGCCCTCCAGTCTGGTGCAGCCCAGCATTCATTAAAAATAATTTGGATATAAATGGGATTGTACCAGAATTCAGCTCAGAGCACTAATTACAAGTAAAAGCTTTGGTTACACTCAGTATTGGAGCAGTTGTTAAGAACAGACCAGTGCCAATCACCAGCATTAGCAAGGATATTATTAAAGCACATTAAAGTTTATTTCAAGGAAGTTCTGGCTCGGGGTAAGACCCAGATCTGGAAACAGCAGTGAAAAGGCTGAACTTGAATTATTCAGAAGGAAGAGCAGGGAAAAAAAACTTAATGTTTGACAGGACTTTTTCAGGAGGGTTGGTTAAAAATGGGGCAAAAGGGACAAAACGTTCTTGGGAGGAGTCTGGGTTGGTAAGTTTTTTTCTATATATTATTTTTGTGTGTGTGTTTTATATTTTTAGATTATTTTCTCCTCTGTATATTTAGAATTTTGCTTCAATAGCAGAGAATATTTGTCATCCAGCACGTTAAGAGGTGAGGAAAAGAAATAAAGCAGGTTTTTGTGTGTGCATGTGCACACAGACCCAACACTGCACCATCCAAACCAGTTTATTGGCACAGCTGCAAAAAGCCAATAAATAGTTTAAGTTTTGTGCCTATTTAGCAAAAAATCTGAGTCACTCACTGGAAATACTTCATAAAAATGTGGAAATAGAGGCTGTCACTCCCATCAGTGCTTCCAGACTTGTTCCAGCATGCCTTAATATACATTTTTCTTATTCAAAGTTATTTTCTTGAATTCAAAACAGGGCCTCTTTCCCCTATTTATCACCATTCCAGCCCAGGCAAATCTTCATCCTGAACTTTGGTATTTATGGTCTCTATTTTGGCGAGTAGCAGGGTGGCATTCCCAAAAGAATCCTCTGCAAAGGATCTTTGGGGGAGCCTTTATTCTTTCATCCTGGTGGATAAAAGTTCACCGTGGAGATAACACTGAGCCTGAACTCTGTGTTCAGTGCTGTATTTTCACAGGGAAATAAAATCTGTGTTAATAAGCACTAATTACCCCTCTGACAGGCAGCAAACCCCAAATCTGTATCCATTTAGGATGCCAGGCTTTCTGTAAGCTATTTTTCTGAATAATCTGTTTTGCGCATTTATTAACCTATAAATACATTTTTATAAATCTCGATGACATTTGGGTATTTTATTAACCACAATAAATGCCAAGGAAAATTGAATTAAGAAAGCTTGTAATGTGCTTTACTACCACTTTTCAAATTTTGCTGAGCTGTAAATGGTCCTGCTTTATATCACAGAGAAATCTGTTTGAGGGCTGCAGGAATAATTCTTTTTCTTTGTTGCCAGAGGCCCTGACCTTTAGGTTGATGGGTGGTTTTTAACAGCTTCACCTCTGTCTTATTCTCTCTGATTCTGGAGTAATTTGATTATCTGCCTCGAGCCTTTAGGTGATGGTACAAAGTATCTTGTAGAGCTTGGAGGGTGTCGGGCAAAGCTGGACCCACCATGATCCCACAAACACTTACAAAACCAAGTTTCTCCTTGTATTTGTCCTGTTCTTTCAGTCACAATCTCAAAACAGGTACTATTGTCCCCAAAATGGGGGGTGGAAACAGTATCTGATCCCAGAAGTTGAGTTTTGTCCAGGTGGGAACCTTCCTTTTCGTTTGCAGAATCAAGTTCATACTTTGAGCACTTTGCAGTGGATGCACCAACCCCAATTTTTCTGGGTGAAGTTCTTCTGCTTTGCTCTGTGCTTGCTGAATTCATCCTTTCCTATTTATCCTCCTTGTTTTACATCCCCTGCCCAACTCTGAGCTTGTACTGTTTGTTTACATGACCCCCATGCTCTTGGCTGCTAGGGGTGATGTTCCCTTCCTTAAGTGTATGGGTTTTTTTCCCAAATATTTGTACATGGGAAAGGCAAAGCTGGATTTACCACGGTGTGGCTTTTCTTGTGACCCCAATTAATTTTTTTCTCAGTTAACGAAGTACAATAACCTCATTAGTTTAGAAAGCCACTTCATGTTTAGGGCAGCTAATCCAGTGCTTGAGTTGAAGTTAAAATTGGTGGAGCATCTTTGGGTGTGAAGATACTGATTTAACTAATTCTGGATTAACTTTTGGTTCCATGATTGCTCCTTGGGTTTAATTACATGGCTAAACCACTTTTTTCCTCTGGGTTGGGCTGGTGGAGTTGATGAGCTCTGTGAAGCTGAGAGTAGAATCTTAATTGTGTGTTCTTAAAGGTGTTCCCCAGTGGTTCAGGGCTGGTTTTCTGGTGTTCCTGATGGTTCCAGGTGCAGCTGGAGGGTGCTCAGGCTCTGGGTACCACTGAGGGACCAGATCAGCTTGACAGGAAGAGGAATAAAGAGTATTCAGGTGAATTCATGACGTGGGACCCAAAATGTGGAGTGGAAAGCACTTTAAGAGATTATTAGTGAAAAATCCACTTTTTTTTTTTTTTTTTTTTTGCCCAGATCCCAGGGCACAACAGGAACCTCAGCAGTGACTGCGGCACCCCTGATGCCTTAGGTTTTAACTTGAATATTTTTCAAACCCTGCACTGCCTGGTGTGTCACTCTGAAGTTTCCTGTGGCCCGTTAGCTGCTGTTCTCTCCTGCTGGTCAGGCATAACAACACTCTCTAGGTTTCCACATCAGGGACAGCGGGCCCAGAATGTGTAAACTGCAAAGCCTCTGGAGGGGGGCAAACTTGGGGTAACTACATCATGAACTGAGGTTATAAGTGGATAATTAACCCTGATATGCAAATGAACCAAACTTATAAAAGGGTGAAGAACCCGTGACCCAGGGTCCCTCCTGGGTGTAGCCTTTGGCCTGCCCAGGGTGTACCTTTCAAATCAACACCTACCTTTATTCCCTTATAGTCTCTGTTTATAGGTGGCCACCACAAGCAGCAGCTCCATTGCTGTAAACCAGAACAGCTCCATTGAGCTAAAAGTATTCATAAATACAAGCTGCAGGCAATTAGGCAGGCAGGAGGATGGCAGAGGCAAGGGCTCAGAATAAAAATATCTGTCTTCATTTATTTATATATTTATCTTTGCCTCTGATGTACAGAAAGGCCACACCATTTGTCTGTATTGACTTAAAGGTCTCGTCTGAGGAGGCACTGACCACCCCATTCACTTATAAATCCTTCCTTTTCTGTATTGCCCATGGATGGGAGAGAAATAATGCTTTTAGCAGCAGGATCAGTGGCACTGAACATCCTGGGAGAGGGAGGTGTTCAAGGCTCCACTGGATTGTTTAGTTCTTTGGGAATAGTGCAAATGGAGTTTATTTGCGTTAAATATTTCCCCTGCTATTTATTGAGCTGCAAGGTGCGACAAGGGATGGAAATAACTTCTTGCTTTTTATTACAGCAGGATTTAACTCTTGCAGGGGTGGCCCTGGCAAGTGGGGAAATATGAGTGGTGAAGCCAAGGCATGATTTGACCCACGAAATGTCTGGGGACATTTTGATATGAATGCAGAGAAACCTGCTGAAGAGGGGTTGGATTTGGAGATCAGCTTGGAATAAAGACCTGCCTTAGAATGCCCAGAGCTCTAAATAGTGGTGCCTTTCTCTAGGGAATCTTCCTCACTTTTTAGAACATTTGCATGGAAAAACAGAAAATGCAAAGTCTCCTCCAAGCCGTTCCATAAAGGCACTGCAGCTACAGGCCACTTTTAGGACTCTTTTGCCTGTTTGAAGAACCTGGGTTATTTTCTTAAAGATCTGAACAATGAGGGATGACAGCAAACAGCCTGGGTGTGTTTTCTGTGTGGTTTATTTCTGGGTGAGGAGGCGGCTGGCTGGAGACAGACACATCTGTCATCTTGGTTCTGGTGAGCACACATGAACTTCTTAGCCTAAAACGTGGTTTATCTTGTCTTATTTTATGAGTCTTCTCAGAAGTGTTGTAGGTGTGAGGAGCTTATTTTGGTTTAAGCACTTCTGCTCCTCCACAGAGCAGTTCAGCAAAGAAATCACCTTCGTTCCTGGCAGAACGTGGCACGTCCATCATTCAGTATTGCTGTGAGTAATGTCCTCTATGATTTAAAATGCTTTTATGGGCACATTTATCTCCAGGAAAGAGCAGCCATTGACCACTTGCATACTGCATTGCCCCAGAAACCCAACAACAGCTGAATGTTCTCGTCAGACTCTGGTTTATTGTTTTATTTCTTTTTTAGAGAAATGATTGGCAGGACCTCCCCAGCATTTCCCATTCCTTTTGTCTTTCTCCAGCTTCTGGTGTTGGTAACACTCACCAGCCTCGCTTTGCTGAGCAGCAGCATCTCTTCAGAGCATTTTCATGTTCCAGGATTTATTCAAAGGGAAAATAGAGCAGAGACAGAAGTTTGCTTTGTGGGTGCACGTGCTAGTCTTGAAATGAGATTGCTCTGGGGATTTTGAAAGAGTCCTTTTGGCTCTGAACCAGACACCCCTTGTGGGAGGAATCCTAGCACCTACTCTGGATGGAGCCATGCTGGAGGGAAATCCTCTAAATGCTGCTGCAGGCCAGTGTTCAGCACCATGGTATTTTCAATAGAAGATTTAAAGGGCTTAAGGAAAAAAAAATCAGCTCCAATTGAAGGTCAGAGCAACTGAAATGGAAGTACTTTGAGTGTGATAATCTCTGCTGGTATTTTATGAACTGTAGCTTTGTATCCCCAGGTCAGTGTTTTCTATCATTGATCACTGTAATCCAAAATCATTTCCCTTGTGTAAAATGTGATGCCTGTCTGGACTGGCTGCTCCTGGGAGAGAGACCAGAGCAGGGATGCAGGAGCATCCCCACCCCTCTGTCGCTGCTGTCCGTGGGGGTGGTGCAAGAAACGACACAGAAGTCCAGGAGAAAATGGGATTATTTAATTAATTACAGACTCCTTTATACAGCTTTGTTCTCAAGAGTGGCACAACATCATTGGGTGCTTGACCATCCCCCTCCCAGAGTGATTGGCTGAACGGTGTAACACCCATTTCCAAATATTTTCTTCAGTGTACCATAACAAGAGTGTGCACAGCAAGTTTGCACCTGGGAGATAAAGTCTTGGTTTACAGAAACCTCTTCACTGTTTTCAGCTAGCTTGTGTGAGGAAGGAGACTCTCACAAGCTGCTGTAAAAAATAGGAAAATTTCTCTGCCAGCTCTTTTAGCATCTACCCCCCTCTTTGAGGGCAGAGATCCCTCCCTACCTGTGCCCAGGTGTCCACACTGCACTGTCCCCCCGTGCACATCAGCTGAGCTCATGAAATACTTCAGCTCCCATCAGATACTTGTAAGACTTAAAAACAAAAATGCTTCTGGGCTAATCCAAAACACTCTGGTTGGAAATAATTGCTTTTCTGGTAGTTTTTGTAACGTTCATCATGCTTATTCTATCTTTTTTCTTACTCCCCCGGCCTATAATTATGTTTTGAAACAGAAAATTTGTACCAAGACGAGTACAAGTGTACAGCTGTTCCTTTAGTCCTGAAATCTATGGAACACCATTTATTGAGCTGCACCCTCATTAGCAGCACTGCTGGCGTGAGTGCTGGGCCCAGTGCAGACTGGTTCGGCTTCCATTTCATTGGTTTGTTTGGAGCACTGAAAGCAGCAGGAAATGGTGGCAGATTCCAGCAGCCACTTAAGGTTTGCAGAAATTATTGACTGAAGCACACGAGATCTGTGAATGTTTACAGCTGACTTTGCTTGATTTCATATACGTGCGGTCCCTATATCCCTCTTTGTAAATTATTTGATGGGTAATGAGTTGCCCAGAGAAGCTCTGGCTGCTCTGGAAGTGTCCCAGGCCAGGTTGGACAGGGCTTGGAGCAACCTGGGAGTAGTGGGAGGTGTCCTTGCCCATGGCAGGGGGTGGGATGGGATGAGCTTTAAGGTCCCTCCCAACCCAAACCGTTCTGTGATTATAAGATAACAAACGGGAAATAAGGTGGTTGCAGGTTGAGCTGAAAATATCCACAAAAATGTTGTATAATTGCTACCACCACCCAAAGGGCTCCATAAAAGCCATCCAGACACCATGGCAGATGCTGAACTGCCTCCCTGCCCTTGGTGGCACTGTGACCAGAGCAGGTGACCACTTCTGGCAGAGGGTTTGGAGTGAAGGGCTGCACAGCAGGGACGTGGGGAGAGCTGAAGATGGGAGAAGAGTTTTCAGAGTGAAACCAAGAAGCAGCCTTGCTTCTAATACCATCAAAATCTGTAATTCATGGAAGCCAGGAGTTTCTCCTACCTTCCCTTCTGTTCCCTCTTGCAGCTTGAAGGAGACACAAGCAATGCTTGAAGCCAGAGATAACCCAGGGTTTTGTTAATTATAAATTGTCTGTTTTGATTTGAAACACTCTTGCCTTTCTCATCTAAAATCAGCTGCTTAATATTACTTTTAGTATTCAGTTTGTAGTGACCAGGGTGCTGTATCTAATGCATAATTGAAGTATTTGAACATTCTACAGGTTGCTGAGCCCTTGTGATGTGCTAATTAACTACTAAATGCTGTTCTGCTTCCTCACCTGGCCAGCTGCCCCTTATTCACAGTGCAGAAATGAATCTTTTCTTTACGATTAAGAAATCTCATTAGTCAGGAAAATAATCTGAATAATCCTGGCAAAAGAGAGAACCTCGAGAGTCAGTTGTTGGATTAATGTTTGTGATTCAGTTTGGAGTTGGGATCCTGTCACACCCTGAGCAGCTGGGGATGCACTGTGGGGATGGGGAGGGCTGAGCTCAGGAGGAGTTGCACTGCTGACCTGGATGGTTGAAGTATGGATGGTTCCTCCTCTGTCTGCTGCCTTGGAAAAGCCACCTAAATGCCAAATCCCTGAGGGATTTGGAGCAGCTCTTCCCTCAAAAGATGCTGTGGTTTGGCATTTACTTTGCTGATGAAGGACTGGAGTCCCCCTGGAAATCTCTGAGTCACCAGGACTTGGGCTCGGTTTGAAGCCGTAGAAATGCAGATGGTTCATTAGAATGCCCCATTTTCCCTGTGGTTGGAATAGCTGTGCTGCCTGGCCAGGCTTGTGGAATGGCTCTGGAGCAGGGCTCATCCCACCCATCTCCAGAGGATTTCAGAGCTTTCTCCACCTGCCTCTGTCAGATCTCCCAAAAATTACTCATTTATTTACTGCCTTTCTCTGAAGGAATGATGAAATCACACTTATTGGCAGATTTCACAGGAATGGAGCCTGCAAATGGATTATTACAAGTTTTAGCCCAATGGCTAAAATATGAGCTGTTAAAAAACCCCTTTTTATGTTATCTTTAGTATAATGCAGGATGAAGTTGGAAAATTCAAGGGAGAGAGGCTATTTACAAAGGCATGTAGTGGCAGGAGAAGTGGGGACAGCTTCAAACTGACAGAATAGGTTTCAATGGGATATTGGGAAGGGATTGTTCCCTGGGAGGGTGGGCAGGCCCTGGCACAGGGTGCCCAGAGCAGCTGTGGCTGCCCCTGGATCCCTGGCAGTGTCCAAGGCCAGGTTGGACATTGGGGCTTGGAGCAGCCTGGGACAGTGGGAGGTGTCCCTGCCATGGCAGGGGTGGCACTGGGTGGGCTTTAAGGTCCCTTCCAACCCAAACCACTCTGGCATTCTGTGGTCTCCCATTCTGGGATTCTGGATCCCTGGTGTGTGCAGTATGACCAGGCATTTGTTTTTTCATAAACAGATCATAAAACCCCTTTATCTTTCCATCTCTTACCTCCCCACCAGAGCACACGTGGCCTCTGAAGCAGGGGTGGGGCGCGTTCTGCTGAGCCTGGAAGAATTCTGTGACGAGTTTAAAATGTTTGAGACATCAATTTGTCCTTTTAATGAAGGCAGAGCAAGATAAATAAGGCATGTATGCAGATGTCACTGGCACTTAGGCATGTGCATGTCAGCGTTGATAAAGCACTAAACTTCAGGGCCAGGGCCAGATTAGCGCCTGTCTCGTCAGTGGAGCGAGGGTGCTCATTTAGCACAGCATCATCAATTTTTGTTAGGGCCAGATATTTTTTCTTTTTGCCTTCTTGAAGCTGGTTGGGCTGGAGAATTCATCAAAATGGAAGTGCCCACAGCCCAAAGAAATTCAAGGCGTGTGTTTGTTCTGTGTGTGGCACTTGTACTTCGGATGAGGAGACAGGAGGCTTATGTGAGCTGTGCAGGAATGCTTTCAGCTGAGGGGAAAATGGCTTTTTTTGCCTTTTTTTTTTTTTAAGTGCATTATAATGAAATGGACTCTTGTTGCATTTGATCACAAAAGCGCTTCTTAACATGATACTCAGGAACATCATTTTCTCCTCTTGGGCAGCCATAGTTCACAGTTGCTTTGGCAGCTACATTCTATTTAATCTGTCAATTTTTCTCACATAGTGTAGCTGCTGTGAGAGAAATTGGAGCTGTTATAGTCTGTGCTTTGATACAGTCTGGGAAACGCAAGGTGGGAGACAGCAAACCAAACACAGCACGCCAGTAATTCCTTGAAAATCGCTGCTGTTCCAGCACGGTGATTTCCCATCCCGGGGAGCTGTCACCATTCCTCCTGCCAGGAGATGCCATTGTTTGTATCCTTCTTTTTAATTTGTTTTGGTGCTGCCTATTAAATACACTCTGCAGGGCTCTGAGCTTTTCCCCAGTTTCTTGTTCCTAATGATTCTCTGCTCTCTCCACGGTCTGATTTTGAGCATCCTGGTCTGTGGAAGGTGTCCCTGTCCATGGCAGGGGTGGAACTGGATGGGCTTTAAGGTCTTTTCCACCCCAAACCATTCTGGATTTGTCTGTGGTAACAGCTCAAACTCCTCTGTGCTTACAGCCTCAAATCCAGCTGCCTTCTTTGATCTTGGAAATGTTCCTGATGTCTGGATCAAGCCCTTAAAGTATTCCTGAGTAACAGCAAGTTCTCTGTGGCAAGGAACTGCCTCATTCCATGATCCTGAAGGCATTTCATCAGATTAGGATATCTCTTAACAGAATATTTATTTCTTGGTCTCTTTCTCCAAAAAACCTCGGTGAACCAAAACTGATTCCTCTATGGCAGTGTGGAGTGACTTCAGCAGGGAAGTGTGATGGCCACTCATGGTTTCAGATTTCAGAGAGAAATATGCTTTTCAGATGGTACTTTGGGGGACTTGCATGTATTTTTTTAAGAAAATTCAGGGATGGAATAACAGAGGAATAGGTATATATAATATAGATAGTGGTTTGTATTTTAGGAAACACTCAGTTGCTTTGTAGAATAAGGAATAAACATGCTTTACCTTAAACACTATTCAGTATTGCAATTTTTCTTATGCTTCCAAATCTGAATAAAAGTGACTTTTGCAACAGCTGGGTAAAAATGCAGTAAAACCAAGGCGGCAGCAAGCACTAAATCCTGTGCATTTATTCAGTGTACATTTCACAGAACTGGTGCCAACTTCAGTATCTCTGGTGGAGCCTGATGCAATTTCCCTGAAGTTAATGGAATTACCCAGGTCAGGATCTCACTTCTGCTCTCTCTCTGTGACCCCTTGCTTGTCTTTGCTCTGAAACTTTCCCACTGCTGTTTTCAGATGACTTCACATGTCTGAAACTGGTGTGGATCAAGGGATTTTTGGGTCTTGCTGCTGACTGCACTTCTATTGATGTCCCTAAGTGTAGTGGTGCATTAATTTTATGCAAATTCTATTTTTAATTTGCAGTATTATTGTCTGCTAGTATCATACTCCTCCTGTAGTACCTACTGGCATAAATTACACCGGAGCAATTATCAATGGGAATGCAGCTCTGCTCACACCACAGTGTTTTCAAATTATCAGTGCTGCTGCTCACAACAAATGCAGAAATTGGTGCTTAATTGGCCCTTTGTATAGGATATTCTGGGTGTTTTTTTATTAAAAAGGCACTAAACATCCCCACCGACTAGATAAGAATGTGATCTACCTACTTGTCTTGCATGAATGGGAGGTTTCCCCCCAATTAAAGTGTTATATGGACACAGAGAAGGGTCAGAATAACTTTGAAAACTTTATAAAGCCAGGCAGATCAGAGCTGTTTGAGCTGCAGCATATTTTTGCCACATAAACCAGTGTTTAATTCCGTATTTTCTATGGACTTGTCCCTTTGGATATTCCTCCTGTGCAGGCTCTGGTTGTGTTTATGTTCTTGCAAGGGTCGCTCCAGCTGGGTTTGGAGTTTGGAGTTTGAGACTTTGCATTGCTTTATTCTGTCGCTGCTGCATCCCAACATGGTTTGTCCCTGGTTTAGTGGGGAGAGCAGAGAGGGGAAAAATTGCACTGAGGTCAGAGGGAAGGGCGAGGCTGAAGGCTGGGCAGGAATGAGATCCCAGTGGATCTCACCAGGGCTCACCTCCCATCCCCTCTGTGGGTCAGGAGGGTGACAAGGCTGCTCCGGGTGTGGAAGCCGGAGGTTGAGGAGCAGGGATGCTGTTCCTGGGCAGGGCAGCTCCTCTGGAAGCTCCAGTGGCTGTCAGGAAAAGCAGGAAAAGCGTGTACAGGGGAAATCGGACTTGCCGTTCTGATCTCACAAGCGTGCATCAAACTGTGATTATTCTGGCTTGGGGTCTGGAGCTGGGAAAGGGCTCTGGGGAGAGCAGCCCTGGGAGCGCTGGCTGGGCCTCAGCTCTGGGGAGGAAGGGGCAGAGCGAGCACAGAAGCAAATGCAGAGTGTCTGAATGAGGCTGCTGTGAATGCCTCGTTACCCTGAGGAGCTGCTCGGCGTGACTGAGGAGGTGCAGAGGGCTCTGCTTCTGTCCACTGCTCCCTTCCAGCGCTTCCCTCCAAATCCACGAGGGTTTTTCCATGGGTGGTTGTAGGAGGATGGCACGAGGCTGCCTCCAGGGACCACTTGATCTTTAGGGACTGAGCAGCTTGAGGTTTCCAAGGACTTCTGTTGGAAGTGGAGCTCTGGTCCTTGGCTTTGCACAGGGTGGATTAAAGGGATTAAAAGAAACATTGGGAGATGAGCGGCAGCTGTTGAAAGGGAAGTTTAAAGGTCCCCATATGGAAATTTCGTGGTCCCAGTGTGACATGTAATCCTCCCACTCTCACATGCATTAAATTGTCATCGGGCATGGATTGATCCTGGCTGTTGGGGGTTTAATCTTGGCATTTACATGGAATCCTTTATGCTGTTTATACCATAATGTCCCCAGATCCTCACAGATTCCTCCATGGAATGCTGCTCATCATCTCCTGGCAACATGGGAGCTTTTTGTGCATTCTCACTTCTAACACAATATTAAGGTCTAGATGTTCAGGAAATATTGTCTATTCTTCTTCTCTTAAGCCCTTTTTCTAAAGGAGAGAAGTGATAGCACAGGGCTGCAGGATAAAGGAACTGCTCCTGATGAAATGCATTTTGATTTGTGGTTCTCTGATAATGATCTCGTGAGGAGCTGATATACTTCTGGTATAATATCTATAATGAAAGCTCCAAGAAAGAACTCATTTGATGCATATCCAGGCAGCCCTGTTACAATGCTCCAAGTCCCAGGATGTTCTAAATAAATAAATAAACCCCAAGATGAATCTATTATCCGAAATGAATTCAGCACAGAAGGAGTTGCTGCACATCCTGGGCCTGCTCACTCTGTTACAGCTGTGACATGGCTTCCCAGATGGCACAATTATCTTCCTAAAATATTGTGGAAAACTTCCATTTGTCATTTGGATTAGTGCAGTGAGCTTTCCCTAAACACAGGCAGAGAGCTCTGCCTCTCTGTGTTCTTCATGGCAGTAATTAGCAATAATTCACTTGGAATCAGAAAAACACTTTACAGGAACAGGGAACAAGCCAGCTTCTTCCATTTCCACTTCTGAAATCGCTGTCCTGCGTGGCTGTATCTCAAATCTTTCCCATCAAACCAGACCTTTACATGATTTTCTTTTTCTGATGAGTATTTTATGTTCTCCTAATTGGACTGTCATGGATTTCAGATGATGGGCATGTTTTCAACGTGCACTAGGCTGCAATATTTACAGTAAGCTAGGATGAGAAAAATTAGGCTGTTTATTCTTTTATCAATCAGGAAGCTGTAGTAGATGATGTACCTTCAGTACAGCCAGCATCAGGCTCCTTTTGTATGTTATTTATGAAATTGTAGAAATGTCTGGTCATGCCTGAAGTATAAATGATGTTCTAGTCCTAAAACATAAAGCTGTTTACATTTTGTGAGGGGGAGGAAAAAAAAGAAGTGCTGAAAGTAAAGGTGTAGGATTCAAAAAAGATTCCTCCTAGGAAAAGAGAAAAAAAATCCATTTATTTGTTCTTCTACCAAATCTCTTTGGGTTTTTGGGGTTTTTTGGTTGGGTTTTTTTGGTTATTTTTGTTTGTTTGTTTGTTTGTTTTGGTTTTTTGTTGATGTTTTTGGGGGGTGTTTTGGGGGTTTTTTAGGACTTAATCTGTGCAAGCCTAAATTTGAGGAAAGAAAAGAAATCTATAATAATGGAGCATTGAATGATAATCTGGTCAATGATCCTTAGGAGAAATTTGGGGTTTACTTCAATACACTTGTTACCTGTTGAAAAAATCAAGCTGTTTTTTTGTTACGTGATTATTGTTGCTTGATTATCATATCCCCAATTAAAATATCTCCATAATTGTGGGAAGTGATGCCTTAACCAGCAGTGACGTGACACAACAGTGTGGGAGAAAATACGATGTGAATTTAAGGGACTCTTATTTAGAGAGATTCTGCTGGTGAATGGAGCCTGGTTTGCTTTTCTTCTGTATTTTTAAGAAAAAGATGGTTTCCCTGCAGCTACAGAAGGGATGTCTGGATGATGGGTTTACTATTGGAGGCAGTAAATACAAATAAAATAAAGCACTTGTAACTAAAAGCAAAGGCACTTTAGTCCCACCAATTGAGTAAACGGAGCTCTAGGAAGGGAACAACCTCCTCCAGGAGAAGAGGAGAGAGGGCGGGCAGAGCTCTGCAGGGAAATTCCTGCCTCTGGAGCACCACGAGGTAGGAGCCCGAGTGCTTTCAAGTACTGAGGAGAGAAGATTATGAAGCAGAAGCCTCTCGTCCAGATAGACACACTTGACATTTTGCTGAGTGAAATAGAGCTGGTAGGACAAAATAGCACCGACTGTGTCAAAGTTATCCAATCCTTACATTTGATTTTGAGTCTGGCATGGAACTGAAGGCACTGAATTAAGTCATCTTCTGTCTGTGGTGAGCCTGGAATCAGGAGCGGGGAGAAAAGGCCTGACTGAGCACCTCAGCTTGAATGCCTGGGTTTGGAAGTTCTTTGGCAGCATTTCTCAGTTAAAAAAATAAATTCATCAAAATGAAATTACTTTCCACCCTCCCCCACCACACATTTTGGTTTTCATTGGGAAAAATATCTTTGAAGGCTATTAAAGAATGGCTGGAGCTGATAAAGACCCCCAGGGACTTGCAGCCCACCCCTGACCAGAGCTGGGGCAGCCAGAGCAGGTTGGCCAAGGCTGTGTTGCATTGGGATCTGAGCATCTCCAAGGCTGGAGAAGCCACAGCCTCTCTGGGCAGCCTGTTCCAGTGTTGTCCCAGCCTTGGCCAGGCTCCTTGCTGGACTTGATCCAGTGTTTCCTTGGCTCTCTGGTACTGGGGAGCCCAGACTGGGCATGGGGGATGAGACATCACAGAAACACGCTCTGTGCAAAGGTTTTTGGTTAATCAAGAGCAAAAACTGTGTGAATGTAGTTTGAAACATCTGAGGGAGTAAGTGCTCTGGAACAGATGACCTTCATTCAGTGGCAGGAAGTTTCCTGGAGGGAGAAGGTTGCCCCAAAGCAGACTGGGTTTATTTTTGGAGCCCAGGGTGTGTTGGCAGGAGTTGGGTTCCTTTCAGAACTGATCTTTGACAGGACAGGAAAACCATTCCACATCCAGACTTATTTATATCCTTTTTGTAGGAGGGTCAAGAAATTCCGCCCTTGCAAAGACCTCTGGGTCAAATATGGTGATAGAATCTGAGAGGACTTTCTTTTTCCTTATCCACAGGGCCATCCTATATTCCTATCGTTCTTTTCTTGGGGGATTTTTTTTTTTTTTGGATAATCTGATACAACTTCATTCTCCGTGGAAGTGGTTCCATCTCAATCAGTCAGTGGAGCTCCTGCAAGGAGGAGGTTAAATGCTGTGCAAGCTCATTTCTCTGTGTCCTGGGCAGTTTTAGCTTAGAGGGGGTCACCTCAGGAGCTCGTGTCATGAACTGACCCCCTTGCAGCTGCCACACACAGTTCTCAGCTGCCAATTCCACATTTAGGAACAATAAATCCAGGTTTTCATCCCCATAATGAGTTTCCTGCAGCACAGTGAAAACTCCACGGTTTCTTGTTATCAGCAGATAATCGTATTCTGGCAGTGGTTCTTATCTCGCACGATACATGTCCTGAGGATGTGATTATCTCCTGATACCTCTCCAGCCCGCTCAGCTTTGTTGTTTCTTCACAGTGCAGGCAGCATTTGCAGTCCTTGAGGTGGATTTTTGGCAGTGAAGGAATAAAAGTGACCATTTACTCGTTGGTATCAGGCAGCTGCATTAAACCCCAAGCACCTTAAACCAGGTATTGAAGAGAAGTGAATGTATTTAAAAGGCTTCTCCTTCAGCTCGTATTTCAATAGCTCCCAGCATGCAGAGGGAATGAGGCAAAGCTAGCAGGGATTCTGGAAGCAAACAGGCTTTTTTGTATCCAAACAATCTCTCCTTCCCATTGGAAACTTAGGTTGGTTCTTTTAAACCTTCATGACACCAGTGGATTTCCTGAAGGTGCCTGGAATTTAAGGTGACAGCACAACATTAAAAGTTGGGTACTTGAGTAATTAATTGCATTTTCAGATTATTTTTGAGAAAGTTTAGGTCTCACTTAGCAGGTTGTGACTAATGACAGTCTGTTAATCGTTCTACAATGAGCTTTTATTGTTTTTTTAAGATTAAAGAATTAAGCTCAGCTTAAGGGTAGGTGCACGGTGCTTGGCAAAGCACAAAAATGCAGTGGTCAGCAGTGTGGAAATTTGGGGATTTGCTGGAGAAGGTAAAAGTTATTTTTAGAGAAAAAGATAGGAAGAAAGTTGGGAAATCTGTGCAGCAATTGGTGGTGACAATAAATGAAATGCAATGTACACTCAAGGATATGCATGTATATAGAAACAGAGTAGCCCTGATATGTTGAGGCAATAAATTATTAATACTTTTGAATAGCCATAAATATGCTAATGCTGCAGAGGAGTGCATGGAGTGTTAATACGTTCATTTTTAGTGGGATCAGAGAGGTTTTAGTGCAGGAAGTTTAGGTTTGGGACATTCTTATATCTCTGTTTTGTGCACTGTAGCAATATAAAGCGTGTAGAGGCAGCATGAGGTTTAACCTGCAGCAGGTGTGAGATTTGAACAATTGAAGCATCTGAAATGATGAAATTCCAGTCACTTAAAGGACGTTCTTTGAAGGAGAAAAGTGCAGCAGTCGTTTCATTTTCCTCATTACACTAACCAGAATTTTTACTCATTCCATAAGAAGCTTTCTGTGCATGACTTCACCATTTCCCTCAAAATATCACCTTTTAAATGTTACCTTCTTTGCTCTCAGCATGAGGTTTGATGTTCAGATTGGGGACATAAAGGTGTAGCCACAGTTTTTGTTACATTATCTGGAAAACAGAGGTTAACTCTTCTCTCCAACATTTTTTTTTGGGCTTCTCTGCCCTTTTTGCTGAGGCAGCACATTCCCTGCCGAGTCGCAGATCTCTGGTAAGCATCTGGCCCTCGGGGCTGCCTTGAAGGTCAGCCCACAAGTGGAATTTGTTGTGCATGGAACCTGCCTGGTTATGGGGTAGGAAAAGTCACCCTGCTCCCTTCTGGGACCTTCCCCCGAGATGGGAATTGTTGCTTGGAAGACCCTGTATCCCAAATAATGTTATTATGCTGCAGGAGGGGGAGGCAGGTTTATGGGATGTAGCAGGCAAACCGCCCCCATCCACGTGTTGTTGGAAAGGAACTCCTGGGCTGGTGTTGGGAGGGGTGGAAGTAAAGCACAACCGGAAAAAGTGGCTTAAAACAAGGAAAAGGGAATTTTAGCTCAAAGATCCTCCACAGTGGAAGCCTAATGACAAAAATAGTGATAATCCATGTGATTGTAGCCAGAAAGACCAAAGTCACCAAGCTTTGTCATCACTAAAAGAAGGTCCTACATTAGTTAATGAACCAGGGTGACAGGGGGAGGGATGATCTCTGGAGATAACACAACCCCAGGACCAGCTCAAACCCATTTTCCTTTTGATAAGAGACCCAGCTTTGAGAGTGAGATCAGATTCGGTGCACATACAAAACAGGGGGAGAGAGTGCTATTAAATCTACCCAGGTACTCAATGTGTAAAAAAAAAAAGAAAATAAAAAAGAAATCAATAGTTAGAGATGTCTCTCCTTTGGCAGACAGGGGTTCTTATTACCAGAGATGCCGTGGATCAGACGTCAGCCGGGGCAGGGAGGGGGATGAAGAAGATGCTCTGCTGTCAGAGGAGACCTTGTGCTTTTAAGTGTCAATTCTATTATTGATTACAACATCTCTGTAATAAATCAGGTACAAGTTTGCATTTAATTTTCAAAGCCTGCAGATTCCGTTTGTTCTACAACTTCTGAGTGACATAAATCTTTTAATGAACGTTGAAAGAATTGTTTCTTGGGTAGTAACTGCTCGTTCATTATTGCCCAAGGAATTCACTTGTGTTTAGAACATATCACGTGTTGGATTAACGGGAATTTCTCAGTTGTCAACATTTTTTTTTTCTCCCTGGATTTCTTCTTTTTTTTTTTTTTTTGGGGGGGGGGGTTGGGTTTTTTTTGTTTTTTTTTTTTTTTAACCAAGATGTAGAAAAACTGATTCAAAGTTTTATGAAGTGCTTATTTGTCATAATGGACACCTTATCCTGGTTTGTTTTATAGACTGGGGGGATTTACAGAACAGTCAACCTGGATTTCCAAACTGTCTCTTGAGAAGTCTTATCTACTTGCATTTAAAAGAAGAAAAAATGCCTGATTTTCTTCCTATCCCATTGTGCATTTTGATGGATTAGGATTGCATCCATCTGTGCACTTTGATTGGAGATACCAAGTGATCAAAAGCAACGTGTCCCCCCATCCTCTTCCTATAAAGCAACGTGTCCCCCCATCCTCTTCCCATAAAACTCTGAGGGAAACAAAAACTTCCTAGGTAGTAAATTCTTGCAGGATACGCCCATCCCATGGATCCTGTGGGATGGGTGACCTGGTGTTTGGATCCGAGGAGTTCAGCTGTGATGTGGAGAGGGACCAGTGACTCTTCCAGAAGTAGAGGACAAAATTCCAGGTGTATGTTGGGAAAGGAGCTCTCTGAGAAGCTCTCTGAGCTTCTGCTCAGAGCTGTTGTGGGGTGAAGTGGGAGCACGTTGGGAACAAAGCTCAGTGTTTAAATGAGATGTGCCTAAACCTCCCAAGGGAGCTATGATTACTCTTCCAATCTGAGATTCCAATCTGATTACTCTTCCATCTGAGAAAGATGTGTTACCTTTCATAACTGAAAAAAAAAAGATATTTTAATTTTTTCAGTGCTACTTTTCTTCATCAGTTTTATCCTTTCTTTGCTGGAGCAGGATGTATCATGAGGGCCTTCCAAAACATCTCATCATGGATAAACGATGGAGCTTTAGATTCCCTTTTCTGGTGGAGCTGCTTGGCCCATGTGAAGTTAAATGTCCATCCTCTTTAATTAATGCCATCTTTGTCCTGCAGTGACTGCTTCAACTGCACCTTGTTTGTCACTGAGAGTCTCACGCTTGGGAAGCGCCTGATGATGTGATAGCAGAGCCTTTTTAATGAATGCCACTTAATGGGGTGAAGCAGTTTGGTCTAGGCATGATTAAGTTTGTGATCAAGAGCTTGACTAAGAATTTGATAGTTGATGTTGATTAAGAATATTGGATGGTAATTAATGCATAACTCCTGTCTTTTTACGTGTCTGGAGAATCAAAACAGCTGAGAGCAGCGTTGGGAATCAGTGGCACTGCCAGCTCACATGGAGCTTTTAGCAATTTATCCCACTCCTAGATTGCTTGTGGACAGCAGCAGGAGAGGGCTCCTTTGGTTAAGCCCATCCCTGTTAATTATCACAGGGAACAGAAATCCCAGGAGGGTGAGGCGGCTCAAACATCTCCAGGATTCAATTTATTTCTTAAACAATTATTATAATGCAACACTTCAACAACCTCTCCTCTCTGTAATTCCTAGGTCTGGCAGAGCAAAAGTTTGGATCACAATGTGTCTCTTGCTGCTTCCAGCTGGCACTTGAGGTCTGCAGTGTAATTAAACTGAGTTCCTTCAGGGTCTTCCTTTAATTTTAGAGAGAGAGGACCTTGCTCCATATCCCTGGATATGGGTGAAAACAGTCCTTGGAGTTCAGAGGGTTTGGATAAGGCATCTTTTGGGGGTTATTTTTGTCTAATCTTTTTAATTTAAAACCTATCTCACTCTTACTTCCACCACAGAAGAAAAGGAGTAACAGGATGAGACCTACAGCAATATTGAACAGACTTCAAGTGACTGTTTGCCTAAAGAGTGCAAGTTTAAAATAGTATAAATTAAGTATTATTTGAAAAAGTAGCTGACTTCCATTGTAAGAGAAATTGTGGCAGTCCAAATTCTTGTTTTTCAGCTAAATGAAACCAAATCTGAAATTACTCTTAACAGAGTTCTCCACATGGCTGCAAAACCTTCGTATTTTTTCCTCCAGATAAATTAAAAATACAAAGCCTTATTATGTGTTGCGCTAAAGAGGAATGAAAACAGTATTTTATGCAAATGTGAAGCTGACATAATTGAAGCAAAATAACTACAGACATTAATTTTACTCTGTTTTAATTTCACAGAAATCACCCTTATCAAAACCATACATTTTGAAACAATGAACCTCTTCTATCAAATTAAAAATGAACAGCTTTTACATAGCACTAAGTCGCTTGATTTGGCTCCAGCACAAGAGTTCATAGCTGAAGAGAGGAGAAAACAACATATTTTTAGAGTCAGAAGCTTGTAGGGATTTTTATGGAGGGGAGAATCAATCTGTAGAGATGTTGTAAAGCTCCCTGTGAGCACAGTGCCTGCTACCTTAGCCCATATCCAAGTATCAGTTTGGTGAGGTGAGGTGGGGGCAAATGATCCTAAATCTCCTCTAAAATAATACTGGAATGATGCAATCATTGGATCGTGGAGTGGTTTGGAACCATCTTGTTCCACCCCCATGGGTGAGGACACCTTCCACTAGGCCAGGTAACGGGATCATCCGTGGTGTTTGTACCACAGAGCTTCAGCCAAGGAGGATGGTGATGGTCTGCCAGCTATGAGGGAAGCTCCATTCCCTGTGCCCGCTCATTCCCAGATGGATATCAGGAGGATTGGGAGATAGGTGCGTGGAGAGCTCGCCCTCTCACCGGGGAGCCCAAATCTGTCACCTCTGTATGCAGCAGGGAAATGATGGAGAGAGATGAGCAGTGAGAGGTGGAAGTGAAGCCGTGGCCTGGCTGCTCCCGTGGGGCAGGGACATGGGGTTATTTTATTCCCAGTTATTCTGCTCTTCTGAGGCACAGCCCGGCTCTCCTGGCATGCAGCCCCCCAGTGCCCTGCCCTGGCTCCGTGGTGCTGCCTTCTCCCTGCTGCTGTTTGGGGGATGTTACAGGAGCGTGAGAATTGATGTGGCATCTTGAATGTATAAAGAGTTCTTGAGACACATCCAAAGACAATTTTCCTGAGACTGCTCTGGGGCTGACTTTGGCTCTTGGCAGAGAAGATGTCCCCAGCATGACTTGTGTCGTGCTGGCCTTAGCGTGATTCACGTGGAAAGGCAGGGGAGGGATGTTTGACAAGGGCCTGGAGTGATAGGACACAGGGAATGGCTTCCCACTGCCAGATGGCAGGGATAGATGGGATATTGGGATGGAATCCTTCCCTGTGAGGGTGGTGAGGGGCTGGGATGGAATTCCCTGAGAAGCTGTGGCTGCCCCTGGATCTCTGGCAGTGTCCAAGGCTGGGTTGGACAGGGCTTGGAACAGCCTGGGACAGTGGAAGGCGTCCCTGCCCATGGCAGGGGTGGCACTGGATGAGCTTTGAGGTCCATTCCAACACAAACCAGTCTGTGAGGAATCTTTGTTTAGTCTCAGATAAGGTAAAAATCAAAGTGCCCTTGAGTTCTCCAGTGGGGTGAGGTAAAGTCCCTCGGACCTTTGATATTGCAGAGGAAATACCTCTTAATATTAAATCTTTGTGTCTTTAAATCTGTATTTTTTTCCTCCAGATGGTAGAGACTGTAAAACCATGGTATAAAGTACCTAAAATATCAGAGCAGTGTTAGCACCTCACAAGGGCAGCCCTGATGCTGATGGGCCATATGATCCCTGCCCTGATTTTGTCATATTTGTCTATAACCACTTTACATATGGAGCCTTTGAAAGAAGATGAGGACTAAAAACATTGTGCAAGTTGATTGAGTAGCAGTTCAGCTTTCTGAGGCTTTCATATATTCCTGACTACTCTGAAACATCAAGTGTTGGAAGTACAAGATTGGAGCTTTTGTGGCCTAATCAACAGCTGTGTATTCCCTCTCGCCTTATTTTCCTCTCTCCCTTTAGACTTATGAATTAGTTTTCCCCTTCAGCAGATTGTTTTTTCTTTATCTTTCCTACTTAGATACTGTAAAAAGTAATTAAGATAATCTTATCAAAGGAACATGAAACAGAAATTTAACTGATTAAATTTCAGACCAATTAGTCATACAGAAGCCTTTGTGTAGACCTTCTGTGGATTTTGCACCGCTTGTACTTTCCACTTCCTATTTTACAACGGCATGAAGTAAGGAAATTGCATTCCATGGAGATGGTAATTAACTTTGGTAATTAAAATACCACCTTCGTAGCAGATAACCAGTCAGCTTCAGGTCAATGACAATTTTTGATGCGACACATTTAATCTTACAGAAGATTGAAATGTAAGAAATTACAGGAGCAATTTGTTGGGGTGGGAGAGGGGGTTGTTGTGTCTCTTCATTATTAAATACCCTAAAACTTCACCAAGATGGTGGAACAGGGGAAAGGGGTGGGGTGAATTTCTGTCCAGGATTTAATATTAAAAAGATATAGAATATTGTATTTTAGCTTGCCACAAGGAGGAGGCTCAGGGGGGACTTTTTGGCTCTGCACAAGTCCCTGACAGGAGGGGGCATCCAGGGGGGTTCAGGCTCTGCTCCCAGGGAACAGGGACAGGAGGAGAGGGAACGGCCTCAGGCTGGGCCAGGGGAGGCTCAGGGTGGGCATCAGCAGGAATTTCCCCATGGAAAGTGTCGGGGTCTCCTTCCCCTGCCATGTAGCCCTGGGAGAGGGGCCCTGAGGGCACAGACATGGGGGTTCCCTGCCCCTGGGCAGCCTGGTTCCCATGGGTTGGTTTGTGTTCCCTGCACGGGCAGGGACCCTCGGCCCGGACTGTGAGGGTTCCTCAGCAGAGCCCCGGCCATGGGCTGGGGAAATAAACATCTCTGAAACATCTACCAACAATCCGTCCATGGGTATTTCTTTTCCAGGGGACTACTGGTTTGATATAGGTGTGTCACAGTATCCCTGCTGTAACAGGAAAGGGTGCTCAGGCCTTGGCAGGGGCTGCCCAGGGAGGTTTGGAGTGCCCATCCCTGGCGGTGCCCAAGGAAGGGCTGGAGGTGGCACTCAGAGCTCTGGGCTGCGGACAAGGTGGGGGTCAGGCACAGCTTGGGCTCCATGGCCTTGGAGAACTTTCCCAATCTAACTAAGAAGTTCCTGTTCCAATACCACAAGTACTGCAGACCTGAAAGAAATCCTTGTTACCAGTATGGGGAAATGGTAAAAAAAAATCTGAGCGAAATAAAATGGCAAAAAGATCTGAAAAAAATCTTTCAACTCTGTGATATAGAGGCTTTTTTGTCAGCAAGCATGGAGAAATGGTGAGGAGGGATGAAGGGTCTGCTGAAGACTAATATCAGAATAGATCTGTAGTTATTTGGAAGCCAGACTAAAACTTTTCGTATAAAAATTGCAATTAAATATTTTCACAGATGTCATTATTTTCTACAGATGTCTGCTCAGTCTCTAACTTTAGAGCCTCCTTTGAAATAAAAGAGAGATTAGTAATGAGATGAAAGTTGACTTTAAAATAAAAAGAAGATTAGTAATGAGATGAAAGTTGGCTTTAACTAAAAAGAAATTAGGCCCTTAAAAGGAGATTATTAATTACAGCTGTCTTCAAATAAGACAGAAACAAGCCTTGAGGAAGCAGATTATCAGTGTTGGTAATAACTGAGCCCAAGGTATGTGCACAAAGCATTCAAAGCCCTGGAAGCCAAGTGTTGGAAGAGCAGGTGGGGGGATGCAGCTGGGGAATAATCCTCTTACCCTCATCAGTACTCACCCAGGGCACAGATGAGGGCTGGGGGGAGAAAAGCCAGTGTTGCCAATGGCAATGGAAAAAAAAGGAGATCAAAGGTACTGGAGCTGGAAGTTGGAAGCTGGCTGTGCCCAGTGCAAGCAGCTCCACTCCCAAAACTTACTGTGAAACTTGCTGGAATCTCTTGATCAGGACAGAATAAGAAATGAGCAGATTATTAAATATTTTAAGGAACAAAATATTTAGACTGAGGTTCAAAGTTTCTTTATCAGTGCTAAATCAGCAGAGACTTGACGTTCAGAGGGTGATTTGTCATCCTGGGAGCAGCTGAGTGGAAATCTATCCCTGCTCAGTGCCTGGGAGAGATACGCAGGAAAAACACAGCTTGGAGAGAAAGTGGATTTAGTCCCTGGGGAAACATGGTGTCGTCATCAGAAGCACCCTTTGGGGCAGTCTGGGAAGAGCAGCTGGATGATGCCCAGCATCCTGGGGATCTGTGCTCTCGTCCCAAGCCGTGTCCTGGCTGGATGCATCCCTGGATCTCTGCGGGCAGCACATCCTCGTCCCACTCTGGATCTGACACTGCAGGGGCAGGCCAGCCAAACAAATACATTTTTAAGCTGATGTCCCTAAATATAGAGCACTGCTGGGCTTGTGCCAGTTTCTTCCCTCCAAGCCCAAATAAGTTGTTTTTTTTTCCTGATCTTTACCAACAAATTATTTCAGCTCAAGAAAGAAATATCATTTTCTGACTCCATTGGAAGAGAGCTGTCAATGACACATATTCCCATCTGCTTTTCATCTCCCTTCAAAAGCTTACAACCTGTTTAAGTGGGACATTTTAATAGGAGAAATTTTTCACTGAATTTTTTTGAACCTTGGGTTCCTGCTGTGAGGAGCCCTCTCTGGAAGGGGGGGTTACCTGCCCCCGGGCGTTTGGGCAAAGAAGGTTCAGTTTGAAGCTCTGCCTGGTCTGCAAAAGGAGTCAGACTTCCAAGGCAGCTGCTACTTGATTTATATTCAGAGCTGAGCTTTCCCTTGCTTGATGCCCCAGAGGAGTTGCTGGCCATCCCTAGAAGGAGGGCAAAATCCCAGACTGGGAAAATCTGGAATGACACACTCCTAGCTCACCTTTTCCACTTCTAAAGATGCTTTCTTTGAATGAAAGGCATGGGATTGCATGGACAGAGCTTTCATGCCACTTCTCTCCCAAGTTTCTTCTCTGCACAAAAGTGATGTGTTATGAAAAACAGGAAAAGAAATTGCAATTAGTGACAAGGTGAATGAGGGACTTGACTCATCCTTATTACCCAGACAAGGCTCAAGGTAAATGACGTAGCCCAAGACAAGGAAAAAAGTTAGGCTGAATACAAGTCATTGTGACAAAATCAAGAGGTTTTAGAAAATTATTAAACCTTTCTGCAAGTGGAAGTTCAGGGCTGTCACGGTGAATATTAATGTCTCCCATAAAAGAGGTTTTTGTTCGTGAAGTCCACGATCATACAATCAGCAGAAATTCAAAATTAATCTTTACAGTATGATAAAGGACCAAGGTAAGATAAAAGAGAAGATGTGTCTGAAGGGAAAAGTCAGCCAGGGAAATAATGCTGTCATATAAAAATATTTGAATATCTATGGCCCCTCCTGAAATCTGCTCTCTGTGTGAAGTAATGTTTTACTTACCAGGACTGTGAGGGCATTTATTATTTTTATTTGATGAATGGGAAGTTCATGGAATCCTTAATAAGATGAGATGGTTTCCCCTTTTTCCTTGCACGTGGCCTTGACTCACCGTAGAGCTTTTGCAAACCACAAAAGCAATGCAGTGTGATTTGGGGGTATCATACAGACAAACTGGATTCACTAATGAAGGTATCAGGGATGATTTTCAGAGTGAAACTGGAAGGTCCAGGGCCCAAATAAAGCATTGAGTAAAGATCAGGAACCTCACAATGTTGTTCCCCTGGCTTGATGCTCTCTCAGCTGACACCAAGCCCCCCTGGAAGTTTTCTGGGTGCTTTTATAGTCCTTTGTGGGGTCTTCTCCCTTCCTTTCTAGGTTCAAAGCCCCCCAGTTTACTTCTAATCTTTCTGGCTTTGTGCCTAGTAATGGCCATCCTGGTGTCATTATGTGCCATCACAGCTTCCTGGTCTGATGGTCCCTGTTTTGCTGTGGAAATTCCCACATCCCAGATGAGTTCCAGCATCCTCAGCAGAGAGTAGCAATGCCTTGATCTCAGTTTTATTTTTCCAAACCTATCCAAGCTCTTCTGACAGGAAGATGCCCAGAACAATTGGCACCAATAAATACCAGCACAGCAGGGTGAGATCAATCCTGATGATCAGCTCCTCCTGCAAACAGCAAATGTATTTGTTCTTAATTCTGTATTTGAGCTCTCAAGCTGGGTAACACCACAACAGATTAATTATTGCAGTGCTGGGTGATCAATCCCCTCCAGCCTGGCCTGACAAGGAGGGGAGGGAGCTTGAGCAGTGGAGTAGAGCTCCCAGAAACAATCCGTTCTGTACCATTTAATTTGGTAATAACCAGTAATTTACAGCTGGGCTCTATTGCCTTAATAGGAATCCTAATGAAATGGAGGCTCTTCTGGCTGGATTTAGGAAGGTCACTGGTGAGAGTTTTGCTATCAAGTGCCTACTGTGTGTTTTTGGCGGGGATAAGATGATGCCAATAAACTTAGGATGAGCTTTTTATTAGTCTGGTCTGAAGTTAAAACAAATGTAGGTTGTAGTTCGTATATTGCTTACTAAGCTTCTGGACAAACCCTCCTGTATCAATGGAAAATGCTTTGAATCGTCTTGTGATGAAATGAGCCTGGATGAATCCTGGCTGCAGACTTCATGGCAATGAAGAACTGAATCTGTCCTTGTGGGTTTTTGGGTTTTTTTCTTACTTCTTCGCACTGGCTGAAAATTCAGCCTGAATTAATGTTTTGATGTAACTGAAGCAGAGATTGGTAGTAAGGAACCTCCTTTCATGCCATACTGTTTTCATATTTGAACTTCAGCAATTGATTTTTTTTTTTTCCACACTTGGCAATCTGATAATTTTTTAAAATTTAAACAATGTTTTGCTTCCCCAACCACTTGAGCTTAGGGCTCTTCTGAAATCTAATGGGGTGTTTTGAGGTTTTCAGGAGCAAATGGAGAGACCTTAGGAATACCTACTTAACCCACCACCTGTAGAGCTGAAAACATTAAAATACTAAAAGCAAAGTATTTTTCTTGGTTCGTAAAAATATTTTCGTGGGTAAAACATAGAAAATCAGGCAAAACTCCAGTTCTGTAGCATTGTAGTTGCGCTTCCAACCAAAAGCAACTGGATATCTTAGAATAAAATTATTTTTCCCTCCTACATCTTACTGTAAAACATGAGTAAGTCTCTGAGCAGTCCCATCTGACTGAGAGCACTCTCCATGTGCTTCCAGAAAATCACTCATGTGAGCGTTTGGTGGCCGCGGCCTCCAGAGGGGCCGGGAGTGGAGAGGCTGGATTGTTTCCAGCTGCATCCATTCCGCAGCAGGTCCCCGTGGTTGTGCTGAGGGGAGCCTTGGGGCTGTCTGAGGAAGAGGAGCAGTGTCATTCTCTCTGCCCACGGGAGCTGGGCGGGCAAAGAGCTCCGAGCTGCGTACGAGGCCTCGGGGCCAGCCAGGCGCCCGGGAGAACAAGGCCGCGCTTTGTTCTCCTCGGACGGTTCCCCACATCCGGGTTTTTTGAAGTGAGCAGTAGGTTCAGGGAGGATTACTTATTGGAGCAGTAATAATCCAGCAGGATGTGTGTTTAATGAAGGGCATTTCTCTGCGTGGAGCTGAGGGCTCGTGGATTATTCAGCTCGCGTCGCAAAGCCCGCGTGCGGTATCGGAATGAGCTGCACGCTCCTTCGGGATGGGATGTTCAGCCAGCCTTTGCTCTCTCCCTGGAAAGGTCTCTGGAACAGACACATAATTGAGATGTGCACATCTCTAATGTAGGGCCAGAAGAGGCACACAGCAGCAAAACCACTTTTAGTGCAACTCTGTCTTCCTGGAGATGAGAATCCCAGCCCCTCTGCACAAATTTCCGTGGGGTAGATGAAACCCAAGCCTGCTGGGAACTGAGGATGTCTGCATGGCATTCCTTCTTTGGAGTTTAGTTCAGATCTCTTAAATCTAACATTACACAGTTAACCTTTTTTGGTGAAAGCTCCAGGTGCTGGTGTGTCTTAAGTTCCAGAGCTGATCTGGTAATGTGGTTGTTGGTCCTTCCTGAAAAATCCCTATGTGAAAATGAGCTTGAAGGGTCAATGAATCAATATAAGAATGATCACATGGATTTCCTTGCATTTTTTAAAGATCTGGAGATCTCATGCCTCTTAGAGCTTGGCCAGATTTCCAGAAAAATGGTGTGCTGTGGGTGTAAGGATGCAAAAAAAAAAAAAAAAAAGAAAGAAAGAATGAGCTTGCAGTGAAAATTCCAGGAAAATCTGGGACCTGTGAGCTAAGTGCCTGCCATGGCAGGACTGTTATGGAGGGCAGAATAGGTGAAGTCCAGATGGTTTAGGATGTAACAAATCCAGCATCCATTTCATGCTGTTTTCCACAGGAAAATAGCCCAGCTGTTTCTCTTTAGATTTTGCACTGATTTCAGCCATAAACTTGGTTGAAATCCTTTGTAAAAATTAAACACAGGGCTAGTCAGTGTGCTGGGAGTGAATGCCTCATGTAATTGTTGTTTATTAATATGAAACCAGTGCAGTAATGGTAATAACAAGCCATACATCTGAGTTAGCTGCAGGGAGGCGTTGGATAAGTGGCGTGGGAGAGACTTGTCCAGCATCTGAAGCAAAATGTGTAACTTTTTATTTAGGTTTTATGAATCCCTGAGCATCTTCTTCACTGATGAGAGCTGAGGGCTGTTGTCACCTCTCAGGACTGAGTCTTGTGTAGCCATGACTGAGCTCTTTTGGAGCAGATTAGTGAAAGTGTTGCAGCCCTGAATATCACAGGTTAGGAGCATGGCAGATGCTGTGATGTTCAGATATGTTCCAATATAGTCAGTTTTAATGACATTTGAAAGAGATAAGTGGTCTGAGGACATGATGGGGTGACATATGGCACAGCAGATATGGGCTTACATCCCACAGCTTGTCTTCGTCTTTGACCTGAGCAGAGGAGAAGGGAACCTGCCTGGTAGGAATATTTGAGTCTGGATTTTTGCATTTTTATTTCATCTGGGGATAGCAGCTTTTTAGAGTGCTGATCCCTCCTGAAAATTAATCATTTTTTAAATGTCATTGGAACAACAGTGTGGGGAATAAACCTTGGGGTGTGATTAACTCAGTATGAGGGGCTCAGCACCAGTCCTTATCTGAAAGTTTGAATCAAAACTCTGGCCAGAACATGAATGAATTTGAAGGCAAGAAGCACTGCCAGCGTTTCTGTTGATATTTACCCCTTGTACAATAAAAAATGGAAGGTAGGTGGAGGTTTTGTCTTGGATCTTTATTTGTATAGAATCATAGAATCCCAGAATGGTTTCAGTTGGAAGAATCAGAGAATCCCAGAATGGGTTGGGCAGGAAGGGACCCTAAAGCCCATCCAGTGCCCCTCCCTGCCATGGGCAGGGACACCTCCCACTGTCCCAGGCTGCTCCAAGCCCTGTCCAGTCTGGCCTTGGACACTGCCAGGGATGGAACCTTGAAAGTTCACCTAGTCCAGCCTCCAATATTAATATCACTGTCTAATTATTAACTCATTTTAATGAAGTAATGGAAATTGGAAACTGGAGGGTGGTACCTTAGAGATCCTAATTGCACCTGAGTCTCTGTTGAGGAATGTGTGTTGCTCTGTGTGAGGAAGGGCGACCACAAGGATTCTGTCTCCTGGCAAAAATATCACAGTTGAGGAATGGAATCCTGAAGAAAACATAAATTCTGGAGGCTGTTAGTTTCTCAGTGATAACCTGTAAACACGTATGAAAACTGTGTCTATGTATACATTTCCAAAATTGGCCTTTCCCCCCGCCATCTTTTCTCATTATAAAAAGCTGTAAAAAGCTGATGGAAAAGCTGGATGACAGCAAATAACCAATTCTCAATATCACTTTATGTTGCTGTAACACCCAGATGCCGAAGGAGCTGTATAAACACCTCAGAAAGCACAATCTGTCTTGAACAGCTTACAAGTAAAAGGAGATTTTTTTCAAAGACATAAAAGGTAAATTGGTGTTCTGCTCTTGCTGAAGATCACTGAGCACCTCGATTGTTGAAAATCCCACCCAAAGCCCCTCTCGGTTCGCATGAAACAGCTGGAATGTGCAGTAGAAGATCTGACAGCTCCTTTTTCCCAACTGTTTTCTTTAGAAGTCACTAATCTGCCTTCTTAAAGATTATATGTGATACTGAAAACATATTAGTGGGTGGGTCACAGACCAGAGGACTCATAAAAAAGAAGGGAAAGGGGAAAAGGCTGCGGCCGGCTGGTTTCCATCTCCTCCCTGGCTGAATGAAGAAAGATGTTTTTCTCCCCACTGCTCCTCTGTCTCCCTCCTTTCCATTTTCTGCATTATGTTTCCTCCTCCAGACTGTGGCAGTGGAGCTGAATGCTGATGAGACCATCGGCAGCCTGTCCCCAGACAGAACTTTTTAAGGTCATTTCTCTCGGTTCTCAATTGCCTGACCTGCTCATTTCTCTTCCCCAACCATGGAAGCTGCCCAATTACAAACTGTTATTTTTATGATACTTGCTTGTCCTTCCCAGCCTTAATCTTCCTTTATTGCCAGGAGCACTCACAGTTCTCTGTAGTCCAGCTAGAGCCAAAGTTGGTAAGAGAAAGGTTTTAAATTGACAGTTTCAAATGAACAGTCAGGAGCTGGAGGAGGTTTTGTGTGGTGAAAGCGGGTGAGGAGTTGCTCCCTGTGCTGGTGAGCACAGCTGGCACAGAGGAATCCTTGGGATGACAGTGACCTTTGGAAGAGAAGGTTGCACGTACCTGCATGTAGCTGTCAGCCTGGGCAGGGTTGTGTTGGGTTTGTAATGCTGGAGCTGTGTGTACAAGGAATATTTTTAAGGATCAGCCTCTTGTTTTCTTGTTCTTCATTGCAGAAAAAGTGGTGTTTGCTACTCTATCTGTTCATTTTATTCCAAATGCTACAGCCCTGCTGTACACAGTCACTTGCTGAAGATCATCAATTATTTATTGTCAGGCTGGTCACAGGGTTTGTGCAGTGGTCACTTGGAAGGAGAGGTGGAGGCAGGGATGGCAGCTGTGAGCATTGAAACATGAGCTCTGTTATCCTCTGGCGTGGGAGGTCCACACTCCGTGAAACAGCATCATAAACTGCCGAAATAAATTCCCTTAGATCAAATTCACTTCCTTGTTCCAGCAAGGACAAGCTCAGCATCAATAAAAGGAAATTGCTCTGAGAGACAATCTGCAAGTTATCCGTGTGGATGTGTGAGTGTTCTGAGGGATGAGATTGGACATTAGGATGAAATTGCTCCCTGTGAGAGTGGTGAGGGGCTGGGATGGAATTCCCAGAGCAGCTGGGGCTGCCCCTGGATCCCTGGCAGTGTCCCTGGCCAGGTTGGACGGGGCTTGGAGCAGCCTGGGACAGTGGAAGGTGTCCCTGCCCATGGCAGGGGTGGCACTGGATGAACTTTAAGGTCCCTTCCATCCCAAACTATATTGTCATTCTGTGAGCTTTCCCTCTGCTGGTACAGCGATGCCGCTTCAGCCCCATTACCCATTTGCTCGTCTCCTAATTAGCCCTCACTGCAGCTCCTGCAGAATTTCACAGCCCTTCCAATGTGCAGCCGAGCTCCAAATCCCCCCCAGACCACCTTGGAGGCAGAAGGGATGAAATTCCTCTGAGGACTGGCTGGCCTGGTCCCAGCAGAGCTGCAGGACCGGTGGAACTGGCCCCAGCTCTGGTTTTCGAAGCTTTCAGCAAACAGGAACGTGAATGAATCAGACTTTAAGTATTTACAATTCTCAAACGCCTGAGAAGCTTTTTAAAGGTCAATCTAATTAAGAAGAGTTTGTTTGTACCAATATAAAGTAGATACTATTATTGGAAATTCATTCCAAGGCAATATATGGCATTTTACTTACAGTTTAATTTTTAGTTTTGTATTCTTAATTTGGGAAGAGCAGAAATGATCTTTTGGTTCCACAATGTCTTACTTAAAATGACATTTTAATCTATAATGATTTTTTTTTTTTGCTACAATTAAAAAGAGATTCTTTCTTCCTGATGCAAAATAATTAATCAAAGTTTTTGCATAAGAAGGATTCTTTTGTATTGGAAATAAAATTGCTCGGACTCATAGCAGCCACATTATTTAGTGGGTCTGATTTTGATTGTCATCTTATGGGAACAAAAGCCTTTTTTCTGTAATGTAAGGGTGCATTTAAATTCAGTTTGAAAGACTGAATTTCATGATGTGTTGCCCTTAAAGGCTATAAAAATTGAGATCTATTTGTGTGTCTCCATAAGAATATCAAAGTCAGAAGTAAATCAGTTTTTCTTTGAGTTTCTTTTCATATTTGAATAATTCTGCCCTTGTGCCTCCTTCAGACAATCCTGCTGTCCCAGACTTTGTCAAGGTGAGGGGAACTTAGACCTTACAGTCCTTAGTAGGCTAAACTTCATAATTTTTAGAAGATATTAAATTAAGGGAAGGGGCCAGGGAGGAGATAATCAGTACAATTCCACGGACTGCTTCCTTTTTAGTGGTTGTCTTGTAACCCAAAAGCTCAGTGCCTAGAGTTCAAACCATGAGTGGATTTTGTGCTCTGGTTTAGTGGGCAAGGGTGAAATTGCGTCAAAGTGTGGACTTGATGATCTTGGAGGTCTTGTTCTTAGTGATTCCATGAGTCCATGTCCAAATCATTCCTGTTGAGGAATGAACCAGAAGCACAGGGAAAAGTTTCTGGCCCTTCCAAGCAGAGAGATTCCTCCTTGAACCAAAACTTCACTGTTGTCAGCAGGACTTTCTCTTGACTCATTTTTTTTCTTTCTAGTGGTCTTTAACTCTGTTTTCCTTGTGTGAAACTAGGGCAATTTTATGTTGTTATCTGAATTTTGTAAAACCATAAAATGAGATGACATACTGTAAAACAAAGATTTCTTTCTGGTAATGGAGATTTTTAGCCGTATTTAATACTTTGGGCTCTCCCCAGATGTGAATCCAGCTTTTAGCTCTGTTGAAGAGAAGTGTTGTCCTCCACATCCAGGACTTTCCTCTTCCAGTACGATGCCAGTCTTCTCTGCCAGCCTGTCTGTGGGTCGTGCAACATCAATCCCAAAACATCTGAATGTCTGTGCAGTAATAACCTCTCATCTCTTAGAGAACATGCTTAAGTGTAATGAGAATATGACCCATAAAAAGGAAGTTATAAAAGTTCCCACATCCATAGTGGAGATGAAAAATCACAAACATCAGGTAAAAATTAAATTTGAAGCTTAGAATAAAACAGAAACAAAGGGCTGCATCCTTTCCCCTGTTTCTTGCTGGCACTTGACTCCAGAAACTTTGAAGGCTGATGCATCACTGAACTAACTGGCTTGTCACTCCGTTGGACCAGAGCAGTATAAAGAAAAAGAGTTCTTTTTTCTAGGAGAGTGTGTTTTTCTTAATAGTAGGAAAGAAGTGAAGATGTTCTGGCTTCAATATGCATGGTAAAATGTAATATTTAACATCATTATAAAAAATAATTACTAAATCAAAGCCAGGCATAATTACCACAGGTGTGAGTGGAAATACACAGCATTGTGTTGCCTCAGACAGAAGGAATTCAAGTATTTACAGTTAAAAAAAAAACCCAATCTTCTCCAGTTGAGTGTAATTTTTCCAGGCTGGCTGTTTCCAGTGTGGGGAAATGCCTCACTCTGCTGTTGTCCTACACAGGAGGAGCTGCTGCCTCCTCATAAATCACAAAAAATCATGGAATGACCTAGGTTGGAAGGGACATCAAAGATCCTCCAGTTCCAGCCCTCAGCCGCCCATTTGTGTTTCATGCTCTACACTAAGAATCTTTGGTGCATGGACTATATAATTTTACTGCTATTTACAAGCCCACATTCAGTGATTCCATTCCATAGTTTTAAAAACAACAACAACAACAATAATAAAGAGATCTTTAAGAAGACTGGGAGGGGATGTCAGATATTCTCCTGTCGGTGTTTCATCCGTGTGAGCTGCAGGCAGAGCTGAAGTGACTAAAATCGCCCGAGTGGCAGCAGAACTCTCAAATTCCAGATCTGCTCCGTCCCATGGCATTACATGGAGCAGATAAAGATCCCCCTGATAGCTGCGTTATCTGATAGGCACCAAATGGAGCTGCTCCCTCCTTATCGGAGCATCGGGACACCAATACCCTGTTGTGCAGAACACAAAGGACACTAATGGGGTGCTGAGTGTCTGCTCCAAGCCTGCCTGCTGTGGGTCCTGCTGTGTTTGCAGAGGTGCTCTTGGTCTGGGGTGAGGGTTTTGCTCAAAATTCCACTCCAGGACCAGCTCTGATCCCGTGCACCTCCAAGAAGTGGGAATTAAACCCCCAGCTTTTTGCTGAATGAACGACCAGCGTAAGGAGTCCCACATAAATCTGCTCCTGTGAATGGTACATAATCAGATACACGAAATAGGTCATAAATAATCATAGGGAAACTCAGCACGTAGTGCCTTTGTTAGTTTCTGTAGCTTCTGAAAGAAAATAAATGCAGTGTGCATTGTAGTACACGAGTAAAATGGCTGTTGAAAGGCTCTTTGCAGCTGGTAACTCGTTTGTTGCTAATTTACTTTGTTTCCACACAGCCAGACGCAAGGGAGGTTTGTGCTAGGAAATCCAATTTCTGTGGGTCCTAGAGGGCTCTTAGGGAGGGATGGGAGTGGGAATAGCCCAAATGTTGGCATTTGCAGCAGCATTTTTTGTCCACCAGCTGCTACCAAGATTTCTCTTATTTCAGATGGACTCTGGCCGTGGCTCATGGTCATCTCTCCATAGGGAGATCTGAGATCTCTCTTCCTGACATCCCATATGACATCCCGTATTCCCTGTCTCCTGCAGCAGGGGGAAGTCTGGGGAGCAGAACAGTTCTCTCTGCAATGGCTCTGGGGAGAAGGAAGAGGCTTGAGAAGGCTGTGGGGAGAAGGAAGAGGCTTGAGAAGGCTCCAGGGAGACTTTAGAGCACTTTCCAGTGCCTAAAAGGGCTCCAGGAGAGCTGGAGAGGGGCTTTGGAACAAGGAATGAAGGGCCAGGACTCAGGGAATGGCTTTCCATTGCCAGAAGGCAGGGATAGATGGGATATTGGGAAGGAATTGTTCCCTGCAAGGGTGCTGAGGGGCTGGGATGGAATTCCCAGAGCAGCTGGGGCTGCCCCTGGATCCCTGGCAGTGTCCAAGGCCAGGCTGGACATTGGGGCTTGGAGCAGCCTGGGACAGTGGGAGGTGTCCCTGCCATGGCAGGGGTGGGATGGGATGGGCTTTAAGGTCCCTTCCAACAGTCTGTGATTCTGGTTCAGATAAACCATTCCTGTCTGAAGCATTTCCAGATAATGAAGTTAATTACCCAAACAAATATCCCAAGAATATGACTTGAAAACCCTTAATGCTTAAAAGAAGCATCAGAAGATCTGTAATAATTTCTGTCAGTGTCCTGATCTTCTGATCAAGCGCACAGAAAGGAAGGAACTGTTTTCCTGTAGCAGGGCCCTGGTTTCCAAAACACTCCGCAGCAGGGACGATGACAGGAATTGCTTTTGAGTTGTTCTGGTAATAATGACTGAAGATCAAATTATAATAAGGTCAATCTCTCAACCATTTCGCTTTAAAAAAAATCAAAACCAAATCCACTTTTCTCTTTGGACATACGTTTCAGCTCTGTGGCATGGCATTTATGTGGAAAATGATACAAGGTAAGACATGGAGTGCTGTTTAGAGGAAACATTGGAGATTATAAATAGATTAAAGATTCATCTGACAGAGGAAATTTTCAGTGCGCATTTCAAATTGGATGTGGCTTTTTGCCAGTCTGCCTAATGCTCTGTGAACAATAGCAGGGTGAACTGACGGACAGCTCTACCTGGATTTTTAGAGTTCATACCAGAGATGTTACTGGAGGCTTCTCAGACTTGGAGCAAAGAAAAAAATTGCAAGTTAGCAGCAACTTTTAACAGATTTCATGCACGCCAAAGTTTCTGGGTTTAGGAGGAGAAGTTACAGCAGTGCAGCTGTACCTCTGCCAGACCCTGCAGCTGGAGAGATGTGCCCCTTGTCATGTCCTTACTGTCAAAGAGATAAGTGTTATTAAAGCTGGGGATTGGAGGGAGTTTTGAGCAGCCTAGCCTCATGGAAGGTGTGTGTGGAGAAGTCAATGGGCCTTATGGGTTTCCTCCTGTCTTCTTCAGTCCTCTGCACAATTCTGCTTTCTTAGGGAAAAGACAAAAAACACATTTAAATGGTTTGGGGAATGTCAGCTGTGTTTTAAAATTTACATTTGTGTTTGTTTTCTGCATTCCCCATTTTGACTTTGCTTTCACCTTCTTACTGAAAATGAATATTATTGCCCTGGTTTGCTGGGCTGATTTGTTTAGCTAATACAAAAGACAATTGTTTTAGAGCAGGATTTTTATTAAGCTTAAATAATAATTCATTTGAAAATGATCAGAACTTTGCCACAACAGTTGCAGAAAGTACAAAATTCTATTTCCAGAAGTTTCTGATGGCATTTTAAACTGCAGTTGTAATGGTGTGATTGATGGTAATACCTTTAAGCTACTGAACTTATTTTAGGGCACTGATATTTACATACATTGCATATGTTATTTAGGTTGTGCTTTTTCATGCTGAGAGCCTTGCTAGTTTTTACTGCTGGCTTTTAAGACTTTGGGATAAATTAAAATAACTGGATGACAGCAGAAATGTTCAGAGGTGCTTCAGCAGAGTGGAGGGAGCTGTCAAGAGGTTTCTGGGCTGCTCAGGTGCTTCTTGGGAGCTCACTGGGCTTTGGAAAAAGTGTTTTTGCTATTGAAACGTTTGTTTTGAGCACCCAGACTGTGTGTCTGGCCTAGGAAAGCTCAGCTTGAGGGGAGGGTTCTTTGGGACTGGTGGGTTAAGAAATCCTGCACAGTCCGAGGCACAGGGTGTTTGTACAGGCTGGTCTAACTGAAGGCTTATCAGAGGCTCTTAAAGCAGTCAGCAGGGCCTTTCCGGGGATCTTTTCTGCACCTTCCATCCCAGTGAGTGGGGCTAAGCACACTTGCAAAGCTTCTGACCAGGGCCATGTGAGAAGCGCGAGCGCGGCCGCCCTCGGTGCGCGCTGGGAGCGCCGGGTGCCGTGATTGTCCGCAGGAAAAACAGGGCATGAACAAAACCGGCAGCGACAAGGAACAGCCCTTGCTACAATCCTGCATCTAAATTCACCGTGGATTGGAGCTCTTGAGGCTCAGGTCGCTGGAGCTCAGTGAAAGAGGGGTTTCTGTGGTGTCTCCGCCTTAGGAAGCGCGGCCGTTCCCCTCCTGCCGTTCCTCTCCATCAGAGCTTTCAATTAAACTGCGCTTTGAGCCTTTCCAGGAGGCACAAACAAGGTCCCAGATTCTTCAGGAATTAATGTAAACAGGGCTGATTTTCAAACTGCATCGTGGCAAATTAGCTCTCACCCAGCAGCTCTCTGGAGCGGCTCTCCAGTGTGAGCAGAGCTGTCCCTTACTGGCCAAACACGGTCTGATTGGGATTTAATTGAACAGCTTGATTGGACTTCACTGAAGTGCCCCAGGGTGCTGAATATTTCCAGGTGCTGAACGTTGTTGACTCCTCTTAGTGTCAACAAACAATTTCCATTTGAAATGTACCTTTTAGTAGCAAATCAAATGATTTGCTATCAAAAGAGTAGCTCTAATAGATAACTTAAGTTTTTGCATGAACTGCTCACAATAAGTCTCGCTGTTTTGGTTTTTTTTTTTTAACCCAGGAGAGTGTCTGTGTGCATCCACTTTTTCTTCTGCTCGTTCCCACTTCCAGACTCTAACATTTGGTGTTTTCATGCCTGTTTTGCTGTTAAAATCATAAAACAATGTTGCTGGAGGGAATGTGGATGTCATCTGCTCCATCTTCCTGCTCCAAGCAGGACAGGTTGCTCAGACACTTTTCCATTTTGAGCATCTTCAAGGACTCCACAAACTCTATGGACAGCCCACTGCAGGATTTCACCATCCACTGTAGAAAATAAAAAACGAAAAGTAAAAATATTAGTCAGTCCAGCAGCAGTAATTAGCCAGCTTTTGAGAGGATTCAGAGATTGGGGTTTTTCAGCCTGGAGGAGAGAAGCTTCAGAGTCAATTAAAGCAGCTTTCCCAGTACTTTAAGGGAGGTGACAAGAAACATGGAGAGAGACTATTTACAAGGGCATGGAGTGACAGGACAAGGGGGAATTGCAGGGTTAGATGGGACATTGGGAAGAAATTCTTCCTGTGAAGGTGGAGAGGGGCTGGGATGGAATTCCCAGAGCAGCTGTGGCCACCCCTGGATCCCTGGCAGTGCCCAAGGCCAGGCTGGATGGAGCTTGGAGCAGCCTGGGACAGTGGGAGGTGTCCCTGCCCATGGCAAGGGTGGCACTGGATGGGCTTCAAAGATCCCAACTCATTCCACAGTACTCACAATAATGTTCTCATGGTCTCATCTTCAGGGTAAAGTGGAGTAAATTAACATCAGAGTTACCACATGGAGCAATTGCCTCTGGTAGATCCTTCGAGTTGTCTTGCAAAAGCTTCATTTTGGGGTGCTTTGGATCACTTTGTCTTGCAGCAGGACAACCTGCTGCCATACCTTTTAGCTGCTGTTTGCATTGAAGGAAACTTGTGGGTGTAAATATTTCTGTGTCACGTGGCCAACCACGGGAAGCTCCAAAACTCTGTATTATCTGCTTAAATAACTTCCTATCAGGAGATATTGGAGCTCAAGTAAGATATAATTAGATAGTGGTAATGAAAAACTGTTAGATTATCGTGTGTGATACGGAATGAACAATTTTCAAAGTAACTTAGGCTTTTAGGAAGCTCAACTTCAATTTAAGACCTAATTATTTCCACAGTTATGAAAATTTTGCCCTTACACATTTTCCTGAAAACCAAAGCAATAAGTTTCTTTCTTCTTGGCACCATTTTTTTTTTTAATATGTTTTATTCTTAAAAAGATTAAACGGTCTAGCTGCATTAATTAAGGTTTTCTGAGGTTTTTATTTGGGTTATGCAACAACCAGGAATTCCACAGCCCCTCTGAGTATGAGCATCTCCTCAGCTGCTGTCTCAGGATGAAATGCTCTAAATAAAAAGCCACATTAGACTAAAAACTTCTGAAAGCTCATGGATATTGCTCTAACTGTAAATTACTCCTCTATTTGAGATTTTTTGGGCTGTGTCCTTATCCTGTAGAAGACTTTTAGGCCCTTTTGAAAATGTCAGCTTAGGGGGTGCTTGGTAAATTGAGAAAGAAATCGTTTTCTGAATCATCTTTTTTTTTTTTTCCCCTGGAAGAGATAAAATAACAAAATTGGATTCCTTTACTGATCCTTGTCTTCAGGTGGATCTTGTTCTGTGCATGGATCAATAAAAATGTCTTTAACAATGAGAGGATAAAGCTACAAGGGGCAGAAAAATGAGTCCATTCATCAAGGGCAACATGAAAGGAGGGCTGTTGTAAAGATGTTACAAATATTAATGTGTTGTGTTGCACTCCCAGGGCACTCAAGTCCCATTAGTGATAAATATTTCCAGTTTTAAATATCTCCAATTTTAGTAGCTGCAAAAGCTATTTTTATATCATAAAATTAATGTATGCTCAGAATTTTTCTCCATGTCCTTGTCTCCCAAGAAGTATTTTTATATCCTGCTCCATCCATCCTTTCTGAGTACAGAACAGTTTAATTTGCAACCTGAAGTGTTAAGTTTTAATTTTTTCCCTTTGCTCAGTCTCCTACTTAGTCATACATAAATCAGAGGAAAATGAAAGAACTGGTAAAAATGGCTGTATCCTTCTCGAGCTGTAATTTGGCCCCATGAATTATTAATTACCAGACCAGGATAGCAACAGCTTTTTCAGAAGTTGGTTTAAATGTACAAGGCTCACCTTATCAGCCAAGATCTAAGCAGTGGCAGTAATGCAATTCTTACCATTTAGCACTTTGTGGTACGTTGAGAAGGAATTGGATATTAGACCATTTAAACTCTCTGAAATACAACACAAAGCAAGGAAGTGGGTTGGGGTTTTTTTCTCTTTTTTCTTTTTTTCTTTTTTTTTTTTTTTTTTTTTTTTGCCTCTGCAATAATTTCAAAGCAATGAATACACGTGGATTTCTCAGGGGCTTGGTGATGTTGAAGCTGCATCACTGTGAGAGAGACCAGCAGCTCAAAGAGCTTGAAAGGGAAAGGTTTTAGCTGCTCGTGGTAGAAGAACAGAAGGAATCTGTGGTGGCTTGAAATTGAGCTCGAATGGATGCAAGGTAGCATTTGCCAAATACCAAGGAAGCTGCTATTGTAAGTAACATTTTATTTGCTAAATAACAGAGCTCTCCTGGTGGATACTTCAGCACAGCTTAAACCAGGTGTTAATTTATTTGAAGCTGTATTAGAAGACCCTCAGCTTGTCCCCTAATTTAACTGGCCAAAAAAAGGGTATTTTTGTCTCAGCTTAAATGATTTCACGTTTGATGTAGTCCTAAAGGTTCTTTTCACAACTTTGCCCTTCTCTGATTTAATCTGCCTTTGGCGGTTGCAGAGTCGAGGGCGGCAGCTGATTTAATTGAATCCCATCTTGCAAAATTTAAGGGTGTGTAATGGAAAGTTGAAATATTTCAGGACTTTGCTAATTCTGAAATTTCATTGGAACATTTTTAGTAGTTCAGCAACGCTGTTCTGCCTCTGTAAAGATAAGTTATTAAAATAAGGAGTGTCTCTTGCGATATATCATCATCTATTTTTAAAACTATTTTTGAACTTACAAACAAATGAGAAGAGGGTGTGAAGGAAGTGATTAGATCTCATTTTGTATGGAAGTTTTTAGGAACCATTACAGTGCAAAATTTATGGAAAGCAATATTTCAGGGCGAAATCCTAACGACATTCTAATGTGAGCTTTACCTGAGATTGTTTCCCAGAACCGAGATAATCTCGCCGCTGTCACGGGGCTCTGATTTACAGAAGTCATTTTGCTCCCATCTGTTGATGTGCCAGACAAGGCAGGGTTAGGAACGAGCAGTTCAGCAACTCTGCTTGCAGGAACGTAATTAGTCTAAAAAAAGTCAGATGAAGTGTGGCAATTCCTACCCTGGTTCTTTTTTTAGTGCCAAAGGCAAGGAATTTGGTTGGTGATGCTGCAAAATAAAGTTGGAAACCTTTCCTTAAATTTCTTATTCCTTTTTGTTGTCGTTTAACCTTAATATGCATGCAAATCACCAATTTCCAGTGGGAAATGGTTAATTATCTTATCTCTGTGTGTTTGTATGAAGCCATAAATGCACTCGTGTGACACATTTAACAACTTGGGCTGGGGAAGCGCTTGTGAGGCCAGGGCTGGTGTGGGGAGCTGTCACAGCTTTCCTATCTCTAGTCCCTATTATTTGGGATAGTTAGTGAATTTTTAGAGTGATTTTTGAAAAAAGAACTTGTGGGAAGCTCTGGACTGGGGGCTGTGGTGGGAATTGTGGTGTCACCTCAGTGCCAGGTGTAAAACATGAGGGAGCAGAGCAGGAGGAGAGGCCACCCAGTCTGTTTCATCTGGAATGGGAAATAGGCTTTTCTTCCTTACTAACTGCATAATCACACTCTGCTGATACTTAACATTTGAAAATAATCATGGCTCTTCCTTCATCTCTGCCTGCTGGACAGAGGGAGTGCATTAATTCCCCAGCCCTCCCCAGGAGCCACGCTCGCACTCAGCACATCACCCAAGCTAATGCCACAAAGGCCATTAAAAATTGTATTTCTGATAAAATTAAGCTCTTTTCCTTATTCCTGTTTTGGCTATGCTGTGCTAAATGGGGTTGAGAGCACAGAGAGATGGAGAGGGGCAGCTGAGGGGCTGCTCCTCCATGGGTTTGGAGCAGTGAGGCTTGGCAAGAGCTGGCCCTGGCAGCATCTCGGACAGCCACTGTAGCCTGGGCATCACCAGAGCTGGAGTCTCAAAAACCTGGAAAATCCCCTTGAGGGCAAGGAGGATAGGGAGGAGGTTAAAGATATATTTCTTTATTGGGAAGCTGTAAAAAACTGACAAAAACTGTGGCAAAACTGCCCCAAAATGTGCCAAAATGCAATGGAAAACTGCTCCAAGGGGATCAGAGGGAACACCTTGTGCCAACGCTCCGTGTGTCGCTGAGCCTTCAGCAGAGCGAGACCTGCCAATAAATAACACTAAACTTTATGGCCTCTTAAAAGGATGAAAACAAATTTGGGTGGCTTTTTCTCATCAGTGCCTTTAGGGGTGCAATTTTCTCTCCTTGAAGAGCTGTGAATTTGAGGGATGTCACACACTCCTCGCATCCCGTGGGAGCTGCCTGGCTGTGGAGGAGAGGAGAGGGGACTGGTGAGGGCTGGGCTTGGAGGTGCTGCTGCTCCAAGGCTTTTCTGGGATGGGCTGGACAGATTCAGCAAGGGGAAGCAGCATCAGGTTGTGCCAGGTGAGGTTCAGGTTGGATGTTAGGAAAAATTTCATCATGGAAAGAGTGGTCAAGCATTGGAATGGGCTGCCCAGGGAAGTGGCGGCATCACTTTCCCTGGAAAATGAGTGGATGTGGCGCTTCCCAATGTGGTTAGTGGGCATGGGGGCTTCAAAGGATGCACTTCATGGTCTTGGAGGTCTTTTCCAACCTTATTGGGTTGGATTCTTCACATGGAGCTCAGCAGTGATGGAGCAAAGCCTTGTTGGATCAGCACAGTTTGGGTAAAAGGTGGTGGCTTTTCATGGTGTGTCTGAGCTTTACCACAGCCAGCGTTTGGCTGAGTAATGGTTTTGAAGCTTTCCTGTAAAATCTGGCATCTGAGGGGCTTTATAATTGAATCTGGGAGCTGGGGGTAGGGAAGGGAAGCAAGGAGGGAGGAGTGGGTGCTTGGGGGGTCACCACGTACACCTCCAAGTGAAAACATTACAAATAAATGTGCTTAGATGGATGTTAAATCCCACCAGTCAAACATAATGGGCAAGTCTTGCTGTAGTCTCAGGTTTACACAGTCTTATTCTGTATTTGGAGCAAGAAGTTCATATTTTAAGCGGCACAAAACATGACAAAACACTTATTGCTGGGAGTGGAAGTGCAACAGGAAATATATGGCCATTATCCAGCTGCAAGTTTCTCCATTTAAATGCAAACAAAACAGGAAAATGAAATGCAATTTTTAGTTTAATCAAGTTTCATGAGTCTTCTGGGAAGCCCAGAAGGATCTGAAAGGAGCCGCTGGGACCTGTTGGCTTTAAATATGAATTTTGAAGGCTGCTCAGTAATACGGGGGTTATGCTGGGCTTGGTTTAAAAATTAAGCTTTGCAAGTGACAGCTGAGCCTAACTGGGGGCAAAGCCAGTCAAATTAACTTTCATTTCAAAGGGGGATTAAGCCATTATTTTGCTAAAAATGTGTCTGATGTAACAGCTCTGTTCTACAAACAGCGAGTTAAAATAACAAATTTAGCCACTGTAATTGCACTTGTTCTCTTTATTTCAGTACAGGAGGGATGATAAAAAATACACACCTGGCTCCACCAGGCAGTACTGGAGACATCCCCCACAGGAGACCTTGCAAAAAGTTAAACTCCATGAAAATGCCTCTAGTTATTCTGTCCTTTAAAAATAATAAGGGTGGCAGGGATTAATGATTATTTAAGTATTTAATATCACCCCATCAACACCTGGCAGAGCTGTTGCAGCTTAAGGAAAATCCAAAATGTGTTTTAATAATAAAAAAATCAGTGTAAGAACTGAGGGGTGCCAAAGGCTGAGTGAACTGGAATTTTTTTTTTTTCCCCAGTCACTGGGGCGTTTCTGCATCGATGTCCTCAGCGTTACGTTTCTCTGGAGACCAATTACAGAGGTTCACAAGGTTGTTTTTATTTTCCTTGCTCTTGATGTCTTTTTAATGAGGCCTCCTAGTAAACAGCAAGCATTATGCTTTCCTGTTGTATTCCTGTCTGCCGCCTTGAAACATTTATTACTAATACATGTGGGAAATGATGTATAAATTAAATATTAGGAAAATGTACTTTCAAAAAACAGAAGTACTTGGCGGGGGAGGATATCTTGTAATTGTCGTTGGAGGGACTGGGAGAGGAAGTCGTGCCAATATTTTGCTAATGGAAGCGGAGTGAAAGGGAACTGTTAAAGCATCCTTGTGGTTTCGTGTAATAAATAGAGCTAATAGGTGCATGGAGTTCTCAGTGCTCGTCTCTGGGCTTGTGGGTTGGTGCGAGAGAATCTGAAGGATGGAAAAAAACAAAAAGAAGATTGTTCTCCTGCTCTGCTCCAGCCCTGCCAGATCCTGGTGCCCACAGCATCCCCTCAGATTCCTGCCAGCACCAGCTCCCTCCCTGCACCTCCTTCTGCTGCTTCACCTCTTCAGCCTCTGGATTGTCCAGATTCAAGTGATGCTCACAAAATATTCTCTAATCACCAAGGCGAGCTAATCAAGCTTAATAACGAAATAATTGCGAGTGACAGAGCCCAGTGTGGAGTCTCCACCACGCTGAAGGCTCTGTTGGGACACTGCCTGCTGCAATGTTGCTGCCTCAGAAACACCCAAGTCAAGTACAAATTCCATAATTACTTAAAGATGTTTTATCTCTGAATTTTAGCTGTTTGCTGCTGCTTAGTTCCTACATTGGCAAATGCTGCTTGCTTTAAGTCCTGACTTGCTGGGAGACAATGCTGTTTGCACCGGGGTTTGGAGAACCTGTCCTGCTCTTTGATGCTCTGGTGCCAGATTGGCAGCGAGGTTTGTGGTGAGCAAATGTAAATCTGGGTTTGATTTTGGGTTTTTGGGTGTTTGATTGGGTTTTTTTTGAAGGGGTGGGGTGTATTGTTTTTTTTGGCAGAACTCTTGGCATTTTCTCTTCTCCAGGTGGGCTGCTGTGGGTGATGTCTGATGATACCGAGGGGCTTCATCTCACCTGTTCTCCTTTCATTGTCCTCCTGGCACATCTTCCACACCTCTGGTAGCTTTTGTGGGGGGAAAAGATGAGTACATTGATAAAGCTCACCTGTATCTGTGGGCGTGTGGATATGTGCATCAGTCCGAAATTTGTTCTAGTAACTGGTGCATTTCTGGCACGTTTGTGTTTGGGGCATGTCTCTCACAATTTCTCTTTGTTTGCCTCTCTTGGGGTGGAAATCTTGGAGAGATTGGCCTCTCCTTGCTCTGGTGGCTCAGGGCAGTGTTGGAAGGGGAGCATAGGGAGGCAGTTGTTCAGGGAGAGTCACTCTGATCCTATGTTTGGAGCCCTCTGGCTCTGGAAGTTGGTTGTGGGTACTCCAAGGACAGGGGTGCAGAAAGTGCTTACCCAGCGTGTTTCTGAATGCCTCTTAAGCAGATCTTTGCTGCATTTCTTGAATTTGCATCAGTGATTGCAACCCCTTCTGTGTGCTGCAAGTGCAGCTCCCTCCTCCTGTTCCACCCTTGGAGCGTCTGCTGAATCCTCGTGTGGGTGTGACCTGGCACTCGCTCCCCGAGCCCTGGCACATCCCTTGGAGGCACACAGGGAACTCAGCTGTGGGTTTGCCGTCTCTCAGCTACATTATCCCTCCAAAAAGCCCTTCCAGAGGTGTTGGAGGAGAGGCTCACTTGTCCTTTCCTGTGGCACTGAAAGGTGTTTACTTCCCCGGGATGTCAGGCTGGTGGCACTTCTTCTCTAAAAGCCGCCTGTTCCCAGAATATGAAATAGAACTTTGATCACTTTCATCTTTTATCTTTTAAGTAGCTGATTTCATTCTCACATGAAAGCAGTCGGCTTGGAGAGCTAATCAAGCTGCATAATGATGAAAAGGTCAAAATGAAACGGGGAGCTACCATGATTCACAGCAAGGGCTGGGTTCAGCTGGCAGAGCACAGCAGACCATTGTCAGAGCACAAACTCATCTTTATTTTTCAAAAAGGAACTTGGTTCCTGCTTTTCCCTGTCCTTTTCCCTGTGCAGCCGTGTTCTCACCCATGTTGGCTGGAGAAAAATAACAAGAGTGAGTAGCTGACATCTCTTGTGAGGAAAAATTACCCTGAGAACAGAGCGGTCCCCAATTATATTGAAGTAATAATGTGCTCCAGAGCAGTTTTCCATTCTCTAGGCAAGGCTGGCAACAGCCTGGCCAGAATGCAGACTGTCTTCAGATTTGATCCTGTGAGGAGAGGATGGCGTCACATCCATCCGAGCTCACCGCATCAGGCAGTGAAAATAGAAAATGATATTAAATTAATCCTTGCTGGATGGTTTATCCTCTTCAGAGTGACCCTCTTGAGCCAAATTTGGAAGAACTTCTGTTGTGTCTCCTCTCATCTCTGATGAGGATGATGATGGATGTGGTGCCCCTGTTGCAGCAGAGGGGTGGAACTTGATGGTCCTTAAGGTCCCTTCCAACCCAAACCATTCTGTGGTTGTACAGACTCGTATCCAAGGTGCTGAGCTGGTGCTGGGTGAGGTTAAGGCAAGGATTGGGCCAGTGAATCTCTAAAAATACCCCTATAAAAACTTGAGCGTGTGTAATGAGAAGCACCTTGGCTGAGCTGGGATCTTCCCGAACTTTTCTGGGATGTGAGGCTGGTATCTCATCCACAGTCAGGGACTCACAGGGACTCGTGGTGGCATTTATTTGACAAGACATTTATCTTTTGCTGCTGCTGTGTGGGATTTATTTTTCGTGTAACTAATCAAATGAATGTAGAATGAACCTTTTCAGGAGCAGAAGTAGCTTGATTTATTAAGTGGAATTGTAATCCAACATGAAGCATTTGATTACTCCTCGCACGCACTAATCCTTTTTTTATGAGATCAATTTGCCCCAAATATCTGTACATGGTATTTTTTTGGCAGCCTTTTTCCTTAAGACCTCAAAATGGTATAAATTATGAGCTCCAGCTGCTTCTCATTGTGTGCTTTCATTTCTGACACACAAGGTACTGGATTTTAAGCTTCTCAGATTTTCCCCCAGTAAGTATTATTTAATAGCTATTGCTGCATGAACATTGATTTTAATTTTACCAGAATAAGTGCATTAAAATGTTTACAAGTTGTTATTTATTACCAGCTGCTTCACGAACATTGGAGCTGGTGCTTTTATTTATTTCTGGGTATGGCATAATTAACTCCGTGTGCTTATCTGGAGACTCTCTTGTCAGTTATTCATAGCCTGACTACTTTGTCTGCAATCTTCAAACCATTTACTGTGTGATGTGAAATACTTCAGTGTGTTCTTGCATTAAGATTTAGAATAATGCCTGTTGGTATTTATAGCAGCTGCTGCCCCACCTTTTATCCTCAGCTTAGGGAAGATTGGCTTTTATTCACCTTGGAGAATCAGTTTTAACTCACCCCCCTGCCATGGTGGTCTTGTAAATACAACAAAAAGTTGCATCTCATGAATTATGTATATATTGAAATGAGTTAAGAATGGATTTACCCCTATTTGTGGGTGTGGGTATCTGCTTGGTGTGAGTGAGAACATGCTCCCTCTGCCTGCTGAGGTTATGAAAATCCCTTCATATTCAGCTCAAAATTAAATAAAAATCATTAGAAGTCAGCAAAAGACTTGTTTCAACTTGTTCCTTACATGTGATTACAGTTTATAGTTGAGCATGTGGCAATTACGCAGTTCAATCAGTTTCTGCACGGATATCAACCACTTAAGATGTTTTGGAGTTTATCAAAAACATTGTGCATCCATCTTAAAGGATTTTCAACAGGGGAAAAAAAGAAATACCAAATTCCCAGCTGATTACTTTTTCTTATTTCTTTGTTGTTGCCAGTATTTGTCATATATCAAAAAACTGAAGACATGAAATGAAACCCAAGGAAGTCAGTTTCATTTCCTTTAAAGGCCAGGACTGAACATAATCCTGTTCAGTGTCTGTCCATGGCAGGATCCATCCTCTCCCTCCAAGCCAGGCTCTTCCCTTTTACTGGGAGCGAGCCCAAGAGTGCAGCACAAGGATGGAGAGACATTTGTCTGTCTCACGCATTCCCAAGTATCCCCAAGGAGTTTCCTTCCTGAGATTCAAGCCCAGAGGGGTTTGAGCAGCCTGACATGAGCCCAAACAGAGCCCACAGGGTTTGTCCATCACCAGCAATCACTGTCTGCAGCTGCTGATCAAAGTAATGAGGTGGGAGACCACCGAGGGCATCCCAGTGCCAAGCTCAGCTGGGAGGGAAGGCAAGGCCTTCAAGACCTGCCCTAAGAGAAACTTGATTAATAAAATGGACAGTCAGACTTCAGAAAGGCTTTTCCCTTCAGCTGTTGCAGGGAGGAGGAGATGTTTCCCCCTGCTGTCTCCACAACACCCCCATGGCAAAACCCACCTGCTAAGTTACAGTTGCTTTCCCTTTGCTCGAGGGAAAATCCTCTTCCCAAATCCCAAACATTGGTCATTTTCTGCATGTTTGTTTGGATTTTTGCAATTAGGAGCTGTATTGGGATGTCACAGCAGTTTGAGTTGGTTTTTCATGTAGGAGTAGTGAGGGGAAACTTGTTGGTGCATGTTTTGATCTGCTTTGCTTCCTCCCTAAAATGAAACTTGGCAGTGTGATAGCTGGAGCTGATGGGAAAGAAATTCCTTCTAGTTCTTCTAATCCGCTGTGCAGACTGGGAAATTCCTACCAGGGTTTCCTCATGCTTTTGATCTCATCAAAGAGAAAAATGCTCCCTGAGAAAACTTGTCACCCCAAAATCTACCTCAGTGGTAAATTTTATAAAAATACATTAAAACTTGAAAGTATTTTTTAGAGGAATTCAGGGGCAGGGATCATTCAGGGAAGGAGGTTGTGGGATAGCCTGAAATGCCTTTGGAGAAGCCCTCCAGAAGGATTTTTCTCTCTGAGACCAATCCTAATGCTTGCATTGATCCTTCTCTCATGGAGAAGGGTGCCACAGCCACACATCTGTAATAATTCAGGAAATCATATCCTAGAAAGTGTATCCAGTCCTGAATGCTATGTTTTTCGGGATTTGATGGGATTTTAGCAGGGGGTGAGCAGAACCTGGGTTTTCTCTCCTGTTCTAGAACTGGTGGCTGGGGGAGAGCTTGGACTGGCTGGTCCAGGTGGGCTTCCCGTGGGATGCTCTCCCACCAAAGCAGTGCCTGTGTCTTCATATTCTTACTGAAGGAAAGACATAAATGTGCTTTTATATAATATTTCTGTCGGATTTGTATGCTTCCAGCTCACACAAGCATTTCCACTCAGAAGAATTTCCTGCCTGGCATTTCTTCCATAAGTCTGTTTCAACGCTGCCTTACTCAGAAGGTTATTCTGGTAATTTTTTTTTTTTTTTTTTTTTTTTTTTGCTGCAAATAAACTATTTCTGAAAAACAGCTCCTTCCTAAGGGCAGCCAAGTGTCAAACCCCGAGTTATGGATGGTGTCAGCTGCGTGTGGAAACACACGCTCCATTTATTCATTCCAGCTGTGGGAGCTTCGCTGTGCAAACACCGAGTGCCACTCGTGTACCTGTCACTGCAGAGCTTTTGATGAACATTGATCATCTTCACCCAGACGTTGATTTGAATCAAGTGGATGGGAAGGCATTTTTAAAAGCACAGTGGGAAGTTTTTTTCGTGTTGTAGAGTGTTTAGGATGAACCTGAAAAAACATCAGCCAGTAAATGCCAGCTTTGAAAAGTTATTTCTGGATGAGAGAAGGATCTGCACATTCAATTTGGTCATCTTGGAAGGTTCATTTATAATTCAAAGTAATTTTTCAGCACACTGTATATATTTACTTTTACAGAGAGAATTATTAAGGTTGGAAAAGACCTCCAAGATCGAGTCCAAGACTTTTAATTAGTTTTAAAAACCCTGTAGTTTAAAATTGTCTTTAAATATTCCCTTGTACTCCCTTTGGGAAAACAACTCTGGTTATTTATGCAGAGCCCGGTTACATAATTTGGGGAAATAACCTTTATCTCTTTGCTTGACTGCACAGTCTGGCCCACCAGACTCCTTCTGCTGTTGTAGGTGCTGGAAAATGTGAAATGTGGGAGTGTTGGGCTGCCAAATTCATCCCAAGATGAGTGGATCTGGAGAGCTGTGCCCTGGAGCACTCAGAGCAGACAGATGGCACCCACTTAATGCCCAGCACGGTTCAACCCCCCCAAGAGCTGCTCCCTCCTTTGTAGGGCACAGTTGGCTCCGGGTGTCCCACGGGAAGGACAAAGTGACCCCAGAATGTGATGATGGAGACACAGCAGAGCTTTTGGGAAACCCACAGTCAACAAAGGGGTTTTGGGAATCCCAGGGAGAAGAAATCTGTTGTGTGGTTCAGAACTGCCACGTTCGTTTGAAGTCTCGTTTCATTAAATGTCCATTTCTGCGTGGGCTGTTTGGGTGAAAGTACCTAAAATAGAGGTGGTTGCAGTGGTTGCTTAAAAACCTTATTTTATTGCAGCTGTAGAGGAGAAAGCCCCATAAGTAAAATCTTTCTAACCAAATTCAGTGCAAGTTTCCTAATTGAAAGAGACTACTCATTGCAGAAGGAGGAAAATATTGAATATTTTTATTGTAGTAAAAACTTCACAGCGTTTGGCTCAAAACAAGGACTCGAGTGAAGGCTGCAAGTTAATAAATTGATCTGCAGGCTTGGCATTTGTGGTGAGCAGGGTAAAAAGAAAGAAATCCATAGGTCATTTGTGCAAGAATAAAGCTAATATTAGCCTAGGAGTCACTCTTAAATGTTGTTTACATAATGGTCTTGTAAGGTGCTGAGCTTTACAATTTAATTGTGCATTTGAAGGTAGAAACCTTCCAAAATAGGTGATTTCATTCCTTTAGGGACTAAGAATGCAATGTAAGACTGTAAGCTTTGGGTTTTTTCCCCTCATTTTCCTTTTCAAATTATTTTAACAATAACCCTTTGACTCTGGAATGTGTGGAAGACAGGGGATATCAAAGTAGAGCAATCAGGTGATAATTCTACTTAAGCAGCTTCTGACTTGCAGCATCTGGTGTATTTTCAGTCTGATAGGACCAGAATGATCATTACTAGTAATTTGATAAGTGTTGTCATTTTCCTTTGAAGAACTTATTTTCATCTTTTTCTCTTTTTTTTTTTTTGTGAGCACACCTGCTCACAAATCATTTATGCAGTGAAAATCCTTGCCAATTTTTAAGTGAGAATAAATATTTCTGAGATCCTTGTGGTTACAAAACTTGATGCTTTGCCCACAGATATTCTCCTCTTTTCACTGTTGTGCAGTGGTGTCAGTTTGAAATGTGATAGCCGGATCCTTGGGATTTTTCCAAGGAATCCTTAAAAAAAGTTCATCAAATCGAAGTTCAGCTCTTCCTTAGTTTGGAGCTGTGGTTGTGTGGTTTTTTTGGGCTTCCATTGCTGATGGAAAAAGGAGGATAAAGCTGCCCAGGTGCTGGGCATGCCAGAGATCACTGCAGTGGGGATCTTCCCAGGGGGGCTGGAGACACCTTCTCATGGAACGTTGTGGGAATGTGTGGAAATCGTGTCCTGCTCCAAAGCCTTTGATTTCCACCTGGGGACTTGTCACAGCTGTTTCTTTCCCTCATTTCCCTTTGGTTCATAATAACTCCTGAATGCCTTCACCATCCCCTCACACCTGCCCTGAAAGTCTCTTCCAGCAGTGATTACTATCCACACCCAATTCCTGATGACGATCAACCAAATTTACAGCTTTTCATAACTTATTTCTGTGCTCATCTGGTTTGCTGCCCTGAGAACGAGCTGCCCTTCCCTTTTGGGGGCAGATTTATTAAAGGATCGTTTTGAGGATCCACAGAGAACCAATGTTGTAAAGGAGAATTTTATCCCTGGCATGTTCAGCATTAAGAGATGCACTTGGAGCTGTTTGTGTGAATGAAGCCACCGAGGAGGGGCAGGATGTGAAATGATCTCTGAGAAGGGAATGGTTGGTCAGTGAGGCAGAGAGCTGCAGGTTATCAGTCCCTGGGTTGGTCCCACAGTGGCACAAGTGAGGACTGGTGACATCAGGCTTGTGTTGGGCTGTGTGTGGAGAAAAACCCTTGATGGAGGCAGAGGTGTTTGCTCAAAGCATCCCCCACGGCAGGCAGAGAACGGTGCTTGCTCAGGAATGTCAATTTTCTTACTGTTCTTTTCTTTAGGTTTTTTTTATATTCCTTATTCTCTTCACTCCTCTCCCCCTGGACCATGAGATTTGTTAATGCCTTGGGTTTCTGTGTCTTTGGAAACAAGAAGCTGTGCCCACAACTTCCCTGTGTTTCCCAAACATACAAATCATAACCACTCCCTCAGCAGTCCCGTCAGCCTCTCTCATCGTGGCATCTCCAAATCAAAATGATCTTTCAGAACTGTTATTTAACAGTGAATTTTCAAGGCACTGCTTGAAGCAGTGCAAGGATCTCCCCGAGTGGGCAGCCAGGAGAGGCGGAGATGGGTGGGTTTTGTCTTCTGCATTGGTGGAGCTGATAAAGGGTTTTGTCATCTCTCAAGACCCCCGGGGCTCAGGCTGACAGGCCTGGGTTGTTTTGTATTCTGCTCCTCTGCACTCGTGTGTTCCTCCCCTGGTTACATTCAGTGAGAGAGGAGAATATTAAACATCAACAAATGAGCTGGGTCACATGTGTGGTGTTCAACACACGGAGATTTTTAGAGAAAGCCTTGTTATTATATAAAATAAAAGTAAATACTCTGTCCAGCTCTCCAGATTTTCCCATAAGGTTGGAAGGGAGGCAGAGATCAATCATTGATAGAGATGGCCTGTGGCAGTGGCTAGATGAGACTGTCAGAGCAACTGAGAAGCAATAAAACACACAAAACTGGTAAAATATTGTGATTCTTACAGGTTTCTGCTTAAAAGTCTTTGATTTCTGTGCTCTGAGGCCCCCAGCTCTTCTGTAGCCTGAAGATGTCTCAGACCCTGAGTGCATTGTTTAATGCCTTGCAGTCCTTTGCAGAAAACTGGTTGGGAAATGAGCCTGTGAAGAAGGAGAACCTTCCCTTTCTTTTTCCTGGACTTTCTGTGCCTGTTGCCAAAGGGGAAAAGGCTTTTAGGAAGATCTTCTAGCAGCAGGTAAATGAAATTATCAATTAAGATGCAATAAAACACACTCACATATTTAAGATTTGATTCCTGAGGATGGAAATCACGTTTTCTTTCCAAAATTCTGCTCAGCTGTTGTGGCTGGGGGTTGCAGAGTGCAGCTGTGCTCACCTGGCCTGAGCAGCACCACAGCCAGAGCCTTAAAAAAAGAGAAACTCCCATGTTTTCTGTGTCTTGCTGGGAATTTCAGGAGTCTCAGGGAGAGCTGGGGAGCAAATTGTGAAAATGATACGTCCGTGTGTAAGATATTCCATGTTCCATTTCCTACCTGGCTAACAGAGGGCTGAGAGAGTCGTGACATGTAAATAAGATTCTGGGCGTCCTCCCAGCTATTCAGATGTTCAGGGCTGCATCCCTGAAGTCCATAACAAAGGGTTTATTTTCTGTTTGATGTTCTCTCTAAAGCCTAAAGGAATTAAAAGCTAACCCTCCGTTAAGCTGAACGGGGTTAAGTCACAAGTGCAGGCACCACGTGAAATACAATTTTTATTTAAATGTTTCCTTCCGATGAGCAGCTGAAGCAATTTATTTGCCTAACTTACAAAACAGAGGGAATATAAATGACAAACTACCAGTACAGCACAGAGAAAATGTTATTTTGGAGACCTCTCCACTTCCTGGAGTTGATTTATGGGCTCCTTTCTGGCTACTGGGGTGGCCCATCCTAAAGAGAGGAGGAAATGGTGCAAGAAATGGTTTAATTTGTAACAGCAGCCTGAGGTTTCTGTCGGCCTTAGTGATCCCCTGCTCCCAACCATCCGTCCTCCTCTCCCCTCCACTGAGTTTTTGAAGTAGGGAAGGAATTTGGAGAGACAAAATTCAGAGCTAAATGATGATTTTACAAACTCCCTGTGTGATGCTTAAGTGGTGCTTCTCGTACTTAAAAATGAAATGGTGCAGCGACGAGTTGGCTTCAAGAGAAACAATAAATCAAAGTAAATAAAAAATTAAACTTCCTTATGCCTGGCTGTCAAAAGTTTTGAATGAATAAAGCAGTTTTAACATTGTTAAATGAAGTTCATGGCATCTTTCCTGTGAACTGCTGCTTAAAAACAAACAGTTTTTCACTGACGGCATAAAAATTGTTTCCCTAACATGCCCAGAGGTGAAATGACTGCCTGGAGGAAATAAAGCTGGCAGATTTTTTCTCTCGAAGTGCAGAAAGTCTTGGGGCTGTAAAAGCTGTTGTGTGGTTTAACTAATTTCCTTTAAACTGACGGGAACAGCAAAGCAGAGGATGTATTTTCCCTGGTGAGCTGATATTTGGGGTTGTTTATGAGCTCCTGCAAATTGTCACTTCAGGAAAGCAAAACAGGAGGGGAGGATATGCAAGGGAGCAGAGATCGGCTGGGTGTGCAAACTGCATTTTATACGGGGCCTAAAAATAGTTGGAAGCCAGTGTGGGAAGTGGCATTTTTGCTGGGGCTGAACGAACCATCCCAGAACAAAAAATGCCATCCTTGAGCTCTTTTTCTTTCCTGCTCTTTGCTCCATCCCTGGAGCATTTTCCCTCCTCTCTGCAGCAGCACGAGGTGAGGTTCTCATGGTGAATAAGTGAGGGAGGGATTCTTATTTCCCCAGCAGCCAGCAGGGATTAGATATGGAAATCAGGGAGCAATGAGACAACAGACTCTCACAAAGTTTATCCTGGGTGATACCCAAATGTATCCCGAGAGTCGCCCTGTTCATCCTTTCTCTGTTTGAATGGAGAGGGTCTGATGGGGAACTTGTGTCCAGGAGTATGAGCCTGCTTTAAAATAAATGGGAATTATTAATTCTTGGAAGCAACATCTGCCTGGGTAACATCCCGCTCCCTGAGCTGGACTGGAGGAGGAAAAGCAGAGCATTCCCATCCATCTCACTTCCCAACCCGTGTTTGAAGTCTCTTATCACTTGAGGTGCAAGATCTGAGTATTTGGAGGTCATTAAGAGAGGTGACACGAGCACAGAAGCCACCTTGATCTTTTTCTTGAGCTGCTGGTGAATGGTCTTGGACAGGACAAAAAGGAATTTAAGGTCTGATGGGCTTTATAGGGACTTAACACGAGGATTGTGTATTCCCAAGGAATATTCCAGAGGTGAAGGCTGGAGCTCTGTGAACCAAACAGAATTTGGGAGTTTGTGTGCTGTGACACCACTGAAATAATCAGTGAGAAGAACTATCAGTGTTCTGCTCCGAGAAAGTTCTGGGAGAATGTTTAATCTCAATAATGACCCCTGAATAATTTATTCACCTAATTTACAAATATTTTCATGGAAAACCCTTGAGGTTTTAATCAGCACTCTGTAAACAATTTGTGTGTCTCAGTGATGAGAATTTTAATGGAAATCTGGGCGTTTTGGAATATTTTGTTCCCATTTAGGAGCTGTTTCCACTCTTTGGGCACCTGCACAGCTGGTGCTGTTACAGCTGTTGGGAAAGGAAAGTGGGGACCCCCCTGCCTGATCCCTTTTTCTTCATGGAGAGCTTGGAGTTGAATATTTCACCTCATGCAAAAATATTCCTTTTCTCCCTTTTATTTAAGTCACTGTTGAGATGCTGTGTATTTGTATATGGCATAATCAGGGGCATTTTGATGTTATTTGAGTCTTAAAATGCATTTCCAAATTTTGAAGGAACTTAAAACCTTTCCAGAAGGTTTTGGAAGCAATGCAGATGATCCTGCTTGGAGTTGTCTGTTCTGCTTTTCCAACAGTTTTCAGTGTTTCCAAAGAAATTGAAGCAAAGTTTCAGTGAAATCAGTGCCCAGTTTTCAAGGAACTGCTCCAGAATTATCTTTGCTATTTGTTCTGTCACTTCCAACACACCTTGGTAGGAGTTATATAAATGCACAGTAATATTTGCCAATGGAGGAAAACAAAATCAGTTTGTTGGCATTTGTGGAGAAAAATAATTGGATACAAATAAAATACTGTCCTTAGATAATTTTTCTGATTTTTTTCCTTTTCCCCTTCTACAGCACCCATTTTTTTCTCTTTCTGGTCTTCCATGCAAGAGAAGAATTGGATTTGAGATGAGTTGTGCCTGTGTTGTTCCATTCTAGATTTTCATTTAGGTACCTAATAAAATCCCTGTAGGTTGTTGCAGTTTCTTGCCCTTTTCTGTGCTAATAATAGGAGTTTGTATTGTGGAGAAAGGGAGAAAATAAACAATTAAGATAAATTAGTTAATTCCTGTCTCAATATTTTGTATTAAGAAAACCGTTCAGGGGAACAAATATACATATATTCGAAATTTTGAATACATATTAATAATAGTTACAGCAACAATAAAGAAAAAAATGGGAGTAAGGGAATTAAAGTGACCTTGAATGCAGGTACATTATTACTGTGTAGATATTGTTTGACTTTAATTTTTATTAATGTAGATAATGGCTTACATGGGCCTTATGGCTGCATTACCAGCGCTCTAAAATTTAATTAGATTTTTAGAGCAGCTGTTAATGTCTTCTCGAGGATTATATAATTCAGGGGCAGTGTCAGAAAACTTCAGCCATTTCATTAGACTCAGAAGAAACGGAAATTAGGTATTTTGTCCACAAAACTACCCCAAATTCCTGAGTTCTTCTCATAATGAGCCACTGAGATAGCATTTATTTTATCCTTGCAATGCAGGGGATGGATAACACACTAAACCACGGAGAGGGAAATGCTGGCTGGGAAATATTTTCCAAAGCTTTTCAGGATTTGGAGGTTTGTTTCTTGCTTTGGTAGACCCAAGGTTCGGAGTCAGCGATAATAACTTGGAAGAAACCCATTTTTAAGGTGAACACAAGGCAGGAATAAATGTCCCCACCATGGTGGAATGTAAATGAAAGTGGTTTCTTTTAATTACAAAAGAATGAAGGAGCTGTGGTTTTATTGCCCTGTCCACCCAAAACATAAATAGAATAGAAATGCAGCAGGAGCTGTATTTTTGTAGTTAATTCCAAGAGAACTCTGTGAAGAAGCAGCTGTGGTGGTCCTGGAGAAAAGGTTTTAGAGCTGATCCAATTCCAGCAATGAAACAAATCCCAGTTAAGCAGTTGAGAGCTGATGTTTCAGGCTGCTGTAGCTCAGATGAGGCAGAGTCACTCAAGAGTGGTACCAGGGATGTCTGAGTGCACAAGAGGGTAACCAGGAGCAGCTGTCAATGGAAATTTGGCATTCTGGCAGTGTTTTCCAAGGTATTTGTGTAAAAGATGTGGGTTTTCAAATGGCTGATGTGTGGTTTTGTGGTTTGCATTTGCAGAGGACCAGGGCTCAAACTGGAGTGGGTTTGTGTCCTTGGCTGCCCTCACTGGCCCTGGGGGTGGGTCATCCTTCTCCCAACCACGTTCCCTCCTCTTGGAGATAGCAGGATGATAATCCAGGCATGGAAAAGGCACAGGAAATCATTTTAAGGTGTTTTGTTCTACGTTTGGTCCTCACCTGCATGTGCAGCTTCCGCAGTTGTCAGGAATTGTTTGCTGTCACCCAGAGCAGAGCTGGGTAACTTTGCTGCCTCCCTAATTCCATCAGGCTTGGAATTATCCATCAGTGAACTTCTCAAGTGCATGGATGGATTTGGGCCTGTAAATTGGCTTTGTGGATGTGAGAAACTCAGGGATGGCTGGTTGGTCTCCTGGCTCAGTCCAGGGTTACTTTCCTTTCAATCTCCTTTGGTTGGCTGAGAGCAGCTTCCAGAGCAGCTTTTGCTGGAAGTGTTTGGAGGTTGTAAAGCAGGGAATGATGCAGAATAACTTGAGCACATGTTTAGGGGAAAAGTGTGGCGGATAAAAAACTGGGATTACCTGAAGAGCAGGAAAGAGGTTCCTTATCCAGGGTGAGCTTCAGTTGCAAGGCAAACCCCTCTCTGTAAAAGGAGAGTTTTTGGAAGGTTTGCTGCTGTTGCTTATTAACATGCACCTGCTAATGAGGAGAATGAAGGAAGTGAATTTTCCTGGCTTAGTGAGCGTTGAACTTTGTTATTCAGTGTATCAGGGCAGTGATGGAGAGTGAGTGTTAATGGTGCAGGGTGGAGATGAGAATGGATCAAAGGATGAGATGTGTTGGGTAAAGAAACGATAATGATGAACGACAGTGACCTAATTTATGAAGCAATCCTCTGATATCAAGCGATTCACTAATTTGTAACTATGTGATGAGCTGGCCAAGAACAAAATCCTGTCAGAATCATCCAAAGGCATCAGGAACCGCTGCAGGTTTGCAGCAGCCTTGGTGCTGGGCAGCCACTCCCATCCCTGCCCTGTGCTCCACACGGGACTCCAGAGCTGGAAGCAAGGACCCAAATCCGGTTCTATTCCTTAATGCCCGAGTTAACCAGCAGGGAGGTGAGGGAAGGAGTTATCTCTGAACCCTGAAAGAGAAAGCTTCCAGGCATGTTTGTTGAAGGGCTTCCATATGGAAAGGTGCCTGTGGAGCTGGAATGGGGCTCGGAGGGAGCAGACCCCTGAGAGCCCCTGGGGCAGGCACTGGTGCTGCTCCTGAGACTGCTTCCTGTGCCACAGACTCCTAGAAATGAAAATAAGTAAGGAAAAGTGGCCATTTTAATCACTAGAAACTTTATTCTTGGTGAAATATGGCTCTTAAGGGACTCACAAAACCTGCAGTGCGTAACTTTGGGCAAATCTGGAATTGCTGTAGTCCTGTAAAGCAGCTGGAGGCGGAAGGCAGGTGGGTTCTGTAGATCCTGAGGGGTGGCAGTAGCATCACCAAGGTGAGCCGTGCTCCAGCAGGGACAGCAGCAAAGCTTCCTGAGGGATGGGATGGAACCAAGGACCAGCATTCCACCCAGGATCTGCAGCAGAACCTTCCCTGGGTGGGATCAAACCTCCCAGACCAGGAACAAGGCCTTGCCTTTCACCCTGCTGAGTTCTGGGGTGGGATGGTGGCTCAGGAGATGACAGGAGAAATGTTTATTAGCCGGGGAAAATCAGCAGCCAGCGACAGCCTTTGTTTGTTCAGCATTATTGACTTAAATCAAGGCCACGGCCACTTGGTTCATGAGGAGCTCTGACATCACTCCAGGCAAAGGCTGACTTTGACAAGGAATTTGTCCTTTAAAAAAGCTTCCATCGGCCCCCTGAAATACCCAGGGCATTGTGAGAGGTGGGAAACAGAAATGCTGAGTTGATTTCGAGGTGAATGCAGCAATGGGAGCTGCTCCTCCTCACTCAGGGATTGACAGATTCATCAACTAATTCTTCAAACCAGATCTCCAGTGCTTGGAAAACAGAGTTTCTTGGATACCTCTGGCTTTAGTTACTCATGGATTTTGTTTTCTGAGCCTGAGAAGGTTGGGTGTGAATGGATTAAGGGATTTCTGTTTCTGTCAGGGTGAACCCTGTCTATAAATGGACCCAACACCTCTGGAAAGTGTGCCTCGCCCCTGAGGGCCTTTCAGATGTAAACAAAAATCAGTTTCAAATCACAGAAATCTTTTCTGTAGCTAGTAGAATTTCCAAAAACATGGTTAATCTTAAAGAGCTTTTCTATTTGATGTTTAATAGAGCTGAGTTAATAATTCATAATTTAATGTATCTGATTAATTTTGCCTCTTTTTCTCGGAATGTCTTCAAAGCACATAACAATTATCTCAAATGTACTTATTCAAAATGACTCAGTGACCTCTCTTTCTAGATCACTTATTCCTGATTCAATTTTTCGTAGCAGTGAACAATTTCTATTGGTTATCATTCATTATTTCCCTGCTAATTGAGCAATCACAAATCCTGTTAAAAAAATAAATAAGTAACAACCCTCTGGCAGGAAGAAACACTAAAAATGGATTTAAAATTCCTTTCTGCCTTGGAAAAACCTTCCTCCAGCTGAGGAAGATCCAGTGTTCATTTAAGAAAAACAACTGATGAAATCCTGTTGTCCTGGGAATTTGCAGTGCTTTTTTTATCCAAGAGATGATCTAACTCTATAAATTATATAAAGATAATTAACCTGGGCCAGCAGCTGCACCACTCTTGATATCAAGAAGCAGATTTACATAATATATTGCTAAGAGCATGTGTTTATTTCAGTAAAGTTCAGGAATTACACTGGAATTACACCAGGGCTGAGCTGCCCAGCAATGCCTGTGTCTTGTTACTGGGAGATTTTCCCCTTTTATTTCAGCATGCTCTTTAATATTAAAATATATAAAAGCCCCTTAGTAGTTAAATAGAGGCCTGAATGTGATGGATTCATTAAAATTAAGGATTTTATTTGGCTGTTATCTTTCTTCCCCTCTCCCTGACAGTCTGTGGTGGTCATTTGAGGTGGCCATGCCAGCCCAGCAAAGCAGTTTGTTAATGAATTTTGCACAAATTATTTTCTCCATTACCACAGCCTCAATAAACACGAGCAATTATTTTATGTGGATCAGGAATAAAAGAGAGCAAAATAACTTACTGGACTTTATCTTGTGGAATTAAAAGTACTTTTCTTTTGGCCTTTTTTCATTAGGGGCCCTTCTAAATGACTGCAAATAAAGGAATGGGAAAAGCAGGAATTGCTGGATACAGCAATTTTAGGTTTAGGCTGTTGAATTACCCTAATTTGATTTCCAGATGTCACTGAATTTTGTTGTATTAGACCTATTGATACCTTTAGGTGGCTTTTTTTTTTTTTTTCTGGTTATTTGTAGTCACATTTTAATAACTTTTTCCTAAAAGAATCTTTTGTTTTTTTCAAGTGAAGCAGCTCAAAGGTATCAGCACCAAATCTGACAAATGGATACCCCATGGGTACAAAAATTACCTTGGCTTAATACCTCAGGCAAGTGAGATGCAATCTCAGCAAAAGAATCCAGGATTTCAGGATAATCAGCAGGATTATCATTTAAGGAAAAAGGGGGATTAACCTTTCCTTGTACCTTTATGGAGGTTCAAAACCCCACGTGAGGTAATTTTTTTCTGTGCATTTCAGGAATATTTTTATTTATAGAAATTAATAGAGTCAAGCTTTATTAGTTCATGTATCTTTAAGGGAAAATTTGGGTCTTAGAATCACAGAATGGTTTGGGTTGGAAGGGAACTCAAAGATCAGGGACACCTCCCACTGTCCCAGGCTGCTCCAAGCCCCAATGTCCAACCCAGCCTTGGGCACTGCCAGGGATCCAGGGGCAGCCCCAGCTGCTCTGGGAATTCCATCCCAGTCCTTCCCCACCCTCCCAGGGAAGGATTCCTTCCCAATATCCCATCTAACCCTGTCCTAGGAGTGATGAAACCTTTGGAAGAACAACCCAGGCTGTGCTTCCCTGCCTCGTTCAGGAGGTTTGGGCTTGGTGCCGTGTATTTGTTCCCATAAATCCCTAACATCCCTCATGCTCTGCTGGGATTTGTGTCAGAACGTGGAGTGAGGGACCCTGTGGACCTTGGGCATTGTCCCCATGGCCACCCTGTCCAGGATTTTGGGATGTCTTTGCCCAGGGGAGAGAACAGTGCCTTCTGCTGAGCCCCAGCCCCCTGCCCTGCCTCTGCTGAACAAGGAATGCAGGTTTGGAGTGGAGTTTGGAAGATTAACCCTGAAATCAAAATCTGTGGATATGGAAATAATCCCTCTCCTTGCTCTGTGTGTTTTTGAGGAATGTAAGAAACCCCAGAAGGCATCATAAACCTGTTTTTACATAAAACCCGACCACAATAACTTCAGGTGTAGTTAGAACCTCTCCTGAAGGATTTGTTGGTATTGTTTTTATTTATTTGAGGCAGCCTTCTTTCAGAAATGCTGTTCACAAAAGGCACTGTCACGTAATGTTAAACAGAAAATAAATTTTCTGCGTTCACCTTGAGGGATTTTGGAAGTCACAAATTATAAAAGCCATAATAACTTCTGTTTAGAAGGCTTTTGACAGGAGGGGAATGAGAAACGGGGAGCGAGTGTTTCCACAGAAAGTTATTCCAACTCATTTTTACAAACAAAGCCCATCAACTGTGAAAACCAGAAATAGTGTGTTTTCTTTGACTGCTTTTCCTGAATGCCTGGCTTTAAATACTCAGTCCTGAAGCTAATGAAGGACTTGTGGAGATAATATGCTCAAAGAATTCCAGCAGCCCACACAGCTCCCATCTGCTTGGAGCAGAAGCACAGCCTGCACCAGACATTAATAACAACATTTATCTGGGGGGGAGAAGTGGTGATATTTTGGGCCAGTTTAGGCTGAAACTATGGGTTAATTTGGCACCCAGTGTGAATTTGGTTATTTGGAAATGTTAAAACTTCTGGCTGGTGAAAAGTAAATTTTGCTTTGCATGGGGTTTTTTCTTGCTGTTCGTTTTCTTGTTGGTGTTTGTTTTGGTTTGGTTTTTTGTTGTTTGATTTTGGTTTGTTTGTTTGAGGTTTTTGGGGGGGGGGTTTTGGGGTTTTTTTTTTTTGGTGCATTTAAAGAAATTATTTGTGATACTTTCCCTCATTTTCAGTAGAGCCAGAGTGAGTGGGATAGAGGGATTTAAAGCAAATAGTATAGGTTTAAGAGGCTAATTACAATAATCCCACTTCCTAATGCTCTTTAGAGGGAGGAGTTGCCTGGCTTTTTGCTGCAAAGTTTTATCACTTGAGAGTGACTCAGTCCATCAGCTCCGATCCTGTTCTGGGCAAGGTCGGGAGCATCAAGTGTGCAGGTAGTTGGTAATTGGCTGTCTGCAGCAAACAGCAGGGAATTCAATCCATTGCCTGCACTTGGATGCACTAAACCAACACTCCACGAGGCCACTGGAGCATGGAAAGGTTGCTAATCTCTCCCCAGTAATTATTGCAGGTGTGCCGTGCTCCTATCAGAGGGGACACTCGGCACTTGGCACTTGATGAACTGAAATGTTCCTAATGGCTTTTTTTCCCTATGAATAAATCACATTTTGATGTTCAGAGACTTTACGTGACACTAGGGGAGGTATAGTTCAGGAAAATCTTGAAAAAGTTATTCTGATAATCAGTGATGTTCCTGGGAATTGGGGATAGTTCCAGCAAAAGGGCCTGAAATGTGCCAGGTTCTGTTCAGCAGAGTTGTGCTATTGGCATGTCTGTGGAAGCAGGGAAATAAAGACATGGACATCTGGAAATCCAGAGTTGGAAGGTGGCTGGAGTTCATGTGGTTTGAAATAAGGACTCACTTTCACTCTGGTAACAGAAAATGATTGCTCCCGAGAAACTTAAATGCCAGAGAATTCAGATTTTGGTGCATGAGGAAGAGAGGGAAGCCAAGGCACTGCGTTCTCTCTTTTGTCTCTGAGATTCCCTTTTAATCTGATAGCCAGCACTTCGTGGGCGAAATCTCTTCCCTCAAACCCTCATTTATATTTTTCAGAGTACTTTGCATTTGATACTCTGGTAATGCTCCTCTTTCCTTCCTACATGACACTATCAATTCCATCAAGTTATATTGAATCATTGCAAATTCTCTCCATCCCAGGCATAAATTAATGGCTGCATTTTCTTCATGTAATGGTTCATAAAGAGGAAATCAGCTGTAATCTATTTATTGGGTGTAACCTCTTCAGAGGTCTTAGTTTTTTATTTGTTTTTTTTTACATAAACTAGTGGTAGTTGATGGTGGAACTGGAATTGCTGTCCTGAGATTCTGTCATGTTCACCAGCTCCACTGCCTGAAAAATATTCATTAACTGTGACTTTGCATCGCTGAATTCTTCTTTTAGATGTAGAACATCAATTAGGAGACCTTTACACCCTGCAGCAAATGGAGGCAAGGAGCTGTTTTGAGCTTCGTCCTTTGTGTGTCAGCACAGGGCTGTGTTTGGGTGGGATTTGCACCGGTCCCTCCGTTGATCCGGGTTTAAACGTGTTTTCCAGATGCTCCAGCTCAGGGTGGCACAAGGGCTGGCAGCTACCTGGCTTTGTGCTCCTGTCCAGGGCCAGGCAGGTGACAGAGGTGACACAGTTGGACCTGAAATAATCTGGTTTCTCAGTGTTTGACATTCAGAGGTGTAAGCAAACTATTTTAAATGGACATTCAGACGTGTAATCCAACTATTTTAAATGCTCTGCACTGTAGTATCAGGACGTGCTAAGTGTGCTGAATGTAGCAGCAGCTCATTAGTTTGTGACTAATGGCTGCATTAACAGACTTTATTTGGGGTGGGAGAAACCGAGGGTAGGGGAAGATCTAGAACAGCTTGTACAAAGCTTTCTCAGCCTCAGGAAGGGGTTAATCCTCGTTGGCCTTTGCATAAGCACAGAGCCCTGCTGGCTCTTAGCTACCCACCAACATCGTTATCAGAACTCCCCTGTTTTCCTTGGAGCCCCTGAGGTGTCACTTGACAACCTGCAAAGTGGAGGATGAGCTCTGGAGGGGCTGGGAGTGGGTGGTGGCACAGGGGGAGAGCAGTTGGGAAACAAGCTGTGAAAATTTACCACAGAAGCAGCCTGGAGGTACCAGAAATCCACCTTGGAGCCCTGTGGCGGTGCAGCCAAAGCTGCTGGTCCTGGGCTGGCTCAGGGGGCTCAAATCCAGACTCAAGAGGCTTCATCTGGGACTGAAGCTCAAAGCCAGGCAGGCGAAGCTTGGCCTAAGCCTATGACAGGAACTGCCATCATTTCATCCCCAAGTAATGCTTTTAGCAGCTGTTCACAGCCTGGTTTTGTGCTACCAGGTTTAAAGCACTGATGCTTCCACAGGGAATCGGCTTCAAGGTGGAGAATTTCAGCTTTGCCACAGACAGTTGTAGGCAAAGTGACCAAGGCTCAAAATCTTTTCTGAGTCATTGGCTGCAAACAGAATGTCCAGGCAGGACAAGTGAGAAATCTCTGTATTGTATTTGATATCAAAAGGCACTGCCAGGGAATGCCTGTCAGTGGTGCTGAGTGTGATTTCATGCTTTATTGTTCCCCAATCTGTTCAGTTTACAGGGAAAAGGTATTTTTCGCTCTCCTTTGCTGCCAGCTTTGCCAGTGCTCCATGGGCTCCAAGGGCTGCAGGTGGGAGCTCTCTGGCTTCTCCATTTCCATCAGCAATAAAGAACCCACGGGGCAAATTCCCCTCTTAGCTCCACCTGCGAACCCCCCTGATCTCCCAGGAATTCACAGGCAGCCCCTCTGACAAACAGAAGGACAAGAGGCAGCAGAGAAGGGCTGCAAGCTGGGAAAGCATCCATTTAGCCTGGGACAAAGAGGGGAATAACTGAGCAAAAAGTGCAAACATCCCTAGCAAAACATGGCAGTGAAGAGAGCTTGTGGAGAATGAGGTGTGCAGGCCCACGGGATGTTCTCTCAAGGAGGTGGTGACAGGTCCAGTGCTTGGATATTTTCAGAGAAAGGGTGGAAAGGAGTTACCATTCATCATAGCTGGAGATAATTGAGGCCTTTGGGGAGCAGTGGTTTGAGAAGTGCCCATAGATTTATTGCATTTTAAATTTCACTTCTTAAAAAATTTAGGACAGCTCTTTGTTCCCCTTTCTTTGATAATCCCACAGGATATTCCAGCATTCCTGCAGCTCATCAGAAGTGCAGCACAGGATAAAGGCTAAGTTATCCCCCTCTATCCCATCCCAGTAATCCAAGACAATTTACCTCACGTCTTCTCCAGCTCTAATTCCTGCAGTTTTGCATCACCCCATTGGGATAAAACCAGGAGAACCAAGCATGCACTTTGTAACATTTTCATCCGCCCTGAATGTGTTCCTTCATTACAAATCTCAGTATTACAATGCAAATTAGCACCATAATTAGTTTTGTTATGTGTGTCTGTGTCTGGCAAACTGAAATGGATCCTGGAAAAACATCTATAAATTGAAATTGAGCTGATACTTTTTTTAAAAATTTTTCACGAGATCCTTCAGTGCCCAGCTTGTGCTCTGGGTGACTAAAGGTTGTTCTGCAGGAAGCTCAGTGATGTACTTTAGCAGCAGAATGGTATTTATTTATTTATTTTATTTCCTCTCCCTTTAGCCACTGGAGAGGAAAGCTCAGAAAGGAGAGGGATGTGCAAACCAGTCTGAGGGATTTCTGCACAGTTCCCTCTCTGTGGGCGAGAGGAGGATTCATGTTTCACATCTGCCAATCTGACTTATTTCAGGAGCTTTAAATATCTCTAATAACTCCTGAGGATGGGAGGTTTTTGTGAGTGCTGGGAGAGAGTTGTCTGAATCCATGACAAAGGCAGCCTCAGCTGCTGTCTGGACTTGCTTCAGGACCCAAATTCTGTATTTTTTACTCCAAACTCGTTGCCACGTAGGAAAATTTGCAGGTGTGGGTGCTCTGCAGGTTCTTGCTTGTCCACACTGCCCTGACTCCAAGCCATACTTCTGGGAACTTTCCTTCCCAGAGGAAGCAAGGCAGGGGCCAAAGGAGGGGATGCAAGGCTCAGTGACAATGTCTCTGTGGGAATTCACCTCTGCAGAACACACACGGGAGGCAGCTTTTCCAGGAATTTCCCACCAGGAAAGAGGAGCTGTGGAGGTAGGGACAGGCGAGGTCTTTGGAAAATGATGTCACCTCCTTTTACCCTACTTTGGTCCCTAAGGAATGACCCCAAAACACAGAGGGTCAGCTCATGACATGCAATTTTGGAGGCTTCCTTGGCTCAGCAGGCCTTCAGCTTCCTCCTGCCCCTCCTCATCCCTGGACTTCGGCAATTCAGAGACCTGAAGCAATTAAAGTGTCTATAATTATCCACGATACCACGTCAGACAGCACATTTAACAATCACTTACACCTCAAACACTGCAATCAGCAATTACCTCAGATGCAGAGGCTGAACAATTCGTTATCCAAGGTCTCGTTTGCTTGGAAAAGTGAGCAAAAGTGATTCCATAGGATGTTACCCTGAGGTAGTTCACAGTCCCTGCACAGTCCTGGTGTGTGGGAGGCAGCATCGATCCTGACTGTGATCCCAGTGCTTTAACAGCAGCTCCACTGGAAGTGGCTTTTAGGGATGCTGGAAACATCTGACTGTCACAATATTATAGGAATGGAGTGTGGGCACCATCTCTGGGAATTGATAGTTTGGGGTTCTTGGATATAAAGGCACAATAAATAATAGAAAAGGGACAAATCATTCATCTTCTCATTTTTGAGACTCTCTGACTTGCAGGAGCCGCTCCTGGGCGTGCAGCTTTGGCTTTGCACAGATTATTCTCTGTTCTGAAGTGAAACGTTTGCAGATTGACAAACTGCTGTGTGATTTGGTGGAGTGATGCACCAGTTCTCTTAACAGTTCAATATTTTGTGATCATCTTAGGAATGTTTTCTGTTGGGGTTTTAATGGCAGAGAAATACAGGCAGCATTAAGGGGATGAGCTGCACTGAGCATCCCTGCTCTGCCTTTGATGACTGTGATCCATTTGGGAAGTCAACAAAGATGGAAGAGAGAATAAATCTACCCTTCCATGGCCATCTTTATACAGCCTAAAATAACACATAGGGTAATTTTCCTTCTTTTTCTGAAGCTAAGTGCTTTTTTGTGGATCTCCAGCCTGAGTTTTTCACTCCTGCAGCACACACTTGGAGCTGATAGCTCTCATCTTTTATGGCAGAAATTGCTGAAGCTGAGTAATTAAAGTTATTCTTGACTTCTCTTATTTACTGGAAACGACTGAGCTGAATCATAAAAGACTGCGGATTGTACTTTGAATGGTTTCCTGGATACTTTGCTCCTAGCAAGTAATTCCTTAATGGCATACCCACAACAACAACAAAAAGTGTTCTGGAATGGAATCTGGCGCTTGACTTGTGCTCTTTGTTTCCTGGAGTGATCCCTGGTGGATGCACACCAAGGAAGTGCTGGTTTGCCAAGGTATTGTCCAAACCTCTTCCATCACTTTTGGCTTTCTCAATACTATTTAAAATCTCATACTGCCACAAAAATAGACTTTGGCTTCTGTAACCACTTCATCCTCTTTTTTTTTTGTGCCCTCCACAACTTCACCTTCCCATCTTTTGCAGGATGGAGCAGGTGCAGTGTGAGAGCAGCACCTCTAACAGGCAGCACAGTCATTCCCTGGGGTGGGATATATGAGATGAAATTAAATGAAATTCACAAATATGGTTGAATAAATAAAAACAAAACGAAACAATTTTTTATTGTCCTGCAGTGTGGTCCCACCAAGCCATCCCCCTCATTTTGGTTGAGGTGATTTTGCTTGTGTCCAAGAGGTAAAGGAGCTGGTTAGTGCAAAAAAAAAAAAAAAAAAAAAAATTGTGATTTTCTCTCCAAACAGTGAACTTTTGTGAAAAACCAGTTTTCTGTGAGCTCAGACTGGTATGTGGAGGATCTTAAGCCATTGAAAAAAGCCCTGAGAAGCAGAACCACAGATTCTGATGCTTGGTGTAATTTATTAATGTAGTTTTTTAATCACAGAGGGGTTTTTCTTCCCTCACCTTATTTTTCAGACTCTCAGAAGGGTTTGGGTTGGAAGGGACCTTAAAGATCATTTAGTTCCAACTGGATATACACCAAATTCCACACTGGTGTTGTTTATTAATCACAGGATCAGTTTTTCCTCACTGGATTCCTCAATTATTTTTGTTTTAATTTTCTCACTCTACGACTCTCCAAGAGTTCAGGCTCCTTCAGGCAAGGACAGAAATGTCACTGCAAAGCTGATTTGCTCCCAACAGGAAAATCTACCCATGATCAGAGAGACAAAAACTGTGAAAAACATGAATTTGGAAAACTATGGTAGTTTTAGCAAACAGGCCTGAGTTTGCTGGGTGTGAAGTTGCTTTTAGTGGGGAAGGTTTTACTTTTGGGAATTTTTTTGCTTTATACAGGAGGGGTGTGGGAGGGAACACACCCAGGGTGATGCTGCCCAGAGAAAGAAGCAACTCCAGGAGAGCTGTCCCCAGTTTCGTTGTGGTTGTGTTAATACAAATAATTGCTGGCCTCCCCAGGCACTGCCACAATGCTCCAATATTGGGAACATCCATTGCTTTATCCAGCCTTACAGAATAAAGGGTTTAAAGCATTGTTAGATGAGGTTGCTGTGGTTTGTTCGGTGGCTTCAGTGCTTCCTTTTGAATCCCCTGACGCAGTTCTTTTCCTGTTTTCTCCCTCCTCTCATGGTGCTCTCTATCACAGGATCCATCAGTTCCTGTTTTGGTGATGGTTCTTACGCATATGGAATGATTTCATGATGAATCTCTGCTTTCTTTGCGGTGATGTCTGCTTTATTGCACTGAATTCCACCTTAAAGAAATCATTGAGACATCACCCCGTTGAAAGTTACAAGTCTTCCTGCCTTTGCTGGGCTGTTTCCAAGGGGATACATCCCACCAGGGACAGGCAGAGCTGGAAGGAATCCGGTTTGCTAATTACTGCCACCATTAAAAACAAAAACGAGTCACGGGGCAGCGCAGCAAATCCAACCCAAGGAACAATAAAACCTGAGTCTATATAATTGCCAAGGAAATGAAGATTGAATAGAACTTAAAGGCAATTAAAGCCTTTGTTTCCATTTTATTATGGAATAAATACTCCAGGATATTTTCATTTGCTTCACTTTTTGTTCACTCATGGGCTCTGCTTGTTAATGTGACTGGGATGTATGAGAACTCCTTAATTAACCTGTTTTTGTGGGCATCTCTTGGTTTCTATGAAATATGTGTGCTGACAGCTCTGGAACAATAGTACAAATAGAAATGACAGATTTGTAAGCATTGGTCAACTAAAAACTGTTCAAGAAATGCAGTTTTTGAATTATTGGACGAGGCTTCTCTGCAAATTGGAATTCAATTCAGTTAATTGAATTCACTGGATCTATGGCAATTTGCATAAAGTTATAATAAGAGCGTGGTTATCTTTGTAAAAGCTGCAGTTTCGGAATCTTATATTAAAAAAGGAATAATATAATTTTTATTTTGTAATAGCCAAATGCAGCAATATCTCATTGACGTGGGAACAAAATTGAAAAATGTATTTTGCTCTCAATTACAAAGAAGTTCATGTGCAATAATCCCAGGCAGCCCCTTGTGGATGGATTGTTTGGAAGAGTTGGTCTGTTTGTCCAGCACATCCCAGTCCTTTCCTGTCTCTTTGATTTATTCCAGTATGTATTGCATAAAGCAAATATAGCTTTTGCTGAAGGCCCAGAAGCAATTTCCTTAAAACAGGGATGACTCCCATTTCCTCTGTGCTGAGTCTGGGATCCGTGTCCTTGGGCATCCTCTGGATTGGGGATGAGTGCTGCAGGTGTCCTGCAGGTATTTCCCTCAAGGAATCCTCCTCCAGACCTTTCCCTCCCCGTTTCTCCCCATCTGCTGCAGCTGTTTGGGTACGTCCGTGGGTGTAAATTCAGCCTCTGCACTCTCAGTGCTTTGTGCCATTCCTGGGGCTGTGCAGGGCTTCCAGTGAATCCTCACTGATTCACAAGGACCCTGGGGAAAGAATCTGTTTGCTTTAAGGTGAAAGTGGCAATTAAATATTTGTTCCGTTGACCTTAGGAACCGGTGGATGCGATGCTTAAATAAAACTTGTGTAAAGCAATAAAGCTGCAGCTTGTGGAGGAGGAAATATCTGTACGGCTGCCCTCACTGCAAGAAAATCCTGAGGAACTCTGCTTTCTGTTGGGGTCTTTGGAGTGGAGACTTCAAGAAGAGTCTGCTCCATAAGGATGAAACAGAGATTAAGTAAAGGTTTAGGTAGAGGGAGGCGAGGTGGTGCTTCAGTTCCATCCAGTGCTTCCAGCAGGGCTGCAGAGCCTCCGCCCTCAGCACAGGCAGCGTCCTGCTCAGTCACAGGGATGTCTCCCCTCATCCTTTATGCAGACAGGCTTTAGAGGCCGTGAGCAGGGTTCATTTTGCACTCTCCCCTGGGTACCAGTGGGTTGGGAATGAGGATGTCTCCCCTTGGCAGAAGGTGCCAGGTGCTGCTCCCACCAGCACCGCTCAGCTGCTGCTGCTGCTGCTCCCTGGGGATGCAGGGCAGGGAGAAGCCTCCTACACACCCCAGCTGAGGGCACAGCAGCAGCAGGGACCAGGCAGGGACGTGCAGGCAGCAGGTCCTGCATCCCTTGTGCAGCCAAACGGGGCTGGGGCACAGAGCATCCCTGGACACCCCAGTTTTCCTCCACCGGCTGCTCCTGGTGCTCTGTTCTGCTCTTTGCTGCACCGAGCTGGTGAGACAGGATCCTCTGCTCAGAGCTCAGCAGTTCTGGGCTTTTCTTCTACAGGCCCAGCATTGATTCTTTAAGGAAATCACCCCTCCTTGGGACCAAACAGTTTCTGCAGAAGTTAAAGATCTTCTCACGCAGGATGGCACTGCGTCGCCTCAGAGCCAGGCATCAATAAAACTCTCCGAGAGCGAGCAGGAGCAGGTCAGCCAGGTATAGCAGGGGCAAAAGGAGGATAAACTATCAGGCACAAGTAGAATTTTTCTGGCTGTTGCTTTCTCTGGTAGAATATAGGAATTATTTGTGGACAGAGCAGCTTTCACTGGAGTCACTGGGATGGAGGGGTGGGACAGTGCAGTGCCTGACGCCTTTCATTGTGCTTTCAAACTTCTGAGCTTTGTGGCTTTAACATTAATTTCTTTCATTTAAATGCTGAGAAGTGAGTTAAGAGGTTAAGAGAAGGATATGTTTTGCCCAGGAAGACTTTTCACATTGGTTCCTTGGAGTGTTACGAAAGCAGAAATCAGATTTGTGGGATAAACGGCTGAAACTTTTTTAAGTGTTTGCTTTTATTCTTACAAATACTTTGTAGCAACCAGGTAACGCTATGCTTAACAAAACAAAGCACAGAATTCTAGATATACATATAGAAATGTATATAATACATTTGTTGGAGTACATATATTTATTTACACGCTGTGAGCAGCCTCAGTGACTTACAGAAGTGCATTAAGTGATGCTGTGCTCACAGAAAGAGCTGTCACTGCACTTCAGCAGCACCCACCCATGGCTGAGGGCTGCACCCCTCCCTTCTCCCTCCATCCCTGTGCTGATCCTTCCTGCAGCAGTCGATATCTCTAAAACCAACCTCACATTTTGGGTCCTGCCCCGATTTTTGCAAGGCCCTGAGTGCTCGTGGTGACGTTGAGGATTGATAGCAGCGCGTGTGCGGGGCAATGGATTTTTTGGGGACGTTGTGTGGCGTTTGGAAAAGCCACTCTACAGTTTCTTGTGCCTGTCAACACACTGGGTTTAATGCTCTGTCCCTGGATTTTGGGTTCTTCTGGCTGAAGCTTTGGAGCTGGAATTGGTCTGATTTGAGGAGCAGGGGAGCTGCACAAGTTACAGGAAATTCTGCAGATGATTTTTCTGCAGATAATTTTCATCCTGGATAGGCACTAAGTCAAAGCAGAGAAAAGCACAGCATGGGGGTGTCCCAGGGTAAGGACAGGGAATATTCTCCTTGGATTTGACTGGGGAGCAAAGCATGGAAGTGTCCCAGGGTAAGGACAGGGAATATTCTCCTTGGATTTGACTGGGGAGAACCTCCCAGGAAAAGCAGAGCAGCCGTGCCTGGTGACCTTTGTGCTGTGGGTGTTCCAAGGAGTCTGAGGGGTGGAATAAGGAAGCGTAACATGGATTGAGCAGAGATGATGGAATTCCCATGGAATGTTACACCTGTGCCTCGGGAATGGGCATCCTGCCCTGCCCAGGCCCACCGGGGATGGACTGGGAAGCTCTCAGAGCTGGGTGTGAGCCATGAGGGGCAGGTTCCTTCCTCTCAGCGTTTTCCCCTCACGGAAAGCAGAACCTGCCCTCGTTTCAGAATAAAAGGCATCCCCAGTGAGCACCAGTGAAAGGGCTGATAGGAGGATTATGGAAATAATTAATTTTCTTAGGAATGTTGTAATTTCAGCGTTTCTGTAATGATCAGGGGTAGTGCTTCAGCACAAATCATGTTACCAAACCCCAGGGTTCTCAGTAAGGCTTCTGCAAATATACACATTTTCCCTTCAAATGATAAATATCTGTATGTTTAAATATACAGATATATTTTCTTTCAAAATGATAAATAAACCCACACTGAGGTCTTGCTTCTACATTAAGGGGTCCAAAGCTTTCACATTAAGAGGGTTTTTTTAATCTTTTTGCTGAAACTTGACCCCACTGCCAAACTTTCCTAAGCAAAACTTGACCACTATAATGTGAATTTTCTAAATAATATCTTTATGCTTGCCAAAATCCAACCTGCCCTTGGACACTGCCAGGGATCCAGGGGCAGCCACAGCTTCTCTGGGCACCTTGTGCCTCACCAACCCCACAGGGAGGAATTTTTTTCTAATATCTGAAACCTGAATAAGAATAATAGTAATAATAATAACCCGAAGCCATTCCCCCTTTTCCTGTCACTCCAGGCCCTTGTAAATAGCCTCTCTCCATCTCTCATCTTTTTCAATGGAAAAGGAGAGAGGTGGGGACAGGAGCCCCCAGCAGGTGGAATAAAATAGGGGATTATCAGCTTTATGCTCACAAAGCTGTAAAAATTATTAAGTGAAAGGTTTCTTTAATGATTTGATAAAGAAGTCCCTGGTATTTTTAAACCCTTGAGGAACATGGCAGAAAACAGTATTTTCTATATCCTTTAAATGCTTTATTGCACATAATTTGAAGCCCTTTATTGCTGAGGGCAATAGATACTATCTCTGATTTCCCCTGCTTTAGTTTTGTTAATGTCATTTCTCATTAAACTTCGAGGGTGTCGTATATTGAACCATGAAATAGTTAAATTTTTATGAGAGTGATGAAAATCCTATTGCTTTTGGGTTTCAGAGTATCAATAGCCTGAGCTGAACAAGTCAGACCTCATTCCCAGGAAGCACCAGTGCAGGATCTGCCCTTTTTCTGTGGTGATTTTTCCTTCTTGGGAACATACATTCATTTTAAAGGAAAGCATCTTTGCATCTTTCCAGCCACCCAGGCTCTGGGGCCGTGGTGGGATCTTGGATTTCTCGAAGCTGTTAATTCCTGAGCTGCAGTTTTACCTCTTGGCTTCAGCAACATCGTGCATTTGGCTTGGAACCAGGGATAAATCAGGAATTCTGACTGTTAAGCTCAGCAGTGCTTAGTCCATAGTGCCAGTGTGCAGCAGAAGTTCTGTGGCACAGGGGGAGGCCAGATCTGCAGCACAGGTAAGCTTTGCCTGGATTTATTGCCCTGAAAGGCTTTGTTAAAGCTCTGTTGCTACAATTAAAAGCTCCAAATTCTCAAGGAACCCTTAAAGCAGTTTCCTTACACAGCAAAGGGCTGTGCCATTATCAGCCTGGATCTGAGTATGGAAAAATGGGGATTTAAGGTCAGGAGGAGACCAAAGGAATAAAGTGTCTTATGGCAAGATAGGAAATGCAGCAGTGCAGATTTTTAAGGAGAGGGCAGGATTTACAGAAGCTGGCTGTCCCAGGCAGTTCGCAAAAAGGCTTTCCAAAAGGAAACCCTATATCAGGGGATAGGGATTCAAGTGCTCTGCAAAGGAAATGTAAATAAGGCAATCTTGGGTCTAAGAGGGCTGTGGGCAAATGAAGTGCACGGGAACAGCTTCGTGCTGAGGATGTGGATGTGTTGTCCCAGACCACTGGGAGGAATTTGGGAACAGATGCCACACGCACAGGTAAGTTCCTGTGGAAAGGATTATGAAACTTCAATGGTTTATAGTGAGAAGTTTAAGAGGAAATTAGTTGCCTTTAGGTGCTTTTTGATGCCTAAGTGTGTTTAAAAATATCTATATAAGCTAAAAAATTAGAATAAAAAAGCAGATCCTGCAGTCTGGGGATGAGTGGTAACACTCCAGAGGTGTGTGGGGATTTGGCTGTGGAAAAGGCAGGATCCTGGCTATTTTCTGGGCAGGCTTTGGTAGATACCAGCAAGAAAAAAATGATGTACATGAAGTATACAGTGAAAGCACGTGAGTGTGAGGGATGTGTAGAGTCCTTTTAGGAGACATGGGCTGGTTGGTGTGGGGGTGATGCCCTCACAGATTCGGGCCAATGTGTTTAGTGATGAGACCTTGTGCTTCAGCAGAGCCCAGAGCATCTCTCTGTGAGCTGCAGGCAGTAAAATGTGTTTAATACCCTAAGCCAGGTACCTAATTAGCTGTAGTGCTGATAAACCCATCCCCTTGCAGCTCTCCTGGAGATGCAGAGGTGCTGAAGTGTTGTTTGTGCCAGCTCTGGGTGTGTTTAGTGGGAGAGGGAGCTGTGATGCTCAGGGGATGCTGGGCAGGCACCTCCTGGGCCCTGTTCCCTTGGGGAAACACACTCCGTTGCTGTTTCAAGCTTTTTCCAAAGAAAACACCCGCTGTGCCAAGCTTAGAGAGCACCAAACCCCTCAAAATAAACACATATTACAGGTAAAATTGGGCCAGCGAGGGGAAAAGCAAACTGATATTAAAGTAATGAAACACCACAAGAGCTACATCTCAACAAACAGCTCTGAGTGCACGTGTCGTGTTGCATTTGTGCTAAGAGATGTTATAAAATTACTCTGGCTTACTGCAGCTTTCATCTTTATGGATTATTTTGTGAGATATGTGACAAAACTCAAGTCCCAGCCGAGATTTTCCTCAGGAACACAGGCTCAAGTCTACAGATATTGCTGTCCTGGAACTTGTCCCCGTGACAGAGCTGGTGTCCTGCTAGGTAAAATCCACAGTTCCCTGAATTCTCGGCATGAAAACCAAGCAGCTGCAGTTAATCAAAAGCTCTGGGTTGTCCCACAAGTGTCTGGGGGCGGTTGTGACATTGGAGGGAGCAGGAGGGGAGAGCAGCTGAGCTGTGCAGAGCCAGCAGCACCGCCCTGCGCGGGAGCTGCGGCTCCTGCAGGGCTCCCTCTGCTTTGGGCAGGCTGCTGTCAGCAGGAAAAGGGAGCCCCAGAGGAAACCCAAGCTATAAACCAGGCTGGGTTAGGCCACGCTGATAAGTCCTGACGTGTTAAAAAGTTGAGCTGAAAGGAGCGTGAATGAGGAATTTAGGCAGCGTGGGGATTAAAACCACACCGTGTCACGTGTCTGTTTAAACACATAACTGCATTTATCTTCATAACTCGGCAGGTGCACCGATTTGGGCAGAAGGGTTCTATTTTTAGCTACAAAGTCAGGGGATGTGGTTTAGTGAATTGTTATGATGCTTTTCAATGCTGAGTTTATTTGTTACAGCCCTTAAACTGTGACATTCAACAATTGGTCCGGCGTTGCTGAAAATGAAGGAGTGTTTTTTAAAAAGATTATTTGAAATTTTTTTCAAAGCTGAGCTTTGAAAAAGTTAATGTATTGAAGAGCAAAAAGCTGTGCACAGTGCTGGCTCTCCCAGGCATTTAGCACAGGTTGGGTTCAGGTTCAGCTCCTGGGCACCAGTTTAAAATACAACTGGTTTAGAACTTACTTCACCTCTCAGTGATTTGATAAATAATTCCGGAAGGATCTCTGAAGTTTTGCAAGTGGGGCATGAGAAGCTAATGAGGTCAGGTGGCTGATGAACTTCTCTGCCTATAAATTATGGATTTGAGGAGATTTGATGAAGCTGTGTGTCTGTGTTTGTGTGTGCTCACCATCTGCTCCCAGGAGAGGGAGGGTGGAGGGTCATTAAACCATAATGGGGTTTAGTGGGGTGGAAGCATCGGAGACAGCTCAGTGACCGCATCCCGGATGGAAGGAACAGGAAGCAATTTAAACCCTCTGCAGAGCTGGAAGGGGCAAACACCACGGGAAGCAGCTCATAACACAGGGATGTGCTGCACCCTCAGAGGAAAACAGCTGGGGGCCCACAGAAATGAGGAATATTGGGGTGCCACTGTAAAAGTTATTTCTCATTTGACTCCTTCCAGCTTCCTCTGGGTAAGCAAGAAAGGCAGGAAGGTCAGGGAGAAATCCCCAGCTGGTATATGAAAGTTGAGATTCCAGCCTGTACCATTTAACATGAAAATAAACTGTATGGCTGGTTCTTAGTAGGTTAAAACCTCCTGATTATACGAAATATCTCCTTCCCAGTATCAAACAGAGGCAGCATTTTCAAGTTAAAGACCGATCCAAGAGGGTTAACAAGGTTTTTGCATTTTCCAGGCATGCTAACACTGCTGCAGCCTTAAATGTCAATTGATTTAGAATATCTTTTAACCTTATGTCAATACTGGGGTTTAGTGTAATTTTCCCACAAGAAATCTCCAGAGGGATCTCTGTGCTTGCTATTAGAGTTTACTTTGAGCCCGTTACTGCATTAAATGCTGGGTTTTTCCCCACATTGCCTGGGTGTTACATGTGTAAAGTTGTGTTTTCATTACAAGCTGCTGTGTAGCATCACTCTCAGAGCAGCAGCCAGGACGTCAGGAAACATCTTTGAAGCCTTTTTCCTCTGGCACTACAACCACAAACGTGTGTTTCCTACCTTTTTGTACCAAATTACTGTGATCTGTCCCCAGGCCGAGGCTGGTGATTATAAGTGAGCGTTGTGACAGGCTTTTAGTGGGCTGCTCTGGGCCTGTCCTCTGAAAACCAACCTTTTGGAAAGTGTATCAAGGCAAATTCTCAAAGTGATTGTATTCTGTTCCTTTCTGTTTGAAACGTGTGGTTGGGGTCAGGTCTGTGCTGAGCACTGGGGGCACATCCAGCTCTGGGGCCCCCAGCACAGGAAAGCCATGGAGAGAGTCCAGGGGAGACCATGGATATGCTCCAAGGGCTGGAGCCAGGCTGGGAGAGCTGGAGGTGCTCACCTGGAGAGGAGAAGGCTCCAGGGAGAGCTCAGAGCTCCTTGCAGGGCCTAAAGGGGCTCCAGGAGAGCTGGAGAGGGACTGGGGACAGGGACAGGACACAGGGAATGGCTTCCCACTGCCAGGGGGCAGCAGGAAAAGGGATATTGGGAAGGAATGACAGTGGAGAGGGACTGAAATGGAATTCCCAGAGAAGCTGGGGCTGCCCCTGGATCCCTGGCAGTGCCCAAGGCCAGGCTGGACATTGGGGCTGGGAGCAGCCTGGGACAGTGGGAAGTGTCCCTGCCCATGGCAGGGGTGGCACTGGGTGGGCTTTAAGGTCCCTCCCAACCCAACCCAACCCAACCCATTCCATCCCATCATTCCAGGGTGATTTCCCTGTGTTAGAGACATGTCAGTTCCCCCAGTCCTGTCTCTCGTGGGGCTGCACCACGAGCAGAGACCCTCACAGCAACCCCGTGTGCTCCTGCACCACCACATCGCCTCATCCCAGACTTTGAGACAGCTGCAGTGCTGCTCCTGGGCAGAAGGCAATCTTCTCGATGAAGTTTTTGCAGTAAATTTTATATGTAGGTCAGGATTCATGGAAGTTGCCTGAATTTTTAACTGCATTCAAATTAACCCCTGTGTGGTTGTTTAATACTTTCTCTGAAGGAGAATGTGGAAACAGCCCATGGCCATGTCTTTGTAAGAATAAAATGAAATTGTTTCACATCTGGGTTTGATCTTTGTATAAAGTTTAATATCCTTACAAACCTCAAAGTCTGAGGGCTGCTGGGCTTGAGAACTTGTGCAGAAGGGAGCAGACAGAAGGAGCAGACAGATAAACTAAGGGACATTTAAAAACCAGCAACTTTGTGGGCTGAAATTAAACATTTTTATGTCTCCAAACTCAAAACAATTCAGTTTTCAGTGCCTGCCGTGCCTTTTCTGGGATTTTCTCTCTTGTGTAGTGATCTAAAAAGAAAATTCAGAGGAAGAAATAATTGTCCTGATTGGAATACTTATTTTTCCTTTTTCATCTATAACTTCTGGCTTACTTTGGGTGTTTTATGGAGTTCCCCTTGATAAAGTGATAGTCATGAAATACAGGGGAATGTAATGATTGTGCTTTAATGAAAATAAAATTAAATAAGGGCTTCTGGTTAAACGCTGGCTAAGGCTTATAACATGTGTAGTTCTTTTTCAGTGGGTATCCTGTCCCTAGAATTGATGTAGATGTTACATTAATACATGTACAAACTGTACATTTGATGATGTAGGTATCAATAATTTCTTTTTTGTTCCATCTGGTGACATTTCTATTATTTCCAGTATAGTCTTTTCCAAAGCCCCTTGGAACTAATCGTGGCCATAAACTGGGTGATTTCTGCTCCCTGGCTGTAGCTCCCAGTCACTGCTTTAATGAACAGGAGATAAATTAGCACACTACTGTTGTAACTTAAATTGTACCATTGGAGTTTTACTGCATGCAGTAAATTCTTATCTAGCCAGCCAAAAATTCCCATCTGGAATCTCGATCCCACCTCTGGTGCATTTTGAGTCTCCTGGCAGAGGTTGGGTGGCTTTTATTCCTGCCTGCCAGCAGTGCTGTCCTTGGGAGAGTTTCCTTCCCAAGCCCCCAGCTACCCCTGCTGGGTTAGAGCTGCTCTTCAGCACCCGCTGTGGAATATCCCGACTTCTTCTCCTGCTCTCAGTCCTGGCTTTGTGATCATCACTCAGAAAAGGCTAAACAGGAAAAGCTTCCAACAGCTGTTAGGGATCCATGTCTTCCTTGGGAATCATTTTAGGGAATGATGAAGATGACAATTCCACCGTGATTAGATTCCAAACTTCAAGCCCATGGTGATATTTTTACTCGCCCTTTTCTCAGCCTTCATGTTCTAATTCCATACTCTGTTTCCTGGTTTTGAACTCTTATTTTATCTTCAATTCAAGATGTTACAACTTTTTTTAAAAGAAAGGAATTGTCCCAGAATCACCCAGACATCACAAAGAAATTCTGCCCAATATTGGATGTATTGAATTTGAGCTGACAGCTCCATTTATACAGAAGAAAAAGTGAAAAATACAGAATATGTCTGGAAATAAGTTGGCACCTAAAGTTCAGATGCAGATAAAGGTTGAAAAGTTGGCCATTAGCATTTTTAGAGGTATTAAAGTGGGGTTTAATAGGCCTGTTTGACACAGCACTAGGACGTGTGGCTTTTATGGGGTCCAGCTGGTTGCTGTGCCTCTCTACAACCTGGATGGAGATGAATTCCCAAAATCACGGAATGGTTTGGGTCAGAAGGGGCCTTAAAGCTCAGCTCCTTCCAGCTCCCCTTCCGTGGTTCCCTTGACCTGGTTGCTCCCATCCAGCCTGGCCTTGGACACTTCCAGGGATGGAGCATCTAAAGCTTCTCTGGGCACCCTGTGCCAGGGCCTGAGAGTGAAGAATTCCTGCTGCCCCTTTGGAGAACAGGCTGAATTTCGTGTGAACTCCCCTCTATTCATCCAGACTCAATCCATACAAGGTGGGAGAAGAATCTGCTGCTCAGGGAAGGGCTCAAAGCAGAGAAAAGCTTTAAAGTCTGCAGGTGGCTTTGGTGTCAGAGGACACTGTGTGCATGCAGACCCGGCCTCAGGTCCCTCCTGGCTCCTTTCCTCTCCTCCTGTGCCTTTTGAGGAGCTCTTGGCAGCTCCTGCAGTGACCTGGGCAGGGAGAGCCCCTTCCCAGAGGCAGCAGGAGCAAGCTCTGCTCATCCCAGCCCCATCCCGGGGTCTCCTGCTTGCAGGGTGGAGGGACAGGCAGAGCCCTAGGCAGGGATAACAGGAACACACATTTCTGCTCACACCTTTTGAAGCTGTTACACACAAATCAATGCCTCAGCCGAGTCTGCAAACCCTGCTTCCTTTCATCTGCTGCCTATGACAAGAAAACCAAGGGCTTAACATGATCTCTCAATAAATCCTGGTGCAGCCATCCAGCCATTCCTGAAACGCCGTGGAGCTCCGCTCGTTTGACATTTTCCACTGCGGAGATGATCCTTGTTTTGTCTGGCCAGGGGCTGATTCCTTCAATAATTGATATTCCAGATTGCAAACAAAGCTGTGTGCAGTGCCCCTTCCTTGGCTACCTCTGCCAGCTGCTCAGCACATTCCAGCTTGAGAGCCTCTGGCAATGAGGGAGCTCACAGGAGTCTTTATTTATTTCTTTTTCCTACGCTTAGTGCAAGGATGTCTTTAAAAAAACGCACTCGTTCTATAAAAGATGGCAGAGGCAGGAAAAGGCAGTAATTTCATGTAATCTGCATAGTCAGTGTAGGGAAATGCCAGAGTGTTTGAAGCCCTCTAATAGGGATCGTAAACACACAGTTTATGGTGTTCTGCTGGAGAACAGCTCCCATAAATTACACCCAGTGCAATTTCTTTGTTTTCATTCTGAAGTTTTATTTCCTTTTATGTTTAGTAATTAAATCAGAGCAGGAAGATTGTGTTGGGGGCACCAAACAACAGCAGGGATTACAGAGAGGTGTCACCAGAGTCACTTTGTTCCGCTGCAGCGGTCGCTCTATCAGCCACAGGTCCTGGCACTGGGATGGGTCACCTCCCCTGGAACAGCCAGGAGCTCCTGCCCTGCTCTTACCTCAGAGGGTTCAGCCACAGTTTTTAAATCCTTTCCCAGAGATTTGTTGTCAGCATCTCCAAGGAGCTCCCAGGTGCAAAGCCCTCACAGCCACGGGCTGGTGGCTCTCGCTGGCCAAAACCTGCAGCCACACCAGGCACCCACTGCTGTGCCCACGGCACTTTCCAGCTGCAGCTGTGAGGGTTTGGAGTTGCTAACAAAGGTCCTGTGTACTGAGACACCAATTTTGTTCTCTGTTAGAGCCTATTTATGCCCTGAATTCCAACCTGGAATAACCCCAAACCATATTGCTGCCTGAGTAGCAGCGCTGCTTCTCTTTCCACACCAAACCCCAAAGGATCTGCTGCTCTGTCTGAGCTGCACTCGAGTGAACAGATGCCTCCAGTGCTCTTCCATTGGCTGCTTGGCTTCATTTTGGAGGATTTGTCTTCCAGTGGGAGGGAAGACTGTGTTCAGGCCATGCTGAAGACTTGAGCAGTTCAAGAACTGATGTCAGGCCTAAATTAGTCTGTTCTGTAGGGCCATGGTCAAGGCTGGGTCTCCATTAGCCCTGATTCCCTATCAGTTTTCTTGGGGAGAAGCTCAATTTTTTATGAAAAGAACAAAATTAAGAGCAAACCCAGACTCTTCTGGAGCAAAATATCACCTACTGGATCTTGACTCAGCTGTGTCTTTAGATTTGCAAGGAAACAGTGACCTCACCATTTCTGAAGTCACAAAAATCCCAGAGGATGCTCAAGAGTGGTGCTGTGCCTTCACTTGATATCCCAGGAGTGATCCTGGCCTCGCTGCTGGAAATAATCCACAGATAAAGGGAGGAAAACCAGGCTGGGAGTCTGTAAAGTCTGTGTTTGGCTGTGTTGTCTCCCTGTGTGGGTTCTGTAGTTTCACAGCAGCAGCTGAGCTGCTTGGCTGTGCACCATGAGCTGCTCCAGCTCCGCATGGAAGAGAAACAGAGCACCCGGAGCAGGCTGTGGGCAGGAGAACTGCTGAGAGCAGCAGAGCTGGAGGCAGGGGCCTTCCAACACACAAAAAAAAAAAAAAAAAAAAAAAAAAAAAAAAAAAAAAAAAAAAAAGAGAGATTTAATGTAAAGAGGACGGCAGGCAAGTGGGAGGAGTGGCTGTGAGGAGGGATCCCGTGTGGTCTGGGCTTGTCCTGGGCAGGAAGGCAACCTGGGAGCCGGGAATGGTTTCTGACACCTCCGTCACACCAGGTCAGGGCTCCTTTGTGGCTCAGCGCTCAGAGCCCCCCAGGGTGGTTCGTGTCTCTCACAAAGCACTCGGCAGCCCAGGCAGCCCCGCTGTGCTTCCAGGGCTCTCACAGGACTCACTGGGACACGGCGTGGCTCGGCTGCACCAAAGGGCTCTGGGCTGGCTTTGGACTGGCACCATCTCCTGCCCAGTGTGCAGCAGGGCAACCCCAGCTCTGGGAAACACATCGCAGCTCCAGGACAGCCCGGGAGCTCGGATGGGCAGCATTTCCTTATTTTCATCTAAAACGTGCAAGGTGTACAGGTGTTTTTTCTTTCTTCTGCACTCGGGTCTGGTCTCCCTGCCCCGAGCACTCAGACCCTCCCCAGAGCCTTCTCTTCTCCACACTCAACATCCCCAACTCCCTCAATTCCAGGCAATCTTTAAAATAAACTTTGAAGGGAAAACAAAACACTAAATAATCACGTAACAGGGATATCAAAATGATTGGTGAGGGTTTTGTTTTCCCCCCCCCCTTCCCTAGATGATTTTTGGATTTAACAAAACAGGTAAAAACATTTGAGGTCCAAGCATCTCAATTATCTGGGTTGGGAGCCTTCTGCCAGTAATAAGTGATGAGGGAATTGTTGTTTTGATGGCCTTTGTTCCCAGGAATACACAGAGTGCTGGCTTCTCACCAGCTTTTCAAAGTTAATAAAGTTGCTTGTTGTTTTTCTTTTCCGAGTTCCATTTTGTACTCTTAAGAAACCTCCAATTTGTACCTCTGAAGGAAGGCAAATCTTCCTTCAGCACGAGTTCGTGTGTGTCCAATGGGCTGGAATCTCCCTGAGGAACTCCTGTGGAGACAACTCTCCTTTTGTCTTTGAAATCAAAGGGATTATTTTGTAAGCTCCAGAAGTGAAAAGTAAAGTGTCATTAAGATGCTGATTTTGGAGATGATACAGAAATGTCTTCAATATTTTCACGTAATTTTTTTGTCTCCTGGACAAGATGATGCTGTCTGATAATGGGGGTTTTGGGAATGGACCAATTCAAAAGGGAATGATAACTTTGAATGTTGCTTATCTGTATTTGTTGAGTGAGTGAAACAGCCCTGATTCCTTATCTTAAAGCAGTGATTTAGGGATAACAGGAACTTCCCTGGCAGCAGAGTCCTGGGAGCCTTGTTCCTGTGGTGCAGCATTCTGTCAAACTGACACAGCAATAAAGTAACCCTTATTTCTTTAGGAAATTTGTGCTCAAAAGTCAGCTGGAGTTTAATATTCCACTTTATCTGACAACTTTTTTTTTGCATCAAGGAGTTTTCCAGTGTGGCTGTGTGCTCTGGTGGGAAGAGGCTGCTTGGAGACCAGCATGGGCTGGGCTGGATGGTCTCTAATCCAGGGCTCTCACTGAGAGCTTTGACATCAGAAAAAAAAAAAAGGAAGAAAAAAGCAAAATTGGACATGTAATGGTCCTCACAGACTATTTGTGTTGATGATGGACCAGTGATATATAGGAGAGAAGAAGTGGACTTAGGGAACACCAACTCAATTATCTTTTGCTTTTTTGAGTTATTTTACTACCCCTAAAGCTGGCATTTTTTGAGGTTTATAATTTATTGCTTGGCTATACAGGATAGCCACTCGCTTTAACCTCCCAAAACACTGCACTGAATATGTCACTCGGCATGAAGTTGGAAATTGGCTTTAAATTGGTGAGTTTTGAGGTAACTGTTCCAGACAATCTTTAGTAAAAGTCTCTGTAAGAGAGGATAAATTCTAATTTGTAGAAAATGCCAGGCTAGGAAGTTTCACTGCTTGTGGCTTTTTGTTATGATAATGTAAGTCCGTGTTGGAGCAGAGTGCCTCGATTTGTGGGCTGTTTGTGTGTGGATGTTCTCTGGAAGCTGCTGCCTCAGGTGAGCATTTCTCAGTACATCCCTTAATGGAAAAGGTAGAACAATAAAGAGTGAGCCCTAATTAACAGCTGCAGCCTTAGTTCAGACTTGCCTCCAGCCACCCCACTCTCCCTCCCTGGAGATGATTTATCCTTACCCATGATCCAGGTTTTCCAGGGCAGTTCTGAGTTTCCTGAGGGCGAGAGACACAGAGTGAGGGGTGTGATGGTGCAGTTAGTGTGTGTTAGTGGCTGGTGATTAAAAACCATTAATTACTCTTTTTTTTCCTTTTTTTCGGTTTGTTTTTTTTTTTTTTTTTTTCCTGTGGAATACTGTGCTGTGATTCACAGGTTTGGGATATGTTTGGGATGGATTCACAGGTTTGGGATGGATTGATGCTTCCATGGAGCTTTCAGTGGTGACCCGGGTGTGCAGGGAATCCTTCGAGACCATGAATGTTAAAAGGAATACTCCAGTCCCTCTAAATCAGGTTTTAAGCCACGGCTTTAGGTTCTGCATAAAGATGAACTGGGAATGTTGCTTCTAGACCGAGTCAGAAAGGGATGGTGTTGGTGAGAGTTATTTCCATCTTTAATTCCATCAGCAGGGAAGTCTCTCCCTGTCTGCCCCACTGCTGGCAGAGCTGTCCCGCATCTGGGTTGTTGGGAATATGTGGGATGAGCATAAATTAGGGAGCACTTACACCAAAAAAACTTACATAGAATAAACAGTATTGAAACTCCAGAGGCTGTAATTCATGGCTGTGGGCACTTCCATCAGGAATCTTTGCTCATGCTGTCGGAATTCTATTTATTGTGTGGATGGGATGGATGCAGCCTGTGTGAGGATGGAGCTGTGGCAGGTGTGTGACAGCCAGGACGTGGCTCGGGCACAGCTCACCAAAGCCCTGACAGATACAAATGTCTGGGTGAGCTGGGAAATTCCATCTGTCGAGCTGCTGTAATTTCCCTGGCCCAGGGAAATGAAATCTCTATCCAGTGGATGGGAATGAGTGCCCAAAGGGGAAACACCATGTGAAATCTGACATTGTTTTCTCAGACAATTAATTTTTGGGACAACCCAGACTGGATTTTGCCTGGAATCCAGAATGGGGGAAAGCCCAGAATGGATTTTACCGTTTGGACAACACTCTCAGGGACAGGCTGGGATTCTTGGGGACTTGATGATGTTTGTGGGTCCCTTCCAGCTCAGGCTATTCCCTGATTCCCATTTATCACGGACACATCTCCGGAACGTGCCGTGTGTGTGTCATTGTTTTATCAGGCACAACATGCTGCTATCTGTTCCACAGTGTGGGAATTGGGTGTGAGTACAACTCCAAAAGGGATAATTTCAGCATTGAGCTAGATCAGGGTCTGACAGACGTGCTGTGAGAGAGAGGAGAGCTCTGTGGGAGATGCCACAGGTGTGTGCCCACTGCACTTCATCTCCCTGAGCCTTCTTTGCAAATTCCCTTTTTTTTTCCCCCTTACACAAAAGGGAAAGCTACTGTGTACCTAAGGACTTACAACAACAACAAAAAACGGCAAAAAAAAACCCACCTTTTTTGAGTGCTGAAAAAGAAACCAATGTGCACATGTCAGAAAAGGATTGCTGTGAAATTTGCAGTTTTGGGGACGCTTCTTTCAGGCACCTTCTATTTTTGGCCATTCAGCTTTGCGGGTCACTGGTTGCAGCTGCTGGAGAGAGCCTGGGCCTCTCCTGACACACAGGCCTGGATTCAGCAGAGGGTTCAGAGCCGGATCTGGGTTAGAAGGCTGAGGTTTTGCTGAATCTGGGCCATGGCTGGTGTTCAGGAGGTGGGAGCTGCCCGTGCCCAGATGCTGCTCCTCTGGAACAGCTCTGTTCAATTCCTTTCACAGATAAAGCAATTTTCTTTCATTTAGGAAAAGCCTTATTTGTCTATCGTGCAAAGACACCTCACTGCTTTCGCTCCCTGACCAAAGCTGAACAGCTTCTTTAACCATCATTTATAGAAGTTGGCTCCATGCTCCAATTCACTGCATCAGTCTGAGTGGCTTCCAGCTACCAGAGGCTCAGGGTTATCCTTATTCCAGTTTCTGGATCAGATGGGGAATGACCTCGCCTCGTAACAAGTAGCAACAGGATTGGAGAATCCCAGGGTTTGAAATTCTCTCCAACACCTTCAAAATATTGGTGCTTCTGGAAGCAAAACACTGTTTTGTGTGTTCAGTATCTGGACTGGAATTTAGCTTACAAATTGCCCAGGAACATCAGGAATGGGTGGTGTTTGGAGAGATGGAAATGGAGAACAGTGTTTTGGTGTAGCTTTGCGGGCTGTTTGTAGTAACTTTACTGGGGGTCAGCCTCTTCTCTCAAGCAACAAGTGACAGGACAAGGGGAAATGGCCTGGAGTTGCACCTGGGGAGGTTCAGGTTGGATATTAGGAAAAATCCCTTCACTGAAAGAGTGGTGAAACATTGGAACAGGCTGTCCAGGGAGGTGCTGGAGTCACCATCTCTGGAAGCGCTCCAAAAATGAGGAGATGTGGCACTTTGTGATACTGTTTTGTGGTGGTGTTTGGTCAAAGGTTGGATTTGATGATCTTGGATGTCTTTCCAACTTTAATTATTCCATGATTCTGCTAAGACTCCCAAAGCACCTACCAACCCCATCTTTAAAGGACAGAGATCTTTTTGTACGTGTGCATTAGAAGGCATCTTCACCTTAAGAAAAAGGGGGTATTCTGGAACCTCAAAAAACTTTCTGTGGCTTACTTTCAAACTTTTTTTTTTTTTAATTTTGTGCAGATGAGTTGAATTCGAGCTTCTATTAAAACTTTGTGCTCAAGTTTTTCTGGCTCTGGTATTTCTAGATTTGGCCTGCAATATCCACCCACTGTAGGTGGTGTGGCCTATACTTTCCATATGCTTTTTTCCTTAAGCAGTTCAAGGAACAACTGGAAGTGGCACTCAGTGCTCTGGTCTGGGTGACAAGGTGGGGAGTGGTCAGAGATTGGACTCGATGACCTTGAAAGTCTTTTCCAACCCAAATAACTCTGATTTTGTGCCCCCAGCAGCTGCACAGCCCCACGCCGTGTGTAACCAGAGAGCAGCGGGGTCACCCAAAGCTCTGCTCTCCCTGCTGCAGCCAAACCTGAAGATTATTTTCGTGATTGCCCGCTCCTGTTTCAGAAGCTGGGTAACACTGAGGAGGTTTTGGCAGCGTGGATTAATGTCAGTGTGGAGGGAAGCAGTGAATTCCCCTCAGAGTGCTGCTCCTGCCCTCAGGTCACACCTGTGGCAGCCCAAGGGCCGCAGCACCTTCAATCTAACAAGCGCCCCATTAGTGCTGAGTGTTTTGTGCTTACCCTTCACTGTCCCTTTGCTGAGGTGATTAAAAGATGCCTGTTGCTGTCTGTCTGTGCAGCACGCTTCATTAGCAGTGATTTATTTGGGAGCTGAGCAGAGCTGGCACCCCGCAGCACACCAGTGGGCAGCAGCGAAATGTGAGCTGAGTGCTAAGGCTCACTCCTTGCTGCTGCTGCAGTGAATAAAGGGTCTGAGGTGTGTTCTGCAGCTTTTCCTTCAGAGTATGCACAGAACCGAGAGGTCACGTAGTGAAAACTTATCTTAAAAAGTATTTTTCACGTTCTGAAGGCACCTATATATATATATTAGCCGTAGGTTTTTAAATTATATATTGTTTTGTCATGAAACATCCAAATGAAGTTACTCACACAGCCATGCCCACAAACTTGGAAAAAAACACCACAAATATTTCTACTCCACACATCCTTTTCCCCGCTCCTACCTGCCTGCAGTCAGAGCTCTTAGAGTCAAGTTTCTTTGCCAGAATCCAATTAGGAGCAAAGGTGCCTTTCAAAAGAATTTGCAATGGCTGCACTGCCAGGAGTAAAGTTAAGAAGACATCTGCACACGTGTGGTGGCACTGGGGTTTCTAATGGGTTGCACTTCCAGACTGAAGCTCAGCGATCTCATTTTCATCTCGAAAAAATAACTTGTGTAGCGCTGAAACTACCTCTGCTTCCTTCTGGAAATAAAATATTAAACTTTGTGAGTTTTCAGGTCTCTTACATTCTCCTTCAGCAGCAGCACAAACTCCCCTGGGATTTTATAGTCAGGAAACATTTAGGAAGGGGAAGGATCTTTCCAATTATCTATCTTTTGCTCCTGCACAAATGTTTCCTTTCCTGAAGTCGTGGCCATAAAAAGTCAATGTGTTTGAAGAGTTCTCGAAGAGCTCTGAACAAAAGCCCTGCTGCTGTGAACGGCAGAGATGTTTACAGGGAAACATTTTGAGAATTGGACTCATTCACATGTGAAATAGGGAACTATCAGAAGAAACGGAATTGCAGCCAGAGCTTGAGAACCACCATAATTTAACCTTAGGAAAATATTTTCAGTGGTAATCATCTAATTTACTTTTCACTGCTTTTTATGCCAAGACAGGCATCATTTCTCTTTGGGGAAACTTTCTGTCATGTGTTACCCTGTGCCAGACATCAGGAGCTGGAAACTTTGCTTTGCTGGTTCTCTGGAGCAACTGCTGAATACCAGGGAAAACTTTAAGCTTCTTCATTGGACTTAATACATATTTATTGCCCAGAGAAGCTGTGGCTGCCCCTGGATCCCTGGCAGTGCCCAAGGCCAGGCTGGACATTGGGGCTTGGAGCAGCCTGGGACAGTGGGAGGTGTCCCTGCCCATGGCAGGGGTGGCACTGGGTGGGCTTTAAGGTCCCTTCCTACCCAACCCATTCTACAGTTCTGTATTTTTAGCATAACTTATTTTTGGCTGAAGTTGAGATCCCGTGATTGTGTCAAAACTTGATGGGAGGAAAGAAAGAGCCTGCTACTTCTAATATCTTTATCAGCTAGAAACTAATTTACATTAGTAACTTTGAAATGCTTTGTATTAGTGCTTAAAATGCTGAGAGAAGATTTATTTCCTGAGTAGGAAAGAAAAAACAAAATCAGTTTGAAAACCCTCACAATAGCCAGAATTTTCCCCAAACGGATGGTGAGTCAGGGCAGCTGTGGCAAGAGCTGAAGTTGCAGCGAGGAGGGGTAATAAATTCAAGACTATCCAGGAATTTTCTTGAGTCTCTGAAAAACCAAGGAATGGATTTTGGTGAGCCCTTTGCACTCTGGCAGTCTGTGGGTGCTTCCCACGGGCTCCTGGCAGGAGGTTAAGTGGAGAAGTGCTTATCAACCTCTTGTGGTTTTAATTGGGCATCAAAGGCTGTGAGTGATTGCTCATTGCAGAGAGAGAGAAGAAGAATTGTAAAGCATCTCAGTGCAGGGTAATGGAGAGAAGCTTTGTAAGTGACACGAGGGCTTTATTGATGGGCACAATTCGTGGGAAAACGAGAACAGGGAAGAATTTCAGCAGCTGCTGAAATCCACGATTTATCTCAAATTTCACTTAAATTGGTGTAAAACCAAGAGTGACTTTCTCTGGTAGAAATCGCTTGTGTAGGTGCTGTTCAACAGAATTTGGTACTTGAAGGAAATGTAGTATTTTCCACAGGTCAAGACTAGTTAGGGTAAAAAAATAAATTTCTGGAGTTCGGTGTAAACAGAGTGTAACTGCTTCATTATGTCAATCAATATAGAGGTCTGTGACATTTTCCTTCCAAAATTAATAATTAATACTCTAATCATTGCCTTAAACAGTTATTAGTAGTCATTGATTGGTCATTCCTGCTCCCCCCAGCCAGCCTCATCAGTCTGTGTGAGAACAGATGAATATAGGCAATTAATCTCTCCCTGCTTCAAAGCTGCATCTTCAGATCAGAGGGCAAAGATTCTCACCCTTCCCAGTGCGTTGAACTCAACTGCATTGAGTTTATTGGAAGGATCTTCCCAGTTTTAACTCACCAAAGTAGGCAGAGACCTCTGGTGATGCCCCTTCACTTGTTATTACTCATGCAGTTTGTCTTGTAAGCACGAAGGCCCCTGAACTTCCAGTCTTCACAGAGATGAATAAATTATAAGAATGTGCTCCTGGCTTGATTTATTTATTTTTCATATTTAAATGCCTGCTCTGGAGTGGTTCCTTTGATAAATGAAGGCATTTTTTTCCCCCTTGGGTTCCTGGGAGGGCGACGGTGGAAGTTTGCAGTGATCAGCTGAGAAAGTCTCAAATTGTTCACAAATTCTAACAATTACTGTTGTAACAGGGGGCGAGGGAAAGATCAATTTTTACCTGGAGATGTTTTAAGGTTGATTTTTAAAAAGGATTTTAGAGCAGTGAGCATGGAGGTGGAATGGGAAAAACATCCCCCTCCTTGAGCAGTGTGGGAACCCTTCCTCCAAAGTGTTGCCAAGGTGTCCTTCATGTGCTGGATGATGTTTGCAGAGAAAAGTTACAGTAATTGTCACAGAGTTACAGAATGACTCTGATTTTCCTCTTCATGGTAATCTACAGCATTCACTAATTACACCAGCTCACTCCAGAGAGGCAGGCAGTCAATCTCGTGAGGGCAAAATTAAGAGACAGCAGAAATTTCACAGCAGCCAAGCGAAGATGCAGCTACAGGTTACAATTCTTAATCCTCATCTGGCACCCAGACACCTGAAATGGTCACAAATCACTGCTGAGAATGATTTCAAAGTCAATATTTACAAAAGATTCTTTGTTGCTCTTCAGATACAACTTTCCTGCAAAGGAAGAACAAGCTGTCAGCAAATAGAAGGAACAACAATCCTCAATCTCCTTGCAATGTGTCTTTTGTTTTCCAGATTAAAGGTTGCCTGAGGTTTCCAAGGAGCCCCGTTGTGCTCTGTGATTCGTGGGCTCATCTCCTCTGCGCCGGGACGCTGAAGATGAGGTTGCTATGGGAGCTGCTGGTGCTGCACTCAGTCATGGTGTGCCTGGCAGGTGAGGTGTCCCCTTTGAATTTGGGATTTAAGAACACCCCTGCACTTCCCACTCATGCCAGAGCGTGCCGTGGTTCGTGCGCCAGGAGTGAAATGCCCAAATAAATCCCTGTTGCATGGCCATTGTTACCGAATGGATCCAGGGGATGCTCTGAGCAAGCTCCTTCTCCTGTTGGTCAGAGTCTTCCAGCCCAAGCACAACTTTCCAAAGGTCTGCTCTGCCCCTTTCCACTGCCAAGCTGCTGTTGATGGAAGTTGTTTTCCCACATTCCGTGTTAAGCGTTTCCCTGCTCAGTTAAACCTGCGTGGAGGGGAGCTTTAAATCCCATTAAAGTGGTGTTGTGTTACAGCTGCGCCCTCCCCCCATTTGACAAATAATTAACATATTCCAGCAATACAACCATCTCCTGCAAGTGCCCTTGTTTAACCTTTTCAGCCCTGAAAGTTGCAGTGTTCAGAGCATGCCCAGAGAAATGAGATTTCTGAGGGATGTGATTTTTTTTCCTGGAGCTGAAACAGTTCTTGAGGAATTTGCAGAGGGTCAGCAAAGCCTGTTCCAAAGCCCTGCTGGCCTTGTCGTGGGCGAGGAGTGGGTTGTAGGTTCACCTGTCCTGGACCACACCCCAGGACTGTCCTGAGTCTCTCTTTGCCATATCCTTGATGAATTCCTCCTCAAGCTGCCATCATTGTTCTTCCACCTGTGTATTGTTCTGAGGGAGGGTGTCAGGGTTTAATTAACGTTTGTGTCACCCTGGTGTTCATCTGGATTGCTCTAATGTCCCTGCTGCTCGATCAGACAGTTTTACTGCTTTATTTATTAACTTTTGCTTTCTCCCCTTTTATTTGTGTTCACTGTCAGGTTCCTTTCCCAGCATTTTAGATAATAACAAAGTACTTAGAGCAGTGTTTACTTTTTTCTGCTTAGCTCTACTGAACATAAAGCGACTTTTATTGCCGTACTTAGGGGTACCTATTTTTGAAATTTGGTTCCAAGTCTTTCTAAATGTGCTTTGACAGTTTCTGAGCTGGCAGAAAATTGGATGCAGAGAGATTCTGCAATGCAGAGCCCCCACGTGTTTCGGGAATTGCAACCCCAGGGAAGTTGGGCTGTGGGAATACATCAAGGATGAGCCTTTATTTCAAGCAAATAAATAAAAAAGAGTGGGAAAACAAAAGCATGGAAAATATTTTTGCTATGATTTCTCTACTTGAAATATCTGTTGCAAACTGCTTCAGGTCAGCAAAATAAGGTTTCAGGGGGATGTGTTTGGGGGCGTTGCCCTTATCAAAAGATCTGTGTTTGATAAAAATACATCTCTCCAGCACTGGCTTTCCCCACATTACTCTGCAGCAGTAGTTTTCCTCCTTTCCTCCTCTTAGCAGTGCACTGAATTTCCTCAGGCCTCAGATTCTCTGTCCTGCCGAGGGAGGTTTAACAGATGTGTGGGGAGAGGAGGGCCAGAAGTTTAGAGGGAGTTTTAAAAGAGGTGCTGAGTGAGGAAATGGTTTCCTTCTGCTGCAGGACATGCTCTGGGTTGACTTCTTTTGGCAGGTTTTAAAGTTGGGATATTCTGTGGCTGTCTGCAGCGTTGTCTGAGCTGGCTGGAGGCATGGGAGTGGTTTTGCTGTGGGAACTCTGGTGTTGCCGTGAGCGGGGCTCCCTCATTTGGGCTGTTTTTAAGGGATGCGCTTGGATGGTTTCCCGGAGCTGTGGGGGTGTTTTGTGTTGTGCTCTGGTGTTGTGAACACATGCACAGGTGGCTGTTAAATATTCTGAAGTTAAGGGGGAAACTTGTGTTTTCATGTTGATCAAATCATTTTCTAGCCTTGTGAAAAAATATTAGCAACTGAATTATAAAAAGGGAAAAAAATAAAATTAGTATGCAGAAAGTTGTCTACCAACCCTCCAGAGTGCCTTGTGGACCCTTAAATGACTGGGAAAGTTAAGAATTGAGCTACCTGTGAAAATAAGCTTAAACCTGAAAATGGAATACTTGGTGTGCAGATTTGGCCAAATTTAGGAATACATCCTCTGAGGGAAGGCACAACCACCCCTCCCCCACCAGGTTCGGGAAAAAATAAATTTTCCTCGAAGGAAAGTGAAGGAGATAAAACTATTTATTTAACAAACACACGGGAAAGGAAAATAATGCTAAATAATAAAATCTTTCACTGTGGAGGAAAAACCTGGGAAAGTGTTGGAGTCCTCCCTTTGGTCTCCTTGGAGCTGGGACTTGGCCCAGGGCCAGGCTGTCTGTGCCTAGTGGAAAGTCCTCCTGATGTGCTCTGATGTTGAAGCAGTCCAGTAGAAAAGGGAGAAAATCTGAAATTCCAGGGAAGGAAAAAAAAGTTCAACTCTCCGTCTTTCTCTGGAGAAAAAGAAACTGAACCACTGGCCAGAAACTGCCCCGGGAGCAGCAAACCGGGTGCCTCCTCCCTCCCCTGTCGCTATCTCCGTGTGACCTTGAACAAGCTGCAAACTGCTCTGAAAAAGTTTTGCTCAGTTTTTCCTTCCCCCTCTCAGGCTCAGTTTAAAGGCATAAAAAGGCGCAAGAATTAATTTCTGGGCATAGGGCAGCGATATGGGATACACATCATAAAGTCACCCCCAGACACTTGGGTTTAGCTCTTCTAATCAGAGTCAGACATGGCCCAGGTGTCAGCCTGGTCTCTGCTGCAGAGAGCAGCAGGGCTGGTGCGGGATGAGCTTTTGGGGTGTTGCCCCAAAAAACCCCCACGGAGTTCAGTGGTGCCACCATCCCCAAGCAACAGGATCCCCAGTGCTTCTTTGGGGCTCCAGCCACTCCCACCATCTCCTTGGGGTTTTTTTTGGTGTGTGTGCTTCCTAACACCCATCTATTCCCTGGAATCTACATCAAAACTTCCCGACTCATCTCATCCAAGCCATGAAACATGTTATAAATAAAGTATGCAATTCGTGCTATTATATATAAAACTAGAATGCAATCAGACCATGTAGAGACAAAGTTTCAAACCCCCCCACCGGCTTGGCTGAGAGAAAAATTTCACACCACCAAAAGAAGTTCTCTCACAATAAGTGAGGATTCGACCCAGGTGGGGTTGGATCTTATCACCGGGACATTTGCACTATGACGATTTGATCAACACCTTCTGGTATCTACATCTCATCTGATAAGGAATTGGACATTCCAGGAACTAAAAATAACTGTTCCAGGAACCAGAGGTGGCCCATCCATCAGCAGAAATGACCCACTCATCACCCAGGATGGACGATTCATCAGACCCAGGAAAGGCTTTGTGCAGCCCAACTCCAGGACAGGAAAACTTCATGAATACGAGAAGAATAGAATTAATTCGGACTTCACCCAAAAACTGTATAAGAAGGGACCAGCCAAAGCAGCAGGCGTGAACTTGGGATGTCTGGTGCGATAGAGATCAGATCTATGCGTGTTCACCCAGCTCCGACCCCGGGCTCGGAGCTGCTTTTCTCGATCGTGGCTTTTGAAAGCGATATTTCGGTCGCATAATAAATGTCATTTCTTTATAAATTTTGATTGGCCATTTTATTCCTATCAAAACAGCTGCCAGCCCCCGAGCACCGCAGGATGCCAGCGTGTCCTTTAAGGTGCCACTTAGCCAGCAGTGCCGGCGGAGCGGGGACACGCCAGAGCTGCTCGCAGCCCGCAGGGGACACTGCTCCTGATGCTGTGTGCTGGGCTTCAGATACTGCATCTCAGCAGCTACAGCTCCGACAGAGCTGCTGAAACACTCCCAGAGACACCTCGCTCAATCCCGGCACGTCCCGAGAGCAGCTGCCTCGAGGTGCAGCACTGTTTGTGATTTCAGGAGCTCTGCAAAGGGAAAAGGTCTTTCAGAGCCACCACCTCCTTCCAACCCACCACTCAAGCTGGGATCACATTTTTCAGACTGTTTTTCACTGGTAGTTTTGGGGTTGCACTGCTAAAAACCCACTGATGCTTTTTGGATTCGATACTTGGCGTGTGTTAGTTCAGAGTTTCTGATCGTGTTGCCAGGTGTCAAATTAATTAATAGGTAGCTGCAAATTCATTCTTTGGTGCCAAACAGCCCTGGTTTGTGCAGGCTCTCAGATTCCTCAAATAGCAGCTGTGGTGCTGATAATTTTTAAGTGTTGGAGAGTGGGGTGAGAGGCGGAACAGGCCGTGAAAAGTAGCACAAAGTTCTTCTAGTCGTGACCTTGTTACAAAAGGCTCTCCCTCGGGCAGCCCCACATATCCCAAAAAATCATCTGTGTCCAGCCAGGGAAGAGAGATGGAAACAAAAGGCATTGCGAGGTATGAGCCAAAGCATTGAGGGAGATGTGACATCGTGTGCCTGTAATGCGCTGGACGAGTCAGAAAGGAAATTTTCTGCGTTTCCGTGACTTCTGTGCCATCCTTTGCCTCATTACCCTCCTGGAGCAGCGAGTTCCTCTGCTGAAGTCGTATTTGCATGTTAATGAGCTGCAGCGGCACAGACACATTAACGTCTGAGTGTGCACATGCATATTTTACAGCGGGATTTAACCATTCACCTTCCGACAGTGCTGCGGGTTAAGCCCGGCTTAGCCCCACTCCGCCTCTCACTCCCCTCCCTCCACCCCGCTGCAATGGGGAGGAGAATCAAAACTTGTCTGTTTAGATAGGAACCATTTAATAATTGAAATAAAGTAAAATATAACGATAGTAAATAATAATATAAAGTAAAAAACGAGCGATGCACAATGAAATTGCTCATCACACACTGACCTCACGGGCAGATCCCGTCCCTGAATCCTGATCAGCCCCTTCCAGCTGCAAGCACCACATAAACCCAGGAGCTTCAAACATCAGTGTGTCCTGGAGCTCTTGGGGTTTGGTTTTGGGGTTTGGGGTTTGGTTTGGGGTGGGGTTTTTTGTTTGGTTTGTTTTGGTTTTGGGGTTTTTTGGTTGGGTTTTGGTTTTTTTTTTTTTTTTTTGGTTGCTTGGTTTTTGGGGTTTTTGGGCTTGTTTGGTTTGGTTTTGGTTTGTTTTGGGGTTTTTTTTCGTGGTGGTTTGGGGTTTTTTCCCCAACCCTTTTTTTTAACAGGAAAATATTCTTAGCAATGCCTGTGCAGGCATTCTTTCTCCTTCTATCCCGTGCTGATCCAGCACAGAAATACCCCAGCAGTGGTTCAGACCAGAATATTTAGAGCATATCAGTGCAACTCATGGGAGGGAAAAAATGCAATATAGAGTCAAGTGTTTTCCATTGTGAGGCAAAGCCCCCCATAATTTATATCAATACATTCCAGTGACATCGGGCACCCAGCTCTGCTAAAAATTAAACCTCAGCATTCACAGAGAGATGAGGATTTGAATTTGTGCTGCTCTCCAAGCAGCTGTGGGTTATGTACCAGAGAAATCCAGCTAATTTCATGTCTGAATATAAATTATTAAAGCTGGGAGCCCTGTTGTACATATTAAATGATGATCTCCTCTAAACGAGGCCGCAGTTCAATTTGTTCAGTGTTTCTTTTTCTGGTGCTGTGTAGCTCCCTCCATACTTTGATGTGAGCAGGAAGCTGGGAAATGATTAATCTGGTGTGGCCCCATAATTAATTAATTTATATTTTGGTCAGTTCTGCAGCACTTTGCATTCTGGAGCCAGCTGTCTAATTAATGTTTGCACAGCAGAGGAGGCAGGAATGACTCCTGTTGCTCCTTAAACACCACCCAGCCCTGGGCACCACTGCAGAAGGGTTTGCAGATGAGATCTGCCTTGCCCTTAATACTTTGGGTGGGTTTTTTCTGATTATTTAGGAGGTTTTTTAAGTTCATTTCCAGTTCTTGTATTTGAAAACCCCTCAGGAAGAGGTGTGGCCCTTCAGCAGCATCACCTTGCAGGCAGGTGTTGGGTGAGCAGGTCCTGGATCCGGCTCTCCTCATTGGGATAAGAATGATAAAATCTAGACAAAAGTTCCTTTAAACCGAAGCCAGAAGAGTTTTAGCTGCCAGAGTGGGGTTCTACAGCATTGCTCAGCTGTACACAGGTGTAGAGGAGAGCTAAGGAAATGTAATTTATGCTTATTTAGGGATTATGTGGCAAGTTTTTCTGTGATTGCAGAGGATTTGAGTCAGCCTCACAAGACATCTGTACCCATTTCCTATCCTGATCTGTCAGCAGCAAAGCCCTTGCTGGATGTGACCTGATTGATTGAGGCCATAATTTCCCAAATTATGAAATTAGAGGCCATATCACTGCCATCTTCTCATTTTTATATACAGATGATTAGGTATATTACGTTTTTCTCTGTTTGACTCTCAGGTCCATCTGGGCAAGTTTAATTGCCTTTCTCAAAAGTTAAAAAGGTGAGATGGTGCTTTTAAATAAAACAGGGCCTAGACAGACATTTTTCTAAGCAGATGTTCCAACTCTCTGGCTGTGTATTGATCCCCTGTGTGTTTTATACAATGCCTCTTTTCAATTTAGCTCCTTTGCATTTGAATTAGTGTGTAGGTATTGAAATTAAATCTCATTTAGGGACTTCCAGAAATACCTACTTTTCCACGCATCTTTCAAATTAGGGAGGATATGGACCCAAACCGCTTATTTATTGCCAGTAAAAATGGATTTTACTGCAAAATTTGAGGTGATTAGTCGAGTGTTTTATAAGTAAAACGCTGCATGATTCTTAGAAAAATCTAAATATTATTGGAAAGGGGCTTAATTTTGTAATGCTTGTGTGGTCATGGAGGAGAACAAGATGTGAGAGATGTGGTGCAGTGGGAAACCTGCAGAGTTGGGCTTGGAGCTTGTGTCTGGTGCTGGGCAAAGCCTGGCTTAGCTAGTCGAAAACCTGCCTCTGTGGGGATTTCCTCCCTGCCTGGGTACAAAATCCCTGCTCCTTTTCTCCACGCTTTGCTGGGGATTTGCATCATTTAGAACATCGGGGGAACCACCAGCTCCCACTGAGCCTTTTGGGGTTAAATCCCTGGGTTTTGCTGCTGCCCTTGGAGCGTGAAGTGGCTGGAAATGTTGTTGGCAGCGATCATTTTCACTTGGTAAAAGGTCCCTCAGCTAAGCAGCAGCGAAGGGGGAGCATCTGAAGGGAACAAAAGTCAGCCCAAGGTGGATGATGAGGGGCTGTAAATGTGGGCAGTCCCAGAATTGCTGACAGCTCCATGCGGACTTGGGCTGGCCGATGTGGTCTATAGTGAGGCTTCTCCCCACCCCTTTGTGCTTTTGTAGTGTTTGTCCCAGAAATTCCTGTCCCCTCCTTCAGCCAGGCCTGGTTGTCACAAGGGTTCCAATTTTTACAGGGTTGGGGCCATTAAGCAGAACGGATGTTGATGAATTTTTGCAAATCGTGCTCAAAGTCAGTCTGTGGCAAATCAGTGGGTGCTCCCAAGAAGTTCTTTTAATGAACAGAGCACAGAATGCTGCAGTTCAGCTGGGCATTGTTTAACGCTGCTTTATTGAAGCATTTGTCAAGTACTGTGACAGGCTGTGCTCTGAAATTAAGAATATGTTCCTGACAGGCTGCACTGACTCATTATTGCAAGTTTTAGGAAAGATTTCCTGTGTGTTACAATGAAAAAGGCAAAACTTGCCCGTTATCCCTTCAGTGCTTCAGTCTGGTTTTCCTCATGTGTTTGGATTTTCTATTTTGCAGTAAAATATACATATTCAGCTTCATAAATCAAGCAAAGACACCATTGTTAAATAGTCTATATCATATTAATTATGCCGTGAAGCAAGGCAAGCATTACAACCATTTATAATCGACTACTGGAGAAGTTGATAATCAATGAGACAGGCAACTAATTAGCCAGCCAGCAGTCAGCATCTCCAGCTGAAAGCTCGTGACTTTAAACTTCATTAAACTTTCCAGGTGTCAGGGAAAGTATGAAAAATACAGCTATCTTAATAGGTTGATGTGTCTTAACTCCAATTTTCTGAGTTTAAATGTCTGAAGATTGCATCTGTTTTAAGGGGTATTGTCATTTATAAACTTTCCATGGCTGTCTTGCACAGCTGAAAGGAAAATAAGCACTTTGTGTGTGAAGGCTTTGACTTTGTCCAGTGCGTGTTGGGAACAACATGAACTTAGATGTGTCTGAAATTCCTCTTATCCCAAATTTAACTTGTACCTTTGAGTCTTCACATCTGCAAAATAGATCCCTGACAGAGTTCTGAATATGATCTCTGTTTTTGTTTGTGAAACGGGGATCGTGCAATGGATGACCAGTGAGACTTGGAAAAAGAAACTATCTGTGCCCTTCCATCTCTGTGTCAGCAGATGCCATGAGGTGCTCCCTGAGAGCTCAGGCTTTACTCCCAGAGCATTCCCATTCCTTCCATTTTTATCCATTCCACGAGAAATGGCATTTTCTCTGGCCTCACACTGGGTGGGCTTTGCTAGGAGACATCTGAGGGGGGACTGGAAAGAAGGCAGGGGGGTGGCTGGGCTTTCTGGGGTGTGAAACAGGGCGTGATGCAGGGACACAGAGATGAAAAGGGGCTGGAAGCAGCTGGATGCACAGGTGGGCTGAAGGGGAGAATTACTCACTTCCTCAGCGATGGAAGTATTGGTTCCAAATTCTCTGTTTCAAGTAACTTAAATCATCTTTTATAACATCCCTGAAAAGCAGGATTAGATGTGACAAAAATCACAGCATTGGTGTATTTTTGAGCTTTACAGCTGAAGTCCAGGTTGTGGTGATTTGGCAATAACTGGAACTGTTGTTTTCTTTTCTCTCTGTCATGATTTTGTGATCCCTTAGAATGCTTAACACAGATCTGTTGCCCATACTGTGCATCCAGGTCTCCAACCTGCTTTTGATTGGTTTGTGACCAAACTCAGAAAAAGTCAATACAGGCAACTCTGAAACTGTAAATATTATTGAAAGGGATGATGCTTACTGCCAATTCATGTTTAAAAATCAGGAAGAAAGGCTTAAAGAGAGACAAGCTTTGGCATTGTGCTTTTCTTCCTGAGGGAAGAAGCATCTTTGGGAAGAGGCAGAGATGTGGGAGCAGAGCTCAGGCAGAGGAGTGTCACATCTGCCAGCATGCAAATGATGACTAACACCACAGGGCTGAAAGAATAATGGAAAGAGACTCCCAAAAAATCCCTTACTGACCTCAAAATGGGGAGAGTTGGAGTGGGGAGGGCCATGAGGGACAGCAGGAGGGCTAACCAGCTGGGTGAGAGGGATCTGGAAGATGCTTTTGCCACTGGGTGTTTGCCCACGTTTGGTTTCTTCAGCCCCTGTGGGTTGGGAACATTGAAGCACTTCAGGAGAGAAAACAAGTTTGAAAGGCAGAGCAGCTCCTAATCAGACTGTTACGGAGATTGGGATTCCTCAGCTGGGATAAAAACACTCTCCATGGCAATCTCGTGATGCCTCTCTGAGCTGGGAAGCCCAGCTGGGATTCTCAAGTCAAGTGGCCAAGAACTGTCAGCAGGAACGGCTGCAGCTGATTTTATAAAATGGGAAAACTGTGCTGATTCTCTGGTTTTTTCATATGTACCAGTGAGTAGAGGCACTGGGTGGAGTGAGCTCCTCGGGATGTGCTGCATTCCCCACTCCCTTTCCAGAGAGGCAGGACAGGCTCTTGGTCTTTATTAACCTCACAAGAGTGAGATCCTCGTTTCAAAATACGGTCATGAATTTCCAGCACGTGGAATGTGCATCTGGCAGGCATTGATTTTCTTCCTCACCAGATCTAAATAACATAGTGTGTACTCCAAAGCCTGTGTCCTCTTTTCCCTCCATGAAAAGCAGAGCTTCCCTCAGTGTTTTCCCACTTGTTAGAAAATAACACTCTACAAACAACTCATTGGTGAATAATCTGCATAGAATTTCACAGTATTTATTCATACTGACTTTGCTTTACTAAGTGTAACATTTACCTTTATTGACCTCTACTGCATTCCTGAGCAAACTTGAATACTCTCTTTTCTTTTTTTTTGGAATCTGTTGGTATATTAGGATGGACCATGGAAGTTATTCCCTAATGAAAGGTGAGGGAGAGATGCCATCAATCAGTGGGAGGAGGGAGAACCCAATGCTTTCCCATGGAAATTACGTGAGTTCTGGAAGGGAGCCAGGCATTCATTTTGTTAAAATGGGGTTTGATAATTGAAACTAATTTAACATCGACCCCATTAAGTTGCATTTTATTGCTCATTTAATATGCCTGTCTCACGAGCTCCCAGGACTGGGAAGTGGCTTTGGAATGTGAGTTTTTAATTGATCAAGGCTGCAGCCGCACAGGTAAGTGCTGAGCTTGCCCTGTGGGATCAGCACGGTGTGGGCAGCAGCTCCTGTGCCTGTGGGGACAGAGGTGTCCCTAAGCAGAGCTGTGTGTGGGGTCAGCACTGGGCTGAGGGGTTGAGCTGGGCACTTTGGGCACGTTTGCTGTGGGGAGATGCCTTGCCTGGAAAGCAGCTCGGGGATGGTCCCTCATCGCCCCTGTGGGTGTCAGGGCCTTTCCCTGCAGGGTCCTGTGTCCCCTGGGCTGCTTGGGAAAGGTCTGCCACACCTGACAAATAATCCCCGTCCTCCACCAGTGCATCTCAAAATCCCAGAATGGTTTGGGTTGGAAAGGACCTTAAAAATCATCCAGTGCCACCCCTGCCATGGGCAGGGACACCTTCCACTAGCAAATGGAAATATAATCTAGGAGTCAAAAATGCATCCATTTATGCAAGTTCCCTCCCATTACTGGAAAGGAACAAGCTTTGTTTTTAAATTCAGTCCTCTTAAGTAGGAATTAGTCAGACCAGATATATGTGAGAAGAGGATGTGTTTCCACTCAAGCAGTCCCTGGCTACTGCACTTGTCAGGATCAGAGAATGCCACAATGGTTCAGGTTGGGAGAGACCTTAAGGCTCATCTCATTCCCACCTCCTGTCATGGGGACACCTTCCACTGTCCCAGGCTGCTCCAAGCCCCATCCAGCCTGGCCTTGGGCACTGCCAGGGATCCAGGGGCAGCCACAGCTTCTCTGGGCACCCTGTTTTAGAGCACAGTTACTGACTTCTGTCAAAAATGCCCCTTTAAATCAGCTGAGGATCCATGAGGTTTTAATTACATGGGATTCCCACCTTCTCCTGTCCTGCTTCTGCTTTCCTCTGTCTCACTGTTGTCCCACACAATCTCGCTGTTTCCCCACTCCTAAACCTTTTCTGCGGCTCATGACTCATTAAATAATCCCGTAATTGGTTCCCAGCCTCTGGGTGCTAATTGCAGCGAGGCGCTGGGTGATGCTTGCACACACACACACACACACACACACACACACACACACAGAGTTGTATTTATCAGAAATCACGGAGCAAAAGAAGGTGCAGGGCCGAGGAAGCGCAGCCGCGTGCGAGCAGCCGTGATGGATGTTTGTTTACAAACATGTTCTCCCGGGGCTGCTGCTGTGGCAATGATGAATTACTGGAGCTCTCCCCTTGGGAAGTGGCAGTAGGAGAGGAGCTGTAAGAGTGTGCCTGGCTTGCATCAGGGCCCTGGGGAGGGAGCAGCGCTCCTGGGAATGCTGCAATCCCACCAGGGAAGGGCAGTGCAGGTAAAAGGTGCAGCTTAAACTGCTCCGTGGGTGTTGTGCAAACCAGGTGGGAATGTGCAGAGCCATGTAAAGTTGAATCCGTGGCTGAAAAGCATTAGGAAAATCCAACAGGAGCTGGAATTCAGTGATCCTGGTGGTTCTGTCCCGTTCAGGGTTGATTCTGCACTGATTTAGCTGCTGATTTGTGATCCAGACCATGTTTAAAGCACAGGGGTAATGTCTCCATTTTTAAACATTCACACGTGGATATGAAGAGAAAGAACAGCAAATGTATTCTTTCAAATCCAATTCTCACCCATCATGAAACAGCAGCATTTCAGGTATTGCTCAACGTGGACCCTACAAATTAAAATTTAAAATTCAAACGCTACAGGGCGCAGGAAGGGACCACCCTTAGATTTTATACTGGTGAAGGATTTACAGCTCACTTGTACAATCAAAATGCTTTTGGGGCAGGAGTTGCCACAGAGAACTGAGTGGGTTTCGGTGCTGGATTGCTGAGTCTTCTCACCATGCAGCTGCCATCCCCTCCATGGGCAGGGACACATTCCCCATGAGCAGGGACACGTTCCCCATGAGCAGGGAAACGTTCCCCATGGACAGGGACACGTTCCCCATGGACAGGGACACGTTCCCCATGGACAGGGACATGTTCCCCATGAGCAGGGACACGTTCCCCATGAGCAGGGACACATTCCCCATGAGCAGGGACACATTCCCCATGGGCAGGGACACATTCCCCATGAGCAGGGACACGTTCCCCATGAGCAGGGACACATTCCCCATGGGCAGGAACACATTCCCCATGAGCAGGGACACATTCCCCATGAGCAGGGACACATTCCCCATGGACAGGCTGCTCAGAGGTTGTTGCAGCACTGCTCAGACACTTTGGGAAGGTCAGGAGGTGCCCAGCCTAGCTGAATAAAAGGACAGGAGATGGGAATCTGACCTGGGACTTGAGCAAGAGAAATCTCCACTTTAACCTTTGGATACTGGGAGTTATTCCTGGAATAAGGATGTTCCTGGAATAACCATGTCACTGCAGGCAATAATGGTCTGATTGCTGTGTTTCTCCTTTTTTTTTTTTTTTGGAGTAATATTGAATCCAACTTTAAAAATTTTATTCTATTTCAGTTTGTTCCAACACAGAAGCTCAGTGTTGAAGTTCAGGTGTGGCTGTGCTGGTTTGGAAAGTGCTTGCTGAGTGGAAAATGTGCTTATGGCGTGGGTTTTTCTGGGGGGGACGAGCGAAAAGTGCCTGTCAGTGCTTTGCAGGATTGATTTGTGCAAGGTTGTTACGCTGTGAGCTCTTACACCTTGGAGTCAGCACTGCCACTCACACCTCCTGCAAGGTGTTGTGCTCAAATCCATGGCAGAGGCTTCAAACACCTCTTTGTCGTGACTTTCTTTAATGTGGCATCCAATTACTGCTAAAACTTAACCGCCCCTTCTTATTTTTTGGTGGAGGCATTCTCTGGCATTTTACTGCTTTCTTTTCAAAGTATTTGGGGGATGTATGAAAATACAGCAGTTAGCGAGGGTTTTGGCATTTAAGAGATGTCATAACAGCTTTGTTTTTCAAAAAAAGCCCATTTTTAAGGTGTGTCAGCTGGTAAAATGTGTCAGTCCAAATCAGTGAGAGAAGGGTTGACACAGGGATAAATTCCCAGCTAGAAAAACCCCTTCCCATGCACTGAGCCACTGGTTTGCACACCTGAGAGCTGCCCTGGAAGAGGAAAAATGCAAAATTTAGACAAAACAACACAAAATTTTCCACCAGTTGCTCAGTGGTGCTGGAGGACACCAAAACAAACCCTGCTGATGTTCTCTGCAGGATTTGTCCCTTCTAATCCTTGCTTTTTGAGAAAACAGGAGTTTAAAAACTCTTTTAAGTTGTTCCTGAAGACTCCAGATCTCATGTAAATTCATGAGTTACTGTGCAGCTGCCCACAGAGCATTTAAAGTAAAAAGAAAAATGTATCAGTTTGACTGTACAAATGTATTGGCAGCCAGTCTGGGCTTAAAGGAAAAACAGCTTTGCTAAACCATATAAATGTGTCAGCAGTGGCTCTGCAGACGTGTAATTCTCATCTTGAGCTATCCTCCGTTATTAATGCAATCTACAATAGACAATAAAGGCTGCAGACAAATTCCATGCACAGAGTTTAGGTGACAAAAAGCCCTCCTCTATGTTCACCAAATGTCTGCATTTCTTTTCAGTAAATATTTCAGTATCTATAGTGCAAGGGCAATGCTCCCTTTCTTTATTAATAGAATCTCAAATAGACAGTAAAGGCTGCAAAGCCCCTCCATACACAGAGTTTAAGGGACAGAAAAGCCACCAGATTTCTGCACCCACTGCACATTTAAATTTTTAACAACTCTTTAATATTTTGTTTTTAATGTGGGTCAAATTTAGTTTTCTGTAATAACAACACCTCGCTTCCCATAAGGTGACCGCAGTATTTGTGTGCTGTACTGGTGTAAACATTACATTCCTTTTCTTTGGAACATATTTTTAATGCTTTTTACTCTGGATTGTTTTAGATGCCCGACTGTGAACCAGGGAACCAGATTCAGAAGACAAAATTCAATGTACAGTCAGAGAAAATGGGTGATTGGGGTCCTTTATCGGGGGTGGCACATGGACACTAATTATGGTCTCAACTATTCTGTGTCTCCATCAGTTCCAGTGATCTTGTTTATAATTTTTACTCTCCCTGACAAGTAGCTATTCAAAGAAATAAATTGACCATCAGTGTAATTTGCTTCTTGGACACAAAAGGCTCCCAAATTAACAGGCTTTTCCCCCCTGGAGAGATCTCCCTCGCCTACTGTGGGGTTCTGCTAATTATTCCTTTGTCCCTTTTTGTTTTCTGAGAGGCTCAGGATGTGCAGCCAGCAGCTCCCGGTGCCCACTGCTGGTGTGCCCGGTGCCAGCCCAGCAGATCCACTGCCCTTCTGTGCTCAGGCATCAAAATAAGTCTGGACCAGCTTAGAAAAGTCGGGATTTGTGACCAGAATCACCTCATATTCCCAAAATCCAGCCTGTTTTGTCTGTTCCTGAGATAAAAACAGAGGCAGTGTTTCGGGATGTATGTGAAAACTAATAATGGAGTCTTGGAAACCAGGGGACAGAGCAGGATGCCCATGGCAAAGGGATCTTGATAAGATCTTCAAAACACCTCGTTTGATTAGTGCTGAAATGAGCACCTTTCAGATGCAGCCTTTCCCCTTTGTTGTGCTACAGGTGGTTTTGAAAACAATTTACAAAGAGCCTTTTTTGTCTTTTTCATGCTGTTAAAGCAAATTGGTATGTAATTAGATTTATATAGAGAATAATCTTATTTGCATATCCAATTAATTCTTCCTGTTTTAATTTGCTAGGGTTGGGTTCACAGTGGTAGTAAAAATATAACACTTAAATTATCAAGCATTCAAATTTCGTTTTGCTATAATTCCTTCAAGGTCTTCCATTAAAATTTGGTCCTGGGCATTGTCTTCCTTTTAAAAGCTGTTAAATAACATGGGAAAAGGCCATAAAAAAAACCCAACCCACATGACTTGTGTTGTAAAATCATTAATTTTTTTCTTTAAGCTGATCAAAGCAAATGCAGTGTGAATTTATACTTTTTAAGCATATTTTTATCATGGAATGGGTTGGGTTGGAACGGACTCAAAGATCACCCAGTGCCACCCCTGCCATGGGCAGGGACACCTCCCACTGTCCCAGGCTGCTCCAAGCCCCAATGTCCAGCCTGGCCTTGGGCACTGCCAGGGATCCAGGGGCAGCCCCAGCTGCTCTGGGAATTCCACCTCAAACCCTCCCCATCCTCCCAGCTGGGAATTCCTTCCCAATCTCCCATCCAGCCCTGCCCTCTGGCACTGGGAAGCCATTCCTTGTGTCCTGTCCCTCCATCCCTTGTCCCCAGTCCCTCTCCAGCTCTCCTGGAGCCCCTTTAGGCCCTGCAAGGAGCTCTGAGCTCTCTCTGGAGCCTTCTCCTCTCCAGGTGAGCACCTCCAGTGCTCCCAGCCAGGCTCCAGAGCAGAGGGAGCATCTCAAGCTCTCAGAGCAGCTCCGTGGGCACTTTTCCTGCAGACATTGTCACTTCAGCTGTGGTGACTCCTCACATCCATGCTCAGAAATGCAGGAGACAAGCAAAGAGCTGGAAGGAGGGCCTTGATTTCACACCAGGGAGGTGTCCAGCACGGATGGAACAACTCCTCTTTGTTAGGGACTGAAGTGTGGAATTTTAACAGCTGCCGGTCAATGTCTCCGGCTTTATTAGCTGCACACAGGGCTTGTGTTCTGCAGACATAGTCCAAGAGAAGTTCTGGTTTTTCCCTGAGTCAGGAATAACCTGGCACAGTCCCTGCTTCTGAAGGAAGCCTCAGTCATCCCTGCCGGTCAGAACAGCTTCCATCAGTGGCTCTGCTGCTCCTGCATCTTTCCAGACTTCAGGTTCCACTTGAGAGCTGACTGGGGGGAGCTCCTGGGCTGTGGCAGTACTTAGGAGAGATCGCCAGCGCTGAAATTCAGCAGGATATATTTATTTAAATGTGCTGGAGCCAGTTTGTTCCCAGCATGTGTGAGACATACAGGTGCCAGCTTCTGTCACAGCTCATTTGGAGTTTGGGAGCAGAGATGTGTTATCCATGGAGTTGGAAACAAAGGGGTTGACGAGTCACTGGAAAAGGATGGAGCAGGTACATTGTAACCTGAATTTAAAGTGAGATTTCAGGATAGGGAAAGTGCAGGTTTGTACAGGAGCCTGGGCTGGCTCTGGCGGGTGGGAGCTGTAAACTGGGAGCAGGAGTGTCAGACCGGTGTCATTATGGTCTGGTGGATACAGCAGGAGGTGCCCCGGTGAGAAAAGCACCATCAGGCGTTTGATGGTGTCCTCGCTCCCTGTCCCTGCAGCAGCAAACGCCGCGGGTGACCCGCGGGAGCTCCTCAGCACGGTTCGAGCTCGGGGTGTTGGAGTTCAGGGGGCATTTGGGGGCACAGATCGGGTGGGATGTGGTGCCTCCACCCAGCGAAGGCTGCAGGGAGAGCCCCAAACCCGAGCCCAGCCAGGGCACAGGGAAAGCACCTCGGGGAAAAATGGACAGGCTGTAGTAGGGTGACGTTGTGTCAGTGCGGGTGGGTGCACGGGCTTGGTCTGCCATGTGGGATGAGGAGACTTTGCCTGAACTTAATACAGTTATGCATTTTTATTTATTCATGGCCTTTTTTCAGTCTCAGAGCGTCCCTTATATTTTGAAGATATTTTTGGTGTGTTCCCAAGGGATGGAAGGTTCTTCCTACTGGCTACAGGAGGATGTCTGTCCATCTGTCTAATGCATCAGCTGATGTGCAATAGGCTCCCTATTTTTAATTTTTTCCACTGGCAAACTCCCTGCTCACCTCCAAGTGCCCTTCACCCTTGTCACAATGAGAATGCTGATCTCCCAAAATTAAAGGGGTTTGATGTCAGTTTAATACCCAAGTGCTCCATTGCATCTTTGCCAAATGCATCTCTGCTTTTATTTGAGAGCAATATTTTGAGCAGCTTGTTCTGCAGAATGCTAATTGTTACAAAAACCCCACTGGTTTATTCATTTTTTTGTGTAAGAAGAAGGCCTTGGGGTTGTGAGCTGTTGGGGGGTTAGTGGAAGCAAAATTTGATTACAAGGGGAGAGAAAAGTGGTTATAAGTGGTTGGCACACAAAGACTAAAAATCCTTATGGTTTCCTTCTCTCTGGCATCAGTGGATGCACATCCTGCATCCATTGAAATCAGAAAAACCACCGTGTGATTCTAGGGGATGGATTTTACAGGGGCTGAATGGTTAGTTCAGGAGGCTTTAGCAGAAATGATATCAGGGGAGGGGAGATGGGCTGAAAATGGATGTACTCATGTAGGTCCATGGAGCTGCTTCAACCTGAGCAGAGGACACTGCAGAGTGAGGTTAAGAACTGAAAATGAAAAGAGCAACGTCTTTAAAAGATTTAATAAACGAGGCAAATGTGTTGCACAATTGTGTTGCAATGATTTGAAATAGATCCGAAGGAAAATTGCTTTGAATCCTAATTAGCAACTAATAGTTATTAGCTAAATCCAGTGCCAGGGAAGAAATAAATAGGTACAAGTGCTTAGCTATTGCTTCCACCTCCAAACACCACATCTGTTGTCCCAGTTTTGGGCTATTTTTACCTAAAAGGTGAAGTCACTGCAGCAGACCCAAGGCAGGCAGCGTGCAGGTCCCGGGGAACACCTGGGTTGTGTTGCTGCCAGCCAGGATGAAATACAAATGAGGTGGCAATTGGTGGCAAAACAATTTCTGTGGATGGATTTAATCTCAAACAACTGCGCTCTTCTGTTTAGCCGGAACAATAAACTGCGGCAGTGCTGTGCCCCGAGGAGCTCTGCCGTGGCTGGGAGGTGCGAATAGGTGTTCAGGTAATGCATTCCCACTCTTCTTCTCTTGGATTCATCATCTGCCTGCTTTGTAAACTGTTCTCCACCGAGCTCCAAACTGCTTTCAGCTTCCCAGGGCAGGAAAAGACACTGCACACCCCAGCGTGTCAGAAAACTCAGGGAAAATGACCTCCAGCTCTCAGGCACTTATTGCAAACCTATTTTAAATTGAATACACAAGCCAAGATAATACAGGCTGTTTGATAAGAAACATTAGAGAAATCCATAACACGAGGCTTTTTATTATGGGTTTATTACATCAATCTCTCCAGTGGGTAATGGAACTTGTAAATATACTCTTATGTAGGAGTCTCCTTGCGGGCTTTTTATTCATGCTGAAGTAAGCACAGCAAACTTATTTGCTGTCAGGGTACATTGAATTTAAGATTAGTATTTATTTTGGTTCTAAAGAGGTTCGGCTTTTGTGAATTGGAGGTTGGCAGAGCAGCTGTAGGAGAGGAGGTGGGAGCTGCAGGGGGGCTTTGGGGGGGAAATGAGTTTTCCAGGCAAACTGCTGGTGCCTGTATGGGACACAGCGAACGTGCCCATTATGGGCCTTGGGTCGTGTGCTCAGAGCTCCTTCAGGAGGCAAAACTTGCTTTGTTTAAGCAGGAGCTTGCTGTGTGTTCATTGACTAAACCCAGCAAGATGAAAAATCGTCCACGGGATTAGGGAAATATTTAAAGGATACATTCCCTGCCTTGCTGCGCCGTGCAGACACGGGCACAGCGCGCTCTGCACTGTAAACATTTGTTCTTTGCTGGTAAAATGCTTTTAATTCTTTTCTAGAGGTAAACAAAGTCACGCTGCTGCAGCAGGAGCCCAGCAGGCTTTGGCTTACTTGGGAGAAGCCAAGGGGATGTTTGTGCTGAGTAAAGAGTCGAGGAAAAGTTTACATAAAAGTTCAACAAGAAGTTCAAATCATAGCAACACTAACAAAAACCATGAACAGCTTACATGTTCTTAAGTAGATTGTTGGAGGATGTAGTAGTTAATTGGTAGTTGACTTAATAGAGGGAAAACAGTCCTTAACTAGAGGATGTTAATTGGACAGACAGACCAGAAACTGCTGAGGTGTCAGCAAAGTCGGCATTAACTTTAACAGGTTTTTTAGGGTTCCCCATCCCTGGAAATGCCCAAGGCCAGGTTGGACAGCGCTTAGAAAAACCTGGGACAGTGGAAGGTGTCCCTGCCTGTGACAGGGGTGGCACTGGATGGGCTTTGAGGTCCATTCCCACCCAAACCCATCCATCATCCCGTAACAAAGCAGGAAGAGTGTACCTTAGAATGAACACAACCAGGTTTGAGGGATGTTTGCATTTCCAACACTGACTAAGATCTTTCTCTGCTATAGGAGACAGATTAGGAGTGAAGAATGAAGGATGTGTGTGTTTAATTAAGGTCTGAGGGTAACAAATGTGCTTGAGCTACGAAACCACATCTTTGTCAAACCCACCTGAAAGAAACCATCCTTTACCTGGCTGGGCACTTCCTTCTGTGCTACTGCAGCTCCTAAAATGCATCAGCAGAAAGCCCAGCACTAATTTTGATGTCTATTCCCCCACGTATTAATTCTAGATTATCATTCCCATCTCTTGTGTATTTAAAAAGACAGCAGTTTTTAAGAAAGATGTTTGTTTTCATGTCTTTATGTTTGTTTTCACATCTTTGAGCTGCTTTCAGCCACTTCCTCAGTGCTCTTACAAACTTCCCCGCAGCCACAGAGCTGAAACTCTCTCAGATGTGATGGCTTGAGCAGCAAATGGGTCAAAAGGAATTCTATGGCTTTGAATTCTTGCTGCTCACAGAATTACACCCTGCCCAGACAGCAGAGGGATCCATAAAGAGTTATTCCCTGGTTAATTACTGTGTCTGCACATTTCTCCTTATGGAATATGCTGCCGTGCTTGCTGGAGAAAAGTTAAAACCCAAGCTCTCTGTCCCAGATAAAAGGCTGCTTACAGAAATTCTTACTCGTCTTTGAGGCTTCTTAAAAAAAAAAAATTAGGCTTTTCGTAGTGTGTTCCCAATCCAGTATAATCCTTAATTTTCAAAACATAGAAAGCCATTATTTTTTGCAATTGTAATGAAAAAATTGCTGAAGCAGTGCACATTATTTCGATTACCCATTAAGCCTTCTCTGCTCTAGAATGAAATTACATGATTTTCTTGCTTTTAACTTCTGACTTGTAATTTACTAAAAGAGAAAAACAAACCACTACAACTCTGGTTGTGTCCCAAGTCAGACATTCAGATGAATGATGCAAGTCAACTGCTATTTTGGCATCTTCCTGATACTTTCGGCTTTTTATATTAAAACTCAGGCAGGAATAACATTTATTTTGCACCGTAGTTCTAATCTATGACTTCTCTAAGGCTTTGGCATGATACTGGCTTGGCAGAAGTGGACTTTGCATAGTGACTGATTTATTTCACTTTATTTCATTCTGTGTTGATCACATCAACACAGCAAACCATCATTTCTCGTTGCACAATAAAATAAATTCGGGTTTTAATTATAAAGTAACAGGCCTCGATCAGATTGGGAAAACACACATGATCCCCCTCCATTTAACTCTTGCCTCGCTCTCCTCACTGACACTGAATGTGCTGCTTATCCCTGTAGCCTTTTCCTGCTGTCCTTTGTGTCTCACAGCAAAACAAGAGGCTCCTCCTGGGGGCATCTTGCCCTGTTTCATCTCGGGGGATGCTGTTGCTGTGTTTGTGCTGGGTGCCTCGGGCTGCTGTGGTTCAGGCAGGAGATGGCAGAGCCCGGAGTCTGGCTGGGGCTGCTGCTGCCTGCGCTGCTGGCCGCGCTCCCCACTGCCCTGGGGGAGCCTTGGAAGGGGTGCAGGCCATGGCAGGGCTGTCACAGGCAGTTTGGCTGCTTTGCATCTCGTAGGTAGGAGAAGCTGTTTGCAGCAGCTCGGTCTAACCCGAGGTGTTGGCTCACAGCTCGCTGCTTTTCGCACGGCGTCGTAAGAGCACTCTCTGGGTGAGGAACCAAACTCTCGGGAAGCAAAGAAAAATTAAATGTTGCCCTTGGGAAAGGCTCTGTTGGGAAATTGAGGCTCTTTGATGTCATACAATCATGGAATTGTTGAGGTTGGAAAAGACCATCCAGTCCAACCATCCCCCAGCACTGCCAAACCCACCACGACCCCTGTCCCCAGGTGCCACATCCACACCCCTCTGAACACCCCTGGGGATGGTGACTCCACCCCTTCCTGCACAGCCTGTTCCAATGCCTGACCGCCCTTTCAGTGAAGATATTTTTCCTAAGATCCCATCTAAACCTGCCCCAGCACAACTTAAGGCCATTTCCTTGTATTGCATTAAAGACTCTGTTTCCAGGAGTTTTCTCCTGTTATTGAAACACCACAAAAAGGAGCTTCTCTTCCCAAAGCTGAGCTGGGCAAGGGAGTTTAAAATGGACCACTGGAGGTGAACTCTGTCTCTGGGGCATCCACATCATGCTGCCCTTTAGAGGTGAGCGAGGAGTGTTTGAAAGCTTAACTGCTCGTGTGACAGCAGAGGGAAGAAAGGCTCTCCTCACAAATGCCATCAATCCGAGCAGGTTTGGAGAGTGCTAAATTGTGGTGTAAGAAGTCATAAGTCAGGGTTTTGACAGCTATTACTGATACCTTTTCCCTGCTGTGATATTTGAAAGTTCATAATATTAAAAAAAAATTAAAGGAATGCATGTTATCCGTGGGCAGATTGTACAAATTGTACTCCTGGCTGCTCCTTTGATGTTTTGCTGATTGAACTCTGAGAACTTTATTTAAGCCTCCCTCAGTTTGGCATTTAGTGGTGTTAATTTTAAGGCTGGGTTAGTGTGGGGTCTGGTGTTTGTGTGTCTGTGTTTGTGTGGAGGGTCTGGTCCCTCGGCAGGGAGGACCCAGCAGAAAAATGGGAATAAGAGGTGACTTTTAGGGCTGGGGAGTGCCTGTGGTGGGGTGCCCATGCAGTGGCTGCCAGTGCTGGTGTGTCCCAGCTTCCAGAGCCACAGCAGGTACCCTCTGTGTTCCTCTGTGTAGGGAATCTCCTGCTGGAGACTGGGATTGGCTTTTGCTCCTGCTCTGCTGAGGCTTGCAGAAACATTTTGAAAAAATAACAATGGAAAAATTGAAGGGCATCTCCTCAAATGTGCCCTGAATTGGAGCAATTCCAGCGACTGCAATGAAGTTATGGAGAGTTAGAGCAGCTGAGCTGCCAGCCCAGTGTCCCGACAGACTTCAAATGCCTTAAATCCATTTATGGAACAGAACCACCTGGAGATTACAGCCTTGGATCCTGTTTACAGGATTAAACACTTTCTTGCTTTAGTAGCAGTGAAAAGTGAGTGAGGTTTTCCTGTCCAGGGTCAGGAGCCTGCCCAGCATCGGTATGTGCAGTGCCTGGCAAGGAAGGGCTCTCTGTATAACTCCAAAGGAAAGGTCCTTCTCTTTTCCGAAATATCTTGGTGCTTTTTAAACTCCAGATGCCCAGGATGCCATCAGTCTTGCATCAGACCATTAGAAGCTGATGCTGAAAATTTCTCCCCAAAAATATAGATTTATAATGTGATAAATATGAGGTTTCCCTCTCTGTCCATTCCTTCAGTCACCTTTTAATTTCTTATTTTGAAATATCATCCTTTCTTCTTAAGGCAAGGGCTGAACAACTTAGAAATAGTAAGAAAATTGCAGAGTGTAATATTTGTAATGAGGCAGATGCTTAAAACTTGCCTGTGCCAGTGCTCTGTGATAGAAAGGAGAGCATTCACAGTTTAATTCTAGTTGGTTTTTTTCCAAAATAGGGAGAAAACAAACCTCCATCAGGTGGAGATGATGGAACCTTGTCACTTGTGTCCTGCTGCAGCGTTGTCTCAGGGACTTGGAAATGTTCCAGAGTTGCCCAAACCAGACAGCCAAGGAGAAGTGTGCACACTGTGGACTGAGTTAACAAAGAGGTGTTTTAGTCTCTTCTTTGTTCATGATTTAAACGTTCTGTGCCTGGTGTTTGGAATCCCTGATGGATTCCCTTGTACCCAGCGTGTTTCCTTGCCCTAATTGCAGACTGTGTGCCCGTGACCCAGAACAGGCAGATTTCCAGTGCCCCTTGACAGACTGAACCACCCCATGTGCATTTTCTGACCGGTGCCACAGTGCAAATCAGGTTACAGGTGTTTGGCTCCGAGTGTGCCAGGCTGATAATTCCTTCCTCTTCCCGGCGAGCTCACGAGGCCCCGGTAATTCCATCTGCTTATTCACAAATATTTGAGAAGGGAAGCCATGGCCTAAACCTCTCTGTAAATAGCTGGATAAAAAGTTGGCAGGGCTCAGCTTTCCTTCTGACAGTGGCTAATGTACTTAAACCTGAAGAGAGAAAAGAGGCTTCACCTTGAAGCGAAGCGCCAGAGAGCTCCTTTCACCTTGAAGCTTTCTGCAGGGTTTGGCTCCTCAATCAATTGAGAGCCTGGACACGCTGCCAGAGTTGTCTTTGTTTTTCCAGCAATAGATGAGACAGAGATTATAGGTTATTGCCCCAGGGACTTGTCTTTTCTAAGGCTTCAGGATTTTAAAGGAAAGAGGCTTTTTCACTACGAGCATTTCATAACTTTGCTTGTCTGCTGGTGGGGTGGGGAGGATGGCATTTATTTACCTGGCTTTTACACACCTTCCTTATTACATCAAAGATTAAAATCCATTGAATTTCAGGGAGGTATTGTGGAAAGGAAATATGTGGCTTTAGAATATGCACACGTAACCAACTGCTTCTGATTTTTTTTAATATATCCCCTTTATAGTCCCTGTCATACTCAAGACAGCTGACAGTTTTACAGTAATGATGTGTGTTCTTGGCAGACAGCAATCATATCAGCACCTCACATTTTGCTAATAAATCAATAGGTAATTAGCACAGGCCTTTGAAACATTTCTATTCCCAAACAGCTCTACACAAGAACACCCAGCACTGGTGGTAGCACCATTAGCATCATATTAATCTGATTATTCCTATTGTTTTATACTCACAGCTCTGCTGTGGGCTGATATTGTCCTCAACAGAGCTCTGTGAGTTCCTCTGTTTATTTTCCTGCTGTTGGCTGTGATGGCTCAGGGAAGAGGCCACGCGGTGAAGAAATTTGTGACTTTCTGCAGCACTGGAGCAATGTGCTTTTGTGGGATACTGAAGGGAACATCTGTGATGAAAATCAGGCTGTTGGCTTGCTAAGAGAACATAAATTGCATCCTGTTACATGAGGGGTTTGTTGTAGGACAGGTCACTCATTGTGCTGCCGTGGGAATTGCCTCTCCTGGCTGTCTGGACACGGGAGAGGCACAGGGAATATCCACATTTGTGTGTATGATCAGGTGGCAGCATTTTATGTGGAACCAGCTGCCTCGATGGCATTTGCTGTAATGACCCACACGTACACAGGAGAAATTGGGACATGGCTGGGGCACAGGCTGAGGGAGAGGCCTCACGGAGCTCCTGGAGCCACCGCTGGCATTTGGGTGCTGGCTCCTGGCAATCCCACACTGCTGGATCCCACCTTCCCTCAGAGCTCAGGACACACTGCTGTGCTTAACCCTGCCTTTAATCCAGGCTGCTCCAGGTCCCCGGGTCACTCCTAAACAGAGTCATCAGAGCACTGCTGTCTCCATCTCAAACGCTGCAGCTCTTCCATGCCCGCCTTTACGAGAGGGGAGATTTATCCCTCCCTGTCTCCCGGGTTTCTGTGGCTGCCCTGTGGTCTCTGAGCAATGTCTGACACTGCTTTGGAGCTCGGGTATCAGACACTTGTGTGTCAGCTGTCCCCTGTCGGGCGAGGCTTTGCTCTGGGCATGGGACAGCAGCGAGCTGGGACAGGGAAGAGTGGCAGGAGGGCACAGGGGACAGCAGGGAAGGAGAGGAGAGGAGAGGAGAGGAGAGGAGAGGAGAGGAGAGGAGAGGAGAGGAGAGGAGAGGAGAGGAGAGGAGAGGGCAGGAGGGCAGAGGAGAGGGGACAGCAGGAGAGGAGAGGGGACAGCAGGAGGGCAGAGGAGACAGCAGGAGGGCAGAGGGGACAGCAGGAGAGGAGGGGGGACAGCAGAAGGGCAGAGGGGACAGCAGGAGGGCAGAGGGGACAGCAGGAGAGGAGGGGGGACAGCAGAAGGGCAGAGGGGACAGCAGGAGGCTCACAGTACCTGTTGGAGATCTGTAGGTGCTGCAAAAGAAGCCCAGTCTTGTATCAAGGGGGTGTCCCCACAGATGCAGAGCTATGAGGCCCTTCCCTGAAAAACCACACTTAATACACTTTTAAAATAGCTCTTTTTTTTTTAATCCTTTTTTTTTTTTTTCTTTGAATGGGAAGCACCCTTAGTGGGTCTTGTTCTTTGGGAAGCCTGTGGAATTAGTAGTAGTAGGACTGCGTGGTGTAAATTCTTTGTCTTAATTTCAAAGCCATTAGCACCATTTGCAGTTGATGTTAATAGAAGTGATAGGCAAAAAATAAGGAGTGAGCCATCCACTGGAGCCCTTTCCTGCTCAGGAGGATGGGATGCAGCTGCTCACCTTGAGGAGCAGGCTGGTGTGTTAATCAGCTGTGCCCTTGAGCTGTCCTATCCATTCCACTTCCCACTTTTCTGAAGAGCTGCTCTTCCCAAGGTGCAGTTTTGTCTGGAAGAAATACTGACTTGTAGCACTGTATGAAAACACCCCAGCTCACAGAGCAGGCAGCAATTCCCTCAGAAGCAAACAAGGAGAGGATTTTTCTCATTTATACTGGATATACTCCAAGAATTCTCTGTTCTGTTTAGTTATTATCTTTCCCTATGGTGTGGAATATTCAATTAAACTTTCTCTCAAATTGGCCATAACTTTCAATGGAAATTAAAGCAGTTCTATTTGGGTACCAGTATCTGTCACCAGGCTTAATGTTCAGAGAGAATAGGAATGGTTCCACCTGTTTGGTGTGAATTAACCTCAGCTGACATTCCTCATGTTTCAGTTCCTCAAAAGCATGGGAAGATGACAGCATTTAGCATCCAACTGCCTGTGCTGGCTCTCAGCTTTGGGGCACTGGAGGGACACAGCAAATATACTCTTCATTTGGAATGTATTCCAATTAATGTGGCTTTTTTTTTTAATAGGTGTGTGATTCACAAGGGGGAAAAATATACATCGAGCAGAATGTTCTTCTAAATGATCTCTCACTTTCCATCCAACACCATATGGACACACACCTCCTTCTGTGGTTAAAATGCTTCTTTTATTGTGAAATTGACTGAAATTTCCTAGATCCTGCCTCTTAGCGAAAGAAATACACTTCTGTCAGAGGAGGCAGACCCAGAGCAGGAGTACATTTGTTTTATATGACAAGGAGGGGGAAAAACGCTTTTTGGAACCCAGTCTTGTTTGCAGGTTGTCTTAAGCTGAGGGCGGCTCGTGTTCACTCTGGGTTAACTCATTTTGGGCTCATCAAAAGAAATGTAACTCAGAAAAATAAAATCTGTCCCCAGGAGTGTCTCACCAGTTAGCTTGTCTGGGAAGGTTATTTATTTTATTGTCCTGGGACAGTGAGAAATGTGTGAGGAGTGGCAGCAGCTGTTGAATGGTGTAAAGGGAAGAGGGCTAAAATAACTGAGCACTTTCAGGTGTTTATGCACAGATATGCTCTGTTCTCTTGTTATTTTTTGATGAAATGGCCAAAAAAGAGTCTGTTAAACACAATCTGATGAGAAGGGCTGGTTTCTATGGATCGAGCTGCTCATAGTGTTCACCGGTGATAAACCAAAAATGTGTTATCACTCTTGGAGTGCAAGTCCCTGGACATTACTGCAACAGAAATAAAGTTACCACTTTGAATTTATTAAAAAAAGAAGAAGTGTAAAATTCATATATTTCAGAGCTATCCAAACAGCAAAACTTTGCTCCCACAAAAGCAGACGCTTCAGCAGTGCAAAGGCTGTGCTGGCAATAAACGTCTGAGGAACACAACTTAGTCAAAAATGGGCTCTTGCTGGTGCAGGCACTTGTAGTTTCCTATCTGCAAGAATCTAGATGGCAGCTTGTTTTATTTATTAGTGACTCTTTAGTGCTCTGTGAACCAAATCCCCCTCCTCTGTCGGGTTCTGTGACTCAGCCCTTATCACACAGTGGTGGGATCTGGGCTGCAGCGATTTCAATCACACATCAAGGCTGCAGCAAAGCAGCTCTACAGGCTGAAGATTAAATAGTTTGGACTTGCTTATCTTGGTTAGACACGGGCAGCAATAAGAGGAAGAAGAAAGGCACTCAAAATAATTTTATCTGCCCAGTGTTGCAAAGTTTTTCCTGCTCTTCTGTTCCCCTGATAGGCTGCAGCTGCTCTCAGAGCTTCTCCCTGCCCTGCCCAGCTCCCTTTGCTTGAAATCTCACCAGGATTTTTCCTCTTGCTGCCTAACAGGAAGGGCAGGCACTTTTTTGCTAAATAAAAGCTGAATGTTGAACAGTGACAGCTGCAGGTGGAATATTTGAAAGTGTTTTCATTTGATCTTTTATGAGCTTCCAGGCAAATTGAGTTATTAGCAGACAAATTCAGTGTTTTCACCTATTTGTGACTATATCTACCCTCAGTTCTCTATCTTGAGTCTGTTTTCGAAATTGTAAATTGCTCACTAATTAATGATGCAGGCTGTGGTGGTTCTTACACCTGTAACTCCCACTGCATGCTGTGGACCACTTTCATTAGCTCTTGAAGAGCAGGATGCTGCACCTTAACCTCTGCTCCTGCAGCCAGGTGATGGCCTGGACATGTGGGGACACTTTTGCACCCTTAGATTCATTCTTCTTTCCTACAAGTAGAAGAACTGTTCACTTGTAATGCAAGGTGTGTTTTCCTGTGATGGGAAGAGGAGCAGAGTCTGACCTTTGGTGTGATTTGCTGTAAATTGACACCCTCTAATTGAAATAACAGCAAATGACAGCACAGAGAGGGGTGTGAGGCATATGACAGAGGCAATGCAACACATCCCTGAGTCAGCAGGTCCCTAACTGGATTATCTGGGATGGTCTGGCTCGTGCCACAATCAGACTCTGTGTTTCTGGGGTTTGAAGCAACCCTTACACAGGACCCGAGCACCAGGCCAGCTTCTGCATTTTCCAATGAGAAAACTGGGTAAATTCAAATATATCTTAAATCTGTTGCTTTCAGACGCACTCATACAGCACTCAGAGCTGTAATCTTTGTGGGCCAGACTATCATATCCTCTCTTAGGGTGAATGAGGCTGCTCAGGGAGTGAAGCAGCCCTGGGTCTCAGGAACAAGTCTGGGTGCCATAATCCAGTCCCATATGCTCTATGGCTATTATTATCTGTTCCCACCAGCAACAGTGAGTTGCACAGAGGTGTAATTTAAAGCTGGAGATGATGTGAAATGTGTTTTGAATAATAGATGAGTTTCAGTCAGGTATCGTTAACATATAATTTAAAATAAAGCTAAATACAAGGCCTGTGACTGTGTGCTGAGTGCATCCTCCTTTGTGGTGGGGCCTGAGGGAGGAGACACGGGGGAGAGGTGGTTCCTTTCTAATCTTCCTGGCAGAGTCTCTTTGAAATACTTCTGTGGAGATGACAGAATTTGCTCTCCCAGGGTTGAAGAGCTGTTGTTCTGTCCCTGGTAAATCCAGCTGATTTCCCAGTGAAAGCTGTTCCCATTCATTCTCACCCTCCTTCCATCTGGAAGATCCATCAGCTTCTATTCATTCCCTTTTTTTCTGTATATTTTGCACATCCCATCGTCTCTGTATTTTATTTATTCATTTTCCCCTGACCTCCCATACCCCCAAATTTCCTGTATCCCCATCCAGGTGGGCTTCCAGCAGCCTGACTAAAGAGAATTCCGTGCTCACATCCCTGCAAGTCCCTGTGCACTGAAAGAGCAGAGTCTGCTGCAGAGATAGGGCAGGAAAAGATTGGAAAATGATCTAAAAATGTTAAATCAAGGTTCTTTGCATTCAGCTGAAAGCCTTTCTGACTGTGAGCACTTCCACTGTGTCCTTACTTGCACTAAACTTAGAGGAGCAGCCAGACATTGACACTGATGAGAGGAAAAGTCTCGGTGAAATCAAGATAGCTGATCTTTTCAGGGGAGAAAAGTTGGTTTCTTTTGTGTGCTGAACAGCCACTGTGGAGATAAAAGTGTCTGATCCAAACAGGATGGAGAGCAGTGAATTTACGTCGTAGCTTTCTGTGGGTGTTTTGAGCAGTGTCAGTGGATTTCCTGAAATTCTGTGCTCGCTGCAAAGCAGTGGGCAGGGAAGAGCTGCAGCTCAGGGATGGGCCTGTGAGCAGCTCTCACCCTCACCTCCAGCTCTGAGATGGGATAAATTGATAAGGTGAAAGCAGAAAGTGGATGAGAGGAGAGGAGATAGGAAGGAGTTAACAGCTCAAGAAATCAAAGTGTATTTTTAGAATGAAGAACAAAAGTCAGCACAAGGGAGGCTCCCCTCAGTAATCCCCAACCTCAGAGTGCTGGATTGCTGGGAAATGACTCCTGAGCTCTTTGAAGGTCGTGTCAGGTTGTTTTGCCAAAGTATTTTCCCTCTTCTACCTGTATTTAGTGTGAGTTTAATCCTCTGAAGGGCGCGAGTGTGGAATGTCCTTGTCAGGGCTGGTCATACAAAACCTCTTGGGACCCTCATTCCCGCAGAGGAGTGGGGCTGGTGCCAGCGGATTCCTGAGGCATCAGAGCGTGGAGAGGGCAGGGGCTGTGAAAGGGTTTCCATGCCCTCAGAGGACCAGTGCACCTCATGGCTGCAGAAGGGTTTCAGTCAGGGATGGCAGAACCAGTTGCACTGGGGCTGGACGTGCTGGGGACCCTCTGGCTCAGGTTCCTGTGTAACTCTGTTTAACAGTGTGGGGGTTTCATTCAAAGGAAAACATTTCCATTTCTAAAGGTGAAGCCAAGGATTCTGCTTTGAATTGAGCTTTGCTATGACAACAGCGCCTGTTCCCACTGTTTGAACTTTGGGTGAGGTTTCATTCTGTGCTCTGTTCAGTGTAGGACATTTTCATGACTCCATGTGGGTTCAGTGGCTTTTGGAAAAAAAAATCTTCTGTTATGAACTAAATAAAGTGTCACCAGATCTTTTCCAAGGTGAGTGACTCATGGCCTCTTGCTGCTGAGACGCTGTTTTGTATTTTAAGCCTGGGAACATGGAGATTCCATGAATAACCTGTCCCATTTTCCCTGTTTAATGCAGATGACAACACCCTGCACGGGCCGGTTTTCCTGCAGGAGCCCAACAGCATGATCTTCCCCTTGGACTCGGAGGAGAAGAAAGTGAAGCTGAGCTGTGAAGTGAAAGGAAATCCCAGACCAACCATTGGGTTTGTTCAGTGTTTAACTGTTCTTAGAACCATCACACAAGAGCCTTCCTGCTGCCTGTATTGGTGATGTCCCTGGAGGCTACCACAGTGCTGATCCCAAAAAAATCCCAACCAAAAACCAGGCAGCTCCTCCCGAGGGGCTGCTCTGATCTCTTCTTTGTGATCAGGGACAGGATCCAGGGAGTGGCTGGAGCTGTGCCAGGGAGGTTTAGGTTGGATTTTATGGAAAGGTTCTTCCCCCAGAGGGTGCTGGGCACTGCCCAGGCTCCCCAGGGAATGGGCACGGCCCCGAGGCTGCCAGAGCTCCAGGAGCGTTTGGACAGCGCTGCCAGGGATGCCCAGGGTGGGGGTGTTGGGGTGTCTGTGCAGGAGTTGGACTGGATGATCCCTGTGGGTCCCTTCCAGTTGAGGATATTCCCTTACTCTGGAGTGTTAGGAACAGAGGGAACGGACACCAGGAAATCTCCAGGTATTGCAACTCAACTGCAAAATTTGGACAGGAGTTCCAAAAGGTTACAAAAGGATTGTAAATAGTCCTGGCTCTCAAGACTAACCATCCTTTTCCATAAACATGGACAAAACTCTTAATTCTTTTCAGCTTTAGCAGCTGCTTTGGGGTCCTGGGAGGAAGGTGCTGTCCTCCTGCAGTGCTGTTGCTGCTGTAAATCATTGGTGCTGCTGTTCTCTTTCCTTTGGTGCCTCTCTCTGCTCATCAGTAAATGCCACTCTGAAACCAATTAGAGTCACCAGGCCTCAGCCTCCGTGCTGTCCCCTGACACAGGCAGCAATTTAATGCCATAAAATCCATGGATCCACGGTGAAACACATTTCCATGGTTTCCCTGTACACTCAGGAGATGGGAGGTGCTGTGTCCCCCTGCTCACTCCATCCTGGGGCTGGAATTCCTCAGTGCCCCACTTTGTGACAACATCTGCTGGGAGGGAATTTTCTTAAAGTTATAAACAAACGACCAGCAAGTCGGGAGAGGGCAAAAAAATATCCTCAGTGGACTTGAATGGGTTAGAGATCCTTTTTCAGGGACTTCCCCGTGCCAAATTATTAATTCCAAAGAGCAGCAGCACCAGCAACTACAGAAGCATTAATCATTTCAGAGACTGAAATATATGTCAAGGATATTGCTCTCTCAGTTAAATACTGGAATATTTCAATACCGCTCAGGAAATTTGCATTTTTCTGCCTTCTTTTTTTATTTTTAATAAGTAGTCAGAGCCATTCTAAATCTTCCTTTATTTACTTCACGCTGTGCTTTCAAACACCCAGGAGCATCCCTGAGCATCAGCAGAGTTTAACTTTGCCATTCTGTGCTCCAGGTGGAAGTTAAATGGAAGCAGTATTGACGTGGGCATGGATTATCGCTACAGCCTGGTGGAAGGCAGCCTGCTGATCAATAATCCCAATAAAAGCCAGGATGCTGGGACGTACCAGTGTGTAGCAACAAACCCCTTTGGAACGATTGTCAGCAGAGAAGCCAAGCTGCAGTTTGCTTGTAAGTAAGGAGGCGAGCCTTGTTCCCACAGTGTGCTGGAAAATCTGGGAGCTGGGTGTCTTTTCCCAACTTTTCCTGATGGATTAGAGTGTTCTCTTAATTGCTCATGGAGTGAGAAAGAGGGGAAATGTGAATAAGGGATATATATCATGATTTATCATTACTTAGCTGAGATTATATGGAGCATACAAGGTAAAATGTCTTATTTATTGAGGAAGAGGTTACCTAGGAAAGGGTCTGGCAGATGGGATCTCACCATTGATTTTTGCCTTTCCTTGGAGAAGTAAAGCTTCAAAGTGTTAAAAAGGAGCATAATCTCCACGAGGGATGAATTCACAGTGATAGATTCACAAGCCCTGTGTTTCGGTGGTACATCAGGTGTGGGCACTCTGGGTGTAAGAGGGAAGATGGGCAGCTCTGTGTTTATTTTGGGCAAAAGCAGAGCTGCAGCTTCTTGTCAAGAGCTGAGGGTAAGAAAAGGCAGGACCTTGCTGTGGATTAGCATTATATAAAATCATGCAAAGCCCTTTGGAGCATAAAGGCTGTGAGAGTGGGCAGATGATGATGCAGGACCACAAGTCATCTTTTTTGCTCTTGTGGTTGTGAAGGTGAAGGCAGAGAATAAACACAAGGGCCTGTTCATCCATCATCTGTGTGGTTTCCCTGTGCTGTTGTCCTGGGAGGGGCATGCAGTAATTACAGCAGGAATATCCTTGCAGGAGTTCAAGGCAGAGCCTTCCCAGGCATGGAGTTCTCAGTCATGGAGAATGGTGCAATGAAAGGTGCTTTTGACTGACTGGGGAGAGAAGCTGATGTGCTCCAGCTACAGAAAGGAGGGGATAAAAATGCCAGTAACCCCCAGGTTCAGACACTTTAGAGGGACGATTTGTAATGAGGAATAATACAGAGGGTGCAGTCCTCTGTCTCCCCACGTAGTTTATGATAAATTATCCTTCTGCCCATGACCTGCTGGAGTTTGTCCGTGACTGAAGGCACGTTTTCCCTGGGGATGGATAATGAGCAGCTTCCTCAAGACCATTCCCATCACTCCAGATTTCAGGATGTCAAGGTGATTGCTTCATAAACACCACCTTGGGCTGCTGCTCCCACAGCAGGCTCTGCCTTCCCATCCATGGCCATTCCCAGCTCCCAGCGCAGCAGCAGCAGCAGCAGCGCTCCCAGCAAAGCCCCTCAGCATCCCTTGGCAGGGTCACAGCTTCCCAAAATCCAGTGGAGAAGGACAAGCTGAGGGTCAGCTCCTCAGATCTGGGCTTCAGAGCTCAGGATGTGGGATGAGAAAGGAGGATACTCCTAATCCCACAGCGGGTGGGCAGGCCCTGGCACAGGGTGCCCAGAGAAGCTGTGGCTGCCCCTGGATCCCTGGCAGTGCCCAAGGCCAGGCTGGACATTGGGGCTTGGAGCAGCCTGGGACAGTGGAAAGTGTCCCTGCCATGGCAGGGGTGGGACTGGATGGGCTTTAAGGTCCCCAAACCCTTGTGGGATTCTCTGATCCTGACAAGTGCAGCAGGCAGGGACTACTTGAGTGGAGACAAATCCTCTTCTCACATACCTGGTCTGACTGTATCGTACCTGAGAAGACTGAATTTAAAAACAAAGCTTGTTCTTTTCCAGTCATGCTTGGGAACTCAGGTAAATGGATACATTTTTGACTCCTAGATTATATTTTAGTTTGCTAAAACAGCATAATCAGATTAGAAACATTTGGATTAAAGAAAAAAAAAATAGGGTTTCCCAAGGTGGGCTTTGACAAAACAATTTTTTTGTCATCTCTAATCAAAGGGATTGCAACCAGAATTAGCTGAATTAGGACATGCAGAGTGATTTAAGTTTACTACAAAGGCTCTGCCTCTAATAAAAATGGATTTTTGAAGCTTCACCCTTCATCTGAGCAATCCCTTATTTTCCATCCTCATCGTGTGTTGTGTAGTTTTTGTTTTGTCTCATTTTTGTTTCTGCTGGTTCTTCTGAGGCTGATGGCTGGGATTTGAGGGGTTTTTTCCCCTTCCTTTTAAGAGTTAAATTGTGAAGCTTGGGGCATCAGGAATGTGTGTTGTTCTTCAAGGGCTGTATTATTCTTCTGTAGCCTTTTCAGGGAAGATTAAACTGCGGTTGAGCCATTCAGCCTCCTGTGGAGGGCAGACAGGGTCAGCAATTTCATCCTTGAAATATGTATTTAGGTTACAAACTCATTATGATAAAAGTGCTAATATTTCCCCCGAATACTTGCTTTTTGATATGTCATTTTCATTTCAGATTTGTCCTTTTCTTCATTTTTCTTCCTCCCTTTCCCCCCTTCCTCTTTTCCCTTTCTTTCTTATTTTTTTTTCCATGCTAGTTGTCTCTGAAATTGAACATCTTTTCACCGAGTGAGGAATCTGCTGTGCCACAGTAACAGAATATGGATTAATGATACCCTAAGCCCTGTGCTTGTAGCAACACAAGCTTTCAGAAAATAAAAAAGCTTTAAACTCTTGAGTATGGATCTAATAATGGCTTTTCCACAAAGATCTATGAAAACACAGCTGAACTAGATTAAATGATGTACTTTTTATTTTAGGGGCTGGGGCTTAGCTTGGCAGTTTTATTCACTGTGCTGTGGTTTCTGTTGGGAAATAACCCTGGAATCAATCAGGAGCTCTGGCTGGGGAGCGGCGCGGCTCTGACGCGGCACTTTGGGGGTGAGCCCACCCCTTCAGACATGGGATTAAAGCTGTTTGCTGTGGCCTGGCTTCCACTCAGGATGGAGATAAAGCTCTCATTGATTTTTAGTGGCACCAGAGCTGGCCCACGCCCCTCCCAAAGTGATGAATTTGCAGCTTGTTCCGCCGGCTCAGCTCCCGTCCCTTTGGCAGGACAGGGAGGATGAGCTTCCAGGGTGTCCTTGCCAAATTAGTCCTACTGACCATGGAATAATGTATGGAATGGAACATCTCACAGGTGCTGGAAGTTGTTTAGTCACCCTCTAAAATTCCCTGGAAGGAGGTTGTGGCAAGGTGGGGGTCGGTCTCTTCTTTGAGGGAACAAGTGACAGGACAAGAGGAAATGGCCTCAAGTTGTGCCTGGGAAGGAGATCAGGAAAAGTGTCTTCACTGAAGCATGGTTAAGCATTGGAAAAGGCTGCCCAGGGCAGTGGTGGAGTCACCATCCCTGGAATTGCTCAGCCAGTGAGCAGATGTGGCACTTTGTGATCTGGTTTGGTGGCCCTGGTGTTTGCTCAAAGGTTGGACTCGATTTTGGGGGTCATTTCCAACCTTGATGTCTCTGATTTACACCCACACCTCCACAGTCATTAAATCACCAAGGGAAGTTCTCTAAATCACCCCTGGAGAAGCTCCTCAGCTTGTTCTGCCCAGCCCTTGCAGCCCTTCTCCGGGGTGTGTGTTTGGAGATCTGTGTGTTCACATTCAGTTTCATTTGGTGGCTTCTGGTGCTGCTGATCTTCCAAGTTGTCCCAAATGGGCAGCACTGGTGGAAGTGGGTTCAGAGGAAATGGAACAGTGCAAGGTTTCCCTTCTGTTTGTAATTCTCTCCTAAGTGATGTCCAAGCTTTTTTTGATCACAGTGGGATGAGCGAGGCAGGACAATTCCTGCTGATTTATGAGCAGCTGTAGGGGAGCCTCTCTAATTAGAGATAACTTTGAATTTCTTTTACCTTGCTGAGGCTGCGCTCTGTGTTTTACTGCCAAAGCTTTGAAACCAGGCATTTTTGCACATCTCCAGGAGCACTGCAGGGATTCAGCCTGGACACCCCAGTGCCCTCCACCCCAGGGGCCTCCAGGCTGTGTCTGCTCCATCACCACCTCCACCAGCAGCAGCTGAAAGATCCCGATGATGGGACCAAGCCTCTCCCAACAGATAACGCCCCTCTTCTCCCACAGAGCCATCCCCTAGGCTCATAGATGAAATATTCTCTCCCTGCTGTGATGACTCAATTTGGCCCTAAACTCCTCAGCAGGATTTGCAGTTTAACCTGAAAATTTGCAAAGATGTGGCTAGCTGCAGGATGCTGGTTTGGAAATAAAACAAACCCTCTGGGAGTGAGTGAGGAGCTGTGCAGGAGCCATTGCCTGTCTCCTCAGCACCACTGTTTGTCACATGCTGCTGATTTACAAATGGGTATCCAAAGAGGAAAATCAAGTTTGAATCAGTGCTGGTTTTCAGTCATATCATTGTTTTGACCCCTGTTGTTACAAAAACTGCCTGAAAGCGATGTCTGTGAAACTGTTAGAGAAATGTTAGAGAAAGCTGTTAGAGAAATGGGATCTGCTTTTCAGAGGGGTTTTTCATTGTGGGAGCCCATGAGGGGAGGATGGCTGATGTCCTTCCCTCTGCCCTGTGCTCAGAGGCCTCGCTGAAATCACCTTTCCAACCCATGGCCATTTTCCAGGAAGGAGTTTCCTTTAAATCTCAAACTTAAAGCTCCATGCTAATGCTGTGGATGTTTTCTGCAGTTTCTGCGGGCCAAAATGATACTGAGATATCCAAGGGGCTGAGGGACCAATTTTAGAAAAGAATTAAGCCCCAGGAGAGTGGGGGATAACAGGTGTGAGGTGTCCTCTGAGGATGCTGGAGCAGGGGTGGAGCATCACTGTGCTGCCCCAGGAGGTTAAAAGGAAGGGGAAAGGTCTCCTTGTTCTCTTCCTCCTCCTCCTCATGCAGGTGGCCCGAGACAGGTGAAATTTTCTGTGTGGAATTGAGCCTGAACTGTTTCACTGTGTCCTCGGTGCCTGAGGGACAGGGTTGGAGGTTGGCTGCCTTCTACCCCCTAACCAGGGGAGCATCCTCCACCTTGCCTTTTGTACCTTTCTCTTTGGATTATTCATGAGGGGTGATCCTTGTGGGCCCCTTCCTGCTCAGGATATTCTGATTCAATCAGAGAAACCCTTAACTTTCCTCTTTGTTACCGTGAACATCCTCTGAAGTGAAGGGAATCACACAGTTGTTTCTAAAAACTGGTCCCCACACACATTTTATTGAAAGAATTCATTTTATAGAAGGGTTTTTTTTTTTTTTTTTTCCAAAATAATTGTTAAACATGAATTAGCAGCTAGGACCCAGCACTGCACAGAGCTAAGAGTGGCAGAAAATCCAGTAATAACGTGGTTGCAGTGAGAATACTTTGGGGCTTTGACCTACCATCCCAAAATAATTTCATTGTGGTGGTAGAAAGAGAAAATTACTCCCAACATCCTACTGGAAAGGGTTTTTTTCAATATTCCCATTGCTGGGGTGTTTCCTGTTATATTTTTTACACGAGTAAATCCCATAATTTTCACTGCTAGTTGCTAAGGAACGCATTGTAATGGCTGCTCAAAGTCTTTACTGGTGAACCCTCATTGCCCTCGAGTGCATTCATTTTATCTTTTGGAGATTAATTGGCAAGGAAGTCACTCTTTCACGAACAATTCATAATGAAAACACTGGGGGGTGGGGCAGCTCTGCTGAATTCCAAACAAACCAACCAACGATCCCAGGGATTGATCCGTGCGTTCAGCACGCAAATGGAAGCATTTCCACAGGGATATCTAAAGTCTGAGGGTTGATGGGAGCTGATGTGTTTTAAACCTTCTGGAAATACAGGAGCAGAGGGTTTGAGCTGGAAATACAGGAGCCAGAGGGTTTGGGCTGGTTTTTCAGGAGGCAGCTGGGATTGGTGTGCCTGGCTCTGCTCGTCCTCCTTGGGAGGTTTATTTCTCCAAGGTTTTACCTCTGAGGAGCAGAAGCCCAGCCCTGCACATTTTCCTGGCTCCTCCCTCGTTCTGGAGCTTTCCTGTGGAGGAAAAGATCCCTGTGGAGTACAGGGGGTGGGAATTTTCAGCATTCTGGGTGGGATCTGCTCACCTGCACTAAGATGAGGAAGCGCCCACGCCTGCCCACATTCCCCACTGCAGGAATGCATGCCTGTCCTCCAAGGCTGCTTTGCACCCCAGTATTGAAATATCCCACTCAGCTGTTTCTTGCCCAGATACCCCTTCTGTTTTTTCAGAACCTGGACTTCAAATCCCCAGCTTTTCCCACAGTTTAATTCCCTTTTTCCTGGCATTTTCATCAGCGCGCTGCCTCCCACGCACGGTCACAATTCAGAGATGACACTCCCAGCCAGCCACTGCGGCTTGCACCACAAATCTGCTTTAAATCATTAAATTGTCTTAGTTTTTCTTACATCTTCAGAAATCCACTGTCTTAACATGACCCAGTTTCCCCTGCATCCCCCAGAATCTCGCTCCTTTTCCCACTGAAGCCTTGCCGAGCCTCTGTGCATCCAGGCCAGACAGAGGGGTTTGTTGTGGTGCTCAGGGGTGGCTCTGTGGCAGCAACCCAAAACTCTGCAAATCAACATCATTTTGGAGCCAGAATGTCCAGTTCTGCCCGCTGCAGAGACCCCATTTTCCCAGGTTTCCCCAATCCCACTGGGATGTGCCATTCCTGTTTTGCTCCGTGCCCTGTGACACCCCTGAAGCTGTCAGGTTGTGAGAGCAGGGCACAGCCTGTTTGGGGTGTCCCCAGTTCTGCAGAGACACAAACATTTAAACTGCGTGGCTTCCTGCCAAGTGTCAAATCCTTGATTCCTCCTCCAGTGCCTTTCCAAGAAAAAATGCCATTTATCTCCATCACAGCCCTGCTGGTCTTACCCAAAATCAGCTCTTCCACCTGGCAGTCCCCCCAGGACTGGGGTTGGGGTGATCTTAACTCAGGAATGAGCACATTTATTTGCATTTTTCCATGTGTTCCCACGTCCCAGTGTTTCTCCTTTGCTGAAATCCTGACTGAGCCGTGCACAGGGCAGCCACCAGTGTTAGAGACCCAGCTCCCAACCTCTGCTCCTTCTCCACAGTCTCTGATGGGTGGAAAACTAGGCTAAGCCTCATGTAAGCTCCTCTTTTTTCACTCTCCTTTCCCTTTTTTTTTTTTTGATGAATAGGACCAACAGGGAGTTTGCAGCAGAGATAGATCTATAACCTACTTTATTTTCATCTGGGATAGAAGGACCCTGAACTGAGAGCAGAGGAGGATTTTTACCTGCTTTGTTTCCCCCCCAGGGTTATAAATAAGCTGAATACATTATTACTTAAAGCAGCGGAAGTAATTAGTGCACGTTGTCCTAAAGCTGGGAGTCTCCTAAGGCTGCAGTGTTATTTGGGAAGTTATTTTGGTTTCTGTCTGGGAAGAGCTCAGGAGAGGGCAAGGGGTGTTGGAGCCTGCTGAGGATCACAGGTCACTCACAGCACCACATGTCCTCTTCTGCTTAAGAAATTCAGGGAAAAGCAAAGCACAGGCTTGACATTTTTTTCCCCATCTCTCTCCTTATTCACTCATTTTGCCTTTAATATGTAAAATAAATTATATTCAAAATGCAGATTTTTTTTTTTTTAATATCTGGGGCTGAATTTTTAAAAACTAAATGATGATGTAGGTGTTTTTTTTAAAAATGAACACCCAAACATCTTGCAAAAAGTGATTGTAGAGTAGTAAACATCTGCAGAGCTGTAGGGTTATGTTTTCATGGTGAATCCTAATCACTTTTGCTGGTTTGTGTGGCCAGTGGATGGAGAACAGGACAAGAAACCAGGAGGTTGTGTTACTTGCTCAGTTATTAGGACGCTTCTTGTGACACCTCCCCTCTGTGTGATGCCTCTAAACCTCCTGAATGAAATAAAGCTCTTTACCTAGTTGAAGAAATAATTATAATCCTTGGATGAGCCTTACTTAGTGATTCTAAATCAATGCAAATCAGTATTTTCTCTAAATGTGTGGAAATAGCACTTCCAGGACCCCCAGCCAAGCACAGACTTGGCAAAGGCCAGAGGTGGATCCTGCAAGAAAATTTCTGTTCCTGTTGATGGGATGCAAGGCCAGTGCAGAACAACTTTATCCCAGTGGCTGCTTTATCTTTATTTTGTTTTTTCTTTCCTATTTTCCCTCTGGAAAGCAAAGCCAGGAGTCAGCATTGGCGTGTGGAGGATGGAGGAGCCTTAAATGTGTTTGTGGGAAGTTGTCCCGTGTTGGTTTCCCTGTCTGCAGCAGACATGACTGGCATTTCATTGCTCATTAGGCATCAGGGAGGAACAGAGTGGAAAAATATCAACACTCTGAGGTGCTGCTGAGCACCAAAATGTGCATTAACATAGGGAGGCTGAGTCCTCTGAGGACTGGGATCTCTGAGGGGTGGGCTTTGTTTGGGTTTTTATCAAGTAAAGGGAAATTTCCCTTTGAAACTTCCTGCTGAGTGAGCTTGGGTCATGTTATCCACAGCAGCTGGGGCTGCCCCTGGATCCCTGGCAGTGCCCAAGGCCAGGCTGGACATTGGGGCTTGGAGCAGCCTGGGACAGTGGGAGGTGTCCCTGCCCATGGGACTGGATGGGCTTTGATGAATTCTATGACTCAGTGGTTGTATTTTGCATTATTTTGGGTGTGAATTTGCACTCCTGTCACTGCCCAGAGTGGGAAGGTGCAGCAGAGCCTGCAGGGAGCACCGAGGCACCTGCGATGCTCAGGCATCACCTGAGGGAGGGCTGTGCCCACCTCCTGTGCCCGTGGAATTCTGCTCTCTGCCCACTGCAGAGTCGTCTGTGCTGCAGGAAACTGCAAACAGAGCTTTTATTTTTTCAGTCTAGGAAAAGATAAAAAACTTCTGAGAGTGAAAAAATCCTGTTCGAGTCAACCCAAGGGGAAATGTCTGCCCAGATTTTCTAGATTAAAGTAGTAAAATTTTCAGAGTCCTCAGCACTTTGTCTCAAGCAGAGGAGCTGCTTCAAAATAAATGTTTGAAATATTTCCTGTAGAAAGAAGGCAAACAGGCAGTTTTTATGAAGTGGAACATGAAGACAAGGAGGATTTTTTTTTTTCTTATTTTTTCATAATGTCATAGAGTGGTTTGATTTTGGAAAAGAAAAATGGGTGCCTTGCAGGAATTTCTAAGAGCTCCTGTTTCCCTGTAAGATTGGTGGTGTGAAGGAAGGCAGATAAGCACTGGGGCTGCCTTGCAGCCTGTTTGAGAGCAAGGATCAAATCCCAGAGAGGTGGAATTTTAGCCATGTGGGTTCAGAAATCAGTCTGTCTTTAACAGATGTGGTCAGAAAGACTTGGGAAAATTAAAACAGTCTCAACATGAGAATCCATATAGAGACATCCAAGTCCAAGGTGATAGAGAGATTAGAGATGTGAGTGGTAAAGTTGCCCAGGCCGTGCCTTGTTAGTGCTCATAGTAATAAAGTCCATGGAAAAAAAAATCTCCTGCAGGGATAGGGGTGGGGGAAATGACAAGACATTTACCTCTAAAACTTCTTTTTCCCTCCTTTTCTCCTTGGTGAAATAGAAATCCCAGTGAAATTTCTGCTCTAAAGGTCAAATTAGAAAGCTTTCATCCCCAGACTTGTAAACTATTTCTCAAATCACTGACTCTCAAATTTATTCATTAGAACACCAGCTCTTAAACTAAAATTCTATTAAGCTCTGTATCAAAGGGGTTTTATTCCAGCCCACACAGCTCTCTGTGCACTCCTGACACACCAGCAAGGACACAGCCTGAAGAACTTCATCTCTGTGTATGGGTGCAAGGGCTGACATCAAGCCCAGCTTGGAAATCAGGTGCAGCTTGGGAGAGACCCACCAGTCTTTGGGGGTGGTGGGGCCACAGATACCAGCGGGCCAATCTTGTCTCTTGTGGGTGCCAGGTAAGAGCTTTCAGCCTTCCTTCCTGGGAGTTCTTCCAACCAGTGTCCTCTCACATCCGAAATGGGTGGAGGTGCACTGGGATCTCCTCTCCAAGACTGGTTTTGTGGGCCAAACTCCCACAGTTTGTAGTCAGCAGCCAGTGGAGTGGGGTCGTCCCGTGGGCAGCCATGCCAATGCCTTCCCTGCCCGCCTGGCTGTGAGCTTCTCCCAGGGCATGAACGTGGGATCTGTGGTATGTGGAGAGTTGTGCAAACAGGATGAGAACAGCTCGGGAGAGGGCATCCCAATATCCCTTAGCAGGAGGTTCTTTGTTCCATCTGAACCAGGAGGATCTGGCCACTCCTTCTGTCAGATTTTTTGTTGGAGATGTCATTGCCAGCCTGATCAGATTCCCTTGGGATGAGTCATGTGCTCTTTCATAAAAGGAATAATCTCATTGGCTTCAATTCTAGGACGTGACCTTAAACATCACCCTAAATTTTAGATTGCTGGGATTATCTTAAACTGATAGAAGGGGGTTGAGAAGGCAAAGCCCACTAAGATCTGCAAATCTCTTTAAGTCGTGCTCAAAAATTGGCTTTGGGTGTCTTGGCTGTGTCTGGGCACCCAAGGGGATTGGGCATTTCACACAGAAAAAGAAATTACACCTTACCTGTATCATTATCTCCTATTGAATGGGTGCTCTAAGGTTCATTTTATATTAGTAAAGGTGGTGTTTTGTCCACTCCAGAACAAAAATTGGCAGTGAACATGTGCCAGCTTTCTAATTTATCAGTTCCTAAAGGATCAGATTTATTTTTAACCATTCAATTTTCCTGTGTTCAAAGCACAGCTAAGTCTCCAGGGGGAAATACCAACCACAACCCCCCATAAAATACAAACTGGCTAAAAGAACCCCTCAAGTGCTGATCCCATGGATTTGTTGCTCATCTAAGTGAAGTATGAGTGTCCTAACCAAAGACTTACTTTTAGTACAGCTGGAATGACACTAAGGCAGTGCTAATTCCCAGTAATTCCCAGTTTGATGCACAGATGTGTGGATATCACCCACCCTCCTCCCTCCCTGTGCTGCTCCTGGGCAAAAACTCTGTGTTCCTTCTGTCGAGGTTCATTGGATATCCCACCCTGGAGGAATAATGATCTGTAGGGATGCAGGCCCTGTGCTCTGCAGGCTCCTTGCTGTTATCACCAACTCAGTTGAGTGATGTCACTGATATGTTATCAAATTTGCTTTACAGAAGTCTCTAGAGGAAGACTTTTAAGTAAAATCCAGTAACATTTTTATTTTTCCAAGCCCATTAGCCATGTTTTTCTTTGGCAATTAAAACCCAGTGATGCATAAAGCAGTGACTGATGTGTGTACATTTTTGTCGGAATACAGCAGAAGCAGAAATAGTTCCATGCCAGTTGAACAGGAAGAATAGGTGAAAATAGCTGTGGCTCTGCTTTTCTAATCATTAGGAAAAAACCCTGAACTGTAATGACAAAGGGCTCACTAATGGTGAGTTTTTGACAGCGTGTCATTCAAGGCATTGCACAGCAGAGCTGCCTCCCACACGATACAGGCACAGAAATTGGCTTTCTAAAGGACATGCAGACACCTGCCACCACCAGTCTGCATCACTGACTCTTCATCTCATTTCCTATAATATTTTTTGGGTGGTTTTTAATAGCTCTTGCACGGAGGGGTCTCTCCTAATTGCAGAACCAGTAATTGTGGAGTATTTTGTGTTCTAAAAATAGGCACGTGTGGAAAAAATAAAAGCAAAGCACAGAAAGCCTCCTCAGGCAAACAAAGCCAGCAAGACAGAGCTCAGCTTTCACAAAAAAATAGGGATCTCTGTCATGTCCCCAGTGCCCTGAGACTGGCAGACTCCTGAGGGAAGTCTTGGTGTTCCCTTCGAGGTTTCCAGGGCATGCTGAGTTCAGGAATTCTGTTAGTTCCATTATTTCTGTTATTGTTGCAGCCAGTACTGGGAACCAAGGGGGGCTGTGTAGCTGCTCTGCTGGGGTAGAAGTCTCACCACTGGGACAATCAGTGGAGCTGTAACTGAGAAGGGATGTAAATACAGAAGTCTGAGGCCACATCTTACACAGACTGGCATCTTACACTGTCCCCCCCAGCAGGAGCTGATGGGTCCTTGTTTGTTTGCCCATCCTTCGACGCCATCTGGGAAATGTTTCTTTAAAACTTTGATTTCCGTGCTTGCCTAGGAGTCACTTAGAAAAAGAATTACCACATTTCATAAAGCACAAACCCAAGCAGGTCCTAAGAAAGGAGAAAAGGCTGCAGTCCTTTTGTTTTGCTTATAATGGAATCTTCTTTGCTATAAAGACTGATTTTTGTAGGCAAAATTTGGGGAAATTTTTCATTACTCTGGACAACTTGGGTAATTGTTACTGTGCAAAGCCATATGGGTTTGATTAAAGTTTCCAAATGCCATTTACTGAGACAAACTACCCAGTCCTGAGGGGCTTTGGATCATTTCAGAGTGCTTAAACTTTTATTAAACCCCATTGGAGGTTTTGGAAGGAGGTCATTCCATACAAAAATACCCTGCCCAAAGTGAGAAGCTGGTGGGCTGACAGCTGCTGCTGGCACCTCCTGGGCTTTTGAGCGTTTTGGGGGGAGTAGGGATTTGTGTCAGACTGGCATCACTTCCCAGTACCTGCCCAAGTTGTGGCACTGAACACTAAGGCAGCGTTTTAATGGAAGCTACAGAAAAATCTCATTATGCCAGAAAAGCCATTCAAGTCCCCATTAAGGGGTGGGTGTTGGTGTGTGCATTGCACTCCAGTGCATTTCAGAAGCAGATGTCAGGCTTCTGTGCAAATATTAGCTAATTAAGCCTCTTCTGAGAGACACAGTTGAAGTACTTGTCCTTAGAGAGGTGCAAACTTTGTCACCGAGAGCTGAAGTGACTTTCCCAAAGTCATGCAGCTGCTTTTAAATACATCCAGCTGAAATTAAATACTACATGCACCTTTCTGCTTCTGTGGGTCTGTTCAGCTTGGTTTAGAACTGATACTGTCCAGAAAGTGTTTAAAAGGCACCTTAACTCATTCATTAAGTAAGGTGTGAGTAGCTGCTAATCGCAATAACCTGTTTGCATTCCTGTTACACTGCTGTATTCTCCTCTTGAAATCATTACTAATTGCTAACTACTAATCCTTCTCTAATGCTGGGGTTACTGGAGCTTACAGAATATTTTTCTGTGTTCATTGGAGTGCTTGGTTTGGTGTTGTGACAATTGTTGGCAGGACACTGATCGACAGAATTGCAAGCGTTATTATTTTCTTCCTCAGTTTTTCCTTTCAATCTGATGGGTTTGTGGGTTTGTTTGTTGGTTTGGGTTTTTTTTTATTGGCAAATAAAACCAAAAATCCTCCTCTGCTACCCAGGGTTTTTTAGGTTTGAGGACAAAGTGAAGTGGAGCTTGATGGTGCTGTCAGGGCAGACACCCAGAGCTGAACCACCCACTCTGCAGCTGCAAGGTGGTGTCTAAATGAAGCTTCTCACTAAAAAAATCTTCTTGATATTATTGTTCATTCCAGTTTAGGTGTTGCAAAAAGAAATCTGTGGGCTTCAGACAGCACGGGCACAATCAGCCTGATGGCTTTGATGAGGCTTTAGCCTTTCTTATAATTATCTTAATCTCGTTATTTCACTCAGAGCCAGATTTGAAGCACTTGCATGAGGCTTTTCAGAGCTCACTCCCAAGGCCTGATGGTTTGCAGCACATCACAAGTGCTGATGAATGCTCTGCTTTATTTGCTGCCTCCAGTTGGTTTTGACCATTCTTGCAGCATTTCCTAGATGTTCATCCAAGCAGAGGCTGCTTTTCCTGGTAGCAATCCTTTTCTTGTCAATATTGATGTAAAAAATAGCACATATATTCCTGCAGGCATTATTTGGGCTTTAGGCTATTACTCCTCCTGCAGCTGTCCTCAGAGAGGATGGCATCCAGCCTTGTGCCCGTGTGCAGTCAAAATATATAAAAATCTGTGCACTGGCAGGTGGCCAGAGGAATGTAACAGAGGTTTCTGTAAAATTAAAAAAAAAAACAAACCTGTAAATTTTATAGAATTCAGGAATCAAAAAATTCTATCTCTCTAATTGATAATTTCTTTTTCTGTTTTCCTTTTGTCCTAAGACAGAAAAGAAGGAAAGGCCAAAAAACATTTCTCTCCTAAAAAGGGAGATGAAGCAGTGACAATTACTAATTTTATTTAATTATTTTTTAAGTATGTGTGCAGAAACCATTTTTAAGAGGGGATAAAAATCAAGGCTCAGTTTTCCATCCCAGTAACCTTATAATGAAGTTCCTACCAGTTCCTGCTGATAAATATTTATCACCTCTGTGTTTTCCCAACTGCACTGACAACAGGTTTGTAATTGCCAAACCAAGGCTCAGCTACGCTGGAAACAAGGAAAAAAAAAAGAAAGTTGAAATGCAGGAGATTGTTAAAGATCAGAGGCTGCCAAAGTAATTCCATGTCTTGGTGCTCCCACAAAGCAGCTGCTGGTGACAATCCTGGTGTCACTGCTCAGCTCAGAGTCACCTCCTCACTTCATTGCGAGTCTCTTGAATTCAGTGTGCAAGGAGAGCAGAGGGAGTTGTATTTTTGCAGTGCATGGGCCCTGAGGAGAGGAAAAAAGAGAGGTGGAAGGAGGAATTTGATTTAATTAAAGTGCTCTGTGGCTTTACATGCAGCTGGTACAAGAGACTTCCTTGTGGGAAAGGAAGGCTCTCCACACATGGGCCAGGAGGGCATCAGCAGTGAGGCTCCTGCAGGGAAACGGGCTGGGGTGGGATGTAATTGGTTATTTAAGGCAGCAGTTCTTCCTAAATTCATACAACAAAACTCCCCCAGCATTACAGGTGCAGGAATTTTCTCCGGGTGTGTCTGCTGCTGTGGGTAAATCAGCACCTTCTCACCTTTCCCAGCCTGGGGAAGCATTTCCTGATCCTTTTGTCGATGCTCCTCAGCCTCCTGCTGCCTCATATTCTATCTAGACCCCATCAGCCCACCCTCCAAGCTGATGTTTGCTTTATTTTGTCATTTTCCTCTTGTTCTTCTCGTGAGGAGAAGCCTCTGATCACCCTTTAACCGAGTTCTTTCTCTCCTGGCAGATCTTGAGAACTTCAAGACCAGAACGAGGAGCACGGTGTCCGTCCGCCAGGGCCAGGGCATGGTGCTGCTCTGTGGGCCCCCACCCCACTCTGGAGGTAAAGAGCTTTCCTTCTCTCAACTTCAGTGTTTGGCAACGATTTGTGAGGTTTCAGTTCTTGAGGAAGAGAATTCCCAGAATTTTCAGGAAGTCTGAAGCAGTCACCTGCAAGGAGAGGGCTGCGGCAGGGCCAGCCTGACTGTGGGGGTCATGCTGGGTGACTGGGGAAGCTCCAGTTGGGGGTAAATTCAGAGAAAAAGCATTTTACTACATCTGAGCATAAACTTCAGAGGTGAACTGATGGAAGCTAAAGCAGTGTGTTCATATACCAAAGACATGGCCAAGGTCCTGTGCAGCCTGTCTGCTTTGTGGCCCAGGTGTGTCTTCTGCTAAAAAATTGTGGATTGCTGACAGAGCCACTTTTGTGCATCATCTTTTTATTACTATTTATTTTTTTCAAACGCTATTGGCACTTTTTTTTTGTCTCCTGGGTACTCAGGATGTGTCCAGATCACACAGGCTGTCATTGGCTTCAAAGAGGGTGGCATAAATGCTTAGGAAATGCCAAAGACTTCTTTCAGTTTAGCACAAACTTATTTTAAACGTGCCAGCTTGTGGCTTCCCGAGCGTGCCTGTTGCACTGGTGTGTTTAAATTGTGTCCCAGAGGGAGTGGTTCTGTCAGAATTCCTGCTGGATGCCCTGGCTGTGCCCGACAAGCTCCATGTGTGTGTCCCTCCCCACCAGGAGCCACAACCAGCCGCTGCAGCTGGCTCCTCCGGCAGGGCGCTGCTTGCTCCGTCAAAACATCGGAACATCTTCCTCCGATCCGTGTCCCTTTTAAAGGAATTTGCAGTCCTGCTTTGAAATCTGTCTGGCCTCATCAGCTGGATGGAAATTGCCCGGTGGACCATGTGCTGTTAGGCTGAGCTTATTGCTCAGATAGGAGGAGACAGGGGCTTGAGGAGCTCTGGGCTCACGTCTGACCAGCTGACAGAGCTGCCCACGGACTTTGTCCCACTGGGGCCCTCCCATTCCTCCAAGGCAGGAGGGTCCCAGAGGGACACAGGGATTGCAGGAATTGTGCACATTTGTCTCCTCGGCACAGCCCTGCTCTGCAGTGGCTGAGAGGTTCCTGTTTTGCCATAAGAAATCCTTGCAGGGTGAGCAAGGTGTGTGGAGATGGGGCAGCTGGTGGGGGCAGTGAGCACTGAGAAGGCAAAGGTTGTTCAGGTGCTCCAGGAGGAAGGTTTGGTCTGGGTTTATTTACTGGTGGTACAAAAACCTGCATTCCCAGAAGGTGCTGGTGTTATTTCCAGTGTGGGTTCAGTAAGAGGGACAGAGCCTTGTGTGCTGACTGGGAGGTGAGAACATTCCTGGTGCCCAGAGGGTAACAATTTCCCTCAGTCATTTGGGTGATAAGAGATGACTTCCCCTATGACCACCATCCATCACCTGCTCTGTTGCAGCCTGAAAATTCTCTTAATTGTAGCAAAAGCCACAGCCAGTCTAACCTGACACTATCACAGCTCTGAACCGAGCTGGGCTGGCATTACCGAGCTTGTTGGTTGCTGGCTTGCACAGAAAGTATTCACAGGCAACTCAAAACAGGTTAATTCAGACCACTTGTTCTGCAGGAATTCATCTGCTCTGTGGCAACATTTTCTTTTACTTTTCCTTCCTCCCAAGGTTATAAATAAGATGAGTTTTAAAAGTCACAACTGCAAATTGATGTTTCTTGGTGATCTTTGTGTTTCCATCAGCCAACTGCGCATGTCCTGCTGTGATCGAAGCTCTTGGCTCTGCAGCAGCCACTGCACAGTCCCAGAGCCTTCTCCTGCTCAGCCCTGGGCAGAGGGAGGTTCAGGAGGAATATCAGGTGTCAGTGGGAAGCTGCTGCTCATCGGAAGCCGCCGTGTTCCGTGGGCAGCCCCGTCCCCAGGGCCCCGGCAGTGTTGGCAAAGCAGAGCTGTAGAGATCAGCTCCTTGCAGTCCCCCAGTGTAACATTGCAAGTGTTTAATGTTGAGGTGCAGCAGGAAAAAACTGTTCAGCTTAGCAGTGAAAAATAATCCAGTTCATGGAAAGTGCGAGTGGCATTAAGAGGAGAAAATGCAATTACTTATTTTAGAATCTGATTAGGGCAGCGAACCCAACTTCATCATCTTTGCAAAAAGTGCCTGATGTCATTAATGACCAGTGCTGAAATACAGGGCTAACTGTGGGGAAAAATGCACTTTCATATTATATATTTTTTACTTTAGCTTTGTATTTCATTGAAAATGAAATCTGAAAAAATATAATTTAAAAAAGCAAAACTATTCAATCTGAGATTTGCTGTTGCTCTGGTGATGAGGGTATTCACTGGAATAGCAGAAGCCTGAAAAAAAACATCCTGGCCAGGTGTGGAGATTTGGGAAAAGAAAAATAGTAAATTAGAAGGGAATTATTTCCTGTCAGCCATTGTGTCACTGGTTGTCTTGGGCTTAAAAATTGTGGCTTTATTAAAAAGATGCTGATCGGCGTCCAGACCATTAACCTTTCAGCTGTAGTTCCCTCTGATACTTTGCCACTTGGAAATGTCCATTTTTGAGGAGCTGTCAGCTAAAAGCGGAGTTATGTTGGCCTACACACATTAGTTTTTGAGGCTTTTTATTTTTTCTTCTAAATGATGCCCAATAAAGAGCTTCCTACTGTTCAAACGTTACAGGAAATTCATCCTGAAAATGAGTCCAAATGATGAACAAGTCTTTTCAGCATCAACAAATGGGCTGTGTACAGCTCGCACAGAACAATCTGGGCATTGCCGTGCATTGTCCCCATTTTTGGTTTGAAATGAGCTGGAAATGCAGCACATGGATCTCAGCTCCCCCCCAGACCCCAAATGGAAATGGAATGCGTGCTCGGCGCGGCGCGGCGGCGGCGGGGAGCCGCTGTTTGTCAGGTCACTGCCTTGTGCTGGTACATTTTGTTAAGCAGCATAATGATGTGATGGCCTCCTCTGATGAAGTGCATGCTGAGTGCTGGAGATTTGGAAAATAAACGTTCATCTGCAGCTCGGGAAGTGGCTGGGCTGGAAAGAGGAGTGAATGCAAATCAAACATTTGCTTCTGTCGCGTTTTCTGCGCTCGAAGCAGCAGATTCCCAAGCCCCCGAGGCCAGTCCTGCCGTATGGATGACCCCTTTGTCTGTTAGAAGTTCCAGTTCTTTTCCTTTCCCTTTTTTTTTTTTGCCTTCTCCATTTGTTCCTAACAGACTGGTAGAAACCTGCCTGGGTTGTTAGGATTTTTCTGAGATAATTACCCTGCGTGTGAAGGGTGTTCCCTCATTATTTCTGCAGCTTGTTTAATCAAAAGCCCAACGATGGACGTGTATCAACCATTCCACCCTGATACTCCCCAGAAGAAATCATTCAGGAGTAAACATTGCTCTGGGAACATGGCACTGGGGCCTGTGTAGCAGCACGAGGAGCAGCTGTAGGTGTTTGAGTGGACAAGAGGAAACAGTCAAAAATCCTAAAAGTCTGTGTTTAGCTCAAATTTGGCTTTGGTGTTGGTGCACAACACCAGGGGCCTCATCACAGCCACTGCAGGAACTGGGCAGTCCCCAGTGATGGAGCCACAGAAATGGGTTTGGACATGGGAGGGACATCAAAGAGTTTCTGTGACTTTTGTGTTGAGATTTAATAAGGTACCTCAGCCTGTCTTAGGGTGAGCTCTAAAATTTGGATACCAGAAAACAAAGCTCTCCTGCTTTATATTTCCAAAGCCCTGTGAGATCAACCATTGAGTCACAGAACGGGACTCAAGGATTGGATGGGAAGGGACCTCAAAGCCCATCCAATGCCACCCCTGCCATGGCAGGGACACCTCCCACTGTCCCAGGCTGCTCCAAGCCCCAATGTCCAACCCAGCCTTGGGCACTGCCAGGGATCCAGGGGCAGCCCCAGCTGCTCTGGGCACCCTGTGCCAGGGCCTGCCCACCCTCCCAGGGAAGGTTTATTTCCCAATATCCCATCTAACCCTGCCCTCAGGCAGTCCTGGTAGGTTGTCACCAAGAGCAGAGTACAGGGGAATAATCTCTTCCCTTGACCATCTGGAGCATTTCAAGCCAAAACAGGAAAAATATCACCAAAACAGGCTTTGTTTTTCATTCTGTTGCATTTTTAAGCTGTTTAGAAACCACAAAGCATTTCAGAGTGTACAGCAGTGTTCCAGTTAAGCTCCTGGTGGAAATGTTTTCTTTCTGAGGAGCTTTGCAGGGGGAAACAAAGTTACCTTTCCTTGTTTGCTTTTTTCGGTGCTGTTAATCAAATTTGGCAAGATACATTTCTTGTTGAGATAAACTTAATTGAAACAAACAAATAAAAAGCTCCAAAATCCAAAGCAAACACTCGCTTGTGTTTCTCAGGGCTCTGAACTGAAGTTGGGCTCTAACAGGGATATGCCTGGGAAGTATTTGGAGGTTGCTGTCCTTTTAACTTTATCTCCAAATTTTAAGATAAAATATTCTTTTGTGCCAAATAGTTCTTTTCACTTAAGTTTGTGGGAGCTGAGTCCTTTAGCTGCCACTTTTGTTAGATTTATTTGATAGTCAGGGCAGGGTTAGTTAATGTTTTAACAACTACAGTTTTCCAATTCCTTCTAACATCCCTGGCATTTCGTTGTGAGTCTAGAGCCTAAAAAAATACAGTCCTGGAAAGTATTTTCTCCTTGACAGGCTGGTAGCACACCCATTCTCATGCAGAACAAACGGGCCTGCAAATCCTTCCCCTCCCTTCTTCGGGAAGATAAATGAACTTGTGTTTAGGATTTCTCTCACCCCCCCCTTCCTGCAAGTTTCTCATGGTTCATCTTTAGAAAGATCTATAACCATGTTCTCATGACATTTGCCTTCCAGCCCTCGTGGGAAAAGCCTGTGGAGATGGAGCTCTGCAAGTGCTGTGAGAAATGCTGAATGTACACAGAGGGCTGCTGAAAATGATCTCTCAATCACTTGATTATTTGAATTCCGTGTTCCCGTTGCATTCCCTGGAGGTCTGTCCTGTTCCAAGACCTCTCTGGGCTTCGCTGTTCCACCCCTCACTACAGCTGCAGCACATTTATTCTCACTCCTAAACTATCTCAATCATCTGGGCAAGAAATAAACCAGCTGAGGGCTTTTATTTAGATCACAAAGTGCTCAGCTGGGCAGATGGGAATCCACTGGTGTTCCTACAGGATTTGTCTTCTCCTGCCACTTGCTGAGGGCCTCAAAGTTCCTGCTGACCCTGGAACTGAACCTCCCCTCCATGATTTCTCTCCCTGAACCTCAGTTCCTCAGACTCCTTGTCCCTCTGCTCCTTTCTTACCTTCCTGGGTATCTGGGAGCTGTGTCCCCTTGAGTGAACAAAGGCAGGATTTCAAGGAAAATCAGTTTTCTCTCTCTGCGGTGCCCATGTTCTCAACGTGCTTGGAAAATTCCATCTTCCCAAAGAGGAGGAGATTCATTAAGGCTCAGTTGTTCCCATAATTTTTTCCTCTCTGATGCCATCGCTCCTGATGGAAGCACAGCCGTGGATGGGAACACATCCATGGCTGTGAGCTGAGATGTTGACAGAGAAAAATTCCCCCATCTTTTCACAGATTGGATGCATTCAGGTTTTCTCATTCTTTCCTGCCTTTTTTCCCCTGCTGCTATCCAGGAGAACTTTTAGTTCTGTTGCACAGCTTAATCAAGTAGAACTAACTAAATTTTAGCATTTGACAGACGAGATGGCAATTCTGATTCCATCTCAATCTCAGCCTTTCATGCTGTAGTGAAGTGTGGACACCAGACATGTTTGCAGAAAGCACTTTACTGATTACAGTGCTGCTAAAACCACTTCTGGGCACAGAAATCATTAGTGCTGCTCACTTGTCCGCTCACTTTTTCACCCCTTTTATTATTATTTTTTTAAAGGGATGATGGACACTTCAAGGGCTGGGAACTGTGAGGATGTTTTGGCTTTCAGGGTGGCTGATGGCCTCCAGTGGGATGAAAGGTTTGAGGGGTTTGTCTTGTAAATAATCCATCCCACAAATTGTGTCTGGTGTTCCCTCGTGTTTGTACAGCCCCCACCATGCAGTGCAAGGAGGAAGGGGAGCAAACCTGGGAAAAACCAGACCGGTGCAGGAGGAAAAAGGCAATTACCAGGATTTTTATACCATGACAGGATCAGCGAGTGGGGCGCAGCAGGAATCCTGGAGCATTTCGTGGCCTCACTCCACTACAGTAACCTTAATATTCAGCCTTTATTCTCCTGTTTCTTCCAGTGTGGGATGCCCAGAGCTTTAGAGAAATGTGGATTTTACAGAACCTGTATTCCCAGGATGGGGCAGTTCCCCCTTTGCCAGGCAGGTTGTCAAAGGGCTGAGCTACCCCTGTTACTCCTTATTAAGTGACTGATGGTTTCTCCTCTTTCTCTCCTGTCTTAATGTCTTTGGAGGCCTTTGCTGCTTGGTCAGATTTGGTTCCAATTAGTGAGAAGCTAATTTAGAGAGGAGTCTCGCACACATGGGTGGGCACCGTGGTTGTAAAAGTTCCATTTCTCCGGGAAACCAAGCAAAAAATCTGCTAAGCTGGTTGGAAGTTGGTTCAACTATTTGTCAGAATGCTGCAGGGTCACTGAGCAGCCTGCCACGGATCACTGCCAAGGCTGGAGGGAAAATATGGGCAGGTAAACTCTCCCGTGGGGCTGGCAAAAGCAAAGAACAAAGAGGCAGGGAAATACTTTTCCATTAGGGACAGTCAGAGATGGATTTGGTGTATTTGGTGGTGTTGGGTCGGTGGTGGCAGACCTGGAGCATCAGGAGGTGCTGCAAACTCCCCTGGTCTGTGGGGCAGGAGTTAAACCTTGTTGTCCATGGATGGTTCTGCCTGCAGCATGCAGGGAAGGACAGAGGGGAGGCTCAGTTCCCAAACAAGCAGGAAAATGCCCCAGCAAGGTGGTGTTCCCATGAGCTGGGGCTCCACAGCTCGCAGGTGTCTTTCCTGGGATGGGAACATGTAAAATGCCAGCAGGATTTCCTAGATATTCCCAGGAGGGGGATGAAGGGTGAGTGCTGGAGATGTGTGGGACATGGAGACCGTGAGGAGAGCAAAGGGTGCAGCATCAAAAAATATCTGAATCTGTTGCCAGTTTTTCCTCTTAATAGTGATTGCCACTCAGTGTCCCCTAACAGCAGAGAATTCCCAGGTCCAAAGTGTCAACATCCTAAAAGTGTTTTCCAGAGCACGAACAGCTGAGCCCAAAAAACCTCTGAGAGATTTATCTCAGGCCAAGATCCAGAAAACAACTTCCCAAAGCTTCCATTTCCTGCAGCGTGTCTCCAAGGCAGGTGCCCTGCTCCTGAAAGCTGGATCTGAGCAGCCTGGCAGCATTTCTGCCAAAAATTCAGCTCAAAATTCAGCCCAAAATTCACTCCAGGTGTCTCTTTCCACAGCAGCATCACAAGGAGTAGGTGAGTCACACACTGGGTTTCTGTAATTTGTCTGTGTCTGGCTCCATGTGATGGAGATTATTACAGTTCAGCAAAAATGGGCTTCATTAAACTTAAAATCAGGCATATGAAACCCTCATTTAAATAAAAAGTGATTGAGAATGGTAACTTCCATTTAAAGTGCATCTCCCATCATTTATTTTTTATGCTCTGCCACAGTCACCGTTTAAATTATTGAAAGCAAGAAGTAAAAAGCTTCTCAGGAGATAGAAATGGATTAGATTAAAATTAATCTGACATAATCCTTTCTCTAAAACTGCTGATTCAGTTTGTGCACAAGTTTATCAACATATTTGAGGATAAGGGATAAGGATAAATTCTCTTCTAATTTGGGAGTGCTTTTGGCTTGATATTTCTGACAGCACAGGAAACATGCAGCGCTCTCTTAATTGAGAGATTTATGAAATTACAAATATTTCCAACAGCACAAATGCCAGGCTCATTACAGATTTATGCTAATTTAAGCACCTGAGTTGGCAAATGTGATCTGCCTCATTTCTGGGATGAATTTTGAGGTGCAAAAATAGGGGCAAAGTCAAGAATAGATACTGGCCATGGGAGTTTAGAGCAGATTTTCAGCTGGCACGTGTCACTTGTCACCTGCAGAGTCAGAGCCTCACACCAGCCCCCCAGCATTCCTTGTTTGTGCCCCTCGGCAGTGTCATGGACACAGGAGGAGGTCTGGGGTCTGTAACTGGGAGGGAAGAGGCTCAGCCCTCCATTGAAGACCTTGGAAATAGCAAAATATCAGGAACATGATGTTAATGGGTTTTTTATTTATCAGTGACAGCTCGTGACATCTTTAAAAAGAAATCATCTGCGAGCCAGTCGTGTGGTTTATTCCCTGTTTGGTTGCAGTCAGCACTAAATGAAGATTGAAATGGGATTGAGAGGGGGTAGAGCCAGCAGGGCTTGGCTAAAGATGAGTGAGATCTGTCGTCTGACAGAACCCAGTCAATGGCATTTATCGAGAGTTGTAGCACTTTGTGATGTCTTTATGAAATAAATCAGAGATCAGAGTCCTGCTCTCAGGCTCTGCTAACCCTTTCCCTCCAAATCCAGCTCTGCTGGCCTCTGCAAAGCCCTTGGCAGCAGCCAAGGATGCAGAACACGCATAGTTGAAGTATCAGATTTGGGGTTCCACATCCCTGGGTGCACATTCTGCTTTGTTCAAGCCACTAGTCCTGGCTGTGGGAGCCCTCACTCCTATGGGGCTGATGCTTTGCTGTTGAAAAATCTGTGGGGATATTGGTTTGGGCATTTTCTGTTATGTCATGCATGTGAAGTGCCTAAAAATGCAACCATGATGTGTTCAAATGTAATAAATGTGCAACCACGATGTGTTTAAATGATATGCTAAATGTGCAACCATGATGATGTTTTCAGCTGGTAGATACCAAAGCATTTTATCTGAACACTGTTTATCTATCAAATATGTGAAGAGAATGTTTATTTCCTGTGTACTACAGACGAGTGCCCTCCAGACTGTGCCTCCCTTGGGCTGTTTGGGCAGATATTTCAGCCTTGGAGTTGTTCATAATTTTAATTCATTGCAGTAAGAAAATTCTCTACAACCAACTTTTACTTTTTTTTTTGTTAGAGGTTTGATCTAATCTCCTACAGCTACAGTAAGAGGCTGATCAAAGGTAGTGAAAGCTGGTATTAAAGGATTAGCTAGGTCACATTGAAATATGTTTTGAAACAAGCCCAGGGACCTTTAGCTTTTCTGAAGCAAGTGCACACACAAAAAAGGATTTTTAGGCTAACTCCCTGTGACTTTAAACAGAAAACAAACTGATGGATTAAATCTGTGAGTCATTCCTTCAGGTGATGTGTGTAGCACTTTATGTAACACAAGCCTGGAGAATATCAGCAGCCACTGAATCTCTCACAGCACAAATAAGGAGCAGAATTTAAATTCAGGGTAGGCATCAGTTGTGCTCGTGCCCAGCTTCCTGTGTTTTTATTCTCTTTTGATGATTGCTTTTAAGTAATTAGCAGCTTCAGCCCAGCCTCCTTTTATCTTTTTCCCTGGCTGATCTCTCCTGTTTCCATTTGCTGCTGCCAATCCCTGTCCCAGGGGTGCTTTGTCTCTGGCTGTCAGGTGAAGATGTTTCTTTGGGAAGATGTTGATGCCACTCTCTGGACTGTATCAAGCTATTATTCCTTTTTTTATTACCAGAATTTCCTCATTGGAATGAACTAAGAAAGAGAGAGAGAGAATCACCCAGCTGATTGCTGCTGGGGTGAGCCTGGCTCCAAAAGCTTCAGTTTAAATGAGAAGTGCTGGAAAGTGGCATCAAATCCAATCCTGGGCGAGCTTCTCCATTGCCAGGAAACACCAAACCTGCTTCAGGAGAGATCAGAAGCCCTTAGGATAGACACAGGTTGGGTTGGGGGGTGGGTTTTCTTTCCAGGCAAGACCAGGCTGAGCTGTAAATTTCCGTAAGACAAGTTATAAAGTTTTTCAGACAAAAACCCATCGAGTTTCTCCCCAAACCTGCCAGGCTGTGCTCGATGGGAGAGTGTCTGTGCCCATCAGATACTGTTGAAATACTTTTGGTATTTAGCTGGAGTAAATGCCCCAGTGCAGGACTTCACCTCCTAAGCACAGATGAAGATTGCTGTGGATTTTCCTCCCTTCAGGCTCAGGCTGCCCCATGGCACAGTGTGATCCTCCTTAGTGCTCCCCTGCCATCGACTGGGGCTGCAGGCTGCTGGGGAGAGATAAGCCAGGCCAGCTGTGTACAGCCAGCAGATATTTCACTGCTTTAGAGATGCACGAGCTGGAGATGAAGCTGATACAGGGGATTATTGATTAGGCTTCAGGTAATGAAGGCCTTTTAATTACCTACATCTGAAGCTCTACATACTGGGCAGATGAGGGGCTGGGAGGCAAACACAGCGCTGAAAACTGCTGTGGGAATGAGTCCAACACAGAAATTGGGTAATTTGTGTGTTTTTCTCATTCTTATAAACTTCTGACAGCACATTGCTCTGGTGCCTGGCTGCTGAGTAACTGTGTCCTCAGATTTGGCATAGCTGAGGGTTCATCCAGACATGTTTTATTAACCTCAGATTAATCTTGTTCATTATTTATCATTCCTTTTATTAAAACCTGCATTTGAGGCCCAGAGCTGTGGTGTGTTGTAGAGCTCAGACTCGAAGGGAGAATTACCAGGTGATGCTTTTGTCCAGGTTGATTTCCTTAAATTGTTCTGCAATTATTAAAACTGGAAGATAAAAAATGGATGCAGTGTGCTGGCAGGGCAATGGAATGGTCTGTAGGCCCCAAAAAAAAAGGTGTGGTGCATAACTCATGTAACTTTACCATTAAAATAAAACTGTGAAGGAGAAAAATGGTAAAAAACTCCAGGAATTGCAGAGAACTGGTGTGTGTAGAGAGGAGCCTCGGAGGGTTGGGTAGGGCCATGAACATGGAGTGTTGTGCCAGGGATTTGCCTTTCCTGAATAATCCCCTTTTCCCCTTCCCCAGGACACTCTGGCAGGGTGTTGTGGCACTCGGAGCCTCCTTTCCTGCTCACATTTTGTGATTCACAGGGTTATGGGTGCTGATTGCTCAAACAAACTACAGTGAAACCTGGAATAAGGAAATTTGGTTTATGAACATCCCCTACAAGCAGTTGGCAGATTTTAATAAGCAAGTTGAGAATACTGAACAAGTTCACAGGACACTCATCAGATAATCAGTTAAGCTTTAGTGTTACCCAAATTTGCTGTAACCTTCAAAACACTCTGTTAGAGGCTCTAAAGAGAAACTGGAACACCAAGGAATGGAAGCAATCAGAGCAAAAAAAAAAAGAGAAGTCTGTGGATTATCCACCAAAAATCAGCTTTCCATGAAGTTTATACAGCAACTGTGGGTATGGCTGGGGGGTTGTACAATGAAATGGTGTTATAGCATTTGGATATTAAAACAAAGAGCAGGTGGGAATGTTTGGCACTTCCCAGCCAGCCAGGAACACACCCAGAGCCAAGAAATTTGTCTGTGCTAAAGCACCCAAAAGCAAAGTGCTAAATGCAGTTCCTCCCGACCATCACCTGCACTGCCATAGTTGAGGGAACAGCTTCTCTCCAGGAAAACCTTCACTGTGCTGTTGGCTCTGTCTGGGAACGGCAGGGAGTAAAACAGAAAAGCTTCAGCACTTCCCATTCTGCAAAAAGTAACTGAATTTTGAAAAAAAAAATTAAAACAGTCATAATTTTACAGAAGTGCATGATCCAGGGAAGGGCCAACCAAACACTCAGAGCTGTGGTCACTCTGTCTGGATTTAAATTGTTTCTAACAGGGGATGAGCCTCACTTCTCCTTTCAAAATGTCTCAAAATTATTTCCTGTTTCAGTCATAGTTTGGGTTGCTTGGGACAGTTTAAAGGGAGGATTTCATTATTTCCTTAATTTCATATTTTTCTCTTGCCATGGGTAATGAAGCCAAATTTTTGTGCATTACAATTTACAGAAAACCTTCTGTTTCACACTGAAAATCAGTTCCCACCTGTCCATCTTGAGAGTGACAGAGGAGGTGATAACCTAGGAATTATAGCAATCATTAAAGAAGTGGATTAATGTCTGTAACTTTCAGTAAAGCCTATAAAAAATAATAGTGTATTGTACCCACACTGTTCTTATTAAAAATGATAAATGACCCCCCTTTTTTTGGCTAATACTAATTCCAAAATTTCATTCCTCTACTCAGCTTTATGGCTACCATAATCTTGATATTTTAATAGCTTTTCCCATAATAGCCACAGAGACCTTTTTAAGTGGCAGCCCTGACTTTATGGAAGAGACTTGAGAAAAAAAAAAAATCAGGAAGAGTTTCTTCCACTTAAAGGCAGAGACAAAATACGTGCATGGCTCAAGACAGGCAACCAGAGAACGTTATTTTGGCAAACCACAGGCCTAATTTTAATAATTACTCAGAATTTCTGTGCAGCTTTCAGTAGAGTGTCGATAATGGAAATGAAGAAAAATAAGGTTACAGCATGTTCTGGGTCTGTGCAGGGGATGACCAGGCAGGTGCTCAGTGGCTGCTCTGGGATTGCAGCTCATGGAGTTCCTCCTTCCCTTTAAAAGCAGCAAATACAGGTCAGAAATGGAGTCATATTCTCTGTTTGAGAAACCTGCTTGAATCTGCTTTAAAGGGGAAATGAAAAGCGTGGTAAATTAAGCAAAAATTACATGAAAAGGGCCCCAAATTAGACAGGAGAAGTTTGTAATAAATTCCTCAAGGAATTAGAGCCTAATGTGTGATTAGAAAACCTTGAATTGCCTGTTGCTGCTGCTTCCTTGTGCTCAAAGGCTCCGTGCTGGTGACTCTGGGAGACGTTTCCATCAGCGGGAGCCACCCCGGGCTGTGTTTTAAGTGTCTGTTTGCACAGGAGTTACAAATTGCCTGTGGGATGTTTGCTGCCTGTCACTTCCAGAGCAATTAGGAAGGGAGGCCTTATCAAAAGGAATCCATCAAGTTGGAAGAGACATAAATATTGCACCAGGATCTCTCAGAAAATCAAAGGGAGTTGGAGGGAGTATTTATTTACATGTTGCTACGCAAGCAGATGCACATAGAGATGCTCCACTCCGTGCTCTACCCTGGGCTTTGTATTCCATTAGTCCCTGGTGTTTGAGAGAGGGAGAGGGAGAAGGAGAGGAAGAGGGAGAGGGAGAGAACTACCCAGTATTAAATATTACCTAGCAATCATGGACTGCTAATATCAAAATCTGTGTAATTCAGGCAGTTGGATCCTTCTGGACGCTGATAGGAAGGCAGAGCTGCACCTTCAGACCTTTGCTGTGTTCCTCAGCTGTATATAGCCAAATTAATAGAGTTTGGAGGTAGCTCTGGGGGAAATTTTGATACTTTGCCATCCAGAAATGGGTCTCCTTTAAGTCCGCCCTGTGCTGGGTTCCTCATTTCAGAGAGATCCCAGCTCATCACTGTTTGTTTCCCTCTTTGATCTCACCTCCTCCTCTTGCACAGCCTCCTGTGACCTGCTTGCCCAGGGCTTCCCACCTGGCCCTCAGCTCCAATGACAGAATTCTTCCCGACTTTCTAACGGAGGCAGAGCCAAGGAAAAGCTCCTACAACAATTATAGGGTTGGAAAGCCCATCTTGAAAATGCCAGCACAAGGGCTCTCGATGGCTCTCACCAGCAAAGAGACGAGAACTCCTTGAGCCAAAGGGATCATTAGCCCACAAGCACAGAGCTAGAGGCTGCAATGAAAATATTTAACCTGGAAATTAGAGGGTTCTTAGCAATTAAAGAAATACTGCGTCACAGAGAAAAGCGGGAGCCAAAACCCTGCGGCTTCTGGGGTGTAATTATACCTACAAGACCTCCTGGGGAAGGATGGGAGGGACAGGGATTGATCCAGAAATTCCCTCCCCACTCTGTTGTTCTGTGGTCAGTTCACCATTCCACAGTCAGTGCAAAATTGCAGAGCTCAGGGGGGCTCTGGTGGAAACCTTGTGTGTGAAGAGTCACTCCAATTTCAGCACCTCTGTGCATCCCAGGGCAGGGATCTTTATTTGCCTGTTGCTGGCTGCTTCTGGAGGAGCAAGATAATTGTTCACCGAGAGTAAATTTAAAAAAAAAAATCCAACAAACTTAACTACTTGCAGAAAATAATAAACTGGCTGAGAAGTGGTGCCTTGTTTGCTCTGAGTATCCTCTTGACATCAGCATGAGGTTCCTTCTAATGAGATGCACATGTGTAAATATGATGATTAGATATTCCCTCATAAACAGAATTATCATCTCTTCCTAAAAGTCTAAGCAGGCATTTTCGAGTCCTGTTGTTAAAAATAAATAAACGAAGGCCTAAAGTTGCCTTCAGCCTCTTCTGGCTGTAAACAGAGGGACGTGAGGGCAGAATGTATTTTCCAAAGTACCTAATGGCAGTTGAGGTCAATTACAGCTACAACTCATTAGAGTATTAAAATAAGTATATGACTTTTGGTATAATTAGTGTTCCCTTAGAAAACTGCAGTGGTCTCGTATCCACTTCAGGCTCTTTTAGTGTGCTTGGGCATTTGACTCAGGCAGATATAATAGGGTTAGACTGCATTAACCTCACTCACAGCCTCTGCAGCCGCTTGCAGCGTCTCTCACTTCTTCTTTATTGCTCAAATAACTTCCAAGGATGCCTTATAAAACACAGAGCACTGTCTAATTAGTCACAGAGAAGATTACAGCTGCTTAATTTAGTGTTGAGCTTTTTGCTGATTCAGAAATTCCCCAGGAATAAAGCATCCAGTGGGTGATAACACGACTCGGCAGATCCTCCTCACAATTGGCTTTAAAGGGGGAAAAAAAATCAATTAGGGAGGATGAAAGCAAAGCCATGAGCAGGCTGGAATGTTCATGACAGAAAGGTGAGGTTCCTGTAACACGTGTTTTATTCTGGATGAACCTGAGGGAGTAGCAGGAATATCAGACCCCTGTGCAGGCTCAGAAGAGTCACAGCTGGAAATCTGCATTGGTAGTGATGCCTTTTTCTCTGGTCCTAAAAATATGAGCCAGACACAGTTAGGGTGATAAAAGGGGTACCTTTATGCAAGGATCCTCAGGTGCACAAAAGCCATCAGGTGGGAAATGCCGAGGACGCCCTGTTGAGCTTTTGACAGGCTACCTTTCCTTCTCAGAGCAGGGTAAGAGAGCAGAGGAGGCTGCTGTTCTGCTGAGCTCTTTATTTCATGGTCTCACAGCTTTCTTGAAGGCAGAGTTCAAGGGGCTTACATGATAAAGGCAAGCAGCAACAGCAACAACAGGCAAAACCAGCTTCTTCTTCTTCTATGTGCTCTATGTGCTCTATATCTTTTCTTGCAGAAGTGTGGATTATATTTGTTAATTGACCAATAAGATTAACACACTATTCTAGTTTTTCTTTTCTTAACCTACCCTGGTCTAATTCTAACAGCTTGAAAGTCTTACACAAGTGTTACATAGGTATTACACAGATTTGCATGTACAGTTTCTATCAGTTCTTACTGTTTATGTGAACACTCCTTCTAAAAAATGTGAACAGTGTAATTCTAGCTAGATTTTGTCTAAAGTAAAGAAATTCTGTGAAAAGGTAACACTGCTGCAGCAAGAACTGTGTTTAAGGTCTCTGCTGTAGCTTTTCAATGTTTAGGGCACTTAGCATATATTTCTACTAAAAGTTAAAAAAATCTGTATTTCTATTTCACTTTGGTGTGGCTTCACGTATCTCAGCTTCTCCAAAGGTTTTAATTCAACCCCTGTGCTTTGGCTTCCCTCTGGGCCTGGATCCAGAGGAGCTTTCACTCGAACACCACCCCCCAAACGTGACACGTGCACAATTTTCAGAGATTCTGCAAATTAGCACATCTGACAAGAACCCCCCAGTTAGGAACCTGCCTGTGGAGTAACCCCCCAGATCTTCTAAATTCTCCCCCCTCAGATGAGATCCAGGCCCTGCTTACAAAAACATGTCTCAAACAGCTGCTTTCAGCCTTGGTTTCTAATGAGAACCAAGACAGCATAGGGATCCTGGAATTTGTTTTGTCTTCCTGCCTAGGGAAATGTTGAAGCTAAGCTGCAATAAAAGGCTACAAAGTTACAAATACTTGTGTAAAGAATACCGAGAATAGATAAAAGGAAAAAAAGGTAAAACCTGAAACGGCATCAGCGGCCGTGGGGCTCCTTCCGTGGGCTGTGACATACCCAATTTTCCCTGCTCAGAGCTTGTCCCTTGTGTGAGAAATGAGACAACTCTTAGTTAAAAAAAAAAAAAAAAATTGAAATAATTTATTGAAAACAGAAAAGTGAAAAAAAATTACAGAAATTAGCAAAATATAAAAATTTGGGATCCTATGGCTCGGTAGATGGCATGCCCCAGGAGCGCAGGGATTTTAGATCTTCTGGCTGAAACAGCACTGGGCCTCAGGTAGAGAAAAAGGACTTACAGTGCTCGGCTGGCTTTTGGCTGGTCCAAAAGCCAAAAAAATTACTAAAGGTTCCTTAATAGGAGTCAGCCTTCCCAGCACTGACCTCCACCTCAGCAAGGCGGGAGAGAAAAGGGGCATGTCTCTCTCTGGCCGCTTGTTTTATAGTGCCTTTGCTCCTCCCCAGTCCACCCACAGCCCGCCCACAGCCCACCCCTTCTGTTTAAAGTGATTGGTGTTTTCCCTTTGACAGATTATCTCTGTCCACCAATGGCTCATCGTTGTCAGAGGGGTGGTATTAGCTGAGATAAGGGTGCTACAATGCCTTCATTAAAATTCAGGTTGCCATGGAGCTTGCCTACAGGATAATGGCTATGGGGCTGGGCTGGCTGTTAGAACTGGGGTTTTTGAAATTTGCCTTGGAACCAAAGTACAAGTAAAAACACCTCAAAAAATTAAAATACATCCAACACATCTTAAAACACTTGTAAAAGTATACAGTAAACACAGGAAAGATAACTCTTATGGTGTACAAGTGGTTAATGGAACTTGATTTTTGTACCTGGGCTGATGGGTTAATTTTAACATTCAATTTAAAAATATTTAACTCAAAATGAATTAATTAAAGCACTTAATATGCAAAGACCAAGCACAAATAGGGATTTCACGTATGACACCTCGTGCTTGCAGAGCTCAGCTACGCGTGGATCTTCAACGAGTACCCGAGCTTCGTGCACCAGGACAGCCGGCGCTTCGTGTCCCAGGAAACCGGGAATCTCTACATCGCCAAGGTGGAGACCTCGGATGTGGGCAACTACACCTGCGTGGTGACCAACACCGTGACCAACAGCAGGGTGCTGGGGCCCCCCACGCCCCTCGTCCTCAGGAACGACGGTAGGAGCCTCCCAAGCTGGCCTTGGAGCCTCTCTCGTGCTTTTCGTGACTGGATGTCACCCAGACATTGAAAAGTGGCCTGAAATGTTCGTATTGGAGTTAAGGGAGAGATTTTTCCCCTCAGAGTGAGGCTGGAGCTGTGGTTCAAACTCATGGACAGCTAAAGTTGCTCTTCCCAGCACTGCTGAGACTCTCCGAGTCAGGCAATAATTACAAAAGAAAACCCTGATGGGATTTGGCCAAAGACAGGAAACAAAATAGATTTTAGAGTCTGGATATACCAGTTTTTCTCATTTTATGCAGCCCAAAAGTGAGCAAAGGCACTTTGTTTTTTCGGTAACTCTTAGCTCAGCCTGTATTTCCCAGCAGAATTAGGGCTATTTTTAGTGGTCTGTGGAATAATACAAAAAAGGGAGAAGAAAGCAAAAGAGGATTTCTAAATTTATACAGACAATTGATCTGTATCGTCGTCATTTTTGAGCAGATAAGAAAAATACATTTGCATGCTAATTTACAATTAAAATTAATTAAAATGTCTCTGTTCAAAGGCTAACAGTTGGAACATTTGTTCCAGAAATAGAAATGCAATGTTAGCAACTTCTCCTGGAAGTTCTTCTCCACTGTCACCTCGTGGTATTTGACAAAAATTCCTTGCTTGGAAAATGCAGTTGCTGCAGCCTCCTGCCCATCAGACTGACACAATTCCTGTGGATGGGAAATGCTATTGGTGATGAGCAGTTGTCACAACTGGACTGGGAGGGGTGGAGGTGCTGCTTTTCCAGATCTGCCCCTCCTTACAGGGAATGCTGTGTTCCTACAAACACAGAGGCAGCAAATCTGTCCCCAGTGAGCCATGGCATGGATGGCAGACAAAGAGCAAAGTTTAAATTTGCCTCATACTAACAACTGCAGTGCTGAAATTATATTTTTTGATATTCCAATAATAGGACTTTTTTTTGCAAACCCTACTGGAAGAGCTGGGGAGGGACTTGGTACAGGGGTGTGCCATGCTAGAACAAGGGGCAATGGCTTTAAACTGATGGGGCAGGGTTGGATTGGGAAGGAATTCTTCCCTGTGAGGTTGGGGAGGCCCTGGCACAGGGTGCCCAGAGCAGCTGTGGCTGCCCCATCCTGCTCCAAAGCCTGCTGGGTGCATCCAGGTGTTGAGAGCTGCTGCTCCTGCAGTGCTTCTCAATTTTTCTTAAAAATGTGGGATTTTCAACATCAGGATTGAAGCAGGAACAGTAGGAAAGCACCGAAATAGTCCTGGAATAAAATTGCCATCAGCAGCAGCTGTATGGGCCAATTAAACTCTACCATTTCACAGGTGTTGTCAGGAAATGCCTCTCATCTCCTCAGACAAATTAGCCTCCTTCTGAATTCCTGGGACTTTCATCCCAAAGCAGGTTTTTAAGCCTTGATATTAGAAGAAAGATACAAAAGCCTCTGAAATGCCAACACATGGTGCATCTGATGTGCGACACTGGAAGTGTTCTCCAAGCTACAAACCCGGGGTCTATTTTAGTCTTTTATTTCCTCCTCTGTCCCTGCCACCTGCACAGCTAAGTCAGATGTTAAATCACCCAGGAACAGCAGGAAAAATGAGGATTTTCTGCATGGAAGTGATCTTGGATTCAGGATGGAGATGTCTCAACTGCTCTGATGTTGCTCCTATAAAGAGGAGACAGCAGGGCTCACTTCATACCCGATATATATTTGTGTAGGTAGGCAGGTTGTCACTGCAGCAGTAGCCTTGTGATTTTTCCAGGTACAAATCCTGATTTTTGGGTGGTTGGAGTTCACAGGAAGGCTGTGAGAGGCCACAGCTGCAGGGCTGAGGGTGTCAGTGGCTGTAGCTGATGTCCCACAGCCCCAGGGAAACATTCCTACCCCACTGTGGGGTTTCATCCCCCTGGGATTTCAGCTCTCCAGTCCCAGCCCAAGGCAAAGAAATGGGAATAAATAAAGAGTGAGAGAAGGGGTAAAAGATCTCCACAAGTTCTGAATAAATAAAAAGTGAGAGAAAGATCTCCACAAGTTCCATCAGCTGCTGCTTTGGAGACCACGGGGCAGTTCTTGGCTTGATTGAAGCTCACCCAGCTAATACTTATCACAGATTTTGGAGAAATTTAGGCAAGATTGCAAAGGTTTGGCAGGTCCCAGTTGGGAAAACAGGATTTGGAGCTTTTTGATGGTGCAGTGTTGACATGCAGAGGGCTAGCGAGTGACATGCCACGTAATTGCTGTTCATGTGGTTTGTAAATGCTGGAATGTCACCACGGAATCACAGGTTTCCTCTTTCATGTGCCAGGCAGGACATGAATGTGGGGAGAGTATTCACATTTTTAATAAATGCATTTAATTTTGACAACTGAGGCTGTGCAGCAGCTGCTTTGTTGAACGTTTATTTGCAATTAATGTGTTGGAAGAAAGATGACATAACCTGCTGTTGTGCCAGAACAGGTCAGCAAGCAAAGGTGGACTTGGTGCAAGCCTCACACTGAGCATTTCCAGCTTTATCACTGGAAAATGAAAGGAAAGAACCAGGATTTTCTTGCATCCTGTGTGAAAAGCAAGGGGAACAGAGAGCAGCACAGCAATCACAGGCCAGCACCAGCAGCTCCAATGTGCCCCAGTGTCACTGCAGGCTCCTGCTGGCTCATTTCTGGTTTTCTGGGATTCCTCAGGGCTGACCCAGCTCAGCTCCTCCCTTGGCCACTGTCCAGGCAGCGCTGCACTGTTGAGATTTAAACTGCAATCATCAATTAGCTGATAATCACTATTGGTGAAATTATATGTGCCGGGTCTAAGACAGTACAGTGACTGGAAATGGAGCCATTTGTCAGGAGTGTAATGGCCTTTTTATGTGCACAAATTTTTAAACACAATTTCATAAAGAGGCTGCCACGCTCCGTGATTTACTGGGGCAGTAAAAAATAAAGAAATTACCCGAGGAGTAGATGATCTCTGTGCATTGAAATCCTGGAAGTTAATAGAAACCCCTATTAACTCCAGGGATTTTAAAACTTCTTCCTAATGGCTGTTTGTTCCGTGTTTCAGTTCTAGAAGATGCTGAACCTCCCTGGTTATTGCTCCCCTTATTTCACAGGTTACCTGCAAAAATCCTGCATATTCAAAGGCAAAAAGTAATAGAGCCATGAAGAGATTTTAATCTTTGGCAGATGGTGTGGAGAGTTGGTTCAGCTTCTCCTCTGGCAGTAAATGGGAAAAGAGCCCACACTCCACGGCTGTTAGGAACAGGCCATGTTTAAAATGAATGGATTAATTGGGCAAGTAATGATGTATAGAACAGCTCCGTGCTAGCACGGGAACACTTGTGAATTTACTGCTGAAATCCAACCAAGCCTTAGCATCTCCTTTATGTTCACAGGGGTGATGGGAGAGTATGAGCCCAAAATAGAAGTGCAGTTCCCAGAAACGGTTCCATCTGCGAAAGGAACAACGGTGAAACTGGAGTGCTTTGCCTTGGGGAAGTAAGTCTGGATCCATTATTATTATTATTATTATTATTGTTATTATTATTATTATTATTATCATCATCATCATCATCATCGTTATCATCGTTATTATTGTTATTATTGTTATTATTGTTACTGTTATTATTTCTGCAGCTTTTCATGTTCATGGTGCTTCATTGTGGAGTTTGCAGCAGTTCCTAACAACCCACTTCCCTCAGCAGGAGTTACTTATGGCCAGTTTTCATAGCAGCCAGAGGGCCTGGGGGCTCTTGTTTCTGGAGTAAACACTGGCAACACTTCCAAAATGTTGGGGCTGGTAGGAAAATCATCACAGAATCCCAGACTGGTTTGGGTTGGAAGGGACATTCACGACCACCCAGTGCCACCCCTGCCATGGGCAGGGACACCTCCCACTGTCCCAGGCTGCTCCAAGCCCCAATGTCCAGCCTGGCCTTGGGCACTGCCAGGGATCCAGGGGCAGCCCCAGCTGCTCTGGGCACCCTGTGCCAGGGCCTGCCCACCCTAAAATGGATGTGTTGTTACAGCAGAACCCCAAAGTCAAGTGGGTCAAAACAGCATTTTAATAATAAAATGTCTCCTGCTTTTAAGGCTCTGTGAGAGATACACCACGATAAACACATGACTATTTATGTTACATATAACCCACCCGTAATAAAATTCCTCTGGATGCTGTGCCAGGCTCCTCACACTGACCAGACCCAAGACTTTCTCTGCACATCTTACTGTGCTTCATTTTTCTCCTTCAGCCCAGTGCCCACGATCAGCTGGAGGAGGGCGGATGGGAAGCAGATCCCCAGGAAAGCCCGGAGACACCGATCGAGCGGGCTCCTCGAAATCCCCAACTTTCAGCAAGAGGATGCCGGACCCTACGAGTGCGTGGCTGAAAATGTGAGAGGGAAAAACGTGGCCCGAGGACAGCTGACATTTTATGGTAAGCAGGCTGCCTGCTCTCAGGGCTTTATTGCAGCCAGTGCAATCTGCAGTAAACATTTTGTGAGGACGTCATTTTGCCAGGATACTTTAAAAATGACTTTCTTTTCAAATGGCACATCTCGAGAAGGGTGTAATTTGAAGTAAAACCTGGCTGGATGGTGCATATTAATTGAGAATCAGAGCAGCTGGAACAAAAACACATCCCTGGAAGGACATTGGCATGGAAACGTGCTGGAAATGCTTGGAAAGGGCTTGTTTGCCTTCTCGTGGTTGGGAGGGTAAGGCAGGAGATCTGGGGGAGCATCCTCATGTTACAGCTTGGCATTTATGATGTATGGGTTGCCCCAGCTTTCGTGGATAAATGTTAATTGCTGATAACCGATTAAGATCTGCTTTCAAGAGGATCAATGATTGCACAGCAGAGAGAGTTGGGATTTAACAATGTCAGGGCAGAGCCCTCTCCCCTCAGAGGCTTTCTGCACCTGCTCTTCTCTCACTGAAATCAGAGTCCTTGAGCCAGGCACTGTAAAATGTCAAATTTCAGCTTCAAAGGCCTGTTCTGTTAAGTAGAAGATGCATTAATCCCTCTGGTCCTCGTGCCCATCCCCAAATTTCTGCTGGAAACAGCCCCACAAAGCAAACTCAAAGCGTGGCTTTACCTGTGCAGAGGTGAGTGAGAGTTGTGGCAGCACAAGGGTGCCAAGGTTGGTTTGGTACCAAGGTTCTGTCTGAGATGTTTTGGAGGGGACAGGCTGCAGCTTCCACATCCTCCCCCACAGGAGTGCAGAGACCTCCACAGAATAAAAAGAATCCTGGTTTGGTTGCTGCCCTGTTCCCATCTCCAGGAGCACAACAGTGCTGTTCTTTGTAGAAAATACAGACAGGAATTGAGGGTTTTCTCCCCCAAATGCTCCGGAGGGCCCAGCTCCTGTTAGCAGGGAAGATGGGGTTGAGCTCCAGCAATGAGGAGAATGGTTTTTGATTTGTAGTGATTTTGCCACAGAAAAAGAGTTTGGAAACCAGCCCTGCTGGCAACCCTGAATTGAATTTGGTGGGTAATGTAACTTTTTTTAAAGAAAGTAGGGACATTTTCAAACTGGAAATATTTCTAAAAGACATTTCATTTAGAAATCGGAACTTTGGGGGCTTCCAATTGAAATGAACATTTCTCCTTTTAAAACTGAGGAAAATATGAAATGAGAAAACATTAAGAAGGAGTGAAAGAGCAAGAACAAAGTGAAATCTTTCATGTTAAGGAAAGAATCCAGGGTTGATTTGAAGGGGCTTTAATTTTTTTAATTAGATGATTTAAGGATTCCGTTTTCTGTGCCGTGTGCTTCTCCTGATTTTTCCCATGTGGAGAGTAAATTAAAAGACTCATCAGTTGTACAGTTTTGCTCTACCCACGGCCAAAGCTGCCTTCCTTGGAAAGCAGTAAATGGAGCCTTTGGAATACTCCCACCACAGCATATATTGAGTTATAATCTCATTACTGTAATGAATTTACCGCTCTGGATCCTACACAAAAGCTGCCACTGTGGCTCGTGCTGGTTTTCGCACCCATCGTGGCATTTCAGCAGAGCAGCTCGAGGTTTTCTGGGAAGAGGAGTGTCCTGCTCTCAGTCTCTCACACTGGGAAGCCTTTCCATCTCTTCCCTGGGAGTGGAGGAGTTCCCGATGGAGAGGTGTCAGCCAGACGCCTCTCCTGCTGCAGGTTTTAAAGATAATTTACTAAAATATCATCCTTGTTGTCTTGAGGATGGTGATTTTCCAGGGAAGTAGTTCATTTTTTAGGATAACTTGTGTTTGGCAGCCAGCACTGAAAATAGATCTCTTAAAAAAGCCCAACTTGTATTCTGTACTCTGGGCTCTGGAGTTCCACGTGGCAGCAAAATATTTTAGGGGAAAGGAACTCATTGTAAACTTCTATACAAACAGTTGGAAAAGAGAACATAATTTTCCTTAATAATTGGGGGGTTAAAAGCTGAGAAGTGTTATTTCATTACTGAAATACAACAAAGAGCTTTCAAGTTGCTTTTGGAAGTTCAGGGCTGGTGCCTGGAGAGGGCAACCCTCTGGAGGTGCTGAAAGGTGCTGGTTTGGGTGGATTTTAGGAAGAAATTTTTTATCACAAGGGTGGGCAGGCCCTGGCACAGGGTGCCCAGAGCAGCTGGGGCTGCCCCTGGATCCCTGGCAGTGCCCAAGGCCAGGCTGGACATTGGGGCTTGGAGCAGCCTGGGACAGTGGGAGGTGTCCCTGCCCATGGCAGGGGTGGCACTGGAAGGGATTGAAGGTCCCTGCAGCCCAAAGCAGTGTGGGATTCAGTGGGATCTGGGTTATCATACCCACATGCACTGATGTGCTCTGCAGGCCACAACGTGGCTCTAACAGCACCACTCCTTTAAACCAAGATATCAGCCTCTGAGCATGGCATAAAAGAAGAAAACAGAAGAAAAAGAAATTCAAATTTGCCTGCTCATTGTAGATAACCCAGCGTTGTCAGCTTCTCTCTGTGCTCCTGGAAGTTGTCAGGGAAGGTTGACTTCTGCTGTGTTTCGTTCTTGTATCGGTGTTTATTTTCTCCTCCGTTAGCACATCAGTGACACTGAAGTTGTTTGACATTCTTGCTGCAGCAGAAGAGGTTAATTAAACGTGCAAGATCCATTCTTGCTGCATTTCCTGTGCTCTGAGCCCCTGCACCAGGCTGTGTTTTACTGCTCTCCACAAGCGTTTCTTCCCAGGGCTGAGTCCCCCTTGATGGATCAACCTTCCCATGGAAACATGTTCCTGTTAATGCAATTACAGCAACTTACTCCTGTTTCCCTGACTGATGGAACTCTGCATGACACATTTCCTTGCTGTGCCTCTTGTTCTCCCTGCTATTCCTACCTCAGGTTAATTCCTGGCAAAGGCACGTGCTGGGATTCCTGGGGCTGTCCCGTGCAGGCCAACAGCTGCACTTGATCTTTGTGGGTTCCTTCCAACTCAGAATATTCCCTGATTCTGAATTAACAAATTGGACTGCACAGCCTCCTCTTTTCCACCTTTTATCAGCCCTAACTGCTGGTGCTGCCTTCCTGACCTGGCAGCTGAATCCCATGGCTGAGGCAGGTGAGGTCCCAGCGGGACACAGGGCAGAACCACTGCCTCTTCTCCCAGTTTCTCCCAGTTTCTCCCTGCAGTGAGGGCCCTCCACGCCATCAGCTGTGTGTTTTGGGATGCACTCCCATTGACCTGATTGTATTTTTAATCTGCCTGCTCATAAATTTTACATTTGCTAACCCTCCGCAGGGCTGAGATTTATATCCCAAGCAAACAGCAGTGCCAACAGTTATTTCTCTCCTGGCAGAAGTACAGTAAACAGGTTACCTTAACCAGCTAATTTAAAAAGAAATTGCCTTTTTGTCCATAAAACCAGCGTCAAGGAGATGCTCATTTATTATTGATGTTTAATTCATGGCAAGTTTAGATGCTGTTCCAGCCAAATCTTCTTTTGTTGATGTTTGTGACCCAGAGCCTGCTCATCCCTGGGTTTGAACTCCCGGGGTTCTGCTTCTCTGGATTGACTCTGACAATGCAACATCTTGAGATCCCCCTTCCCAACAAAATATTTAGTCTGAATAGCAGAAAATATGAAAAATAGCTGCTGGTTGACATGATCCAAATATAAACAAGTTCAGTGGGGCTGGGAGGGACAGCACTGGGGAGGGCTGAGGAGCTGCACCACCCCTGAGAATGTTTGTTTGCCAGGATTTTGACGTAAAATGTGGGATTTGTCCCTGGCTTTCCAGTCAGATCAATGCTGGGAAATATCCAAGCTCCAAAGCAGCTAAACCAGGAAAAAATTGCAGTTGAAATGTTTTCCAAAAATGTTGTCACAGCACCATCCGCATTAACAGCCAGTCAGACGTATTTGTCTCTAATTACAGTTCTTTGCAGCAGTTTGTAGGATATTCAGCAGAACCCATTTAACTGGCTGGGCCCCTTTTCAGATTAAATCCTTCCCAAATCCAAGTCCTACTAGGAATTTGTGAGGCTCCTTAATTCTGCAGTGAAAAGAGTCCCCCTTTCATCAGCAGGCCTGTGTTTTATCTGGGGAAAAACCACTTTATGCCACTCTGTAAAACAGCCTCAAATGTAAATCAGATTATGCTCTTCATTACGGCCAGAGGTCTAAAAAGGAAATTTGCACAAGTGAAAATCAGGCAGTTTTATGTCTGCTCAGTTTAGGTCCCAAATCATAAATAATTTGCTGCAAATTCAAATAAAGTGAGTTTCTGGACTGGATAAAAATACAAGAAAATTGACATAAATAGGGCAAATGGATTATGATATTATGACTATATTGTTATTAATTGTCTTTCACATCACTCACTAGAAAACCCTGTTGCTACCTTTTACACAGGTACCTGTTAGTAGAGGGGGGAGTAACTCTGCATTTTGAGTTCTTTGCTGCCCAAGGGAAGTCTTGCATCCAGAACAAGCTCCTGCACAGAGCACGGGCATGTTTCTCATCAGCTTTTCCTTTTCCAAGGGATTGCTGGAACCCTGCTTACAGAGAAACCCAATTTTTAGGAGATTCAGAAAAAGTCTCATATTATTATCATTGTGGCTTGGAGAAACACCTCTCCAGCAGAAGCAGCAAAAATACAAATAGGGGGAATTACAAATAGAAATGAAAGGTGAAGGTTACTCATAGAGCAGCCCACACCTCCCTTACACCCCTGAGCAGCTGCAGTTGAGTGCCAGGATGAAAAATAACTAAATCCAGGAGGATGGGTCCCTATGGATGTGCCTGTAACACCCCCAGCCCTTTGGTGCCCACAAAAACAGGGGGAAAAACCCTGTAATGGTGCAGAACAGCTCAGGGAACAGGAGGTAAAGGAGAGGTAGGGACAGCTGAACTGTTTTTATCAGCTGGGTTAACTCCTTCAGATTTTCCTGTGTTTCTTTTCCTCTGGTGTTTAATATTCCAGTGCCAAGCAGAACTCCCAGGCTGGATTATTCGGGTCAGTCCTGCAGAGAGGCAGGAAGGAGACATCCTGCCCGAGTGGCAATAGCTGGTGATGTTTCCAAAGACTCAGACAAATGGAGGTTGTTTAGGTGCAACATTCCAGCAGATTGCTTTGGTGGAGGATTTGCACACCTTTAGGTTGAATAGATTTCAAACAGTCCTTAACTGGCAGTAGAGGTCAGGAGGAGGGGATTAGGAGGAGGAAAGGAAGAGAGAGGAGAAGTGGTAACTCGAGGTCTGGTTTCACATCCCTGTCATCTTTGGGAAGGAAACAAATGAGGGATCTGAGGGGTTTGTGCACAGGAGCTGTGTCCCCATTGGGGGCAGGATGACGTGTGCACTTGTCTGCACAAGCCTTATGCTGGCTGCACTCTTTATTTTCAATTATTCCTCTGGTTTTCCCACCTGGTTGGTTTTTATTCACTTCTTACACTTGGCTTTCTGGTCTTTAGACTGCTCTGATCCTGGGCTCAGTCTCAATCTCCTTCGAATAGAGATAGTAATGGACAAGTCATTCAGCCTTTCATCTGCCATTAATGATGAATTACACAGCCTGCACCAGGTCATCAGCTGCTAGAAATTGGCTTAGGAACACTGAAATCAATATACACCAGCTGAGAATTGGACTCTGGATGTGTATTAGCACCTCATTTGCTTGAGTCTTTTTGGTTGTTTTGAATTCACAGGTGACTGCAGAGTCCTACAGGTTTATTTCTGGCTAATTTCTCATATTTCTCCCTTATTTCTGGGGGTTTGTTACTCATTTCTGAGGGGATGCATCATCACCTGCCTCGTCATTTCATTTTCAAATATCTTTTGGGACATGATTTCCAGTTCCTACTTTTGCCTTTCAATTTATTACAGTGAAGGACAGACTGCCTCTGGATTTTTTTGTCTTAGAGAAGTAAGAATATATTTGGGCATGTTTTCCTATTTACCTGGTTTTAACTGTCCTCATAAAGGACTGAAAGGTGATTAAAGGTAAACAGGGTTTTTTCCTCACTATTTCCATCACTTTTCTTCTGTCCCCCTGAGTACAAACTCCAGACAGCTCTCATCTCCTAGGAGGGGGAGATTTTTCTTTAAAGCAATCCTTATGTAAGAGTTGTGCTTATATCTCTAAGCCTTTTCTTTCACTTTATAGATTCAGCATATGAATTTTGCTTGCAACTCTGATGAATTCTTAATCAGCTTCCAGATTTTTCCTCCAGGACGTTTCCAAGGCCAGTACTATCTTGAGTACTCCAAGCAGGGCCAAAATATTTCCTGTAAAAAATTCCTCTTTGGTCAGCACCGCTGCAACGATCCAAAGGACTTTTTCTAGACCAGTCACAAATTAAACCTTGCCATTATCTCAGACAATGCCGCTGTACCAGAAAATGTTGTAGAGAGGAGCTGGTTTCATCTCCTTATTTGAATTATTTTAATTATCATGCCTGGAATCTCGTGTCGTGTTACCTTGGCCTGATCCCCAGTGGGCGCCTGTCAAATTTCATTAGGTTGTGGCAACTCTCCTTTGGTGGCTCAAACATATTTGCAGCGTGAGCCAACCCCTGAGTATTCCCCAGGATGAAGCCAAGAGCTTCTCTCTGCACTGAACTGTTGAGAGGAGAGGTTGACCTAATTAGAAAAGGCTCCCAAAGAGCAGCAGAGAACGAACTCCTGCAAAACAAAGGACTCAGAGCTCTTCACTGAGATTATTATTTGACCTGTGCTGCTCGCTCTGGAGTTGTCTGCACCATAAATGGCTCTGGGATAGAAAATTTAACCAGTTCAAACCACTGGATGGGGGGTTAGGGTGGTGTGGGGTGTGAGGCCGTGGCTCGTGGATGCTGCACCAAAGGGTGACATAAATTTGGGGGTGGCAGCTTCCAGCACTGCACGTTTCAATCTCAGCACTCAGGGCAGGAGTTGGAATGAACAACCCACAAACTACCCCAAAAACTGCCTCTTGGAGAGAATTTCCCTTATCTGGGGAGTCTGTATGAAATGAGGATGAATTCTGAATTTCCTGTCCTCACCACAGGAGTTATCCTTGCTTTTACACAGCACACAGTTACAGAGCACAGCTTACCATTCATGGCTTCTCTTCATTTGCAGATTATTTCCAGTTGTTTTGTCTGGGTTGTTTTTTTTTGTTGTTTTCATGTGGGAAATCTGTAAAACAGCACTGCAGAAATAAAAAAGGCAAATGGATGTGTGTGGGTTTTATAGAGCTCCTTTCATGGGATCATAAAATTCCCTTCAAAATGATGAGTTAGATGCTGTTAGAATAGTAAATATGTAAATTCACAAGTAATTTGCAAATGTCCTTGAGCCACTGAACCCGTTGCAATTGCTCAGCTCGATGGAATTGTTCAAGTTCTTACTCCAGATGACAGAACTGACTTTCATCTTCCTACATTTAAAGGCTTTCCCTTTCCTATCTCTTTATATCCAGACAATAAACAAGCTTAAAATATTACAGGGGCAGGAGGGGCAGCCAGAGAAATAAACACCACTCACTTTTCCTTTCACTTCTGCACTGTCAGAATACTCAGTTCACCTTTTTTTTGGAAGTCCCTTGGAGCTGAGACTGTGGAAACCTCTGCAGCTTCCTCTGCACTTTGTAGGCACATTCAGGGTGCCAGGGGTGGGGGAAAACACAGCCTGAGCTCTCTGAATTCGTGTTTCCAGCATCACATCATCACAGACATACCACTGGTTTGGGTATAACCATACCAACTGGCCATTTTGATACAATATTTTTTATTTATCCTTTTGAGCCCATCTCTGGCCCCTGTCCCTATCCAAAGGAGATATGTAAAGTTGTGGCTTTGAGGAATCTTAATTTTTTCTTTGATTACACGGGGAGAAGTATTAATCAGGTTCTTGGAGACCTCTGCTGGTAATATCATCCTGCTAAGTCAGATGTTCTTATGTCAAAATAGGGCAAACGACAAAAAAAATCTGAACTCATCTATTGTTTAATGGGACCTTCTGAAAAGTATTATAGGTATAGTAAGATACTATTAATAATAAGATCTTAGAGGGATAGCATTGTATATTGTAGATATATCTGGACGAAAGATAACTCCTCAGGAAGTCTGAGGGTTTGTATGGTCTTCAAAACCATGTGGTAATTTTAGTGGAATTTAGTGGAATCTGGCTAAACTTAAACTCTATTTAAAAAAAAAAAAAAGCCATCAAACCAATAAAAATGTGTGAAACACAATTAAAAATACAACCTCACCAGTGGCTGAAAACTTCCAGTGCCAGTTTTCACCAAACTCTACCAAAACGTGTCTCCAATATCTGCTTGTGGCCTTTCTAGGTTTATTCAGTGCCATTAATACAATTGTTGTCCAAAGATTTTTCGTTCCTGTGGCAAGATGTGGAGTCAAGACAAGACTCAGAGCCTGGGCCTGAGGTAGTGCCCATAACCATGCAGAGTTACTGGAATCACCCTCATTTCAGTGCAGAAGTAGTTCTAAATGACAAATTTTGAAGTCAGAAGCTAAATTTTAGAGCTTTGAAGCCCGTCATAGAGACCCTGAGGAAGAAAATGCCTCTGTTTGAAGGACCAGGGGTGTAACTATTGCTTTGTTTTTGTAGGATGAGCAGGCTTTCTGAAGCTACTCTTTTTCTTTAAGGGTTTTTACTAAAAATAAAATAAAAGCAGCTTCTGCTGTTGCCCGTGCCACCTTCAGAAAGCAGCGCTGGGCTCAAGGAAGAACAGAAATGTTTAGTTATTAGTGGTGTTATTAAATCTACGTCATAAACGTGCTGGTAAGGGAAGAACCATCCATTTGGCAGCACAGAGCTGCTGTTCCCAGCCACGAGGCTTCCCTGCTGCTTCCCTTGCAGCCCAGCCCAGCTGGATCCAGCGGATCGGCGACGTGCACGCGGCCATCGAGGAGCGCGTGTCCTGGGAGTGCCGCGCCAGCGGGCGCCCCAAGCCCTCCTACCGCTGGCTCAAGGACGGGGAGCCCCTGCTGCCACAGGTAGGCACTGCTGGAACCCCCTGGGGAGGGGATCTGTGGGTGCTCTGATGCTCTGCCAGCTCTCTGATCTCTGGGTGCGTGTTTATTTTGGGATGGGGAGGATGGAGGTGCTCTAAAATCTTGGAATCGCGGAATGGTTTGGGTTGGAAGGGAGCTTCAAGGTCATCTTGTTCCATCCCCTGCCACCTTCCACTGTCCCAGGTTGTCCCAAGCCCGAGTGTCCAGCCTGGCCTTGGACACTTCCAGGGATCCAGGGGCAGCCCCAGCTTCTCTGGGCACCCTGTGCCAGGGCCTGCCCACCCTCACAGGGAATTCCCCCATTCCCTCCCGTGCTTGGTGGCACCTCCCTACGACTGCAGGAGCTGCTGCCAGGGACAAGCAGGACACACAGCAGCTCTACATTCAGAGCTCCTCACCAAAATGAAGGATTCACAATACAAACCTGAGGCTGGAAAGAAGAAGAAGGAATGGTTGAATGGGATTTTGGTATCTGTCACCAGAGAATGATGACCCCGGATTAATTATTTTAATTTATGATGCTCAGGTGAACTTCAAGTGATAATGAAACCTTTGGGTTCCTGCCGGTCTTTAGTGGTGTTCCCACTCCTCCTGCTGAGCTCTGTCCCTGTGCAGATGACCAGGAGCTGTGGAATCACACCCCTCCCACCACCACGTCTGCCCAGCCTCTCCTGGAGGGTCATCGCCCAGTCCATGACCCCACCTTGTCACCACAAACACCCATCAAGTCACCAAAGCTTTGGCTGCACAGTAGCCAGCACTTTTCCCCCTTCACTTATGGTGAAAGAACACGGCAGCCCATACTTGATCAAGCCCTGATAAAAATTGCACAAACATTACATTTCTACCCTAAGGCCAAGTAGAAAACCAATAGCTCTTTATTTTAGAATTTTTTTTTAAATGTCGAACTCCCGGGGAGGGAGGGAACGCTTTGCTGTACTTATTAGAATTGATAACTCGAGCTCCATATCCTCAGGCTGACAAATGATAGCCTGGTCTTTCATTCCACACACTAATTCTGGCTGCTTCACGCTGGTCACTGGCAGATGGTCCTGTTCTTACATCATGGTAGTGGCTGATAGGAAGTAAAGGAGCATTAAATTATTAACATCTGCATTGCTTTCAGTAAACTGCAGAGGATTTTAAATGTTTCTGTCTGTGCTGGCTAAGATGGCAACCAGTCTTACCAGCCTGCGTTGCCATAGGGACTCAAAATGGCCTCAAGCTGTGCCAGGGGAGGGTCAGGTTGGACATCAGGAGGAATTTCTCCATGGAAAGGGTGCTCAGGCCTTGGAACTGCCCAGGGAGGTTTGAAGTCCCCATCCCTGGAGGTGACCAAGAAACACCTGTGTGTGCTGTAGTTTAGTTGACACGGTGGTGTTTGGTCAGAGGTTGGACTCAATAATCCTGAAGGTCTTTTCCAACCTTAATGACTCTGTGATTCTGTGGAAGCACCATTGCTTTAAATGTTTCTGAGGATGGGGTTGGCTGGGATGTGCCACTGTGGAACTGAAGTGCATTTCTTGCTTCAAGCTTATCTCCTTGAAAGGGATATTAATCTAAATGCTTTGGGTATTAAATCAATGAGGGGTCAAGGGAAAGTCCTCCAATTTAAATTGCATTTACCAACTCCTATATTGGTTTTACCATTTAGTCTCTAACCTGACATAAATTTGGCTGGCAGACAAATAAATTACAGCATGCAAATTCTTCCTGTTACTGCTACTTCCTTTGATCCACCTTGCTATAAAATACAGCACAACAGCCTCTGGCTTTATGTTCCGAGGAGGCATCTCCTTGTTTATTTTGGAGTTTGTTTTGCTGCTCCCCCAGGGCAGAGTGCAGCTGGAGCAGGGCTCTCTCACCATTCCCAACGTGAGTCTCTCGGACGCCGGGATGTACCAGTGCGTGGCGGAGAACAGGCACGGCGTCATCTTCGCCAGTGCAGAGCTCAGTGTCATAGGTGAGTTCACTCCCTGAGTGCTGCCACCCTCCCAGAGGCAGAGGAGCTTCTGCCCACGCTGCTTTTGCCAAGTTGCAGCAGCTGAAGCACAGGGGGGATCGTTGACGATGTATTCTGAAGGAAGGAGTGAAATGAAAACTCGAGGAAGTGGAGAGCAGAGAACAGATGTGTTTTACTTCATCCCATATTCCCATATTCCTGCAGGTGACAGAGCTGGCAGGTGCATTCACTCTCCTGCTGGTTAAAGCTATTTATGGAGACACCTGAGCATTGCCATTCAGAACATCCAGGACCATAAATGCCCGGTCCTGGGCTGCAGAGGTGACTCTGCTGAGGATGTGGTGACAAACCCCCCATCTGAAGAGACCTTTCAGCAATCTAATGGCAACCAAAACACTCCCATCCCAAAGAAAAGCAGCTTCTGCCCCACAGTTCTGTGCACACCTGCTCTGCTTCTCCCACGTAATACCAGGAGAAGCTCATGTGAATCCAAGTGGGGAAATAGCTGAGGGGAAGGAGCAGAGATTACAGAGCCAGGGACTTCTCAGAGGTGCCAGTGCCAGGACAGGAAGAAGTGGCCCCAAACTGAAACTCTGGAAATGCCACTTCAAACAAGAGAAACTTTATTTTGAGGTTGGTTGGACACTAGAACAATTGTTCTTGCCCACTGCCCTGGGCAACCTCCTGTGCTGCTCCTGGTTGAGCAGGGGTGGGATGGGACCATCCCAGAGGTCCCTGCCAGGCTGTGACTCAGTCCCAAACCATGTTCTTGTATGAGTGGAAGGCCTGGGAAGTGCTGTGTCAGCACAGAGATGTTGTTTCAAAGGGTCAAACACAATTCCTGATTACAAAATAACGGTTTAGTCACTCTCAAACCAAATGTTCAGTAGCAGCATTCCCTGATTTACCCTGAAGAACAAAGCACGAGGTTTTTTCCAGCTATGGGAGTTTCAATTATTGGTCATTTTTTATCATCAGTGATAGATGCCTGCATAGAAAAAAAACCCTGTGAAGGATTGTCTGTGTTGCTGTTGGAGAAAGGTACGATAATGCTCAATAAATTAGACTTCACAATGCTGAGATTTATTGGACATGAAAGAAATCGAAATAAACCCACTGATGCTTTTCCTGTCTACTTAAAACCTGGTAAAAAAGGACCTTTGGGAAGAAGGGAGATGTTTTCAGAGGAGAGAGGTTTAATCCTTGTTGGTGAGGACTCCCAGGGTGTCCCTGTGCCCAGCAGCTCCTCATGTCCACGCAAAAAACAGATTTTGGAGAGTCTGGTCTGAGAAACCTGTCAGGGAATATTTATTTGGCCAACTTCTCACTTGGGTTCTGCAGCTCTGTTTCTGTCTGTCACAGGAAAAACACCCAAATGGTGTCCTGCAGATAAATTCCTGTGCATCTGTGATTTAACTAGGCACATTTTGAAAGGAAAGCAGCAGGTTTGCCTTTCCACTGGAGTTTCAAAGCAGGGCAACATTCTGAGCCCTCCCTGGGAAATTTTTGCTTTTAAACAGATCTGACTGTTAAAATGGTTGTTTTAAAAGGTCCTGAAGTTAAGCACTTGCTGCTAGTGGCGTTTAATCATCTCAAGTGAGACTTACAGCAAAATGAAGTGAAAGAGGGAAATGGAAAATTACAGACAGAGCTTTTCTCAGAGTGATTCTGCTCAATTATTGTTGCCAATTATCTTGCCTGGAGTCTTTAAATAAAAGCAGACTCCCGTGCTGCTGGACACTGTAAAATACATATTTCAAGATGCAGTCTTGTCTTACAGAATTTTTAGGCTAGATGTTGAAAAAACAAATTGAAAAAATGAAATGTGGGACTAGAGTGGGAAAAAAAAGGTCATTAAAATCCCCACTGGACAAACAAAAGGTGTGAATAAATTAAATTCATTACTCCTGAAGTGGCACAGAGAAGTTGTGGCAGTGCTGAGAAATGAGCCCAGAGCTTCTAAACATCAAATGACAACGTTTTGAACATCACAGAACAAAACCCACAGTGAGCAACACCTGTGTCTCACACAGGAGCAAGAAAATGCAGCAAATGACTCACAAAAAACCAGTCTAAACCGTTTATCACGAGATGGGAGTAACAGGATTATTCAAAAAAATCTCTTTTGCTCATAAATTTGGGACAATCATATGAGAAATCAGTTTCAGAAGTTATAATTTATTAATAATGATATATGATATAAATATTAATGCATTTGGTTCTGGGTGCATTGGTGGGACGTGTCCTCAGGATGTCTCCTTTAATTCTGGAGTGTTTTACAAAGCCAGTGCTGATTTCAGGGCTTTTTTATGGTCTTTAATATCATACCCCTGTTTCTGAGTGATTAGACATGGAAAACAAAACAGCTCAGAGATCACAGAACTCTGATTCAGGAACTTGGATCACTGTTGGATCAGAAAGCCCATCCCATTTTCAGTGTGGGATTATGCTCATTCACCTCTGTGGCAGCAGGAATGATACCCAAAAGAATTGAGGCAGATGAGGTGCCCTGAGGAAAAGGAATTTGCTGGGCTTGGTGTCCCAGCTGCTGCAGGTGAGCTTTGGATCCTGTCGTGGGGCATCGAGGCGATGTAGGGCACAGAGATCTCAACTCTCACCTCACAGAGGCAGCAATAAGGCACTCAAGGACAGTGCTGAGAGCTGGAGGGATCCAGGGCTGGAGCAGGAGGGATCCAGGAGCCAGCAGGGAGCATGGAGAGAGCAGAGGTTGCTGCCACTGCTCCGACAGAAAGCCAAGCTCCCGTCTGCCAGAGCTGTTCCTAAACCCCTTCAGCTGCCTCAGCTTTTGCTCTGAGCTTTCTACATGGAAGAAATGAATTGTCCTACCTGATATCAATAAAACCTCCTGGCTGTCTTGGGGGGTTTCGGTGCCAGAGCCATTCTGGAGGCTGATGCCTCAGAGCCCTGCCTGCCATGGGATCCCAGCAAAGGGATCATTAAATTACCATTGAGGCAGGAATCAGACCCCAAGGCATCTCCTCGTTCCCTGGGCTGCAGAGAGGCTGCAGGGCTTCGAGGGTCGCCTCAGTGGATATCTGAGTGTCTGTCACAAAGCACAGGAGTGTGCCCTGGGGGCAGCACAGGAGCTGATTCCAGAGCACTTTGTGTCCCGCTTGGTTCAGGACCTGGCCGTGTCAGTGTCTCCCACTTGTAGAGAATTAAAATAAATAACCCAGTTTATGCAACATCTATGAATAGAAAGCATAAAAGTGCCAGCCTTTCTGGAAATATTAACATTCCTGATTAATTATATGGGTTCTGTGTTTGGGAGAATTTTCCTGCCTGACAAAAGGATGATCCTAACACAGAAAAAGGAAATACTTTATACTCCTCATGCATGAGTGGTTCCTGGGGGTGCTGCCCCAGTAAGATGTGCATGATGGGGCTACTGGTTTCTCAGGTTTTTAGCTGAACACACATTTTTAAACAAATCAAGTATTTTTTGCAGTGAAAGAAGCACTCAAGTGTCTGTTTGCCCAGACATCCACGTAGTTCATAAAGTCCAATCATTTAGGAATTGAAAGCACGAAACAACCCTGGAATTTTGTAATGTTCAAAAAGTCTGACTTTGTTTTTTCCCAAGGGAATTCTGATCTGGTTTGTGTTGATTTTGCTTTCAGCCATCGGTCCAGACTTTTCCAAAACTCTCCTGAAGAAGTTAACTCTTGTTAAAGTGGGTGGTGAAGTCATCATTGAGTGCAAGCCCAAAGCCTCCCCCAGACCTACTTATTTTTGGAAGAAAGGAAAAGACATCCTGAGAGAAAATGAGAGGTAATGTCTTAAAGTAACCATTTTTTTCATTACCTAACCCAGGGACTTTCAGCAATCAAAGCTAAATTTGTCATTAATAGCTTCACAAAATTGACTTGCAAATATGTGAGGAAACAGCCAGTGTTCAGTCCTGAGGAGCTGAGGGTAAGATTCCTATTCCCATCGTGCCCATTCCACCTCTGTGTGCTGTTAAAGAATCCCTGCCAAGAAGCTGATAAAGATGCACTTCAAAAAACCAAATATTTTGCCTCTGCAGTGCTCTAAATAAGCATTGTTTCTACAAAAAAAAATCAATTCCCAGGAGATAAAAGCCTCCACTGCAAATGGCACAGCCCTGGTACATTACTCAGTGTCCTGCAAACAGGAGTTATTTGGGGTCAGTAATTAATTTGGCAGTTCTGACACCTGACTTGAAGATGGCTTTCTCAGACTGGCCAGAAATTTTTTTTTCCAGTTTCTTTTTGAATTCAAAAGCCAACTTTTCAAATCCTCTGTGGTGTTGATTTGTTGCTGGCTGTGTAGAGGTGTGGTTGTGTCACAGCACCTACAAGCAGGACGTGGAGAGCTGTCCTTGACACTCCTCCAAACCATGATGTGACACAAGGATTGATGGGGAGAACCCTGCCTTATTAGTGAAGGTCAAAAAGCCATAAATTAGAGGAAATTGTTATCTTTGAAAGCTTTAATCTGTTTGAGCTGTTCTTTTCTCTTGGAAAGTCTGATCTTGCTCCACCCAGCCTGTAATGTCCATTGAAGTAGATACTGTGGTGGTGTGTCTGAGTATGCAGAAAGCTACAGTTCATTTAGAGCCAGATGATTAAAATATTGAACACCCTGTTTCTGACTTGTTTAGCTCCTCTCCATGATCCTTACAAAGGTGTTGTCTGTGGGCTGTTCCTTCACCCCATGGGATGAAAAGAGTTGGTGATCGATGACACAAAGCTTCCTTCAGCAGGCAGAGCACAGAGCTGCTGAGGTCAAAGTTGTCATAGATCAAAGTGTATTGCTTTTTAAAACTGAAATAACTTGTTCTTGTGGTGAGGGTGGTGCCAAGGATGGCAGGTGTTTGGTGCAGGAAGCTTTGTGGTGTCAGCCCCACGAGGTCCCATCTGTCTCCCTGTGCTTGCTGGCGCAGTCCGTGGCTGAATGTGCTGTGTGCTCTGAGGCTGTTCCCCTTGGCACAGCACAGCTCCTGCTCCTCATTCTAATTTGGGAGTGGGACTGCCCAGCCAGAGTTGGGGCAGCGATGGGAGGAGGGTGGTGGGCACAGTGCTGAGCTCAGGGGCAAACCCAGCCAGGTGTGCTGCGGGCTCTCGTGGCAGTGCCAGGCTCGCTCCTCCTGCTCCTGCTGAGCCAGAGCCAGGAGCCTCTCACCTGGGCACCCAGCCCTGGATGGCAAACCAGATGTGAAATGTGCCCAAGCAGGTGTGAAATCTTGAGCTCCTTCAGCCCAGGGGTTTTCCAGCCAGCGAGATCATCCAGCAGGGATTACCTGGCACGGTGTGGGAGCGCGCAGCGCCGCGGTGCCTTGGCACTGGGGCTGCTCTGGCACGCACTGGGTTGTGTCTCCTGTGCGGATGAGGGCATTGAATCCTCTCCACTGCCTTTTTCACCATGCCAGCCCTGCAGGCTGGGCCTGGGCACTGTGTGAAATGCACAGTTAGGGAATGGCATTGCCTGCTGTGGTCGTGGCACTGCTCACCAGCACCGTCTGCCTCCCCGGGCAGGAGGGGCGAGTGCCTGGGCTCTGCTGAGTGCTGCTCTCTTTCTGCTTTCTGTGCCTGCTGGAATGTCATCTCCTCCCCGCTGTCCTGGGGGACAGCAGCAGTGGCTGGAGTCCAGCTCCAGTGTCTCCCTACACCCACAATTGTGCATGGACTTCAAACAAGAACTTTCTTGGCTGTTGGGAAAAAAATCTGTTGAAATCTAGGAAGAAAGATGCCAGGAAAAGCTGCTGCTGCAATCTCTTCATCTAGGACGGGAAACAGAACTTTCAGGCAGGCGTGGGAGAGGAAACTTCAGTGAAATCTCTGCTTAAACTGACATTAAAGGGTCCTTCGAGTACCAGAGAGGCGCCTGAACATCTGGATCCTTCTCCAGCCTGCAGGTTGATCACGTGAAGTTTAATCAATATAGATGATCCTTCCAATTCCAGGTGGAGTTACAAGCAGCATTCCTGTGTCAGTGCTTGCTCTGAATGCTGATGTGCATGGCAAACGCTTCAGAGCTCCTCCTGGGGCTTTTGTGGCTTTTCAGCTGGTGTGTGATGTTAAATTCCTTGCTGGGGACACTGTGCATGGTTTTTTGCTGCTGGGAACTCTGGCTCTGGAGGCTCCTGCTGTCCAGGAGGTAAAACAAAGTGTGTTGTTCAATGTTTGCCCAGAGAGCAGAGACCACCATGGTGAAAAAAACAAGAGCTTTATTGGTTTAAGTTTCATATTCTTCTCTGGAGGCTGAGGTAGTGTGTGCTGCACCTCTAATGAATACCGTGGCCTGAGGGCATCTCTTACTGGTGGTTGAGAACTGTGCAATTGTGTTATTAGGAATTCTGCCCTGGGGTACAATTATATTATTGCAGTCATTAAAGGCACTTCATCTCCATAATAATGGAAATCCTGCCTTGGAGGCCTGACTGAGTCAAAATGATGTTGGGGGACTGATCCAGAAGGTAAATTTTACATAGGAACAGCTCTAGCACACACATAGATGTATTGCAGATGCTGTTTGGAAACAAAGGCTATTTCTGCATGGGGGAAGTACAGAGATCATTTTCCATCCTTGATCTTCCCGTCACATTCCAGTGCAAAGCGAGTGTTACACTCTGTGGGAGAGGTCCTTAGTCCTGGTAATGCTGCTCCTCACAGGGCCACTGGGAGAGCAGGAGCAGGTGAAACACTATTAAAATCCACCTGTTCCCAGGAAAGCCTCGCCCAGGACCAGGGGATGCCTTTCTGATGAGAATGGCCCCTGGGTTTTCCATAGCCCCCAAATAAACAAGGCTGGTGTCCCAACAAACCCCCAGGTGCTGTCCCGTGGGAGAGCAGCACCCAAGGGCTCGGCTGTGGGTGCTGTGGGGCTTCACATCGGGGCTGAGGTGATCCTGTGATCTGTGGCAACAGATCTAGGGCTGCACAGAGTGAACTGGCTTTTAATAACTTCCACCAGAGGCTGTTTTGTTAGAGCATCTTAAGGAAATTTCTCAGGGAATTGGTATGGGGATTTATTTTGCTGCTGGCACAGAATGATTTTTCTGGAGCAGTCTGGACTCCTGAATCATGCCTGAGCAGGGAGGTTGGATGTGATGACCTCCAGTGATCCCTTCCAACCTGAACCATTCTGGGGGTGTTCAGCCCTGCAGGGTCTGCATCACTTCCCCCACAAGTCTTCCCTCTTTTCTCAGGTCTTGTTTGGGACTTAGGCAAGGGCTTTTAATTTGCATGCCTTAATGGCAATAATTCCATTTATTTATTCCTCACAGAGTGAGACACAGTGACATTTCCCAGAGGTGAAGCTGTAGGCATTGTGAGGTTCAAGAGCAGATTCACGTTTCATCCTCTTGGTCCTCCACAACTTCCCACTTTTCCCCTTCTCCTTGGCTCCCCAACAGCAGAAAGAGTGCAGGAAAACCAAGACAACTTTCATTTAAAGTATGTACACAACAGTCTTAATTCCTAATGTTCTCCTAGAGCTATTGGAAGTCATATTTACCCTGCTACCAGACACGTACTCAGGCTGGGACAGAAAAATAATTGTACTTTTAAGCCCCAAAACAAATTGCTCTTCTCTCATTCTTCTTCATCTAAAGCCCCTACATCATTAGAGCTGTTTCTTCTCCTTGAATGTACAGTGCCTGCATTGTTTATACAGTTTAATTGTAAGGAAAGAAATGCATAAAAAAACAAATGATGTGCTGTGCTGGTAGCAAAGAATGTGAAAGTGTCCAATTAAACAACCATTCCCTATGACTTGTGTAATAGCAACATCTGTTATCTTAATTAAACAAGTTTCTGTATAAAGGGACCCTCTTGGTGCACTTTGTTAGAGCAGGATCTGACCTAGATACTCCAGGCACGCTCACGTTCTTCATGGAAATTTTCCCAGTTGGTCCCATTATCTCGCAGTCCTGACAAGCTCTGTGATGTGTGAGCTTGCACACGCAGAGCCACAGCACTTACAGCAGGAACGTTGCTATTTTTTGTAGCTGAAAACCAACGAAAGCACAGGAAAGCAGCACATGGTGGCGTTCTCCCAGCGAGTTCAGCCACGGAAGCGTTCGGAAGCGTAACGAGTGCCCGGCTAACTCAGTCCTTGTCAAACAACACTGAGGAGAGAGAACCACACTTGCAGACAGCTGCTGTGATTTGGTACCCAAACTGGCTTATCTGCTCCAAGCTTTCAGTATTTGGGTCCAGATTTTCCCAGGTATTTCACTGTTCTCTCCACCATAGCCCAGAGTCAGGGACAGTCTAGGAGGGTAATTTGGTTTCCAAAGTCGTGAATCCCAGAATGGTTTGGGTTGGAAGAGTCCTTAAAACTCATCCAGTGCCACCCCTGCCATGGCAGGGACACCTTCCACTGTCCCAGGCTGCTCCAAGCCCCATCCAGCCTGGCCTGGGACACTGCCAGGGATCCAGGGGCAGCCACAACTGGTGTCCTGAAAAGAAAGTGAGGGCTTGACACTGGGAAGGAGCAGTGGGAATGTGACAGGGCTCAGGGCTGTTCACCCCCCATCAGCAAAATCCCAACCAGAGCTCCCTGAAATCCCAGCCTCCTCAGAAGGAAGGACACCAGGCAGCTGGAGCTGGAAAGCCTCTCGGATATGTTAACACACAGCTGTGCCTCCAGGCTTATTAATTTGGCAGGGAATGTTAATTTGTTCATAAAGAAGAACATCGACCAACACAGGCACTGCAGCTGCTTTGGAGAGGAGCTGAGGTCCTGCCCCGGGGGACACCAAGCTGCTCCCTCCTGTCCTTGGTCCCTGGGCTGGCACGAAGCCATTGGGAATCACCAGGTGATGCTGAAGCAGCTGAATCCCTTCTCCAGGAGCTGGAATGATTCTGGCCAAGGAAAAGCAGAAAGCTCTCACCTCATTTTTTTGTTGTCCTCTGCACTTCAAAACTGCTCAGTAAGTCTTGTCTCCCTGAAGGAGTTTAGCTTTTTTTTCTCAAAAGCTCACATCCTAAGGACCTCCTCACAAAGCTTGGCCATTAATGGACCCCCTCCTTTAGATATTGTTTTATAACAGGAATTTTAACGTGTCCATGTTGATGCTGCATCATTTTGAGGAGGAAAAATGGGGAAATTGAACAAGAAAAGTTTCTCTCCCATTCTTCCAGCAAGTCTTGAGTACAAATGTTGTATAAATTCCAGTTTTATATTTGTCGCCTCAAACTTCCTAATTAGTGCTTAATTACTTTAAACAGCCAGAAAGAAAATGGCCAGAAGACAGACAGCACATCTTTCCCAGGCTGGTGCCAGGCTACAAACCATGGTGATATTTTTATCCTGATTACTTGGGAGATGAATTGCCAGCAGTGTCTTTTGGACACGCAGTCTAGTGACACTTCAGCAGAAAAGGAAACCTCAAAGGATGCTTCCCATCATTGCTTTGCATTAATTGTGTTGACTCTTTGTATTTTTTTTTACATAAAGCACCTGGGCAATTTCTTGAAGGCAGACAGGTAACCAAACCATCAATAACTTGTCGGGTTTTCATTACATCCTGCCCAGGCAAAATGAAAAATGACACCTTGCAAATGGCTTTCTGAAGTTTGAATCGACAGTGCAGCATTCATCTTACTTTGCAAAGACCGTGGCAGGAGATGGCTCTACTTCATTGCAACATCTGAAATAACTGACTCCTCCACTTATTTTAACCGATTTTCTGCAGAAAGATAATAAAATGAACGAGGAAGCCATAGGATTTGGTGCTCAGAGGTCTTGGAAAGCCATTGTCCTTGATGGCCTCCTGTTCATAGACTGTTTCCCAGCAGAAGCTGGTTTTAGCTCTGTGTTGTTCTGGAAGACCAAGGCCAGGCTGGATGGAGCTTGGAGCAGCCTGGGACAGTGGAAGGTGCCCCTGCCCATGGCAGGGGTGGCACTGGATGGGCTTTAGGGTCCCTCCCAACCCAAACCATCCTGGGATTCTATGATCACACCATGTTTTAGCACTGAAAGGGCTGTCCAGCCCTGGCACAGCTGCTCAGGGCAGTGGTGGAGTCCCCACCCCTGGAGGATTAAAAACCTGTGGCACTTGGGGACATGGGGCAGTGGTGGCCTTGGCAGTGCTGGGTTAACAGCTGGACTCGATGTTTTTAGAGGGCTTTACCGACCAAAATGATTTTATGATCCTATAAATGTTTCTAGCTAAAGGTTACCCGAGAAGGGTTAGAGATTTGTATAGAATCCAGGTTCAGTGCTGGTTTATTTTGTATGCATCAATAATTAGGCTGATCCCTAAAATTTCCATTTCTTCCATCTGCTCCTGTGGAAGCAGGAAATGATTTCCTGTTTCCAGCCACAAACTGCTGCCGAGTGCACTGCCGAGTGCAATCCCAGCCCCTGCCAAGTTTCAGCTGGTGCTCCTGGAATGAGACTCTCCCTCACGCCGTGACACAGGCTCCTGGAACATCTGCAATCTGTTCCTATTTCCCCAGCAGATTATTTGCAGCGTGGTGTTGTTGTAGTGCTCAGTGAAACACGTGTAGGACATCGTTGCTCCTGCGCTGCTGCTGGACCCGGCTCAGAACCGTGGTGTGACCAAACCCACAGGGCTGCTGTGCCCCAAGAGATCAAGAGAAATCATCAGGCTTTTACCTTGGTGCTTGTGGATTAATTTTAAAAGCAGAGCCCTGCTTGCAGAGGTGCAGAGGGCGAAGGATCCAGAGCTCTGTCCCAGAGGCATCTGACCTCCGGAATGCAGCGAGACGTGTCCCGTGTTGAAGTCCTTGAAAGAAGGATGAAGATATCCTTAAGAGAAACCTGTCACAAGGGGTCAAGAGAAATCATCAGGCTTTTACCTTGGTGCTTGTGTACTAATTCTAAAAGCAGAGCCCTGCTTGCAGAGGTGGAGAGAACTCAGAGCTCTGCCCCAGAGGCATCCGACCTCCGGAGCACAGCGAGACGTGTCCCATGTTGACGTCCAGACCTCCTTAAAAGAAAGGTGTCATGTGCTGCTTTTGCTGCTTGAGGCTCTCATGGTTTTATGATTATTAAATTCATCTCTAGGTGCTGGACACACAGCTATAAATGGTTTCTGCCTCTGTGCAAAGCTGCTCCAGGAAGGAGCTGGTCCCTCCCTGCAGTGCTGCTGTCGGAGGCAGCAGGACGGGGTTTGCTCCATGGTGAGCACACCCTGCAGCCACTGCTTTCCAAAGAAATGCCTGTGATCAGTCTCCTGAGTGCAGTTTGCAATTGATGCGTAACTTCCCGCTTGTCCTCCAGCTGAAGAAAACAGTGATAATGATTTTAGTAAGTCTGGAGCATTCTAAAGGAGAAAATTATTATCAAATGTTTCTTGGGTATTTTGATCTTATGACTAAGAGCAAGCAGGTAATGATTTTACAGTTAGGGCCATACTTTGAGAGGCACTTTCAAAATCCAAGGAAATCATTACTTGTCTAAAGGGGAAGAAGGATTCCTAATGAACATTTCAGACTTGGTGATATTTTTGATGGTTATTCAAACATTGTTTTGAAGTGATGTAAATGTGTCCTTGGATCTCACAAATCTGTTAACGTCCATTACAAGCCAAGTGTGTAATTTCTCTTTGTACTTTGGGCATTTTTTGTTGGAACCAGAGGGAGAGATGTGTTATCTTTGAAAGACTGTGCCTTTGGGCTTGAATTCGGGTGGTATCAGCTGGAACAAATAAGCTGAGAATGCATTTGCTGCCTCTGCTCTGATCTCACGAACGCTCCCAGAAACAGTTTGTGTCAGCAGCTGATGCACTGAAAATCTTGCATGGATTTTTTTTTCCTCATAAGAGAATAATTTTTATGAGCTCCAGTGGAGTTCCCTCTGATTCTTAGGTTCTACAAACCTCCCCAGTGTTTGCTGTGGGTAGAGGGTGGTGGCTTGTCCTTGTCAGGAAGAGTTGTTGGCGTAGGTGGCTGGATGCTGCACTCCAAACACAATTCCTTGGATTTCCACTGTCCCTCTTCATGGACTAGAAGTTATTTAATTTCCATGCCTTGGGCTATACCAGTGCCCTAGAAGAGTGAGCACACCAAATATTTCACTGAACATTAGACTGAGAGCAGGAGTGGCTTTGCAGCCCCTGCTGCTGCCTACACAGGATTTTCCTCACTTGCGAGCGCAGGAGGAGGCATGTGGAGAGCTGTGTCTCTGCTGGCTAATTGTGCAGAAAGGGAGGGTTTAGCCTTTCAGGACATGGTTTTCAGTGTGCTTTGCCCCTCCACTGCCACCAGCAAGAGCTGGTCCAGGTCCTGAGCCTTCTGTTTGGAGTGTAGATCATCCCTGTCCCTCGTGGTGCCCTCACAGCGTTCAGGGTTTGTAGCAAACTCCCAGCTTTGTCTATAAAATAAACTGCCAGGTGGAGGGGCTGTGTCAAAAGGGCCATTTCCCATTGGGGATGGTCTTCATTTCCCACCAAAATCAATGGAAAATTTGCTCTTTGCACCATCAGACCCTTCTAGATTTGCAGAATCTTCCCGTATCAAATTGTCACTGCCTCATGCGTCAGGAACGAAATCTGTTGTAAAAACAAAGCATTCCTTTGCTTTACTCAAATCTGCTTCCTCAAATATTTGTTTTCATGGCATGGGCTTTCTGACTGTATTTATTTTAATTTTGTGTGTAATGAAAAAAGAGTGGTTTGGGAGAAAAGGCAAAAGGTTTCTATTATTTGAAATTCTCCATGGCCCCCTCGCTCCCTTCAGGGTCCCTTGCAGTGCTTGTGTTTGGTTTTCATTTGTTTCCTCCCGTTATCAGCATCCCTTAAGAAAGATATTTTCCAGAGAACTGTTCTTCTTAGATAACCTAGGGATACTTTTCTATTTGAATTATAACTCCAGGCATCTCTGAACAATCTACATGAAGTTTCCAATAGCTGTAAATGCTCCCTTTCTTTCCTTCTGCCTCCCCGCTCCATCAGGATGAGGTTCTGTCACTTCCAGACTTGTCTTAAAAACGTACAGACCAAAGGGAGGATGATGACAAACCACAGCTTTTGTGTTTATAGCTATTCATAATGGCTGGATGCAGCATTATTGCTTTGGACTGCTCCGTCATTGCAGATAAACAATTGGTGGAAAACCAAAATTGTGGGAAAACTTCGGATGCCAGATCCATGCCTGGTTTAAGCTGATGCTGAATTCAGCGCTGCTGTGATGTTTGATGTTCCCAAAGGGGCCACTACTGTATTCTCAAAAATAGTTATCTGGGCAAAATACCTTCTATTTTTTTTTTTCTCTTTTAGAGTATTATTTTCAGGTTTTTATGGTAAGTCAGTACCAAAAGAGGGAGAGTGGCTTTTTCCATGGACAGATAGTGCCAGAGGGCAGGGTTGGATGGGATATTGGGAAGTGGGAGATGTTCTGCTGAACTCGATGCAACAGGATTTTACCTCAGTTTATTTAGAGCAAACATAGTTCTTACCTGAAAATTAATTATAGGGGGTTTGCTGCTAAGAGGCCTGTCAGTTGTCCTGGATAAGGCAGGACTTATCTGCTGCTGCCTTCACAGAGAGAGAGAGACATGCACTAAATTAAATGGGCTTTGACGGAGGCTCTGAATTATCTCAGGCTCTTCTGTGAACCATGAAAAGACAGGTCCTTACAGATGAATAAACACTGGAGCAGCTCTGGGGGCCTGTCTGAGGCACACCTGCCAGGGCAAGAAGGTGCAGGTGTGTAGGAGACTGTGTGCACAGTAGGAGTGTCCACTCAGGGAGTTTAGATGGAGTTTAGATGAATGATCAAATGGAAAACTCGTGGTGCTCCAGCACATGGGATCGTCCTGCCTTTCCCTTGGATTTACCCTGACAGCTGTAGAACAGACCCAACTTGTCCCCCCCTTGCTCAGGTTGGTGTTCTGAGCCCTCAGGCTGTGTTGATGTCCCACTCCATCCCTTTCTCGCCCCTTTTCAGAAACATCTGGGGTAACAGGACGAGGGTGATGCCCCAGCCTGGAAAGCCCCGCCCGCTTAGGGGGGATGCTGAGGGTTTGGGCTGGTGTTGATGAAGGGTGGGAGGTCTCAGGTGACAGGAGAGGCGGCTGGGTGGGGTCTGGGATCAGGGCTCTCTCCCTCTGTGCACCACCAGAGCTGTGGAGTGGAGCCCCAGACCTTGGCTTTGGCCTCGGGGTATTTCAGTGCAGATGAACGTTACGAAGCAGAAAGCTCCGACCTGACTCTTACTGATTTATGCAACACAAGGTTGGAGTCACACCTGGGGACAGCATCCCAGGGCCACAGGAGTGATCACCTGTGCACTATACCCTGAACCAGCCCATTCTTCAGATGCTGAGCAGGTACTCGTGAGCTGCTCTGAGCAGTAAAAACCTGTGAGGATTTATAAACTCCACTGTTTACCCAAAATAGCCTAATGGCCAGTACCACATCCACGAGATGGTTTTAATAACCCAGTCCCTGCCTCATTGCGTGGCAAGCATTATTTAGAAGGAAGTCAACTGCTACAAAGACATGTGATAGAAATAGAAATAATCTGATAAATAATGCAATTGCCCGGAGTTGTGGCATGAGGCAAAGTTGCTGTTAGGCTAAAAATTGCTCTAGATATTCCTGCTTCGGAACTCTGGGAAAAGAGGGAACAAATACAGTGCTGAGACTGCAGTCAGGGCTGCCTGGTGCTTCTGCTTTCTTCTCTGCTTCCAGCCCCCCCAGCCCAGGCACGGCAGCGAGGATGAACAATAGGCCATTCATCATGTCAGCTGAAATACACTGTTTTTCACAGGTACATTTAACCCAAATCCTCTCTCAGAAGACGGATTATCTCCTGGAAGAACTCTGGCACCAGTGTCTCTTTTCAATAGCCACGTCACCACTGCCACAAAGGCTGTACATGAAGGGATCAATGGTAGTTTTATCTCAAATTGCACTCAGTGTGTGTTTCTTCCAGCTGACATTCATTTAAATGCTTGCTCTAAGACATCTTTTCTCCCTGTAATAGAAAAAGAATCGGACATCCTAAACATTGTTTCATGGGGGAAAAAATATTTAAAATATTCACTTGGCTAAGCATGAAATATTTTGTCTGCGTGTGTTTAATCAAGAGCGAAAGCAAGGGTAGTTATGCTTGTATTTCATAAATTAAAATGCTAAAATGATTAGATAAGAAAACAAAATGCCTTATTTCATTGCAGCAGTGCTAATGAAACCATTTGAGAGGGAGGAAAAAACCCGAGTCACTTTGTAATTCTGATCACTTTTGCTCCGAAGAAACACCGGGCTCTAATCGGCAGTGCCGGAGCTGTGCCGTGTCCTTCGGGGAGGGAGCGCACGGCCCAGCTGCCACATGCACTGCATCTGCACCCCGTTCTTATCAGATCCCTCGTGTTTCCACCTGCTGAACAGACCAGTACAGGGCAAGCTGAGAGGAATAGATGGAGGGATACCTGCCGTGCCACCCGGCTGTGCAGCTCCGCAGCGGGGCTGGGTGCGCTTTGGGAGTCAGGGAATGATTCCCATTGGGAAGGTTGGGGCATGGCCCTGCTCCTCACCCTGCATGGTGCAGGTGAGGTCCAAGCCCTCCCTGGCTCTTCAGGGCTTTGCTTGCAGGAGCCACATGGATTTTCTTGTAACTAAACTCCAGAGCAAGATGTTCCGGTAGGTACTGTAAGTCTGGGATTTTAGGGGAACATTCTGTCAAAGGGGGAGGCCAAAGCTGAGCAGCAGGCACGTTTTGGGAGGTGCAGGTAATGCAGCCAGATGCCCAGAGGTCAGATTTCCACGGAGCTGGGCTGCAGATGGTTTGTGGCACTCAGTTTTATGATGTGCTCTGGGAGTTGGGCAGTTTTCCACTATGGTTTATATTCCAGGTGAGGGCTTGATCTCGTTTCGCAAAGTTGGTGATAAAACTCTTACTGAGCTCAACAGGACAATTTCTATCTCTAAATGCATATGTTACTGGCTGGGGATTATTTATCTGCTCCTGGGAATGCTGCCCAGCAGTGGGGAGTGCTGCAGAGGGCTCCATGAATCAGCTCTGCCGTGCTCCATTCGGGGTGGAGGTAACACAGTTGCTGGTGGGGGATTTATGGATCTGGCAGGTGGATCATGAGCTGGGAATAAGCACCAATAGATCAGCCCCCAGTGATTATGCACTGCTCTTTCTCCTTACACTGCTCCAGGTCTGCCTGAACTCTTCATCCATCTCCAGCTGCTCCTGGAGACGCGGGGCAAGCGAGTGTTGCTGTGTTGAGCCAGAGGGCTGTTATCCCTCTGGGATGGATATCCCAGCTCTCCCTGCCCTCTGGCACTGGAAGCCGTTCCCTTTGTGCTGTCACTCCCTGCCCTTGTCACAGGAGCTGCTCTGGGAGCTCCGTGCCTGGCAGCTTCTTTAGGCTGCTGCAAAGTGTCCAGCAATTTCTTCCATTTGCTGCTGCAGTGACAAAATGAAAATGGCCAAGGAGGAAAAGGCTGGGGAGGGGTGTTTTCAGCATTTTTAAAGGTCCTTTTTCCCCAGAAGAGTTTCGATCAAAACACTGACAAGGTCAGCTCTTCCTGCAGTAGAACCCAACGCTTCAGTTTAGGAAACAAGCAATGCTTTTATCTCCTAATTTCAGACCTGTCCATGCTCTCTGTGGACCTGAAATCTCCAGCTGACAACACAGACCCCCAGAATCTCTCTTACAAATGTTCTGTTTGAAATAGATGACCTTTCTTTCTAAAAGGATACTAAACAATCTTAAATTGGGGGTTTTTTGAGTTTTTCCAAATGGATATTTTATCTTCTTTGATTTTTCTCTGATATTAGCAGTGACCATGGGCCAGGTTAGCAGCAGAGCAGTTCATTAACCTGTGCAACAAGAGATTTATACTTTTATTTATTGTTACCACTGCTGGCAGTAGTCAGGGAGCCCAGAACATTCCATAGCAAGTCAGTAGCTCCTTTTCTGAGTTTGTAGTGGTTTAAGAGGTGCACACTCAGCAGCCAACACTTTGTTCTGATGAGTGTGTTTATGGGAAATGGGGTTTATTTTTATGTCTTTCCAGGCATCTGGCTAGAAAACATTTTGAGGGTGTATTTCAGAGGAGAAAGCACACTGAGCAGTGCTTCATTCAATTCGAACTTTGTGTCTTGGAGGAACTTGTTCACCCAAACTGCTCAAAATTGTGGCTGAAGGGTTGTTTGCTTTCGAGCCAATTAGCAGTTTGAGAACCTCAGTGGCCTGAAATGAGCCTCTCCTCTCGTTTAATGCAGATAAGCCTGCAAAGAAAATTCAGGAATTAGCAATATCAGTGAGAGGCCTTCCTCCTTTCTCAACTAACTGTAACAAATTTCCAAGTGTACAAATAATTATCTGTTAACTTTTAACACATTGGATTCAGATTAGAGGACAAAACATTTGCTGTAGAAAAGCAGCTTCAGCAAAAAGAGCCACATAACCATAAGGCCTCCTAATCAATGAGTCGCAGAGAGGTTTTAATGGTCTGATTTATTTGGAAAAAATCAGTTAACTTGTACAGTTATCTGTCACTTTTAACACTGCTCGTTTACAGGAGTGTGGAGGGGGTTACTGAGAGACCAGATGAGAATTCAGCATGCCTGGAGGCTCTCTGGGGAAGGGGTTTGGAGAACTCAGGGCAGGTCTCTCCTGAGCTCTTTGCAAGACGTTCCTGGGGTTAAAGGATGTCTGTGGGCTCAGGCTGGAAAGCCAGGGACCACGCTCTCAGCTTAGGAAGGGAAGGAAAGAAAGGCAGTGCAAGCTCCCTGAGATGCACCAAGGCTGGTGGTGGATCAGCTGTCCTGATCCAAAGGTGTCTCCAGGGCAATCCAGTCCACATCAACCAAAAACCAGTCTTACACTGGGAATAAGGACAATTTAGCAGGAAACCAGTAGCAGGAGAAAGGCAGAGACAGAAGAGGCATTAGAATTTGAAATTAAATCTGGCCTCATCAACAGACACAATTAAAATGATCTATGGAAGAGATTAGCCAGTAAATAGCTTTCAGCCATATGGCTGAAAATAAAGCGTAAATAACTAAAAATAAGATCTCAGCTCTACAGAAATAATCTAAAACTGCACTTTTTCTGGGTTTCCTGGGGTGGCAGAAGTGTGGAGGGAGAGAGGGCAGGCAGAGAGTGGTGGGGCAGTGCTGGAGTACCGTGGTCCTCCTTGAGCTGGAGCACAATGCTGAGCTTGTCCTGCTTCATATTGATTGTAATTTTAATGTTTCACAAGGGCACCTTCAGCTTTCAGAAAGGCCCTGCTCTTCCTGAAGACCTGCAATTGGTAAGAGCAGCAAATAATTCCTGGGGAGCTCCTGCTGCTGCCCAGCTCCTGCTGGAGGCCAGCGTGGCCACTCCAGCACAGGGTTGATGCAGCACAAGCATTGAGGTGTGCCCACGGAGTGCTGAAGGTGAGCCCAGCAGCTCTCCACTGCTCCCTTCCGACCACTGAGCTGCAGCAACTGCCACAGGAGCAAATCCTGGAGTCCCTCAGAAATAAATGACAGCAGAGAGTGTTGCTGACTGCAACAATTTGGAGGCCATGAGCCAGCCGAGAAGCTCCTATTAATATCGCTGCTGCTGATGGGTGAAACATCACCTCTGCCCCTGCTCTCTGCCAGCTGGCCTGTGGCTCTTGGGCTGCTGCCGGAGTAGGTCAGGGAGAGGTGAGCCAGGGCAGAGATGGGCTCTGCTGTCAGAGCATCCTGTGCCATCTTCCTCCTCCTCGCTTGGCACAGTCACTCAGTCTGCGCCATTTGTTGAAGCAGGTCTGTGAATGGAGGCTCTGCAGCTCGGTTGTGCCCACCAAGAGCCTGTGGAATTACAAAGGGCAGCCACAGCAGCTCCCTTGGGTGAGCTGACGACTCCTGAGGGTCACTGGAGACCTTGCCCAGCCCTGTGGCTGCAGCTGGCAGGAGCCAAGGAGCCCCAAGGTGACCTTGGTGCTTGAGTTTGTGCCTTGGCTCAGGCTGGGCCTTTATTCAGCTGTCCCAGGGCTGTCCCAGAGCTCCAAGTGATTCCTTAAAGCCACCTCAGGAGGGAAGTGCCCCTGAGCCCTCCTGCAGTGGTGCCAGCGCTGTTGCTGAGGTTCTTTCCTCCCAATTTCTCTGTTCACTTGTGCAGAGCTTCATTGGAATTAAAAATGCAGGAAGGCTTCTTCATTTTAGTGAAATTGGGAAATAATTGAGCAGGACAAGGCAGGAATTAATACAAGGTTTTCCATGAAGGTCTGCAAGTGGCTGAAGGCAAGAAAGGAGATTGTGCTGCAGGACGTGATTCTGAGGAGGCAAAAATGTTGCTAAAAGAGGTGATTTTAGGGTGGGAGAAAGGGTTTTCTGGAGTCTCCTTAGATGATGCCTCCACAGGGCACAAGTCATTCGTGTTTCAATGGGATTTACTGGGCAAACTCAGGTTTCCTGTGTTCACTGACTTAGAGCAGAGCAGAAAAAAAAATGTCACAGGAGGCAAAGCTCATTGAGAGAGCAAGGAGAGCCTGAAGTACTCTTATGCAAGAGGAGCAGGTGGGGATCGCCCAGGAATTACCATTCCCTCCTCACCTGCCTCCTGCCCTCAAGGGACTGCCAATAACAGCCCTGTTCAGGTGGGGAATGTGCAGCTGAGCAGAGGATGGGAGTGAAACAGGATTTTGTAACCCGCAAGTGCCACTGCAGATAAACCCCGTGGGCTGAGTGACACACAGGCAGAGAGGTGGAGAGAGAGCTTGGCAGCTCTGTGAAAAGCCATCATCCTGCTGGAAAAACCTCCGGAATGGAACACCTGCTCCAGCGCATCTGCTCGGCAGCGGCGTCTGCACCGTGAGGCAGCGAGCGCTGGGTTTGCCACGGAGCCAGAGCACCACGTGCTGCAGGGTTGTCATGGGGAGAGGGCTGAATAGCAAAGTACAGCATGTGGAAAACCTACACGAGCTGCTGATGTGTAAATGAAAGTTGCCCTCGAGTAAAGACACAGAAAACTCATGTAAATGATGCATTCAGTATTTATGAAGCGCGTCCGGAGAGACTCACATCAGCTCAGCTCCCCGCGCAGGGCAGGGCTCTCTGCTGCTCTCACCATCCATAATTAATGCAGACTCAAAAGGGTTTTATGTTGGCTTAAAAAAAAACCCAAAAACAAACTTCCTGTGTGTGCTGTCTTTGCAGAATCACCGTTTTGGATGACGGGAGCCTGCGGATCGTCAACGTCACCAAGTCGGACGCGGGGAGTTACACCTGCGTGGCCACCAACCACTTTGGGACAGCGAGCAGCACGGGCAGCCTGGTGGTGAAAGGTGACTAAATCAACTGTTATTGTGGGTGCCTGAGGCACTATTTAATATATAAGGCATTATTTAATATATAAGTTGGATTTATTTTCATTATTCCTCCTCCAGGGCTGAATTTCAGCATTTCAGGAATTCCGAGTGTTTGCTCACGTGCATTCATGTTCTGTCAAATGTTGTTTTCAAAAGTAAAAGCTATAGTTTCACAAAGATATGGAAAGGAATAATGTGACCAAGATATTTAAAGGAATAATTTGATAAACAGTGAGAGACACTGAAGAATGTGTTGAATTAATTTTTGGCCTGCAGATGAGTAGTCCAATGTCTGATGAATGATTATAGGCCATGAACATAATAGGTTATTACCCTTACAATCACTCTCTTATCTCCTTCTTCTTTGGGGAAAAACCTATATTGGATAACAAATCAGGAAGCATTGATTACAAAGTGATAAATCAATCAGAAAGCTCTAATGCTGTCAGTTTTAATTCTCTCACACATTGGCAGTGATGGATCATACTCAGTTAGAGGCTCTCCTTGTCAACTGTTTCTGTGGTATACAGGAAATACTTAAAATGTTTCAATGCAGGTTTTAATCCAAGGTTTTTATAGCTGGAACACATCCACAGGTCCCTTCCAACCCCAGCCAGTCTGGGATTTTCTGAACCTTGTAGGGAAGCATAGGGCCCCCAACAATTCTTTGGGTTTGGGGTTGTTATGAGTCCCTTGTGTGGCATTTGGTCATGCTGGTCCCTGAAAACAAGAACAGAGACAAGTGAAGACCAGAGTGAGGTCTCCGTAGGAGCTGATTCTGCCTTTTCCTAACCTGGGTTTCCCTAAGGAGGCACCTGCAGCAAACAGCCAGGACAGGGCTGCTCAGGGAGCCCAAACATAGAGGACTTTATCCATTAGCAAAATTGTGGAAGGGACCTTAAAGGTCATTTTGCCCCCTCTGCCATGGGCAGGGACATCTTCCACTATCCCAGGTTGCTCCAAGCCCCGTCCAGCCTGGCCTTGGACACTTCCAGGGATCCAGGGGCATTCCCTGGGTAGCCTGTGATCAGCCTCTGTCTGTCCCAGAGCAAAACCAGGGAGCAAAACGGCCAATCCAGCCCCAGCCCCTTCCCCAGGCTGCCCAGGGACGGCCCAGGGTGGGGTTCCAGCTGTTCAGCTCCAGCTTGGGCACAGCTGGGCTGTCTTGGTTTTCCACGTGCTGCAAGACCCCGAGGGGGAAGAATCAGGGGCTGCAGTTCAGGGACTGCTTCTCCCACCATAAAAAAGCCAATTGTTGGCAGCAGGAGTGATTGGGTTCTGTTATTGCAGTCAAGCTTCTGCAGTCCCTGGCTTTTCCTTCCTCTAGGCCCAAGGAATAGCCTGTAGCTCCCAGGAAAATCTCGGTAGCTGTTGTACCTGATCTCTGTGTTCCTGTGCTCCACAAATCGCTTTTCTGCACACTGAGGTTATAAAGGATTAGTGAGGGCTTTTTCCCCGCTCAGTGCTCTGTTTTGACTCCATTCCATTTGCATTAATGGCAGTGATGCATGTGCATGAAGCAGGGAATAAACTCTTAAGGCTGAGATGTGGATATTAACAGCAAACTGAGAAATGCAGTTTCCAAGTCTGGCCCATAAAAAGTATAAAAGAGCAGAAACTATTCTGAACTCCAAATGAACTGTGTAAAATATTGTATTATAGAGTGAAATGCTTGAGTTTCTCTGCCCTAAGTAAAACATGTGTGAGTTTGGACAGAAACATGAGTGAATTCCTTGTTTTGACTCAGTTTTGTGGTGTACAAAAAGACTAATTGAACAGCCAATGTGGTTTTTGACCTTAAGGTATGCTTACATTCTTTTCTAACTCCTCTTATGTCATGGAGTAAAAAACTGTGAAGGTCAAGACATTTTTCCTAACCTTCTTGTGTTCTTCCATTAATATTGCAGGCTACCCTTATTTTTCTTTTAGTTTCCTTTCTCAGGGAGAGATGCCGAGTGTCAGAGACAGCGTAGGCAAGGATGGGAGGAGGAGAGGAGTATGTTACACCAGAACCAAGGAGCTTAAAATAACTCTCTGGCAAACAACCAGAGAGGGATGAATAAATATGCATTTTATGCATGAGTAGACAGTTTAAAAAATATCAAATTCTGACAGGTGCCCATAGGGCTGTGTATTAACATTCTGCTGTCAGGCTGGGTGAACCCCAGTGGTTTTCTAACCAGTGCAGCTGTACTTTGGGTTTGTTCTGCTGGCTGGTGCTAAATGAGAGCCTCTTGGCCTCCAAGACCTGAAATCTTAGAAACTTGCATGTACAGTTTGACCTCTAAATTAAAAAGCAGGATTGAGTTTGTAAGGCTGGAGAAGCAGCTCCTTCTAAGGCAGTGCTCAGAGCTCTGTAAAACATGGTGTGTGTTTCCATGTATGGTATAAATATTAATTTTCCATCTTGTTCCCTCATTTTTTCCTGTACTTGAGGCTAAATGTTCAATTCTTCCAACATACAGAAAGATTAGAGACTCTCTGAGTACCGGGGGATTAAATGACAAACAGAGTAAACAGGCACAGTCTGTACAATACGAGTTTATTTGTATTTAATGCAGTGATATCAACTGGCTGGTACAGCAGCAGGCTGAAAGAGGAAACTGATTCCAAGGCACTGCAATAAAAGCTCTGGATTTGGGAAGCACCAGGAGGGGCTCCTGTGCTGATATCCCAGGGAGTGGGACCCACGTGAGGTGGGGTGTGGATGCAGCAGCCCAAACAAGCTGGTGATGGGAATGCAGCTGATCACTGTGTGTCACCACTGCTTCTTTTTGGGATGAGAAAGTGCTTGGCATGTGGGACATGTTCCCAGACACATTAAATAGCTTTCATTTAAGCCGTGGTCAGCTTTGCTTTGGGGACATTGGAGGTGAATGGATCGTGGTCCCCCCATTGACCCACGGCTGCTTCCCAAACATCTGCTTCCCTTTGGGCTGTGGGCTCAGCTATAAATCCATCTCTATATCTAAATACATCTATTTAAATACATTTTTATTTAAATTGATCTCTAAATCCTTGGTAGAGTTGGTGCCTGTGTGCTCCCGTGGGGGAGTGTAGCAATTCCGGTCACGTTGGTGCATCTCTGACAAGGGCAAGTTCCAATGGCTTTATTTTCCTGTTTAATTATGATGCACCTTTAACATTTTCCTACTGCTGTGAGCTCGTCTCGTTTGGGCTGTCACGGGAGGGCTCAAGGCAGTAAAAGCAGGAGAACTTTTGCTGGCTGGAATCTGCAGCACTTTAGCAGAAAAAGAACACAAAGATAATGTCAGGAGGTTATTTTTCCCTCACGCTTGAATAGACTGATAGTCTTGATTTTGTCCAGCACAGTGATTCAAATTATTTCCTATAAAATAGCACATTTTTCATTCCGAGCCTATTCCTCTGTGTGAACGTTGAAGCGCTGCATTGCAGTTGAAATTGATTAAATACTGTAAATTCTGGCCCATTATCGAGTAACTTTTCAGAGACTTCAAATGTTGCTGCCTTTAAACCTGGAATTCTTGCTGTGTTTGTTCCAGTCCTTTAGGACACAGCATTTGCCTTCTGCAGAAAGTGGCAGGGGGATGTGATGGTCCCCTCTTGCCACCTGTGGTTGTCTCTGTTTCAACATCATTTGAGCAGAATTGAAACTTCATTGCTTGGAATTTGTCTTGTGCTTTCCTCGTGTCCGTGGGGTTTGGTTTAGGTTGTGGGGTTTTTTTAATCAGTGAACTCCAATAACTGAATTTTGCCAGCTGTTCTCAGCTCTGTTGAGTTTAAAGTGACTTTGGAGTAAGTGGGATATCAGTTCCTTCAAGTGGGGCTTTAGATTTTTCCCCAAGAGGAAGAGTAAACCACACATTAAGATGTTGGGGTTTTTTTAACACGAACCAAGGGGAAATTACAGCAGATACTGAAATCTATTGACCCATTTCAGTGCTGTCCCCATTCCCAGGAGCCTCTCTAGACCTCCCTGATTTTTCCCCCATTGCTTCTGCTTTGCTGCTGTGGAAAAGCTGTCCTAGAGAGCTGCTGCAGGCATTTTTCATCCCTCCCACCCATATTCTGGGTTCAGTGGTTGGTCATATTGAAACACGAGTGGCCCCTCTGTCACTGAGCTCTGCCTTGTTCCTGCAGTGTTTAAGGTTATGCAAAGTCTTTATTTTTCTCTCCTCATCGTTCAACATGATCTTAAATTCATGTTGGTTATGCCTCAGCCCTTAGAAAAGGACCTGGTTAAGTGACACCTGCTGTTGAAAGCAGAAAATATAATTTAAAAAAGAGAGGCAGAGTTTAAAGGAATGATCCCAGAGCAGCACTTGAGGGTTGTCCATATTTTCTGGGCTTTTTGTAATTTTCCTGGATAGCACATGAGGTCTGTGTTCAGCTGGTGTCAAAACCAGGATAGAGACTCAACTCTGAAACCATCAAAAGAAGTTTCATTATTCTTCAATTTTGTTTAGCATTTGCTGAACACAGTATTTATATGTAGTCCAGACATGACTGAATATTCCTTATCGGGTCTAATACATTTTTTTAAAAAATTTCATGGAGGAGAAGTCAATTGAGGATATGACCTTGTTCTCCAGAATCTCTAAATCGGGGATTTGTAGGCAAAAAAAGCTCAGAGAGTGCCATGGAGTTGTGCAGGCTCTGATTTATTCATGAGAACATGTAAAGCATTCTCATGTTTAAGAAATAAAACTTATTTCTAAGTTAGGAAAAACCTTTCTTGACTTCTGAGTCACAACCAGCAGCAAAGGCTTGATTTTCACAATTGACAAGGAAAGCCATAATCTTTGGCCGTGAAATTGCGAAGGAAAATATTCCACTCTAATTGGACTATTTCCACTGACACCAATTATTTCTAGGACACAATTAAGGCTCTTTTGCTGGGTTTAAGTAAAATTATGACCCAGAGCACTGCATGAAAGGCACAATTATAAATGTGAGAGCTGTGCATCCACCACGTCTGCTCCTCCCTCCCTCAACCATGGCAGCCCCAGTGCTTGAGCTGCACTTTGCTGGATCTCCTTAACCACCCCTGGGTGGGAAATCCTGAAGCAGAAGCTGATGGTGGGGCTGGACTCCAGCAGCTACCTCAGGGTCCTTGCAGCCTGCAAGAGCTCTTCTCCATATGGCACTTGGAACACAAGCTTTCATCAAGTGTTTTAGAGTTTCAGGCAACTTCCCTGTTCATTGCAGCTGCCAGGCAGCCAAGGTTGCTGTGTGATGCTGAGCCACATCACCTTGTGCAGGAGTGAGGGGCTCAGCTTTGAGTTTCAGCACTGGCAGGTGCATCCCCTCCAAGCTTGTTACACCTGGGACTGGTAAAGCCAGGTTTTCCTCCCAGCTCCGTTCAGGTGAGGACCTGAGGTCATCAGAAAAATCAGGTCATCCCCAGAGCACCCCGAGGAAGAGGAAAGAGCTGTGTATCCTGTTAACATCGCTGTTTTTCTGACAGTTTATTGAAGTTAAAAGGTTGTGATTATTCTGAGGTGACAGAAGTGGCAAAATGAGAAGCAGATGCCTCCTGTGCTGTCAAGCCTTCCCCAAAGCCTCCCCTCCCTGGGCTGCTCAGAGGCACCTTTGGCTTCTGATTTTCTGAATGTGAACTTGTCAAACACAACTGATCCCTGCTCTGTGACAGGGACAGGACCTGGGCAACGGCTGGAGCTGCGCCAGGGCAGGGTTAGGTTGGATTTTAGGGAAAGGTTCTTCCCCCAGAGGGTGCTGGGCACTGCCCAGGCTCCCCAGGGAATGGGCACGGCCCCGAGGCTGCCAGAGCTCCAGGAGCGTTTGGGCAGCGCTGCCAGGGATGCCCAGGGTGGGAGTTTTGGGGTGTCTGTGCAGGGCCAGGGGTTGGGGACTGGATGATCCCTGTGGGTCCCTTCCAGCAGAGCATATTCCATGGTCCTGTGATTCCACAAGTGCTGTGATCTATGAGCAGGGGAAGGTCGGTGACACCCTGAGGAGGATGATGATGCTGAGGGTCAGGGTGAGCAGCTGTGGCCCCTCTGGGCACTCGTCCTATCCCAGGTTTGTGGCCAAACACTTGAGCCAGACTTGAATCACAGAACTGTGCACAAACAGCACAGCGAGAGCTCTCAGCTTCATACTGGGGAGAGGTAAAACCCAGTCAGCTGCTGAGGCCAGAACCAGTAAATGGCAGAGACATGTAAATGAAATCAAATCCCAGTAATGAAATCAAACACCAATGGGCTGCTCTTAGGGCTGGCTGAATGAAGTAAGTTCGGAGTTTCTTTTTTCCTTGTAAGCGCTCACTGCTCGTAACAAATAAAACTTGTAAACATAACACAAGTGTTAGGCTTCATTAAATTTGCAGCAGACAATTAATTTTTTTTTTCAGGCAATTCAGAGGTTCTTCTGTAGTGCTGATTTAGTTTAATTGAACATATTACCACAAGCAGACAATAAGAAATATATTGAAGATATCCATCTGGCTCCCAGTGCAAACCTTGTGTGTCACTGGCTGGGGCTGTCACAGGCCTTACTAATTGCCTCATTTTGGCTCTTTTACAATCAGTGTGATTTAGCCATTAACATGATAAAAGCTGTCTTGGTGAAGAGCTTGATATTAAAAAGCATAGATCTCCTGCCTTGCTCTCATGCCAGTCCTGGACTAATCTCCAGCATTATTGGAGTGATATTTTTAAAAGCAGGAATACAGATGGATGGACTCCCACGGAGCAGCTTCTCCAGGTACCTGTGTGGTTGTGATGGAGGCCCTGCAGCTGGTGTGAAATGGTGCCTCTGGATCGTGGGAAATGCCACAGATTCTGCCCCCCCTTCCCTCCCACCACCTTCTTTCTCCTCACTGTCCCTCCAAGCCCCAGCCAACTCTCAGGCACATTGAGGGTCTTAAAACTGGTAATTGCTCAGGTAAATAATGGAAGCAACGCTAGAGCAAGTGCTGATGCTTATAGATACACCTGATTCAGCACATAAAGTGGGAAAAAATTGTATTTTTAGAAAAGTTCAACCATTATGTCTGAATAACCTGTAGAGGGGAGAAAAACAGTATTTTTGTTCTGTAGTTTTACCTTAAACCCACCATGTACTGCAGGGTCAGCATTATTGCAACCTCTCTTGCCACAGGAAAAAAAAGTTTAGAATAATGCCTTTGAAAGCTCAGCACTTTTGTTCCAGGAATTTTTCTGACCTCTCCCAAAAAAGCAGGAGGTTCAGGAGTTCTGCATCGTCAATAAAAGGTTGGGTTGTTTAGCTCATCACTGAAGATCAGATCCATGCATCAGCTGGAAGAGGAGATGACCTATAGGTTAAACACAGACTTTTAATGAGACAAAAGCAGGTTAATTAACAGTTTTCATTAACTTGCTTCCATTTATTTTAACATGGTGCATTTCAGAAAGGTTAAAATATTTTTCAGTTTTTGAATACAAATGAAAGCCCAGGGTGGTTAAAACGCAGCCATAGATCACATTGAAATCCAAGCAAAGGCAATGGGTGTGAGTGTGTTTATGTTTGTGATTGGACATAAATCATAATTAACAAATTATTTTGCAGTGAGGCCCTGGCACAAGGTGCCCAGAGAAGCTGTGGCTGCCTCATCCTTGGAAGTGTCCAAGGCCAGGTTGGCCAGGGCTTGGAGCAAACTGGGATAGTGGAAGGTGTCCCTTCCAACTCAGGATATTCTCTCCCGTGCCCAGCTCTGGCATCTGACAGCTCATGCTGCTGTTCCACCCCTGGACTCAGCTATAAGGGGCCAGATCTCAGTCCCTGCAGCTCTGTGTGTCCCTGCAGTGGAGTTACCAGGAATTTCAGGCACTGGAAGGTCTGCCTCCTTGAGCTTTTAGTTCCGTGGAACTCCTCTGGTTCCCAGAAAATGGAACATGACAGCTGCACTTAACATCTTAAGTTGTGTTTAAGGTTATATGGGATGCAGTCCCACATCTCTTCCTTGCTGAAGGAGGTCCCGGGTTCTGAGCCTGCTGACACCATGGGTTAAGTGTACTAATGTATCAGATTGGTCTTTATCCCAGGGGAGGGTACAGAGAGCTTGTCCTTGTTCCACAGCATGGGATGAACTGCCAGGCAGGAGGTCCATGGGAATTCCACGAATACTGGGTGCATTAGGGTCATACTCCGAGGGAAAACAGTAAAACAGAGAAAACTGAGGTCGTTGTAGCACATGGTGCTGCTGTGGCAGTGGGGGAAGGTCTCCCCAGAGCCACTTCCCCCCATCCCAAAGGAATTCAGTGTGACTGGGACAGGGATGGGGGGGATGATGATCTAAACAGGACTTGCACTGGGGAGTGACTGGAGATCTCTTTCAGGTGAGGCTGAAGGAAGCAGTGTGGGGGAATAAAGAGGGAAAGTGAACTTTACATCCTTGGAATCAGTGACTCAGAGCAGACCGGCCTGAGGGTGATGTTTCTGACATCAGAGACAGAGGAAGTGTTCAGAGAGCACATCTTCTGTCACAGGAGGAGGAAGGGTGAGAGTGTTGAAGACAAGACTCTGGGACAGTGGCTGAGGAAATCCCAGCCCTTTTGTGCATTTTCTCAGGAGCACTTTTGGAAGCAGCTTAGCAGAGGATTTGGGCTGATGGAAGCGTTTCTCCCTGAGCCTGGATTGCCAACAGGTTACCCAGAGTTCCTTATCAGATAATAAAAGCCAGGTGGCACCTGGATAAGGCCTGGGACTGACAGATCAGGGGGTATCTAAAGCACTGCTGAACAAGAGGGAGGTGTTGCTTCAATATTAGGGACTCCTGCGACCTGATTTTCCCTTTTTTTAGTGCAAGATTATGAGCAATCCCATCGGAGATCATATAGAGACAGGAGTCTCCTGTGTTTATCCCAAAATCATGAGGGAGGAGAGAACACAAATGGAGTAGGTTACATTCTAGGTGTCCTGGATCACTGTGCTCCAGCCAGGCATTTGGGAATATGACAGAAATACAAATGTTCCTGGCTCAGAAGCAGGTGGACTCTGAAATACATGGAATTTTGTCACTGGACTGACTTGCCATGTGTTGGGTGGGTTGTCTTGGTCTCTGTCAGTCACACACACACTTGAATATGAATTTTGCTTTCATTTGAAGTTTTTAAGTGGGCCATGAAGAACCAATCCAATTTGTAGGGTTTAGTGCTGTGTTTTCTTCCAGACTCGTTGTGAATAGATCTGAATAGAGAGTTTATTTAGGAAATCAGCAGTATTTCAGCAGTGAAAAATTCAGTTCCTGTCCTAGGTGCACAATGCAAAGTCTCTGTAAAAATCCATTAGTCCTGGGAGCTAAACTGTGTGATGCAGTTGACAATGAACATCATTCCCTGCAGGAGAGAGCCATGAGCAGAAGTGTCTGGGAGAAATGCTCCAGACCACGAGTGACCCCAGCAAAGCTCACCCAGCACTGACACCAGGCTGAAAGGAGAGGTGGAGCTGCTGTTCCTCCACCTCTCTGAGGGTGTCTTTCCAAGCTGGATCTTGATTCTGGCCCTGGAATTATTTACATAAGAAAAACTCGTGGCTAATTTGAGGCAAAATGCCATGGAACAGGAGAAATGTCAGGGACACGTTTTAATGATGCTCTGTGGGGAAGATTTATTCAGGAGAGAAGGAGCTGAGGATTTTGAGGAAGTTATAATGAGGGGTGGTCTTGGGGGTTGTTATTTTCATTTCACCTGTGATCCTGCCTCCATCCTGCCCCTGACATGAGAACCAGGGCTCAGCCACAAGGCAGCAAAGCAGGAGCACAGCCCTCAGAATGTGAGGTTTGTCCTCTCTGTGTGCCACTAATTAGAATGAGTCACTTCCTTAGGAGAGAGTACAGGGCATCGTGAGACCATTTCACCTTCACCAGGAAACAAATGAGACCTTGGCCCAGAAAATTTGATTTCAGTGTTTGTTTGGTTGGTTCTGCTCTCCCTTGTTTGTTCAGTAATAGGTGTTTGGGTGTCAGACTCGCTCGCACTGGTGTGGAGGTCTCAATGGGGATGCAAGAAAAAGTGCATCTTAAATAAAAATATCTGCTGGGCACAGTGGTACAGAGAGACAAAACAGTTTCTAATGAAGGTCGGATCCATTTTACAGGCTGGGCAAATAAGGCAGCACAAGACTTTTAATGACTTGCTCAAGGTCAGACAGAAAGTGAGGAGGAGAACTCATTTTATTCCCAATTACTCCAAGCCTGTGCCCACGCTAGAGCAACCTTCCTCTTCATTTGGCACTCTTCCTCCTCTTTTGCTCATCTAATTCTCTTTTTGATGGAATTGTTGAGTTGAATTGTTCACATTTGGCTGTGATCCAAAGTCTAAATGTTCAGACTGGTGTTTAAGGGGCTGGGTCCCTGCTGTGCTCCCCATGGGCAGCTGGGATACACTCCCTGTGGGAATAGAGCTGAAATCACCCCCTGCTTTTGCTTTCCATGTCTCCTTGGCTCGGTTCTTTGGATACTTGGAAAATCCTGAGGTTTGCAGCTGCTGTGCTTTCTTTGACTTAAACTTGCGGGCACTTTTTGTTAATGCATGTTTGCCACAGGTTTAAAGGGAATAGTAGAAAAAAAATAGGAAAAAAATAGGAAAAAAATAGGAAAAAAATAGGAAAAACTTGTCCTGTTGTCAGAGGTATCCCTAGGTGCTCCCCTCCAGATCCCTCTCCTGATACAAGTGGCACATGGGAAGATGAATGTCTTGGGCTTGATAAATGCTGTGGACACCAAGCCTGGCTTATCCCAAGGCATGGATGACACAAGCAAGCCTTGATCTGCGTGACATTAAGGATGCTTAAGCTGTGGATCATTCACTGGGAAGCTGGGAAGTCCAGCCAGGGATTTTCTGGCTGTTCCTTAAGTTTGACAGCTCAAGAGGTATCTGCTCCTAATGACTCTTAATTTGGGATTTATTCTGTCATGGCAGCTAATTCCTAACGCCTTGGTGCTGGTGAGGAGGGTGGGCAACAGGCATAGAATCAGTGTGAGCAAGGCCTAAAATACATACTTGTGCCTTAAAAATGCCAAGACTGTGGCAGTCACTCCATGATTTTGCAGTTTGAGTGCCTGGATGTTCCATTTTTTTCTGCTCTGCTGCTTCCCGAAATTTTTGATTGATGGCCATTACTATTCAAAACATGTGAAAACACCATGGATGCACAAACTGCACAGGGGGAGCTGTTCCAGGGGGAAAAATGTTGTTGGGCACTGTGTCCATGGGCTCCATGGAATTACACCTGCACAATTCCCCTGGGTTGTGGTACAAGGAGAGCAGTGATTGATCCCTGAGTGACTGGCAATTTATCACAGATTAGATATGATTTCTCCTGTATCTGATTAACCTTCTCTGTGCGACGACCATCATTCCTGCAATGACAGTAGATTATTCCATACTTGAAAAGACGGATATCAGCTCGTTGCAATCAATAGCCCACAAAAGGTGACACCTTGAATTCCCTGGGTTATCCACAGAGATTGTCACCAGCACCTGGATCGTTTGTCAAATACAGAGATTCACTTGAGGCAGCTCTGGAGTGAAGTGGGTTTTATTTTAGTCTGCAGTGCAGAGCTGGAGAAGGATGTTGGGGTTCCTGGTGTAATCAGGCGCTGTTGCATCCTGCTGCAAAGAGCAAGAACAAATTTCCCTGAGTGGGAAATTTCCCTGAGGTTTGATTGTCATCTCCAGAGCCCATTACATGTGATTTGCTTTGTGACAATTGTACAGGGAGAGCTTGATTTGATCAGATTGCATTGCACTGGGTGAAATGGAGGTGAAAGTGGAGTCTTGTGTCCTCTCGTCTCTCCCTGCACTCTCACTGCACTGGATGTATTTTCATATATTTTGTCCTTGAATTTGCTCTAAAGGGAGCCCCCTCCCCAGCATCCTCCCGTGCAGGCCCATTCTTAATGTGGTTTCAGATTTAAATTACCCTTCATTTATCATTCAGCCCCACAAACAATGCAGCTTGGGGTGTGCAGAAGTGCAGTCCCCTGAACTGACTGCTCGCTCCCTGTCTGGGCAGTGGGAGGCCTTAAATCCTGGGAGGGAGGTTCTGCCATCAAGTTTAGAGAGTTTTCCATCTGTGGGAAGAGCTTCAGTGAAGCTGAGGAGGAAACTGCTGCTCCTGGAAGGGCAGCAGCTGCACAAACAGACCACAGGGAGCAACAGCCAAACCCTCCTCTTAAAACAGCCTTGCCCACCCTCACAGAGAATTCCTGAGAAAGGGGCTCAGGCTCCCAGCTCAAAGTAATCCCATGTCCCCACACTGCTGTGGGGAGATTTAAGCCAAACAAGTGGCAAGATAAGGATCCTCCTTCAGCAAAGCAATTTTAGCATGGCCTAAATGGCCAGCTGAGCCCTGTGTGTTGCTGAATTGGGTCTGTGCTCCTCCAGGAAAGGTCAGGTGTTCCATCCCTCCCTTCCCTAATCCCTGCTGAATACAAGGCCATGTCTCACTACCTTCAGTGCAGAGATCAGTGCTGCCTGATGACATGGAAAGCTCTAATCACTAATCACAACTATTTCTAAAATCAGAGCTAAGTGACTCTAGTCCCGGGCCTCAAGTCCCTTTTCTAAATTGATAGTGTCTCCTTTTAATAGGATTATATTTTATTAGGCTGAACTGCCACAGCACACACCAGAGGGTGGAAATGCTGCAGAATCTCCTGTTAAGAATGTGTGTAATAGCTGATTGTAGGAAAAAAGAGATATATTGGCATAAAACCAAGTGCCTGTTCCTGAAAGCATCTGTGTGACTCATCACAGCTCACAGGTGGGATATTTTAAAGGCCAAATACTGTAAATACTTAACCTTTTCCCCATTTCTTTTTAATCTCAGTTTTGGCCATGCCCCATGAAGTACTCAATCTATTCAGCTGTAATTTGCTCTGCTAATTCCTCTATGTGTTCAGTCATTCACTGGGTTTTAATCTCTTTAATTCAGACCTGTATTTTCCTCTCTCCTGCACATCCCAGTGTCTGATGACAGAGCACTCAGAGCTCCCAGCAGTTTCACCAGTCAGGTCTCAGAGGCTTTTGACTTTATGGTCCAGGATAAATATTTCATTCACAAACAGAAAAAAAAATAGAGACTGATTGAGTATTTTCATGTATTGGACTTTGATTCTTTGGTTGCTCATAGAAACCAGATCCTCTGAGATTGATTTTTATTATCTCCAGACATGATTTGCCTTGGAATCAATACAATAATGTAAAATGTCATTGCAAATAGAGGACATTGATCTGAGATGCATTTATTAATTCCCGCTGATAAAAGCCAAAATGGAATTGGTAAATATGCTGGTATTCAAAAAAAAAGAGGCAAAATGAGTCCCAAATGCTCGAGTTAGAGTTCATCTACAAGGAAAACACACTTGAAAGTCTTGTACAGGAAATGGTTTATGCAGATAAGGAAAAATATATCTGGATCTTTAACACTGTAACATTAATCTGAGAGAATTAGGTAATTAGCTGGTTAATCAAACTGGAAATTGCTGCTTATCTTCCCAGGTCCTCACAAGGAATATCAGCAGTCAGGAGTTTTTCCAACAGACGTTCGCTGCTCAGGCAAAAAGGGAAGGGGAGAGGGGCAAGTACTGCAGACCTCGAAATAGGCTGAAGTTTGGAGTTAATGATCTTGGAGTCTTTTACAACCTTAATTCCTCCGTGGTTCTGTAGGATCTTGTACAACATTCCCATTAGCTTCCCAGCAGCATGGAAGTGCAAACCTGAATGAAGGCAAGGCTGGAAGGAGACAGGAAGGAATAAGTCTTTGGAAAATTTCCCTTAGAAGTAGGACAGTCTGAAGGAACTCCTAATTTGGGGGCGGGGGGGGGGGGGTAGTTCTGATTTCTTCAGGGTTTTTATGCTGGATAAATATGCCAAAACCCAAATATTCCCTTCTGCTCCTTCTCTTTCGACCTCCTCCTGTGTGCTGGGATAGATGTCTAAATAAGCATTTAGGTATTAGCTGCACCCAGCCTTGGAAACGCTGACATTATCCCTTCTCTCTTTAATCTGTCTCTGAATGCTCAATTGCACCGATTCGAGGCCAACAACAGGAGCTGCATCTCCCGAGCACGTTCCAGTTCCGTCTCTTTAGGAGTCAGACACTCTGTGCTCCTGCAGCAGCCAGGGCTGCCACAGCAGATCCCATTGTTTGCTGACGACTGTGATACCCTTACCTGCAAGGCCCCGCTGAATCCATCCCCCGGAGTGCTTCACGCAGCCCCCGGGGCCGAGCCAAACTGGGCACGGGATGCTGAGTCCACCTAACGCAGGCAGGTCTGGAAAAAGCCCTGTGGTCAGTGGGAATTCTGCTGACGGGCCCCGAATCTGTGACACCGGCTCTCCCCGCGCCTCCCGCATCACTCAAAAGCTGCTCTGCACTGACCTAGTTTTTTGAGGGAAAAAAAGCATTATCTGCGAGTGCCAGGCTCTGCTGAGGTCTGTGTCACTTCTGCGGTGCCACTGCAGCCCGTGTCCCGCTGTGCCACATCCCGCAGATCCATGTGGCACGCACAGCCCCCCGTGTGCCACAAGCGGCGGGCGCGGCGCTGCGGGGCTGTTTGCCCTAAACAAATCATCCCTCCCGATGGACACCCGATCAATGGCAGGGCCGAGCCGGGTGGTTTCCTCGCACATTGGCTCATTGTGATCCCCAGGCCTTGCCCTCAATCCTGCAGCCTGGGGGGTGCAGTTGGAAATGCATCCCGAAATGCAACCCAGCATCCCGAAAGGAGCCGGGAGATGCGGGTGGTACTCACGGCTGATTATGGGCAGCTGATAAAAGAGAGAAGGGAAGCAATTACAGCCTTCCCACGGATGGGAACTGCTGCTCAACTCCGTTTCTTCTAAGGAAAGAAGCAAACTTTGTTAAAATCTCTCACAGGATAAACCAAATCCACTTAATCAGCCAGAAAGACCCCAGGTTCTCGGCACTGCGCTGCAGCAGTAAAGCCAAGGGAGGTGACACAGGGAAATCGGGGTTTCAGGCAGGACTAAAGGAGGTGAGACAAGCTCGGGTGACCCCAGTGCAGCCCACCAGGGAGGCTGGGTGAGAGCTGGGCACCCAGAGCTGAGCTGGTGTGGCCGCGAGGGAGTCGGGAAAATTAATCCACAAACACCAGGGGTTTATGTCCAAAAAGGAGACAGAGGAGTCCTGGAATTCTTTATTCGAATAAAGGGAGAGGCCATGGGGCATTCCCCTGGGGTCTCCCAAGTTGTTGGAGGATGCGACCTCCTTTTATCCCAATTTCCCGGCCCCATTCGCTCTCTCTTTCCCCATGGGCTGAGGTACCTGAGAGGCACAGACTTTCCAAATCGCTTAATACAGACCCCCTTCCAATGTGTACCCTCCCCGTTTTTCCTTTTCCTTGTGTCTCTGCTCTTTTTCTCTAAGTCCAGGGATTTAGCACGGCCTCGGGTGAGCAACAGTCTGTGTCAATCAGTGGAATTCCTACGGAATTTATGGTTCCTCCCATTGCGACTTTCACCTCTCCGCATCTGGCTTTATCTACAGCAGGTCCCAGTGTGTTTGTAAAGCCGCTCCAGCCGGGGACCATCCCCAGGAGCTCTCGGGCTGCTCAGAGCCCCCGGGCTCGGCAACAGCAGGGTTGGGAAAAACATGGAAAACTGGGAAGCGCCGCCTCTGTCACACTAAGAGCGTCCTCCTGAGAGTGCCGGCGTGGAAGGAAGGCTGGGAGGGAGCTCTGCTGCTTCCCCGAGCCTTCAGTGACACCTACAGACCGTCCCTGCCCGTGTGCACGGGGCACATCCAGCTGCGCTCCTGCCAGCCCAGGGTGCTCCTCCCGGGAGCGCCAGGCCAGGCTGAGGCTGGATATTAGGAAAAATTCTCCATGGCAAGGGCTGTCCAGCCCTGGCACAGCTACCCAGGGCACGGGTGGAGTCCCCATCCCTGGGGGGATTTAACAGACGTGTGGATGTGGCACTTGGGGACAGGGGACAGTGGTGGCCTTGGCAGGGCTGGGGGAGCAGTTGGACTCGGTGACCTTAAAAGATCTTTTCCAACCTAAATGATTCCACAATTCCATGAAACCTGCAGGTATTTTCAGAAGCACCAGGCACTCGCAGTTCCTGGCAGGAGCTGTGCTGAGCTGCTCTGGCCTTCAGCAAGCACACATTTCTTGGTATCATTTATATTTATATAGAATATAAATCCTAGAATTCTATTATATTTCATATTCTATGTGTTTATATAAACCTATAATATTCTAACTATATTCTAGAATATCATTATTCTATAAAGAATATTTAATATATATTATATATCTGATATATTCTACAATATAATTGTATAGAATTCTAAAATACAAATTACATACCAGAATTCCACTCTAGAATCTATTCTATATTCTAAAATTCTGTACAATTATATATTCTATTCTACATATTTATAGTCATTATTTTCTTCATTCTTCACATGTTTATAAACACCTGAGAAATATTAAATTTATTAATTAATTGATTAATTAAGTATCATAACACTTACTGTGGTTGTTCTAAGAGCTCCTCTGTTTGGTCAAAAGTGAACACAAAACACAGACAAATTAGATTTGTCCAAGATAATACAGCCAAGTCCCTGAGGACTTGATCTGAAATCTCTCTAGACAGCAACAAAATCTTTCTCACCACCTCCTGTACACTTTTGATAAGGTTGAAAATCCAGGAACAGCTTCGCATCCCCTGGATTTCGGTGAGTAGTTCTGCCCAGTCCATATCTTTGTTGCTGTATCTTTGTTATTTTAGCAGGGAATCAAGCAGGTGGGCAATAGGCTCTGGAAGGTTTTGGTGTCGTGTGCCAGAGATTGAATAATGCTGGTATTATTTTAGCATGACAGCCGTGCTGAGTGGATTTTTTGCAATAAGCAAAAATATCTATCTCTGTATGATTTTCAGACTTTTGGTCTCATTGTTAAGCAATATTTTTCCTCCTTTTCATTTCCTCTGAGGCCCTGTAGCAAAAAATTGCTTCATTTTTGTCAACAGAAATGGAAGAGAAATGTTAACTTTAGAGGCAGAGGGAATTCACAGGCACAGACGAGGAGCAGGAGTCTGCATAATGTGTCATGGCTCATCTTTCTGTGCCACCACTCTCTGCTCACACTGAAGTGAAAAACAGACAATGAAACCAGTGGCAAAGGAGCTGTGGAACTCCAGCTTGAGAAAGGGATTGGTCCTGAAGCCTCAGGTGGAGCTGCTGCCTGTGCTTAACACAGAACCTGCCACGTCACAGATCCAGGTTTGGGGAATTCCCTTTGGAAATGTCCTGTTTAGGACCTTTCCTTCTGCTTCAGCTCCCTAAATGCCCCTGTCTGGCACCACATCCATGCTCTGGAAGGTTCTGTTGGTATCACTCATCATTTATATTTATTCTTTGTGGGGATCCTCCTTGCACAAGGAAAGGATTTGAGTTGTGAAGCCATCCATCACAGAGCGTGGCCAGTTCTCAATAAACATCATAACAATAATCTCAGCCTTATCTTTCCTTTGCCAGGTACAACCAGATTAAAAACTCCTGGCTTTAATGCACCCTTTTTGTTCCAGTTTTGGGGATTTTACATTTAATTTAGGAACAACAGAATAGTTTTTCGATAACCGTGGTGAGCAACGCATGAGTGTGAAACAACTCTTTGAAGTGAGAAGATTCAAATAAAAGAATCTCTGATTAAAAGTTTTAATCAAACCTTTCAGATTTGCTGCACTCTTTTCCAGCCTTTTCTTTCCTCCTTTTTCATCAGGATGGTGGCTGGAAGAGGATTCTGGAGGGTTTATTAATAGTGTTTTAATCCAACAACTAGAGAAAGGATAAACCCAAAGATAGAATAATTCACTTGTTGATTTAAGGACCTTCCTAAGTGATCACTGCTTAGGATCTCTCTCAGCCCTACAGTGTCTCTGTTCCTCAGGAGAACAAGAATAATCCTTTTTTTCCCCTCTTTCTTTGTTGTCTGTAGATCCAACCCGGGTCATGGTGTCTCCTTTCAGCATGGATGTCACGGTTGGGGAAAGCATCGTCCTGCCTTGTCAGGTGTCCCACGATCACTCCCTGGACATTGTGTTCACCTGGTCATTCAATGGGCACCTGATAGACTTTGAGAAAGATGGGGATCACTTTGAAAGGGTAGGAGGAGTAAGTATTAAATCTGACAAAGTGGGTAATGTAGAAAAGGTGACTGACGGAAGGAACTGGATGAAGGCAGTGAGAAAAAGGAGGAAAGAAATTGAAAACTTTCAGCAGAGGTAGAAAACTGGGAAGGGTTTTGCATGCTGCTCTGAGGGAGGTTTTAGAGAGCCACAGGTCTCAGTGACAGCCCATGTTTACATTTGTCACGAGTGGAATTCGGTGCTGAAAGGAAAAGGAGATACAATTGCCAAGCCTTGCTGTTACCCCTTAAAAAATGAATCATTAAAAGATGAACTCACAGATTGATGCCCAGGGCTCACAGCAGCAGCAACAGCTTTTTGGGGTGACTGCTCCTGTTTTGGCCCATAAAGCTAAAGTTACAAACTTTATTAATATTCCTCAGTCCAAAGGCCACAACCACGAGGTTACCCTGAGATTTCCAATGTATCAAATGCTTTGTGTCTGGGGAGAAATTCAGAGAGGTTCTCAGCATCCAAAACGTCCAGAAACCTGATTAGTTCTATTCAACAGTTAATCAGACATGCACTTGGCGTTTGGAAAACAAATTACTGCTGGTGTGTGATGATGCAAGATTTCCTCGGAGAGTGCTGTTCTCAGGATCTTCAGCACAAAAATGCTGGGCAATCAGAATGCTGGCTGGGACACAAAGCCATGAAACTAGTGCTGATATCTCCAGATTTGGGCTAGGCTTCCCTTGCAGGAGAGATGGAGACACAACTTGGGCCTCTGGATGCCAGAGAGGGTAAAAATCGGATCTCCAGAGAGAAAAAGAGTGAACCTGTCCTACACTGTCAAGTTGTTTTAGTGGGGAAAGTGCTTACCAGCCCCCAACCCTGCTCCCCTGCCCCTTGGAGGAGCCAGGATTTTAGGGGTGCTCCCTCTCTTCCCTTCCAGGCAGACTCCCATCATTTTAACAGGCCATAGCTTGCATTACTGGTGTTGTCATCAGCCAGCATAAAGTAAATCCATTAGTCACAGTGTCCTTCACGTGATAATGATGTTTAGGGCACATTAAAAAGTAATTGTAACCACTTTTCCCGACTTTATCAGCAGGACTCAGCTGGTGATTTGATGATCAGGAGCATCCAGCTGAAGCACGCAGGGAAATACGTCTGCATGGTGCAAACAAGTGTGGACAAGCTCTCAGCTGCTGCAGACCTGATTGTAAGAGGTATTTGAATTTTGTTACTGTTGTTGATGGTGTTATAAAATTTCCTTTTTTTTTTTTTTTTTTTTTCTCCTACCTTCTGCAATCCCTGGGCTCAGGGACAGCCCAGCATCTTGTAATTAATCTGAGAAAAAAGCTCTGGTTCACGCTGGGGTTCACAACAGCAGCCAGAGCATGTAAAGTGTTTCATGTGCTCCCAGAACAGACCCAGCCCACACACCCCCAGTACCTGCTCGTGTCCTCAACACCAGCCCTGCACCCACTGGGCTCGTTCGTGTCATGAACTGTGCAGCAGAAGCAGCACCCAGCTATTGGCTGCACTTCTGCCAAGAGATGTTATTCTTGTTAAAAATAAACGTGATTTAGTGACCTCACTGATATATCAAGATCTATTCGTTACCATGCAGAGGTGATGTGTAAGCTTGGCTTTAACAGAGCTGTAATTAATTGCCCTGAGCCTGGATCCTTAGGAGAAATCTGATTTATATTTTCCCACTTGTTAACTTTGGGGAAGGCAGACTTGGGTGCTGCTCTGTCCCTGCTACTCTTGGTTCTCATAAGCAGGAGGAATATTAAATTCTTCACAGGGACATGACCCTTGACGATGATAAAAGTACTGATCTTGTCACTCCCTAAAAACATCAAGGGTGTTAAAACATTGGCACAGGGTGCCCAGAGCAGCTGTGGCTGCCCCTGGATCCCTGGCAGTGTCCAAGGCCAGGCTGGATGGGGCTTGGAGCAGCCTGGGATGGTGGGAGGTGTCCCTGCCCATGCAGGGGGTGGGATGGGATGGGCTTGCAGGTCTTTTCCAGCCCAGACCATTCTGTGATTCTCAGATGGGAGCAGACTGAACCTCAGGCACCACTCGGGCAGCAATGGCCATGGGGTGGAGCAGAGGGGTCTCTCCCTGGCTGGTGATTCCTGCAGAGCTTCACGGGTTCAATCACCCCAGCAGTGAGGCAGAACATCCTGGTCTCTCCCACCATGGTGCTGATGCATCCCCACAGTGCCTCCCAGTCCCACCCAGGCAAGGAGAGCTGGAGCTGCCCCAGCTGCTCTGCAGGGACCCTGTTACCTCTGTCCCCAGGAGGAGAAGATGACCAGAGTGCTCCTTCCTTGAGTCACTCCCATTCTCGTGCAATCCCACAGGTCCCCCGGGTCCCCCCGAGGCTGTGACCATAGATGAGGTGACGGACACCACGGCCCAGCTGTCCTGGCGGCCGGGGGCAGACAACCACAGCCCCATCACCATGTACGTCGTGCAGGCACGCACCCCCTTCTCAGTGGGGTGGCAGGCAGTGAGCACAGGTAAGGCCCTCACCTGCCCCATGGGGAGCTCCACGGATGGAAAACTCATCCATCAGCACCCATGCAGGGCTGCTTGGACCAGCTCTGGCCCCTGATGTGAAAGGCAATTTCCCTGGCTGCAGAGCACTGCTCTTATTAACTAGTTCCAGGTTTGGCAACCCAAAGATTTAGGGTGCAGTCAATGCCATTACTCACCCATTTTTCTCATGAATGCTTAAGGGAAAACAGAATGAATTCCTATCTCTTGTTGCCATGCTGGAGATATACAACAGTAATTGCGGTCTATAAAGACATCCCTCAGAGACAGACCGTGTCATCCTGCCTATCTTTAAGGAGAATTATTTCCCTGATAGAGGAAAAAATCCCATGATGTAATTGCTCATTCCGTCAGGGGTTAATTTTGTTCCAGTAACCATTAAACAGAGACAACCATGTGTTTTAAAAAGAGAAAAATAAAGCCCCTCCAAACCTGTTGTTTTGACACTCTGCTTCCAAACTGTGGCAATTTTGGAGCAGCTCATTAATGGCAGGAATTTCTGGGCTAAAAGCACTGTGTTTTAATGCTGCCTCTTTGACTTTTTTGCAGTTGTTAAAATCTTAGAAAGACGAGAAAAAGTTTATCAATCCTTATTTGTATTTGTGTTAAGCCCTCACCTTTAAGGAAATCAGATTTCCCTGTGCCTGTTTCCCAGCAGTTTTTAATATCCCAGTGGGTTTCCTTGCATCCCCAGTTCCAGAGATCATCGATGGCAGGACGTTCACAGCCACGGTGGTGGGGCTGAACCCCTGGGTGGAGTACGAATTCCGAGTAGTGGCTGCCAACCTCATTGGGATTGGGGAACCCAGCAGGCCTTCAGAGAAGAGAAGAACTGAAGAAGCTCGTAAGTAGTGCTGGGCAGAGGAGTTGAGGGTGAAATCTTTGTGGAATAAATGCCAAGAGATCCCTGAGCTGTAGGAAAGCCCTGGCCCTTGGCTCCTCTGTTCTGTTGGAGTCCATAACGGAACCGAAGATGAAACAGGAAAATAAATAAAAGCCTTTTTTTATGGAGGACAAATGTTTAAACTAAACAATTAGAGACTGAATACACAAGTTAATTGGCATACTTTTAATATACTATTATTGACATACTTCTAATGTGCTGTTTGCCATGGCAAATTAGTCATTTTAACAGTTCCTGGTGCCAGCAGGGAAGGCCAGCAGTGTCCTGCTGCTGCAGAGCTCTGTTCTGTCTCCCTGTGGGTTTTGGGTTTCAAAGCTGTCACATCCATCTTCTGCATCTCTTTTTTTGCAGTCCCCGAGGTGACCCCAGCTAATGTGAGTGGAGGTGGAGGCAGCAAGTCAGAGCTGGTCATTACTTGGGAGGTGAGTCTCAACCCAGCCCCCAGTGAACCTTCTGTGAATTTCCAAGGGTTGGCAGTAAACCAGCCCAGGTTGTGTGACAAAAACAGCCCAGCTGTTCAGGTGGAGCTAAAGGATGTCCCTGCCCCAGCCCCCGGGCAGGGCAGCCGGCAGGGCAGTGCTGGGCAGGGACCGTGGGCAGCAGGATTTGCCACCGGCTCAGCTCCCAGCACTTGCATACAACAAATTGTGGATGGCCAGGAGCCACCCGAGGGATAAAATATGCTTGGAACATCCTGACCTGGTGGAGAATGGCAGTGGCTGGCTCCCAGCTTCCTCCCTCACCCTCTCTGGGACAGAAGGCAGCAAACAGTTAAAAGCCAGCACGAGGCGTGCTGGCTTTCATTGGTGCTGATGGCAGCCAGCAAGAGGAGATGCAGAGATGAGAAATGTTTAATATTCCTTAAGGCAGATGGGGTTAGAACTTTAGTCATTTGTCTGCTCGTATTTCCATGTTGTGATGCGATGCAGCTGGCATATTTCTCCTAATAATGAACTCCACTAGACATGCTAACACTTCCATTTAGCACTATTTCTGACCAAGCTGGCAGAATGAATCGCCAGAGATATTTTTAAGGTTATTAAAAACCTATAAATGGGTTTTTGTCCTCACCACACAGCTCAATGTGCTAAATTTCCTCCTCTGTTGGACTAATTAGTTACGCCGTGTCTCCTAAAGATACTGCAATATGTTTCAAAAACACACATGGCCAGAACATCAGCCATTGGCTTGAGATGTAATTTGCACAAAATATAATTTGTATTTTGACAGAAGAGTGGTTTTACTCTTTTAAACGTCCGGAGGCCTTTTCTTGACGATGTGCTCTGAGCCTTACAATACAGAGTAGGATGCAGTCACGAGCAGTAACCCGTGCTGAAGCTCCATGGACATCTGTGGGACAGTGGCCCATAATTATGGATTATTTTAATACTGGAACCTTTGGGTTTAATGCAGCTTTTTAGGGGGATGCAAGCCTGAGAGTAGGAAGTGTCAGTGTGTCCAGGGTGTGTTCTTTGGGGCTTCACATGTGATCCCAAAGGCATGAGAGCAGCTGCACATGTGTTGGGGAAACAGGAACTGTGTCCTTGCTTCACCCCAGCAAACCTCAGGCTCTTCACAAAGCTTAAAATTACATCACCAATGGAGGCCCCATCTAGTCAGGGAGGGAAGGGAAATAAGCTTTAGAAGAAGTGTCTTCTGGAGGTGCTGCTTCCTGTTTCATGGAGCAGAAAGGCTCTGGTGCAGGCAGGGTGGGATGAATTCAGGTTGGATGTGAAGTAGGACCTCATACACCTCCATCTCCAGTGCTGTGTTCACAGAATCACAGAACCACAGAGCTAAGTAGGTTGGAAAAGACCTCTGAGATCATCGAGTCCACCCTATGAACGAAGAGGACCAAGAGGAATCTCCAGGGTGCAGCTGGGGAGGTCGGTGTGTGCTGAAGCTGCTGTTTGTCCCTGCCCACAGACGGTGCCCGAGGAGCTGCAGAACGGGGGTGGCTTTGGCTACGTGGTGGCCTTCCGGCCCTTGGGCACGGTCAGCTGGATGCAGACGGTGGTGGCCTCGCCGGACGCCGCCCGCTACGTGTTCCGCAACGAGAGCCTGCCGCCCTTCTCACCCTACGAGGTCAAAGTGGGCGTCTACAACAACAAGGGGGAAGGGTCCTTCAGCCCCGTCACCGTCGTCTACTCGGCAGAGGAAGGTAGAGACGAGCCCTCCCCACCTCCTCTCCCTCCTCTGTGCTGCAGGGTCTGAAAGGGTTTGGTCTCCACCTTGACACATCCTTTGATACCTCGGCCTTGCTCTGATTTATAATAAATGGCGAACCGTGATTAATTCTTTTCACAGTCATTAAAATAACATTAATCGTAATGAAATCTTTTGATATTAATGGAAAAGTAATATGTAATCTGGAAAGAATTCCGCAGAGATTTAGCATGAATTAATGTCCACTGATTAGAAAATGTTCCCTCTTGTCCTAATTACAGTACATGGTATCCTGGGTTGAGTTTAGTAATGACATCTTATTATTTCTGAGGGAGAGGCCCGACACGGCCTGACAGGCCATCAGTTTGAAATGTGGACATTTGTTTGCTTCCTTCCTTGTGCAATGAAAAAAATGAATCCCCTGACAATTGGGACTAATTGAACATAGAATTGAAAAGCCTTACTTCTGTTTTTAACTGCCCAGAGCCAACGAGAGCCCCAACCACTGTTTTGGCCAGAAGCCTTTCTGCCTCAGATGTTGAAGTTTCTTGGGCTCCCCCATGGGAGAACCAGCACAAAGGAAGAATACAGGGATATGAGGTATGGGAGACAGAATGCAGGATCCCTTCAGCAGCAAGCCTTGAGGCGACACAGAGATGTCCTTGTGCTGCTCCTCCTGCCTTGGGTGTGTTCCTGAGGTGGATTTGCTTTCCTTTGCCTCTTCAGTGCACAGAGATTTCTCTCACATGGTTAAAAATTCCACCTTTCTGTGTGGGATCTGGCTGGAAATGGAGCCCTCCCTGAAGGTGCTGCCATGGCCAGGCTTGGGGAGGGAGCACTGCAGCTGGGCTTGTCCCCAGCAGGGACAGGGATTGTGGCAGGGAGCAGGAGCTGTCCGTGGCAGCACATCTGGGTTAGTGGCAGGGACAAAGGGGTGCTGCCAGCCTGGGGCTGGGCACCATCACAGCCCTGCTCTGCCTCCCAGGTCCGGTGTTGGCAGCACGACGAGAAGGAGGAAAACGCCAAAAGGATCCGGACGGTTGGGAACCAAACATCCACAAAAGTCAGCAACCTGAGGGGCAATGCCCTCTACCACCTGGCAGTCAGGGCCTACAACACGGCTGGCACCGGCCCCTCCAGCGCCGCCGTCAACGTCACCACCAAAAAGCCACGTGAGTGTCGGCAGGGATGCCCTGCGAGGGTCCAGCTGCTGCTCCCCTCTCTCATTTCTGAGCTCTCTTGAGTCTGAAGGAGCTGTCAGACTTGCTTTTGCCAGGTTTTTGTGCAGAAGATTTACCAGGCTCAGGCTTTTTATTTTACTTTTTTCATGAGGCTCTTCCTGGTGTTAAGTAAGCAGAGCATGCAAAACTGAAATCTCAGCCGTGCAGGCAAATTAAATATTTATCTCAGCATTCAAGAGGGCTTTTTTCCTCTGGTTTCAGGCATGTTGAGCAAGTGACTGAATCCTTTTTTCATTTAAAGCCCCGTGTCGTGTCACACCTCCCGTGACCCTGAGGACACAGATCAGCGGAGCAGCTCGTTAGCTTTGCAGAGGGACGGGGCTGAGGCAGACTCAGCTCTGCTGGGAGAAGCCCCACTGGCACTGGCAGGGATCCAGCTGGGAATTGGTTCCCCTCAGTAACGGGGTGCTGTGTGTGTTTTGGTGTAGCACCGAGTCAGCCCCCCGGGAACATCGTATGGAATTCATCCGACTCCAAGATCATCCTGAACTGGGATCAGGTGAAAGCCTTGGACAACGAATCAGAAGTGAGGGGCTACAAAGTGAGTATTTCCATGGTACTTGCATGATTTTCCAGGTCAAATCTGGGGCATTCCTCCAAAACCAGAGGCCATGCCCTGTGTAGCACGAGCACATTTCTTTCTGCAGCTCCCACCTGCAGGACTTCACTCCTGCCTTCCATGGAAACTTCCCAAATGCTGTAGTTGGCTCCTTAATTGCAGATAAATAAAATGCTTTTTTAATAGCTCCCATTTCCTTCAGAAAGCAAAGCTAAGAGGAAAAGAAAGAGAATCCTCATTAGAAGAGGTTTTAATAGGACATAACTTAACTAGAGAGAAACCTTGGGAAGAATTCAGCTCCACCACCTTCCACACGGGTTCCATTTCACCCAAAAAGATGTTGCCCTGGAGGCTGAGTTGTGCAAACATTTCCTACCAGAGCCAGAGCCAGTGCAGGACCTGGCCATGCTCCAGGTTCTGTTCCCAGTCTGGAATGCCAGCGGCTTGGCGAGCCTGTGCCAGCTCCCCGCAGTTCCTGCACCAACTTTTAAGTGTCTTTGGTGCTCTGTATGGGCTTATCAAAAACAAGATATTTCTCAGGGCTTTTAGTCCAAACCTCAGATGAACCTCAGCATCTGGACCAGCTTTTTACTACACATTTTATGTTTGAAATGCAAATTAAGGAGTTGGTTGAAAGAGGGAGAGAGAGACTCGTCACCCTGAAAAAGCATCTAGAGGGTTTCTAAAACATTCTCCTTTGACTTACTGTTAGGGTAGCACAACCAAACGGATTTATTTCCTGAATCATAGCAAAACATTGCCTATTTTTCTTCTTTTTGCCTAGAAATCTTATATTTTATGTCACAATTTATGATATAAATTAGTACAACTCCCACAGCTCAGAAGGTCATTCACAAAAGTCATTTATTCTGGGAAACCATTGGTGGCACTGCATCAAATATCCCAACTCAGTTTCCAGAAGCAGCATAATAAGGAGTTTCTGACCTCTATAAGTAAGTTTTTACTTATACAGGGGTTTATTTTAGCTTGACCAAGGTAAAGGTTTCTCTGAGGGGCTCCACCAGGTACCAGTGCTGTTCAGTGCCGCTGATCCTCCTGCCAGTGTCACCCCCTGCCCAGGCACTGCCACCTCTGTGCTGGTGTCCCCAGCAAATCCCACGGGTCCTCTCTGTGACCAGAGCATGCCTGAGCATCAGGGGCAGGAACAGAGCAGCAGCACCTCTGGACACCCTGAGGTGGACGACTCTGAGGACAGCAGGTGGCTCTGCCCTTTCTGCCTCCTGTTCTCTCCCCCTTGGCCACAGGTATTGTACAGGTGGAACAGGCAGAGCAGCACGTCTGTCATAGAGACAAATAAAACCTCAGTGGAGCTGTCCCTGCCCTTTGATGAGGACTATATCATCGAGATCAAACCCTTCAGTGACGGCGGCGACGGCAGCAGTAGCGAGCAAATCCGAATCCCAAAGATATCAAGTAAGGATGGGAGGGATTGGGTCTGTGCCACAGGGTCCCACCAGCAGATATTCCAGTCCCCGGCCCTGATGTCATCCCAAAATCAAGATTCAGCCATAAGAAATGCCATCCTAAGTAATTCTATTTGTATTTAAGGTTTCCAGGCACTTTCCCCTCTCAGTTGCGTGTTCATATATGCATTGAATGTATTGTTTCACTGCGATTCACAATAATCAAATACAGCATGCAGAGGCTTCTAAATTTATAAGGCTACTATACAGCCATATCCCATTGTGTGCTGGATGCATAAATATTTATTTAGGGAAATGAGGTGGTGTAGAAGAACAAACACAAAGAGTATTTTATTACACAACATGGCTTTTGCAAAATCTCCATGTCCCATCTTCCATTAATAATGTCCCAGTTTACAAGCTGCATTAAATCAGGAGCCTCTGCAATGCAGGAATATGGCATTAAAATTACAGCGATGTAAAAAAAGCCTGGGTGAGAGCAGAGTTCTCCCCACCGTGGCTGTATAAGCCATGCAGAGGAATTTAATCAGCAGCACAGGAGAGGGAAGGGGAGCTGGAACACGCCAGCTCCCATTTGGCTCCAGGCCGTGGGTCACTGAGCAGATACACAGCTCCTCCGGGGTGGGAGTCGTGCCAGGCTGGTGCCACAAGGAACAGCTGGAATATGGTGCAATTGTGAAAAAATACCAAATAATGATAAGCAGGCAGTGTGTGAAATAATACAAGTGTGAAAGGAGCCCCAACACAACAGGGACAGGAATTGAAATGAAACCAAAAATTCAGTTGGAGAGGTGACTGTAAAGAGGAGGGTGCTGAAGAGGAGGAGGGGGCTGTGCATGGGGGCTGTGCGTTATCTGAGGAGTGGAATTTAAACCGTGGGGGAGGTGGGTCAAGGAAGAGTTCAGGGATGGTTCTCTGCTCACCTCTGTCTCGTTCTCCCCCTCTCCCTCTCTCAGACGCCTACGCCAGAGGCTCGGGCTCGTCAACCTCCAGCGCCTGCACCCTGTCAGCCCTCAGCACAATCATGATCTCCCTCACAGCCCGCTCCAGTTTATGACAACAATGACATCAAGGACTTCTTCTTTATAATATAAGCAGCATTTAGCTAGTTGTTTTGGAGACACCCAGTACTAAGTAATATTGTGGTTTGAGTACATCTTACTACTGGAAAAAAAATGTTTATGCTTCTTTAGGAATGGCATTATACAGTACTTCCTCAAAGCAAATATAGCTTTGTCTGAAGTTTCCTTGGAAACTCTGCAATGCACTGAAAACATCTGTAATATGATGTTACCAAAGCAGTTTACATATGTCCTTATATGCATATTTTTTATTATATATTTAGTGTTTTATAGAATTTTTTAAAGTTAACATATGATGTAGATATTAATTTTTTTCCTCTGCTCTAAAATGCTACGGACGACATTATCACAAAAATATTGTTTGGGATTTTTTCCTTTACGATGGAGAGTTCAAAGTTGTTCTTGGCAAGTTGGCTGGAGCTGACTGTACAGTTTTACAGGGCAGAACTGATCCAGACCCGGATTGTAACAGGCTGAATTTCACTGGCAGTTCCAGCGACTCCTGTGTTGAACCAAGTGCTTCTAACACACGTTTCATCCAGAGCTCTGAGCAGGACAAACTCCAAACACTCACAACAGCAGAATCTTGGAAAACCATGTGGTTTTTGGTTGGTTGTGGACTACAGGACACGTAGCCAATATTCCAGCATTGTGCGACGAGGAGGGGCTGGCGTGAAATTGCTTTGTCTTGATCATAATCAGCATCAAAATGGGGTGGGAATGAAGATCCTGCAAAGCTGTGACCTCTGCCTGTGGTGACACTACAGGACGGCCACCGGAGCAGCAAACGCCGCAGGCTCGCTCAACCCAGCTCAACCCACCTCTGGAGATCTAATTCCAAGGAAATTCCACACCTTTGGGGATTCATTCCGAGGAAACCAGAACACAGCCACTCTGAGCCATAAAGCTGCTCTGGGCTCGTTCTTTGGGACGCAACTCCTCATCCTTGGTAACTCCACTCTCCAGACAACGCTCGGGAATTTGGCCCGGAGCGGGAGCAGTGCCGCCCCAGCTCCAGGTTATCCATGGAAAAGTGGGATCTCCTGGAGATCCCTGCTGGAAGTTTGCCTTTCCTTAGAAACTCTTCCCAGATGCCTGGAGGCAGAAGAGAGTCACACCAGAAAACGACAATATCCACACTGGAATAATTCTTCTCAAGAGAAGGACTGTTTGTTACTACGGGGAATTTTGTAAGTTTGGATGGGATAACGCTGGAAAAGGCAATGGAATTTTCTATACAATTTTCAACTTTCAATGCGCTGCAGTGGTATTTTTTTCTTTTTTTTCCCTCCTGATAGCTTGAATTTGCCTGTAACTTGTCCTTTTTGCTTACAAAATAATACAGTTAACTTTTAGACCTTCTAAATATATTTATTCAGTAACTCATAATCAGGATTCCACTTGTGTAAAAGTCAGGGGTGTTGACCAGAGAAATATTGTCAGTATTTCAAGCTGTGTTCCTTTCTTAGTTTGATATGGTTACTTCTATGTAAAAAAAAAAAAAATAAATAAAATAAGAAAAAACTAAAAAAAAAAAATCCACAAAACCAAGAAAAATGAAATGAAAAAAAAAGCTTCTGTAGTTTTCTCCCCGGTGTAAATGATATTTATCAGTGATCTAGCAGATGTAATCTTTTTTTAAAGGTATTGGTAATAAATATTCTGTCATTTGTAAAGATACCTGTCTTCCAGGAGCCTTTTTCCTCCACTTTTTGTTCTTCCCAGTGAGAAATTTCACCTCAGAGCCTGCTGAGACTGTTGCTGATGTGAAGATCCAAGAGTTGGTTTAAGTCAAAACTTTGTGGAGGCAGGGAAAAAAAAATCCATTTATACATCTTGGGTGTAATTCTGCTCCCAAAACTGACCAAAAAACGTGAGCAGGTGAATTTTGGGTGTGTTTTGTAGAGCCAAGAGCTGTCCAAGCTCATGGGGATGGTGCTGTTGGAGCATCTCTGACCCCATGGCTGGAGCAAAGCCCCTCCAGAGACTGCCTCTGCTTATCCTGGGCATTCGTGAGGATTTTGGGAGCACTGCTTGCAACCACTACATCCACCAAAGCCACTAATCCTTTCAGGGGCAGGAGCTGGATGGTTCTCTCTGCATTTCAGAGGAGCAATGAAGCTCCTTGCAATCAGGGAAGCATAAAAATGAACCGGCGCAGTAGCACAATTCCACGTGAAATAAAGAAACATGAAATTGCCATTTCCAGAAGTGGGTGAGGAGCAGCTCCTGGGGCTGCTCTCCTGGAGGCAGCAGGGAAGAGCTGGGAAGGATGAATGCACGGGGTTGGGAGCTGGGTTTGAAGGGAAAAAAATTAGGAATGAATATTTCTCTGCTGTGGGAATGGGGATGGAGATCTGGGGTGGTGGTGCGAAAACTTCACACAGCCCCCCATGTGGCCTGGGATCCTGGACAAATTCCCTTTTCCCTCGTGCTGCCTGGAACGAAGCCTTTGCTCCAGGGACCATGACCGTGAGGAGGCAGCATGGCCAGGAATTGTGCTGATCCTGCACCCTTGGTTCTCCAGCACAGGGGAGATCCCCCCACACCTCTGCCACTGAAGGTGAGTGGGCTGGCCCTGCAGCCTGACTGGGGAAACGCAGCTACTCCTGCTTTACACCAGGTTGGTTTTATTTACCAGCAGGTGTATCAGTGTGGCTGCTGGCTCTCCAAGCTGTCCAGCCCTGCCTGTCCCCAGGAGGACTCATCCTGGAAATACCAAGGACCTGACATGCAAAATATATTTAAATATATTGCATTCATCTCTGCAATAGCTTGCCATTAATGGCAATGGAATTATATGTAGAAATCTTAATTATCAAGCCACTTGAAGGCATGACATAAAGTACATTCCAATAAGCGAATTCTATCTAGTCTCATTTTTAGGATTTCACTAATGAAATCCTGATTTTAGATTGGTAAAGTTGGACCCCTCAAATTCATTAAAAGCACGTGCAGGAAAGACATTGAAGGCACAAACGTTTTATTAATGAGCTACATTAATTTTGATGGAGCAGCACTACTTCATCCAGATGAGAACTGGCCCATTTATTATAATTATTTTTAGTCTGTGGTACCTGGGAACTCCATTTCTTTAGGCACCTTCCAAAGGACTTATTGCCTGGATCAAATCTTTATTTTTATTCTTTGTTAACATGTTTAACCCAGCTCCATGGACAGCAGGTTTCTTGGAATTAGAAGGAATTCTGCAAGACCAGAACTTCAAGGGCCACAGCCAGGGAGGGCAAAGCCTGAGGTTTATTTGGGAACTCCCTCGGTGCATCACAGAACACAGGGAAATAAATTAGAAACTGGGTCTCAAACCCAGGTCATTTAAGATGGAACAACAGAGAGCAAAGGAAAACAGGCTGCAATACTGGGCTTGGATTTTCAGAACTACTGGAGTTGCACACCCAGGAGGAGCCCAGCTCGTTCAGCTCAGAGTCTTAAGAGCAGCAGGAAGTCCTTGGCACATTTCCTTATTGACTTCCCATTTGCAAACTCTCTGTTCCCAGGCTGGTTTGTTTTCTTGGTGCATTTGAGGAAGTTTATCTGTTTATGCCATTTTTCTCTTCTTTTTTCTTTCTTCCCCCCCCTTAAGCTTTAATCTCCCGTGCCAGGAAGCACAAACAATCCCTTGTTGACCTCTTGTAGATGCTGCCAGCCATGTCAGAGCCTGCAAAGGAGCCTTGGATGGGAAAGGAGCCACCTGTGAGTGTCCCCTGCCCGCCCAGTGCTGAGGTCCCTGAGGAGCAGCCACGTGGGCAGGAGATCCCACCCATCCCAACAGGATTCCCTCACTCAGGAGGGTGAGGACACAGATGAAGCTCTGTTTCCTACTGAACTGTGGTACCTGAGTGGACAGCAGGAGCAGACACAGTGTTAGCTTTGCTCACAGGAGCAGTCAGGCTCTGATTGTGCATCAGGTGCACGAGCAAGCTGACTTTTGTCTTAAATAGCCTAAAAAATCCAGAAGTTTTGGGGGTTTATAAAGTCCTGAGACAGATCACAGAATCACAGAATATTCTGAGTTGGACAGGACCCACAAGGATCGAGTCCAATGGTCGCTACAGGGATCAAACCACAGCCTCAGTGTGATCAGCACCATGCTCTGACCAGCTCAGCTGATCCCAGGTGTTTCCCTCCATCCCAAATTGGTGCTGTTCACTTACAAAGCAAGATTTAAGTGCCTTTGAGCATTGCAGAGGACACTGGCCCTGCACAGTCCCCACACAGGGTGGTCTGGCTGCACAGTCACACCTGCCTTGACCCAGGAATTGCATTTCCATGGATGTTTTTCAGGTGGAAATTCACAGTGTCTTTACAAAGTGTAATCAGCAAAGGCCAGGTGAGTGTCCCTGCTCTCATGATGGCCTTGCTGTGCAGCACTGGGGATGACAGAACTGGGGGTGATGGCACTGGTGGTGACAGCACTGGGTGCTTCACAACTTTTTGTCTTCTTTTCCCAGTGTTTGACCCCCCTTGGTCACTCCCAAGACCACCTTGCTGCATCCACAGGCCATGCCAAACCCAGTTGGCATCTCCAGTTGTGAGAGTAAGGTAAAACACATATCCAAAAGATTAAGCTGCCACCCAGACAAAAAGAATCCATTAGCTCTTTTCCAAGCTTTTTTTCTCTACGCAGCCCTTGTGCCATGTACTTAAATCCTGCTTGAGCTGGCACTTTTTGTTTGGTAACATCTCAAGGCACCTCATGGAAGCAAGTTCTCCTCCCCAGTGGGAACAGGGACACAGGAGAGGTGACACAGAGCCCTCTCCAGCATTGGTGGGTTACATTGTGGGGACATGGAGCATCTCAGAACACGGAGTCATCGAGGACGCTGCAGTGGAGGTCTTCAGCCAGGCTGCCCACCTCAGTCTCCGTGGAGCTGGTGCAGGTCCGTGCTCTCTGCAAAGCAAACACCCTTTTGAGCTGGGAGCTGGGAGGGTGGCTTGGGCTGGGGGACAGTTAAGAGTTCAAGCTGGTGCATTTAGAAGGGTTTAACCCAAAATGTTTCATGGTTTAGGAGCTCAGAAGCATTGGGTTCAACAGGAGATTTTCACCCTCCTGCTGAAGCTCTCACAGAGCTGCTCATCCTCTGTCCCCTGAGCCCTGCACCCCCAAATCTCCCATTTGCCACCCCTCTGTAGCCAAGGACAAAGAGTCCCAGGAGGAGCTGGAGGGCACAGAATCACAGAACTCTGGAAAAGACCTCCAAGATCACCAAGTCCAACCCTCAATCAGACCCCACCACACCCACTAAATCCCATCACAAAGAGCCACATCCACTTGATTCTTCAACACTTCCAGGGTGGTGACTCCACCACTTCCCTGGGGAGCCTTTTCCAGGGCCTGGCAGCCCTTTCAGTGAGGGAACATGGTATGAGCATGGGAATTTTTCTGAATACATGGCAGCAAAACCCATTTCTGGGGCCACATCCTGACAGAGCTGCACAAACCAGTGTGCAGGGCTGGTGAGCTGTAGAAGAAAGGAGCAGCTGAGCTGCTGGGAAGCCCTGCAGGGTGGCAGGTGACAGAGCAGGGATGAGCAGGTTCCCACGGGCCAGCACCGTGCAGGGCTTTTCGTCACCTCACCTCCTGTTTACACCAAATTTAGGAACTGAATGTCCCCAGCAAACAGCTTCCCTCTCCCTGGTGATCTCAGCAGGGACCTGGGTCATGTCCTCACCTCTCCTTGCCAGTGCCACCAACCTTGTGGCTGTGGTGCCAGCAGAAACCTGAAGCTGGTGTCACCTACCATGCCCAGCTCACTTCAAGTAAAGAGACAAGTGCAAACAAGGCAGAGCTGCTTCTGAGGGTGTCAGCCTGCCTTTGCAAGCTCACATTTTCTAGCTGCAGGGTTAATATTTGCTATTTCTCATATTCTTAGTTGTGATGCCCCAAGTCATGGTATTTTACACCATTTAATTAAAAACAAACATTATATGATAATCTTTTAAGCCTGTTTGCTCGACCAGACCATGGAGTAAGAACAATATGCCAAAAACCAAACCCCTGTTCCAAGGGGACAAATGAAAATCAAGTTGCTGAGCAGCCCTTCCCCTGAGCAGACAATGAGGGTTTATCTCATCTGTAAGGTAAATGTATTTATCAGAAGTGACAGCAAACGTAGAAAGGTTTAAGTCCAGCTTAACAGCAGGAGCAAAACATTTTTGAATTGTTAGGCTGAACAAAATCAGCTCTCCAGGAGTCACCCTCCAGTCCCGGCCAAGGCAGAGCTCTCTGCCTGGCTGTGGAGAAACTGCAGCTCCCTGCAAAAGGCAGAGCCACAGGTGTGGCTGAAATTCAGTGTATATGAACAGAGCACTCAACAATAGCAGTTAATCCTCTTGTTCATTTTTAACCCTTCCCCAGACACCACATCTGCAAACGAAGCCACATCCAGAGCTGCAGCCGACTGGGACCTGTCCTGGGCAAAGGAAGCGGCCACACAGCGAGGTGAGAACCCACCACGGCAGCGAGGATGGCAGAAACAGCCTCAGGAATTGCTGAATCCCATGGGTTTAGTGGGCATGGCATTATCCAGTTAAAGGATACGATAGATATGATATGATACTATGATGTAATGGTCTTGGAGGTCTTTCCCAGATTTAATGACTGTGACCCTATTTGCTCCCAGCCTTACAGGGAAAAAAGCAGCACAGAAAGACAAGCATTTCTTCTAGTTTCAAAAAAAAGAAAAAAGTAACTAAAATATTATTTTACCTCATAGTCAACTGGGAAGGGATCTCGGAATTTGTTGCTGGGCGTTGGGATGGGTGGGAACAGTTTGCTCCATATGTGGTTTCTGTAAGAAACAGCAGTGGAGGGATGTGAGTGAGCCGCTGTCCCTGAGGGATGGATGTGGGAGAGCCGCCGTCCCTGAGGGATGTGGGACAGCCGCCGTCCCTGAGGGATGGGAGAGAGCCGCCGTCCCTGAGGGATGGATGTGGGAGAGCCGCTGTCCCTGAGGGATGGATGTGGGAGAGCCGCTGTCCCTGAGGGATGGATGTGAGAGAGCCGCCGTCCCTGAGGGATGGATGTGGGAGAGCCGCTGTCCCTGAGGGATGGATGTGAGAGAGCCGCCGTCCCTGAGGGATGGATGTGGGAGAGCCGCTGTCCCTGAGGGATGTGAGAGAGCCGCCGTCCCTGAGGGATGGATGTGGGAGAGCCGCTGTCCCTGAGGGATGGATGTGGGAGAGCCGCTGTCCCTGAGGGATGGCGGGCCCCGGCAGCAGCCGGCTCTGCCTGCGGCACCTCCTGCCCCTGCTGCTCCGCCAGCAGCCCGGCCCACAGGGGGTCCCAGCCAGGGATACTGGTCCCCACTGGGGCCGGGCAGCTGGGCCGCTCCTCACAGGACACCTCTGGGCCCTGGGGACGCGTGGGTGACAAGGAGGAGCTGGCTCAGGCTGTCCCCAGCCTCTCCCCCGCAGCCACAGCTGGTCCCACCCAGTGCCGGGCTTTTAGGGCTGTCTGGTGTTATAAACATATATTGTAATATTGGCTTCTCGCAAGTATTAAGGTAGATATTATATAATGTAAGAAATGCTTTTTGCTGTGTGGATGTAGTTTTCTTTCTTTTTCCAAGAACGTTAGCAAGTGTGAGCAAGTAAGATAACCTCCGAGCGAACAGAGGATGAGGCCCGAGGAGCTGCTGATCAACGCTTTGTCCAAAGGGGCCCCAAGGCTGCTCCGCCCCGAGAACGGGGTCCCAGCAGAGCCCGGAGCCGCTCTCACCGCTCTGCCCGGGGGGCAAAGAGGCCAAAGCTGCCATCAGCCCTGACTGACTGCGGAATTGAGAGATCCACCCTACTATCAACTCTCACCTGGCGAGCCCAGGCCCAAGAATCAAAAGAAATAAAACCGCAAGGCAGAAGAATAGGCATGCTCTAAAAAGGCGGGACCAAGGCGGGGCCATGCAGAACAGCTCCAGGAAAAGTTTTAATATGAATAAAGAACAGACAGTAAAAATGGTATAAAAAGGACTAACCTTGAGCATCAGGTGTGCTCTTGGCAGAGCGCCAAGGCACCCAGCCGTTACCTCTTTGCTTTATTTTCTGTGTCTCTTATTGTCGTTATATTAAACTTTTTAAACTCTCACAGGAGAGTGGACCTCGTTTTTCACACTGGGACAGAAATGAATTGCCCTGATCTGTCTGCTCACGCTCATGCTCTTCCCAGGGGCTCTGCTGTCATGTACCTCGTTTGGACAGCCCAGACAAGCTGCCTGGTGCTCAGGCTTTGGTTGCTGGCCATAAACTGCCAGAGCCTCGTGGCAGAGAGCAGCCACAAATAATTGTGTGCCAAGGGAGCCGGCAGCGGGCAGGGGAAGGCACCGGGGACGGCTGACAGTAAATGGTTGTGTTTAGTGCTGTAATAACTCATCCTTGCTAACACCCTCTGGGACCCCCCTTCCCTGCCTGACATGGCCTGGCCTGGCTGGGCTCACAGGCACTGGGATTTTTGTGATAGCAGATGCTGCAGAGGGACCTTTTCCTTGCCTGTGATCCATCCCAGAGCTCAGACCTCACATTCCAGGTGCCAAAATGCTCTCACTGTCTCCACCCCTGGATAGCACCATGTCCCAAAGGGGCAGGTTTTCATGGGAACTTGGCCTGAGTGAAGACTGTTCAGCCCAAAACTGGGATCCAGGGCCTGTTCTGGATGAAGCAGAGACATGGCCAAGGTGTGGGGCAGCCAGGACCAAGGGCAGATCTGCTCCTCTGCCCCACTTATTTCATGACAATCCCCCTGGCTGATGTCTGCTTAGTTCAGTGCTTATGTTCTTAGGTCTATTCTTCTTGCAAAAGCTTTCTGAGTTCTGTCAAGTCTCCCTTCATCCTGTTATTATTCTCCTGGTGAGGAGGAATAATATTTTCTGTCTATCAGCTTGGAGCTAAACCTTCCTGGTTGAGCTGCTGCTGCTGCCTTGAAGGTGACATTGATGCTTCACTAATTATCAGGTGAAGGGAAGGGCCACACCACTGCTCACACCACAGACACGAGCTGTGGGATGTCCCCCACTGCTGCATGGGATGAGGCTTTGTGAGGGAATTGTACAGGGTGTTGGGTGTTTTGGGGACAACATTTGCATTTCTTTTGTTCAAATGCTGGACACAGTCGAGCCACTGTTGGCTGCAAAGGACCAGCCAGGCCGGGGTGGGACAGGAAAGTGGCTGCTGCTGGAACTCAGGAGTGGGGCAGGATGAGTGCCAATATTGATATTGCCGCACCTGACATCATCTCCATCATCTCCCTTCTTCCCAGCTCTCCTCCTAAGGGTCAGGCCTTTGTGCCCTTACCAGGGTAGCTTTGGACTGTTGTCTTCACAGCTCCTACGCTTCACCAAGTCCCCCAAACTTTTCAAAAGGCCACGCCATTCCACCTGCAGTTCATTTCAGCTCTGATTTATGCCACTGCTGTGCAAAGCACCCAACAAGATTTGGTCCCTTTGGAATTGGCATGTTCCTCGTTGTGCTGTTTGCCAATAAAAGATTTTGATGGAGCCATATCAAAATTATTTATTGAATCAGCAAAGAGTATAAGTTACACGTGACTTCTGGAAGGGAAACGCTTAAGGAGGGGTGCACAAATGGCCACAAGAAATGAGGCAGAAGCACAATTGTGTCCATGGGGGCTGCTTTGCCCCTCAGATCTTTGCAGGGAGGTGTTGGTGGGGTGGTGCCCTCAGAATGGTTCTGTTCTTTTTTGGAGGTTACTGAAAAGTCAGAGTTAGGTGATTAAAGATCTTGTCACAGAAAGCATCCCAGGTAGCTCTGTCTCTACACAGGTCAAGGCACAGCCCTTTCCATTATCACTACTTGGACCTTCAGGCTTTGGACACACCCCACAGGACCCTCGTGCCTTAAATCAGCGTTTCAGGGCCCCCAGTTTTTGTGCTGTGTCTTTCTGAAATTTGCACTCTTCCCACAGGCTGTGACATGAAAAGGCCCAAGATTAACAAAGAGAAACAAGCAGGAGAACAAGTTCTTCTTTTCCCTCTTCTAAGCACTGCGATGAGATTGAGGAAGTATTTGTTTTAACTCTATGTCAGAGTGCCTCCCCTGAGATTCCCCATGGAGTTTTTCCAAAGCTGGCTGGTGACTGCAGTTGTGGACTGGTGAGGGGTGCACAAGAGGGGGGCACCTGGATGGCCACACTGATTTTGGGGTGTCGAGGGCACTGAAAGCCCTCACACCAGCTAATTGGAGCAAATTACTGGCTCCATCTTCCTGCAGGCTCCCCTCCAGGAGAAAATGTTATTCCTAGGGAAGTAGAGAAGCTGCTCACTCCTGAAGACAGAGGGCAAACCAGGAAAACATTCAATTGTGGTTTTTATCAGCACTGTAACCCCATCAGCCTCTGCAAGTAAGTGAAGGGAAAAGCCTGCCCAAAGAGTCCCAGAGGGCTCCTTTGCCTTGCAGCACTCCTCCCAAATGGTGGTCTTTATCCCTGATGCCTGAAGTACACAGAAAAATTTATAGTTCCCTTTGCTGTAATGAAATTCCTTATAATGGCTGCAAATCGCATGAAATTTGAAACGATTCCGTGGCTTGAATTGCAGAGCGCACTTCATGAATTTTCAAGAGCAGTAAAAACAGAGAGTACTAATGAAACTGTGATCTAGGGAACCTGCTCGATTTTTCTTTTTTTAATATCGGCAGGTACAAGACTGTGTTTCATCTTCTTACACTTCCCCGTCCTCCCAGGGCAGGCTGGGGATTAGAGAAGGAGAAGGAGCAAGGAGCAGCAGGGAAGGGTGGAATGAGGTGAGCAGCTCCATGAAATTCAGTGCAGCAGGGAGGTAAAATTTTCATCACATTGGCAAAGAGAGAAAATAATGAGCCTTTGGGTGCTGGGGAATTTTATACTGGAGAGAAACTCCTGGAAGCAACCAAGGTAGCAGCAAGCAGCTGAACCTGGAAAAGCTCCCTGAAATTTGGGTTAAACTCATAAAATGCATTAGTACAGTATCTCCAGGTTGAGTAGAATTCTTTCCCTGGATTTATTTCTCCCCCTGTATCTGTTCCAGGATCTCCAAGGGTGTAACTCTAAAATCCAGATGCTTGCAGAACTCCACAGGAAAACGTGGAGCAGTGTGACTGCTGCTAACTGGTGTTGGTTCTGCTGTCCCAAAGAGAGAGGAGAGAGCTGAAGATGATGCTGGAGCAGGGGATCCCCAGCTCCAGGTCAATCCATAAAAGAATCATGTAAGTAAAAGCAGTTTGGGGATTTTCAGCAATACATCAAGGCTGCATAGCTGGGGACAAGTGTGTGACACATGACATGAACAAACTCCCTGGGGACTTCATGTGTCCTGTTCCTACCAGGACTCCTTCCTGAGCAGTGCTCTGCTAATTCATCTGCCCTAAGAGCAGGTTACACAGGCAGAGTTAACACCAGCTATCCTCTTGTAACACTCCTGGAGACAAGACCTTTATCGGATAAAGGAAACCCAGCATGGAGAGGAAAACAGCCAAGGATGCATTGGGATGACCAATAAATAAAGAGGCACTAAAGAAATTAATAAGGAATTAGCACTTCCATTAGTGGGAGCTGTGTTTATTGTGGACTGATAATTGCTGCTTGCTGCACATTTCAGGGGAGAAGCTTCCAATTACATGGATTCTTTAATTCATCACTCCTGATTTTACTGTCACAGACACAAATCCAAAGGGTAACTGGGCTTCCTCACTGCACATTTGGGGAGTTTGGCATTTGCCTTTACTATATGGCATCCAGAGCCTCTGCATAATTAAAAATGAATTCAATATTTCAAATACTCAAAGCAAACACCAGGGGTCTGGATATTTTGGCCATGAGGGATGCTCTGAGCAGCTTTCAGCAGGGATAAATGAAGACTCCTGGGGAAACCACTGACCCAATCAGGGGCAATTAGTGAAGAAATAAGGACAAATAGATTTTTAACAAATTTTAACAAATTCACCTTACTCAGTGTATGGGTTTGCTGTATAAGATTAAATTAATAACTCTCTTACCCCACCAGTTCTGCTGAATGTTATTATTGATAAATAATGAGGCTGATTATTTGTGCTTTGTATATTTAGGCAAACTCAGCTTTTTCTCAGAATTAAGCGAAGCTTGTGACATGCCCTCCCTACCCCCCCTTGTTGAATACCTGGTCCTGAGTTATATTGTAATAAAAAGAATATGCTGATACTTACATTTTGCATATTAGAGCAACAAGCAGGAATGTGCAGGACGTGGACACACAAAGCAGAGTGAGAATCCAGGCTATGGAATTATCCAGTTTATTTTTCCCTGAATTTCAAGGGAAGAAAAAAAGAAATTAAATCTATTCATTCAGTGCAGATTATTCGAAACACATTCTTTTTAAACATTTCAGCAGCTGTTTAATGTGGTTGTATTCAGATCACAAATTAACATGCAAACGTTGAAGACTTGGTACCTAGAATAAGAAATGAAATGCAGAGCTTCAAGAAGAGTTTCCATGGCATGGAATTTCTGATTTCAACAATAATTTTCTTTTATTTTGATGTGAAGGAGAGAACAAGTGGCTGAGAAAGTGGCCTGGGCAGGCACCTGTATTGTGCCAATGAACTGCAACAAGCCCCTAAAAACTCCTTTCCATGAAAAAAAACTGAATTAAGTGCTGCCCTTGCATATTGTTGTGATTTAAGTAAATTTTTAGGGAAGACCAACTTTTTTTTTGCCATCAGAATGAATTTTCCATGTGTGCTGTGTGTGCCAGGTGGGGAGGCCATGGGGGTGTGTTGGAGAAAGGAGGCAAAACACTGAAGATCTGAATTCCTGATACAAGGGGAGAAATGTAGTAAACAGGAGAGTGCAAGGAGTATTTTTTAAGTGCAAACAAGGAAGTTAAGAAACTGCAAAGATAAGAGCAAGGAGGATGTCTAAGAACAAACAGCTGATAACGGGCTGTGATAAAGGAACTGTTATTTCCAGAACAACTTGTTCAGCAAGCAGGAAATACAAAACAGAGTTGGGGCAAAATCCAAAGATGCTAAAATCCTGCTCTTTTTTCCCTCAGCATTTAAGGGGTGAGATAATTTGAGTAAAGTAATGGCTGACGTGGTCTCTCCTGTTAACTTCCAGCATGAACATCACTGTGGTGGCAGGGAAACACCTGTAAAAGCTGAAGGGATGCAAGGAAAGGCCTTGAGTTTAAAGCAAGCTCTGGAAACATTCACAAAGCACTGTCTAAAACCAATCCTCCTTTTCTTTTTTTATTTTTAATGGGACAGATTTAAATCCCCTCAGCATTAACAAGTCAGGTTTTTCCTTCAAATCCCTATTTTCCTGTTTCCTATTAAAATTCTGTGATGCTGCACACGCTCCTGATTAGGCAGCATTTGTTCCCCAGCAGTGGGAATGCTAAAAAGATGCTAAAATCCTGCTCTTTTTTCCTTCAGCATTTAAGGGTGAGACAATATCAGTAAAGTAATGGTTGGCATGGTTTCTCATACTCATTTCCAGCATGAACATCACAGTGATGGCAGGGAAACACCTGTAAAAGCTGAAGTGATGGAAGAAAAGGCCTTGAGTTTAAAGCCTTGAGTTTAAACTTAAAAATCTCGGAACAAATTCACAAAGCACTGTGTAAAACCAATCCTCCTTTAAAGTAGTTCTAAAATTTTTAATAGAACAGATTTAAATCCCCTTGGCATTAACGAGCCAAGTTTTTCCTTCGAATCCCTATTTTCCTGTTTCCCACTAAAATTCCGGGATGCTGCACACGCTCCTGACTAGGCAGCATCTGCTCCCCAGCAATGGAATAATGGGGATTCTTACCAACAAAAACGACTTCACTCCAGTCACTCCACAACCCCCTGGCACGACAGATGTGGTTGTGGTTGGCCCTTATCCTTATGGAATACCTGCTGCTGACATCGATCCGCAGTCGGAAGCTGTTGGAGGAGATTTTCAGTATCTGTTAGGAAAACAATATTGTGCTGTTAGAGATTAATGAAGACTCAACCATTCAGAGAACAAACTTGAGCCATGTTTATCTTTCTATTGTTTTTATTAACTGTGAGTGACCTTGCTTTGGAGGTAAGATCTCCATTTTTATAGCTGTAACTTCCCCTAACACACCAATATTCCAGGGAAAATTCCTGAACAATGCCTCGTTTTCCCATTCTTCCTCCAGATTCTTACTGCAGGATTTTCAAGATGGTAAAAACTGTTCTGCACCCAGATGCATGAACTGAATGAATCCAATTTTGTCCTGCTTTCCCAAGTTCCTTGGGGATGGCTTGTTGCAGATATAAAAGACATTGAGGAGGAGAGGAAGGCAAATTCCAGCTGTAGGGGGCAGGAATGCTGGATAATCTTGGATGCTGGAGGAGCAATTACCTGCTTGTTACCTGACTTCAGGTTGATGAGATAAAATTCATATTCAAAACATTCCTCATGGAAAGGAGAAATTGGCTTCTCCCACGTGGCCAGGAGATCATTTTGCTCCAGGGATATGCTGATATTTCTGGGAATATTCACTTTCTCTACGACAAGAAAACTGTACTGGTGAGTTATTTATAGACTGGTTTAAATACTAAAAACTGGAGCATTTTATAACCTGATAATGTTTCCATGTAGGACCTATAATTATTGAATTTATTTCCCATTTTGGACTGGAAAGATAAGGATTTAGGAGGAATAACTACATTGCTGGTAATAATTATGGGAAAACAGTTTGGAAAATCCACTTTAAAGTTTTGGAAAACTATATTACTGGGGGGAAAAAGAAATCTATTAAATTGATTTCCACAAAAATATTAAATTAATGATAGAACAGTTAGAAAAACTTCATTTCCAGGGGAAAAAAAATGCAGATGTAACCAGGAAAGTAATTGAAAAGTAGAAAAATTCAAAGGAATTCAGCTGCTCTTAGGGGGATGATTTCTACGAAGAAAAGATGTGAATTTTTCTCTTAGTGAAGTCACGAAAAAGAGAACTGTTATCTGTTTGCCAAAAAAGAAAAAGGCACGGAACTAATGAAGGAAAGCAAATTATTTGTGTGGATGAAAGATGATAGACAATCATGGCTGATATTCCCTTTCATTCCATACTCTCATGCCTTCCTTTACAGGACACGGTTAGCTTGAACACCACGTGTCTTACTCCTTTTAAAGAAAGGCTGCAAAATAAAGGGTAATAAAAACTGTGTTTTAAGATATATTGACAAAATCAACTGAAAATTAATACTGGGAATAATGCTTTGGCGAACAAACAGAATAACTAATTTCCTTTTCTACCTTTTATTTTTGCCATTCTATAATTTGAAATAGATGATTAAAATCAGATTTATTTAAAACAATCCAGTTATCTCTTCCAATTTCCTTAAGATGACTATGCAAAATCAACACATCCTGAGAACCACTCAATCCAGCAGAATTTCCTCACAAATCTTTTGACAATCCTGCGAGACAGTTTTTGATTTTTTTTTTTTTTTAATGTATTCCTACTCACCGATGGCATTTTGGTTAAATAACTGCTGAAAAGGCTTGATTGCAGCACGTTTGCTGGAGCCATTAATGTGTATGACAATGAGGTTGTCAATCTCCCCAGGTTTAATCTGAGTACTTGAAAATCTGCACTCAGTATTCCTGCTCCACTTGTCCTTGATGTAAGTGTGACACTCCTCAGTGTGTGCCCCATACCTAAATTAAAACACTGGTGAGACAGGGTGCTCTTAAAGAAATTCACTGCTGGCTGGAAAAGGAGAAAACACCAACCTGTAAAACAGAAAGTACTCGGTGTCTTCTGGTGCCCCTTGGCCAGGGAGCCAAGTGCAATGGAGAGAGACATTGCCAGGAAGGGTGATGTGAGTGACACAGGACAAGTTAGTGACAGAGGTCTCTGCAGCACCTGGAGAGGTAAGGAATTACAGAGCAGAGAGAAACCTCCCTGCAGAAATCCTAACAAGTTCCTGCTGCTAAAACCCTTTGATTCCATTAGAGCTGAGTCTGTTGCAGCCCATTCTCTCCCTTATCACACAGGTCTGGGGGTTAAGGAAGGCTGGAGATTCCCAAACAGAGTAAGCAAAGCTGTGCCACACAACACCGTGTATGCCATGTGTCACAAGGCAACAATATGCTCAGGTGCACCACAAAGGGTTAACTGAGCCTTAGCAAGGCATTGTTAGAGAATTTTATAGGTGTTATTGACATTTTGCACCTCCAGATTGTACTCCAGGCTCCACTGCAGTAGAGAAAGGCCTGGACTAAATCCTCTTGTAGCAGGTAGAGCAGAAAATGCTGTATTTTTATTTTAAAGAACTACACGTGTCACCTTTTAATGCTTAGCCCACAGACCAGAATGTAGCCAGGAAAGTAACTGAAAAGTAGAAAAATTCAAAGGAATTCAGCTGCTGTTAGGGGGATGATTTCTACGAAGAAAATATGTGAATTTTTCTCTTAGTGAAGTCACGAAAAAGAGAACTGTTATCTGTTTGCCAAAAAAAAAAAAAAGCATGGAACTAATGAAGGAAAGCAAATTATTTGTGTGTGTTGGAAAATAGAATTATGGGATCAATAAAAGAACTGTAGCAAGAGCCTGCAAGCAAAAGGCCTGTGTGAGAAAAACTCTCCATGAGAAAATTCTTGTGTGAGAAAAGGCCTGGGAAACAAAGAGGGAGTTTTGAAACGATGCAGCTGTCCTGATAAGATGTGCTAACCAGGACAGAAGGGAGGTGAACTCTGAATTCTTTTAATCATAACATAACTGTAGAAGCTTGCCAATGTAAGTCCAATTATGTAGAAGTAGAAATTTGCTTTGATAAGCTTTAAGCCACTTAGGAGTTAACGAGCTGGTATACGATATAAGTGCCTCTGGATTGCTAATAAACGGAGTTTTGCTCTTATCCACCACATTGGTTTTGGACTGCAACTTCCTCCCCCCGCCGGAGCCGAAAGGCCTTTTACTTTCCAACATGTGTGGACAAAGGATGATAGACAATCATGGTTGATATTCCCTTTTATTCCATAGTCTTTTATTCCTTTTATTCCAGAACACAAAATCCAGCCCTTCCCTGGGTTTTTCTCACCTGGCAGAGGCGGGAGGTTTCCCTTCACCCAGTCACTGCCCATCTGAAGGTCCTCCTGGAGGAGCAGGGTCCGGACACATGCGGAGAAGCCGTTGTGAAGCGCCACTGTTCGGACACTGTGAGTCCTCCTGGTGTCATACTTGAGATAAAAAATATCAAATAAACACCACAGGGGATGTGAGCCAAAATAAGGGACCTGCAAAGACTGAGCCAGACATTGGGGCGAGTTCAGCGAGCTGAGCTGAATGGGGAGCCAGTACTCAAAGCCAGGATCCATCATCCCCCTCAAGATGAAAAGTGCAATTCCCAAGGCTTGTCCCAGCAGAGCTGAGAGGGAATCTCTGCAGTGCTCAAAGTGTGTGCTTAGATAAAAGAGAACAGCCGGGATTTCGCCTTCTTAGGATCCTTGATTTGTTTTTTATCTTACCTCTTCAGGCACTGGGCTCAGGATTTTCACATCATATCTAATGGTGGAGTTGTTTTGTTCTTGAGCAGGGTTTGGTTTCCAGTGTATCAGCACTTGTGCTAATGCAGAGACTGTGAGGGTGAAGTTAACAGGTGGGAAAACCTTAACTGGAAGGGAGAAAACAGAAATATCCATGAATACCCAATCCAGGGAATTCTTTCGAGCAATACCTGTTTGCAAGCAGTGAGGAATACAAGCAAATCATTTCATTTCAATACTACATTCTCTCAACAGCTCCTTATAAAATGTTTCTAATATTTGAAAAAAAAAGTCTTTAAATAACCAAAACCCCATCAAATAAGAATTTATTAAAACTTAGCTTAAAAAATGAAATTTTTACAACAGCTTCAACTAGAAAATTGCTATGATATATTACATTTGGGTTATTAATTAGGTTCAGAGTTTTCATCTTGGTCCTCATTGTCACACAGACACATAAGAAATGGGGATGATGGAGTGATCAACTGCATGAACAATTCTCCCCCACATCAGCTTGCAGGAGAGGGTAACATGGGGGGCTTTCAAAGAAAAGGCTGACAGCCACAAGAGGTTGCATGTGAGAACAGAACCAAAATGATGAAGAGAGGAATTAAGTGCAAATGGAAGAAAACACAGAAGGATGGGAATGATAATTTAAAATGACAGGGCAAGAAGGATTCCTGGAGCTCCCATGGAAATGAGGAGGATCTCATGCTGGGGGAAATGTTAGCATATAAACAGCAGGGCAGTGAAATAATCAATCTGCTCCCCTCCAGTTCTTCAGAGCCTGCCCGCCCTTATCTGCCAAATCCAAGGCAGCTGAGGGACATCAGCACCCCTTGGAGTGTCCAAGGCCAGGTTGGATGTGGCTCTGAGCACCCTGGACTGGTAGAAGGTGTCCCTGCCCATGGCAGGGGGTGGAACTGGATGGGCTGTAAGGCCCCTTCCAACCCAGACCATTCTGGGATTCCATGATCAGCCCCCAGTTCTCTTCTCCTGTGATTCCAACCTTTGATGCCCAGGAGTTCAATTTTCAAGCACACACATTGCAGTAGGAAAACTGCCCCAGCAAGGCTCAGAAAACCCCAACACCCATTGTGTTTCCATGACTCGAGGCTCTTCCCTGCCAAAGCAAACAAGGCACCAACTGGGAACAATCTGTCTGGGAGAGGGTAGAGCTGTCCCAGGAAGCAGGACAGCAATGCTCATCCCTGGTCCTGGGCTCATAGCATGCCAGGGAGTGCTTATCCACATGTAGAACAGTGCCCAACACACAGAGGGGCCCTGGAGCTGGGAACTCCTCACCTCCTGCACCCTGAGGTGTGTTTGCTGTCCAAAGGAGGAGCAGGAAAACTTGCATCCCACTGGCCATCGTCTTTGGATGGTGGATGGGCACAGCCAGGCATCAGCACACGTGTCTTGTGACCATCTTACAGGAGCTAAAAATGAACACAATCCGAAGGGTGAAGCACACAAAGCACGGATCGTGATCTAACCCCGTGATCAAAGGAGGGAAACTGCTGCCTTGCAGGGACAGACTCTTCTTTTCTTGCAGGAAAATGCTTCTTGTGGGAGCTAAATTCAATACAGGTACCACCGAGCACATTTCATCTTGCTCCCTTTGCCAGCCCTCTCTGAAAAGCTGCTGGTTTCAAACCTCCATGTGGGGATGTTCAGAGCATCCACGGAATTAGAGCATTTCTCCATGGAAGGTGAGTCAGGTTCGTGTATATTGGCTTTGGGGAGAGTCCCATTGCCTCCAAGAACAGACATAACCATATTTTTAGCTCCCACTCCATATAAAATAGCTGCTTACTGGGATTTACTTTGTAGTTACTGCTCCAATAAAGCTCTCTGAAGACACAGTCAGTGCTCACCTCAAGGCTAATTCTCCACCCTTAATTACTGGGTGTAAGAGAAACTGCTTTGTTTGTTTCTAATTTAAATGAACAACTATTTTTAATGCTTAAACCCAGCATTTTCCTATGGATTGTTTCATGAATTACTGGGAGAAAAAAAATCTCTGTGTAATCATTCATGTATAACCTAATATAAATATGGGCATCCAGAACAGCAGCTTTCCAAAATGTTCTTACAGAAGAGAAATGCACCCTCCCGGCCCAATCTCACCACCTCCCTGGGGCACAACAGCAATTGCTCACATGGAAAACATAATATTTTCCAATGGTAATGAGCAGGAATAACCCAGGGACTGGAAGCACTCCCACTGATCACAGTTGGAATAATTCTGCTGTACAGTAACTATTTTTCAAAATGCAGTCTGAGTGCTGAGTTCATTAAAATGACACATCATCTACAGCAGAGTCTGTTTTTAATGTCCAAGTCCCCTCATTATCTATATTCACATTTTGTGCCTCTCTGCTTTCCTGACAGCCCAAATGTGCATGAGGCCAGCTGAAACTGGGGAGTTTGCTAATGGATTACTCCTGGGGAGCCAGGGTTTGATTTTATGTACACTGGGTTATGGAAAGACATCTTGGCCAGGCATTTTGCTTCTTCCAAAATGGAGCAAATCACAGACAATGGGAGAAATTTCATTTACAGCACACATTTGTGCCTGCACAAATTACTGGCATCAGGCTTTCCTTCCTGCTTCAAGAAACATCCTTTCATTTACCTGATGAGACTATTAAATACTCTAATAACTTTTTTCTCTAGTTAGAAGTAAAAATTCATTATCCTCGCATCCTTGAAAATAAAAACCAACTTTGGGAAAGAAGCTTCATTAGTTTCACTGCTAAGAGCACTCACTCTTTTTTTTTTTTTAAGAAAGCAATGACTTCAGTACATTATTTAATAAAAATATCTTCAAAAAGCCTCATGTTTTGCAAGTGCTTAGGATTCACATCTACTTGAATCATGTCAGTGTGTTGGTTTCAGGCATTACCATAACTACAACAGCTGACTCTCCCTTGCATTTATTTAAAGTGGGTTTTGCTACCTGTGGATTTTTATTTTTTAATTTGTCCACAAAACGTTAAGGGTTCTGATTCTTCTTCTCCCCATACTTTCAGAAAGATCCTAAAGATCTTCTTTTTTTGCTGCCTAAAAGCTTGCATGTATTAGATCTTACATTTTCTGAGCAGCACATTACTGAACTGAAACTGGATATAAAATGTTAGTGTAATGCAGATGAGTCTTAAATTATTATCCTGTTCTTTTTAGCTTATTTTTTCTTGCTTTGTTTCCCAAAATGCTATTTTTCTTTTTCCTGCTGCCAGACTAAGATTGAAAGCACAGCTTTTAGAAGCTGTATTTCTGCAGCTGTTTAAGACCACAGCCTCTAAGAACAAATTGCAGTCTGTGATACCCTGTTTCATGGGAGAAATGCTGAAAAGAGAATCAAAATAAGTGTATGCAAGTAAAGATGGTCACTAGAAAGACTTCTAGGATTATTGAGGATTATGCTCCTCACAAAAATGGGTATAGTAAGTTTTCAGGACAAATCAAAGTTTTGATTCTATTATGCTTTGGTTCTATAGGTAGAAAGCAATAGGCAGAGGGTAAAGGGGATATTCCCTTTGTCCTTTTAGAAGGACAGTAGAAATCCAAAGCATAGGAACCAGCCTCCAAAAGGTAACGATTTTCTCCCTTAAAGCTGACGGGTCCCAATACCTCACAAGCAACCAAGAAGCAGCAGACTCCAGATGTTTTTCCCAGTGTAAACTGACTTTGAGAAGCAGGACCTCTGCAGTCTTCAAAGCAAGCACAAGGCCCACCCAAAGCACACCAGACACCCTGGGAGGTTACCTGTGGATCTCAAACTCCTGTGAAGAGTCGGCCCCGTTTGTTCCCCATCCTCTGGGTGCTGTCCCTGTGGGTTTCTTTTATAACTGCTTATTTCGAGTACCAACGGGATTGGTACCTCAGAAGTGATGGCAGAGGACAAGCGAGATAAGCACGCCTTGAAAAAGGGAACTGTGGGTTTAACCACAGTGTGGAAGGCTCCATAAAAGCACGATTCAGCCCAGAAACGGGTTTATTTTATTTATTGAGGGTTAGTTACATACAGTGGTCTTGACAGTTCTCTAATGACTTTTCAAGAGCAGGAATATGCTGACTGACTCCAAAGAACCCACAGTAACACTACTGATATCCCAATTTGTTCTTCCCCTAGAAAATCAAACCCAAACATTGCTGGGAAACTGTGCACGTTTTGTCCAGGTTTTTTTATGCCATTTTGTCTGAAGCTCTGGCCATACAGCCATGCAGACACCAGTAGCATTTTGGGAAGTTACCAGTATCAGAGCAAAACCAGCTTCCTAACATTGTGCTGAAAGCTTTAAGCTGTGCACCATAAGGTCAGATAACTTCTCCATTCCCAGAGAAGCTGTGGATGCCCCATCCCTGGACGTGTTCAAGGTTGGATGGGGCGCATGGAAGGTGTCCCTGCCCATGTCAGGTGGTTGGAACAAGATGATCTTTAAGGCTCCTTCCAGCCCAACCCATTCCATGATTCTATGATGGTAACAAGTGCACAAACAGGACAGGCAGCAGAATCCAACCCAAGGGCCCAGGAAAGCCCTGCAGAAAGTGGGGCCATATGTGATGGAGTTATAGGAAGGATGAGAGGAAGGCTAATGCCTCACCCTCATTAACAACCTGGAATCCAAGTTATTAATGTGCAGCTGACACAGGCTTGGAGGGGCGAGTGCTTTGCGGCTCAGGCTAGAATTAAGAAAGCTCCTGCCAAATTGGTGAAAATGGGTGTAATTCAATGTGGGCAAGATCCCTACTGCATTTAGACACTATCAACAGTACATTAACAGCTGTAAATAATCAATTATCACTGGTAATCCGCAGAACAGGAGGGGGTTTGGGTCACAGACTGAAGAGGGCAGCGGCAGAGTCCCCAGCCCCGGGGCGATTTAAAGCCGTGGGGATGTGGAACTCGGGGACAGGGTTTGGTGGTGAGCCTGGCAGTGCTGGGGAGCAGCTGGACTTGATGATCTTGGAGGGCTCTTCCAAAATGATGCCTTTGTGATTCTACGACTCAAACACTTAAATGCCACCGAGTTTCTTCTCACCAGGGCCAGTTACTTTTTCTATTACCAAACCACGTATTTTTTCCCCTGCTATGACTCGCTTTCTCGTTGTAACTCCTTTTCCCTAAACCCAGACGCAGACACGGTAAATCTTTTACGGTTTCTATTGAGTTTTCTTTGTAAATCACTCCCGGCTGGGCGCGGGGCGGAGCGGGCCCGGCCCGGCCCCTGGGCGGAGCCGCCTCCCGGAGCCCGGCGCGGCTCTGAGCTCATCGCCCGGCGCCGGTGCGGGGGCTGTGCCCGGAGCCCCGCGGCCGGCTGGGTGGGTAGGTGGGTGAGGGAGGGAGGGGCGGCGGCAGCGGCCGTGCCCCGCAGATGTGGCCTGAGCTCTTGGTTGTGCCCCGCAGGGCCGGGCTGCGGCTGCTGCGGCGGCGGCACGGCGGGAGCGGCGCCATGAGGCTGCAGGCGCCGCAGTTCCAGGCGCTCTTCACGCCGGGCCTGCGCAGCGTGGCCGGTGAGTGCGGGCTGGGGAGGCCCGAACAATGTCCCTGAGCACAGCCCCGGGCTGGTTTGGGTTGGGAGGGACCGTAAAGCCCATACAATGCCCTCTCCTGCCATGGGCAGGGACACTTCCCACTGTCCCAGGCTGCTCCGAGCCCCGTCCAGCCTGGCCTTGGGATGGAGCAGCCACAGCTTCTCTGGGAACTCCATCCCAGGCCCTTACCACCCTCACAGGGAAGAATTTATTCCCGGTATTTAATCTAAAGCTGCCCTCCCTCATTTTAAAGCCGTTCCCCCTTGTCCTGTCACTCCAGGCCCTGGTGGAAAGTCCCTCCCGAGCATTTTTCTGTTTCTCCAGGCCGAACACCCTCGGCCTGTCTCCAGGCACGTGTCAGAGCTCGTTTCCCCCTTTCTCGGCCGATTGATGCTCTGCTGTTCTTGGAGAACTTCGGGTTCATGGCTCACTGTGCTCTGCCATAAATAATCTGAATACTTTTCCCTTGTCAGAACCCTGACTGTTCAAAATGATCCCCAGCCCAGGGTCCCCAGGACCAGTTAGCGACCTGCCAGTATTTAAGTTATCAGAAAAGCTTCAGAAAAATAAATCAGAATGACAGGGAAAACACCTGTGTGCTCAGCTGTGCCACGAATTAGTGCATTTTGCATGAAGCTGTGAGGTATTTGCTGCTCCCTGCATATTTGAGTGTGTATTCCTACATCTGTGATCTTAATTTTGTGAGAAGGCAGGTTATGGCTGATTGTGCCATGGGTTTATTGCTTTTTGGTTTACCTTCCCTTCCCAGAACTGTTTGAGAAGAAGAACTATGAGCTGAGAATAGCAGGAGGGGCGGTGAGGGATTTACTGAGCGGAGTGACACCACAAGACATCGATTTTGCCACCACAGCTACACCAGCAGAGATGAAGGAAATGTTCACAGCAGCAGGGGTTCGTCTGATCAATAACAAAGGAGAAAAACACGGAACCATCACTGCCAGGGTTGGTTTGTGATTCATTTGGGTCTTTTCTACCTGTCTGGGGATGTGCAGCGTGGCCAGTAGAAAATTTGTTCCTTCTTTGTTAAAATACTACAACAGAGGTTTAAATGAGACCTTGCTTTTTACAGCATGGAGTGATTTTTTTGATTGTTCATTGTAGAATTGAAGTAATTATCGTATTATAATGCTGCTGTGTCATCACCAGAAAAGATAATGTAGGCTGCCCACACAGGATCCTCGTGTTTCCTGCTCCTGATTTCCTCTCAAATTCTGTTTCCTCTACCTTGCTCTTAATCCATCTCCTGCAGGAAGATTTCTGCACGCTCTGTAGAAAATAAATAACGTAAAGATAATTTTCAGAAGTTCACCTCTCTCGATTGTCAGCGCTGTATGCAAACATGGCACACGCTCTGTGTGTGTCCCCCCACTGGTTACAAACACAGGGCTGAAAAAACGAGAGCAGCTTTCACGTTTCATTTCATGGTTGTGCTGAAGTAACGCTGTCTGTGGGATTTGCAGCTCCATGAACAGAATTTTGAAATTACCACTCTCCGAATAGATGTTGTCACCGATGGACGGCACGCAGAGGTGGAGTTCACCACTGACTGGCACAAGGATGCTGAGAGGAGGGATCTCACTGTCAACTCCATGTTTTTAGGTAAATTTGAAAAATAATTATGGAGATGAAACAGTGAAGTTTGAGTTTTGCCAGTGAATTCTGTCCCTGTGTCAAAGGTCTTTAGAAATATGTGAGATGATCTGACAGACCAGTTCAAATCACACAACTTCTCCAGATTTCCAAATGAGAGTGTTTCATTGTGTTGGCCACATTTGTAAATTCATATTCTTCTATTTTTTCTTTTTTTTTCTAGGTTTGGATGGGACACTGTATGATTTCTTTAATGGCTATGAAGACTTGAAAAGCAAGAAAATCAGATTTGTGGGAAAGGCAGCTGAGAGAATCCAAGAAGATTATTTACGAATCCTGAGATACTTCAGGTAACAGTTGTGCCTTTCCTTGATAAATGAACTGTAGAAGGCTTCAGAAACATGCAAAAAGATACCAGTGATGTAAAAAGAGTTGTAGTTGTCATATTTCCTTGCCAACCTAAATGATATTATGATTGTAAGTGGAGCAGTTGTTCTAATCTAACGTCCAGGGGTTTTATTTGGCAGATTTTATGGAAGAATCGCAGAGAAACCTGGAGATCATGAACCTAATACACTGCAAGCCATTAGAGAAAATGCCAAAGGCTTGGCTGGAATATCAGGAGAAAGGATTTGGGTGGAACTGAAAAAAATTCTTCTTGGAAACCATGTCAATCATTTGGTTCAGCTTATGTATGAGCTGGATATTGCCCAGTACATAGGTAAAGTGAAATGAAGATTGATTTCCTATTCCTATGTCTTAGACAGAATTTTGTGGCAAAGTGAGAGCAAACTTGGAGTTACACAGAAATTAGATTTTATTTTTTTCCTGTGTTAACATCCACATTTCTTATTAGCACTTGTTTGCATTTTCTGTGGGTTTTTAGGACTACCACTTGATGGGAATTTAGAGGAATTTGCCAGAGTCACTAAAAACATCCAAAATCTGTCTCCAAAACCCATGACTGCCCTGACGTCCTTGTTCAAGGGGAAGGATGATGTCACAAACCTGGACCTGAGGCTGAAAATCTCCAAGGAAGAAAAAAACCTTGGCCTTTTCTTGGTGAAGCACAGGCAGGAGTTAACCAAAGCACCAGGGCCAGAACCACTTAGACCATACCAGGACTTCCTAATGGATGTAAGTGTAGTTCAGCTTGCTTTATTTGGGGCTTCACAGTGAACTGAATGAATTTTTAAGACATTTATAAAATCCAAACCTACTGTATCTTAGTAGCTCTGAGCACCCTGTGCTCTGTAGCAATTTTTGGACTGATTTAAAAGTCAGTCAGGCTGAAAAATGTCACATTCCATCATCGGTTTTGTGTGATCTTACCTGGGACTGGCAGTTTGCTGTGCTGTCCTGTTGAAACAGGAAACAGGAGCTGGACCTCAGGGGAATTGGGCTTTTTTTGGTGTGAAACTCAGCTTTGAATTGTGTATGGAAAATCAGTGCAATTCCTGGTGTTCTTCCCAAAGCCCACTGTTTCTTAGGCAACCTGTGATGTTCTTCCACAGCGAAGTTAATTCACATTTCCAGGTGAATTCTGCACTTTCAGAGCAGCACCTGAGACTGAGGGCAAGATCCCCATGGCCAGGCCTGTCTCCCACAGGAAAGCTGATGGATAAGGGTTACAGCTCTTGCCTGGAATTCAGGGAGTCTCCAAGGATCTCCCAGAGCCTCCAAGACTCAGTTTAAAAACCTGTGAGGCAGGAGAGATCCTTGCATCCAATAGCTCTTGCCTAACAAGGAGTAATGGGAATAGCACAATGCTGAGCACACTTGGAGCTGTTTCTGCTGTTTCATAGTGAGCCCTGGATTTTTTTCCTTTTTTTCTCCTAGTCTAGGGAAGCTAACACCAATTCCAAGATCTTGGAGCTCCTGAAGTACCAAGGAGAAGAGCAGCTTTTGAAAGAAATGCAGGAATGGACTGTGCCCACTTTCCCTGTCAGTGGCCACGATCTGCGGAAGATGGGGGTGTCCTCGGGAAAGGAGATTGGGACAGCACTGCAGCAGCTGAGGGAGGAGTGGAAGAAGAGTGGGTACCACATGGATAAGGAGGAACTGCTGAGCTGCCTGAAGAAGTTGTAAAGTGAATAATGACAGAACAGTTTGTGCCCTGATCGAGTGGAACTGAGCTCCCAGGGAACTGAGCCTCTCACAGCCACTTGAGCGTCTGTCTCAGTTAACATTTCCATCAGTAATTCCTGACTTCTGCAAGGAGAGGGTTCATTTTGTAACAGTGTAAAACAGTGTTTGCCAAATTCTACACTCTCAACCTCTCTTTGCTCTCTTCAGTGATAAATATTTACTATTTTATCATGACTTAGGGCACGAGAGGTGACAGCAAGATTTTTCTCATTCTGACTTTCTATATCCAAGAAAAACCCCACAAAAATGGTTGTTTGTATCCTCTAGATAAAATCATGGAGGGTTTTCTGTGTGCCTAGGAGAATGTTTGGAAATAATGGGCTCTACCTTAACTCTTCGTGTACTTAAAGCTGGATAACAGATGGAAGTACTCACTCCAGCAGTTCCCAAACAGCCTCGCCATGGAAAACCAGGCTCTTTTCTAGAAGGATTTTTATTTTCCAGAGTTCCAGAATTGGTTTTAGGTTGAAAGGAGGCCTTTGGCTGAGTGAGTATCATGAACTTTCAGTAGTTTTTCAACAACTTATCACTGAGTAACTAAATCCATGCAAGCTGGTGAAGGTTCTACAGTGTATTTTCAAATTCAGGTGTGAGGCAAGCTATTAATTACATTAACAAGGGGAGATGCAGCTCCTTGTCCAGGGAATGTGGGGATTTGGAGCAGTGCTGTTCGTGGCTGGTCTTTATGAATGTCTTCCTGTCCCTGGGGTTTTGGTGTGCTGTTAAAAAACCTCTGAGAGCAGCTCGTGTGTGTATAAATCTTCTTGCAGGTTGAAGTTTTCCTGCAGAACCGTGGTAATGAATAAACTCCTTTGGATTTCCTTTTCCTCGGATATCATTTTGCAACACTAGATGGCAACACCGGAGCAGTGCTGAAAAAAATCAGCATTTTGGGCTTTCACACCAATTCCCAGCTGCCTTTGATTTTCCTGGAATGTCTGGTCCTTTTAATAAATTATCTTGAAGGTGCTTGGGAATTTGTGGGAGACAGCAAGGGAAGAGAGGAAGTGCTGTTTGTCAGTAGGGCAGACCTCACAAGAGCAGGATGGTGCTTAATGAGGTGATTAAATTGAAGCCTCCTTTCTGCAATTTATGGAACTGCTGCAGTCTTGGGAGGGAGAGTGACAAAATTCAGGTAGAGTCCTTTGAAGAACATTTCACCAAACTGCAGCTTTGGGGCAAGGGCTGTGGAGGTGGGAAAGTATTAACACTTAACTTTACCCAGTATTGCCCTTGAAGAGAGGATTTTTAAGGACAAAAGCTTGAAATTTATTATCTTGGCATGGACCAAATGGATACTGTGGACAAAGGTTAGCAGGGAGATCTTCCCATGAGTGATTTCAATTTCCAGCTGTTTCCCAGCCCTCACAGGGGCTGGTGTGCCTGGATCTAATCCTGGTCCCAGATTTAATCACTGGTTTATATCTAAAGGATTGTTCAGGGGTCAGGGAACCTTTGTACAACATCATCCCCCAGAATTAAGGATGACAACCCAGATCCTCCATATGAACAGCAAGGAATGATTTATTTAAATGGATGCTGAGAATGATTAGACTGAAAAGACTTTAATAAGAATTTTTTACTACACAGTGTAGAGAGTTACAGCTGCTACAGAGTGCACTATTACATCAATCATTTCAAAGCCAGCTTAATTATTATTGATGGGTTTAATTGGAGATTATTTGGCCAAGCTGGTCACTAAAAGTAGGGGGAAGCCCCCTGTTTCCTCCATCCCTCACTGATAACACAAGGTCCTGCTACAAATCTCCAGGGCTCAAGAAAAAATGGCAAAACCAGGTTATTCCACGAGCACCCTAATGAACAGTCCTGCTGGGAATTCAGTGTAGGGAGCACCTGTGTTCCACCACCTCCTTTAAGGATCAGCTCGTGCTTGAGGTTTCCCATTGGTCTGTTGAGCATCTCTGTTCATCTTCCTCAGAAATCAACCCCTAGGAAAATGAAAGGCATGAAATAAAAAAATCTTTGTCAATATTTTAAGCAAGCAGTGCCAGTTTGAGATCTGGAGAAATGATGGGTTTAAATAAACACTTCTTTATAGAGTATGGACTATTTAAATAGCAAATGAGGAGAGAAGAGATGAAGCAGTTCCATACACCCAGGGTCAGGTAAAGTTCTCCAACAGCTTATTTGACTAATTAAATGACATTCACCATGTGTTTAAATTAAAGTTACACATCAGCAAACCCCCAGGGCCTTGTAGGTTGGTGACTGTTCCAGCTTCCCACTGCAACACCAAAAAATGAGTCGGCCACCACCATTTCCTATTGACCCCCTTGTCCTCAGAGGGACACAGCCCAAAGTTTGCAGAGAGCAATGAACCAAACCCTTATTCCTGGGGGTGAAGGGAGTTCCCATTCCCAGAGCCTGGAGCAGCAGGAGGGGGTGCAGAGCCCCAGAGCAGGGTTGGGGTGTCCCCCCACCCCAAAGGGAACAGCCCATGGAGGGCAAAGCCATGACCAGAGCTCTTCCCTGCAGCTGGTGCCGAGCATTAACCGGGGCTTTTCCCCTTGCCTGGAGCTACAACGAGCTGTGAAAATGATGAACAGATCCCAATGTCCTGGGAGCCGCCTGAGGGGAGGGGCAGGGCCACAGAGCCCATAAACCCTGGGGCTCAGCAAAGAGGGGAGGGGAAAATGGGAACCCCGAGTGCCCTGGAGTGTGCAGGGAGGGCAGGAGCTGCCCTGGCTGAGCATCCTCCCTGGCTGAGCATCCTCCCTGGCTGAGTCCCTCCTGCCCTGCACATCCCTCCTTCCTGAGCAGCCCTCCTGGGGCACTGCCTTACAACCCGTGCCTGGCAGCTGGAATTATTGCCTCTATACACACAAAATACATGGAAAAAAAAAATATATATATAAATAAAATATATAAATGTATAACGTGTTTAGCTAGAATATATAATAATAAATACAAATATATATACTATATCATAATAAACAATAAATAGACAAATATAGAAATAAATATACACATACAAATAAAAATATAATTATATTTTTATAAATGAATAAAAATACTTTTATATATTATATATCTATATATTATTATTAGATCATATAATATATAAAAATAAATATGGACTATATATAATATACAAGTATCTCATATAATACATGATATATTGTATATTATTATATATTATACATTAAATGTTATCTATATGTACTATATGTTTATTATTATATACATTATATAATAATATTATATATTATATAATATATAATATATATTATTATAGAATATATAAATTATATATTATATATATTATAATATTAAATTATATATTATTGCTATGCGTAAGATATTGTTATATATTATAATATAGACTATATATAATTATATATAATCTATAGATATTGTATATTTTATATATTATATATTTTATTTATTACATATATATTATATAGGGGTGTGTATACATATATATAGAGATAGATTATAGATATATACACATATATATACATATATATACATATATATACATATATACATATATATTATATATATACACATATACACACACACATATATATACACATATAAATATAAAAATAAATATAAATATAAATACAAATATAAATATAAAATCTATTTCTCCCTCTCTCTATGCCCCTAACCCCAGGGGGCAGCTGCAGGGACTGGCCCTGTCACGCAGCACAGGTGTGTGACACTGCAGAGCAGCTTTACATCCACAAGCATCACCAGCACCCCCAGGCCTGTTCCTCACTTCCCAAGCATTTTCCATCGTGCCAGCCTGTGAAATTTGTGCCTCAGCCCCCCCAGACCTCGGCTCGGGGCTGTTTAGGGAGGGCGATGCCTCCTGCAGCCCCAGCTTGTGCAATAAACACGTGTTGTATGGGGGAATTCAGCTGGGGGAACATAAAGCAGGACTGTTCTCCTGATTTCACATCCCCATGGAGAGCTCAGGGAGTGTGGGGCAGTGACACCAACCTCCTGCTCCTCCCACACAAACTGGGGCTGGTACTGGGGAAAATCTGTCCAGAGCCTTGGATTCAAACCGTGTCCAGATGGAGGCAGGACACAACACCCAGACCCACAGGAAACTTCTCCTCCAACTGCTCTGGAGTTCTGTTCACTGCCTCTAGGAGAGCTCTGGATTAAGGACTAACACACCTGCATTTCAGAGCCTTTCTAATGTCCCTGTGGATTCAATACAGCTGGAGACAATTTTCAGGTACCCCTTGCTCTGCCTGGGCTGATTGGGTGGGTGACCTTTCTTAAAAGCTTCAATAAGCCTAAAAATCCCACACAACACTGGAGCATGACTGGCTGCAGTACAGGAACCCCTTTTCCTCCCTTAAAAAGCTGCTCCCAGCTCCAGTGGGACACAAAAGATTACACTCCCCTGGTGGGGAGAGAAGAGTGTCCTCCATTATCTGGCTAGGCAAGACAACAAGGATTTAAAGCTTTGTTGCATAAAAAATATAGAAATTTGACAGAAAATAAACCTTTCTTTCCAGCTGGTTCTGGACCTACAAAACACAAGAGTACAGTGCTACATAAAGTGTTCTCGAGGTGCAAATCTTACCTAAGGTTTGGGAGGATAAAAGAGCAGCTCTCAACTTGTCTGTAAAGTGTTCACGTTCTCCTCCTCTTCATGAGGAACTTCCAATGCCAGATTTATCCTTCTGGGAGAAGTGGAGGTGGGACTGTGGTCAAACATCCCATTCCTGCCCTCATAAATGGTGGGGGCAGCCAGTTTGTATGGACATGAAGGGTTTGAGTCACAAACAGGGACGTTACCAGGGTCAGAATGGTGTCACTCCAGTATCACTCCCTCCAGCACGTGCCTGAAGGTCATCCAGCTCCTGGTAATCCCTTCTCCACATATCCCATGGCATTTCTCCTGGAATTCCCTTCACCACATACCTCATGGCCTCATTCCCAAGGTCCATCATTAACTCCGCCGTTGTCACGAACTCCTCTTGTCACAAAGTCCCTGCGGTTTTGCCCAAAGCTTAGAAAAGTTACAGACTTTTCCAGTGGAGTGGCAACCACCTTCAATTCCTGCTTTCCAAACATTTGTAAGGAAGGGAAAACATCAGAGTCAGCCAAGCTCTCAGAAGAAGCAAACATCTTAAAATCCAGGGAAAGCTCATGGTGCACTGCAGACGTTCAGCCAGAGCAAGAAATGCTGCCCTAGGTAAAAATCCCCCACCAGCAGCACTGTCCATGTGGAAAACAATTCCCTGGGAATTCCCATGAGGATTCTGTGCAGGCTTGAGGGAAGCCTGGAATTCTGAAGGTGTTTAGGAGTTTAAAATTCTTCCCTCTTGACAACCCACACTCTCTCCCACCTTATTCCTTACTTTCTCTGCCCTGGGCCTGTCCAGCCAGCACAGACTTGGAAGTGAAACTCTTACCTTTTGCAGCCAAACCTGTTTAAAATACATCATAAACCCAAGTATTTCCTTTTTCCCACCCCAACAATCAGCAAAACCAGGTGAGTTTTGAAACAAATTGAATTTTATTCTTTGCAAATGTTTGCAAGCCACAAGATTTGTCAGAAAAGTTGTCCCAAAAGGCAGAGAGAGGAAGAGTTAAAGCAGAGACTGGGCTACCCCTGGAGCAGTTTACAGAGCAATTAAAGGTGACAAAGAGAGGAACAAATGAACTGCAGCACATCCAAAAAGAGCATTAATAAAAAACAAATGAGTATCTGCAATGTTTCAGGCCCAGTGTGCAAGTGGCTCTATGTATTTGTCCAAACAAAACTAAACTAAATGAGAACTTGCAATGTTACAGGCTCTGGCTGGGGGTGTTGGTGATGCTGCAGTGATGGCTCGAAAATGAGCGAGTCTGTGCCACAAATCCCGTGATCCCTCAGTCCTGCTGACCTGCAGGACACTCCTGTTCCCACAGGATGCCTGTTTGTCCCTCAGCCCCATTCCCACATCTCAGGGATGGTGATGGGAGAGGAGAAAAATGATCCCCTGGGGCAGCAGCCAGCAAGTCCATCGGATTAATTAATTCCTGCATGAAGCTACTCAGCCAATGAATGGGGTAAATGTAGTAAATATTCATAAAATCTGATTTCCTTTGATTAGCTCTCATGAGCAGTTGCTGTCCGTATTTCGCCATACTGATGTTCCAAATTTTCCGTAATTCCAACCAATAGTTTTCTCTTCAAAACAGAGAAAAGCACAGAAAATAGGAACCAATGTATGGAGCTATCCCCAACTCCACACCCTGGAGTGCTGTACCCTCTGATCCCTCCCAGGGAACCCTCTAAGGACTGGATTCACCACCACAGGATTCATCAGCAACCCACGCTGTCAACCTGGAAAGTGTCGTGGACTCAAATGTGGCAAACACTACACAGGGTAAGCACATGGAACAGCATCATCAATAAAATCTAATCAGTGTTAATTTCCTCCTGACTTACCTCGATTATATTAGCTTACATTTGACTATATACACAAAACACCAAAAATATGCCCATTCTGGATTCAAACACTGCCATTTTTAGTTGACAATCCAAAAGACTCAGCCAAAACCCCAAAGAACTGAACCCTTAAGAAGTTCAGTGACAGCTGAGAAAATCCTTCTGAAATTCTCCTTCCCCACCCCTCAGTGAATGCTCACACCAAGGCAGCAGAAGGTGCTGTGAGCACCCTCCAACTTCTCAGCCCCACTGAGGGTCACAGACACAACAGATATGAGGGATTTTGAGGGGAAAAGTAACAAAATAACCCAAATGTACAGCCCAGATGTGTTGTGTGTGCAGGGGTGAGGGAAAGCCAGGCCTGGGTTCCAGTGGATTTACAAACACAGAGGATTCAGTCTCCCTCTCACACCAGCACTTGGCTTTCAAACCTTATAATGAATCATCATCTACATCCAGAATGTTTTCTGGATGAAAATGAGCCTCTGTGTGCTCAGAGCCACCTCCCAAGTATTGCTTTTCCCAGTTCACTGCCAAGTCAGGGCCCTGCAGATGGAATTGAACACGGAATCAAAGATGTCTAAGGAGAACAAAAGCAGCACAGAGGTAGAAAGCTTCAAAGAACTAAACCTGAGTTACACAATCATTAATCTCTACATACCTGGCATGACAAACACCCAGCAGCATCCAGCAGCATGCCCATGGTTTGGGGTGTTTTTCCAGCTGCAGGTACCACACTAACATGGGAATCAGCTCCTGGTGTGCCAGGCTTGGCCTTGGCCCTCAACTGAACTGATCTGTCCTTGCTACACCTGCCTGGAGCCCAACAGAGAACAAGCAACCAGTGGCTCTTGTCTTAATTAGTTTTGCATCACTGTGAAGAAATAAAGAGTGGATGATAAAAGCTTCACAAGAAAAACAAGTGGTTATGTGCACAAACATACTGAAAAAAATCTCCATTTCCATCACCAAAGTGCATTCTGAGAGGAAAAAAATAAATCAGTAGCAAAAGCTGCCCCAGTTTGGCACCCAATTTGTGGAGCACAGACAGCCCTTCAGACAAAATAAAAACCAAACCAAAAATCTACCAAGAAACAACCTTCCCACAAAAAAAGCACTGCCTGATTTCTGTTTTATTTAGGAACTTTTGCTCTTTGTAAGGTGATAATGGGAAATTTTACTTTATGATCTGAAAGTTAAAACAAAAAATAATTAAAGAGATTTTTCCTTCCCCTTGTCACAACAAACACTACTTAAAAATCACCTCAGTGGGGTGTTTCAGAGTCCCTCCCAAACCCCTGGACACCTACACTGGTAAATTAACCAGCAGTAATTTGGGGAAGTAATTGAAGCACATGGAACAGAACGTGACAATGCTGTTAACCCTCTGGGACTGACCTGTGCACGTCTTACAGTTTAAAACATGAGACTTCTAAAGTCAAGTGGACTAAACAGATGAGACAACTTGTAAGGAACAGACACTTCCCATGGGTTCCATCCTGGGAGGCAGCTGCAATTCCAGCTTTTGCCCATTCCAGCACTGCCTCCAGCAGTCACAAACTCTCAGGCTGCTTCTCTCTTCCATGGGTATTCAGCAAAGAGCTGAGAAAACAGCACAAGCAGCAAACCTGAAGGACTTCACAGAGTTAGGAACAGGGATTCTCAGCAAACCACTTGTAAATGTATTATGGCAAACACTCCACAGCAGGGAACTGCTACCTACCACCCCGGGAATATTGCATCAATCAGACTCTGCTTATTGTGATCTTAGTTTGATTTTAGTTTCCATCCCCCTTCCTTCACTGCAAGTGGGAATTACACAAGGCTGGACAAAGTCCAGTCTCAAGCGTGTCCACGTGGATCAGAGATTTCCTGGTGTCCCGTGTGGGACCTTCATTCCTGGTTTCTCCTGGCACCCCCTGTCCAGGAACAGCCGGGAGCTGCAGCACGCGGCTGCGCAGCGCTGCCAGCGCGGTGAGCCCGGCGTTCCCCGGGGATGGGAGGTGGTGCCTGGGCTAAGGAAGCGTGGAAGCAGCACTGAGCAATGCACGGGGCCCCTCAGAGGCACAGCAGCGGCGAGCGGCCGCGCTCCGAGTCCTCCTCTCCGTCGCCCTCGGGAATGCGCGGCAGCAGCGCCGAGCGCGTCAGCCCCCAGAACTTGGGCGGGGACAGCTCCTTCCTGGTGGCCGTGAACTTCCAGCCCATGTGGCTCCCGCAGATCCTGCACTGGGCGATGGTCCAGGCGTACCTGCCACGGGCACAGCAAAGGCTCGGTGACAACACGGAAGGAAAAGGCCTTTGGAAAATGCTTCGGCGGGTAACAGTGCCAAAGTGGGGGTGGGTAACAATGCCCAGCTGGGTTTGGGTAACAATCCTCAGGAATCCAGTGCCCAGGTCCCATCTAAAACCCTGCAGACCTTAAAAAAAATAAAGAAAAAAACCTCACAGAGGTCCCACCCCCAAAGCCCTCTCTTCCCTCTTCGAAGAGAGGAAACAACCAAGGATTTTCATCGCCCCAGGTTTCAGCAGTGATGAAATGCTCAGACCCCTAAAGAGGGGTCAGAAAACTTCTCAGAGTGAGTGACTTAATGGGAATAAAAGTGATTTTTGCCCTGCTGCCCAAACAACAGGGACTGCTGCACTTCCCACAGCAGCAGAGCTTTTCTCCAACAGTTTTATGAGGTAGAACATGAATATTTCAAAGCCCTCATCGAAGAGCTGAGAAAACAAAAAAGGATCAGAAATATTAACTACAGATATTAAAAGTCCCAAATTTTCTTCAGGGAGTCTTAAACTGTCTGACAGAAATGCCAGACATCCTCCAAGTCATTGCTCAGTTCTAGGTGATATTCCAGGAAAAAATCCTGGGTGTGAGACCTGTTATTATTAGGCAAACTTTTACATCTGAGCACTTAATTCTGTTAATTAATTAATTTATCTGTTACTGTCTCAGAAAGACAGACTATTATTAATTATTATTAAAATAAAATCAAAGATAATCAGATCAATACAAATGTCAGTAATTTTTAATTTCATGTAACATTTATTCCGTTTTTAGATAAGAAAATGTATTTCAGTAGACTAAATGCATTCATACCTTCTGGTTTGCATTTGCACTAAAGCTCTGTGAAAACGATTATTTCAGCTGTACCTTAAACAAAAGCATCCACAAAGAAACTCCCAGACCACTTTGTTTAAAAAGTTTAGATTTAGACTATGTTGTAAAATCTTAGTATTTCCCCATTTAAAAAATATTAAAGATAAATTCTGCAATATTTTATGTGATTTGTCCGTTTGATTCTGTATTTTGAATAAGCCTAAATTTACTTCCTTATTTTTCATATGAGCAAAATGATAACATGTGGCTAAAAAATTCAATATTTACTATTCCACCCTCCCAGAAATAGCCTGTTTGGGTAATTTTCCAATAAAATGCTGCTGCTCTTACCCAGGAAACCAGCTGTGCTCTGTTGAGGGCCGACCACTGAGGCTCAGGTTGCAGGCTTTATATACAGTGAGGGTTTCATGGATGTATCCATGGGGATTCACATAGGCTGCCATGGGCCCACACAAGGACAAGCTACAACACACAAGGAATTTTGTCAGAGAGCAAGGAAAAATAAAAAAATACCCCCAAGGGTGGCAAATGTAAAGAGGAAAAACTGCCAGTTGTTTAAAATATTTCTCCAGAGCAAAAAAACTGCTTTTCATAGGGGGGAAAAAAAGTCCCTTGAATTATATTATTAAAAATGGAAAGCAAACAGATGCTAATTTAAAATATCATTGGTCAAATTTTCTTAGAATTGCAGGAAAGTACACAATGGGCTCATCCTGTGTATTATGTTAAATAGCAACTCCCAAGAAAAGCGAGGAAAATGTAACTTGAAAAGTAAGCAAAAATGTTCATTTATTGCAGCATCTTCTCAGCACCTTCTGTTAAAAGTTCATCATATTGACACGGCAGGAATTGTGGTGTCTGCAATCCATTATTTGATTAGAAGATAAGAAATGGCTTTTAATTACCCCATCAGCTCCTTATCACACTGGATGAAGAAAAACTGTGGGGAGTCTTTGTTAACCTGAACCATCTCTTAACCTTCCCATTATCAGAGGGGCTGGGCTGATAGGAGTTAATCAAGATTAAAAACAGTGACAAGGCTGACAGAAGCAGCAATTATTTGGGAAATGTAATCGGTGTTAATCATGGGAGATGCTGTATAGGGCAAACAGAGAATGGGGTCAGCCTGCAGTTATCAGGAATTAAATTCTTAAAAGAAAAAAGGGATCCCAACATTTAATGATATAAATGGGAACCATCCCTGCATACCAGCATCCTGGGAGCCTGCTTATACCCCCTAATTAATGCTGCTCTTGAGGCCTGTAGGACATATAAATGAAGTGCTGAGAATTAAAATTTTGGACCTCAAACTTTATTCAGAAATACCAGGATGAAAAAGTCTTTATGTGGCATTTATATTTCAAATCATTCAGTGTGAAGGTGCTGGGGGTGTGGCACAACACCAACTTCTGTTACAATATACCTGGAAATGCTGAGATTTCCTAACTTTTTATTAAAAAAGCTCAAATATAAACTCCCTATAAATATTTACTTAAATTTTATTGGAGCTCTGGCAAACACAGCAGTTTTAAGACATAACCCAGCTTAATCTGCTTTGCTGTGCCCGTGTTTCTGACCAAATACCTGCCCAAGACAAAGAGTAATAAACTCACCTGAATATTTCATTCTTGGTAGTTATTTCTGTGTCTTGGCATTGCTTACAACAGAGAGATGTACACTGGGAAAGAGAAACACAGAGGACAATTTCATTAATTTCCAGATGCTTGTCAGCAGTGGGAAATAATAAAAATGTCTCTCCCTCAGAACAGACTTTGGACCAACTGTTTTGTTTATGTGAACAACACTTATGTAGGATATTTTTCTATGCATTTTACTTATTTAAAAACATTAATTACTCTCCAAAAGACATAACAATATTCATCTACTCCCCTCCCAAAAAGATCCACACACAGAGAATTGGATCTGACTCCACAAAGATAATAAATGAGCCAACCTTTTAAGGTCTCTAAAGGCTAATTTAGAAAAAACAACCTTTGCTCTTCTGCAATACAACACAGAAAAGGCAAATGAGACAAATGCAATCATTAAGTCTTTCTTAAATTTGAGGGTACTGTAGATCAATGGGTTTAATTTCCTCACAAAAATAGGTAAAACATATCGATCTCTCTCCTGGAGATTATAACAGATTAATCCATCTTCTACAATTTCTACAAAGTGGAACTGAACAATTCATCACTGACACTGCCCAGAAAAGAGGCATTTAAATCAGCTCAGCAGAACACTCCCATTAATTATCAGCACATGCATTACTTGTACTTCTTTTTAAGGGTAATGCCTATGAAATTACCCCCAAAATGATCCCCAGTGTTTTGGAATAAAACGCTGCACCCAGGGAGAGGATCTTCACCTGTGCTGTTATAACATGGAGTTTGTGCTTCTGAGCCCCCCTGAGCTGTGACTCCTGCACTCTGTGACACCACACACTCAAATCACTCTTTCCTCTCCCCCCTTCTCCCTTCACAGGTTGTTGTTGCATTTCAGCTCCTCCAGCTCCCTTCCTCTGGTCCTGCCCCACTCTCTGCTCACTGGAGACGAGGTAGGACAAGAGCTCTGTGACACAAATATTCTTTATCCCCTCTGGAAGCTCCCCTGGCCTCTCTCTCCTGCCAGGAACCTTCCCCACCTCTTTCAAACCACCCCCACTCAGATTGCAACCCAGTGCTCACCCAGCACTCTGAGAGTCCAATTTAGCCACTGCTTAATTCCAGGGCTCCACTTCCAAACCCATCTAATGCCTGCAATTAGCACTCTCAAGTGGAATTCACGGTGTTATACCTGGGAGTCAGGCACACTCCTTAACATAAGCAGTAGGTAACTGAGTTAACAACAGGGAAAGCTGATAAAAGTACAATAGAATTCACTGGTATCAGAGACAAGGGAAAATGGATCAGCTCTCAGGATCAGTTTTATTACTGGAAATTACATTCTGAACAAGCCAGGGCACCCCAAAGAGCCCTGGCTAAAAACGACTGGATTGGGCCAAAATGTTGCTAAATAAACTGTAAAAAGCCATAATGCACCCACCATTCTGACACTAATGCAGAGCAGTTAAACACATTTACAGACCAGAACATCACATGTTGATGAAGAAAACACCTTTCGGGTATAACCTAAAAAGCAGCTTTAACTTGAATTTATGAGGGTAATTTAAGTTTTCCTGTCTCTCTGGAATTTATAGAAAATACATAATCATGGAGCACGAAGGGTTCTCAGCAGCACTTGAGTATCAGGGTATTTTCAGAGTTTCAACTCAGGAAAGACAAGTGAAATTTAGTCTGATTACAGCCTCAGGCAAAAACCTGCCCATTTTTTTCTCAGAACTTGGAAAAGGTGTTTTCTGTCTCCTATCTTTAAATTTCTAGTGCAAGAACTTTGGGAAGAGGATCACTATTAAGATGACATTCTGGTTCACTTTTCCCCAGAAACAGGCAAGAATTTAATGACAGTGCTTTTTAGGCAAACAGACAAAATTCCCACTTCTCACTTCTTCCCACTATCCATTAGACAAACACAGCATGGTTATTTAGAAAATATAAACTATTATAAAAACTGTACTAGACAAAAATAGAACATTTAGAGCATTACAAGGCCATGGCAATGGAATGAAGGGAAGAGAAACATGAACATCTTAACAAGGAATTGCCTAACAAGTCTTATTAAAAGAACCCTTTTTTAGTCCAATCTTTAGATTTGCACTCAATACTACATAGATTTTACTACAAAACCCACAAATTTCCATGGCAAAAAGATACTTGATCGTGGTGTCAGTGTGGGGCCATGATGGTTGTTAGCAACACTGGACTTCTAGCACCATCTCTTGGCTAAAAAAGTGCTGTGCCACACCAAAATACTTCTAACAAAAGCAAATATTATTATATATATTGCATTTTCTTTGCTTGCTGCCAAACATAATCCAGCACTGAGACGTCATTTTCCCTCTGAGCAAACTTCTGAAGAAATAACAGAACACCCAAATTCACCCTTCTAGGAGGATTAGCTGGAAATTCCATACATTTCTGTAAGAGATTGCAACAGTCACTCCTGTATTTTTTTGGCAATTCAGTGGCAAATAAAGAAAAACTACTCACTTTGTTCATGATATCTAACTCACAGCGGAGCCTCTGCACAGCACTGCCTATTTTGAGCAACTGGATACGTAAAGCATCATCAATGGGCAGGCAGGCAGCAACTCTGTAAGAAAAATCTAGAAATGAGAAAGCAGCAGGTCTGTTAGAATTAACAGAGAAATAAAATAAAACCAACTATTTCTATTTACAGTACAACAGGTAATTATCTAAGCTGGGTTTTCTTAGGAAATTTAAAAAATAATTTTAAAAAGTGAGTTCATAAGACCTCGTACCTACTGGGTTTGATGGAAGAGATTCATCTTTAAGGTTTTCATCCCACTCATGGAGCTGCCTCTTGACTCTTTCCATCAAGGTTTCCTTTTGTTAGAAGAAAAGCCTAATTTAAATACATAGGTATTGCTGTTTTCTTAGGAAAAAAAACAAAAGGGAAGCAAAATGTAGAGTAAGCTCTTTTCCCTAAGTGGACAGTAGCTTTTAATTAAAGAATAACTAAAGAATCACTTTGTAGCTACGTATTTTAACAGTTTTTGCTCTGAGACAACACAGAAGGAACCAGAATCTTTGCTATCCCTCCCAGACATTTGTTCTGGCACCAGAGAACAACGACAGAGAGGGGGAAGCCCTTCCTGATCTTTTCACACTACAGTGAATATAAAATGCTTTAAAATGGGAATTATGAGCCAACAAAACCAAAGCTTTTATATTATCCCATACTTAGATATTACAACTACAAAACTCACCACAGGTTATTGGATTTAAGGGTGAACTTACAGCATCATAGAGAGAGTAGAGCCAGGGGGGCCAAGATGTCAAACTGGCACAGTGGAACTTCCTCTGAAACCAAACCCACAAATACTTATTCTTTAACATTAGCAGGTTTTAGGGAGTTTTTTCTTTTAAACAAATAAAACAGGGGAGACAGACCTGAATATTTAAAGATACAAGAAATCATCCCCATCAGGACTGGCACTTCACTGTGAAGCTTCCAAACCCATTTTCAGATGCACTGAGAGCTAAGCCTTCTGAACAGGACAATACATGGATTTTGTCACAAAACCTGTCTCTGCACTAGAGGTATTTCTGATGTCTGGTAATAAAAAATTATGTCTTTCAAAAGGGTATCTATCTGAAATGGAGATAGAGTTCAAAATTTAGGTGCTATTAACAGTGCATCTGTTCCTAACTCTCTACCAGCTGTCCCTGGAACCACCAAATTTCCACCAGTGTAATGTCATTTGCTTAATTAACCAATTCTCTCCAGTGATTTCTGAACACAGAAATTTAGAGCTTTAGTTAATAGAAGTCTAAAAAGCAGCACACAACATAACTGCATTGCTTTCCAAAAAGGATCTCATATTGCACTGTAAATACATACAAATTCAATTTTAATCTCCCCCTTGAGGGCAGCTCTCCTCACTTACAAATGACCTCAACAGAGAGATGGAGGTCAGCAGGACAGTCACCCTGCTCTGGAGCTGCATCCCACGTTCTTCCCACAGTGGCTTCACTTCATTTCAGCTTCACCTGACAGAATCAGCCTTGGAAAGGGATTCCCACCCCCACAGCCCAGTGTTTCTGGGCTCACAGGAACTTGGTCAGGAACTCTGAGAATCAAGAGCTCTTTGTTATCAACAGATTTTATTTTTGTTTGGTTTTGGTTTCTTGCTATGTTCGTTTTTGAGGGTACAAGATTTCAAAACCATTGAAGAAAAAAGCAAATCCAAACATGAGGAGAGTCACCAGGATTCTGTATTAATTTCTGGAGATAGTTCCAAAGATCTCTACAGAGACAGAAGATTTCAAGGTATCTTCTCTGTGTCAACAACCAAAACAGTGGAGTAAATAATAAATACAGATATAAATACAGGTTTCCCAGAGAGGTTGTGGACTCCCCATCCCTGGAAGTGCCCCAGACCAGGCTGGACAGGGCTTGGAGCAACCTGGGATAGTGGAGAGTGTCTCCTGCCCATGGAATGGATGGGCTTTAAGGACCTTCCCAACCCAAACCATTGTGTGATTCCACGAAAAGCAGGAGGTTGGAATCCACCTTCCCAGCTCTGCCTGCTCCTCTACAGATGGAATTTGATACTGATTTTCTCAAGATGCCACCAGAAATTAAAACAAAAAATACAAAACCAAAATAACCAAACCCCCAGAGTAACTTCTCACCTTTTGGTACTTCTGCCACCACTGCCGAATGGCTCTGTCCTGCCAGGAAGTGGGTTTGGAAGAGGGAACCACATGGCACCTGCTGAGAGACTGCAGCTGCACTGCTGACATGGTGGGAGGCAGCACTCTCTCAGGGAGGATTTGTACTTTAGCCTGCTGGATTCTGAGAAAGGAAACAAAAAGATGAGGTGTACACATATTTTTTACATGTTTTTTTTTAAAATGCCTGCATTTAAAAAAATGGATTTTACAGCTTATGGGAACACAGGCTGGTGCAATGGATTAATCACTCCACAGTACCAGAGAATTTAAACAATAACCCATTCCATCAGAACTTCTTCTTATTTTCGAGCACTACAGGTCTGTTGGGATAGTGGTGGACAGAAATACAGACAGATTGGCAGTGGCAACACAGCAGCATGTTCCACAGTCTCAGCACTACAGATTTAGGGTTTTGTCTCCTCAAGTTACTTTTGGTATAAATAGTCAGCTTTCCATCTCAGTGCCTCAGTTTAGCTGAAATGCAGTTTGCCATCTTCAAACCACAAAAGCTTCTGTGCTCAGCTAGAGGTCAGAATCAGCAGAAATAGGATACAGACTCTGATCAGATTTTAATATCCCAGCATCAACGAGGTCACCTCTTCCACAAAGACCTCAGCATACGTTATGTGGCTACTAAGAATGCTGTCCAGCAGGAAAGACTTTATATTTTATCAAGATTATGCAGCAGAAATCCTGAAATCCTCAGGTGTTTTTCATTACAAATTTCCAGTTTTCTTACAGGGACAGCACTGAACTGGCCACTTTAATAGTTATAAAATGAGTCGTGCCACAAGAACTAAGGAATCAGAAACACCAAGAATTACGGAAATGTTCTTCCTGCTAAGGATCTCTGGACACTGAATTCTCAGTAACAAAGCTGCTGTTCCTGCAGTTGTCCAAGTACTGCCACCCTGTGTCCAAGCAGGGGTTTTCCTAAGCTGTAACATTTGCAGTCTGTTATTTGTAACCAAATGTTAGAGGGCAAACAGCACAGGGATTCTTAATTTCTTCAGCTGCAGGTCACAAAACCACAGAAATGCTGCTCCCAGGCCTCTTTCTAAAGCAATGCCCCCATGCTGAAGTGCAGGATACAGTGAGTAGCTCTAGATTTACAGATTTGGAGCAATACTTTACAAGCCTTGCAGAAAAGATTACAGAACCTCTAGCAATTGTGCTAAGAATTGTCACATGCTCCCAGATTAGTGCTGGAGCCTGAACCTCTGGCCAGTGACACTGCCATGGTGCAGGGCATGATGCCAAGAACCTGAAAATGAGGGAAGACTCAGCCTATTCTTACTGGATGTTCAGGATCTTGATCACTTTTAGAAATGGAAAAAGGCATTAATTACATAATATGTAAAAACTAGTCAGAAGAGCCTCAATATCACAGCTGTCACACTGGAACATGGAAAAAAACTGGAAAATAAGAGAATACTCCTAATCAAAGCTGACTTGAGTATATAATTAACTGCATAATTTTCTTACCCATCTGACTGTGTTCTTATTTCAAGCACCTTGAACCTTTGTCTTCCTATTGCTTTCACCTTGACTGTTTCAACTCCATATTCCTGCTCTTCTCTGTAGGCATAGATTTCTGCTGTCGTTCCAAACTGTGCTTCCCTCTCATGAGCATTACTAAAAGTAACAGAATTAAAGGTGAGTTAAATGAATTATCCCCCCTCCAAACAGCACTGCTCATTCAGACTCCAGTCTGTCTGCACTGAGTGTACATGACTGGTCTGATCAAAAGTGTAATTTTGGTAAAATACCTTCAACCATCACAACCATTATTCTTCCATTATAAAGCAACTTCTATTGTTTGGGTTGGTTGGGTTTTTTGCCAGGTGACTGCTTTATTTTAGAGCCTAGATGTGACATTCTGGGAGCACAGGGATCACCAGTGTGTCAGCATTTCAAATGCAGACACTCCAAGTACCAACACTCTTTAGATTGACTTTATAACAGGAACTGTTCCCACCTCCCACACAATTAATCCATAGTAAATTGCAGGGGGAAGAGGGAGGAACATTCCCAACTTCTTCTGGCACTCATTAGCCTTTCTCTTTTCCACTTTTCTATCACCTCCTGTCTCTCAGCTCTACTGTGCAACATTTGCCAGTGCTTGTTAATTCACCCACAAAACAAGCAACAATACAGTTCTCAAAACAAGAATGTGACTTTAACATTTCAGGTCAGGGCTTATTCTTTAACAAGACGGAACAAACAGTTACTGAAATGAAGAGGATGCTCAAACAAAGAAGCAGATCAGCACTTGCTGTTTCTCCACACAAACACGTGATGCTGTCAAGCACCTACACTGCCATTACATATTGGAAGGCAATTTTTTTGTTAAACAACTTCAACTTGTTGTTGAGCACAGAGCTGATGCAACCATCTGCTTTTGCTTTAGTATCCACAGAAACCGTGCTAAAACATGCTGCATAAAAAACATCCCCCCATGGATTTTACCTGTATGCAAGGACAGCAAAGGTTCTGTCTTTCTGAATTAAATTCCGCACCATGCTAACCTCTTGGGGGCGGAAGAGCTGCAGCGGCAGCGTCTGGCCGGGGATCAGCATCACCATCACCCGGGGCAGCACGGGGATCACCTGGCAGCTGTCATCATCGTGCACTGTCCTCCCGTGGAACTCCTCCATGTCCGAGCCCAGGTACTGCCAAGGGCAAGGGAGGGACAGTCAGGGAAGGGGCTGGGTGCTCAGGAAGGACAGGGACACCGCGGTGAGCAGAGGGATGGAGCTGGGTGCTCAGGAAGGACAGGGACACCACGGTGAGCAGAGGGAAGGGGCTGGGTGCTCAGGAAGGACAGGGACACCACGGTGAGCAGAGGGAAGGGGCTGGGTGCTCAGGAAGGACAGGGACACCGCGGTGAGCAGAGGGATGGAGCTGGGTGCTCAGGAAGGACAGGGACACCACGGTGAGCAGAGGGAAGGGGCTGGGTGCTCAGGAAGGACAGGGACACCGCGGTGAGCAGAGGGAAGGGGCTGGGTGCTCAGGAAGGACAGGGACACCACGGTGAGCAGAGGGAAGGGGCTGGGTGCTCAGGAAGGACAGGGACACCGCGGTGAGCAGAGGGATGGAGCTGGGTGCTCAGGAAGGACAGGGACACCACGGTGAGCAGAGGGAAGGGGCTGGGTGCTCAGGAAGGACAGGGACACCGCGGTGAGCAGAGGGATGGAGCTGGGTGCTCAGGAAGGACAGGGACACCACGGTGAGCAGAGGGATGGAGCTGCTCTGCTGGGAGGAAAGGCTGGGGTTGTTCAGCCTGGAGAAGGAAGGCTCCAGGGTGATCTAACTGTGGCTTTCCAGTGCCTGAAGGAGCTGCAAGAAAGATGGAGAGAGACTATTTCCAAGCGATGGAGGGACAGGACAAGGGAATGGCTTCAAACTGCCAGAGGGCAGGGTTAGATGGGGTATTGGGAAGGAATCCTCCCCTGGGAGGGTGGGCAGGCCCTGGCACAGGGTGCCCAGAGCAGCTGGGGCTGCCCCTGGATCACTGGCAGTGCCCAAGGCCAGGTTGGAGCAGCCTGGGACAGTGGAAGGTGTCCCTGCCCAGGGGGTGCAACTGGATGCCCTTTAAGGTTTTTCCAACCCAAACCACTCTATGATCTTACGATTCTGTGAAAATAAAATTAAGTTTGTGACTTATAAGAACATTACAATAAAACTACACAAATTCCATTAAAATCCCTTCAAGAGATATTTAATGGACAATATAAAAAAAACTTACCACATGTGATGTGGGCAAACTGGTATCAAAATTAATGATGTTTGGCTTCTCAGCTTCTTTACTATCTTGGTCTTCCACTTCCATTTCATTGTCATCCTCTTCCTCGCTCTCTACTGATAAGCACATAGAGAATATTGTGTAGAAATCAATCAGCAAAGACTGACAAAAACCTGAGCATCAGGGAAATGCATTCAATATTCCCAGGCTACAGCCCTTCACGGGGAAATAAACCTGAGGAAAAGAATGTTCTTGCTGTTACAGCAAAATCATCATTCTATAGAAAGGGTCAAAAGCTGGTAATTTATTTCTGAAAGGCTAAAGAACAACTTTCCTTGGAAGAAATAATAAACAAAGGCTGTCGGTTCAGGTTTTCACTGCAGTGGTACTTCCTTATCTCAGCTCTAAAGGTTTTCTGCCTGCACACCAGGATGCCAGGTAACTCCATTCCTTGTAGGATGCTGAGTAAAGTGTCTGAAGCAGCACAAACCCCAACAATCAAACTGCAAGTGAGTAAGAAGCAATGGGAAGCTCTGTATTCATGCAGAGACTCTTGCTGGTATTTCAGACAACTTAATTGCTGTCAGCCTCTGCTGTGTGTACACCAAACACGAACCCAGCAAAGGCAGCTGCTAAGGAACAAATTACAAGGCTCCAAGGGATTTCAGATATAAAACAGCATTTAAAAACCACTACTTCTTTCCCATTTCTCAGACAATCCTAAAGTAATTTTCAGGCAAGAGGACAATTAAATTATCAGTCACTGCATTACTTGACCCTATTTCTTTGAACACAAACATTATTTATACACCGAGTTATGTCCAAAGTAGATGTTAGCATAAACCAATCTGCAGGATTCTTACACCAAGAGCTGCTGGGTAATGGATAATCCCAGTGGTGCTGAAAAACATCATTTAGACCTTCAAAGCTATTACAAGATGGAAAAAAATATTTTTGCAATAGTCTGTCTAGTTGCCTGCCTTTGCAATTAGTATCTGAAAAAAATAAACCAGAGCTGAAAATTTAAAAGGCAGAGGGATTCTCTCATCCTGAAGGCTTCTGCAGGGAAATCTCAAAAACAAAAGATGCTGCAAAGCAAAGAATTTTCCTTCAGAAATGGGAGCACCACTGATTTTACTATTTCTGAGAGTAGGAGGACAAGAGAACAGCGAAGAAGGCATTAAAAGCTGATTCTGGAGAACCTCTTTTTCCCCTCTTTGGCCTCCAGGCACGTTTGTTAAATGCTCTCACAAAGTGTTTAGTCACTGGTCTTATTTCAGCTTCACCTCACTTACGTTTTTTTAAATAGTGTGTAGTTTACAGAAGCTGCTCTTACAGATCCTATATTGTATTTATCTCAGCAAGAAATGATCCAGCACGACAGGAAAGGAGGTTACAGACTCTCTTTGGTATTGTACCTAATTACAGTCCTTTAAGCAATGACACACCATCTGCCTAATGACTGCTAAAAATACTCCACATCTATATAAAATTTCTTATATTCAATTAACAACCCTAACCATGAATGACTACAAAATGTTTAAGATGTCCAAGACATCCATTATTTTGCTCAGTTTGATGGAGGGAAAAAGCAGGAAGTTTTTGTTTGGTTCCGGGGCATCACTGTAGGATGGGGGAGGGGAAAAAAAAAATACTCTGATTTTTCCATGTGCTCCCATCCGGCTGCATCCATCATTAGCAGTTTTAACAGGGAGAGGCCGTCCCACTTGTTTTTCTGAACGCAGAAGGAATTAGCAGCAGTTGATTGGAAAGAACTGTGCCCTGCAAACTTTTGCTGGCTGCTGCCAAAAGCGCACAGTGGCTGCTGTGTGGTGCTGGTGGCTGAGGGACGATGACTCATTTCACTGCAGCAGCACCAGCGAGCCCGAACCAGAGAAAACCCCGGCGCCTTCCCTCTCCTCCTCCCTCTCAGCTGGCAAAACAAGCTGAAGCTTCTACACCCCCAACTATTGGGGTTTATTTTTTTTTAATTCCAGGATTAGCAGCACCTCCAGCACACAGGAACGAGGGAAGGCGAGCGGTGAAGGCTCCCCCGCATGACAAAAATCACATTTTCCTCACGCTGGTTCACTAACACAACCCAATCCACTCTCAATGCCTTTGTGCAGAAATGAGGAAAGATGAGCTTCCTTTAAAGAAGAGGGACAAGGTTATACATAGGTCATACTAAGGTTATATTAAGGCTGCGTTTCCTAAAATATTCAGGAAATAGCTTCTAGTAAGGCTGTGCTTCCTAAAATATCCAGGAAATAGCTTATTGAGGTGATATTAAGGCTGTATTTCCTCAAATATTCAGGAAAATAGCTTATATTAATGTTATATTAAGGCTGTATTTCCTTAAGTATTCAGGAAATATTTTCTTATTATTTAAAATATACAAGGCTAAAGAGCTCACAGAATTTCCTGCCATTGGAAATGACCCTGGTTCCTGGCAGGATTTCCTGCTCCCTTCTCCCCTGCAAGCTTATTCTGAAATAATGCTTCTTTCCAGTTAAGCACAAGCTGCTTCCCAAACGATTCGATCTCCTGTCAGTGTGGAGGCACCACATCCAGAACAACACGTTATTATGCAACAATTACGTGTAATTCCCTGGGTGAGGAATTGCACTGGTGTGTGTGACAGGTAAGCCGGGCAGCACATGGGACCCAGCCAGTCCCGAGCACCTCTGCTTCCCTGCTTATTTGCACTGGAGAGCATTTAAATGGAGCAGAGACTTCCTAAAACAACACAGGTTTTCCTCGGGCTTTTGGTTTCACAGATCTCAACGCACAGAGAAGTGCCTGGTCTGCCCACTCTGGTGGTAACCCCACCGCGCGTGTCACCCCAGCGGCGGCCCCCAACACCCGTGACCGCGTGTCCCTTCCTGCACCGCACATCTACGGCCTCGGTGGAACATTTACAGCCTCGATGGATTTGTAGGAGCCCGGGAGCAGAGGCCGCAGGAGCCCGCGGCCCCACGGGCCGAGGCTCGTCCTGCGCCGCCTTCCACCGGCCGGGAGCGCCCACAGCTCCGCGGCCCGGCACCGCCGGCCCTCCGCGCTCCCCGCACGGCCCGCGGGCTCTCCCCGCCTCCCCTTCGCTTCGCTTCCCTTCTCCTCTCCCTCTCCGCTTCCTTTCCTTTCCTTTTTCCTTTCCTTTCCCTCCCCGCCCGCCGAGCCCCGTCCCGGCGCTTTCCCCGCGGGTGCCCCCGGCCCGGCCCTCACCGGGCACCAGCTGGAGGTGGTTCCCCATGTTATCTCGGGGCTCTCCGCCTCGGTCCTCGGCGGCCATCGCTGTTTACCCGGAGAGCAGCCTGGGAAGGCGCCGGGGCGGGGGCAGGAGGCGGGCGGAGGAGGAGCCCGGGAGCCGCGGCCGGAGCGGGGCCGGGAGCGGGGCCGGGAGCGGGGCCGGGAGCGGGGCCGGGAGCCGGGCCGGGAGCGGGGCCGGGAGCGGGGCCGGAGCGGGGCCGGAGCGGGGCCGGGAGCGGGCCGGGAGCGGGGCCGGGAGCGGGGCCGGGAGCCGCTCCCGGTGCTCGCACGGAGCGCGGGGCGGTGGCTCCGTGTGCCCGGGCAGGGACAGCCCTTCCCGCCCGCAGGGCTCGGGGCTGGCGGGGGACAGCGGTTCCTCCTTTGCTCACGGGGCACGGCCGTGGCTGGCCCGGGTAGGGCGGCTCCGGGTGGCACCTGCGGCGAGTCCCCAAAGCGCTTCGTGCCCGGGCCCCGCTGTGAGCATGGGAGAGGGGCTGGGGGTGAGTAAAACCCGCGGTGGGTTAAACCTCCTGGGTAGATGGCTTGAAAAGAAACTGCAAACGCAGCATTAGATAAAAATCTTTCAGCACAAGAGAGACTTGGAGAGGGTGCAGCGAAAGGCCAGGGAGGTGCTGCGGGCACTGGAGCATCTCTGCTATGAGGGCAAGGCTGAGTTGGGGTTCTTCGCCCCCGAGAAGAGACGGCCGGAAGGGGATTTTATCCGTGCACACAAACTTGAGTAATTTAATTATTAAATGTATTAGTTACGGTACCGAGAGGACGGAGCCAGGCTCCTCTTGGTGGTGGCCGGCAATGGCACAAGAGGAGCGGGCAGAAACTGATGCCCAGAAGTTCCACCCGAACACGGGGAAAAACTTCTCTCTTGTGCAGTGACCGAGCACCGGAACAGGCGCCCAGAGAGGGTGTGGAGTCTCCTCACTGGGGATATTCCAGAGCCATCTGGACACAATCCTGTGTCCTGTGCTCTTGAAGCTTGTCAGCAGAGCCCTGTCCTGGTGTGAGGTTGGTGTCATCGCCAGAAATGGTTCACGGGATGCAAACCCGGCTGATACACCCCAAAAAGTTCGGTGCAGCTGCCTCTGCACTGCAACTCTCACACAAATGCCCCGTCTCATAATTTATTATCATTACCTTCCCCTTTAAAAACCCTCAAACAAAAAAGCCATGTCACAGCCCTGGATTTTTTCTCTTTCTATTAAAATGTTTAATTTTTATTGCATTCTTCGTTACAAATCACTACATCACATCCCATGCAGTGCTCCTGAGCATTTCAAATTCTATCTCGGTCCTATGTTGTTTTCTCCCTAAAAATGCCTTTTTCTCAGGGAAAAAATCTGCACTTTCTGCTTTTCAGAATCCCTCATTTCAGTTCAGCAATAATATTCTCCTTGCATCAGTGACAGAGGAGACCAATGATTAACCAGCAAGCAAAACACTAATTTTTATATTTTTTTAAATCGGATTTAAAGTGGTTTAGAGAAACACATTTAAAAGACAAATAGCACTCTAATTTCTTTACCATCATGGGTGGAAAATTCCCAAATAATCATTCTCTGCTGACCTGACTGTGCCTTTAGAGCAACAATCAATATCACATTTGCCAAATGAGCACAAACATGCCCGTGATGATACATTAAGCATTTATAAAATACAATAATCACTTAAATGATTAAGTTATGATTCCATAACTTTTTCTGCATTTTCTCAGTGTAATACACATAATTGCAGGGTATTGTATCAGATAATTCACCATAATAAAAAAAAAATGGAATGTTTTTGTTGTCAGGCTGGCCAACTGAAGAATTAAAAAATGATGAGCCCCTTCTCCAAACCCTGGGATTTTATTAAGAGATATTATGCTAAACATTGTTTAATTCTTTTGATATGCTAACATACTTTGATTTCTGTTGGGTTTTTACTAAATTGCTGGGGGTATGTTTGAGTTACACTTTTAAGCTTGTTTCTGCATTCTTCAGGGATAGATCTTATTTTTCAGTGGCTCCTGGGATTCTCCAAAATTTCACATGACCCAAGGAGCTGAGGCTTCTTTTAGGAAACCCTAAATTCAATAATAATCATAATAAAATTCTAAGTAGTGGAAAGTCTGGGAGTATTTTGGATGCTGTTGCACCTCTTTATCACCCTAACCCTGCTAACAGCTCTATCTATGAGCGCTGTAACTCCAGCAAGTGCCTTAAATATAAATTCAACCCCCAAATTGGGCATTAACTCTAATTTAGACTCTAATTTACGGACATCCCTGTTCACCAGCTTTTCATACAGGGCTGTAGTGAAGACACTGATGATTTGGGGTGAAGATTTCTTTTGAGATAGGTGACTTTTGTTGAGTTCCACATCACCATCAGGATGCGTGTTTACAAAATGCACTAAGGTGTAATTAATTTTGAGGGTTTTAAATTAAGCCTGCTAGAAAACACATTTACCATAGAAATATTGGTATTTATTATCACCAAAAGCTATCATTAGTTTGAAGAGTCGTTAATCTCACACTTGAATCCCTCCCAGCACAAGGTGTGTTCCCAAACTCAGACTGGGAGTACTGGAAATTGTTTCCTATTTCTCCAGCAGGATTATCCTCACGTCGGGTTGCAGATAGGTTCAGGCTGAAGAGCAGTGTGCCAATCCCAAACAATTTCAGTAAATTTGGTGAGGGCAAGTAGTTGTGTATCCCAGAGGCCATCAGTTAATCTGGTCTGAGAATCACCCAAACTGCTGTCATTATGTGAACTTGGAGCACTCCAAGATCGTGCAGAGCTTTTTGCTTTTGAGCAGCTCCTTACCCAAGATACACACAGACAGCTGGGATGAACTACATTTTATTTAGGAGGGTTGTTTGTAAGAGGGCTGATTTAGAAACAAAGTTTAAATTTCATGCCACCAGCCTTGAGGGGTTTCACCCCCAATTTCATCTCCAGCGGCTGGTTGGGAATAGTGGCTAATTGCAAAGTTGCTCTTGGTTAACCACTGAGTAGTTTGGAGTCAGAGGACGTTAATCACCTTTCCAGAAGATAAAGAAACAATGTAAAGGATATTAAAATCTGCACTATTTAGAAGTGAATTTAATGTTAATTTAGAGTTAATTTAGTCTTCATTCTGGGTCGTACTCGGGATGGGGAAAGCAAAGGATTGAGTGCTTGTTCCCTGATTACAGGTGCGGTTCTCAACACAATGAGTTTGCAAACGAACACCAGCGTCCCCCTTGCGAGTCATTCACAAAACAGATCATTGCTCCACCCAAAATACAACTGTACCTCCCCAAAATGTGCCATTTGGTCAGTTTGGTATTTAACCACAGTACTTTCCCTCCCGTTTTTCCTCTCCTGCGTCCACTTCCTGACTATCCTCAGGAGGAAAACTATGTGACTGGTAAGAAGATAAAGTCAGAGGAACTGAGAGCAGCTCTACTGACAAAATCTTCCCTGTGTGAAATTCCAAAGCTCCTTTCCATCCCTCAGCTCCCGTCTCTCCACACTGGTTGGGAAAAGAAGTTGTCAATGTCTAAGCAGCCAATGCACTCCCTCGCCCCCACCTACATCCTTGAATCAAGTGGAAAATTCAAATATTCCCGATATTGCTGAGAGAAGAGGCACTAGATGGTGCTGTAACATCCCCTTTTGCAGGTTTTCTCCGGCAGAATTACTCAGCTGGGCTGCTCTGAGAGCTTTGGGGTTTCAGTTTTTAGGGGATTCTCTGCAAACAATGGAAAAGTTTGATCTACGACCTTACTCTTTCAAAGGAGGGTTTGTGTGTTTCTGCAACGTGCTGGTTAGACCGGGCTGTTTAAAAAGCAGTCTGGGTAGTCTAATTAAAGTGGTAAAAGCCCCGTGTATGTGTGCCATTGATGTCTGCCCCGCCAATACATTGGCTCGTTATCCACCCAAACCTGCTATTCCAGGCAGAACCACGCAATCTGTCCAAGTATTCCAAGATTAAAAGTAACTCCCCACCTTTAGACAATTTATTAAACACTGACAGTAGAAAGCAACTGCAGGACAAAAAGAAAATCTGTACTTCAGACATGAAAAAAGCCAATTACAAAAAGTACATGAAGCCAGTTCCATACCAACAGCCAGGCAGCCCCAACACTGAAGACACTCATCATGTCCACATGGCCACGGAAATTCCTGGCTTTTCAAGTGACCAGCTGGACTTGCTACTCCCTTTGTCACCACCTTGTTGCACCAGTTAGGGAGATGTGTTGCCTGCCAGTCCCCAGCAAACAGGGAAAAATCCCTTCTTTAACTGTAAAAGCAGCCCACTTCTGAGCTGTCAGCTCTGCACACACCACGCTATCAGCTGTGCCATCCCAAAACCACTGCTTCATCTGCCTTGTCCATGTCAGTATTAAATGCACTCTAAGAGGACACAAACCACGGAGGAAGGTGACTCCAAAAGCCTAAGAATCAGTGATGGGTAGAACTGCTCTAGAGTGAGAGTGGCTGGACAATGCTGGGAAGTTAAAGAGCAGCAGAGGAGCAGTTTATCCCAGGAAGCTGATTCTTGCTTCAGCTGGCATCCCACGGAGAACAGGGCATATTTACAGTTCCTTTTCATATTTGCTGCCTGAGTCAGGCTGGTGACAAAGGAGCAGCTCTGAATATGCAAGAGGCCCCAGACAAAGGGCCCATTAGCCAGACATGCCCATTACTATGCGGAGAGGCAAATTCTCCTGCCACTGAACCCTCGCCAAGCAACAAAACTATTTGGCAAGTGTGCAAAACCCATATTCCACACAAGTGACAGACAGCATGGCAGGGAAAGCAAATGGGGCTATAAACACAAATTTGGTTCAATAAAGGGAATGAGAAGTGAGGGGAAAACTCTGTAACACTGTCTGGAAGGGGACACCAAGGCAAAGGGACCCCAGCTCCTTTGGTAGCAGTGAGGAATATTTCTGTAAATCCAAAGCTGCCAGACACTGTTCCCGGGTCATCTGAGATCTTTCAGGTGCAGGTTAGCACAATTCTCATGTATCCATTGCAAAGAAGAGTTATGAGAGATAAGGGTTTAATATTACCTTTGATTTTTTTCTGTCACAAAATTTGTGGTCGTTTTCGTGTTAATGAAGTCCCAGAATTTTAACCAGCATAAACAAGAGTGATTCCACTGAATCTTACAAACTATAACATTGCTTTCTCCTTCTCCATCGTTCCTGCTGGCTCTGTCAGTAAGTTCAATGTGTATATAATTTAATGTATATATAGTTCTGGACATGATTTCCCCAGAAGACCCAAGTAGCCCTGTCTGAACAGGAGTTTATGCAGAGCTCACTGCAGTGATCCCTACTCAGAGTGTTGCTTTTATCCATGTATTTATTACCCAACAGAGACAAACTGTTCCCATATATTATGTAAAATAATGTAAATGGGTGTATATACATTTAGATAGAGGGAGCTTGTTCATAAATCTCACTTCAGTTTAAAATACAGAGCACTGAGTATGAGTTAAAAGTACTGTTTTTCTTTCACTGTGGATTTAGAGCAGGCTCCTGCCATTATCCATGCAGGGAAATCCCTCAGAATTCAGGGAGCTTGAGAGAAGTTAATATGGTGACATTTACAACAATATTGTCCTTAATCTTGGGAATTTATCCTGGAAGTTCGCCTGCAGTTTGTCTTGGGGAGGAAGTCCAGTAACTTCCACAGATGATGGCAGTGAAAACCTATCACTGAGTCAGGGAGGGAAAGAACACAGCAAAGGCTTGGAAATCAAGACCTTTCTGGGTTTTTTCACATCATAACTTACTAAAATTTAGCAGAGACTGAGCACACTGTCTTTGCAGTCTGCTTAGTTCGGGTTTCTCCATTTCTTGGGCTTTAAGATATTGTTAACATCATTCCCCAACTTTTCTTAGTAGTGGCACTGAGTATTGCAGCACTCTGATCCAAAGGTGGGTGCACTGCAAAGATGGGGGGAAAAAATGCTAAACTGTAATGGACATAAACGTCATGTAATGCACATAAATGCCAAAGTCTGCTGGATTTCTGCCTGGGGGAGCAGAGGAATGGACTCTCTAGATGTGTTCTTACGTTTTTGCAGTTCTCATTTTCATAGAAGCATAAAATGGTTCGCTTGGAAGGAACCCTAAAAATCCTCTCATTCCACCCCCTGCCGTGGGTAGGGACACCTTCCACCAGCCCAGGTTTCTCCAAGCCCTGTCCAGCCTGGCCTTGATGTCACACACATTCCAGCCATGCAGGTCCATGACCTTCCCAGTCCTCTCTGTGGCATTTCCCAGCAGGAGGCCCCAAGCCTCCATCCCCTTGGAGCAGCCCAGTCCCTTCGAGAGCTCAATGAAACCTTGGAGGTGTTCAGATTCCTCAGCTCCCCCACATTTCAAATCCTTCCAGCTGCCAGTTTTGTCTCTGCTGAAAGGAAAAAAGGATCTTGCTGTGAGGCAGCCTCTGTCAGATCACCTCTCTCACGTACGAAACCACTCACAGAGTTGTATTTTCTCTTTACCAGCATAACCAGCACATCAAGAGGATTCCCCTACCTGAGAGAACATCCCAGTCAAACACTGAACTCCCTAACTGCTGTAAAGGACTTTGGATAAAGCAACAGTGGGAACCTCCGCTGGGAATGGCAGGGAAACACACATTCAGAAACATGGAAATTCTCACTCTGCACAAGATGTTCTGGGTATTTGATTTCCAGTGCCTTCAGAGGACTACCTGAATATTTAACTGGCATCAAATCAGCTCTCAACTGAGAGTTTGCTTGTGCCTGTGCATTCTGAGAGGTAAAAAATAACTCAGTAATCAGATTTTAAGCTGTTATCTAATTGCAGAGAAGGTAGCACTGCAGAAAAACCCCAGCACTTCAGTCCTTAAGAGTTCTCACACCAAATTTTCACCTTGTTTAAGGGCAGATGTACACGGATTCCAGAAGGAAACAGATGTTTTCATCCCATCCCAGCTCCTTCACGGGGGTAATTGCCTGTAAATAGTGAGGTTATTAAAGCTATTAGTCCAATATCACTACCTATCAAGCATGACAAATTCATCAAAGTAGAAGTTCTACCACAGAAGTCCCACTCAAAGTTCATTTCCTCCAATGGCTGAGTGTTTAAGGAGATTTTCAGCAATAGATCATATTTTGTGGGCCGTTCACCCAACAGGTGATTTCCTCCAATGTTCGGAATCACTGGAAGCTCTCCATTTTACAATACTAATACTGCCCTAAAATTTGTCACTGATTTCACGCCTCACAAGTTTTAAGATCCTGAAGAAGCCAACAAACTGTTCCACAAGGACCTGACCTTCATTCAATGACCTGTCATGATCGGTGGATATAAAAACAGTAACAACCAAACTGAAATACAGCTTTCTCTGGTTTCCCCCCTTTTTTATTCATTCTATTTCATACAATTCAAATGTTGTAGGTTCTTACAATATACATATTGTCTAAATATATATCATACAGCTAGGCATGTTTTCTTCTGAGTGTTTTTTAAATAATATATTTTGTACATGCAATTTTTTTTGGCATTTAGTCACACTAGAATGGAGGCCAATTCATTTTGCCTTTGCCTAGATTTCTGAAAATTCAATCAGTGGATTAATCTTTTATTACTAATATGGACATACAAACAATTTCCTAATGGTTCTAGAAGATCATGGCTGGATGGAAAATTGGATGTATTCTCTCATTTTAAATTTCCTATTGTTTAGGTACAGAATCTCACCACCCATTCTGTGTCATGGGAGGCAGATCTGAGGCACAAAAGGCGTGAGACTGCTGGGAATTAATTTCCAAAGTCAGGTAAAATGTCATTCCATTGTTCTTTTGTAAATCATTCCCCCAGCACCTGTAGCATAAGGAAATGAAAAATGGGACAGACTATTAAGCTAAATGGCCTTTTGGAAAGCTGGAGTGAAAGCTTTACAAATGATGTATTGTGGGAGGGCAGCTCAATGTTTTCTGTGGTTTCTTTATGGTTTATTCTCCCCCCAGATAAACTGGGATTGAAGTGAGAAGAGGCCTGACCAGACATGTTTTCACTGACTCCATCATTAGGGCCTGACACTCCACTGGAAGAGGACCAGCCATTTTATCAAATGCAAAACACAGTAATTCCCTCTTAATGTCCTATTTGTTGGGAGCTGAAGGCTGAGTTGAGAAAAGGAGCCTGGTGTCTCCTGAGTGCCTCTAACTGTGCTCAGCCCCGGCAGGCAGAGGGACCAGGATCGATACCACAGCGGAGCCTTCCTCGCTGCCTCATCCCAGAGCCCTTCACAGCTCACAAGGACAGGGCACTTTCTGCAGCAGTAATTGGTGGCACAGTGGGATTTTAACCCTGGCATCCAGGAATGCTGCTCCAGGAAGTTGGGGATGACCCACAGGTTTCCCTGCTGGAAACTCTCCGAGTGTGCTGTGGCTGATTTACTCCATAACCACTGCTTCGTGCCCTAAGAGCCATTGGGGCAACTGGTTTGAGCATAAATGGTTCACTGGTTTCCTACTGCATCCACCTTCGTGCTCTTTCCAACCATTTCGTTTCTGGGAGTAGTTTTGCAGTAATTCTGGGTCTGTTTCTCAATAAAGCTTCTAAACACAGTGGATTCGGGGATATTTTTAAAGATGAATTTCTTTCATTTTCAAACCTGAGAGATCTCCTTCCATCTTCTTATAATGGGTCAGAAAAGGACAAATTGTACATGGAACAGCTTTGCTGATCTTAAGGCATCTGGGAGCTAATTTCCAAGGGAAATTCCAGCTGGCAGTGGCTGTGAGAGTGTGCATTCCCACCTCCATCAGAATGTACAAGTGTGTTGGAAACAAGATGAAAATGGTAGTTTAACATTATTTAAATTTAGCTGAAAGAATGCAGTTCTGGGTTCCATAGTAGTTCAATGTATCCTCTCTTCACCCCTGGGAGCTGAGCAAACACCACGTGGAACAAACCTGCACTTCCCTGGGAGTGGCAAAAGTCAGGGTCAGATAGGAAAACTGCCCCATCCAGCAGCCCTGCTGGAATTGTGTTATCCCTGACACTCCCTGGCTGCCAGGAACACCCAGGGAACACTGCAGAGCTCCCTCCTGACTGAATTAGAGGCCATGTTAATGATTTGGTTAATTACAAGAGAAGTAAAGGCGGCTGCCATTCAATGCAGACATTCATTCTGATCATGGCAGAGCTTTCCCAGAGCCACACTCTCCGGAGCTGCAGGGAAAATCCTTCCTCTCCAAGTGCAGCCCTGTCCCTGCCACGTCCCCAGCAGCAGCCTGGAGGAGGCACTGGGGTCAGGTGTGCAGAGGGCATCACACTGGGAGGACTGGACAGTGTGCTTGCAGTTCAGAGATCATTTTATTTCTTTAATTCTAATGCTCATTTAATTTTAATTCTTCCCTGTGAGGGTGGGCAGGTGCTGGCACAGGGTGCCCAGAGCAGCTGTGGCTGCCCCTGGATCCCTGGAAGTGTCCAAGGCCAGGTTGGATGGAGCTTGGAGCAGCCTGGGATAGTGGAAGGTGTTCCAGTCCCAGGGAGTTGGAATGAGATGATCTCTAAGCTCCTTTCCAACCCAAACCATTCCATGGTTCCATGAGATCCCTGCCCAGGCTGGAGGAACGGCCTGACCATGGACTTATCAAACATTCCACATGCAAAGCCTGGTGCTTGGGAAGGAATAATCCCTTTCAGACCTCAGGCTGAGGCTGACCAGGGGGAAAATCCCTGCTGAGGATGCCCTGGGCAAAATCTTATCCTTGGACCAACTGCATTCCTGAGCCACCTGAATAAAAAGGATTCAGCCTAAGGACTGTCTGGATCTCCTGGAGCAGAATCAAAGGCAAAGAATCTATTCCATTGACAAAGTAATTAAACCATTAATAACTGCATGCATATAACTTTGGGGAATGAATGATATCAATTAAATTCAATTAACATCTGCACAATGCTTTGAGGACATAGAATGTCATGTAACTCCAAAGAAATGTTAGAATTAATCCTATTAATCCTATTTTTAGGATTTATTAATCCTAAAATAGTTTTTGCTGCATTAGCACACTGCTAAATGTGAAAATCACTAGAAGCAAAGACAGGGGTACTCCAAAGATTTAGGGTGATTGGTAATCCCTTTGTATGAAAAAATAAGGGTTTTTTCCTGAAATCCAGCTCCACTTGAAACTGGCAGTTACAGGTAAATCAATATTGATGCCATTTAAAAATAACCATATTCTTTGTATAGCTATTGATTCCAGCAGGAGTGACTAAAGGAAGGATATACATAAATATACCAAAAAAAAGAAGAGTTGGATATTAATGTCATCTTTTATCATCGTGGGCACTAACATGGCTGGAAAGTATTGATTACCTTAAAAGCCCCTAATAACTAAAGAACTATTGACTTAATATTTTCTCTAATCCTCCATGAAATTTTACAGTAAGTCCTGATATATTTTCTGTTAAGAGTTTTAGGGCTGAACTATATCATGTACTTATCTGGAGTGTCAGCTCTGGGGCTTACACTGCAGCTGATGAGAGCTCTGCTAAAGGTGAGGAATAACTCCCAGGATTTAAGTCTGGTTTCAGGGATTTTGGAAATAGATACATCTGCTAATGTCTATTATTCTATAGCTTTTGTCTTTTAAATAATCTTTATCATTAGGGAATAATCTAATATACATTTATTCAGTGGAAACAAGGGTTCTGCTCATAATTACTCAACTACAGCTGTTCTGAAAATTCCCCCAGCGTTGGATAAGTGTCTCAACAGCCTTTTTTATTGCTTCCTATTTTCTTAGCACACTCACAGCCTGCCTTCCTCAAACTCCAATGGGTGATACTTACCCAAGTTAAATAAGGGAATAGGGAATGGAAACTTACCCAACCACCTGAACTTTTCCAATCCCTCAAAGCGAGTGCTTCCAGCCCCTGCCATGGGCAGGGACACCTCCCACTGTCCCAGGCTGCTCCAAGCCCCATCCAAACTGGCCTTGGGCACTGCCAGGGATCCAGGGGCAGCCCCAGCTGCTCTGGGCACCCTGTGCCAGGGCCTGCCCACCCTCCCAGGGAAGGATTTCCTCCATATATCCAATGGAAATCTACCCTCTTTAGATTAAAGCCATTCCCCTTGTCCTGGCTACATCTTGGCCCCTCAGATCCTGCATTGTCATGGAGCAGAGAGGTTTTCACTTTGATTCACATTGGTTTGAGTTCCAAACAAACAGCTGACACTTTTCCAGCCCCCACAGATGCTCCTGAATGCCCTTTGCACTGTGGTTCCACTGATCTGGCTCTAATATCCCATTCCTGCCCATCCCAAACTGTCCAGCCCTCCAGCCCTACAAACCTCACCTCCCCAAAGTGCCAATGCAGAGAAAAGCTTTGCTCACCCTCAGCAATTCCCCTGAGCCAAATTCTATCCATTTCAAGCCTATTTACAGAAGTACCTTTCAAGATCTCGCTACCAAACACCAGAACTGTAAGAATATCTTTGCTTTTTCCAAAAAGATTAGAGACTTTTAGATAAGATCTGGTTGCAGAAACAATACTGAAAGACAAGTGCATTTCTAGAGCTCCCTGTGCCTGACATCCTTCCCATCACCTGAACTGCATCCCTGGGTGAACTCCCATTTTCCCAGACCTCTTTATGGAGTGAAGGTGATACATAATGGGATCCAGCAAAGAACAGGCTTTTTTTCCTTGCCTCCAGTAAAACCAAGGACTTCTCTTGACCCCATGAGCCACATCTAATCCTTAGTGATTGGTTTTGGCTCAGTCCTGTAATCACTTATTTATGGAACTCTCTCGATTACAGGAGCAGCCTCATTAAAACAAGTGGGGCAGTTTTTCATGTGCTCCTTGCAGGGCTGGGACCCCTCAAAGCCTATGAAGCCCCCGGGTCCTACTTTAAGCTGGGCTTTCCCCTGGGTCCCCCCAGGCCTCCAGTGGGGTCAGCATCATCCCCATCACAGGCTGAGGAAGCAACGTGCTGGGAGCTCACACCCTCACTCACACCCAGGGCAGCTGGCCCTCCAGCTCTGTCCTTAGAGGAGGCAGAGCACAGCACTAATTATTTTAATGACTGCAAATGAACTGTGAATTTCTTAAGAGCCATTGAAGCAAAACGCTTTGAGTCCATCTCCCCACATTAATACCAGAGTGCTGGAGATTGCTCATATCTTTGAGATGATGAAGTACATCTGCTAGATTTCCCTAGCTAATAGTAGGCCAAGTGTTAAAATAGCAAACTTTCCCTCACATCCTTCTGATGAAATGGAGGAAAAGGACAAAAAAGAAACCCCCCCACAGCACCTTCCACTTGAGCCGTGCTGAGCTGGAGTGCTTGTGTGCATCAGTGCATTCCCAGGGACACCTGGCAGGGAATGGGCAGGGCCACACTGCTCCTGTGGCAGCACCCGAGTGGCACTGGGATTCCCAGGTGGCTCGGGATGCTGTGTGGGATGCAGGATGCTCGGTGGGATGGGAATGCTCTGCTGCACAGGGCCTGCATGCGTGGCTGGCTCTGCAGCGTGTCGTCTCCAGACCAGCAGTTATTCCTCTATCCCTGTTTGCTGATTCCTGCTCTAACTGTGCTGTTCATTGCTGATTTGCTTTTTCTTTGTATATCCAAGGAAATGCAAATATGGAATTTAATCAGGAGGATGAGACACGACAGCCAGTGTTTGCCAAACAGTTTAGTGAGCGTGAGCACCTCCATTAGAGACAGAAGTTTGCAGCAGCTTTAACAGACAATATTCAGGCAGCTCTGAGCATCCAAGCAGAAAGAAATCACCTAAAATCATGATTCATTTTTTAAAATGCTGTCTGAGCTTGACTCCCTTAAAAATAAAAACGTCATTACTAATTCAGGGAAGTTTTTATTCAGTCACACGTGCTGGCGTGCAAGTGTGGTACACACAGACATGGAGCAGCCCTCAGCCCTGGGCTGGGGGTCAGAGCTGTCTCCAGAGTGCCCTGGAAGAGCAGCCCTGGACATGGAGACCTCATCCAGCCTGTCCTAGAGGGGCAGAGCCATCCAGTGCCATTAATGGCTCCTGCTCTGTGTGGAAGCAGCATAATGTGCATCAGATTGCAAATGGAGCTGAGATTAAACACAGCTTTTAATGGCCCTGCAAACACATCTGGGAAAACATCAGAGCACTCACCACTAAATTAACTCCTCATTTTTGCCAGTATGGCCCTGTTTGCATTCCACTGCAGCCCGGCCTCTGTAGATGCCTTCCCTCAGCTCAGGCAGTGCTGGAGTTCCTTACTTCAGGAATAAATGCTCATTTTTGCTGTCAGGCATAAAATGGAGCAGAAGGATTTCCACAGTGCTCAGCCTGATGCTCCTGATTGTGGGTGATGCCAGCCAGAACCCTCTGTCTCAGAGGCTGGGGTGCACACACCACAGCCCAGCTCCAGGTCCGTAATTAGCAAAGAGTTCAAGGAATCCAGTCTTTTTTCTTCCCTCCTCTAGGAATACTCTGAGGAGATTGTGTTCCTCAAAGACACTTGTTATTTGAATGGATTTAGCCCATTTCATTTCAAAGGCTCTGCCGGAAAAGGCCATAGAAGATGAAATTCCAGGCTCAAGTGCCATCAGTTTGATAACAGGGTTGGAACAGGTTTCCCAGAGCAGCTGTGGCTGCCCCTGGATCCCTGGCAGTGTCCAAGGCCAGGCTGGATGGGGCTTGGAGCAGCCTGGGACAGTGGAAAGTGTCTGGATGAGCTTTAAGGTCCCTTCCCACCCAAACCAGTCTGTGATAAGTGACACCACAGTCTTTCTCCTCCCTGATTACACATCTGCTAACACTCGGCTGGAGAGAATATTCAAAAGGAAAAATCAGGCAGAATGACTTCTCCTCAAGGTTAATATTCCCTTTCCAGGTCATCCACCAGCACTCAGCCCTGTCCCACAGCGGCCGTGCAGGACCCTGTGGGCACACAGAGCCCTCTGCAGTGACAGCAGCAGGATAATTCACTTGTTACAAGGTGTTGCCCACCTTGTAACCAGGGCCAGCTGTACAAACCTGCCCACTTCAGCAGAACCCTCAGCGGGGGTCATTGTCCTTGTCCTGCTGCCTGTGCTGCAGCCTCTGCTGGGACACCAGCAGCAGATCTCTGCCCCTTCAGCCACGCTCTCTCCATTTTTAAGCACTGAATAATTTACCAGCACAGTTCTCTTACTGCAGCATTGCTCAGCTCACATCACTTTGGTGGCTCTTACTCCTTAAATTTAGCTGGGTGCTCTGCACATGCCCACGGCTGATCCCAGAACACCGAGTCCTGTCCCAGCATCTCAGCTCCTACCTTGTCTCTGTGATGGAAATAATCATATTTCATAGTCACTGCTACATCCCTGCCCCCTCTGGGCTGCTGAGCCTCCAGCTGCCCCCTGTGGTGCCTTTGCTTAGGCAGCCAAAAATCCCAGGGTTTGGAACGGGAGTGCAATACTTTCTCCTTGGAAATATTCCTGGAAGAGCAGCTCATTCCCTGGCCTTGCCCATCGCTCCCAGGGTGAGCTGAGAAACCAAACCCAAGATGAATTCTCTCCAGTAATTTTCCTTTAGCCCATTACCTCGTGCTCAGTATACCAGAAGTGCACATTTCTGCGTGGCTCAGAGATAGAGAACTGTTTAGATGTTTATTAAACAACAGAGTTGAATGAAATCAGTCCCATTATGTTGTCTGGAGGATGGAAGTTAATTGGAAGACACAATGATTTACTCCAGTTTGAAACACCAAGTGGGGTTTGGAGTAAGTTAATGACAATGAGGATCAGAAGGAGACTGCGGAAAACGGATATTTTATTTTAATTCCTACTGAAGTACTTTTGTAAATGAGTTTGCTCTTGCCTCAGTGTGAGAGGTTCCTCCCAGCTTGCTTTGCTGTGCCACATTTAAATGTTATCCAAGGGCACGTTAAATACGATCACTGAACACTGTACAGCAACTTAATTTTCTAAATAAAACACCAGAGAGGAGCCAGAGTAGCAACTAGGGGGAATCTCCTGGACAAAGGAGATCCAGAAAAACAAGTGCTGGGAAGCTGAGGAGCAGGGGCACCCCTGCCCCTCGCTCTGCTCCCCAAAGCACTCCTGCAGTGGTTTGGATTGTGTCAATCCAAAATGTCACCACTGCTGTTTGGGAAAAGCCAGTGTGGCATTTTCAGACTGTGTTTCCACCTCTGCCTGTTGTGCCTGCACTAATTTCTGATGCTGAGGGGGATTTTTTCAGTAGAAGAGGCACATCTGCAGCAAATGCCGTCCATTTATTCCCTAGAATAAAGACAAATAATAGGAAGGGCTCCAAATGCTCCCAGCAGCAGTGGAATGACTGCACAATGGCCCACAGAGCCCAGTGAAGATCTCACAAAGCTAAAGTGGGATTTATATTGCACACAGCAGAGACAGGAATGGGGCCATTAACGGGAGAGCTCCAGTCTGGGAAAGGAGGGGAAATGGGGCTTTTCCCACCAAAATGCTTTGGAGGGGATTGCCAAGAGCCTGGAATGCCAAAGCCAGGCACCAGCAGATGGTGTGGGGGCATCTCTGGGGCCTCGTGCTCCTGGATGGGCAGAGGCTCCCAGAAATTGAAGCGTTGTTGGGAAATGATAGGAAAAGAGAAGCTGTTTATTTTCAGTATCCTGAGGGCATTTCCTGCAGGGGAGGGCAATGACAAGAGAAGGGAAACAATTCCGAGGAGTTGCTCCCGTGCTGTCCCTCCTGTGTCACTGCCACATCTCAGCGGGGCGGATGCAGAGCGGGGACGCTCCGCTCACCTTGTCTTGCCTCCAAGGACCTTAGAGGCCACACCTCTGTTATCCCAGTTCCTTTCTGAGGCCACAGAACTCCCTCAGCTCCCCTGACTTATTCTGAACCAGGAAAACATGGGAATTTTGTGCAAAGGCATTTTTGTTGCTATCGAGAGATGGTCCAATTCCCCCATCACATCATGCCAGGAAATCCAATGGTTTCCTCAGCAACTTCCCATCCTCCTCCTCTCCCATGGGAGAATCAACCTCCTCCCTCCTTCCTCTTTCACCACCTCCTCCTCTTCCATGTAAGACAAGGTGCCAGCTGGCATTAAGAAAAAAAAAAAACATTTTCTTCTCTCCTCCTCTCCACCATAACATTTATGAGTTTCAGTTTTACTTGTGTTTTCCGCCACCAGTTTGGAGCAGCCTCTTGCTGGCCTTGAGTGTGTTACCTGCCCCAGGAGCTGGGGACAGTCCCATGAGCCACTGATCCCTGATGGCCCCAAAAGGAATCCCACTGGCACAGGCTGACCACATCCTCTCAGCGTTTCATTACAACCTTTTACTTCCCCACTTCCATTTCTTTTTACATCTCTCTCCCACTCATCTCTTAATGCCTGCCTTCAGCAGTTGTTTATTGTTTATCTAAACATCTCCTGCCATTGTCTGATAGTCCCTTCCAGCCCTCCTCAAGCATTTGGCTTCTCCTGCCCTCCCTTAGCATCAACCAGCCCAGGACCAAACCCCACTGCAGTCCTTCCAGTTTAACATCTGCTTTGGTTACTCCAGTTACTCTTCCATAAGGTATTTCCAAACAATCTTGTAGCTCCAATATTTTGCTCCGCTAACAAACCTGGAGCTCCCACAGAGCTCTTCTAGAGGAATCAGAATTTACCACAGATTTAAAGATCACCTTTCCAGAAGCACCAGCTCTTACACCACTGCAAATTAAAACTATTAACATGGTTTGGATTATTTTGTCTGCAGGCAAAAGCAGATTGCTGTTGCAAGGGAATTATTCCAGAGATATTGCTCTCTGCTTGTTCCTCCACAAGGACAGAGTTATAAAAATTATGCAATGCTATAAGCTTAAAATATGTGGAAAAGGGAAAAGTAACAAGTCTGCAACATTTGCAAGTGAAAAAACACCATGCAATTCAAATTCCTCTGGAATTTACAAAACAGAGGAGTTGTCAAGTGTCAGTCCAAGTTTCTCCTTGCAGTGCATGTTTGTCACCCCCCCAAACCTCCCCCAAATTCCCAGTTCACACGGCAGTGGGAGCTCAGTGAGAATCCCCCTCCAGCAGAGCCAGCTCCCTCCTGGAGTGACCAAAAGTGGGGAAGTCCCCTCCACACAAAGCTCATCCAGTCCCACCCCTGACACCTTCCACCTTCCCAGGCTGCTCCCAGTCTCACCCAACCTGGGCTTGGACAATCCAGGGATGGGGCAGCCACAGCTTCTCTGGAAAACCTACTTTATAGGTTCCTTTTGCACATCAAGTATCTCCTTTTCCCTGATTTTTCTCACTGTCCAACACCAAGCAGCAAAGATAAAACACTTCGGCCATCACCTTTGGCAGCCTCTGCACCTCTGCAGACACCGTCTTCTGCTTCAGCACAGAGGAGCAGGGGGTGGCTGGGGCTGGGCTGGGCAACAGTGGCAAAGGATAGAGAGCTGGAGACACCTGAGGAGCTGAGGGGGATCTTCAGGCAGAGTTTGGTTGGCACTGAAGGGCATGAAAAGTTGGGTGCTCCAGAAAAGCCCTGTGGAAGGGTGGAGATGCTGGGCAACGCCTGATGGAGCTGTGGGGCTTGAGGGGAACTTGCTTGAAGGGGGTTCCTGTTTTGCTGCATAAATGTATTGACCTAGATTCCTGTCAATTCCTGGATTTATCCCCAGGATATCATACTGCCTTTTCAGAATACACACTGGACAAATGGTGATTCACATGTCAAGCAGGTTCCTTTTCAATTAGAGCCGTTTGAATACAGTTTAGCAGCAGATATGTGAAATAAACAGTGAGGCAGATACAAAGCTCATCCATCCACTCCTGATTAGTTCCACAATACCTCCCACACATGCATCACTTCAGGTGGAAAGTTATGCCTTGCCCTACCTCCTAAATTCCATCTATTTGAAGAAATATTGAGTGAGGCAGCAGGATGCAGCAGGGTATTTGTCAGCACATCGATCGGGATTTGCATGGCAGGGCCGTCTGTGTGCAGCCTGTTCCTCCCCAGTGTTAACCACGGCGTGAATTCCTGGGAAATTTATAGCCCTCTTCCTGCCAGCCTGCTCTGTTAAGGCCCTCAGCTCCTGACAGGTCTCAATTCCAAACTCTGGGTTGTTCAGCACAAAACAAAAGGGCAGCGCTGCCCTGATCAATACGGACTCGTGGGAAGCTGCCAAGGGATATTCGTCTCCCAGCCTTGGAATTGCAGCAGAGGTTTTGCCTCTGGAGAGGCTGTGGAGCCAGGAATGCCCAAGGGCAGCAGGGCACCCATACCTGCACCCATCCTGCCTGTAAGGGATTAATCCGTGACATCTTCCTCAGAATTCCAGTCCCAATACCTGTTATATCAAAGGAGACAGATCTGTGATCCACATCCACTTGAGCCACCCAAAAGAGTGAGGGACATGCAAATATCTTCTTCACATGCTGCATTTTACAGTCATTATTCCTCTCATTTTGCCTGTCATTAACAGGCAAAAAACCTCAAGTTTTTGTTTTGCCAGTCCCTGATTGTCAAACAATGAGAATGAGATTCCCGAGGTGGGAGCAGAGCGACTGCCAAGAGCCCTGTGACCAGTTCCTATCATCCTGCTCAGACATTCATATGGGAATGGAAGCAGAATTCCAGCCATAGATATGGGAATGGAAGTAGAATTCCAGCCATAGATATAGGAATTTCAGCATAGCACAGGCTGGGTCTTGGTTTACCAGGAATGGGTTTGATACAGGCAGCACTCGCAGCCTCCACACCTTCCAGCAGGTCCCAAAATCCATCCCATAAGTGCCAGGACCATGGCAGTAATGGGAATAGTCATTAACTACAGAGGACTTGACTTCCCAAAGGGTCCTGGAGGTAATAGAGCCCTGGTTTGTGTGAATCCTCATCTGTGGTGCCATAAAAACTCGTGGTTTTGCCACAGCCAGTGGGGCTGTACTTGGGATGAAGCGAAACCATTGAAGGAACAGATGGAACAGGGCAGCTCCCGACCGAGAATAGACATTCCTTTAAAAATAGATGAAAGCAACACTTAATTTAGTCAAAAGGTGGAAATGAACCATTAAGAAATCCAGACTCTAAATACCTGCTTGTCATGTATTTTTAATTGTTTTCATTTCCATTTGGATTGTGCTCTGCACTTACACAATGGTCACAGCTTGTCCTCAAGTGTCTCAGCATGGAGAGGGATTTGAGAGGATTCCTAAAGGGAAAAGGATGAGGAGATTTCGGGGCAAAAATAGATGCCAAAAACACCCAAAAGGCCGTTATGAAGAATTATTAGTCAGTCCTTGATAAAGAAATGGAAAAGCAGGATAAGCAGCAGGACAAACCCACACTACAAATACATCAGCCTTAAAAAACTGCTTCTTGAAGACAGTCTGGTAGAACAAATCACCTTTTTCCTCCTTTTTTCTTCAAACCAGTGGAAAGTATTGCTCCAAACCACTTCATTAATATCAGATCAGCTGCAAAAGACATTTTAGAAGCAGCTAATTACCAAACCTCTGATCAATGTGCAGTTGGATGAAGGTTGTAGTTCTCTGCCTGCAGGTTCCAGACCTCAGCTCCAAATACGTTCTTCAGAGTCCTTGAAAAACTCATTTTCTTCACAATTCCCCTCATTATTTATTAATTGCTGTTATTCTGAATTCTGGATCACCATCATTTCCTCAAGCAGGAGCATAATTTTTCCTTCTCTTATCAAAACAGAGTGAGGGACTCCAGTACCTGTCCCCAGGGTTTGAGTGTTCCCCCTTTTCTCCAAGCCAGGAGCTCTCTCTGGGACCCAGTTTCCCCCCTACTCAGAACTTATATGGATCCAGAAGAGATTTATGTGAGATCCTCAAAGTCTTCAGTGTTTTCTCTTTAGAAATTCCTGCCCAGGTTGTTTGGTTTCAGCTGAGATAATGAAATTCAAAGAGATCCCGACCTGGCAGGAGCTGGCCATGCAGGGAAGGTGTTTTGTCAGAACAAGCAGCACTTTAACCACCAGGACATTTTTCCTGCACATCCACAATTCCAGAAGGATTCTGTACCCGTGGTCCCAGGGCTGGTCAAGCATCTGACTGCAACTCCCCAATCTTCCCAACAGCTGTGGCCAGAGCTCCTCTGGCAGCTTTGCCATCAGAGCTGTGTCAATTAGGGGCATGGAAATTCATCCTGCTGGGTGCCTTCCTTATGGAAACAAGTTATTACATGGAGGTTCAACTAATGTGAGCATAAAAAAATGATCTCTTCCCTAAGAGAGAGGACAGATGGCTTTTCCTCCTTGTGAAGGGTTGGTTTTTCAACACAAGCTGCCTCTCCAGTGGAGAGGAGGGGGGGAATCATCTCTTAATTACTGCTCCACTGGTTGAAAGCACATTCTTGGAGCAGAAGGTATTAGATGGAGTTTTCTTACACCAAAGTCAGACATAAAAAAGAAATCACACAACTGTTTTGGTTAATGTGAGGAAAATTTAAATTAAAAAACCCCACTAGAGCTGGGTGATTCTTCCCCACTTTACACCACAGTGCAAGAACAACCCGAATCAAGGCCAGAGTCTGTTTTCTTAGGAGGTGAAACACAAACACCCAAAGAATTAAGTGACAATTCCTTCATGTTCCTGAGTTATGGATTAGAAAAATCGTCTCAGCAGCGCTGATCAATGGGAACTTCAAAGAGAAACACGGCCCATCCATTACAGTTCCTCCCAATTACATCCTTCTGCTGAGAACTGCATTTTATCTACCTTCCACGCTTCCAAAAAAGAGGGAGCAGGATTTTAAAAAACAGCTTCTAGGAGAGTTTTACCTTTTTATTGAATTTAAACACCACGGGACTGGTTAAATTGGGAATAAATTCTGACCTGCTGGTGCTACCTGTGAAATGGAAGCACCATTTTCAAACAAAAATCAGAAACATCTCAAAGCTCTTGGTTTTTCTGATCATTTTCTTTCCTTTTTGCTCAGACTTCTTCAACAAATTTTGTCTAAATCTACTATAATCATTTTGAGTAAGCTGAAAATCATTTACCTGGTTTTGTTGGGTGAATTGTGGGTCTTCATCAGGTTATTTCAGCCTACTGAGCTCCCAGGACCTGGTTTTGGAGAGGAGTTTGGGATTGTTCCCGTCTTTTCTCCTGGGAAGCACAGAGAAATGTGACTCCATCCTTCTCCCTCCCCAACCCAAAGGCTTCATTAAAGTGGAGAATCCCACCTGAAGCCAGGAGAACACTGGGAAACAGGGAAAACAGCAGCAGCATCTCCTGAGCGTTGGTACTTTTCCATTGTGGGGTTTTTTACCTCCTGCCCATCGAGTGCCCAGCAGCTCCCATCATTCCCAAATGTCCCCTTGAGCCTGATCTGGATGGTGATTCCCAAACCTGTCACACACTCCCTGTTCAAGGAGGCACTCTCTGAGCCCTTCAGAGGGTTGAGGAGTAGTTCTGCACACAAAGCAGTGAATTCTCTCGTGGTTTTCCTTCAGCTCAGGGTGATCCTGGTGCACCAAGGTGAGAGCAGCAGCGTTTCCTTTCTCCCTGCCTTTGGAATTCACCCAGGCTGCTGCTGCTGCTCACAGCCCCTTGGTGACCAGGCTGCTTTAACTGCCAGCAGCTCTGAATTAGCTGATGTGATCTTTAAAGATCGTTCCCCAGTCCCCCCTCTCACTGCAGCATAGCTACGGAATCCCCCCCTGGTTATCCAGAATTAGCCAGGGCTTTGTTTGGTTTGCAGGGCACAGATAACAAAAGATTCTGCTCAGGAAATCATGTACCAATTATCTCTGAAATTAGGCTACACACAGGGGACTGCTGAGGTGGCTTGGAAAAATTACAATTTTTTTTATCCACTCCCACTCCTGCCTCCTTCTCCCAGACCACCTCGACACCTCCCACATCAGTATTTATTTCTGTTATAATTTGTCCTCACACAGCCCCAACCCCCAAAGAGCTCAACCCCCCCAGAAAAGGCAGTTCTGGAGATCTGCTCTCAGTGTCAGGTGTCTGCTCTGGGGTTTGTCCATCACCACCACACCAGGTACCGAATCCATGGGAGCTGTCACACGTGGAGGTTTTGGGGAAAGGCAGAGCCAGCACAGCTGGGCTGCAGCAGCCTCAGTGGTTCAGTGCATCCACAGAGTCACGGAATCCTTCAGGCTGGAAAAGCCCTCCAAGCCCAGCCTTCACCCAAATACCCTCTGCCCACTAAACCATATCCAAAAGTGCCTCATGACTCGTTTTTGGAACACAAAACCCCCAAGTGGACTCAGTTTGTCCTGGGTGGATGCAGTGGCCTGCACCTCATGCCCAATTCCTCAACCTCTTACAAACTTCTAAGCACAAGCCTTTGAGCAAAACAGGATTCCAGTAAAAACTCTGCTTGTGCATCTTTGTAGAGGTAAAAGGAGCAGATTCCTTTTGGCACCAGCAGAAAGAACAGCTGAATGTTCTTCAGCAGTGGCTGGTTAATGCTTTTCATTCAAAAATCATTTAGTTCAAAGGAATAAAACTGTTCTTGAAGCTCCTGCAAGGCAGAATGTTTTGCCCAGTTGCAAAGCTGTGTCTCACTAATGGTAGCTGCATTTGGCCAGTACTGAGGTCACTTCCTTTGCTTTTATTATAATTATTTCCATGGGAAAAGTCAGAGCAGTAAGTGGGAGCATTCCACGTAAATAAATGTCTATTACAATTATTAATTTAAAAAAGAAAGATGTATTTTAACAGAGCAAACCAGGTGCCAACAATAGAGCTGCCTCCTCATGATGTAGATTTGATTTTCATGAAAACAGGAGTGAAGGTTTGCACTTGCAGCACCTGACAGGGACCACAGCACACCCACCCTGGCCCAAACATCCCCAGAATACAGATGGAGTGCTCTGGGCCCATCTAAGTGACAACAATCTTGTTCCCCACAGCTTCCCAAACCTGCCAATCCCATGCACCATCCCATTAAAGACAATCTCACTTGGAAATCACTTCTGGGTTGGGTGGCTGCCCGTGTGGAAAAGCTGCTTTGCATCCCAGGGTTAACGGATTGCTTCATGGAAATCAGGGAAAATGCAAATTCCTATTTCATCCTGCAGGGAGGGAGGTTGTTTGTGGGGTTTTTAACAGGAAAAGCTGCAGCCTGAGGGTCTGCAGCGTCAGCAGCTCCCAGGGGATGAGCTGGACCAGGGCCTGACCAGCACTGGACACAGCAACCTCCCAGGAAAACGTCCAAGCGCTGCTTTCCCTGACTCAGCCATCCCTCAGCACTGAGCAAAGGGGCATTTTTCTTCAAAAGACCATTATTTGGATAAATCAAGCGTGGCACTGCAGTGTCAGGGCAGAGCAGGAGGTCCAGGCAGCAGAGGAAGGACAGGACAGAGCCACTCGAAAGACAAAACACCCGACAGCATCTGTGCTGTGGATCTCTTCCAGGAAGAGAAAGCTGATTTGGGCATTTAGTTCTTTACATCCTACCAGCCCCAGTCCTTTTGGGTATTTTTAATTGCACAAAGCATTTTTCTGCTCCTTCCAAAATGCTCTTTCTGTGGAAAGCACTGATGAAGCACCAGAGAGGTGTCTGTGTTCCAGCAGGTCTGGAGCAGCCCTGCACCCATCCCATCCACATCTGCTGGCCCTGAGCCCCTGCCAGCACTCAGGGAGGAGGGGAGAGCCTGCCAGACCCATCCTGCCTGGGTTTGATGGCACAGGAGCCTCTGAGCATGTTTGTGAATGAAGCTCCAGCTGCAGGTTGTGGCTCCACAGGCACAGAGACCCTGAGCACTCAATGTCTGCTCAACAACAAAATGAGGCAAAGCTCTGCTCCACCTGGAGCAGCCTTTTCTGGGAGGTTCAGGATGGCAGCAGACAGCCCTGCTCAGCCTGGCGCTGTGCCTGGCTGGTTTACACCCTTACCTCGCAGTCTGGCTGGGAAATGAAGCTGTTCTTTCATAATCCCCAGCTGGGAAAATCCCCTCCTGCCCAGCTCCTGGCTGCTCCTCACACCAAAGGATCCTCGGGCTCAGGTGTCACTTTGTGATGCCTGTGACAGGAAAACCTGGGTGAAACAGTGGGTTACAAAATTGGTCTGGGGGGCAACCAGTCTGCAAGGATCATTACTGCGAGTCCTCAGCACTGGGAAACATTTCAGAGAGTTCAATCCCAGCCCTGTTAGCACTGAGCGTGACAAAAGCTGGAAAGAACCTGCCTGGCCTGTCCCTGGTGGCTCCCGCAGTGCGAGGAGGTGGCTGTGGGTTGTGACTTGTGCTGCACTGCTCAGGCATCACAAGTGCAGATCCTGCACAGAGTCGGGCTGCACATGCTGGGTTTTTACCTGTCACTTGCCATAACAGCTCCCAGCTCTGGGCGTTTTTCTAACAGCAAACTGGGTTGTCAAAGAAATAAATGTTTATACGGCACGTTGGAGTTATCACTGGAGTAAATGAGATGATGTTGGGGGGAAAATAGGAGTGGAAATTATCTATGGGCATGGCAATTTGAGAGATCCTTCTTCCCAGAGTACCTGAGACAGAACTCCCTTCTTGCAGGGAGTTTCTCTGGAAGCTCAGCACACTCACCCCAGACCCCAGGCTGGCTCCATACCAGTGCCTTTGGTCTTTAATCACTCCAGACACACAACTCCCACTGATACCAGCACAGGTTTTGCATTCTTGCAAAATCAGCTTTTTTTGTTTGTTTGGGTTTTTTTTGTTTTTTTTTTCCTACAGCAAAATCACACACTCAGCTTCAGGGGGAACTGGGTGGCAAAACCCCAGTGAAAATCCCGGGCAAGTCTCCTTTTTGACCTGCCTCAAAATTAAAAATGTAATAAATAGCACTCAGCAGAGAGCTAAGGAAATGCTGTAAGGCTGCAGAGCAGTGAGTGGGATCCTTGCTTTGGGCACAATGTGGAGGAAAATAGGTGCATATAAATACACTTTTAAAACATCAAGATTCATGGATGAACTGAAAACAAAGACTTCCTACATTCCCACAGAGCAATCCCACACACAGACATGAGGCTTCTGAATTTGGGTTAGAAGCATTGAAGAGGAAATGTTTATATTCCTGCATCTTCTATGAAACTTATTTTAGAATGAAACAAAAAGGGTGGAGAGGGACTTTTTACAGGGGATGGAGTGACAGGACAAGGGGTAAGGGCTTTTAACTGCCAGAGGACAGGGATGGATGTGATATTGGGAAGGAATTGTTCCCTGGGAGGGTGGTGAAGCCCTGGCACAGGGTGCCCAGAGCAGCTGTGCTGCCCCTGGATCCCTGGCAGTGCCCAAGGCCAGGCTGGACATTGGGGCTTGGAGCAGCCTGGGACAGTGGAAGGTGTCCCTGCCATTGCAGGGGTGGGATGGGATGAACTTTCAGGTCCCTTCCAACCCAAACCATTCTGGGATTCTGGGATTTAAACGTCCGTTTAAACTCTGACCATGGAGCAGCAGCTCCAAGGAAGTAAAACCAGTTTATGGCACAGTGGGGCAGGATCTGTGTGTGCTCCTGGGTCGTGCTGGGAGCAGGATCTGTGTGTGGCCCTGGATAAACCCAGGTTATCTGAGGCAGCAGCACTTCCCTGCCCTCACCCAGCTCTACAGGAACAGAACGAGGAGCTCGTTAATTAAGGTTATCAAGTTCCCTTGCACGGCCTGGCTTTCAGTGCAGGGGAGACGAGGCTCTCCCAGCTCAGCTGATTTATGGCATCCTCAGGGCATTTTGCTCATGTGTCCAGAGCCCAACTTTTCCTTTTTTGTAAGCAATCCCAAAGTTTGACCTGCGATGGCCTCGGCGTTGTCCTGGCACTGCCCTCTGGGTTCAGGTCCTGTCACACAGAGCCAGCAGGGGATGCTCTGCTGCGTCCCTGCCCTCTGGAAGCTGTAGGGATATTGCCATCCCTTCCCAGTGCCACCCTTGGGCAGCTCGGTGTCCTCTGGAATGCCAAGCTCTCCCCAGGAGAGCAGGAAATAGTTTTCCCCTTCTATATTTTTGTCCTTACTAAGCTATAACCTTATTCTTGGAAAAAATCTCTTAGTCCACGAGTTATGCCTGTGGGTAGAAAAACAACCTTTTTTTTCCTAAAAATAAACCAGCCTGACAGAAATTCATGAGTTTATCAAATTTTTGAGAGACTGAAGATCTCTTAAACATAACTTAGGATGCAGTTTTCCTGCTGCAGTTTCTCAGCCCTGGTAGAAGCTGGAGATATTGGAGTGTGGAACAGAGATATTCCCAAATTTATTGTTGGCCTGACAATGATTATGTAGCCCATTGAGATGGAGTGGTGTGATTTAGTGGTTTGGAGGCATTTGTCAGGGTTGATGGATGCATCTGGTGATTCAGGCAATGAAAATGTGAGATTTCCAGCCGGTGGGAGATAAAGGAAGCTGCCTGATACACGGGGTTATGGCAGGGGCTATAGAAGGGTATAAAATTTTTATTTGTTTCTCATTTAGAGTTTTAGAGGGAGATGGGAAGGAAGATCCACTTCAGCTGGCTCTGCGGGGTGCAGCTAAAGAGGCTGTGGAGAGAGGGTGTTTCCTGACTAATCTTTGACTTTCTTGTGTGCCTGGTTTCTCACCTGTCACCACTCACCTGCACAGGGCATCCAGGTGGGTGCACTCAGGGAGACCTCGTGGGGATCTCCAGGCTCCCCCAGCATTCCCAGCTCTGCAGAAAGACACGGAAATACTGATTTTCTCATTTGCCTGCTGTAGAGCACGCTAAGGTTTGATAGGAAGACAGCTGGAAATGGGAAATTGCCTTTAGATGGTCCAAAATATGGGCATTTTCTTAGGCAAAATGAGTTAAACAAGCTTTTGAAATTCCAGCCATATCCAGACAATTTACATCTCTTTTTGGTTTCAAGTTCACAGATAGAAACAGGTTCTTAGGAAAACAAGGTATTTTGAGGTGTGTTTTATATCAAATTTGAACAAAAATCCCAGATTGGTTTGGGTTGGAAGGGACCCTAAAGCCCACCCAGTGCCACCCCTGCCATGGGCAGGGACACCTTCCACTGTCCCAGGCTGCTCCAAGCCCCAATGTCCAGCCTGGCCTTGGGCACTGCCAGGGATCCAGGGGCAGCCACAGCTGCTCTGGGCACCCTGTGCCAGGGCCTCAAGAAAAATATTTCCCATAACTGAATCAGGTGTGAAACATCAGGCAAAGGGAATCCAGAGCAGAGGCAGTTCAAGGCAAAAAGAAAGGAAATTGAGGATCTTGTTGCTTCAAGAGCAGTGAAGAACAAGCCTTACTTCACTGATGGGTATTTCTGAGTCAATTACATGCCAGTGCTGGTCTATCTTCCTGGAATATTTTATTCTTTAGCTTTCAGATGGAAATACTCCATTTTTAATGAAGATATATAACTATATATATTTTACCTTATGATATTTAGGGTTTCCAAGGAAAATACATTCCATTCATACTCAGGAGAAGCAAACCCATGCTCTGCCTTAGCTGAATCCCAAGCTCAGCTCTCACTTAACAAAACCAGCCTGAGCTGAGCTAGAGCATCAATCCATAGAGAAGTACTTAGGAGGAATAAATTGATTTTCTCATTGCTCTATGTTGGCTAAAAATTATTCGATTATGTATTTAGCTGCTAATGGAAACTCATTAGTAGATTTTCATTTCATGCTTGTTTGCACCTGCAATCCATTTTTCCCTGTCCAAAGCACTGTTTCATTTCGGTTCCGTGCTATAAATTTCCCTGCATATAAACTGATAAGCGTCAGCCAAAATTCAGTGTACGTGGTCTGAAATAGCTCAGGGCCATCGCTCTCACATCAGCATCATTACAGCAGCAGATCCCTGGTGATTCAGGGGTGCTTGTTACCGTGTGTATTGATGGCCTAACTTGCCTCCTTGTTGACTCATTAACTTTGTTATCCTCGTTAGTGTCAGCTCCTTAACACTGTCCTGTTGGCTTTGTGCTCCCTGCAGCCCCACGAGGCTCCTGGGCATCCTTTTAACCCAAAGATGGGACATGCCCAGCGTCAGGAGGGCAGGAGTGAGGGGGCTCCTTCAGGGCTCCCTCCTTCCCATTCCCTGCTTTTCTGTGGGATGCGATTTCAATCACGTTCAATCAAACAGAACCCCTTGCTTCATTTGCAGGGAGATGTTGTTATCTGTGGGAATAGCTCCCAGTTCCCAGCCAAATCCACAACACTGAGCACAACGTGCCCAGTTTGAACTCTTCCTCCCCATCCTTCTCCAGCTTCCTGATGGGTTTGTGCCCTTGGGATCTGCAGGAGGTGCAGCACAAGGAATCAGGCCGTGCTTCCCTGGGATCTGCTTCCACCTCCCACTCAGAAATCCTGTCCAATTTAAGCTTTGCTCTGCCTTCCCTTCTGCCCTTTCATCTCCCTCGTGGGAGACAGAGGGCAGCTCAATCCCAGACAGACCCCACACAAGTGAAAAGCAGAGCAGTCACCCCAACTTACCCATCCAATGTCCCTTCAAGCAATCCCAGCTTAGTCCCAGACCACCCTGACCTGCAGCACTGGACATGGCTGGAAAGGCTCCTGCTGGGAGCAACTGGAAATAAGGAGTGCAGAGATCAGAGGTGCAGGAATGGCAGATGACCAGAACCTGCTCACTGAGCTGCTGGGCATTTTATTTTAGAGTAATCCCCATCCAGGTTAGTGAAGCAGAACCTGATCACAATAATTATGTCACATTTTGTTTTCATAGAAAGAAATTAGTAAGTTGTTCAACTTCAGCAGAATTACTCTGAATTGATCCAAATATGAGAACTGACTCTCAGTGTTGTGTACTGGTGCAGCCCCCACACAGAAAAAATGCATTTGCTGTAAAAATATCTGTTTTATCAGGTAGCTCAACCCTCTGGGGTCTGCCTGCATTCCCCATCCGAGTAACTGAGAGCAGGAACAGGTCTGAATGCGCTTGTTAAGTGGGCCTGATCAATACAAATCTATTTCTCAATTAAGTAGAAGATCCTGGTGTATGTGTATTGCCTGCAGGCCAAAAGAGTTCAGAGGAAAACTGGATTCCAGAATACAAAGTTGTGTTGTTTTTGCTCTGTCTTTTAAATGAGCTTTACCAGCATGCAACTGCAATCCTTGTGAACTCTGCAGATTAAATTTCCTTGCAGTAATGACCACTAGGAATTAGTGAAATGTTAATCTTCCCACCTGCTGTGTATGATTATACACGAGTCTAATCAACCTGATTACAAAAGAAAGTAATTTCTGCTTTTACAGGGGTTTTTTGTTGTTGTCTGCTTTAGTTCTTCCTGAGGAATTGTGAAACTCCTTACCCTGTATTTTAAAGCCAAAATGATGATTAAATTAAAATGTGTAAAGGGGAGCAATGGAGGCTGATAGTAATTGCTTTACAAGAGATACAGTAATTGATGCTCTGAGGATTTATTTCAGAGCATGGAAGTGAATTAGGAACCTGCTTTATCTGGATTTGCATCGCTCTGATGAAGTCACTGCGTCTTCGTGTGTTGGTTTTTAGCTAAACTGTTCTTAATGAGAATGCTAATAATTACAGTGGCACTAAACTGTTTTAGGGACACAAGAGGATGAGAGCCACATTTTGATTTCATTTAAAACCACGGTCACCTTTGTGCTGCCAACCCTGAAGTGATGGGAGAAGGAGGAAATGCACCTGAATCCGTCAGAGATTGGATCCATCCAACTCCTTGCTGCACTGGTGGGAGATTGTAAAGACAAGCTAAAAAGCTACATCTGATTGCATTTCTTGGGTCAAAGCTTTGTTAAGGCTGGGTCCACACACCTGGGGAGCAGGTACTGCAGTGAACAGAGGCTTTCCAAATCAGAAATCAGGAAAATCAGTGTACGGATACCTGAAAATACAAGGAATGTAGGGTAAGCCACAGCAAAAGTTATCCTGCTTCATCCAGCAGTCAAACCCACAGCTTTCTGAGCAGCCACAAACCCCAGAACACCTGAACTGCACCCCCTGCTTGCCCACTGCACATGGGAACCCCTGGAATAATACCTGGATTCAAAATCATAATACCCAACCATCTGATCAAGATATGGCTGCCACTAACCCCAAACCATTCCAGGCCTGATGAGCATCACTCCACAGGCAGGTTTCATATTCCCAGAGCAATGAGATGCCAAATGTGCCCCTGGTGTACCCAGCACTGCCTGGGAAGAGCTGGTGGGGGATCTCCATGGTGACAGCATGTGTCACATCCCTGAGTTACCCTGAGTTACCTGAGTGATCATTCCCATCCTTTCATCTGATCCTCACTTTTCATCTTTGCCTCGGAGTGCGCTGGGCTCCTAATGGAGAGGAATTGACAAACATCCTCAGAGGAAAAGCAATTTTTTTTCTCATCTACACTCCTGCAGCTTAATTCAAGTAACAGCTTTTGCAGGACAAGCTGCTCATGGAAGTCGGGAATTTGCCTTTGACACACATAGAGCCAGCTGTAAATTGGGCTGGTGAAGGGTAAAAATTACCTTGCTGAATACATCCCCAAAAACCTCGAAAAAAACCCCTTCCTCCAAACCTGTGCCTGGGGCAGTCCCAGCTCTCCCACACCCCCAATTCTTCCCAGCCCTGCTTCTCCCAGTGCAGAAATCCCACTGGAGAACCTCTGCTCTTCCTTATTTCTGGGTATGGCACAGAAAATGAACGTGGCTGAATCCAGGCCTTTCAGGAGTTGCAGTTTGGAGAAAAATCCTGCTGAGATGTCCAAGCAATCTGTCACCCTGTGGCAGGAGTGATGCATGTTGATTTTGGAGGGTGCCACAGCCGCAACACAGTGAAGCCAGAATTCCCTGGACTCTGCTGTGGCTGCTCTCTCTCCCTCCTCCTTGCACTCTCTAACTTTGTTCTTACTAGAAAAGCTGAACATTTTCCAGCTTGGCTCATTAAAATCTTCCATACCTTAAACAGTCTGGGTTCTCTCATGCTTCGGGTTGTACAGGAATATCTTTGGGAGATGAACCCCAAGGCCGTGAAGGGAATCTTGGAGGTGGGAGACCGATAGCCCAACCAGGGCATCCAGCAAGCTCAGCAGCGTGAGACACTGTGGCGTGTGGTAAGGCAGGGGTAAAGACCATTCAGATGGGGTTTTCAGCTGTGAAACTGCTCCTGAGACACTCTCTGAGCCTGTCATGAGGGCAGAGGGAGGCCAGCCTTGGTGTGTGTGATGTTATGGGGCACAGGGACTGATAGCTGTGCAGCCACCCACCCACCCACTGCCTGCCTTTTTGGGGTTTAAGCTGTTTCTTCCTGGAGAAATAAATACAATAGATCATAAAGTGCTGCTCCCAGCACGCTGCAGTCCCCTGCTCCCCCTCCCAGCACAGTCCCTGTTATCTAACACCTGGTAGGGGATTTAAAAGGAACTCTTCATCTCATTTCATACATTAGTGCTAAGTTTAGCTTCTGTAGGTAACAGTTTCTGTTTGAACTAATAAAGAGGTATGTTTAGAATCTCAGGGGCACACTCTCTGCTCATTTGAAACAAATGAGGATTATATAAGGAGGAACAGGAGCTACAAATAGGATTCATAAAATTAATTGGCTCTAAGCTGCAGTGGAGCGGAGCCATTAAAAGTGATGAGTGGCCACGGCGTGCCCGTTCCCCTTGGACAGCCTGGGGACAGCAGGGCCAGGCCTGGCCAGCCTGGAGCACTCAGGACTCAGCTCCTGCAGAGCCAGCAGCCCTGGCACCACTGCCATGCTCCCAAAGGCTCTCCAAGAGCTCCACCTTGTCCCCATTTATGTGGCCCCACAGAAGCTCTGCCTCCCAAAGGGGCAGGGATGCTGCAGCCAAAGCCTGGAGCACCACCCGCAGGTTCTGCACCCTGCAGAGAACCCCCACGTGGCTCCTGATGGACCCCAAAATCACAGCTCTGCCTCAGCAGCCACATGAAGTGAAAACCACACTTCATTTGGCCACAAGTGCCAGCCCAGCTGCCAGAATTCCTGTGCACAAACCCAGGGCTGCCTGTGCCCTGCTCCCCCTGCTCCAGCTCCTGTTTCCAGCCCAACAAACAACGCTCCATGTATTGATCATATCAAATGCTGCAAAATCCATCTGAGGAGAGGCTGGCATTCCTTGCAGGAGCCTGTCTGCTCCCTGCTCCTGGGATACTCTGGACAGGGGCGGGACTGGGGCTTCTCCACTGAGCCCCCTGCAGCTCCTGGCTGCAGGATCACTTCCAGCTGCCACACTCGAATGAGCTTCAGCAGAACCTTGAGCTGAACCCCCTAATTGCATTTAAAGCACCCTATGTTTTTGTACATACAGATCTTCTGAAATACCTTCCACATGTTCTCCCATTCCAGAGTTGTCTTCACAGAGCACTAAGTGCATTAAATTCAGTTCCCATCACAAAACCCAGCCTGAATTAGGCTCCAAGTGTCCTTTTAATTGCAAAGCATTATAAAAAATCACACTGAGCAGTGCCATACAAACAGAAAATAAGTCAAAGGCCTCAGGAAGCTGCTGCAGGAGCTGGAGCCACTCTCCTGGCTTTGCAGAGGAGCAGGACCTCTGGCATAGCTCTGAACAGGCAGCCCTGGATGTGTCCTGAACATCCCGGCTGAGATCTGTGGAGTTTGCACACAGAGACTCCATAATCAGCCAGAAATTAAAATAAATGGAAGCAAAACTTCTCTTGCACCTAGTTAATACCAGTAGTAGTGGCAACTCCTTGTGTTCCTGAGGGCTGTCCCTCCACTCCCATGCGCTGTGTGGTGCTTCACACTGCTTGAAGAGTCCCCAGAGACCCACCCACTCTGCCTGGGCTCTCTTGCCGTTCACACCCAGATTTAGGAGCAGCAGTGATCACTTTAATACATTTTTCAACAGAACTGGGCCGTGCATGTGTTTTTTAGATTATCCCACAGCACGAGCTAAGATTAAAATCTCCCTCTAGATTTCACAGTGTCTGGGAGTCTTGCAGCTCTCCAGACGCGGCTTCTATTTAAAGAGACGAACCCTCTCCCTGCTGACAATGTTCTATTCTCAGGTGTCCCCTGCTCCTCAGTGCCACGCCCGCGTGGAGTAAGTGGGGAGGGAGCTGCTGGCAGCTCGCCGTGTACGGGGGATCAACACCAGCATCACTCCCGAGGGAAGGGGGAGCTGGAGTGTCACAACCCAGCGTGGCACCCACCCAGCGTGGCACCAACCCAGTGTGGCACCCGCTGCTGCTGCTGGGAATCCCACTGGCACTCCCACCTCGTGCAGCTTGGGTCATGCTTGTCAAAACAGGCGTTCGTTTATGTACCTGCTGTCATAAAGTCAGCCAAAATCACTTCTTCCCCTGTAGTAAAAATATTTTCATATCAAAGTTTTTCCGTTTTTCAAACATTACTTTTGGCAGACATTACAAAAGACAAAGTGATCTTGCAGTGATACTTTATACAGTGCCATATCTGGGGGAAATAAAACCCCTGCCTAAATGTGTGTGTCAGTGTAAACACACAGCATTTAACACCAAACTGATAAAAATCTTGTGAAACATCCCGGATGTTTTGAAATTTCCCTGAAGTGTCAAACTCATCACACATCTCACCAATGGCCATCATATCACTTGGTGGACCTTAGGCTTCAAGGAAAATGAATTTAAAAGTAAATTTTCGGGAAGAAAGCAGTGGGAGAGTCTTCAGGATGTCACTGGAACATGGCCATCCTTGAGGGACGTTAGCAGGAATCACAGGCCATCAAACCTGAGGTGAGTGAGATGGGTGAGTCACCCCCCTGACAACTTTTGAGGTGCTCTGCAGATGGAAAGGGGAAAATAGGGATATTTTGCATGCGTGATAGAAAGACAAGTAAATGTCGAAGGAAAAACCCACTGCAGCTGGGGAAGGGCTGTCCTGTTGGAACCAAGCAAAAGTCACACCCTGTCTCACCTCAGGAAATGCAGCCTGTGTTTGCCAGCTGGCCAAAAGCAAGAGGAGGGGCAGAACATTCCTCAGGGCTGGAAGGAGCCCTGGAGGCAATTCCATGTCCCACCTCTCCGTGTGGGTTGGGTGGGTCATACAGCTGAGTCTCAGGGACACCTCTGGTGTCATCACAGCGTCATCCAGGCTGGAAAAGACCTCTGAGGTCATCAGGTCCATCAACCCAGCAGCACCACGTTCACCACCAAACAACTTCCTCAAGTGCCACATTCAGGTTTCTTTAAACACTTCCAAGGATGGTGACTCCACCAGTTCCCTGTTCCAATGCCTGACAACTCTTTCCATGAAGAAATTTCCCCTAATACCCCATCTAAACCTCCCCTGGCACAACATGAGGCTGTTTCCTCTCCTCCTGTCCCTCATTACCTGGGAGAAAACACTGACAGGGTCCCAAAGAGCCCAGTCCCCTGAGTGCCCCCAGCCAGGGCTCTGATCACCCAGCACAGCCCAATATTCCCCCATGGCACCACGCCAGCTGTGGAACCGCGTCCAAACAGACAGAAAGCAGCATGTGGCACCTTAAATTCAGCTGAACACCCTGTGCACTTCCTCACCCAAAGTAGGTGACCCATTTTCCACACGTTTTGTTGGAGCATTTCATTTTCCAACCCTTCCTCCTGGAGGGCACAGGGCACGGTGAGTGTTTTCCTACAGGAATGGGCTTGTTCTGCAGCCCTGTGCAGCACAGCCATGTAACCTCTCATCCTGCCCCCACCACAGCTCATCCATCAACAGCTCAACCATCCCTGAGCGTTTGGGGAGCCCAGGATCCGGGTTCTGCTCCAGAGCAAAGCCAGCAGTGCCTCCTCACCCAGCCTCTCCACACACACAGCCCTGTGCAAACACATTTATGGGTTCTGGACGTGTGTCTTCAGCTGGAACCTCAGAGGCAAGAGCAGGGGGTTGATCTGGGGGTGACAAAAGCCTCGTGGCATTTCCTAGATAGAATGAAACCCGAGTTTAGCAATTATTCATAGCCTTACACACATTCTTGCAGACAGTCGAGCTGACTTGGCAGACTGGAGCTAATTGGGTTTACAGTAGAATGAAGCTTTGATTGAAGTGCTTCGCTTCAAAAAAATATTCCACATCCCCCCACACCCCTGGTAACATTACTCTGGAGCATGTAAAACAACCACCCCACATCTCAGCAAAGGAGAAATGCAGGATTTTTATTGCTTTACCAAGCAAAGACCCACAAGTGAATAATTTGGAGTGTTTGATGTGCTGTATTCTGATCCATAATTCAGCGGCGGCACAAGGGCTGCGTGAGCCTGACATTTCAGGCTGCTTTTGAAGTTCATGAAACCCCTGCAGTCACCAAGGGGAGGGATCCTGCTCGGGAAGCCAAGGTGGGCACTGAACAAAAGGTGGGAAGAAAAAGGCTCCAAAGTTAATGCACAAAAACCTTGGAGAATGTAAATGAATGTAGCCTCGAGTTTACCGAGTAAGTAATTCAAATTCTACCGTGGTGATTTATGAAAATAAAAAGACATATTTAATGAGCCCAGCAGGCAGCAGGTGCCTCTATTTTAACATGTTAAAGGCAAAAATCAAAAGGCAGAAGCTTTTTCCTGTTTCATGGTCACAGTTTAAAATAAAACTCTTCCCTGTGCTTCAGGGATGTGCTGTGCTCAGCAGTTTTGCTGCTGCAGGGAGGGTCCTGTGAATGTTCCCATCACTGTTTGTGCTGGGGGCTCCAATTTCCACACAGATACAAGGAGAACCCTGCCAGGCCTTCTGGGCAGGCCATGGGCAGGGACACCCATCTGTCTGGGTGCTCCAAGCCTCGGCTGGGTGCTCCAAGCCCTGTCCAGCCTGGCCTTGGGCACTGCCAGGGATCCAGGGGCAGCCCCAGCTGCTCTGGGCACCCTGTGCCAGGGCCTGCCCACCCTCACTGTAAAAAATTTCTTCCTTCTAACTACTCCAAATCTGCCCTTTTTTAGTTCAAAAACATCTCTCTTGATGAACTTTTATTTGTGTTGTGTTTCATCCCCTTTCTGTCTGGAGAAGTTTTGGGACAACCAGCACCTGGAGAGGACTGGCCTGGCTCTGAGTTCATGCTGGGCACGATTTCATCCCCTCAGGGACAACCCCTTAAATTCAGCAAGATTTAGGGGCAGGTAGCAGATGGCATTTAGTAAAACAGGCTTAAAAGAAATCACAGAGAAGGGAACATTGAGGTGGAAACCCCACTGACCTGAGCAAGGTGGGGAAGGAGCTGTGCCACATATGCTCCCTGCCCTCACTTCTTCTGCCTCTCTTATTTATTCGATGTTTCAGAAGGAAAATCCAATGTTCAAAGCTGATGTTTCATCAATCAGCATCCGTGGGGCCAGGCTGTGCCAACATCCCCACCTTCTCCATCGACTCCCACATGGCTCGTTGGGAAAAACGCCTAATTAAGAGGAGAAAATGAGATTTTTAGGAAGCAAACCTCCTGACTTCCGCGGAGGCAACGTGTGCTACATCACAAGAGGTGCTGAGCACAGGCAGAGAGGGACTTTGAAGGGAAACTGCTGCCTCAGAGTGCTGTGAACTCTCAGAGGTTTAGACTTCAAAATTCCACATTTCACGCTGCATAGCCCGGCAGCCTGACAGACGGATTCCCCCTGAGAGGCCGGGGAAGGAGCCCTGCCGCACTCACACAGCGCTCTGTCGGATCAAAACACCCAGCAGACAGTGATGGCACACCAGAGCAGCTTTCCAGCTGTGAAACCCAGCCCCTTGCCCCTCTCCAGATGTGAGCCAGGGTAACTCACCCCGCCCGCGTTAATGAACCACTGCTTCGGGACCGTGGGGCAGGCAGAGGGGCTGGGGATTCACATGGGGCTTTGAGAACAAAACAGAGTCAAAACTCCTCTGAAAACCCCATATAAAGGTGGGAGTGCAGCCATGCAGCCTGTTCAGGGTGCAGTGAGGGACAGCTGGGCCAGGGAGCCCCTGAGTGCCCTGCACAAATCCTGGAATGGCTTGGGTTGGGAGGGGCCTCAGAGCCCATCCAGTGCCACCCCTGCCATGGGCAGGGACACCTCCCACTGTCCCAGGCTGCTCCAAGCCCCAGTGTCCAGCCTGGCCTTGGACACTACCAGGGATCCAGGGGCAGCCCCAGCTGCTCTGGCACCCTGTGCCAGTGAGGGTTTTGTGTCTGGCTCATGTAAGACTGAACCAAGCCATGACCTTGCAAAGAGGGAGGTTATTTAGTGCAAGGACAGGAGAGGTAGGAATGACATGGCCAGTGTGCCTTCTCTCTGGAATGAGAGGCCAGGGAGAGCCTTCCCAGAGGTGTGGGAGTGGTAAATCACACGGAATGCTCCACAAGCTCCAGGGAAAGGCAGCAAGCTGTTTCCACCAGATGTAGGTTCCCACTCCCCACGTCAATCCCCGGCACAGGAATTCAGCCCTGCAGCCCTTGCACAGGTGTATCACATCCTCAATGAGCTCCCTCCCCGAATTTGCTGCTGCAGAGGGAGGTGGCACCAGGCAGAAGCCCCTGAGCAGGGGACACGGATCCATCACCCTGGGTCCCACCTCCCGACTCCGGCACCCAGCCGGGGACTCGCGGCCACCACGGCGTGTCACCCACAGCTGTTGCCATGGCAACTGGAAATCATTAAAAATAAATAAACTCATTTTTATGACACAACTCATAGAGTGCCTGGCTTCTGCCAGGAGTTTGAATTTGGCCTGTTTGGATAATTTGATGGGATGCCACAAGTGAGGGCCTGATCTGAAACCACAAGTCATTTTTCTCCTTGGAAGAGTGGATAACTGAGTCTATTAATCCAACAATACATTTAAGCTGAGTTATTGTGACAAGGGACTTCCATTATCCATTTCATCGAGTTGCAAACTGTCAGAATAAATCTCAGGGGGCTCAGGAAAAAAACTGCCTGCCTTTGTTGGCTGTTTTTATATGCCACAACAGTTTAATTTGGTTCACTTTAGCTCATGATACTGTACAACTCTACAAGGGAAAGCTCACAGGGAACCTACTACAGAAAATGGCAGCTTCATGGTCATCAAAGTTTTTTTTAAAAAGAGCCAGGACAGTAAAGTTTGACCACCTTGACATTGACTTCAGTGACCCATTTTCTTATACATTTCAGTTTTTAACTATAAATGGTTCTCCCTTTGGAATCAATATTTCCAAATTAAAAAGTGCTTTCTTAAAGCTCTGCTTTCATCTTGCAAAACAAGTTGGCTTAACCAGTTAAAACTCTTATAACCAGAAATTAATCAACATAAAGCATAAAATGGAAGCAGAGTATCCAGCTTAAGATGTCAAACTGGAATTCAGAAGGTGGGATTCAATTTTAGGGCTCTAGCAGTGACTTAGCTACAAGGCAACTTATTCTCCCACCAGTTCTGCAGATGATGGTAAATCTTAATTATCCTTTATTTGCTTGTTTTGTAATTAAAGCTGTTCTAGAAGAAAATTATTTATTGATGTAACTGGTAGCTGGCCATGAAGTTGGAAGGGCAGACAGGTTGAAGGTGCAACAGAGGAGAAGGAGGAGGAGGAGGAGGAGGAGGAAGAGGAGGAGGAAGAGGAGGAGGAGGAGAAGGAGCAGCCAGTGTCACTCATGGCCTGAAAAGCAGACATGGAAAATTCCCTGTGAATTCCAGCCCCCGTGTGCTCCCAGCCAGCCATGAAGGAGGAGGTGCCACCATGCCAAGAGCTGCCTGGGGAGTTTGTTTTTCATCTGTCCCCACAGCTGCAGCCCTGGCCAGTCCCCCACAGAACGGGACCTTTGAGGTTTCTCCTGCAGCACTGACACTTTAACCCCAGTCCAGCCCTTGGTTGTCAATTATTCCCCTCAAGTTTCATTTCAAAGCTGCTGTGAGCTGCAGGGAGCCCAGAGAGAGGCAGATACACACACAATAACACCCCCCACACTAATTACAGCCTTTACAGATAAATATTAGTTTTGAGAAGTGAATTTTAAAGGTTTTTAAGCAGTGCTCAAAGCTGGCTGTACTCCCATGCAAAACACGCAGCAGTTCAACACCCAAGTGCACTGGAGGGAAAAAATAATGAAATCAAACTCAAGAGTATCTGGAGGGCAGATAAAACCCCTGGCTGGGAGGCAGCAGGGTCCCAGCTCTGGATTTGGAGGGCAGGTGACAATAATGGCACTGGGGAGGCTCTGCCAGGACAGCTGTGGCAGAGCTGGGGAGCAGCACCCCAGCCTGGATGGACACACAGACCTGTGGCTTGCAGGCTGGGAAAGGAAAAGGGGCTGTGCTCTGTGCTGCATTGGAACCAATATTTTGGGCAGTCCCAGTTCATAGAATCTCTCACTTCATGCATCCAGGGGCAAGGACAAAGGGAAAAATCTGTCTTAAAGTCCTCCACATCTTGGATTGATTTCTTTAAAAGGGATTCGCTAAGAAATAAACATTGTGACTTCAACTGCTTTTAATTCCACCCTCTCAGCACTATTACTGGGAAACAATGAAAACTCTAATTCCTGCTCTTGCCCAAAATCATCCTTTGGTCTCAGGAGGTGGTCGGCAGCTCAGTACAAAATGTCAGTGTCACAACTTCACAGCTCCAGCCCGCTTTTGATCAGATCTGGGGAGTGAGAAGAGATGCAATACGCTCCTTCCTTTACTGTCACTGCAGAGTATTCATTAGCTTTAATTATTTTTTAGGTTCTAGGGGGAACCATTAAAAAAATTAATCACAAATGGAAGGAACAGCAGCCGTATGTGGCCATAAAAAAACAATAAAGCATTTTAGGATCCACACTTTTTATGATTTACACTCCAAACAGGACCAGAGGTAGCATATGGTGATTGCCATAAAGTAACATTTATTATAAAAACACAGAGATTTATCTCCCAGCTTGGTTGGATGTAAGAAGTTACATTTACTTCAACTGATATTCAAATTGTTGTAATACCAGAACTGGGGAGGGGGGGTTGTACCAAGTCAGGTTAGTACAAACCTGAGCTTGTTTTTCCTGTAAATACATCCTTTAGCAGAATGTTTTACACTGATTCCAGCTGAGCTGTTCACATCCCTGGATGCAGGAAGGGTTTGGACATAGGTCAGCTCCTGCTCTGGGGCACCAACTGTGTCACCAGCTCTGGGCTCATCTGTGGCCAACAGAAGGTGCCACCTCTGACTGCAGCACTGAGCTCCACGTGCCCAAAAGGACCCTTCCATCAGTTCAAGGTTTGCTTTAATTTCAGCATCTCCAGCCTAGTAAATATCTAATTAATAACTATAAACAGGGTGTTATTTTTAGTGTAAATGAGAAAAGTAATAGGTAAAATTACCACCTCAGTTTGTTCTTGCTGGCTGAACATAGGGAGGAACATCAGAAAAAGCAGGAACTTACAGCAGAGACACACCTCCAAGAAGGTGGCACAAATATTATGGAGTCTTCCTATTAAAATCTGGGAATGATGAAATTTTTATACCTTGAGGACTAGGACAGGACACACCCATTAGGGGAGGTGATGGCACAGGGCTGGCTGGCCCCGGGGTAGGATGTGACAGTTCCCCTGGCTGCGTCCCATGGACAACATCAATCCCTGCTGCAACACAGAATCCCACTGGATTTTGATCCTAACAGCCACCAGGGAAGAGGCTCTTGGGGCACAGCCAAGTTCTGCTTCCAGGGGCTATGGAAGGGAATTTTGAATTCAGCACTAATGGACTCAAGTGGAACTGCCTCAAAAAATAACCACAAATAAAGGAGTGCTGGATGTCAATCACCTATCCTCCTTTACTTACTGTCCAATTCAATATTTTTAATTCCCCCAGTCCAACCCAGAGCAACCTACACCAATATCCTTAAATGTCAGCACAGACACAGTCCCTGCTGGCACGAGGATGCTGCTGGGGGAGGGCTGGCTTCAGGGAGGCAAAGCCAAGGCTGAGAGCAGGGACGGGGAGTGTCTCACCCCTCCCCATTGTTCAGGACTAAACCAGACCATCTTCCAGGTCTAAGGAGAAAAGTTCCAGTGCTGAGGGTTCCTCTGACAGCCCCTCTGCTGCTCCTCCTGGCTTTGCAGCCTCCTCTTTTCCCTCTCCAGTCTGATCGTGTTTGAAGTCTGGGAGGCAAAAAGGTCAAAGTTATAAAATAACTGCGGTCTCCTCCTCCTTCCCTTCCCTCCAGCTCCAGGGAAATGCAAGGAGTGGGTTTCCAGTTCCTCTGAAGGAAAGGTAATTGTTCTGCCTCACCCTTGCCAGTGAGGCACGAACCACATTCCCACCCCCACAGAGACCCCTCTCCTTGTCTTGCACTGAACTTCCTCATGCTCAGCTCTGCTGACACTCAACTGCAAACAGAGATAATGGAACAGAGCTAAAAACCATCACCTTTAGCCTCTCCTCCAAAAAAAAACCTGCACAGACAGACAAACCAACACAACCTTCCTTAAAAAATGGTCAAAATTAACATTAGAAAGTGCTGAGGATGATGAACGCTCCCTTCAGACCACACCGTGCTGCTCCTGTGAGTGCTGTGAAGCTCCTGCTCGGTGCCAGCACAGATACAACAGTGGCACACACAGGGCAGGTCCCAGGCCGACAGGAATCCCTGTCTCCAGTGGAATTCCAGTGGCTGTGGAGAGTAGGGAGTGACAGGACTGGGGTATTTGTTTCAATTAAGTAGTATAAAGCATCAGATCTAAACAGAGCTGAAGGTGAGGGATTTGGTTATTTGGAATTATCCTGCATTAGAATTACACTGGTTCTATAGTTCTATATTGTACTCAGACATTATATGGAATTAGTCACAACAGGGAGAAAGAATCAGTCAGTCCTGGCTAAGGAATTGAGATAATAATGACTCATTTGATGAGATTGCTCTGGAAAATTAATAATGACGGCGGTAATTACTAACCTGGGATGGCTGCAGTGCTCATTATTCTCCTTTTGCTCCATTGAATGTTAAGCATTATGAAGATATTTGTTGGAGAGCTTTGTCTGCAGCTTTTCATCACAGCAGGGGCTCAGAGGTCTGAGATCCATCCTCCTTTTACACCTCCTGGGACAGCACCCCAAACCCACTGGAATATTTGATCTATGGCACAGACAGCAGCACATGAATTAATGGGAAGGGTTAATTGGTTGCTGGTTATTGGTAAGGGTTCATGTCTGACCTGTGGCACCTCTGCAGCCTTTGCTCCCCTGCACCCAGGACCTGGCTTTCACTCCTTTGGCCAATGCTGATGCATCACAAAGACCTCCCTGTTTCATTAACTGCTTTATTACCCCAGTGCCAGAGATCCACATTTGTGCTGAAAACAGCTAAAATTGGCCCCTTTTCCAGCCCATCAAACCCCTCCTCCATCAGGGAGACACCCCAGAGTCCCAGGGAGCAGCAGCTCCTCCCCAGGACCAGAGTGATGCCGAGGGCTGCAGACATCTCGAGCTCATCCAGGGCACCTCAGGGATAGAAAATGTTCTTTAATATAACCACGGAGAGAGGTTGGCTCCAAAGAGCCACGAGTGAGTAACAATGAGGCCGTTGAGCAGCTGTGCTCTCAAACAGCTGCTCCATAAGCCCAGAGTGCCCTGCAGGACTTGTTTGTGTTTGAAGTGACTCTGCAGAGGGTTCCCCTTCTGTTGAAGGTCCTGGAACAGGCAGGAGAAGGAAAAAGAAGTTCCTTATAAATGTTGAAGGGAAATAAATTTCTAATTTTCTGAACAAGGCTGTCTCAGAGCAGCAGCTCTCTGCCTGGACTGAGGGATTTTGAACCCTTCTTCAGCTTTCCCAATTATTCCCATTTTTATGCCAAATTCTTTTTCCCAAAATTACTTTTGGCCCGGCCCATTGTGCCCCTGGAACAGCCTGGATGACAAAAGTCCAGCCACACAATCGGACCAATATAATTCTACCTTAAAACCCCAGTTTTTCTTTTAAACCTCTTTTTGCCCATTGTCAGAGCAGATCCTGGTTCCTGATGATACAGAAATCCATGCCCCAGAGGAAGTGGGATTTGGATCTGCTCCCCAGGGTTGGTGCCTCATGATCCAGTGGTTTTATTAATTTATTTAATTAATGCAGGAGTGAAGCAATACCCACACAGGCTACATGTGCTGAGTTAGCTCTGCCCACTGCCTAATATTTAAAAAATAACCACAACTAGAGCTCACCTTTAGCACTTCTCATTTAATTTCACAGTATTTAAGGGAAAAGGTCAGTGAAATTAAATGAGATGCGTCCACTCAACAGGAACCCAAGAATTACAAAGGAGGTTTTACAGCCTCTAACCCAGCAGGACAATGTGAGCAGAGACCTGTTCCCAGAGCCAGCACGTCCGTCCTACTACCTCCAAGCCCTGATTCCAGCCCCACAGGTGACCACTGCCTTTCCTGAAGGATTCAAGAGCAAACAGAGCTTTCCCAAAGAATTTAGGACACCATCCTGCTGGATGTTGAGCTCTTTGGGGCATCAGGGTGGAGCTGCCTCTTACCAAACTCTTCTCACCATCAGTGCTCCCAACAGGATAGGATTTATCTGGGAGTCTGACTTCAGCTCTGAGTGCTGAAAATAAGTGGCCTAAGGAGGTGGGAAATCCACCTGTGCGAGGCCAGGGATGCAGAGGCTGTTCTGCAACACAGATGCCTCTCCCAGCAACACATTAAATCTCAGCTGCACTCAGCCAGGACTGAAATAGTCATTTATAGAGTCCCCTCCACCTGGGGATGTCACCTGCGAGCACATTTCAAGAGCAAGCCCAAATTTAGTGCCCTTGCCATCTTGTCTGGCTCCAGCACTCCAAATGATCCATGCCTGCTCCTGCATGGCCTCCTCCAGAGTAAACAGAGGCACCAAATTTCTGTTCACAAGTGCAGGCAAGCTCCAAGAGTTAATTATTGCAATTACCCATTGAACAGACTCCGAATGCTAATCTATTATAAAGTGGCCTGTTAATTGGTGTTAAACTGCCATTAACCTGCCATCTCCCGTGTTTCCAAGCTGACCTGGAGCACAGCACCGTGGAAAACCCAATCCATTTCTCATCCCTGGCAATCACCGAGTGCAGATGTGGAGAAGAATTAGGAAAAAAGTCTACACACCTGGAACTGAAATTATTGTAACAAAGGGAAACACCATTCTGCTGCTTTGAATTCCAGTCTTTTGGTAGTGTAGGACTGTGGTTGTCCATGGCTTTCCATGGAATGCTTTGTGCTGTGCTCCCTCTGGCACAAAGTGTCCGTGGTCTCTCCAGGAACTGGGCTCTGCCAGGCTGGACTGGCACTGCCAGCAGGGCACTGACTCTATTCCTGAGCTGCAAATCTGCAGGTGGAGCAGATTCCCTATGGAGACAAGGCCTTCCCCACCATGGGAGTCTCCCTGTCCCAGCCCACCAAGCTCAGCTGTGCTACCAGGGGGGCTCCAGACCTGGTCCTCCTGCAGAGCATCCACATCCAAACCCAGCAGGATCAGCACAACCCCCCCCCCCCCCTCCACCAGGCCCCTGAACCACTTCAAAATCATCCAGAGCTGCCCCATAGGAGATCCTGGAAAAACAGGGGCAGGTGTCAGTCTGTCTTTTCCACCTCTGCCTTCCAGCCACTCCAGCTGACCAGTCTCTGTCTGGGCTTTAATTTCTAGAAGTGGTGACAAAAGGTTGGCTCAGGTACTCCTCAGAGGTCAGTTATAAAATCCAGGTGCCCACCAGGGCAGTGAACTTCCACTTAAATCTGCTGCAAGAGGGAGAGCTGGAATTTCCATTTCAGACACCCATCAGGGGAGGCAGCTCTGCTGACTGGTCTCTTCCCAAAAACTCTCACTGAAGTGGCTTGACCTGCCAGAGCCTTTCTCAGGTTATCTCACTCAACTGACAGTTATCTAGACTAAGAGTTCTCTGTTCTCATTTTATATAACCAACTGTAAAAGTTCATGGGAACTTAAAGTGACCTTTAGAAAGTCCCAAAATTATTCATTTCCTGAAAAATTCCCCATTACTCACCAGCACATCACCTCCCTCTCCATGTGAGATCCCACTGCACCCACTTCAGCATCCCTCACCAGACGAGACAGGACAGAATTTCCCAATTTAAAAGATGTGCAGGAGTTTGAAACGAGTTTGAAGAGAGTGAAGAGTTTGAAGAGGGGAGCAGTGAATTTTTTATATGCTAATCCAAACTCCTTGGTGTTCAGTTACCTTTAAACCAGGCCTAGGATATTAGAGAAGGAAAATAGGGGTCAGTTAACCAGAAATCCTGTGGAAACAGAGACTTGCCCTGTTCTGAGACTCTTCCCACGGCATTTTAGTGCTAACTAGGGAAACAAAGCCTTTGTCCTTCAGGATTACCTCCATTCCTTGTACTCCTTGCCAGGGCAGGGCTGTTGTTGCAGCTCATTTATGTCATTTTTCACTTTCCTTCCAGAATCCTTCCATCACTTGCCTTGGCATGTTGAACTCCTCACCAGACTGTCCTGAAAAGTACAAAAAGCAAAGAAATAAAACCTGTGGTGCCATCAATAATAAACATAGGAAGCTCCTAGAGGTGAGAATCCATCTCATTCAATGTCTTCTGCTGTTGGTGGTTATTATTCCTCCATTCAGGCTTTTCCAAGACATCTATTCATCACTTTCTTTCCTGGCACTGGCAGCTTGCCTAAGTCCACCTGCTTGAGCCTCCTGTCTCCTCTTCCTCAAAAAAAATGTGCAGATCTTCTCTTTGATACCATTTACTGCCACTCAGATGCTCGCCCACAGGAAATTCTCATTTATTTGAGTCCACAGAGACCCTGTTACATTGACAAACTGATCCCTGTGGCAACCAGCCATTCCTTTTCCCTGGGAGCAGATAGGCTGAGGCCAACATCACCTCTGGGCAGAAAACATAACCCCAGAATTGCCCATCAGCAGTGTCAGCACTTCCACCTGAGCTGGAGGTGGATGCTCAGTTCTGACACCAATCCTGGCTCTGGGTGTCACCTCCCATCCTGGGAATTATGTTCTTGGAGCAGCTGCTGCACAAAGCCCCACACCTGTGTGTGTTTCACACCTTCCAGCTGCCACTGTGCAGTGGGACCAGTGACCAGGGGGGTTTGGTAGGAGATTAGAGACCTGTCAGTCCCCGGCTCTCTCATCCAGCCCTATCACACACAGAATTTATTGTTGCTGGGATACTGGCAGCATACGTTTTGCTTGGCTTATCTTTTACTCTTCAGTGTTACATATTCCCTGTCTTTTCTCAAACTCCCTCATTACTATTCCATCCATTTTTCACACCTGCACAGCCCCTCTGGTTTCCCTTGTGTTCTCTCTGCCTTATTTTCTGCCAGTGACTTCAAATTCTGCTTGAGTGCATGTTCCTGTTACAGCAAGAGGGGAAAAGAAACCTATCCAGATGGGAAGCTGCCTCTTCTGTTCAGGAAAATGAACTCTACAAGCTTTGCACTACAGGAATTTCCTGGTTGGGCTCAGGGAGGACAGACAAGCGTGATCATAAAAATCCCAGAATGGTTTGGGTTGGAAAGGACCTTAAAGCTCATTTTGTTCCACCCCCTGCCATGGGCAGGGACACCTTCCCCTATCCCAGGTTGCTCCAAGTCCTGTCCCACCTGGACTTGGACACTTCCAGTCTGGCACCCTGTGCCAGGGCCTGCCCACCCTCACAGGGAAGGATTCCTTCCCAATATCCCGTCTAACCCTGCCCTCAGGCAGTTTAAAGCCCTTACCCTTTGTCCATTAGGATATCAGGGACAGCTGTCAAAATCCAAAATGGCCATTACAGCATCCTCTACACTTAATCCCACTTGCTTTTATTTCACCAGCATGGTCCAAAATGGATTCAGAGTCTGAGCAAAGGACTTGCTCATCACACTTGTTCACGAGAGTGGCTCCTCCGAGCACCCTTCTTCTAGAGAAGTAAAGAAAACCCTCATTGCATCTATCTGTAATTTTTCCTTGATTACTTTAGGGTTGAAAGCCAAATGCAAAGACTTCCATAATATCCTTAAGAAATTGGTTTAGTACAGGGAAAGGAATTAAAAACTGTTCATATCTTGGGACTCAACAGCCTCATTACTAATGACTTTTCTTAAGCTGACAGTGATATTTACAGGAAGAAGGGGGACTGGAGAATGCCATGAAGTGGCGTTTCAGCATTGTTTCTGTGTTGTAAATCCATCAAGGATGCACAGCCCAGCTGTGCCAGGAGGAGTGCAGAAAGCAGAGGGATCTCTCGTTTCTGGGCCGGGCATTCAGGACTGGGCGCTCAGCCTGAGACGTGCGTGTCCCCTGCTCGGGATGAACATCCCTCTCTCCTGCTGCTGCTGCCACCGCAGGGCCTGTGGGGAGCTCAGGCACCACAAACTCACATGCCTGCCTTGCTTCTCCTGTTTGCTTTGGCACAGAGCTGGGTGCTAATTTAAACCCAAGCGTTGGCTTTTTTACGGGGTGTGTGGGCCGGGAGCCTTCTGCTCGCAGAGGCACGCGAGGCTCCAGCAACACTTTTCTCCTTTTCTAAATAAACCCCAAAGGCCCACTGGCCATTTTTGTCCATGTAAATACTGCAGAGAGGATCCCAAGTAACAGTTGTGCCTCAGCTCCTGCTGAGGGTGATGGCAAAGATCCTAAAGTCACGTTGGTTTGTGACATGTACCAAACCACATCTCGGGGCATCATCATTGCCTCAGACACCCCCAGGCAGAAGCCACTGGAACAGCCCCAGCTGTGGCACTTACCATATAATTAATTATGTCTGACTGCAGTTAATTATTTCGTGTGCTGCTTTGCTTCATTACGGGGATGCCATGACTTTTCTGTCACGTGTGGCAGTGATGATTGAAATGATGCATTTTGTGTGTGTCCTAAGGATCTGCAAGAGCCATGGCAGGGGGCTGGAACGAGATGATCTTTAAGGTCCCTTCTAACCCAAACCATTCCATGAATTTAAACCATTCCTTTCTAACTTGGCTGTTCCTGTTGGGATGCTGGGTTTAATACTCCAAACCAGTATCAGACTGGTATGGTGAGTTCCTTCACAGAGTCACGGAATATCCGGAGCTGGAAGGGACCCACAGGGATCATCCAGTCCAACTCCTGCACAGACACCCCAACAACCCCACCCTGGGCATCCCTGGCAGCGCTGCCCAAACGCTCCTGGAGCTCTGGCAGTCTCAGGGCCGTGCCCATTCCCTGGGGAGCCTGGGCAGTGCCCAGCACCCTCTGGGGGGAGAGCCTTTCCCTGATCTCCAGCTCCATACCTGGGGCTGACTCAGCAGTGACCTCAGGGTTTGTTTGTGTGGATGGAGAGCAGACAAAAGCCTGGATGTGCAGAGTGCTGCTCCTCAGCAGAAATTCCCTTCATGGATGCTCTCAGGACACTCCATGGACAGCAAGGTCCTTCACTCAGGTTCATGCCCTGCCACATGCAAAGACAACAGAAACAGACAGTCTGGGCCTTGAGGGCTGCAGGGGATCACCTTCTGAAGGCCCCCCTTCTCCTTTGGCCCATTTACTCTCCACAGGGACCAGCCCCCTCATTAAAGGGCTTGGTCAGCCTCTGCAGCTCCTCCTGAGGAGCAGAGGTGGTGGCAGGACCTCCCAGGCTGAGCCCTGTGCCCAGGGCTGGAGAGACAAGGGCACCCCAAGGCAGGGGGTGGGGAGCTGGGGATGGCCAGGAGTCAATCAGCAGCTCCACTAATTGCTAAATTCACTCATTTTCCCACAACACAAGGAGGAAGGAACCCGAGTAAATTGCTGGGGCGGGTTGTGTGTAACCCTTGGCTCAGGGCAGGTCATGAAACTACAGGCTGGCTTTTCACAACTCTCTGACCTCCCCAATTATATTTTTTTTCAAGCAGTAATTTCCTAATTAACAATTTCTCCCCTTTGAAGCCTTGCACTGCACTTTCTCCTTTTCTGACAGCAGCAAAATTGTTTATCCCATTTCCTCACGTAGATTTTCATTTGCTGTCCTCCTGAACAATGGTAAGAACAGAACAATACAGGGAAATGCTCAGAGTTACCCCCTGCCCAGATCAGAGAGAAATTTATCTTTGACACCTGCTGGCAATTAATCTCTGCATGCCTGAATTTACAATTAGGAGCCCTCCTGTAACAGGACTCAGCCCTGGGTCCCAGCTGCCCTCTGCCTCCCCAAGAGCTGGAAGGGGCCAAATCCTCTCTTTACAGTATTTAAGGAGGAATTTCTCTCTTCCCTCTGGAGCATCTCAGGAGGAACTTTTCTCCCTCCAAGACCCATTAAGGGGAAACTTGGGCACTCTCCAGGTTGGAACCTCTGCTTTAACACCCCTTAGGTTTGACATGAAGATGCTTTTTGTCCATGGAAAGACATGAATCTTCCTACAAAAACCATTTGGATTTGGGGCTGTTTCAGTCCCTCCGTGCCTCTGCAGCAGCCCCAAATCAGACATCCCTCAGAATAACAACATCCCTTTCCTACTGATTATATTTTGAGTTTCTCCTGGAATCTGGAAGGCCGAGGAACCTTCTGCACCATCAAATTAACTCCTGCCCTACCAAGCACTCAGTGCAGTTTCTCAGCCCAGGCTTTTGTAGGAATATAACAATACCTTGATTTTGCCCATTTGAAAATATTTCCATGCCCTCTACAGTGAGTCAGCTTTGCAGAGTGCAGAAAACTGAATAGAAATATTGCAAAGAAAACTGTTCTTTGAAGTGCTAGTGGCATTAGGCAGCCATTTAGTGCTTTAAAGAACACCATTTTATTAAGTATTTCAAAGCAGCTTTGGAGCTATTATTTCTTATTTTGCTGTTTAAACCTGCAAGTTTGAAAATTAATCATTATAGGACCTCTGATGCAAAAATCTATGAATAAAATAAATTCTGAGAGCTACTTCCACACTAAGTTATATTAAAGTATTCCTTCATCTCCCTTATTAATTTAATGCACGTCTCAGAAAGTATCTTAAACATTAGCAATAACATTCTACTGAATAACCCAAACCCCCTATGGCTTCTTGACTTCCTTTCACATCTAAGATATTTCTCATGGCTTTCCAGTGACCTTTAAATAAACTTTTGGGGTTACTAATTGGAATGATAAACAATAGATTCCCATTTCATGGACAATTTCATGGTCAAGCAGCCCACCAGGGACAGGCTGTGCTCTCTGCAACGTCCAGGGGGACTCCAGCAGAGACACCTTCCCTGAGCAGCATCCCTGGGAACAAAGGCCAGGACAGTTTTCCTCAATTCCTGAGAGCTGAGCTGAATTCTGTCATTGCCATGGGTAAGATCTTGGAGGAGGGTCTCACACAGAAGGGGAGAGACGCATTTGAAAGGTTCACAAGAACAGCAGCAACTGCCCCAGTGCCAGTGGGGACGTTTGGGGGGACACAGAGGAACAATGGCAGCACCATGGCAGGGAATTCCTTATCGCCCTGTTCCCAGGGCAAGCTCCTCTGGCCTCTTCTCAGTCACACTTCCTCTGGGTTTATCACAGCATTTCATTTGAAGCAGTCACTTTACAGATGGGTTAAAGCAATTTTTTATATATATATTTTTTTTTTAGGTTTAAGACTAAATGATCCCTGGGATTGTATTTAAAAATGGACCCTGTTAGGTTGGCATGGGAGATCCCCACAGGGGTGGTCAGGCATTGGAATGGGCTGTCCAGGGAAATGGTGGATGCCCCATCCCTGGCAGTGTCCAAGGCCAGGCTGGACAGGGCTTGGAGCAGCCTGGGATAGTGGGAGGAGGGACAGTGGAAGGTGTCCCTGCCTGTGGCAGGGGATGGCACTGGATGAGCCAAACCCAAACCAGCCTGGGATTGGAAGAGAGAGGTTGTATCCCCACAGGGATGGGAGGAGCAGGGATGGAAAAGCAGGCAGGAAGAGGAGAGCAGGGGGTCAGAGCAATAAGCACTCGCTGTCAGTCCAGGAGAGCATTTCTAGGCTCAGTTTTGCCCGGATCTCCTGGGAGGACTTAGGGACTTACAGAAACTATTTCAACAGCAGCAATGCAAAAAATAAGAGGGAAATCATGAAAGAAGGGTCTATTTGGAAAACTAAAAAACCCAACTAGGTAAAAGCTGGGGGCACAGGGCAGGTCCCCCTCACCCTTGGCTTTACCAGCCAGTTGCCATAGAAACCCATCACTGCAGAGCTCTGGGGCCCCAAACACTGCAGCATCCACTGATGCCAAGGAAACCCAGCCCTCCGTGCTCAGGAAGGGCTGCCCTTCCCACTCCAGCTCGGGAGCAGAGCAGGGATGGCTCAGAGTGCAGCTGCCTGGATGGTGTTTCCATTCCTGACTTTCAGTGATTTACAGGCCAGCTTTCATTTGATAGCCATGTGCTCACATATGAGATAATGTTATGTGCATCATTTTCTGGGAATATCCTTGCAGCACCACATATGCACTGCATAAAGCAAATAGTGGATTGATGGGAAAGAAATAACAGAATATTAAAGCAAAATCAATAAATGCCTTCAAATCTCATCTTTCAGCCTTGCTTAACTTTGTTTAGGGAGGCAGGGAAGTTCCCAGGAGCTGTGGAGCTGGCCACGCTCCCAGCTGCAATGAGGAGCAGGAAACCTTGGAGAGACAGCAGCACCTTCCTGGTACAAGGGGAAAAACACTACAGAGAGAAACTGGGCTTTTATAACCCAGGGCTATATTAATCAACAATTAGCATTCAGCTGAGCACCTCCACACCAGCCAGCTGCTCCCAGCTGTGACACAGTTCAGGCTGGGGGACAGGCAAAGCAACCACCACCACTGTGCTAATTGCTCAGATAAAAACCTCAGCTTGTTTCACCTTTTATCAACGGGAATGTTCAGGGTCATCTCCGTTTGCCAGGTGAGAAGTGGTAGGGGAGTGCTGGGCTGGGGACACACCAGGCTCCTGCCATAGATCCCCTCGTTCGAGGTGCAGGAGAAGGTGCTGATGTGAAATATTTTTATATAGGCCAATTCTCTGCCAAAAGTGGGTCCAGAATTAGGTTAGTAAGTCGGTATTTCCACACAGGATGATGTGCCCTGGTTTTCCAAAGTGATGAGTACCCAGCCCAGAAGTTCCCTCGTGGGGCTTGAAACTTTATTTTTGGCACCTGGTTTTATAGAAAGACCATCTGTGACAGGCAGCACTCGCTGCCACATAATTAATGCCAAGTTACATAAGCCATCCATGAATAAGCATTATTTTCCATATATTAAGCTTGCAGAGACAGGCTTCAGAACTGAACTGGTATTTAGCAAGGTAGGCCTCTGAAATTGTCAATTAATGCTGCTTGACATTTTCTAAGTATGTTAATTTATATTAAACCACTGCAGCCAACTCTGCATAAGATAACTCCGAGCCTCAGCCATAAACTAAGGAGAAATATGCAGTTGAGGAGCATTATGGCTGCTCTTTGTCATCTCCCTGACATGATGCACATTGTGTATGCAATGCAGGGAAGATAAACACATATATAAAGCAGGCAATTACCTCAGCTCACACAGACTATCATATTTATGACCATTTGCAGGGCTGGATGTAATTCATTGAGTTTAGGTGCTGGAGTAAATACATCACTCTAACCCCACAAGCCAGGCTATGAAATGCAGGTATCAAGATTTGCTGCCATCTGCTAAGCCACGAAAACCTCCCTCCTCCTTCCAAAGTGGTGGTCAGGGGCAGGAATGATGGGAAGAGCTGGGATCAGAGCTGCTCGCTGCCAAGGAATGGCAGGGCATGCAGGCAGGAGAGAGCAAGGAGAGGGTTAAATGTGATAAATCCATAGATTGAAAGCCTTGTTCCTTTGAAAGGCAGGCTCCCCTGCTGAGCAGCCCTTGGAGTGGATCAGGCAGGGCCACAGTCTGATCACCCCTGGATGGCAGCACAGTTGTACCAGTGCTTGTTTGTGGTTGCACTCAATGATCTTAAAGATCTTTTCCAACCTAAACAATTCCATGATTCCATGTTTTTCCAAGGAGATGGCCTGGTCTGAGTGCTTCCCTCAGGATCAGGTACCCACCAGGGGCTTAAGAGGACGGAGAGCCAGATTCCACAGGAATGTGAACACAGAACACGGCAAGAACAAGGTGGTTCAGCCTGGAGAAGGCCCCAGAGAGACCTTAGAGCTCCTTCCAGGGCCTAAAGGGGCTCCAGGAGAGCTGGAGAGGGACTGGGGACAAGAGCCTGCAGTGCCAGGACAAGGGGAAATGGCTTCCCACTGCCAGAGAGCAGGGATGGATGGGATATTGGGAAGGAATCCTTCCCTGTGAGGGTGGGCAGGCCCTGGCACAGGGTGCCCAGAGCAGCTGGGGCTGCCCCTGGATCCCTGGCAGTGCCCAAGGCCAGGTTGGACATTGGGGCTTGGAGCAACCTGGGACAGTGGAAGGTGTCCCTGCCCATGGCAGGGGGTGGCACTGGATGGGCTTTAGGGTCCCTCCAAACTCAAACCATTCTGGGATTCTCTGATCATGCTCATCCAGCCTCCCTGAGCCCAGCCAAGGGGCACAGCTTGCAGGGTCCATTTTCCCAAGCTGAGCTGCTTGGCCATGGACGTGGCAGGAACTTGGCACTGTGGTGCCCTGAGCCAGAGCCACTTCCAGCTCCACAACCAGCTTGGGATAACAACAGGGGCTGGATTTCTCAGACACTTTGCCCACTGAAATTGCCTCTCATATTGCCCATGGCATATGACTAATGAGGGGCAATTAAAGCCCAATTCCTCCTTCCCTGTGCTCGCTGCAGTCACTCAGCGAGCCAAGGGCAGGCCCACAAATGTGCCACTTGCATTTGCTGTCATTTCACAGCCGATTTCTTCTGATGTGAAATGGGGAAGGCAGTAAAGAATCAAATCAGAAAAACCATTTAACCTCCCAGATTATGAGAGGATATATCACTCAAAACGCAGCACTTCCCAGATCCTCAGTTAAACTGGAATCAGCCTGGCTGACTTGAATCCCAAAGACATCCAGGCTGTAGAGGCATGGAGCTGTGACCTGACAGCACAGGGAGCTGGAGATGGATGTTTAGTAAGTGTAGTTTTCAATAGATATTCCCAGAAATTGGAAACATTTTGCAGTTATATCTTCAACAATCACAGTCTATTCTGTTCCATAACCAATATGAGTGATTACTCGAGGAGATATAACAAATGCAAAATGTTTTTAAAAAAGATTTTCAGAGTGATAAAAAGTGAATTACACAAACACAGTGAGAAAACCAGAAAGAGAAGGGCTGCTTCTACAAGAAGCACAGCTGATCCCTTCATGTTGTATCGCTTTGGGAAAGGAAAAAGAGGGGATAAATTAAGCACTTCATTCTGTAAGTAAGTTTTAAGGTAATCTGATTACAACAGCTCCCACTAGCACCATTCCAGAGCAGCAAAGGATAAAATCAATAATGAACATCAACATTTCCATTTTGTTTAGTGGCTCTGTAATTCAGCCACGAGAATCTGCCTTTCACTCGGGGCTTGCCCAAGGGAGGGCCAGGACTATCCCAGCTGGGATTTCTCCAGCTGATGTACCCAGGAATTGCTCATTTATTGCTGAACAAAGAACAACACAGCTCCAAAGGTGATACTCTGGTGTAATTATTGGGGAGAAAATATGAAGCTTTTAGGATTTAGGACTTGATTTGATGCTGCTGGAGATTTTGATAGCATTTGGTGTTTAATGGTCATCTTACATCAGGCTGCTGTTGTCTTAATCTATCCTTGAATATTAAAATCTCAAACACTAATCCTTGTTCCCAGTGGTTTAAACAGAGAAAACAGAGGAAGTGGAACTCAAAACCATGGCCCTACACATCAGTGGCACAGGGAATGGACACCAGGCTCTAGGGACTTCAGCTACACCTTTTCCCACCCAAATTTTCAGTCTCTGTTATAAAATAGTTTCATCCCACTGAGTTCAGAGTGGTGCAAAACTTGTTTCAAGTCTACACCCAGCACTGCCCCTGTCTACACAGAAACAACCTGTCCACAGTAATCCATGGCTGCAATTTCCTTCTGTTTCCATGCCCACACAGCTGCCCACATCTGGGCAATGCTTTCCTGCACTCCTCAGGCAGCTGGTGGGGCTGGAGGTACCTCAGTGTAACAACACTGTTTCCACATTCCTGAATATTTATTCCACCCTTGTACAACGAACTCGTACCAGGACAGAGTAACCAAAATCTGAAATTTGCCCTTATTGGGGCAGAGCAGCCTGGCCTTGTCTCCCTCCGAACCCCACTCCTGGTCCAGCTGCAGCTGGTGGTGCTGCAAGTGAGAACAACAAAAAAGAAAAAGGGATGAATATTTTTCTTACAACAGTTGGAGATTTCTCTAATCCCACATCCTCTGGGCCACCTTGAAGGTGCTCTGTGTCTGTCGAGCAGGGATAAAGCAGGCAGCTTCCATCCCATGGAGAAGCCCAAGCTGTCCCACAGTGCAGGAGCATGCAGACCTTTCTGCACCACTGAGGAGCAAATCATTCACTTCCAGCTACAGAGTCTGGTGTAAACTCAGAGTAATCCCACGCTGTGCACGAGCCAAGAGCTGTAGATGCTCCACACCCTGTCCTGACAACACAGCTCATGTTCAGGGGGAGCTCCAGCAGCAGGGCAGAGCCTGGTTAGCTTGAGCATCCCTCAGCAGCACTCCCAAAGCTCTGGTTTACACTCCAGGAAAGCCCTGGCACCGTGGCTGGGAAGTGACACGGCAGTTTTTACACTCACTGCAACCCTGGAGCCATCTCCTCGTCTGCCAGCCCAGTCTGGGACTCTCAGCTGGAGAGATCAACCCGAGCTGGGACCCTCTCCAGCCTGGGAGAACGTATCCCATCAAAGCAGCTCCTGCTGAATTCCCTGCATGAGAGGGAGCAGACACAGGGATAATGCCAGGAGGGGCTGGGGAGACCTGAGCCCTGCAAACCCTCAGCCCCGGGGCAGAACACGAGTGAGCCTCAGGCCAGGGCCGGCATTTGTTCCTCAAACAGAGACAATTCTCAGCACACAGGTGCAGGATGGATTTTACAGCCCACCTCAAGGGCAACGGGAGCATTTTCAAGGAAGCCTCCTCTGTGATCCCAGGAATGAACAGAGATCCCCGTGCACCACGCCATGAATCACCTCAGCGTCCTTGGGCTTTGCCACATCTCTGTTTTCTGGGGGAAGAACAGAAGGCTTAACAAAACCCTTTTGGTTTTTTTTCCAAGGAGAAAATAACAACTGGTATGTTCACAGTAAGTGGAGATTTGTATAGAAAGACGTTTACTTGAAGGTGAAATATTTCCAGTTTTTAGAAAAAGCCAGATTTTTCCAGATTCCATGCCTGCATTCCATGGTTCCCACTCTCCCTTTTTACTGTCATTTCCCCCATTGAGAAAAATGGAGGGAGAAAAACAGCACAAAGAAGTTCTGCCCAGATTTAAAATCACAGCGCGTTCAGAAAAGCACTCGTTTTCTGAAAGGCAACTTTTCCCAGACCAGTTTCCAACAGGGAATATCTGCAGGAATATCTGCAGAAGGTTAAACACTGTTGGTGTTCCCAAGCTCTGTTTTATCACTGGTTTTGTGCTTGCTTCACCTTAGGCAGTTTGGGTTCCAACCCAGACAATTGGGAAATCTGGGAACCAAGGGCTGTTTGGCTCCTTTTGGAGCAAGGACAGCTTGGAGAGCTGGATGTCTGAGAGCTGCTGGGCTGCCCAGATCCCAGGAAATCCCTCAGGGCTGGGAGCCCAGAAGGCTGGGAGAGGAACGGGCGATGTGTGACAGACCTTGGGCACCCAGCACACTCAGATGTGCAGAGCCCTGCTGGTGCTGTGGCTCCCATCCATGTCCAACCTTGCAGGAATGAGGATTTCCATGGGATCCTGCCCCGTGGGAGCAGTGGGAGGGGAGGAGAAGGGCTGCATGACAGGGGAGCCATTGGGAGGGACGGATCACAACAGGCAGCAATCTGGAGGCTGTAAAAATGAATGGGTTGTGTTTCACTGGGTTTGATGTGGTCGTATCATCTGTAAATTATCTACCCAGCCATTTTTCCAGCAAGACATTATTCTGTCAGGCTCAGGGCTGCCAATTCCAGCCCTCCCAACCATATGCACGGCTGTAAACCTTGAAAGCAGCTGTCTCCAAAGCAAGCCAGTTTGGGAAGAATAGGAAAACAAATTACATAAAAGCAGATTAACTTCTCTTTAACTTCCTTTAAAATATTTCTTCCCCACGGCCTCTGTAATCCCATTTTTTAAGGGAATTTGGTCTCTTTATTTGTTATTCTTATCAGTGTGACTTGAATTTAAAGCTTTATGCTTCATGTTTCTGCCCAGGGACCTGTTGTGATGATAATCCTCAGGCTTTTCCACGGTGGGAATGCCTCTTTGAGCAGTTTTCAGCCCCTTGCACTGATATTTCCCATGAGACAAAGACAGCCAGGGAATGCCTGGTGTCTTCAGCTGAAGTTCCTTGGTGGACAGCAGCAATTTTTGGACATTCTTGGGGGTTTTATTGTTTTCTCTTTTAACCTTGGAGTGTTTGGATATGTGACACTCACTTGCCCAGAGCAGCTGGGGCTGCCCCTGGATCCCTGGCAGTGCCCAAGGCCAGGTTGGACATTGGGGCTTGGAGCAGCCTGGGACAGTGGGAGGTGTCCCTGCCCATGGCAGGGGTGGCACTGGATGGGCTTTAAGGTCCTTCCAACCCAAATCATCGTGGCATTCTGTGATCCCCAGCTCACAGACGGGCAGGGGAGGCACCAAACGGGCACCAGATACCTGAAGGAGCAGGATCAGCCCTGTGTGAGCCCAAAGGCAGCGTGGCCATCACAGAGGGCAGCTGTGACTGCTGTTCCACTGCCAAAATCCCACTGGGAAGGGCTCTGCACAGCAGAGGAGCCCTGAGCAAGGAGCCAGGCACCCGCTCCGGGGAAAATCGGGTGTGCTGTGGGAGGAGAGGCAGATTGGTCCCTTGGGGACAGCAAGAGATCAGGGAATTAAAACTGAATGAGCTCCCCGTGCCCTCTGCAATTAAAGGGAACTTGAAAGAGTTTCAATTTGGTGATATCATTAATTTCTCCTTCTCCTCCTCACTCCCACTGCAGTTCAGAAGAGTCCTCCCCTGTTTATTGACTGAGTGATGAAAGGCTGAGCTGAAGAGACCCAAGAAAAGGAAAGTTTGAAAAGTTTTCAGCCCTTTCATCAGTTCTTTAAACAATGTTCAGAAAAAACATGAGAGACAGGCTGGGCTTGAGAGAAATATTGTAATGAAAGCTGCGTGCAGTGGGCGCTGCTGTCCAAATGTGACTCGAATACTCACAGCCCGATGTCGTGTGAAGATTTACTTGGCAATTTTGTCACAAACAAGGCTGTTAAGAAACACATTTATACTTACCCAGCTATTTCTCTTACTTGCTAAGGAAAAAAACAGCTTCGGTGCACCAGCCAGGTAGGAAATACTGCACAGAAGAGTTTCAAAATAAATGTATGTGCACATATGTGTGGCAGGAGTGCAGGGATCACAGGGAGCACGGGCTGTATGTGTCAAGCACCTCCAGAACAAAACCTGCTGCAGAGCACCCCACGCCCAAATATTTCCACAGATTTCTGCCCTGTGTTTCCTCTCCTATAATTCCTGGCATTCTTGTCCTGTAGCTGGAAGGAAACTGAGTCTTGATGACCCCTAGGATGCTCCTGTAGATGATGAGAGCAGCAGAGGGACGGGGTTCCACACCAGCAGCTCAACTGGTATAAAATTCCCTTGCCTGGAATTGCTGCCAAGTCTCATTTTCCCTAAAATCACAGAATCCCAGGATGGTTCAGGTTGGGAGAGACCCTAAAGATCCTGCAGTTCCAACTTCCTGCCAGGACCTAAAAGGATGATTGGGATCTGTGGTGCAAGAAGGGTTAACATGGAATCCAATTAGAAAGAAATTCTAATTATTTCAGCAATCAAAAGCAGTGACTCACCTTATGAGGGAGCCAACAGATGCCATCAGCACAGACATTTCCCTTGTTTATTTTCTTGTCTTCTCAGACTGGGAGGAGAACGTGGGGGATCCCATTCCTGGCCATCTGGCATTAGTGTGAAAAATACAGTGTGAGATCTTCCACAGTTGTCTCAGCAACTCCCTTCTGGATGACAGATTCCCATGTTCTCATGACAGCTTTGGTTTTATCCAGGCTCTGCCCACCCATGACACAACCCCAGGAGATCTGTCCGTTTACAACTCCAGCCTCAATCAGCTCCTCCTTCAGGTGCCTTATGAAAACCGAGGGTCCAGTGAAGAACTTTTACTCAGAACTGAGAATTTTAAACGCTGGGGTGGGTCACAGGTGGTGAGGCTGGTGCTGTTCATGTGCTGCCTGAGGGCTGCCCTTGTGGGACTCGAGAGCTGGCAGGTGGTGGTGAGCACGGACTGATCATCAGGGACAAGCTCAGACTTGGCTGGCAGTGGTGCATTTGTGCACCTTCCCAAGCACTACAGATTTGGCCCAAATGTGGTGTCACTCCAGCATTGCCCCACTCTGTGCAGAGAGCAGCCCATGAAAGCAGAGTGAGCGAGGTCAGCCCGAGATGACGTTTCAGGCACGGTGCTCCCCTTGGCACCTGCAGCTGCCTCCACTGCACTCTGCACTTGTCTCAGAAAGGCTGGAAAAAGAAAATAAGCTCCCATCCCAATTTCCTCCTCCTTGTCTCACTCAAAGCTGCTCCGTGAATCGCCCTGGACGCCGCGGCGCCGAGGCAGCTGTGGGAGCTGACGAGCTCTGCGTGCCCAGGAACTGTCTCCTAGCAATAAGGAAGATGGAAATGCCTCAAAATAACTCCTCCTTCCATTTCTTGTCTGTGACTCACGCTGTACAACGTGGGGCTGGGGGTTTTGTTAGGATTTTTGTCCTCACCTTCTTACAGCAAACCTGCTCATCCTGCATGTGTGGGGTGAAATGAGGCTCAGCAAAGGGTGCAGGTGCTGCCTTATTTTGAGAAGCCAGGAACATCCCAGGTGTTCACACAACCTGGATGCAGCTCACAGCCTGCTGACACATGAGAAGAAGCTGTGACAGCTGTGATGATTTGCAGTTATGAGGCATTTTGCACAACCTGAGCAGGGAAACCACCAACTCTGCTCGCTGTGTCCCACCAACACTCAGTGGGTGCTTTGCAAAACAGAGGGGAAATGGTTTTGGACGTGTTTTGTGTTTGGAAATTGGGAATAACCACATTCAAGTTGATGGAGTGATAGAGTCTGAAACAGCTGTGAGGTGGTGTCTGGCCTGACAGCGGTTTTAGCAGCACTGCTGAGTGAAAAAGGAGCAGGTTTCCTGTTCTGCTGTTGTATTTACACCATCCCACAGCCAGGCTGTCATGAGTGACTGTGGAATTGTCCAGGACAGAAATAGTTATTTAAAAACGGAACACACATAGCTGAATGGCCAAATCTCAGTCCCAGAAGTACCTAGATATGTTTCAAAGCCCCACCCCCACCCCCATTATTTTCTTATCTTTTTCTTTTCCTGAATAATCCTCACTCCCTACTTCTGATTGAAAAAGATCTAAAAATAGTTGTGGAGAAGAACTCTAATGAATTATGCAATGGACATATGCTCTCACATCAAATCTTGATGTTTACTTCATCTGATGTCATGCAGAAGATTGAAGGCTGGGACTGTGCTGGGAATGATCCCAGCTCTGCAGTGGGATTCTAGGTCACATCCCCTCATCTCTGATCAGGCATGGGAGCACCTGGGAGAGCAGATGGCTGGACAATGTAGCTATGGCTGGTGGTTTAATTTTCCTGGATTAAGGAGCAAGTACTGTACAAGTAGTTTGATTTGCTAAAGACGCAGCAGCAACCCTGGCACAGGAAAACCTTCCCCAGCTCCGAGGCTGAGCCGCCTTCTCACAGAGCTTCTGGTAGCACTGCAAATCTCCAGGCAACTCATCCACCAGTCACTTCCCAGTTCTTGCCATTTTTGTTGCTTATCTCTAGGAAATATCCAGCCAAAACCAGAGACAATTTAAAATCTACCTTCCAGCCACGCAAAGCGTGAAGCGCCTTATCCCGAAGTGACTGCAAAAAGGGGGAGAACAAAGATCTTTCACTTGTTTTAGAATTCCTTCTGACTGCTTCTCCTTGCCATTGTGAATCGGCAGATTTCAGACCTGCTGGCTCCAAACCAAGGCTGCTTCCAGAACATCTTCATCCAGCGTGGCCTGATCCAGGGAATGCAGCACAAACCTGCGGCTCCCTCCTGCTGCTGTGCCCCAGGTGAACTGGCTGCCAGCCACCTCAGCAGCTCCTGGCTCCCACACCCTGCCCAAAATGCAGCTGGAGCTCCTCAGGAAGTCACAGCTGGCAGCACCAAGCCCTAAGAACTCTTAATTTTAACAACCATCTCCCACCAGGAGTTTTTGAGGCTGAACTTGGACAAATCTTGTCATGAACAGTAAATAAAGAATGAAGTATCATCCTGGAAAAAGAATTGCTCACCTTAACAGCTTCAATCTGACAGGAATTAATTAGCAAACAGCAAAAAACCCCACTGTTTCAGAGATGGATACATGGGGGTAAATTGATTCCAAGTACAACTCCATTGCCTTCCACTGAAATCCATTAGGAGTGGATTTAGTCCAGCGTGGGTGCACAACATATCACTACAAACTCATCCCTAAACCACATGGACAGATGTGAAGATTACCACGAGGGGCCTGAGATTTAGAATTCATAAATGAATTTCTTGTTCCTCTATGGAGGGGCATAGCAGGATTATGTGGAGAAAATTACACATTCTTGTATTGAATTTTAGTTAGGAGCAGCTTCGAGATAAAATTAACCAGAGTAGCGAACAGATTATAATAAAACAACACTGATACTAAAATAAAAAGGGAATTACTCTCTTACTTTCACACCTATCAAATTTAGAGGAAGAAAAAACCTACAGTAGCACTGCGTGTATTATCAGGACAGTCAATGAGACCTGAAACAAGGACGAACTCCATTTGCCTGGGCAAAAAGCCCAGTTTGGAAGTAATTGCTGTAGTGGTGTAGCAGCTGCAGATATAGCCCGATCAAATCCAAAGATCAAACGCTTATTTCATTTTGATAAAAGTCATTAAACCACAAATCAACTTACTTCGGAGTACAGTCAGGAAATAACTCTGTATATACCATCTGCACATAACTCTCCCCTAATAAATTAAAGCAGCGACAGCAGATTTCTTTTGTGAAATCCTCAAACTTATATTTCATTAAGTATCAACATTTCTCATTTAGATTTTATTTAGCAGATAAGCCCCTGCACCATGTTTCAAAGCAGAGCAGAGGATTTCTGGCGTGAGTGGGTGTGCTGGGGCCGTCTGCCTGCCCTGGCAGCTCAGGGCCAGGCTCAGAGCACGACTCAGCCCTCTACCTCTGTGTCTCAAGGTGGCAGAGGATGGAACAGCATCCAAGGCTCACCTACAAAATTCAGGGAGCACCAAGGAAGCTGTGGAAGGGGGGCTTTTACAAGGATAGCCCAAATACGAGGAAGAGCACAAGAGAAAAAATGTGGAATGTAGCACTTGCATCAGAGAAATTTAATTATTGAAGAGCACTTTCTTCAGGGCATTAACTTGGCCATGGAATGAGCCTCTGGAGAGCTCCTGGGCATTGCCACAGCGTTCTCCAAAGGCATTTGGCAGTGGAAGGAGCCTTTGGAGAGCTCCTGGGCATCGGTGACGGGGTGCTCCAAAGGCACAGGCTCTGCCTGCAGGGCTGGGGCCAGCCCAGCCAGCCCCTGGAGCATCCCTTTGGGGATGGGATGGGATGGTTGGCAGGGGTTTGCCTCAGCAGATTCAGGGTGGGAAGAGGGATTTCACAGCAGCAGCACTGTTTGGATTTGAAGCCTGCAGAGCCTTCATCATTTGTCTCATCCCAACACAGCCCACGATGCTCCTGTGGCTTCCCAAGGGGCTGATGGAGGCCTTCCTATTCTTACTTAGGCTTGCCTAAACTCCTGGGTGCTTGTGAACAATTTAGGATTATTTTATTTGACTCAAAATTACAAGGGCTTCACCCTTCTTGAATAGTTTTTTATTCTCCTTTTTAGTTCATCAAGGATTTAAGAGCACAATTTTTGTACACAGTTCTCTGCAGTTGTGCCAGAATCTGACCCAGTTCTCTGTATCTGCAACCCAAAATTCAGCTTTCCTGCTGTGATTTTGGCAATCAGTCTCCAGCTCTCACTGCCTATTAAATTAATAGATTGTTCTGGGTGTCTGGAGCTGCATTAATGTTCATCAAAACCTTGCGAGATCAAAGATCTGAACTTCACCTTAATAAATTAATCAATTTTTTAGGCCAGGAGTCAATCTGTTGATTTACTCCTAATACACCTCCCACAACAAGTAATTCACCTGCACCATGCAGAAAATCTCTGTATTACTGACTGGTGGATTTAGAGATAAGAAAGTTCATTATTGAAGTCATGATTAACAAAAAGTTATCAAGACAATGTATAACTAATGGATGGATTATGAAATTGTCATATAATTGGTTTTTTCCCATGGTAGTTCTTTTAGATTTTCCTGCTAAGGAAAGAAGGACTCACCTTCTGCTCCTGTGCTGGGCTCCCACCATTCCTGGGATGGGTTCCTGTCCAGAGGATCCTCTTGGGTTGACGACAGGAACACTGATTTTTGGCAGTCCTTTGCTATCCCAGACACATTTTTGAGTGACTCTCTCTTCCACCTGCATCAATGATTGGATTGGAAAAATTTGCCCTATAAATGGAGATTATTTCTAATCCTCACATTATTAGAATTCTTCACATCCAGGAACGATTTCTGAGGATAAAAAGAAAAGTTTTAAATGAGTTTTGAAATATTCTTCTGAAAACTAATATAACAGCACAACTATTGGATTTTTCTAATGAAACTCCACCAATTTGGATTCCTAGATATTAATGGATTCCCTGTCTGTGCTAAGCCTTGAGATGTTCTTACTTCAAGCCAAACTTTTCAAATATGAAAAAGGAAGGAAGGAAGGGAGTCAGTCCACAGAGCACAGTCATCAGGAGACTGAGGCAAAGTCAGGCCAGCACAGGTGATGATATGAATAATGACATTTATGCTGCAGGAATTTAATTAGACTGAGAAAGGATTTGTAGTAAAGATGTCACAATAACTCAAGACAAAATGAAAATCAGTCCAAAGACATTCAGTCCCTAATTAGTTTGGGAATAGTAGATTAAAGATAAACTTAGAAAAATTGGTGGAGTGACTAGCTATTAGGGACCACAAGAACGTAGGATGTCACCTTAGATTTTTCACTTTTTGATGCTTTTCAAGACCAAGTGCAGAAAAGAAAACCTAAAATCCAGGACCTGATTTCTTTTCTTTCTTCAAGAGATCAAATATTTTTGCTTTTAATAAACCCAGTGACAGCCACAAGCCTTGGTTGTTGACACTGATTTTTTTCCTGAAATAATGAGCTGCGTGACACCTTGGTTATATATGGAAAACAGCAGCTCTGTGTACAGACAACATTCAATTTCTGTGTGCTGCTGTTTGAAAAGCAAGGGAAGAAAGGTCTTTCTGATCATGCACAATGAGTTATTTTCTTGGTGCTGGCTTGTTCCGTGCAAGACAAATGAAAGGAATAACAAAGCAGGATGTTCACAAAAGAACCAGGAAGATTTTCGAGCTCGGTGATTGATCTGGATGTGTTCACATTTAGGTAGGAAGAAAAGGAGTTGATGCAAAACATTTTGAAGTTGCCACTAAATGGATTTTAAAGCTTTGGGATTCTGGTGCAGCTTTTCCAGCTGAGCCCTCATGTCCTGCCTGGCTTCGGGGTGCTGATGTCCTTCATGTCAGGGGTGCCTGGCTGCTTCCCACCCCTCCAGTGCCAACAGCAAATTCCTGCTGGCTTCCAGCTCTCAGCTCATAACATAACCATGGAATCATGGAATGCTTCGGGTTGGAAGGCTCCCTAAAGTTCATGTCATTCCAACCCCCTGCCACCTCCCACTATCCCAGGTTGCTCCAAGCCCCATCCAACCTGGCCTTGAGCACTTCCAATATATTAACCAAGCAAAAATACAAGTCACACACTTGGGTCATTCAAAACCCTTCGTTTGATATTCCTATTAAAGGAAGAGACCTGAAGGAGGAAGTAGGTTCACCAGACCAAAATCCTGGGAAGAGAATCCTGTCCACCGTCTCCACGGCCCTCTGAGTTCTCACTAATTCCCATTAATTCTCTCCCTGATTTAGGCAGGAAAGCAAGTCAGAGAAGTGACCCATCCTTCATCCTCCAGAGGTATTCACTTGAAATGAAAAGAAATGGAAACAAACCACAGAAAAGATAATAATGTCCTGTCTGCCTGGCTTGTAGAAGGGACCTCACCCCTGCCTCCCACCGGCTGTTAAATCTATCTCACAGTGCATCTTCTTCTATTTCATCCCAAGTGGAACAGACCCAGCCAATCAGGGAAACTCACAATTAGGAAAAAACAATTTAGTAGAAAAAAAAGTAGCATTACATGGATTGTAAACATGGTAACAGTAGTAACAGAGGCTATTTTGTGTTGTCATTCAACTACATCCCTGCTTTAAAAATTCCTTCAAACACCACCTAAAACATGAATATAGTGAACAGAGGAAAACAGGAGCTCTCCAAAATTTGCATCCCAAGTAGTTAATTTCTGGGTTGCTTTTTACTGTAAATTTCATGCAACCCTATCAATCTTCATTTGTCCTCTAAAGAAATTCCCATGGCTGTGCCAGAGCCCTTCCTGCACATCGTGTCCCCATGAACACCCTCAGTGCCTCACCACCACCAACCCACTGTGCTTTAAATACAATCCTGCACTCTGGAGCTGCCCAGCTTCAAAAATTCCTCTCTTTGACCTTCCTCAAGGACAGGGCTGTTTCCCCCATCTGCAGGGCAGTGTAAAATGCTGCTCTCAGCCTTGCAGTGCATATGGTGCTCCCCATGCCATCCCCAGTGCCATCCCTGTGCCACGGCCCTCGCTGGCCTCGGGCTGTCTGTACAGGTGCAGCACAGACTGCTGCTCTACTGCTGATTCCTGCTCGTTAGTCACTCTCCCCACTCCCCTCCTTGGCTCCAGTCATGCTGTTCTCTTCTTTGCTGGATTGTTAAACCAAAGTAGGAAGAGCATCCTTCAAAATATTCAATCTGTCAGGCTTTTCTTTCGACCTTCTGCAGGGTCATTGAATAGTTTGGGTTGGAAGGGACTTTTGAAGTTGTCTAACCAACCCCCAAAATAGGTCAAAATAGTTTTTTTCACCTTTGTCTAAATATTTTTTCATTATGGAAGAGAAATAAATTACATTACACACATCAGCAGGCTGAAAGTCTGCTTGAATTTTTGAGTCCAATTCCTATAACCAGGGAGAAGAGGGATTTTTGTCTCACCAGCACATGAGACTGATGGCACTTTCCTTAAATCTCACTTTGTTTGGTTTCTTTATGGCAACAAGAGAGATTTCTGAGTGAGTGGTGGGTGGGTAACCTGTGGGAGGTCAGCACTTACACCCACCTCGTCCAGGTCACCACTCCTCTGCAGCCTCCTGATGCCACCCCAGCAGGGCACGAGGGGATCAGTGGTGCAGGAAGCTCAGCAGGATGGAGAAAAAGACAATTCTTGCATGGTGAGTAGGCAGGGAAGAGGGCAACCACGGCAGATGGCAGAGCTGAAGCAGCACCCAGTGGCTCGTGCTGCATGACAAGCTGTCAGCATTCCTGGGAACAACAACCCTATAATTACATGCAGCCCTCACACTGTGTCTCCCTGCGTGGAGAATCCCTCTCCACAACCTTCAGAGGATTAGAGGCACAGAAAGAAGGGTGTCACAGCAGCCAGGTGCACTGGGCAAGCCTCTGACAGGGCACAGGAACTTGTGCTCTGCTTGGCCAGGCCAGCCCTGGCCCTGTCCCCTCCTGGATCAAAGGACACTCAGAGCTCCCCCCTGCCCTGGCCCCATCCTTCACCACAACACATCTCTCAGCCAACACTGAGAGCATCTGTGAAAGCCCAGCACACAGAAGTCTTCTATTTTAATGTCAAGGTCCGAGTCAGAGCAGAGAGTTGAGAGTTTACTCTCTTTAACATCTATAACATTAGTAACTTGGTCACTTGACAAAATAAATTGACCCTGTAATAATGTTTCTAAAAATGTGGTCGGTGTAATTTGTTAAATTACATTTGTACATGGTATCAAGTTCTTCCCTGCCTTACACCTCCCCTAATGCTCTCCTCAGTGAGTATAAGGCTGGCAGAATTTAACCTCTCATATATAAGTGGCATGCACTTATTTCCCTGGGGAACTGACCCAATCCAGAGCATTGCCTATTTATAGCACTTTCCAAAATAAATTGTGAGGCGAGAGGGTAGAAAGGCTGTTAGGAAAGGCTATATTTGTTGATAAAACTAGAAAAAAAAGTAATATAGCTGTGTGTTCCCATCCAAAGTTACCTTCAGTGGGTGCTGTGAATTTTAAATTGTTACTACAACTGCAACACAGAACTAAAGTGGCAACTCCCCACAGTGGGCCCTGAAACCCCAGAATGGTTAGGGTGGGAAGGGACCTTAAATATCATCCAGATCCATCCCTGACATAGGTAGGGACACCTCCCACTCTCCCAGGGTGCTCCAAGCCCCAATGTCCAGCCTGGCCTTGGGCACTGCCAGGTATCCAGGGGCAGCCACAGCTGCTCTGGGCACCCTGTGCCAGGGCCTGCCCACCCTCACAGGGAAGGATTCCTTCCCAGTGTCCATTCCCCTTTGTCCTGTCACTCCACACCCTTGTAAAAAGGCCACATGGGCAGGAAAACCCCCCTATTGGACCCCCACCAGTCCAACCCTGAACATTTCCTCCTTCTTTGGCCTTCAGGACTGGAGGCCGTGGCTCAGGACCAGCTCTGATGGCCTCAAGGCAATCCTGCAGCAGGATGGTGACAGCAGGGTAGCTCCAGGACAGCTGAGATGATAGCAGGGATGTTTCACAGCTCAGAGCTGTGAGACAGCAGGATGAGGATGGGAACACACTCTGCATCTGTGGCAGCAGCCCTGGAGAACTCCCTGTTGGAGGGAAGGAGCTGGCTCACTCCAAACCAGCAGCCAGCACGGACAGTCAGACAGTAACAACTGGGAGCAAACAACACAGTGAAGTTATTCGGCAACACAGATGGGCCCTGAGTCATTTCTTGGATCTGTCTCCAAACACAGTGTGACAGTCAGAGCTACAGTCAGGTTTTGGAAGAGCTTGGCAAGGAGCAGACAGTGATAAATGTGCCAAATATCCTCTGACCTTCTAACTGTCCCGTTTTCCCATGGCTTTGTCCTGCCTGTGGCTGCAGTTGCCATCATCTGAGCACACAGCACAGCACTGCAGCTCCAGAGACCACTTGAGTCACTGGTCTGGAGAGCTTTTATTCAAAAAAATCCAGGATACTTGAGGAAAGCTCCCTTTGAGCTGACTCACTGAACGATCTCTCAGAATCACATCCGCCTTTGGCCTGGAGCAGAAGAAACATTAGAAATTTCCCATCTCTGACTCTCATGAATACAGATTTCCATGCATTCATCACAAGGCCAGAGCATCACCTGCCCATGGCACTGCTCTCCCCCTGCCACACTCCAGCAGGCAGGTGCAGGAGAAGCTGATCACAGGGAATGTTTGCCCTTGGGGAAGCATCCCGGCATCAGGAGCTGCTTGCAGCACCAGCGGCGGGGGACGCGCATCGGGGCAGCCAGGAGGGAAGAGACGTCCTTTCAAAAAGAACCACAATCCTTTCATTCTCCGGGTGTTTTTCTGGAGAGCTGGGAGCGTTTGTCCCCTTTCATTCTCCCTGCTAACTTTTATCAGCAGAAAAAACCAGGCAAGAGTGACACTTGAGCAGAGCAGCTTCCCCGCGCCAGCAAAGCGAGACTCGAAGTCACGGCGCCGACTTCCTGTGATGAAATATTGATCCAAAACTCTGTCACACAAGCAGCAGTTTAAAATCACCTTGTTTTTATATACAAATCTTTTTTTTCAACTGTAGCCGAGCGCTACCAGATCACTTTTCTAAGTTCCGTATGAAGAAAACTGACTTTTAAAGAAAGGCAAATACGCCTTGTGAGGAATTTCAAAATTACTGTTTTCAGCTTAAAATTCAATGAAATGAATTGCTGAAATGACAATGAATTTTTAAAATTTATTGTCATTTCAGCAGTGGTGAAACAAAAGGAATTTCTTTTTATTATTCTGTAGCCATTGTAACTTTTCAATCCTCTCTTCTGTATATTTGGCAAAAAGGAAAAGGCCATAAAATAAATTGGAAGAAGAATTTTCTTGCAGCAGAGTTACCCAAACCCATGATCAGTGTTCTCCGAACAGGAAAATCTGAAGGAATCAAAGGCTTCATGAAACATTCATTGGAGCAATATGCTGACAAAATAGTTTCTCAGTCAAAACTTTTTCCTGGCTCTACTTAACATGGCCTGTGTGAGTTCAAGAACGTGTTTCTGGAGCACCAGAAGGCCAGAGGGGTTTAGCTCGTCTAGCTGGGGTTTTTCCTAACAAACTCCACATATCCCTTGAGGTCACTTTATGGAGCTAAATAAACTCTCTGCTTCTCTTGGATGTGCTGACTCAACTCCCACCCCAGCCTGAGTCCTGGTGGAGCCCCACCCACAGAGGTTTCTCAGCTGAAGGACAACAGGCAGGGCCTGCTCAGCCTCCAGGATCCATGAGAAATCCCTCCATGACCAGAAATCCCATTTGGACCCAGCCCAGTAGAGCCAGCCAAGGCTCCAGCCCTGTCCCCCACTGCTGCACAGACCCTTCTGCGTGATGCAGACGTTTTGCTCCACATCTACAGGTTGGAAGAATTGTGAAATGATTGTGTGCTCATCATTAGAAAAACTTGCTGTAACAAGGTAAAAATCAGGATGAAAGAAATCAGGTGGCCTCCCAGGAGCCATCGCTAATTATTTTGTACTTAATGAATGACACAATTTGCTTGTTGACCTTGTCAATCTATGCAGAGTTCTAACTAATTCATAAAAAACTGAAACTACCAAGGGTCTGGGATGTTTTTGGTCAACTTTGACCCAGGGTGGTCCCTACACTGACCCTGGCACCTTGTGTAGAGCTCAGTGACACAGGGAAAGAGGCGCCAGAACACAAAATGCTGCTCAGATGAACTTGGCAGGATCCTGGAAGTAAAATATCACAGCCTGAAGCCATGCCACCTTGCTGGGATAGCATCCAATGTCTCCTGTCAAGCTCCATAAACTGGGGTAATGAGTGAGGAGCACCTGGCTGGCCCAGGCAGGGCCCTCATTAGCCAGCATAGGGCTCTGCTGTCACCTGGGCAGGGCCACACGGAGTCCTGGCCAGGAAGGGACAAGTGGCCTTTGCAGGAGGGGCAAAACCCAAGGGACAGCTAAAATCATTACTGGTGCCTTTGTGGGAGATTTTCAGTCATGGCTTTTCATGGTGTGAGGATTGCTCAGAGACTCGAGAGCCCTTTGGGGCTCTTCAGGAATAAATGAAAACCTGTGAAAGCTCCCAAAGTGTTTCAAGTGACTAAAACTTGGGTGTACAACTACACCCTTGAGCCCGGGATCAAGTGGACACAAAGGGTGGCCAGAGTGGAGGACTCCTTCCTTAGAGAACATACTCACTTCTTCCCTTGAGCTCTCTCTTTCTCCATTCCACCTTTTATTGACAGATGCAAAGTAAGACTAATGAATTATTGATAACCCTGGCACAAAGGATTATTAGACAAAGCAATTTCATCTGGGGGGCATTGATTTATATGTCACAACCAGAGTACAAATGGAAATGGTAGTTAGGAAGGATGAAGTTGAATGCTAAACAGGTGGGCATCCTGTTTATTCCTAATTCCTGCCCTCAATGCACTTTGATACACTTACCTGTACCTCTGGATATCCTATATAATTAAAGAAACGGATGCAAGTTTTCTAGTAATTAATAGTATTTGGAGAGAGACCTGAAGCAACCCAAATATTAAAACAGGGCTGATGTTTTGAAGGGCCTGAACCTTGACAAGACATTAGACTGAACAGTTGAGTTTGAACCAGGGATTCCTGAAAACACACAGAGATGTCCAGGCACAGAGGGAATCCACAGGTTAAACTAGGTGAAAAGAAGGGGCTTGTCCTAAAACAGCTCAAGCAGAGTAAATCTGAAAGGTGCTGGCCTGAGATGGAGAGGCTGGAGCAGCAGGATGGGTTTCACCAGGGCACACTCCACTGCCCTGTCTTCCATCAGCCCACGGCCTCTTGGAGAGCTGGAGCCCGGCCAGAGCCAGTGGAGCTGCTGATCAGCATCTGTGAGGAAATAACTCTGGTCCCGAGGACCAGGCAGACACTGCTTCCAAATTTTAATTCTCATTGTCTGTGGCATTCGTGTGACATTTAATGTGATGCCAGCTGCTGCGCTATTGTGAAACCAGGAGTGAGACTCGTCCTCTTTTAGTGAAACCAAAAGGAAATTTCAAAGTCTAAGACACAGACACCTGATTTTGTGGGCTGAAAAGAGTCAGTCAACCCCCATTTCTGTCTTTAAAAGCTCTCTCCAGCTCTCCTGGTGAGTAATCAATCGCCTCTTAAAAGACACTGCCTTGGCCTCTCCCCCAGCACAATTAATCCCTCCAGACCCAAGCTCAGATAAAACAACAGGAGGACAGTACCCAGGTGATCTGGCAGTGCTAAGGCAAAACCAATCCCCAGGATTTCCACAAGGCTGCTCCACTTGTGGTTTCAGTCTGGGAAATGATAAAATAAAACTGCACTTTAATGAACTTTCAGAGGAAAAATGTTTCTTTGTTTTAATACAAGCCACAACAAGAGGACATTGCCCTACCTCAGGCTCTGTTTCACATGACACTCAAAACCCATCTCCAATACTCCAGGGATTAAATTATTTTCTGAAAGCCAACTCATTCCCACCATTATTACTGGTGTAAAGCTGTGAGGTTTTTTGCTGCCCCCCTTCTATTTTTTTCCAATGCTAGAAATAGATTGAACTGGCACTTCAGGATGCTGAGCTGCAGTTTCAGTTGAGCTCTGTGCTTCACAGAGATTTATCAAAAATGACAAGATTCAACATCTAGGAGATGTCTTGTAGTGCCCAGGAGCTCAAAGAAGATGCAGCAGTTACAACAGCAACCAGGGAGAAATAAGAAAAGTGATAGAAAAAGAAACACGGGGTCCTCAAAAACCAAAGCTCTGGCAGGAATGGGCAGTTGTGCTGGTCAGCACTGGCCACCAGTGAGCAAACAACCCCTGCCTGCCTCCTCCAAATGAAAATCCAGGGAAAGCAGCCCTTCATTTCAGTTGTAAACTTCCTGGCTGGTACCTGTCAGAGCCTCCAAGCTGCAGAGGTTTTCCCCTGTTCCATTTGCAAACAGCGTGGAATTGGATGGAAGTGATGAGTGTCTGTCTGTGATCACTTCTTCTGAGCTGAGCCATCCCTGGAATAAAACAGAACATCCCATAAGCACATTCTCTTTTTCACCCACATGAATGTAAAGAAAGAAAAAGGCTAAGGAAAAATGGGAGTATCTGGACAATAAATGTGTATGAGCTATAAAATCATCTCCTGGCATGATCAGCCTTTGCCTGGATAACTCAACAAACCCAAGCAAACACTCATGGCTGAGAACCACCTTGCACCCAGACTCCATCATTCCCACTAAAATGGAATTCAGGTACATGGAGGCACTGATGGAGACTGGATCCCACCATGCAGAAGCTGCAGCATCCTTTCAGTGTCCAGAGCAGGACCTAGAGATAAAACAGAGATAAAATGCCTGGGGCTGTTTCCAAGTCGTGCAGTGAGTCAGGCAGGTCTCTGCAGAGAGGGATTAGAGCTGGAGACAGGGGCAGTGAGGGAAACCTCAGCAAGAAATGAGCACACCCAGGTTTCTTCTCACAAATAATGATTCTAACAAACACCTGTAAGAGACACCACTGCCAAACAATAAGTTTGCATAACAGAACGGGATCTGAAAAAGAAACCTCCACAGTAAAAAGTCAGGGAGGACGTTATAGGTTTTCTGATTCATTTACAGAGGTCAAAGGCAAATTCCTCCATGAAGAACCAACACACCAACCGTGCTCCCCTTCCTCCATGAGCCAGGACCTTCTCCTGTAGAGATGTGGAAACAGCCTGAAGGACTTAGGCTAATGCAGGCAGGAGCAAAATGGAAATAACTCCCACAAGACCATTGGGAGAACTTAATCCAATCTTCTCTTGTGAACCAGATATTATTCCCCTTTTACTAGCCTTCAGTGGTGATAAAGTGCAGACAAAGGAGATAAGGGACTCGCACACCTCACATTTCACCACTCACAGTAAATACACTCCTCGCTTTCGCTTATCTTTCAGCCTCATATGGATTTCCTTTTAGTAACCTCCTGAATTACAATCAAATTATACTTTCAGGGCCATTGAATTGCATGGCTTGCAATACCTTAATGGGTTCTGTTCTGGCTGCTCAGGAAGGACTTGTAATCCCTGTCTTCTATATTTCAGGGAGCCTTAAGGATGCATTTCAGTGCTGTGCACAACAGCCCAGGCCTTCCCTCACCAGAGCAAGTGCCACACAAACAGTGGATGGGCAAGTGAACCGTGTCCTGGAGGAAAAATGTGAATAGTGAATGTTTCTTCTTTTGCCTTGCAGTGACAGCCAGGGTTTGGGTGGCACAGAAATTCCAAAACTCTCTCAGACACGAGTTCCATGTGCTTTAATGGCACGGTCGATACACCAGGTGCCAGCTGCTCTGCAAAATATTTGAAAATAAATGGAAGTTTTAATGCCCAGAAATGGTGCTCAGTGCCACATTCCTCCTGACAGCTTCTCTCTTAGATGGGCTTTTACCCTGCAATAAAGAAGTTGTTGCTTTGTTAGTTACGGGCTCTGCAGCAAACAAAACTCACAGCGTGGTCAAGAACTTTGCTGGGCTGAAATCAGGTTTGAATTCTCTAAACATTTAGGTAATTGAAATAAGACAGAGGGAGAATAAACAGAGTCTGAAAGTCTAAAGAGACCTCTTGTTCTGGAGAGGATCTGGAAGGATCTCAGGGATGCAAAATGCCCCTCCTGCACCTGCCAGAGCAGGTCCCACAGCTGCTGCACCGAACCATCCCCAGGGAATCCCTCTGGATCACCCAGCCCGACAGTGCCTGGAAGAATGGTGAGACACTCTAGGGGAAGAACACCTGTGCCTTCAAGGAGGAAAGAATACAATGACCATGGGAAAGAACAAAGTCCGAGGTGTGGGGCTCCCTGCTGTGCCACACCACAGGGGACAGCCCGTGCCAGGCACGAGGGGACAGTGGGGACCTTCTCCGTGCCAGCTCTGTGACCTTGTGAAGCCACCAGCCCGTGACACTCGATGCTTTCCAGCCAAACACCTGATCAGCAGGTTCTCTGAGAAAAACTGCACACTGGAGATAATCAGAGTAGGAACTGCCTCTGTCTGCAGCTGATGGGTGGGAGATAAAAAATCTCTCTCCTCCCTTTATTCACCCTGCTGTTTGTAAAAACCTTATCATGTTTTTTCCAATTGTATTCCCAATAAGCCTCCAGGTAAGAAATAGTGTTTGCCAGCCCTGAAGAGAAGTAATCTTTGTTGGCAACATTTCTCAGGGAAAAAAAACTGTTCAAATAAGATGTGGGAGGAAATTTCCCCCTCAGACAATTTGAGTAGCTGTCGACAGGCAGCAGATGAAAGGCGAGGAGCGCTGGATGCCGCAGGCCGTGCAGGGAACACAGGCAATGGCTTGAGCAGCTCTGGGTTCAAATGGAAAACTAATTTCTTTCTGAGGGGATCCAAAGTGCTTTTCATGCTGTCCTTTCTTTAAACAGTTGGTGATTTAATTCTGCTGAGTGCAGTGTGGGATGAGAAGCGAGGCACTAAAGGAGGGACCTCTCCAAACACAGCCTGTGCAGCCCCAGCTCCTGAGGCAGCCATGGGGTCACGGTGGCCCTTCCAACATTCCCACATTGGCTGTGTTCGACCACAATATTTATAATTTTTGCCCTTCAGCTGGAGCGGGAATCAACCTCCACAAATCAGGAGTTTATTAAGGCAGACAGCAGGATTTCTGCTGGCAAATTCGGAGTGGAACGAGATGATCTCTAAGGACCCTTCCAACCCAACCCATTCTATCATTCTCTGATAAATTTTGCACTGGTTTTCCCCAGCATTACTATTTCTGATGACAAAACAAGCAGTGACAGCTGTGTTCTACCTTAAACAGAAATGCTGCCTTAACCAGAGGAGAAAAATGGATGAATATGAAAATAGGCATCATGAATATTCAGATACATTTGCAAATTAAGAGACTTCAACTGTGTCCTTGTCCTTTGTGCGTTTTCCACAAATATTGAAAGGGGAACTCTCCTGGGACAAGCGTTCATCAGCACAGCAAGTTTTGAAGAAGGAACCCACTCAATCTACGGCAGATATGCACAACATGAATATTGTGTGTATTCACAGGAGAAAGATGATTCTGGGAACCTCCAATTAGGCAGCAGCAGATTTTCCTATGGTCTCAGGAAAGAACGAAAGAAAAAGGCTTATTTTGATAAATTTTTCAGCACAGATTTTTGAAATGGGAAATACAAACATGAGAAAAAGACAAACTTCACCCATGAATTATTCCCTCAGAATTGTGAGGGGGGAGGAATGCCCCCTCGAGCCAGGCTGGGAGTGGCAGCTACTCCAAGTCAAGTGCGTCGTTAATTGTGTGCAGGCAGCAGCTGAACCTGTGTGTGCTGACCTGCCTGAAAGCCCTGACTCGGGGTCCCCAGCTCAGGGATCTGCCTAATTAATTCCTAATAACCCAAACTTCATCTCTGTGTGCAGCCCGACCAGTGCTTGGGGTGTGCTCAGACTGCACCACCCTGCCGTGGTGTCAGCACCTCCTGCAGCCACCCCGCTGCCACCTCTGGCTGAGAGAGCTGCATCCTTATCTTAAAAAATCACAGCCATCCCCTTTTCCCTTCCATAACCACTGCAGAGAATGCTGTTGTGTCAGTGTCTCTGGTAAGATGCCCCAAACCCTGACAGAACCCAAAGCATCAGCAAAATCCCATATTTACCCTTTCAGTTTATCATCACAGTGAAGGGACGTGAAAACCTCGCCATGTAATTCCACCTGGAGGCTTTCTCCCACGCTGAAACATTGCACAGTTGTCCAGTTTTGTTAGATTTCCCTCAGAGATGCCCAATAACCTTCAAACAAACCCAATTCATAACACCACCAGATGTGCCCGTTTTGCTTTTCATGGGAACATGCCATGCAAGGTCTCTGGGTAGGAGGTAACAACCCAGACAAGAACAATTTCTGTTTTGCTGGTTTGAAAGTGGAGCTTTCAATATCTTGGCCTGTCTCTGAGTTTTTGTTTAACTTGGGGAATTTTTCAGTTTACAAAACAGCCAGACAAGGATAATTAGGGTAGAAACATGCCTGACAATTCCAAATACTCCCTGTCAAGCATATGGGCTAACACCTAGTTTTATTAATTCTCTGATTTTCAAGGGGTGATACAGTTGTACTAGAAGCAGTGTGTAGGTGGCTCATTTTTCCCTCCTCACATTCCCTTTGACAGTAGTTTGAAATAACATTCATCAAACAGTATAAAAGAAGTCGAAAGAAATTAATTAAGCAACCTAGAAGGAAAAATAAGATGTCTTTCCAACAGGCCTTGCATTATTTAGTCTTGTAGTGCTGCACAGTGTAATTTCCTGGGAAGAAAAGGCAGGATAATGGTGTATTCCTACTTGACTATGAAACAGCACATTTGGAGCATCACCAGTGATAAGGAAGTTCTGAAACAGAAGTGGCTGAGAGCTTCCTATTGAAGATTTGCTCTGAATACCATGCAATATACACATATATAAATACACATATATAAATACATATATGCTCATATATCGCTGCTGGCACCTCCTCCAGCAGGAATTGGGGATTTCTGATCCTCCTCCTGCCTTTTTGCGTTAAGGGTTGAGGGCAGAGATGGTGATGCCATGTTTAATTTAATCTCATCAAGTGAACAAAATCCAGCTTTTTAAAAGCCTCTGTTGTTCAAGGGTGTTTAAACAAACATTGTCCAGGTTTTGCCCAGGAGCACACGTGGCACTGCAGGGCCAGATTCCAGCTCTCCAGCTGTAATGAGGATTATCCATGGGCTGCACACTTCATGGCACACACTCCCATTCCACTCCAGGCTCCTCTGCCTGTTTCTGCTTCTCCAGCTATCCCAACCTCACTAACGTAGCTCTCCCTATCCCAAATTCTAATTTAATCCAATCAGTAACACCACCAGAAGTGGCACAGGGAATTTATCTGTGGAGTCTCTGGGCACAGCCCTGGTGAGAAGTTGTCCAGCCATTCTGCTCCACCAGACTGCTGCCAGCTCTCACTTGCTCACATGGCTTAGGGGACACGAAATTCCAGCTATCCTGCTCTGCTCCCAAGGGATGGCCACAGCACTGCCCTTCCTGCATCCAGCCAAAATAACCAGAGTGGGCCCGACATCCCATCAGTCCCCCAGTTCTGAAGGAAGCCTGATTTAACAGAAGACCACTCACCAAATTAATTTCCAGGGATGTGAACCAAGTACCCATTGAAATTCAAAAAACAGCTTATGAAAACGTGGATGTAAAGAGCTCAGGATCTCTTTGTGACTGCTGGCAGCCTCCCAGCTACTTTACTGAACACAATCCTCAGGTAATTCTTAATTTCATGTTCATATTATCAGCTGCTCAGGGGAATATCACAGGAAAGGCCATGGATATAATAACACCGGGTTCATCATTCCCAAGGAATCTGCTGGGTACAAGAGAGCCACGAGGAAGAGATTAACTGATTTATCCAAGAAATTTTCCAACACATCCTAAATCTTTCTCATCAGATGCTGGTTTTACCTGAGCAATAACTCAAGCATCTCTTTGTCCTTCCACCTACCTGGCTTAAACCCAGCAGTCAGAACACACACAGGGTTTTCAGCAGCAGAGCTCCAGCCTGACTAAATCCAACTTCCACTCCAGGACAGGACTGAAACCTGGATTCTCCTTTTCTGCCTAAATTCCCTCAGGCAACTCCTAAAGCTGGATTAGCAGTGGAGCACCGTCCCTTGGGCACTTCCCAGGGCTGGGTGCTGGCTCAGCACGCTGCCCACCAGGACTGATCCTCTCCGTGCTCCGCTTCCCTCTGGACAGCGCGATGGGAAACGCTCCTTCCAAGAGCCTCTGGAAGGCTTAGGCTGTAATTGCTTGTAAACCACTTAAGCAGTAAGTGATACAGAAATCCAAGTGGTAATTGTAGCAGAGGCTTGAGATTAATCTATTTTTGGCTTGTCAGACGTTCTTATGGACCTCATTCAAGGCAGTCACTGAAAGCTGTAAAGTGTCCAAAAAGTGACAGAAAAAAATAGTTTTATTAAAACCATTACAGAGGCAAATCCAATCTTCAATTCACTCTCTGAAACCTATTGGTGTGGCCTGCAGATGAGGCTCTCATGAACATCTTCTGGGCAGAGACCTGGGGAGAGACACAAAAAGTTTTATATCAAAAAAGGAGTGCTCTAATTTTGGATTCCCAAAGCAAAACTGTGCAGGGAAAGTCAGTGAACAGAGGCAACAGGAGTCTGCCAAGAGGGGATAAGGAGCTTGTCCTGACCCAGGAATCAGGGCTCTGATCCCAGGTTTTGTTTTCCCCACCTGCCCCCAGGTGAGCAGTGATTAAGAGCAGACACTCATTAGTGACCAGAAACTCTGCAGGGTGCTCTGACTTGGTGCTGTTCTCCACAGGACACCGTGAGATGGTTGGACACCTGCACTTGATGGTCTTAAAGATCTTTTCCAACTTCAATGATCTCAGGGTTCTCTGTCAGTGCACACTGTTTGGTGTGACTGAAGAACCCCAAAACTCTTGGTTTAACTCTCAAACTCCCAGAGATGGGAGCACCAGTTCATTATCAGGTACTAGAAACATCTTTCCCCAAAGAGCCGCAACTTTTCCAAACTTTCCACCAGCTTCCAGTTTCCATAGCCTCAGGGTCAAGATTACCCTTTATTATTTTTTCCATCATTTCCTTCCCATTTACTTTGGATTAGTGCATGTTCTGTCAATAAGGACAAATGAAATTCCAGGCCAATGTAAACTCTGTCTGCTCTATGAATGGTTCTTTTTTCATACTGACTTTCAATGAAACAGAAAATGACTGATGCCACAATATGCTTTAATTATTTTCTTCATAAACTATCAAATTAAATTTTAAGAAGCTGGAGATGTTATCTCTTATTAAACTGGGACTGAACTCAGAGATGTAACTCTTAATGAAACTTCCCACACCAAAAAGCTTTTTTGTAATGTTAATAATTTTCAGCAGCCTGCCATGTACAGTATCGCACCAAAGCTTATGATTTTCACATTCCAGCCCCTGCCATGGGCAGGGACACCTTCCACTACCCCACGTTGCTCCAGGCTCCATCCAACCTGGCCTTGGACACTTCCAGGTTCTTCGAAACCACACCATTATACAGCCTCCAATATTTTTGCTGGGACTTTCTACCCACTGTATTCTGAAGTTCAACCCCAAAAAGCAGGGCTGAATAACCCAATGATGAGCACGGCAGCACCAGGTAAATTGCAGCCCACCTGGAAAACACAGACATTAATCAACACCAGCTTGAAGGGAAAAGTGTTTTCACTATTTTAAGCAGCAAGAAAATCTCAAATTATCAAAGAAACAGAGAAAAGCTGCTCTGTGAGTAGAATCATGGAGTCATTAAGGTTGGAAAAGCCCTCTAAGATCACTGAGTCCAACCATCGATCCAACACGGCCAAGCCCACCACTAATCATGCCCCAAAGAACCACAGCTACACATTCTTGGACCACCTCCAGGGATGGAGACTCCACCACCTCCCTGAGCAGCCAGTTCCAATGCCTGACCACCCTTTCAGATAAGGAATTTTCCCTGCCATCCAATCTAAACCTCCCCTGGTGCAACTTGAGGCCATTTCCTCTCATTCTGTGTCTTGGTACCTGGGAGCAGAGACCAATCCCCGCCAGGCCACAACGTCCAATTTGCTTTGGAAAGCACAATGATCAAAATGTGGCACATTCTGGGACCAACCAGCAAAACACAAAATCCGCAGAAGTCACTGGATCATATTTTTGGATCCCGCCTTAAGGGATGAAGAACAGAGTGAGAGATGAAAATGCGGCAGCTGGTAAAAAATCATTAAAAAGCATAAGGCAGAGATGAGGAAATACTGAAGTTGCCGGGAGAAAAAAGAATGGAACAAAGACACGGAAAAAAGACTTTCAGTCTGCCAAAGTTTCCCCAATTTCATAAAATGTACAAATGCAGCAGAGAGATAGGGGAAAGAGCAAACAAAGCAGCTCCTGGCTGGGTTGGGAGTGGAGCACCCGGGTCATGTCCAGCCCTATTCCCAGCTCTGGGGCTCGGTGTGCTCAGCACAGCATGTCCTGCCCTCCCACCCAGGGCCCCTGTGCAATTCATTCCAGCTCAGCTGTTGGCCAACTTCCTTCTGGTCACACAGTGACAGTCCCAAGGGCTTAATGTCCATGTACCCCTTTTGGCCCAGAACACCTGAATCCCACCACAAACAAACCAGCACTCATCCAGTCACAGACAGAAACGGACAGGCACGGACAGAAACACTGATTTTTCCAAATGGAAATTTCTCTGTTGTTGGTGGTAAAACACTGCTGCACTTTTTTTTTTTTTTTTCTGTTTAATTTTATTCATGAGCTGAAGTAACTTTGGGCAGTCACAAACCAATTTTTCACTGTGTTCTGAACAGATGGTTGTTCCAAGAATATCAGCATCCTGGCAGTGTCAAACAGCCTTGACCTTCCCAAGCAGCGCTGCAGACTTTTTGTTAGAAGGAAAGAAATAAAGAACCACTCACATAGTCCCAATTTTTTCCTGGATTATTAAACACAGTGGACAACACAGGCACAAACTGTGCTCAAGGAAAACCTGAAATTTGGCCTCAGAGAAGCAGGAATGGCTTCTGGAATCAGTGGGGGTGTACAGACAACTCCAAGGTCACATCAGACTCCCCTCACAGAAGCAGAAGAGTGAAGAGATGTGGTGGGAGCACCCCCACACCATCTCCAGCTCATCCTGCCCTAAGGAGAGCTGCTGTGATGGGCTGTGCAAAGCCCAAAGAAAAACCACAAAATATCGCAGTCCTCGAGTTCAGGCTTTATCCAGCAAGGGTCCAGTTACAATTTCCCAGTTATAAATAGCTGGAGTTCACTGTGAGCCTTCAGCAACCGTGGGCTGGCACAGCTTTGGGGACCTTTGGCGACAGAGCCTTCAGAGGGAAGGCAGCTCATTTTGTTCTGCTTTTGAATTTTTTTTAGAGATATAATCCTATTTTTAAGATCATTTAAATATCATCTGTGCTCAGTTCTCCAGAAGCCACATTAAAAAAAAAAAAAAAATCCAAGTCAATTTTACTGCAGTTAAATCCCCATGTCCTCAATCTCCAGGGAGAGGCCAGGTTCCTTCCTGGAGACAATCCTGCTTTTTTAGCACACGTGAATTATTTTGTACCTGATTGGTGTCTATCAAGACATAAAAACTTCGGGGGCAGCACCCAGGGAGCAACTCCTGTCATGAGATCAATGCCTCATTATGGATTAGACATAAAAGTTAAGACATCCTTAGTTTCCAGTTGACAAAGAATGGCATAAATCCCACAGAAATTCCACGCTGGCATTTGGGGGATTTTGTGCAAATTACTCCAATGACCTCCTGCTAAGAGCAGGTGAAGAGCTGTCACCCTTCCAGCCAGCACTGCCTCGGAGCTCTGAAGTATCACAGAGGGATTTGGGAATGAGTCCAGGGTTAGCCAGAGAAAGGGAGCCCAGTAATCCCAGCTGGCATCCCTTGGACGGCAGGAGAGGATTCCAAGGCGGATGGAGGCGGGAGGCCGACGCTCCGCTGCGTTTTGAAGATGACCACGTGTGAGGAGTGGCTGGGTTAAACCAGCTGGCAGCTGAAGCAGGGCTTTGGAGCAGGAGGCAATTACAGACAGATAAAGTATGAGCACTTCTGAGTGAAATCCCTTCCATTCTGAGGCGTCTGAAGTGATGGAACATGTCGGGAAAAGGCAAATCCAGCTCTTTAGAGCAAAGTGTGTTCCTTGATGCCGGCTGCCCTGGGTACTCTCTGCCTTTTAATGCTACTGAGAACCATTCATTACTCCTCTGACTCAGAGGTTTAACTAATTCCCAGCAAAGCTTTGTACCCAGGCAGAAGAAAGCTCCACTCAGAGGGTCAGCACCGAGCCTCCAGCAGAACGTGGGCAGGGGAACCAGTTGGCTCCTCTTTTACATAAGGAACAAAATGGAAAAACCAAAGGCTGAGAGGCTGTGAGAGCACAGGGAAAAAAACCCAGAATTTAGATTCAGGAATACTTAGGACACCAAAGAGTGGAAGATTCTTGCTTAAAAACAGCGGGTGTGGGCAGGGGGCACATTTGCCTCTAACCACAACAGAAATATGGGGCTTTCTGGTTCATGCAACTGATGACAAGGGACAGGGCCTCAAGCTGTGCCAGGGAAGGCTCAGGCTGGATATCAGGAAAAATTACTCACTGAAAGAGTGGTTAAACATTGGGATGGGCTCCCCAGAGAAGTGGTGGAGTCACCATCCCTGGAAGTGTTCAAAAAAACAAGCAGAGGTGGCACTTGGTGATACGGCTTAGGTGACATGGTGGTCAAAGGTTGGAACTGATGATCTTGGAGCTCTTTTCCAGCCCAACTGATTCAAGGATTTTGTGTGTCCAGCTTGGAGAAAGAGATCCAAGACAGTAAAAATGCAGCACCAATATTCTGTGCTCTGCCTAATACCCAGCGATTTTCCCGCACTGGTGTCCCCAGTTTCCCATAATTTCCCACTGCTAATTTCCCCTCTTAATTGTTTAATGATTCGTGGAAAACAGGAGGAATGATGAACCTCTCTTCGCTCTCAGCATGTGAGAAAATGAAACCATCCAAGCAATGATCCAAACTCCACTAAGTGGAAATTTGGCCCTGGAAATATTCATCCTGGGGTTTTTGTGCTGTCACCATTTTCCTTCAGCTGTCAGAGCAGCGAGATGAAATAACATCCTATATTCATAGTGCCATCTGCATTCCAAAATCTCCTACTGATCAATGCAAGTGTCCAAAGAACACTTCCAATTTGTCACAATAACCTTCAAAACCTGACAGAAAATCATGCAAGTTATTTCTTGCGGATCTCTCTGTATCTTGTGATTATTTCTATTTTGCCAATACAATTCTAAACATTTTCCTTTGTATTTCCCATATTTCTCAGAAGAACTGAAAGGTTAAAACCTGCAATGGGTTTATTTTGCTCTCTGTGCTCCTGTTTTGTATTTCTGGACGTTTAAGAAACGCTGGGATGACTGCACTTGGAGCAGGACCAGAAATGTGTTTGAAAAGGCTTCAAACTGACACATCTCAGAATATCAATAATCAGGCTGCTTTGCTCAATTCCACTTGTTCTTTTTTTCTCTTTTACAACAAATTTTAGATTTTTGTGGGAACAATTGCACCAAAAAAGTGGGGTTTAAGCATCAAGCATGAGAAAACTTTCACTTTAGCCTTTTAAAAAAGGCAAAAAATATGAAATGCCAGAGCTCTGAGTTCCCTGAGCAAGGTGCTCGGTGGGTTTAGGAGACAGGGGAGACTCTCCACAGGTGTTCCCTGTGGGTGTTGTTACTGGCATTGAGCTGGGGGGTAAAGCTCACCCTGTGTGGGTGGTGCAACCTCTAGTCCCCTGTGCACATCTGGCCAGCTGTGAGTGCCCAGCTGTGTGCACCAGCTGGGGCAGCCCAGTGCTCAGGCAGATGCTGCTCTTACCACTTCCATCCCTTCAGTGAACACCCATCGGGGTTAGGAGGCATCAAAGCTTATGGGAGAAATTTATTCAAACCTGTGAACAGCCTCTGCAGCTGGATCCACCCAGCTCTGAGCAGGAACCCAGGGAAGAGCCTGATCTGCTGCGATCTGTTGGGAATAGGGACCACAGAGACTTGCTGGGCTTTGTGAGGCTTGAGGAAGCAGCTCCCTGAGCTTCCAAACCAAGGCAATTTGCCTGACACAGAGCATGTTTGAAATGCACTCAGCACTGGGAAATGCAGATTGCACTGCAAGTCTATAAAAAGCTCTGTTTAAATAACAACTCCAGAGCTTTACCAGGGACAGTTTTTTAGGACGCCGGGCAGAGCCCTGGGATGAGCTTGTAAAGGTCGAGCCATAAGCAACTGTCTGTACAAATTTTATGAGTGGGAGCTAATAAACAAAAAAGTGAAGGAAGAAGTCAATAGCCATTACCAACCACAAAAACAGATCCTGTGCACTGCAAAAAGAACTCAACAAATCGTTGGTAGTGGCTGTGCTAAGAAACCCATCAGAGAATTCACAGAACTTGGAGAGCAAATCCAGTGGCTGCTGCTTTAAATTCTGCACTTGCATTAAAAATTCATCAGAGTATTTATAGCCAAGTGAAAATAAACCACCAAACACAGCCCTGTTGGTGCTCACAACCTGTTGCAATGGGGATATTGGGCAGCACCTTTTCCAGGAGCTGCTGCTGTGGGAGATGGGCAGAAGGAAGGGCTGAGGAAGGAGGGAGGGAGGGAGGGAGGAAGGAAGGAAGGAAGGAGGGAGGGAGGGAAGGAAGGAAGGAGGGAGGGAGGGAGGGAAGGGAGGAGGAAGGGAGGGAAGGGAGGAGGGAGGGAGGGAGGGAAGGGAGGGAGGGAGGGAGGGAGGGAGGGAGGGAGGGAGGGAGGGAGGGAGGGAGGAAGGAAGGAAGGAAGGAAGGAAGGAAGGAAGGAAGGAAGGAAGGAAGGAAGGAAGGAAGGAAGGAAGGAAGGAAGGAAGGAAGGAAGGAAGGAAGGAAGGAAGGAAGGAAGGAAGGAAGGAAGGAAGGAAGGAAGGAAGGAAGGAAGGAAGGAAGGAAGGAAGGAAGGAAGGAAGGAAGGAAGGAAGGAAGGAAGGAAGGAAGGAAGGAAGGAAGGAAGGAAGGAAGGAAGGAAGGAAGGAAGGAAGGAAGGAAGGAAGGAAGGAAGGAAGGAAGGAAGGAAGGAAGGAAGGAAGGAAGGAAGGAAGGAAGGAAGGAAGGAAGGAAGGAAGGAAGGAAGGAAGGAAGGAAGGAAGGAAGGAAGGAAGGAAGGAAGGAAGGGCTGGTGTGATGCTGCAATGCAGCTCCTGTGTAACCTCCTCCGCTGGAGCTGGGCAGCAGCTCCCTCCAGAGAGGGAAGGACAGAGCCTGAGGGGGGAAGGGAATGCCCCCAGCCACGCTCCCTGGGCATTCCCATTCAATGGAGATGTTCCCCAGCTCCTGGGGATGAACGGGGCTGGATGTGCAGAAAGACTCAGTGATGTGACCACAGTGGAGCAGTCGCTGCCATTTGGCCTCTGGATGGTCAAACACTAAACAAAGCCCTCCAATACCACAGGAAAATAAATGTTCTGAGGAGTGACACTGGCTCAGGGCTGGGCCCCACATGGCTGGTGCTGTGAGGGTGGGCAGGCCCTGGCACAGGGTGCCCAGAGCAGCTGGGGCTGCCCCTGGATCCCTGGCAGTGCCCAAGGCCAGGCTGGACATTGGGGCTTGGAGCAGCCTGGGACAGTGGGAGGTGTCCCTGCCCATGGCAGGGGTGGCACTGGGTGGGCTTTAAGATCCCTCCCAACCCAAACCAGTCTGGGATTCTCTGATCCACAGCTCCCACTCCCAGAGAACCTCTGGGAAGTAGAAGGTGGAAATGTCAAATCAAGAGAAATTGGCCATTTATTCAAAGACAACACACAAAGAAAGAAAGGTGGCACCCAGGCAGGCAGTTTGGGGGCCAAAAATTAAGTGCGAATAAAAGGTGACCTTTGCTGTAACTGCCTAATTTCTCCTCCATTTACTAAGAGAATTAGAAACCCCGGAGATGAGCAGAGTTCTGTGAGCCAGCAGGGTCACACCTCCTGAATTTCACAGAGCTTTGTTCGTTCTGGTTGACTCCTCCCAGAGCATCCTTACATTTATTCATTTAATTGTTGTTATAACTGAATGCTATTGACAACAATTGATAGGAGGAGGTTAAAGCTCACCCAAACACTGGAAAAAATATCTATTCCCAGCTCTGCCCATTGCACAGCAATGCTGTCCTTTGAGTGCAAGGACTCTGAGACTGAAATTCAGCTTCTCTAGAGCAAAACTGCACAAAATTATCCCAGAGAGAAGAACCCACACGTCTTCCTTGCCCAAGCAGACCTGCACCACAGAAATGCAGCAGAGCAGCTCAATTACCAACAGTTACAGCACAGCAGGATGTACAGTTTTCTAATTGAATACACTCGGTTACAAGCAATAAATAAAATAAAGAGAACATTTAGAATGAATAAAAACATACCTTTGAATAAAATATATTCTCATTAGGAGAAATGATGACTGCTACAAAATAAAATCACGGAGCTACTTCTGTGACAGGCAATTTTTAATCAAAGACAGTTCTATGCAAATTAGGGAAAGCAAATCTCTAAAGGAATAATAGTCTGCCTTAATAGTCCTCCCCTTTTTCCTGTATAGGTGCCATGGATGCTCTGTTATAACTGGGGCTATACGGTGTCTTTCAAAGCTTGTGCTGTATTTTCCAAAGCAAGTAAAATTTTAAAAAAATTAAAAATAGAAAATTTAGATTTTGAGGTAGTTCACAGAATGACATTTCAAATTTATATATAAATAATTCTAATTAATGATCAGTGCAGAACACCGTGAGGGGATTAAAACTGCAGGCTCCTACCATAGTACATAAAATTTTAGGGGCTCTGGTGGTCACAACGACCTGCATTCAGAGTCTGTGCCGGTCTCACAACTCCTGCAATCGACAGCAGCTCTTGGCCAAGCTCCACCCATCTTCTGAGCAGGACAAGAATTTCTGCTGTGTGCCACCTCCCCGTGAGCACAGCCAGGTTCGGTGGTGACTGAGGTGTCCCAGGACGAGCTGAACCCTCCATTCCTGCTGCACGAGGGCTCCACACGTCCTCACATCCTGTAATGTATATCATCAACATGGAAATTTATTCTCCAGCTGCCACCAAGCACTAACGAATTTAGTAACCACCTGGAAATGAAGTGTGGAGCTGCAGGTTGTCACAGGCACAGGGAGTTCTCAGCGTGGGCAAGGATTAATCTTTATTACACAGCTCACCAGGCTCGTTGCAATTATGGTGGCAATTTAGTGCTGGCTATGGGACCTGGGGGGAACAAGGAGAATATCTGGAGTAGGGTTTTTTTCAAGTTCACCTTCACGTTTTAGAAAATTCCTGGTTCTCCTCACTGGGAAAGAATTTAGAATTTTAGGGAAAATATTCCACAGCGATCCACAGCTCATTTAAAAAGTTTAGGTTGGAAAAGGCCTTGAAGATAATCAAGTCCAATCATTAAATTGCTAAGATTGAGATGTTGTTGGGAGCAGGGGGTGTACAACCTGTTCAATAACAATTAATTTAAATAATTAATAATGGCTGAGGATTTCAAAAAGAGGGGTTTTTTTCTGTTTTAAACAAAGTTCTGCCTGATTAATGGTGTTACCTGGCAGGAGACGACAAGCTTTATTTATTTTATTCTTCAGCTGCCTCCGAAGTGGTGTCATATCTTATCTATTAAATAGCAATCAGCTGCTTCATTATTGGCACAGATGGCTGCTCATCAACATATTCTTATCAGAACAATGCAAATTGAAAAATATTGAAAAGAGATCCAATAAAACACTGGAGAAAACCCTCGGTGCACGTTGGGACAGGGAGCTGAAACACCTTCCTTGGATTCGCCCTCCAATTTACTGTAAAGTTGATTTTAAAGTTAGCAGTCCATTTGGAGTTATGATTAATGGTTTTGAAAAGGCTTTTTTTCAGCTGCTCCTCCCAACAAAGGATTTAGAATTAATTCACATCATCCAACTTCTTCCTTAATGGATTTTTAAGGTCCACTGCAAAGAATCAATCAATAGGAAGCTGAAAGCTCTGGCGTGTAATGCATCCAGCCCCGCCAGAGCAGGGCAGTGATCATCATCTGCAGTAATTGGAATTATTTGCAGTGATTAAGAAATTTAAAATAATCATTTGCATTCACTCAATTCAGGATGCAAAGATAGCGACTCAAGAAACACCAGAAGCTGGATTTTTTTTGGTGTTTCAAGAGTATTTTGTGAATCTTCCCTCAAAAACTCAAATGCAGATGCACTGAATGTGTTCCTGTCAGGGAACATCTCAGTTGCAGGGCACTATTTTCAGGACAAAGTGACATTTGCAGGTTAATTTTGTACCTTGCATGACTGCACATAACACTCCAGGCACTGTCAAGTAGAACAAGGAAATTCAAGCATTTCCATGTATTTTCTCCAGTTGTTTTCTGCTATTGATTGTTTTCTTTTATGGATAACAACTAAAGAAATTTAACACTTTTTAAACTCAGTTTCACTGGGTTTTTTTCCTAAATCAAATGAAAAATTAAAAAAAAAAAAAACCCGGGCCATGTGTGAACAGAGAAGCTGCCACTGACTGAGAGGGAATGGGGTCAGGGAAGGGATGAAGATTTTTGGGAATGACACCAGAAAGGGGTTGGACGAGTTGGAAATGCCTTTTTACAACACTATTCCTTTGGAAACGGCCTTTTAAAATTTCTCAGTTACCAAAAGAAATAACAAGAAATTGTCACATCAATGGCCCCAAAATGACGAGTTCGCTGTGCAGAATAAAACCAGCAATCTGTAAAATTCTAAAAAATAATCAGGTTCTAAAATACAAACAATTTGCACAATTCTTGTAATAAAAAAATGTTATTTTCTCCTTTCATTTTGATTTCCAAAGGCTGCTTTCCATTGATTCCATTGCTCCAGGCAAACACAACATCAAGTTGCAAAACTACATGTTCAAATTTGAACCACAAAACTCCAAAAGTCTTTTTTTTTTTCTCTGATTCTCCAGAGAAATGACAAGAACTCCAAACTTTTTAGTGCCAAAAGCTTTTATGGGAAAATTCCTCTTAAAAAAATAGCCCTGAAAGATACATTGAATTCCTGTTCTTGAAAGTCCTAGAGAGGGGAAAGAACAGCTGTGCCATGCCCAAGGAATCAAAAAATAGCATCAGGTATTTCATGTGAGCAATATCCAAAATTTATCTCTTGCAGCAACAATAAAATAGGTTGAGATGTGGATGGGATCAAGCTAAAGGTCTGAGTTGAAAAATACAAACCTTTAGGGGACAGCAGGAAAAAATAGAATTATTGCAAGAATTAGTTCCTTCTGGAAGCAGAGTCAGCATGTGCAGAGATGAGGTTTTGCTGTAACATCCTGGAGTTTGTTCTCGTTATTGTTCAAGGACTTTAAGGTGAAATTCAATCAATGGACAGGCAAATATCTTCTCTCTGCTCAGGAACACACGAGTCCTGCTATGAGCTCTGAAAATCACCAGCATTTCCTTCCTGCTCAGGCAACAGCTTGAGAAAGAAGATTTTTGGCCAAAGTTGCTGTATCTGCAAAGATTTCCAGAACAGCCCCTGATCTCCAAATATTTACAGCATCTAAATATTCTTTAATTGGCTCCTTTTCTCTGCTGACCTGCGTGGTTGCTCACTTGTTAAAATTAATTATCTGTGGAGCACAATTAGGTTTTTTTGAGGGAACAAAACAAAAAAAGGGCTGTTCCCTGGCTATCTGCATTTGCCCTCCACCCATCCAGGCTGCACCTCCCTCTCTTTTGTCTGTAATACACAAAAATCTGCAGGTCAGGAGGCTGCTCAGCAGAACACAGGTGGGTAATTTATCAGGAGCACAATAAACTATTAAACCCAAAAGGTGCTTATCCAGCAGGGCTAATCCCGCCACTGCAGCTCCATTTTCCATCCAGCACTCCCTTATGGATGCTGCAGCATCAGTCTAAAAGATCTTTTGGTAAATCACAGAACATTGCACAGGGGGCAGATGAAACAAATAAACCTGCAATAAAAATGCAGCACATTTTGCTACCTGGCCTATTCCTCTTTCTCTGACACGACTTCCACTCCGATCCTTCAGCAAATGAAAACCCACGCATGAGTTTTCACTGAAAGGATCATATGGAATAAAATTCCACCTAAAATAAGGAATGGTCCGTTTTCCTGCTGTTTGTACTTACCTCCATAACAGATTATCAGCAGAACACCCTGGGATGGGCTGTCCCCCAGGGAGGTGCCCATGGGTGCTCTGGAATGGGTTTGGGAAGGAGTCTGTACATTTTACCCACCACACTGCATCCTTTACAGGAGATTAATTGGCTCTCGTGCTTATGCAAATAGGGGAGCCAAGATTCCTGTGCATCCTTCTCCATAAATTAAAAACAATGCTTTCCTGCAGTTATGGCTGTAAAGGGGAAATAGACCTTGACTGGATGTAATGAGGCATTTGTGTTTGCAGTAACCAGAATTTACTGTTACTGCTCCAAGAACCATCACTCCTTGTTTAGGCTCTTAAGTGACAATAAGTGTGGCTAAAATAAATTCTAATGAACACTCCTGGGTCACCTTACTGAATTTATGGGGCATAATCCAGCATTATTTGAAATAACTGTGGTCTTTGGGGCTGTGGGGAGCAGTTGCAGCCACTGATTCTCTCCTTCAGGTCAGATAAAGGTTCAGACACACCAATTCCTGAGGGGCCTGGCTTTGGAAAGGTGACCTCCAGCTGAGCTTTGGCTCCCTGGAAAGGCCAGGAAAGGTCATTTGAGTGATGGCAAATGGAGCATGAAGCTGCTGCTGTGTCTGTCTCAGAGAAGGATGTTGGGCAATACTGGAGTTGAGTGGGTGCTGCTTGTCAGGAGAGGGAGGATGGAGGACCCCAATCCCCCTGGAGTCTCCCCAGTCTCCTTTACCCTCCCAGCAAAACAGCTTTTTGGAAGATCTTCAGTTTAAGGAGTTCTCTCCAAAGACTGAGCTACTGCTGCATTTCCTCTTCCAAATGTGCTGAGCACTTAACGAGTGCACAGAGTCAGGGGTGGGCAGTGGAGGATCAGAACCCCCAGATCCCAAAGCTGAGGAGTCAAATCCAGTTTAAGTTAAATAACTCAAGAAATCCTGTTGAGTCCAAGGAGGCAAGATAATCTCTACAGAGAGACGATGGCAAGCCCTCAGTCCTTCCATTCCCTTGCAATCCATGACAGAAGCAGTTCCCAAAAAAGGTGAGGACATTTTGCTTTTCAATTAAAATAATGCACTTACATAACATTCCTGCTTTTCACTCTTTTGTGCCTGGTCTTCACTTCAGGAGCTTATCTGTGTGATCCAGATTTCTTTATCCACCTTTGTATCTCATTCCAAGGGAGCTGGACAGAATTTCAATACAGGACCAGAGTGGTTCTTTAGAAAAGCTTCCCAGCCCCATTATGTATCTGAGCAGTGGGTGTGAGGTGCAGACCATTGTCATGCTGCCCTTCTTCATCTTCCTGAAGGGAAAAATAGAAAAATGCTTGAATTTTTAACCTGTTTTTGAGGAAAATAAAAGCCTGGCCTCTATACAGTGCCTAAAGTCTAAGCTTGAAATAATGAGACTCCTAATTCTTCTCTAGTTAAGGGCCATGGGATATTACCCACTGAAATGTACCCATCACACAAGCCTTCATTATGGAAGATGCTCTTATATTTATTAAAAATAATATTAACACTGCTGCCTATTTGTTTAATGCTTTTTTCTTCAGAGCACTTTTTAGGCATTAGCTAATTAATGTATGACTTGGGATATTTCGAGCGTGTCTCTCCTCGGCAGAGCTGAGGGATGGCTCCACTCAGGGCGAGGAAAAGAGATGTTTATTTGTACACTGTGGTCTCTCTGAGGCACGTCCACACCTCCAGCTCCTCTGGCCTCTTCAGAGGAGCCAGGGTGAGGCCAGGGCTGGGTTTTTGGCCTGGCTGGTGCTGCAGAGGGAAGGCAGTGTTGAAAAGCTGGTTCACGTGCAGCAGCTGGATTAAGATTCCCAAACCCAGCGCTCAGCACAGGAGATACTGCACAGCCCTGACAGAGCAGTCAACCCCTTGTAAAACCAAACCACCTTCACCTGTGCTGCTAAAAACACGGTGCCATTTATGGAACTCATCACCTGTCAACTCATTATGCTTTTCTGCAATGCCTCAAACATCAGCTCTGTGATTTATTCACTCACCAAAACCGTCCAGGTCCTTTAACTGCACCAGGTCTGGGGACACTTTAAACTTCTAGGTGCAAAGAAAAGGGTTTTTCCAACCTGCCTTATATCTTAGAAAAGGGGAAACTTTGCTTTAAACTACACCCCAGTTAAGAAAACAAGAACTGAGTGTCTTTTAGGAATTGGATTCAAGTGCCTAATTTGTTAACTATAAAGTTTTCTTCTAGGAGAGCCCTTGGAATGGAAATTGGAATTCTCATGAACCTGGCGTTGTGCTCTCTCGTGGCTCACAGACCCTGTCACACACACACCTCTCCAGTGACTCTGATTTAAGTCATCTTTTAATGACCAATTCACCAGGTCCCTCCAACCAGGATTTCCTGTAAAGCCCCCCTGAAGGGGTCACAGAGCCACTGCAGGCTGGGGGTTTCTGTAGCTTCCACCCACCCCTCAAAACTCCCTCTGGGCATCTCCCTCTTCACCTCAATCAGGCTCCAATTGCAAAATCAATCTCTAGCAGAACAATTTCCAGTTTCCTTCACACAGCAGTGATCTGCTGGAAGAGGATCCTAGCAGTTCAGCTGGAATTTCAGTGTGCTAATCCTTCCCCCACCGTGGCAGTGACAGCAGCAGGACCTAAGGGAGCCTCGCTGCCTCCACTCCTCTGAGTTAACCACATGGAAAGATTCCAGCTGGCTCCTGTCCAGGAGGATTTGACTCCTAAACAGACTTACTCCCCTGAAAATATTTTTTCTGAAGGGAAATAAAATAAAATGAAGCACTTCTAGCACATAACTGCTTAAGATCATCTATTTCCCTTCTTGTTCCTGGCTGGGAGCAGCAACCCAAGGGAAAAAGCTGCCTTTCCAAACAGCATCCTGCAACTCCTCAGTGCCCAGAGCATTCCCCTCTCCCCAGCTCCCCTGAGTGCAGGTAGGGGAAAAACCCAAAGACTTTCTGTTCAAAAATGTGTCTTTCTAGGTTATTTCCAGACTCTGGGTTGTATAGAGGAACATTTTGATTTCTTCAAAGTGTCTTGCTATTGCAATTTATTCAGGGGATGTTTGGGTTTGTTTTTTTTAATTCTTTCTTCCAGTCTCTTTGGGTTTTGCCTTCACTAAAACCTCATTTGCAGAGCAGGAGAACAGAGACCAGCACAATATATTTGCATAAAATGTATAAATGTTCTCACCTACACCTCCATAATTAATAATACTTAACAGCATATGGGACCACAGCTCTATAAAATGCACCTACAGACCACCTTCTGAGGCCTCTTTTTTGCAATATTTTTTTTACCCAAATCTGACTTGGTGCCCTGAAACAAAAGCAATGAACTACGACTCTTCAGAGCAGCCCTGAGACCACCACCACTCTCCAGCATCATTTCCTTGGAAACTTCTGGTACCTGCCCACATTTCATTCCACATATCTTAATTTAGACTAATCAGGCCTTGCAGCAGGATCCTGGAAGATTCCCCAAATCATGACAATATAATCACTACATGATCAAAAGCCTGAAACACAAGCCATAGCCTCGAGCTATGGGGAAGGCAGCTACAAAACCCATCAGACTCAGAGCCATCCTGCAATTAATTCCTCGTGGCCCCAGCTCTGAAGTCAGTAACTGGGAGCAAGATCCCACTGAACATGAAAGAGATTATTTGGGATTAGCAGGAGAGGCTGCGGTGCCCCTTGGCCCCAGTGAATATTAAACATGAGAGCTGCAATGCAGATTAGAAGGTTCACTTTAAGCAGCCTGTTTCAGGGCCTGCTGGGATGTGGATCTGTAACTTCCCCTGCTTTGGGTTATTAATTGTTCTTTTCCACTATGGAAACTCCATCAGATGAAGATCCAAGTTATTTTTTTAACCTTGTATCGACATGTTTTTCTTCAGGATTTTACCAGGGTATTCCTGGACTTTGATTATTTTTGGCACCTCCACAAAGTCAGTAACACAGAAATCATCATTTTCAGGCCTCTGCCATAAAGAACAACCACTGCTCTGAAATGAACACACCAAACCAGGAAAAAGCCTTTCAGCTCATCAGGGATGCTCTGATGTCTATGGTACCATTTCCAACTAAAATGAAACAGAGCCAGGCTTCAGCAATCCCAGAAAAACACCAGCCAGGTAAGGAAATAGATCTTGAGGCAAATTTCTGCTTCAATTTTACTTCCTGAGTAACTAATGAGATTCTGTATCCTCAGAACAACCATGCCCTGGCACAGCCACCCTCAGCTGGGATCTCTCTCCTCATTTCCTAGGTTTCAAGGAGGTTTTAACCTCAATGATTCTCTAATTCCATGGAGATGGAAGCCAGCTGGAGAGCTGGGATCAGCGGAGCCGCTGGGACCCCGCAGCCCAGGAAGGGGTTAAGGAAGCCCTCACATGTGTCCTACCCCAGATGAGGGTCTGATCATCCCCCTGCAGCTTCAGCCACGAAGAGGGAACCGGTGCTGGGCACAAACCTCCCCGGGGGGTGAACAGCTGGAACAGCTGGAGCAGCTCTCGGGATGGCATCCTCTCCCTAAATCCCGAGGGCTGCGCTCTCCTTGGGAAGTTTGAAAGCAGAACCTGTCCTTGGGAAGTTTCAAAGCAGAATGTGCTGAAGAAAGGCTGCAGCATCCCCCCAGGGGGCCGGCAAGCCCTTCTCCCAGGAACTGCTGAGTTAGCAAATCGCTAATTGCTCCCTGCTCGTTACCTCTGAAGATGGGTGGAAACTGCGGACACACAAACCCCGTGGCTAAAGCCAGAGGCTGTGGCCACACAAACCCTGGTTTAAAACCAGATCTTTGAAGATTCAAGATGATATTTGCATCCAAAAAGTGTGTCCCCGCTGTAACAAGTGTGTTTCATGGATTATAATGGCTAATCTCTCCTGCCCCAAAAATATCTTCAATTCTCGGGCACCAGAAGGATGGGCTCACCCAACCTCTTTGGGAATCCTTGGCTCTGGTTACAAGGCAGAGAAAGATATGGGAAAAAAATCTCCAAACTCCCTCCCAAGCAGACAAAAAGAGAAATTCTCTCCAAAGGAAGCAGTGAGCCAAGATGCAGCTCCTGGACATCCTCCCCAGGAACAGGGTGTGTGGGAAGGCAGCCCCAGCACCTGGAGGAACATCTGGAGCCATTCCCTGGCACCAAAGCTTGTGGGAAGGGCCAGGCTGGAAAGGAGGGGCTGGAAGTGAGGAAGGCTCCAGCTGCCAGTCCTGCTCCAGAGATTTCCTGCAGGTCTTTTATCCAACATGAGTCAGTCTTTTCCTCTGCAACTCATCGAGGAATACTCAGCTCCACTCCAAACCCATGTGCCACCCCCCTCCCAATGTTGATACTGATCTAAAAATATTTAAATTGAAAAATAATATAATTATGCTCCTTTCTTGTTCTTTGTGTTTGTATTTGGAGGCTTTTAGAGGAAATTTTCAGATCTATCAAAGTATCTGGAAATGTACTAATTATTTCAATGATGATACGATCCCAAGTGGCAAAGTAAACATAATTACCCATATTAATAGGAAACAAAATCAGCAACACTTCAAGGCTCTGTGGGCTTCAGCTGGCAAATATTGTCACAGTCGATCATTCACCACGAAAGGACATTTATTATGATTTTAAGTAAAACTCCACCAATTTAACCAGGAATCTAAATGACCTTATGTCTCTCAGGATCTCCATTAGTGGGAAAACCTCAGTGTGAATGAAAAGCCTCCAGATTTTATAGTCAGATTATTTTGACTTGCTTGTTCCCTGCTCTGAAACCCTGCAGCTGTGTTTTCTTTTCTTAACTTTTCAAGCAAGTTCTGGGTGTCAGAAACCTCGGGTATGGTTGTTAAAAAGCTAAGAAAGAAAGTGACAGGATTTCACCGATTTCACTTGCTGCTGAAAATCCTCCTTTTCACAGAACTGAAGGGATATCACTGGATCTTTTGTTACTTTTGTGAGCCTGTAAAGGTTTGCTTTAAGAAATAAAACAAAACAAGAAAAAGAAGTACCAAAATACATAGACTGATGCTTAAACTGAGACTTCTTCCTCTCTCCAGGGGCTGTTCGGCGTTTCAGGGCTGCATTTACCTCTGGCTTTGAAGCACCGGGAGATTTCCCTTCCATTCAGGGAGCATCTCCTGGGGCTGCGGCGGCTTTTGTTTCCCAGGCGGAGACAGCAGCGCTGTCCTTCAGGAATGTCACAGGGATGGGGGAGCTGCTCTGGGCAAGGGACAATCCCTGGGCCCGGCCGAGCCCCAGGGCGCAGCGCCCCTGCCCTGGGGACAGGAGGGGGCACGGAAGGATGGAGCACGGAGCAGCCCCTCTGCTTCCCACGGCTCGGCAGGAGCTGCTGCCACGGCCACCAGACACATCCCATTTAGAACCCCTGACAGAACATCTCCCTCAGTTGGAGTAACTGGCAGGGATACAAAGCCAGAACAAAGCCGAAGGCAGGAGGCACCTGTTGGGTGACACCCGAGTGCTGCATCCTCGGGGTACAAGGACCTGGCCCGCCTGCCCAGGCTCTGTCACCACGCTCGTGGTGCTCCTAAGGACACAGAACTGCCAAAAAAAAACCCATAGGAATTTGCTCTTTTGCTGCTAATATCCTCTACTTTCCACAATTTCCCCCCCTTTGGCTATGGAAAGGGTTGGGTGGCCATTGGAGTCAGCAGACATCACACACCACCTTTAACCACTCTGTGCTTCCCAAGGGCCAGAGTCAGTGCTGGAATTAGCACCTCATCACTTGGCAGTATCACTTATCTACCTTATTCCTGAAGGCAAAATGCAATTAGAAATTTAAATAATAATTAAATGAAAACCTTTTAAATCTTGATTTTCGTATTCCCAATTTTCGCCTTCCTTCCCTGCGCCTTGCTGCTAAGCTATCTCTGCCACAGCCTCTCCTTGCAGTCTACTTTGGGTTTAGCATTAGGTGATGAAGCATAAAATGCTATTTAAATACTATAATTTCAAGAGCAAGCAAAGAACATCACATTTATCTTCACTAACCTTGAATATGCCTGTCCCATCTAATGAAGAAAGTGATTGAAGGGACTTATTTCAGCTTACCATCCCAAGGCCCCCATAAAAGCTGAATGGTAATTTAATTAGTTTCCTTTCTGGTGATTAACTAGGAATTTCTGATCATTTAATCTGAGTGCACTTTGCGTCATTAAGTATCTGTTTCCATTCTTTTACGAGGTGATTAAATAGCCCAGCCCAGGTACCGCTGTCGTTGGTATTCAGGGCTGCTCCGGACTTGGAGTGAACCAGATAGGAAATGTGTAGGATGGGAGCAGCATTTCCAAACCTTTTTGGGACCCAGCTGAGCAGCCCATAAATCAGCAGTTAATTCAGCCTGACAGAACTCTCAAACCACGAGTCAGAGCCTGTGATGAGGGAAGCTGGTGCAGATCTTTGCCTGGTGTGATGCCACCTCCACTTTGAGCCCGATCCCAGGCAGGCAGAGGAGGAGCAACAGCTGCACCAAAGCAGGGCTGAGGACTGGTGTCAAACTGGGGTCAGTAAGTGGGAGATTCTCCCACTGCCCTTCTGACAGTGACATTTCTCCTGACCACAGCAAGTCACTCACTGCTGATAAATCTCCCCCCTCAGTACCAGTGAGGCTGTAACTGCTGGCCTGGCTCATAAAGGATGATTAAATAAATCTATTCTAGTGCTCTGAAGACTGAGAGTGCTATATACTTAACTTTTTATTTAGATTTAAAGCTTATTATAAAGGCTGTACATGCTCTCCAGACACCCATACCAAAAAGGAAACTCACAATCCGTTAAAATGTTGCTTAGCACCATAATGGAATAAGGGAAGTTAAATTATCAGGCAGCTGATACTGCAGCAAAATATACTTCATCAATTCCACCCTAAGAGAAAATCTAACTATCTGTAGCAGGCAAGAGATACCAGAGTGGGTTTCTGAGCACAAATAAACTGTGGTTTATTTTAATCCATTATCCCAGAACAGTAAGATGGGATTTGATTCCTTACGTGAAAAGAAAAATTTCTAAAAATCCAGCAAATGAACAGTGCCTCAATTCTATTTTCATTTATTTGGACTCCCAGATCAGATGGATATAAAGATGGATATGAGGACATCTGATCATGCAGGGACTCTGTCTGCATACAGCCAGATCCACCTGCAGCCTGGCACATGCCACCCCTCCAAACCCAAACAGCAGCACTCCAGGGAGGAACAAACCATTAAATCCATCCTCCCACTCCTCCCAGCACTTCAAATGCTCCCTACAACACAGAAGTGCCTGGACCAGCTTTCCACCATGCTCTGAAGGTCACCAGCTCCGAGCTCTCTGCCTGAGCTCTTTGTCTGCCTCTAAAGCTGCAGCAAGAACAGGTCAGGCCTCAGCTGCACCCTGGGACCCACCAGCTCTGCCCCAGGAGCTGCTCTCCACCACAACCTTGAGGGAAGTTTCAGGGGTTCCCTTGAAGTCAGATTTTCATGTTGTGTGAGCCTGTACCTTGTAAGAGGTGTCAGACAGGTCAGCAGGAGCACACCACTATCCTCACCGGAGTTTTACATTACAGCAATAACTCGCTGCAGTTTTAAGAGTAAAGGAAGATTTTGTAAGGGCTGAAAAATAGGGTAGGAACAGGAAAATTCCAATTAGTATGGAACCACCTGTAAATACTGCCTCATTCATTGTAAAGACTTCCTGGACTTAAAGTTAGACCAAAAATTCATTTCACTAAGACTTTGACATACAGAGAGAAGCTGAAAGCACCCAAGGCATTGCCCAGCATCAGCCCTGAAACCAGGCACAAGGCTGCTTTCCTCCCAGCCCTCACAAATTCTAAGATTGCCTCAATCACAGCCATTTTTATTCTTTTTAAATTAGTTTTATTGTCTTTATCTGTCTTTGGAATTCTGAGCCACCATTTCTTTCCCCCTCAACAACTGCAGGGAGCAGAAACTTGATTTTATCTTTAAGCAGAGGCTGGAACACCTGTATGGCATCACATTTTACAGGCCCACAACAATATCTTTCAACTCAGGCAGCTCAGGAATTATGCTGGGCTTTGGGACTTGCCTGGTTTCATTTATCCCAGCCCAGCATCCCAGCAGGAGCCACCTCCCTCCACAGGGCAGTGTGGGATTACATGGGCTGCATTTGTCCCCCTTACCAACAATTAATCCATTTCTCTGCATGAAATCCTAGCAAAGGCAGGGGAGTAACTCGAGGGGAAAGGTGACAGCCTCAACAGATGATGAGGTGGTGTCATTCTATTGAAACACGATTTCCTAAATCAAGGTTTCCCTCTCCAGTGCTGGAATCAGACAAATCTGCATTAAGCACAAAGGAAAACTGACAACAAATAAAGAAAGCGTCCTACTTCTCCAGCCTGACGTACAGCCCAACCTGCCAGCATCATCTGCCTTCAAAATAATTCATCTGTGCCACTGCCACTTGCCAGAATATTGTTCTTTCAGAGAAAGTCTGGCTTTTTAATTATATAGAATGCTGTAAAAGGTGTTATAATTCTAATTGTGCATTAAGAGAAGTGTCGTGATAGTAAAGATGTATCAGGTGATATTCAGGAGAACAATGCCAAGATGGCAGCGTGGAGGAAAGGCTGCAATTATTCCATGTAAGCTGGGACAGTTAATCATTGTTTTGGACTGGAGGAAGTTTCCTGGTTTGCATTTTTAAACAAGTTCTTGTCTCTCCTTTTGGCAAAGTGTCATTTTTCAGGAAGAGAGCCACAAGTTATTCCCATGGGCTCCGCAAATGAAGTTAAAAGCAAGGACAAATCCAAGCCCATTGCCACAGCAGGAGCTGGCAGGGCACAGCCAGGACTCCGAGGACAGGCACTCACTGCTTGGAGTGCTCACACTGATGCTGGCAGGGCTCAGCAACAGGGTAACATTTAGGTTTTTGAAGTTTTAGGAAGTAAATCCTTCTATCGATGAGTTAAGCGCAGAACCAGCTGGTTTTGCTGACTGATTAAAAAAAAAGCCCAAACAAACTCAACCCAAAGCAACCCCCCTCGAGAGGCAGCAGCCTCTGTGAACAGGCAGCTTGAGCAGAGTCTTTGGGGAGACAGCCACTGAAGGAGAACAAGAAACCAGAACCTACAGGATTAGATCCAGGCAGGCTCCAGTCCTGAGGCTCGGGCAGGTTCTGACCCTGGCTGGAGAGAGAAATAACCCAACTTCCATGTTCAATAATACAACATTAAATGCATTTTCTAGGTACACACACCTGCACAAAGGTGGCTCAGAAGTGGTGTCTGCAGGACAAAATGCTACAGAGGTGAAATTGGTACCACTGGGGAAGAAAACTGTTGAGAAATTTGATTTGGAGTGAAAATTGAACAGCTCAAAGACATGGGAAATGACTGCCTATTACTGCAGCCCTAGGCCCTAGGGTACATCACCGTGTCCTGCAGCCATAGGGAGGAGGAGAGAAGATCCAGCAGGCAGGAATTGTGCAGCAAGATCGATTCCTTTAATTATTTTACAAACTCTTTTATAGACTTTTTTCTTCATAGTCTAATTGGACTATCAGCCACCACTTGGGGTGATTGGCTAAAATCCTAAAACATCCATTGTCAAAATATTTTCCTCTGTGCCATAAACAAGACTTTTCAAGGTTGCAGGTGTTTGGTTGTTTACATACTCTGCTACCTCTTCTGCGAGAGAGAAAAGTCTCTCATGGACTTAGAAAACAGCAAGAAAATCCTTGCTAGCAGCATTTTTGCATCTACAACTGCCTTGCACACAGTGGCCAACATGGGCCAACCCCACACAGCAAACCCAGCCCTGTGGTGCCAGGACAAACACTGGGCAGTGCCACGCCAGCAGTGCCAAGGGGGCACTGGGAACAGCTCAGGAACAGTTCAGGATCACCGTGCAGAGACTCAGCCCTCACAGGAACAAGCCTTCTGCCTGAAGCAGCTCTCCCAGGGGTTGGTGTTTCTGGTGGCACTGGGACCATGGGGAGCAGGTTGGGGGAACACAGGTTGATCCAAACGGGGCCCTTTGGGCACTCTGCTCTGCAGACACTGTAACAAGGACTCAAATTAAATTGCAGCGCTCCCCCACCCTCCCCTTCCCAGCAGGGACTTCTCCCGAGCAGCTCTACACAACTGCACCACAAAGCAGCCCAGCTGGGAGCACAGTTTGAGGCATGGCTGGGAAGGGAATGTTGCAGTGCTCCTTCTGCACTCAGGCACCATTCCCTCATTCCCTCTGCGTTCAAACACACCCAGCAGCACCCACTCTTCACACAGGGGCTGCCAACCCACGGAGAAGGATTTACTCTGGCACTGACAGCAGTGCCTCTTGTGAAGCTCCTGCTGAAGCACAGGGCTGGGGCTGCAGCCTCCAGGAACAGAGCTGCTGGAAATGATGCTTCGGAATAGCCCAGCACGGAGTTACATGAGGATACAGCGGGAGAAGATGAAGATGAGAAAGAAATTACAGCAGGGATACATTGTTCCACAGCCCTAAATCCCTTCTGGGTCATAGTCCACTTGCTGGTACCGGATGCACATTACTGGAATCCACGTGAGGAAATGCAGGAAAGAGATTAAAATGTTCAATCATTTGCAAGGGCTCCCCAGATGAATACCAGTGTGTGCTGGAAGAGCAGCTCTAACACAAAACACTGTGCCGGGCTCTTGTATTGCTGGGAACACAAAATGAATCATGGGGATGGATGCAGCCAGGGCTTATCTGGCTAAGGAAGAACATTCTTGGAGTCAGCTCCTGTGAGCACCTGTCCCAGCAGCTCCTGCAGCACCAGCAGTGTCCAGGTGCCACCTGTGGCCTTGGTCCCACAGGGCTTGGAGGAACAGCCAAACCACACCTGAACCCACCTGGCCTGTCAGGAACAGCCAAACCACACCTGAACCCACCTGTCAGGAACAGCCAAACCACACCTGAACCCACCTGGCCTGTCAGGAACAGCCAAACCACACCTGAACAGACCTGTCAGGAACAGCCAAACCACACCTGAACACACCTGGCCTGTCAGGAACAGCCAAACCACACCTGAACACACCTGTCAGGAACCACCCCCTGCCACCAGCCCGGGCTGGGCAGGGCCCACATGGCCACAGCACATCTGAGATGTCACACAGACAGAACCAAAAGCTACATTAATATAACAAGAAAAAACATCATCAACCTTAGATGGAAAGTTTCTTTGGGAAATTCTGCCCTGAAATCCTTCGGTAGTGCCCGGAGGGAAAAACTTCCACCTGTATTAACTCATTTCATGTCCATTGATTTTTGTTTTACCAGCTGGAATGTAACCATCCCACACAGCTCCTGACCACCTTCCAAATGATCTGAGCGCTGGACACAATCCCAGGAGAGGTTTCTATTTGCTTTGTTTGTACTTTTATGAAGCGTTGCTGCTTTTCCCCAGGATTTTATTGCCCAGTAAATGAGGATGCAATGCTGAAAGCTGCTTTGAATTTTGCTGGGACAGAGCTGAGTGGGAATAAAGCCAAGAGGAATGCACTCCCCCTTTCTCATTTTCCATGGAGAAACACTTGAGAGCATCTCTTTAAAAGCCTTCCTTACTGAAGACTTAATTTAACAGATGATTTTATTTACTGATTTCCTGGGGTGGGATGTGGAAAGTCTGCAGAGGCCATTCCCTCAAAGGATGCAGAAATCACAGCCCCCTGGCAGAGCTTCCCAGTCCAGGAAGCAAGAAACTGGTGAAATCCCATCTGTCTGAAGAGCTGTGGGAGCTGCATCTTTGGAGGTGCCAAACAGGAAAATCAAAGAATCTGTGGCCACCAGAACCCTTTTCCCTTACAAGAAGTGTCAGCATAACGCTCTGGCATCCAGAAATTATCAAAAACGGGCAAAACCTCCTTCAGTTCAATTCCCCCAGATGCAACAGGTCCCCGTCCTCCATGTGCTTTTCCTTTTTATCCCCAGAGAGAGGAGTGGGAGTGGCAAACTGAAAAAACCTAAATTTAAACCACTTCAAATGTATGAAGCAGAACTTTTTCCTGGTGACTGCCAGCACACATCAATCATTGCTTGTCACTCCAACCCAACAGCACAGCCACAGCCGCTTCTTGTTGCTGCACTCAATCCTTGTGGGTCCCTTCCAATTCCAGATATTCCATCATCCACCAAACTAAAGTCACCTCACAGCAACTTTCAGGAAATTTATGGCACTTCCCCCCGGTTTTCTATGGTAAGGGACGTAGCAAATTTAAATTATTTAACCCACATCTGTTTAATCAGAGATGGCTCCTGAAAGCTTCGTTAACTTGAAATGCCATTGCAGCTTTTGGCTGGTTTTTCCCACTCTCCCACTCACAGTATGCCAGGGAGAACAACATCCTCCCACTCTTGGAGGGACACGGCACAGGACCTGCCACACGCTCATTCCACACAGAGCGATGAGTCTGGCAGAGGGTTTGTGAGACAGCTTTGGGCTGGGGTTGTTTGCTGCAAACATGGACTGGAGAGCCCAGAAAATGGGCTGAGCACCCAGAGTGCGGCATCCACAGGCTTGGGATTTTACAGAACATCCCCAGATTTGGGGATGCTACTTTAAGATATGTGATGGATATGCAGGAAACAACTTTCTTCAGCTCTGTTATGGAATTGCTTGATTTTTACCCATGAAAGCACTTTCTCATTAGAACAACTTCTGTGTATTTAAAAATAGGAGACTGGAGAAATGTAGCTCCCTTCTAAAGAAGAGCCCCCATGGATTAGGAAAAACAGAGATGTTGGAGAGTTTCTCCACAGAAGAGGAAGCTGAAACCCTGGGACCCTCAGCCTGTACTGCCCATCCCTGCTTGGCAGATCTCTGATCTCCCCCCACAATTCCCCTCATTGTTGTTGTTGTTATTATCCCCTCATTGTTGTTGTTGTTATTATCCCAGAATGGTTTGGGCTGGAAGGGACCTTAAAGCCCACCCAGTTCCACCCCTGCCAGGGGCAGGGACACCTTCCACTGTCCCAGGCTGCTCCAAGCCCCAGTGTCCAGCCTGGCCTTGGGCACTGCCAGGGATGAGACACCCCCAGAACGTTAAATCCAGATTTCAGCATCAATAAAACATGAAAGCTTTTAATTTCCAGTGCATTCCACAAGTCAGTGTTCAGGCCACTGGGGGTTTTCCTCAGTCTCACTCCTTCATATTAACACTCCCAGGGAGGCAGTTACACCACCAAAATGTCATTTCTAACAAGTTTATGTTATATGGGAATCCTAAACGACCTTGATCAGGCGCCTGCCCGATCCCAACCTGCTAAAAAGCTCTTCTGGCACGAGCTGCAGGTTATTCATCTTTTATCCAGGTGCATGCACACAGCCCTGAGTCATGCACCACGAACAGATGGGAAGTATCTTATATTTATGACCTGCCATCTTTTTTTTCTTTTTTCCCCTAGAAATTAATTTTTCATTAAATCACTTCAAAAAATCTTTGAATTCACTGAATAACTTCATTCAAGGAGATAACCTAGGATGGGCAGGTTTTAACAAAACTGTTTGTGCTTAATCAATTAAGCAAATTGACCCCCTGGATTTTGGACAAAACACCCAGGGCAGGTGTGGCATTATCCCTTCTGGTTAAATCAGTGTTCCTTGTCTCTGGGAATTCCCAAGATATAATAACCATGAGTGTTAATTAAAAACAGGTAGAGGTGTCACAGGGAAGGTGTGACAGCAAAAAGGGGACAACCCCAGGAGTGGGACCTGGGCCTCTGCACCCCGAGAGATTTGCCAATTATAGATGATACACAGAGAACAACTTTGTAGTGGGTGTTTTGTCAAAAGATTTACAGGTTTGGAGTGGCTCAGGTGTTTAATTGCAAGGAAAGTGCACTTGATGGGAACTTCAGCTGCCTGGGAAGAGTTGGGAGCTGAGCAGGAGCCCCAAAGGCTCACAACAGAGTGCTGGGAGAAACCTCTTGTATTATATTATCATGTGTATAATAATGAATATAGAATATAAAAATATATAAATAAGTGCCACTGGATGTGAACTGGGAATAACTGGGAGCAGAGTCCCCAGCCGCTCACAACAGACTGCTGGAAGAAATCCCCCTGCATTACATTATCATCCTCATACTATTATATTTACTAATTAATATTGGATATATTCACATATAACTAATGTGTAACAATACAGGTAACATTTTCGCTTGGCTTATTGTTTCATCTAGTACATCAATAAAACAACTCTTAAAAGAACCAACCAAAACATCTATTTCTGAAACTCTTAGGAATTAGTGCAAAGGAGCTGGGTTTGGCCCAGTCCCAGCCTGGCACTTGTGGGAACAGAGAGGGGTGCCACCGTCAGGGTGGTGCCACTGTCAGGGACTGGTGCCACTGTCAGGGACTGGTGACACTGTTAGGGACTGGTGCCACTGTCAGGGACTGGTGACACTGTTAGGGACTGGTGCCACTGTCAGGGTGGTGCCACTGTCAGGGACTGGTGCCACTGTTAGGGACTGGTGCCACTGTCAGGGTGGTGCCACTGTTAGGGACTGGTTCCACTGTCAGGGTGGTGCCACTGTCAGGGTGGTGACACTGTCAGGGACTGGTGCCACTGTTAGGGTGGTGCCACTGTCAGGGTGGTGCCACTGTCAGGGACTGGTGCCACTGTTAGGGACTGGTCCCACTGTCAGGGACTGGTGCCACTGTTAGGGACTGGTGCCACTGTCAGGGACTGGTGCCACTGTTAGGGACTGGTGCCACTGTCAAGGTGGTGCCACTGTCAGGGTGGTGCCACTGTTAGGGTGGTGCCACTGTCAGGGACTGGTGCCACTGTCAGGGACTGGTGACACTCAGGGACTGGTGCCACTGTCAAGGTGGTGCCACTGCCAGGGACTGGTGCCACTGTCAAGGTGGTGCCACTGCCAGGGCTGGCCTGGATGCAGCAGCAGCCCCAGCCCCTGCTCCCACTCCCAACCCCCCAGGGGATGAGCCAAGCCCACTCCTGCTGTTCCAAATGCTAAACTGAGCTTTTCCAAGCCCTGTAAAAATAACCACCCACAGCCAAGGCGCTGCCGAAGCCCATTATTTCTACAGCAAAGCCAGGCAAGTGAAGGAACGGCCAGACTGAAATAGCTGCTTCCACTCGGGCTCAGCAAAGACATTTTAATTGCAGGGCCACACACGGCTCCTTCCCCCTCGTTAGTTCTCGTTCCGCGAGGGAGATGAAAGGGGGGAATTAGGGATGTGCAGGCAACCTGAATCCTGACATTTCGAGAGGCAGTGAACTTCTCAGGTCAGAACACGCTCCATGCACGCGTGGGGTGGATAAAACAGGCGCAGATGACACGTGAGGACAGGCCTGGGGACAGCGGACAGCACATCTGGATATCCCGGGTACAGGAAAACCCCAAACTGAGCCTGTGACAAAACATCTCGGATGTTTTAGCTCCACAGATATGCGCAGAAAGGGGCCGGAGGAAACAATGTAGCCCTAAATGTTTTCCCTGTTGGCTTCCCACCCTCGTGGGAGCCCTGTTATTTATATGCATGAATGATTTATTCCTCTATTACCAGTTACCTCCTTTGATTAAATATATTAGTGCCTTTTAAGTTATTTCAAGGCTACAATCATTTTAAAATTAAATGATCCTTTGAGTACCCTTTGGGAGCTGAATGCTAAACTGACAGTTCCATAATGCAAAAAAAATGGTGGTTGTGCTCATTTTATTTAATTAAACTCTACTCTTGATCAAGCAAACCAAATGGGACCATATTAACCCTGTTTTTTACTTCTAGAAAAGGAATAAAATAAAAACCAGAGATTCTGTTGTTGTGGTCAGATGTTGTCTTTATTCAGCTGACAGCTTAAACTGTCGTGTCAGGCAGCTGTAATTTCATTCAACTTCACCAAAGGTCCCCAAAAGAACATTTCTGGGTTTTACCCCGCTGCTGATCGATTACGTCCAAGTAGGAAACATTTGAAAAATTTTTCTCCCTTCAAGCTTTGCAAAAGATCTGAATTTAAATGGCACTTGTAAGGCTCTTTGGAGCCCAAGTACAACAGCAGCCCGGCTTTTGAAGAGCACACAAAAATACTTCTGGCCTGAAAGAAAGGAGTGAAGTGACAAAAAGAGGAAGATAAAAGCAATTCCAAGTCCCAAACCCACAGAATCCCCTCAGTCTTGGCCTATTCTTTAGAACTAAACCTCATTTTGCAAATCAAAGGACCAGCTGCTAAACTTGCCTTAAAAAAGAGGTAGGTCCTGAATGCAGGGCTGAGAGAGTCCAGGGGACGCCGGCGCTGCCATCAATCAGCCCCTCAGGTCCTCCTGCTCCCACCAGGAGTCTCCCCATCCCTGGACCCCCAGTCCCGGGGCTCCAATGCCCAGGGATGCTCTCCCATCACTGGATCAGTGCCTGGAAAACAAAGCTCCCGCGAGGAGGCTTCACCCTCGGGAGGTGGCTCGGTTCCAGTCAGGGCTGCACAAATGTTGTACCAAAAAAAGCCAAATGTCACCATTTAGAGACAGCAGTCGGTATCCTCACATACAGAATTAGATGTTCCCGGGAAAGGGACTAAACAAAGGAAAAAAAAAAATTCTCTTTAGACAAAACTTTTAAAAATCCCGAATTTCACCCAGAAGCCTTCGAAGTCGATTAAAAACAATCCTCAAAACATTCCCAGCTTTCACTAGTGCTTAACAACGTGTTTCCCTCTGTGAAAAGACACTTCAGATTGGATTTGCAGTTCTGCCTCGATGTTTTATTTCCCTTTGTGATCGAAGTGATCGCTGCTTTGTAAGATTTATCCTGGGCAATTAATATATCAAGCAGAGAATCGCACGAGGGATTTCCCCAAAGAGATTTTGGCAGCTCCGGGTTGCACTGGGAGCTCCTGCCCGTAGATCTCAGCCCTCTGGAAGTTATTAAACAGCACAAGGATGTCACAAAAGTAAAGTCACTCAGTTAAAAAGAACACGGCACTTTATGCACCCAAGTACGTTCCACCTGATAAAAATCTCGGCTCTCCAGCCCCAAACAACAGGTGTTGGGTGATAAAAGTCAAGACAAAAGTGCTAAAGCCTCTCACATACTTTCCCCAATTTCTACAGCAACAGAGCTGTGACAGAGGGCTCCTGACTGCTCAATTTGATGGCCAGGCAGACTTATAAAAGCTGAGTTTCCTAGGGGAAGACATAATGAAATCAATGCACTCATGAATATGGATGCCGGGCCGGGGCCATCTGTTCGCCACCAACATCTTTTCTTAAAACAAGTTTCAAATATTTCGCCAGAGAGTCTCGTATCTCTATTTCCATGGATAAAATTAGACCTTGGATTTTCAGCACCTCCGGTCATTAAGTGCTATTGTTATGGAAATGTGGGTTTTTTTCCTCCACTGATAATCAAAAGATTGAGTGATAAAACAGTCTGACAAAGTTCAGGTGGAGATTTCATCGGTCTGTGGAGGAGCTTCACAATATTGACAGTCAGGGCACGCCGTGTGTAATGTAAATATAACTTCTCTGTCCTCCCCCCGGGGAGCAAGAGCCTGGGATGTCCTGCCCTCATTTGTATCCTACACCCATCTGATTTCCTTTCGCTTTCAGGGAAAACATCAGAAGGCATTTTTATTCCGCATTCATGAGGCTGGTGCTGATTTCACGTGGGGAGCGGGCACGGGTGGAGGAGCTGCTGTTCCCGGGCTCTGCAGGGCGATGGGAGAGATCCAGGAGCTCCCGGGGTTTGCCAGGAAAGCCAGGTGGATCCTGAGCTGTGTCTGCATTCCCAAATCCTGCTCCCTCTCCCGGTGCCACGCTGTGGGGAAGCTGGGCCTGACCCAGGCAGGGCTGATCCAGCCCCAGGTGGGAATCAGAGAGCTCCTGAGTGGCAGAAGCCAAGATGTGGGAATAGAAAACCCAAACCACTGTGGGCATAGACACTCCAAACCCGGCAGAAGAGACAACTGACAGGTGATTTTATCACCACACAGATATTTTAAGGGCAGGTGCCAAGAGGAGGGGGCCAGACTCCCAGTGGTGCCCAGTGAAAAACACAAGTGGCAACGGGCACAGTGACACATGGGAAGTTCCAGCTGAATATGAAGAAAAATTCTCTGCTTTGTGGGTGGCAGAGCCCTGGAACAGGTGCCCAGATTGTGGAGTGTCCTTCCCTGGGGATACCCAAACCCACCTGGACTGATGCTGTGTGACCTGCCCTGGGTGAACCTGCTGGAGCAGGGATTGGACTCGGGGACCTCCCGAGATCCCTTCCAACCCCAGCCAGCCTGGGATTCTGGGAGTCACAAACTGTGTGGCAGCAGGAGCAGAGCTGAAGTCTCTCCTAGGAACGATCTGTCTAAAGCAGGTTGCTATCAATTACTGTGTTCAGTGTTAATTAATCAGCAGCTCTTGGTTACTCAGAGCAACCATGAAGCTGAGACAGCCCAGATGAACAGAATTCCAACTCCTCCCAAAGAAATGAGTCTAAGAATACACTCACAGGGAAGAGACTCAAAGAAATGAGTCTAAGAACACACAGGGAAGAGACTCAAAGAAATGAGTCTAAGAACACACTCACAGGGAAGAGAACTGGCTCAGAGTTCTGCTGCTGGGGTCCCACCAGCCTGGCCAAGGTCAGCACCTGCTCCAGCCCCACGGGCTCCAGCAGTCCCACATCTTGATGGCACACTTGGCTCCAAACCAGAGCAGACACATGAGGTGTCCCGTGGTGAACACTGGGGGAAAAAAAAAAAAAAACAAAACAAGAAGAAATAAATTAATTTACATTTTGAATGTTTCAATCTTACAATATTCCTCTCCATTTCAGCCTATTGATAGTATTTATGTGGCTGTTAAAAAAAAAAACAAACACCAAAACCCAAAAACTAAATGAAAAGATATGGGAGTAAAAGCACCAAAATTGAATATTATCCAGATAGGCAGGATTTTCTAAATAAACCTCAAAAGATCAATACTTGCCCAAACCTTTTGCTTTCATTGAAGTGAGGTTTTGGTCAAAAAAATGCCCCAAGTGCCTGCTGGGATCACCCAGGGACACTCAGCCCAGCCACGCTCCCACCTGGGGATGGAGAACAGCCTGGGCTCATGGCTGGGGCTCACTTCCCAAATTAATTCCTGCAGCTGATCCTAAGCATGGACAGCCTGGGCAGGTTATACCATAACAGCTTTTCCATTTGCATCCAAATTTGGGGCATTATGCTCAACCTGCTCATCCACTTCCACTCAAAGGTGCAGCTTGCTCAATTTGCATAATAACTATCTCCAGCTAATTATCCCCATTTGTTCATGGAAGCAGCCACTTTCTGTAGGGCTTAAAATTACCATAAACTGTGCACAAGATCAAGAAAACACCGATTTATCTTATTAACAGTGAAGGAGTTTGTGTGTTAATTAGCAGGGGATTACTCTGGAAATGCATTCAGATGTTCTAAGGATCAGCTCACCTGACATGAGCCCTGAGCACCTCTCAGGATCTGCAGCTCAGAGCTGATGCAGAGGAGATTTAGAAGCTCTAAGAGCAATGAGTGAGGCCAAAGAAGCACCCAGGGAGTCACCATCCTGGGAATTCCTGTTTGGAAAACAGCCACACAGTGTGGGCACTGCAAAAGTGCAGACACCTCTGGGAAGTTATTTAAATGGGAGAGCTGCAGAAAAGAGAGATAAAAGTGCTTACAGCAGTGTGTAGGTGAGCTCAGCAAGCTCCTGTGCACAAAAAAACAGGCAGTAAAATCTGTTTTCTGCATTTTTTGGATGAAATTTTGGGCCATTTTTTAATAAAGGCGCAAAACTGAGGTCCTGTCTCCTAGAGAGCTTCAGTGCCTCGCTGATATTCTCACTACTCTGCTTAGTAAGCAGCTGCTACAGCCTCCCCCTTGCAGCAGCTGTCAGAGCACTTCCCATAATATTCATGGATGCTCCATGTTTTCCAGCAGCAGGTGGTACCATTTCTGTATCTGCAAACGATCAGCATTCAAATCCAGATTTTTCTCCTTAATAGCTACTACACAGCTACAAAGTGTTATCTTTCCTACACATATTTTTAATACTCCCAGTAAAAGCTGAAGTGGGGACTTGTATTTAAGGAAAAGATGTTCCCATGAAACTTTAAGTGAGAATTTCACACTGGGAAAAGATTAGAATAATACAGACTCTCAAGTATAGAGCCATTTACTCTCAATTTTTCCTATGCCCCAGAAATAGCCTCCTTAATTTTCACTCTGGGGTTCCCAGAGGCACCCATGTGGATGCTGGGAATTGGACAAACTCCTCACACAGCTTGGAAACTTCCAGCCAAAGGAACTCAGAGGATATGAAGAACAAAAGGGAAGCAGATTGCACTGAACAGTTTTCCTTTTAAAGACCCCAAACCCTTTAAAAAGCACTGCAATGTGAAACCCAAACCAAAATAATTATTTGCTGCCTTTCCATCAAAGCCAATGTTAACATTTAATGGAAATGGGCAGTTTTCAAGCCAACACTCACGTGCTGCACTGAATTTCCACAGAAAACAGGTCCTCTATCCATCTCCTTAAAAATCCATGGAATTTGAACACAACCCCTTCCCTAGGAAAGCCATGAGACACAGAATGTGGTTCCCATAAACTGCATGGCCATAAATCTTTATTTCCTGGTGGCACAATGGATTTCATAAGACAATGGATTTAACAACTCCTTTTTTGCCAACCAGTTCCCTAATTTCTCACGAAACCCTTTCTGGGTTTAAGGCATGTCTTAAGGAACTAATTTTCCGTAGTGATCCTGAAAAGAGCTGGAGTGTAATTGCCAGGGAATTAATGGAGCCATTGTGCATATTTTTGTTCTTCATTTCCCCAAGAACAATGCAAACCTTCCAGAGAGATAATGAAGAATATCAAAGGCATCTTTTACATCAGGTGAGGCTCTCATCGCACACCAACCCCGTGCAGATAAAAATTAAATGGCAGAACCTTTATCAGCTGCTCTCCACAATTGTTTTCCACGTCAGTAAAGGAGCAAGTCAGAAATAAATAACAACACACAATGGCCAGAGGTGTTGCTGCTTTTCAGCAGTCTGCTGGAATTACTGGCCTGGCTGTATCTGAGGGCACAACACTGAGAATTATTCCTTCCCTGTCCATTGCAGGGGGTTGGAACCAGAATTCCAGAATCATTTAGGTTGGAAAACACCTTCAAGGCCATCGAGTCCCAGCTGTGCCCGATGCCCACTGTGTCCCCAGCCCAGAGCACTGAGTGCCACCTCCAGCCCTTCCTTGGGCACCTCCAGGGATGGGCACTCCAAACCTCCCTGGGCAGCCCCTTCCAGTGAAGAAATTCCTCATGTCCAACCTGAGCCTCCCCTGGCACAGCTTGAGGCCCTTTTCTCTTGTCCTGAGAGACCTGATGACTTTTGAGTCCCCTCCAGTGGGAACCATTCTGTGGTTCTGTTCACCTCCCACCTCCCTCTCCTTTCATCCCCAGCTTCCTGGAAATGGTGTCCGCTCATTCCATCCCTGCAGCACATCCTGCCCAGGCACAGACACTGCCACCATTATCATCAGTCATGATTTTCTGCTGAGGGCTCCCAAAACCACACCCCTGACAGCAACACACCCCTGCAGAGGCTCTGTTACCTTCACCACAGACCTGCTCAAACACCAGCGAGCCAAGTACAGCACCAGCTCTTTGCTTTTCATGCACAAAAGTGGCTTTTTGAAATGCAAACCAGGTCTCCATCCCATCCTCCTTGGGCAGAGTGTGTCACAGGGAGAGATGCTCACCCAGCCTGGTTTGGGGGTGACAGATGAGGTGATGCAGATTAGAAAATCCAACTATTTTCCACAAATGCACTTTCTGCAGAGAAGGCTTTCAGGCACAAGGTTGATTTTGATCTTAAAGACTAAAGAAACATCAAAGGGAAATACCTGTGGGTATACAGCAGTGCTCCTGGAACAAGCAGGGGCTCATGAATACCAACTGGTGAATATTCAGGATAAATATTGTACCCCTGTGTGCAGGTTACACTGAGAGCTCCCCTGAGCCCTGCCCTGCTGCCCCTGCAGCCCCAGGGACACCTGTGACCTCCTGTCCTTGGGTTTCAGCAGAGCTCAGGCTGCACCTGAGGTTCTGCAACCAGGTCTTGTCCCATCCCAGGGCTTCCCCCTGTGCCCACCTGGGATTTTACTGCTGAGTCCAGGATGCCCTGGGCTGCAGATGGGATTTTAGGTGGCGATGGTTTGTAAGGGCAGCACTGGGGATGTGGGACTGTGGGCAAAAGCAAGATACAGCAAAACTGATCATGAACCCAGGCTGAAACCAAAAGGACAATCATCAAAAATGGCAAATTTCCCTCACTTTCTCAGCAAAACTTGCAGAAAAAGCAAAGCTGAAAGCTGATTTTAAAGCACAGGGCTTTACACGGCTTCCCAGTAAGGATCTCCCACAGCAGACAAAATTCATTTTGATTTATCCTCTGCACTGTTGTTTTTAGCTGCAGCTAAAAACATGGGGTGTATGGTTTCTTCTAAAACTCTGCTGTTTCAGGCTAGCACTCAGCAGCTCTGAACAGCTCTTTGCAGTTGCCTTTACAGACCAGCATCATTTCTAATCTCACCCTGGGAAAACACTTGTAAATCTGCTCAATGACTCAAATTTGCAGCTTTCTCCCACTCAGTTTGCTGGATCACTGTCTCAAACAGTTTCTCTGCCCAGTCAGATTTTCAAAGCAAGTTTATAAAACGAGCATCTGTTGATAATCTAGTAAGTCTGGAAAGAAAATATTTCTATCTTCCACACAATGCTGGGAAAACCTTGAAACTTGTAAACAAGCAGGGGATGTGACAGCAGCAATTGGTCTCTGTTAACAGCAAAAATACAAAGGAAGGGAAATACAAGTGGAAAAAGTGTATCTGTGCATATTTAATATGGTTTTTGTAGCCAGGCACTTTCGTGACGTTTGACTCAGTGTTGTAATTAAAATGTTCTGTAACGGTGGTAATTACCCCATCAGGTAAGGCACAATGGATGGCAGCACAAACCTACAATAAAATTATCATTTCCAAGTTGCATTTCAATTTTTGTCCATCTTAAGCACCTCCCTCGTGCCTGGGAACAGGGATTTTTAACAGGGTCCAACATGTGACAGCGCAGCCCCAGCCTGGAATAGTGGGCTTTTTGTTATCTTTGCTTTTCCTTCTTGAAAAACTGCAGCCTTTTGAAGAAAACTAATTCTAATAGATCAAGTGATGAAATTTAATCAAATTAAACCCCACTGAGCACACCTTGATGGTGCAGAGAGTGGCCAGAGTGAGGTGAGAGGCAAAAGGTGCTCCCAGTCCTCCCACACCACAGAGCATCTCTGCCTTCAGGAGCACAAAAACTCTGGAAACTTCTGGAAACCGACCCAGAACGTCCCAAATGTCACAAAAATGACAAAGCCTCTTCCCTTTGCAAATGGTTTTGAGGCACACTGACCTTGGGGTGCTAAAATTTCCTTTTTGGGTGTTCAGACCTATATTAAACCAAAGTAACATACAGCATACGATTATTCCAGCAATTCTGAGAATTCTGGGGTTTGGAGCCTTTGCAAAGCATTCTGAGTGCTGCAGGAAGATGAATTATCTCCCATTTCTTGCATCAAACCCTGATGTCATGTCTGGAGAAACACTAAACCCTGTCAATTCTTTCCATCTTCCCAGGTTCCATCAGTCCTTTGCAAGCTCGTCCAGCAAGCAAATAACCCCTTTCACTTTGGAAAGGGGCAATAAAGATGATGGATGCTTTTTGGAGTTTATTCTTGCTGTGTCCATAAACATTCCCCTAATAGCTCATCACAGCTGACGAGGAGCTTGGCGGAGCCAACTGCTGTTGACTGAAAATATCTCTCAATTTTTTTCCCCAAGCTTGCTGTACAGAAGGAATTATTTATATTTGAATAGCACTCTCCTGTGATCAGGAAATATCTATATATTTGCCATAGTTAACGCAGGCCCCCACCACGCAGGCACTGTTAATGAGCTTTTATTAAGAAATCCTATTTTAGTCCCTTTCACTCCAGTCCCTCACTCCAGGGGGCCCAAGAGAGGCCCGAGATATTTATCTGGCAAACTTTGTTTTCCCCTACACAATAATAATTAAATCACTGAACCAAATTCAAGGCAAGAGCTGAGGAATCACTCCCGTGATTTTCTTTTTTACCCCCAGGATGCTCCCAAAGGCAGAAGAGAATCGCAGAGTGGTTTGGGTTGGAAAGGACTTTAAAGGTCATCCAGTTCCAGGCAGGGACACCTTCCACCATCCCAGGTTGCTCAGCTCTGAGTTCCTGCTCCCCTTGCTAAAGATCATTGGAATGACGCCCAATGGTTTTAACAAAGCTGCTTTTGAATAATTATTTTTTTGTTATTATTGTATTTTTTTAAATGTTAATTGTTATCTTTCTACCCTTAAAGAAAATCACACTGAAGAAAATGAGACACACCCAAATGTTGATGTTTGAGGGACACTCTGGAGGAAGAAATAAGTGCAGCCTTTTAAAATACCATAATTTATAGTGATACCTGCATTTCTGGGAGCGAAGCAAAGGTGAAAAACAGCAGCAGGACACTGAAAAACCTCTTTGAGCAACTTCCACCACAACCTGTACCTTCAGAGGGAACAGACAACAGCACAGCCTGATAAAAATGGGATCTCCCAGCTCTGCCCACTGGAATATGGAACAGGACACAGTCAGGGACCCGCCATCCCTCCTGCCCCACTCCCTCAGTGCTCCCTGGCCTTGATAGGGGACAAAATGTGCCTTTCTTGGCCATAAGTAATAATAATGTATTTAATACCTGGCACTCCCAATTTTCTCCAGCCTTTAACTATTCCTTGCCTTGCTCTGGAAGCAGGCTGAGGTAAGTAATGTGCAAGGCAAGCACACTGCTGTCACTTAGCAACCTGAAACGGGGCTTGGAACAAAGATCTTTATTTCTGGAACCATTTAATAGCGGTGCCTGAGCTGGGCTGAGGTTTTGGGGATGGCACAACCCCAGCCCCTCTTGCTGCTGCTGCTCCTCTCCAGGGCTGTCACTGTCCCTGCAGCTTTTCACCCTCACCTACACCTCCTAAACTTTATGGCAAAGAGCGTGAAGAAAATTAATAAAAGGAGGACAATTGGCATTATTTTGCGACTGTTTCAGCCAGTTGACTCCAGTGTGGCCCAAGCAGAGAGCTAAAGCAGAGAACAGCTCGCTTTATGCCCATACAGACACATCCCATGAGCTGCTCTGCCTTTACAGGCTACCTTGGAATCTCCTCCTCTCTCTGCCCTCATGGCAGTGCCCAAGGACAGGGCAAGCAGACCCCGCTGAGCACTCGGAGTGGAGGAGCCCGAGCCCAGCGCGAGGCTGCCCCGGGCAGCCCTGGCACCAGCTGTGCAGGTCCCTCCTGACCTGTCAGGCTCCTCAGCCACATCCAAAGCCCTGGGTGAAAACTGGAAATGCTCAGCACTAAATCACTGAGAGGCATGAGTGCCACCTGCCTTGGGGGACAGGGGTCCTTCCATGACCCTGCAGCGAGGCAGGAATGCCAGGCCCATCCTCCTCACCAGGTGGGAGAGCCAAGAGCCTCTGCTGATTGCACTGGATCTTCCTCTTGCCTCAGCCAGGACATGCTTAATTACTGCCAGCTTTAATTAGTGTCCCAGTCTCCCAAAGGACTTTAATTCTCTCAGATTTCACATCTCATCCCTACTCCTTCCCTGCTGCTGTGGCTGCAGCAGCTCCCGGACACCTCTGGGCTGGAGCAGAACTGAGAATTCACATCAAGTGAATGAACCTGGCTAAACTGGAAATTTGGGGGTGCTGCCTGCTCCCCACCATGGCTGAAACCTGCTTTAATGGGCAATTTAAAAGCAAGCACCCACCAGAAATTTGTCATTTATCGTGTGCTAGAAACAAATGCTGCTGCCCACTGCTCACCCTTGTCTGCTTGAATCCTCCTCATATACACGAGGGGAACTAACTTAGGTATATCCCCTGTAAACCGAAATATCTTGGTAAAAAATTAACATAGGCAGGAGAGTAAAAAATACAGAGAGAAAAATGGAAAAGGGAACTAAAGAATCCACAGCCGTTATAATGCCTAAAAAGCCAGATTTGCCTTCTGAATGCTGTTTTTTAAGGAAACACTCAGGATGACTTTTACCTCTTAAATCCCATTAACCAAACTGAGCAATTCAAAAAGCAATGACAGAATGTAAAATAAATTCTATAATATGGCAGAGCAACCCTGTGAGCCCTAACTACAAAGTGCTGCCTCTAATCAAAGCCTAATATCCTAATTCAAACTATTGTTACTATTATTACTATTATTATTGCTATGTTTCTCCTGCTGTCTTGGCAAAAACCATTTCTGCTTATGTATTTTTAACGTTTTCTTTTAAGGACAACCAAAAATGCCATATGTGATCAATGATTTATAAAAATTGAGCCTGAGTTTGTATTTAAAACCCTGTCACTGGGAAGCATCAGTTCACTGCATTTTACTAAATCACAATGAGGATGAATTTTAAGGTGAAGTTTTCCCACACAAATATCCAGATACACTTCATGGGGAGTGAAAAAAATTATGGTTGGCCTGATTTTATAATGAAACAGATTCAGTTATGAGCTACCCAAAACACAGAGCTCTGACAGCAGTGTACAGGCTTTATATGCAAGTCGAGTTAATCCTCTAAGTAGACTTCCAATTCCTGCAGGAGACGGGAATCAGGTGGCATTTGAGTTCATATGAGAGATCTGGAACTGTCTGGCTTCACTGTGAATAAAGGCAGGGAGTTTTAGGGTGAGACAGCAGAAGTGCATCGACCACCTCACTGCTGAATCCCACTGCGACACAAGGCCAGCAGCTTTGGTGATGGCCAAATCCTGCCAGCGCTGTCCTGGGAACAAGCAGGATTTCACCAGCCAGGATGGTAAAACCTGCCTGGTTTTGCCTTCACAGAACCAGTTCCCAGCCCGTCTGTTAGTGAGCCTCTGAAACCATGAGGCAGCCCAATGGAGAATGACCCTTCTTGGATGATTTCCACCATGGGCCTGTCAAGGTTTTAGCTTTGCCTGCAGTGGGACTGGAACTGGAAATTGTCCTTGTTAAACTTGGGATTCAGACAGTTTCAATTTGAAAGCCAAACAGGAAAAAGGTTCTGAGTGAAGTGCTTGGAGCAGAACCTGGAAAGAGGCACCAGAGCACGACAAGGCAACCACCAACCAAAGCTGGAGCACGGCCCAAACGAGCAAAGTTATTGTCAGAAACATTAACAAGCCATGTCCAAATGCCATTTTCTTTATGCAATCACAATTTATTAGTGGGGTTTTACACATCAGATGGGCAGAGATTGTGCCACCCTTGGAGGTGCAGTGCTGTGCCACACGTCTGGGTGACCGAGCACAAGGAGAGCTTTCCTTGGAATCAGCATTGATCACACAACGGAGCAGTTTTAAATGCACAGCAGGAAGCACTTTCCCTTACAGCAACATTAGTCAGGCCATGTGCAAGTTGTCTTCAGTGAGATTTTCATTAAATAAGATGCAAGCCTTTTGGAAATCAATAGGAGCCCTTCCATTGACTTTGGTGGGCGTCATACGAGGCTCGTGCTGCTGCCGCACCGAAACTGAGGGAAATGGACTCTCATCAAGCCAATTTAAATTGCTTAAATTAATTTGCCACACCTTAACTATGAATATCTGCAAAGAACTCTACTCCTTCCTGTCCTCTTTAAACCCTGTACGCATTTTCCTCGGTTAAAATGTGTAAAACCCTTGACAGGCTCAGCCAAATCCCAAGCTGGCAACACCCTACAGGTTCACCCATGGTCTCCTGGCACCACTGTTCAAAAACTCCCTGAACATAATGTCTGAAAGAAATCACAGGTCAAAAATTAGACAGCTTACAATTTATCCTTACCTCCTATTCACTTTTGCCCTTCAAAAGAACTCAGCCCTAGGGAGCTGACAAATAAAGATAAATTACCCCTCTGCAGCGTTCTCTCTAACTAAGCCATTGTAGTGATTAAATGAACCTTAGAAGCCAAATTCAGCTTTGATAGCTGAAATTGGGGGGAATTTTTTGCCTTTTTACAAACACAAAGCTTGCAGCTTCCTGGGAGGAAGGGCTGAATTCAAGAAATTTCCTGGGTTAGCATTTTGGGGCAGTTATGTGTTCATCTTAACGGGCTCGGTGACGTGTGGTAGGTGCTGAGGTAATTTATGGACACATCTCTAAATGTCATTATGTGGAATCATATCTGGCAGTGTCCAAGGCCAGGTTGGACAGGGCTTGGAACAACCTGGGATAGTGGGAGATGTCCCTGACCACAGGAGGGGGTGAAATGGGATGGGGTTTGGGTTTCTTCCAACCCCAACCATTTTGGGATTCTTTGATCTATAAAAGCCCATTGAGGCCTCCCCCTCTCCAAGGCAAAGCCTCTTCCAGGGATGGGACCTGTCACAGCAGAAAGGACACCAACACAGCATGGCATTGATTCCTCTTCCTCATTGCTCAAAAAGAAAACCTGAAGAACAACTGAAGACACAAAAAAAAAAAAGAGAGTTCAAAGGAAAACTGAAAAATGCCCAAGCCAGTTTAGCAGGAAGACCAAGAGATGGCTTGATTATATGGGCTTGATTATTTTTAGGGGAAAAAAACCTCACTGGAGGGTTCTCCAGTCTCACATTGGAAGTTGCAAGGGCAGTAAATGTCTGGATGCTGGAAGAATTCAAATGAGAATGTCCAAGTGAACTCAATCAGCACAGACAACACCAAGCTGAGCAGCAGTGACTCCACCATCACCGGTGTGTTGGAATCAAGCCTGGATACCTCTAATTTTGGACCTGTCATTTCTCGACAAGAAATGCATTTCTATTCACAGGTATCTAAAATGAAAGCAGGAGAAGGCAGTATGCAATTATACACACCTAATACATGTATTATATACATATATTATATTGCATACATACAACAGACAATATTATACAGAATATAGAGGAAAGAATAAAAAAAATTCTACACCTGTGTGCTTCATTTAGAAGGAATTGCAGTGAAATGTAGTAAAACAAGGGGGGTTCTTGTCCTCCAGAAAACCTGAATTTTATCTGAGCAGAGCAAAATAGATGCTGCACTTACAGTTTGAGGTTTGATACAAGACAAGTCTCACTATCCTCCTTTTTAGTCTGAATTCTGTTGTGCTCAAGAGATCAAGATGCATAGAGAAAAATATATTAAAAAAGAGGATATTAACCCACACACACTTTTGCCCCTTCCAATAACTCTAAGAACTCATTAGGTGAGCTCTGCTGCACTGGTAATTAGGTTCAGAGTTGGTGTCACTGTTGTAATGGGTTATTGATTGCTGAAGTTCTCAAAGAACTTCATGGTTCTGGGAGTTTGGGAAAAAAAAACCCAAACCCCATGAAATGAGTGCTAGCCTTGCTAAATTTGATTTTCATTACATATTACAAGTCTTGTTACACTTCCCAACCCAAAGCTTTCATTTTTCCCCAGCAACAGTTTTATTTTAAGCTTTCCTTCCCCAGACATCTCTGTTGGCCATTTGGGCTGGGGATTAGATTTTTCACCTGTCCCAGGATTATTGGGAAGAGCTATTTTTTATTTTCTCAGGGTTTTTTAAGAGACAGCACATGCCTGGGGAAGCAAAAATAGGCTGTGGGATGGTGTCAGTTGCCAGAGCCCCAGTGGTGTTCTGCACACTGAGACCACCCTGTTTATACCATGTCTGTAGATGTGATCTATAAATATGTCCATATATATCTGTGTGTACATATACATATATATGTTTATATATGTCCCCAGAAGCCACATCTACACGACTTTTAAATCCCTCCAGGGATGGGGATTCTACCCCTGCCATGGGCAGCCCCTCCCAATAACCCTTTCAGTGAAGGAATTTCCCCAATATCCACCCTGAGCCTCCCCTGGCCCAGCCTGAGGCCGTTCCCTCTCCTCCTGTCCCTGTTCCCTGGGAGCAGAGCCCGACCCCCCCGGCTGCCCCCTCCTGTCAGGGACTTGTGCAGAGCCACAAGGTCCCCCCGGAGCCTCCTTTGCTCCAGGCTGAGCCCCTTTCCCAGCTCCCTCAGGAGTTCTCCAGCCCCTTCCCAGCTCCATTCCCTTCCCTGGCCATGCTCCAGACCCTCAGGGTCCTTCCCATGAGGGGCCCAAACCTAATCCCAGGATTAAAGGTGTGCCCTCAGTGCCCAGCACAGGGGGAATCTCCCAATTTCCCACCAACCCAACCCTTGCCATTGCTCCTGAAAGCAAATGCCCATCCCAGGGACCTCCTGCACCAGGAATGGGCCTGTGGGCCGCTCCAGAGTGCCCATCAATCTCTGCCCACCACAGTGCACAGGCTTTACTGCAGATTGCACCGGTGCCAAGTGATCCCTACATTTAATTAATGCATTATAAATTGCCAGGTAATTGTTCTGTGCATTTTCCAGCTCACAGCTCTGTCACTGTTGAAACCCTGTGAGAGCTTGATCCAGACATGAAGAGGGGAAGATGACGCCACAGTGCCCTTCAGGCCTGGAAGAAGATGCTGCAAGATGCAGTAATCAATTAAATGCTGAAGGAAGACTGGAATAATCACAATTACAGGGAACAGAATCCCCAACAAAACTGCAGAGCTGCTCCAGCAGCCTGCAATGGACACTTTTCATCCAGCATGGTGAGGAGAGAGACAGGAGCTGCTTGGGAAGGGAGAGGTTCCTCCGTGAGGGAAGGGATTGGCGTTCCCACTGCAACAATTCCAAACTGCTTCATTCTAATTGCATTCCAACAGCGATGCCAAAGCTGCTGCCAAGGCAGTAACAAGAGAAGGGCAGAGGCAGTTTGGGACCAGAACCTGCCCGGCCAGGAAGCGCCAGCCTCGGGCAGGGGGTAACTGTGCATTAAGCAAATTGCACTTTGTTATTCTGTTCTTTTTTATCAGCTTAATGGAAAAGCCAAAGGGCTCTTTGCTCTTTAACACTGCCGTGGCTAGTGCTGTGTTTTAAAATGCTATGTAATTAAATCAGGATGCACATTTAACCTCCCAGTCTGAGCTGGGCCCAAACTGGTGGGACACAGGCAGGTATGGTGTCCCAGCCATCCCAGTGGATCATTCCCTTCTCCCAGCCCTCCTGCAGCAGGAACCAGCAGGGCAGCACTGGGTGCTCGCTGGAATCCTGCAGAAACCTGAGCTGGAAGAAGGTTGAAGCCACATCAGCCTTTTGATTCTGTGATTGAGAACAGCAGCTCGGTGTGTCCACAGGGACAGGCAGCTCCTGGCCACAGCTGCCCTGCCCCAGGCTGAGGGGAAGACATGAACCATAAACCTGGTTCCAAGGCTTACCCCGGCAGATCTGCATGACCACAAAACCAGAATTTTCTTTTTAAAGCACAAGCTCATAACAACCAGGCTGTGCTTTCATAGCCAGGCCAGAAACAGGGCAATAAATCCTTCTCCTAGTTTGTTCCCTCCATTTTAAACTAAAAGAGGAGAATATTAGATGGGATATTGGGAAGAACTCCTCCCCTGTGAGGGTGGGGAGGCCCTGGCACAGGATGCCCAGAGCAGCTGGGGCTGCCCCTGGATCCCTGGCAGTGCCCAAGGCCAGGTTGGATGGGGCTTGGAGCAGACTGGGACAGTGGAAGGTGTCCCTGCCCATGGCAGGGGGTGGAATGAGATGATCTTTAAGGTCATTTCCAACCCAAACCACTCTGTGACTCTCCAAATATTTTATTCCAAACAAAAGATTTTATACATTTCCTGCAATGCTAAAAAGATCCTGAAGTCATGGATCTTCTCTAGAAACATCTACTTGCAAGAAGTCAGAACTCCCTTCTCTGAAGTTATCCAGGTAAGTATTTAAGAACTAAGATTTAAAACACTCATTTACATTTGTTAATTCAGGGTTGTTCAAACTATTATGAGAATTTCAAAGAGGAGTAAGAATTGAACAGCTTAAGAGCATCCTTCGAAAACAGAGATATTACTTGCCTGCAGAATTTTCTTCCCCTAATCAGCCCACACAGAAGAGTTGTCATTTCTATCTAGTTCACTAGCAGATATGCTTTCATTATTAAATATTAAATCAGAGAGAACAGAGATTCAATTCAAAAACATATAGTTCAATCTGCCAAATTGCTACTTCCATGAGTTATATTGTGAACATATTTTGATAAAAAGGGGGTTATTTAAAGATGCAACCAAGTCTGGTGATAAATGAGACCCTGTTTCAGTTCATGCCTGCAAGTTTTAACTCCATAAATATAAATCTACATGGTGCCTTTTCCTTTTCTCTTTTAACTCTTTCTTGTTTTTATTTTTGCCTTCTAGATAGATGTTTGCAATAAGAGACAGTGTTTATTGTACTTAGAAATTTTAATATAAAAACCACAGAGGAAGCAGCTATCTGGAGGAACAGAGCAACACAGAAAAAAAGAAATTATTGTAAATCTGTTACTAAGTAGGACTAAGCAAATAACTCATTGTGAATAACTCACTCAAGAAACGGAGCCTCTTTCTATGCTCACAATCTAATTATAAACAATTTACTAACAAGCTGTGATTTCCTTGTTTTCCTGTCTGTTATTTGACTTAGCTCAGTAACTTCATTCTTGTAAAAGCAACAGCTCCAGCATCGGACTGGGAGAGTCTTCCAAGGAAACCAACGTTTCGTGGTTTAATTTGAGCAGCAAACCCCAGTGTTACTGCCCAAATCCCACCCCTCCTGCTGAGACAGGGGCTTGGAGCAGCCTGGGACAGTGGGAGGTGTCCCTGCCATGGCAGGGGTGGCACTGGATGGGCTTTAAGGTCCCTTCCCACCCGAACCAGTCTGGGATTATCGAATTCCAAGTGCCCAGCCAGATGTGGCACAGCCCAACACAAACCATCCAGTCCTTGTGCACAGGGCACCTTGCTGGGCAAAAATAGGGAATGTGGGGAGCCTGAGCCCAACAGTCCCATAGGATTGGTGCTGACAGGGCTGGGCACCCCACAGGGCACCCGCAGGGCCTGGCTGGAGGGAAACTGCACCTGCTTTTCTGCAGGATTTACAGTTCTCTCCATGAAACTAATAACCCTCACCCCAATAAAAGGGCATTTAACTTTTGGTTTTACGGGGACTTTTTATGTGCGTTATTGCAATCCAATTTAATTCACTCCCTGCTAGTTGAACTGGCACTCATTTCGGGCTGAAGTGATAACACATAATAGCCCCTTTCAACTGAATTGCTGAATAAAAGTCCAAATCAGGCCCTGTTAGAGCAGCTTTCCCTCTGGATGGTGCTCCATGGCCAAAGGAGAGCATCCCCACTCAGCCCTCAGCAACGTCAGTAAACTCCAAATTGGGAGGTTCATTTCACAAGTTCATCACCAGAATGAAAATGTCCATTTCTCGTAATATTTAACTGCCATCACCACCCTGTGACTTCCAGCTACACTGAACACAAAAACTGAAGTTGCAAACATCTTCTCTTAATTGGCCAATGCGCTGATCATTTAATTTTAACTCCAGTGCAGAAGTTAAAAGAGGCATCTCTAATGATTCCAGTTTATGTCAATAAACTGCATCAAAACAGTCTACCCAGGAAACCCATAAATCTCTACTATGGGTCCATTTGCTATTATACAGAAAAAAATGACATGTTAATAAAACATTTATGGCAAAAGGAATTAATTCTGCTTTAATTCCACATTTACCAAAATTTCTGGTTTCCAAAGCTCCAACTCAAGAGTACAGGAGCATTTAATTCTGCTTTGCAGAAAGGAAAGGAATGGGAAAAGTGTTGCAAGAATAAATCCAGTGGGGATGGAAGATGAGAAGTTATCAGGAACTGGCAGAGGGACAGGCACAGATCCTGGGAACATGAAGATGGGCTGCTGACAGAGCTCATGCTCCCAACGCACAGGAGGTGTGCTCTGCTCTCTTCCCTGCTGCTACTTTGCTCCTTAGCAATCACCAAATTAACACTGTCTAAAAAAGAGAACTTCTACTTAAAAAGCCAACCCCAAAATTATTAGTAATGATTAATCCTATTGCAATAGCAGCAATGCCATATTCCAATATCCTTCTACCTCTGTGCCCCCAACCCCTCTCTTCTTCCTCAACCTTGGCAGAGCCCTGACCTGCAGCAGCCTCTGCCCCCTTTTTAAAGGGAAGTGTTCCCTGTGGGAAGACTCCATCCAGGACAGAACCTCTGACAGATGTGGATCCATTAACAATCCCTGGAATTACACTGAAAATTCATGTGACAGCTCTCAGTAATCCACAACTGGGATTGCCTGGGCAGCTGGATAAAGGCACATTAAGCACTCCAGGCCCTTCCCCTGCCTCACATATCATAATTCCCATTGCCCTGTGCTCATTTCCGTGGAGCAGCCGATCCTTATCCTCACACACAGCTTCATCCTCCTTAAGGAGCTCAGTCTGTCCTCACTCCCTGTCTGGGGAGCACGGATCAGTGAGGGTTGGGATTGTTCAGCCTGAAGAAGAGAAGGATCCAGGGAGAGCTCAGAGCCCCTTCCAGTGCCCAAAGGGGCTCCAAGAGAGCTGGAGAGGGACTGGGGGCAAGGGATGGAGGGCCAGGACACAGGGAATGGCTTCCCACAGATGGGATATTGGCATGCAAAACAGTCCAACCCGGCTTTCCAATTCAGGTGCAAACACCTCTGGAGAAGAAAGGGAATGCAGACACCTTGTAATAAGGGAAAAAAGCCTCCCCACAACCCCACTGACAGCAGAGGCTGCACTTGCTCTGCTCACCCATGGAATGGGCTGGATCCTGCTCCCAGACTGCAGATCACTTGTGGCAGAGCACAAAGAAGAGGCTGCATCTCATGCCTGAGAGTCCTTCAGCTGCTTCCCTGACAGACCCAAATAGATAGAAACATATCAGCTGCAAAGCTGATGAATAGCCCCACACATGTGCAGGAAAAGCTGGAAAACTCTTGACTTAACGATGCCACAGGTCAAAAACAAGCACTATTTAACGTGCCTGCTTTGAGACCATTTCTCAGTAAAGCATTAAGTTATCACATAAAACCCACAAGCAAAGAGGATTTGCAAAGATCATAAAATGGAATATTCCTGACCTGAGCCATTATTCGATTTTCTGTGTTAGTAAGGAGAGCCCCTGAGTGCGCAGCCATAAAAAAAAAGAGTGGAAGTCAGCAAACAGTCGAGAGCTGCGGAGAAAAAAAGAAAAACAGTCAATAAAAATATTCACTGGGGTCACAGGGATGGTAGAAAAAGCCTTTGAGCGAGCTCCCTGCACCTGTAAGCAGCTTCTTGAGGAGGGAGCTGTGGAGGAAGCGCCATATGGAGGGAATCCAGTCAGGAAAAGCCGGCGCCATCGGAAGCAAAGCTGGGTAAACACCATCATATGCTGGGAGTTCAGCTAAGGTAAGGCAGGCTTAGAGGTCAACCTGGAGGGCACAAATTGGGGGCTGTAAATGATGCTGGGAGATCACAGCAAGGGGAGATTTGGAGAAGCCTGTGGGAGTTAATCTGCTGCAGATGGCTCGGGTGCTGCAGCGCTGGAGGAGCTCCGGAGCTGAACCGCTGGCAGCATCTCTGGAGTGGGATCCCGGTGGGAAGCTCACCTGGAAGCAGCCAGCACCTGGAACAGGGCTCAACACGGCCCTGCAGTCATTGGGAAAATCATCTGGCATCCAGGGAAAAACCCAGCCAAGCAGCAGCAGGCCTGCCAGGGTACTGCTACTCGCTTTACGCTTCTCTGGCTGTTGGCAAATTAACCAGATTGGGCTCATTCTTAGCAGATTAAACTTTATTTGCTGTTTTCCTTCCAGCCCCCCCTCCCCTCCCTGCAGGGCTTGTGTTTTTGCAGAACTGGGACTGCCCAGTGATGGGAACATCAGCACCCAGATCTCAAAGGGATGCAACACCACTGACACCCATCCCAGAGCCTCTGCCTGCACAGACCAAAGCATTCCCATTTTTCCCAGTCACAGCTGAAAACTGTGTGCACATCCAGAAACTGCTAAATATTTATCCTGAGCCTGCAGTATTCCACCATACAAACAGTGCCCAGAGCTGCACTGGGCAGCCAAAGGTAAACAGCCAGGCTAAGCACAGGGAAAAGGAGGTTTTTTATTTCAATTTCTTCACTTTAAGTATTTCAGCTGCATTCCCAGTGCCCGAGATGTAGATCTCCGTGGGTATTGACATTAGCTCTTGTTTGCAGAGCTAGTAGCAAAGGGCAGCAGATCTGCTCTGGAAGCACTGGGAGCAGCTCACAGGATCTAAGCAGTTACAAAGCAGCAGAAAATAGGAAAAAGATGTAGAAAACATAATCGAGATATTGGGAATTCAAACAAGTCAGCACAGTCTGGGAGAGAGTAAAAAGACTTTAAAAAAATCTTAATGGGAGAAAAATTAAGTAATGGTCACTTAATTCCTTAACATCAACATTTCCAGCTTTAATTAGGATCCAGGGAAATCAAATGTTAGAAGCCCATCTGCTTCCAGGCTCCAGAAAGATGAAAACCTTCAAAAATGCCATAAAAAGAGAAACTCCCAGGCTGGCAGCATTTTATTGAGTTCCTCCCCATAGATTTCAGCAGATGCCACTACTGCAAGGATAAAGTGGGTCTGAAAACTCACTGTGCAGGAAGTTGGGTTAACTTGTTTAACAATTTAACACATCAGGGAAGAGGGATAATTTATTAGAGATGGCATCCCTGCTCTCCATAAACACAGCACTGGAATGATGGTGGTGCCACAGGGACACCCTGCTGGGAGCAGGAGCTGTTTAATCACAGAGTTATCCTAAAACGGAGCATTTCCATCCCTGGAAGTGTTCAAAGCCAGGCTGGAGCAGCCTGGGACAGTGGAAGGTGTCCCCACCCATGGCAGGGGGTGGAACTGGATGGGCTTTAAAGGTCCTTTCCAACCCAAACCCTTCTGGGATTCTGTGAAAAACACACATTTAAAGCTTTTTGCAGTGGAAGAAAGAAGTTTCAAAGCACTACCTGGCTATGCCCCAGAGGCTGATCCCCACCTTTTCCTGAAACCAAATTTAATTAAATTCTGAAATCCTGAGACTGAAGCTAATCCTGTGTTTTGCTAAGTCCCAAGATACGATTTTCAAAGGATGCAGCACCGGGAATATATTTCTTCTTTTTTTTCTTATTAATTCTATTTTAATTCATTACTTTCACATGAAAAGAATGAGAAACCACCCACTTTCATTCAATATTATACCTTTTTCCATATTTCACTGTTTAAACACTCCCAGCAGTGTGTTGTGATTGAAAAGGAAGTGAAATGTCAGTTTTAGCCAATCTTGTGTTCAATCTACCACAGAAAGCCTGGCCTCATTTGTGTGAGATGGAAGCTCAGCCTGCAATTCCAGGCATTTATCCCGAGCATTTCACAGCTGCCCTGTGTCTCTCCACAGCCCCACACACACCAGCCCAGCACTCCCAGAGCAGCAGCTGGATCAGCCACTGGAAAACACTGAATGTTACACCTTGCTGCTGGTTTATGGGCTCTGTGGGAATCACCTGGGTTGACTCTTTTTCCTTATGGAATTCAAAGTGGTTTGGGTTGGAAGGGACTCTTAAAGACCCTCACATGGCACCTCCTGGCACAGGCCAGGCCAGCCAGTGACCATTCCAGCATCCCATCTGCCCCCTGTGGAATACAGGCTGCCTCTGGTGGGGACAGTCATCTGTAGAGCTAAATACTGCTGCAAATATTAACAGTTCTGCTCCAAGGATGAGGCTCTTGGCTTCTCTTCTCCAAGGAAAACCCTGGGAAGAAGGCAGATCCAGGAACAGTGTCCTCAGGAACCCTGGCAAACACCCACAGCACACACAGGCCAAAGGAGAGGGTGGCAGCAGTGCCAAACTTCCCATCAGGAATGCACATCCTGTTAACTTTTCTCCCAATATGCTGCACTTGCTGAAGATTTATTGGAATTCTACATTTTCTCCAGAGCAGCCATTCTTCAACTGGCACTCCGAAAAAATTACAGGAAAATTTAAGGTGACTTAGAGCTCCACATGACTTATGCTTTCATATTTCCCTTCAAACACCAGAAAAATCACCTTTCCCAAGGCTGAAAGCCTCTGTGCTCAGCAAACACCCTGCTGAGAGAGGCTGGTGCTTCCCAGGGAATTCCCAGAGGCAGGCATGGATCGTCCCAGGCACCCAGGGCTGTGCCAGGGCTAAGGAGCACTTGCCATCAGGGCAAGGCTTGTTCAGTTAAACACCACACTTGGATTGGCTGTAGGGATGATTTGTTAAAAATCAGATTCTTCAGTCCCAGTTCCTAACTATTGATGTGTTCCCTGACTCTGCTCCCTAACAGCTGAGTTAGCCACACTCCACAGAGCATCCTGGAGGAAACTGCTAAGTTTGAACTTCCTGCTTCCTCATATATCAGAGGGAGTTTTTCTCTGTTTTTTTCTTTTTAAACTGGATTTAATTAAATATTGAGTAAAGTGCCACCGCCATCCATCGTGTGCTTTCGAAGGAGAAGTTCAGGGATGCACAATTATTTTGTTCGCTGAGACAAGGAAGAGTCAATATTTAATGTGCCATGAAGGATTTATAAAGAATATATCTTGCAGGAGAAACAAATACGAGGAGACATCTTTATCTCTCTGGGTTGATTCAGTGTCCATCTTTGCAGATTTCAACTTCTTTAATTATGTAGAGAGAACAGAAGGAGCTGAAGGAACGTCAAGGCTCTGGATGAAAATGTTGTGCCAGGACAAATTCCAAACTCCAAAACTGTCACACGGACCATGAAGGAAGTGAAGGAGTTAAGGCAGAGGAATTGTGACAAATTGGGTGTGAACCCTGTGGTTAAATGATAACATCACAGGAGAATGGGAAAGGAAGGGTTGGGTTTCTCAGTGCAAGGGAAATTCAATCTGCTCAGAACCATGACCAGAATGGAGGTTAACAAGTACTATTTAATTATATATAGAGATATTAAAAGTGTTTTTATAATAAAACACATATATATGTTATTATATATTATATAATAATTATATTTGTATAATATAATATATATTATATTTTACAACAAAATATAATAAACCAGCTGTGTGGTTATATAGGGGGAATTAAGGTAAATCTGTAACTCACTCAAGGGGCTCTAAATACATCCCAGGTTGGGAGAGGACAATTTGAGAGATTTACAGCAGAGCCTTGTGAGGGAGTTCTGCTGCAGGTTCTCCACTCACCTCTTGTGATTACACAATAAACTCCAAGATTAAAGAGCAGTTCCATGGGTGCTAAGGAATCATGCTCACCTTCACATTTCTCCTGATTTTCCCTCCCTTTGAACACACAGAAATAAATGAGAAGAAATACCCTTTACACTTTTAGCCCGTTTCTCAGGGGTTTGGCAGTGCTGGAAAACCTTTCTGGGAATCTGACCAAAATTCCTGACCAAAAAGTCTTTGTCCATCAAAAAATTCCCCATAACCAGATCAGTAGGATCTGCTCTGGATGGAGAGCAAACAGTTCTGCTCTGATGAGAGAGCTGAATCAGCATCATTAAACTGTCAGGAGAAACCCTCTATGCTAATAAATACATTGCAATTGCAAGGCTCAAAACTGCAAATCAAGAGTACCTGGTGCCCAAGGGGACACGTGGAAGTGGGACAGACTCAAGGCCAAAAACATTCTTTCCAGCTGACCACGTGCTGGAATAAACCTGCAATGTCCAGGAGGAGCAGCCAGAACACAGCACATAAGGAAAATCATGGAATGGTTTGGACTGGGAGGAACATTCAAGCCCCTCCAGTGCCACCCCTGCCATGGGCAGGGACACCTTCCACTGTCCCAGGCTGCTCCAAGCCCCAGTGTCCAGCCTGGCCTTGGGCACTGCCAGGGATCCAGGGGCAGCCCCAGCTGCTCTGGGCACCCTGTGCCAGGGCCTGCCCACCCTCCCAGGGAAGAATCTTTTTCTAACATCTCACCTAAACCTGAAGCCATTCCCTGTGTCCTGTCCCTCCATCCCTTGTCCCAAGTTCTTCTCCAGCTTTCCTGGAGCCCCTTTAGGGACTGGAAAGAGCTCTAAAGTCTCCCCAGAGCTTTCTCTTTTTAAATATTATTATTATTATTGCTGTGAGAAAAAAATCAGCCCAGCTCTGAGCCTTGTCATGGCATGGAAAGGCATTTGCAGGGCATTACCCAGAGCTGCATCCTCACAGAGGCAGGAGGGCTGATGGGGCTGCATTCTGCTCTCCATTCTCATTGTCTATTAAAAAACTGGATTTTTCTTTTTTTTTTTTTTGACTAAGCCTAGAAACACAGAACCTCCAGCATGGCACAGTAATAGCTTTGACTCTGTCTTTATATAGGTCACATTGGGAGGCAGGCACGCTCCGCTCCGTATGCCAGGGAAAAATAGCACTTTTTGACACACTACAACAACTTCTGAGGGGAAGAATGGCAGAGCAGCCCCTCCTCCCCGCTCCCATCAGCCTGAGGCACCGATCCCAGAGCAGCTGCCAGAGGGAAACCCCATTTCTTGAGAGCAACACTTCTTTCTTGTACTATTTATGGAGGTAACCACCTCCGAGAGGCAGCTTTGTAAAAGCGTAACCAAACCCACCAGCTGAGCACAGGAACCACTCACCAGCCTACAGAATAGGCTTGAGCTGCATTTGATTCCTGCTCCTTCCCCTCAACCACTCAAAATAATCCAAGTTCTCTGTTGCCCACGGAGAGAGGGTCAGGAAGGTGTTGCAGGGGTGTGTGACGGGGGCCCAGGTGCTTTGTGAGTGGGAACCCCACGTTTTCCCAGGATAACACATGAGCATTCCTGCTAATGAGAAGGCAGGACACCACCCAGGGCTGGGCACATTCACACCCCTCCAGTGCCCTGCTAAATTAGGGATCCCAGTTATACACTGCTCACTGAATTTTAAATGTCCTTTTTTCTGCCAAGTAGTTTAAACTCATTTAAAGGAACCTTCTTATGAGTGCAGAAATCAAATGTGATCTGCTCAGCCTCCAGTCACACCAGGGGAAAGCTATTTCAGGTGACTCTATACTTGGGTATACCTCGAGTTTAGATGATCACAACCTTACCCTTCACTTGGTGAAGCCTGGATGAGATAATGAAACCCAGACTCAGAACAAACCAAATCTCCCCCAAAATGCTCCGAAGCCCAGCACAGCAAGCATGAGTTTCACAGTGCTCAGGACAAAACTGCAGTCACCAGAATTCCACTTATATATGTATTAAAAATTAATGTAACACCTACAGACCAGTCCTGGCTCTGCTATCTCAGACATTTCAAATCATTCCATGGGACTTCCTGCAGGCAGCTCGTGGCTTTTGGGAGGGAAAAGTGGGAAAAGAGCTGACACTTCCAGGGATGTGTCCTCCCAGCCTCTCTGGGAAGCTGTTCCAATCCTCCATGCTTCTCCTGTTTCGGCCACACTGTGCTCCAATGACATTTTAAGAGCAGCACAGCACCACAGTGATTTATTGCCCAAGACTTCACTAATGGTTAAACTTCTTATAAGCCATAATATGGCAGATCCCGAGCCCCAGTGAAATTATCAGCTCCAAAAGCAATGACTAAGCTTGTGAATAATTTAGACACGGAAAATCAATCAATTCTGTCCCACGTAATCACGCTCAGACCTCAGCTGGCAGCACCAGGACCTGTTCATTGCTGCTCCAAGTCACCCATCACTGGAGCCCCAGCAGCCAAAAGCAGTTCATTAATTTTCCTGGCATTTACTAGATACTTTCTAGAGCAGACCTGGAGCACTACCACAGGAGAACATTCTTGGACCTCCCAAAAACCATACAGACTTGGGTTTTTAATGATCCCTTGCCTTGCATTTTATATCAGCAGGGTTGCAGGCTCCAGGATTCCACTGCCTCTGGCATTCCTGGTTCCCAAAGAGGGGAGGAAGCCCTGCTCCCTCTGAGGAGCTTTCAGCCTGGAAGCTTTTCACGTTCCCTGTGGTTCTGTGCAGCACCCAGCTGAGTGGGAACATTTCAGTTCTCGGTTTTCACTGGCAGCAGGTCCTGGGGAGGGGGTGCCCTGTCACCAAGCACTCATGCACAGGGAGGAGCCAGCTGGACCACACACAAATAAACCCTAAAAAGGGTTTCTGTCGCGCTGCACTCCTGGCTGGCATAAGAGACTTGCCCATGAAAGGAAAGCTGGACAAAGGAAGCACAAGGGGCCTCAGCAAATCGCTCAAAGTCTCACTGGGAGACTGGAGAAGAGCTGCAAGCCAAGCCCAGCTCAGCACCCAGGAGCAGCCCTTGCTCTGCTCCTCCTGGCCCCAGGAGCAAGCCTTGGACCATCCAAGACATCTGTCCCTGTCTCCAGTTACCATCCAAGGGATTTCAAGGCATGGGAACTCGCATTGCCCAGACCAAACTATGTCTCCTGCTGGGCACAGGGAAGGAAGGACACAAAACTCAACAAAAATGTAGCTTTTTAGGCTGAAACCATAATGTCTGAGCATTCCCTGAGTGCTCTAGGGAAAAGCAGAGCTATCTGAACTACACAGGGCTGTCGGTCGGAGGAGATTCCTCTGCTCCCAGCCTGCACCTCAGCACTGCTGATAAGGGATCTATTTCCATATCGTGGGAGAATATCAATATCTGTCCTTCACCAAAAAAAAAAAAAAAAGTGAATGATAACTCTTTGCCTGATGCCTGCATGATGAATTGGCGACCAAAAAGCCCTTTGAGAAGAAGGATTGGCCTCAAGTGGGCCATTAATATCAGAGCATTGCAGCTGTATCAAATGTTACAATATTTAAATGAATACAATATTTTTCTACTTAACCAAAATGATTCTGTTCACACAAAGCACAGATGAGGCTGCACAGAAATTCTTAGGGACAGCCCAGCCAGGCAAGGCACAACCCCTCTGCTCCCCAGGGCAGGGGGGACACACAGAGCAGAGCACACGTACCTGCAACACAGGGCATTCCTCTGAAATTCCACTTGGGCTCTTAAAGCCCCTTCAAAGAGTTATTAAAGCAGAAAATTGTAATGATCTGACAGTGTTACAGCACAATAACCCTTCATTTGCATGAAATCCTCAGTAATAACGTACTTATCTTCCAGCATATAAATGCACAGGTCCCTATAAAGTTCTGCATGGCAGCACAAGTTTGATAACACTGGGTTATCTACGGCTCCTTGACACCCACTGGAGGGAGGGGTGGGAGCTCTATGGATGTCTGGAGCACATTATTAATAGCACAACAATTCAGAAGCTGCAAGGAGCACAGCAGATTCCCTGTAGCTATTTTTAATGTCTTTCTAGGCATCCCCCTCACTGCCAGCAAAAAGACAAACTTGTTTTACTTATTATCAGCAAGATCCCTCCGTGAAATCACAGCGACCTTCACTGCTCCAAGCCTTACCTGAAGTGCACCAGCAGCTCCCTGCTCCTCAGAGGCAGCACCCAGCACCCCACAAGAAGGACAAAGGGCTCCAGGGTGCCCCTCAAGTGCATCAGCACTCGGCCAGAGCCAGCAAATGACAAAACCAAGCCCCTCCAACACCCAGGTGCATCTGAGGAGGAAGAAATAATCTCTGGGGTTATATCCCCCAGCTGGGTGTCTGCCCTGCCCAGCAGCTCCAGCTGGGAGGGTGCAGGCAGGGCTGTCCCTGGGGCTCAGCCTGGGCAGCTCTCAGCGTTTGCTCTATCCCAGCCAGGTGAGAGCAATAAAGAATCCACCCAGCCCTCAGATCTTTTGGGCTAAAAAAACCCCAGACTGCAATCAGAGCCCCTGGGAGGAACCTCCCAGCAGCATCAATGCAGGTGCCAGCAGGAGCAGTTTTACAAATTGCATTTAAACACACCTAGGCTTGTTATAATCTAAAGATGCAGTGGGAACAGCCAGGAATAAGTTAATTTTCACAGACACATGGCCACTGAAACCCCCTGAGGATCCTGCATGTCTGACTCACTCAGGGATGCCACTGCATTCCAGGCAGCCACTGCCACGTCCTTGCTGCACCTGAGCTGTTCCCACGTGCATCCCAAGGAGAGGCAGGGGCAGGAAGATGATGCCAACAGCTCAGCTGAGGGATGCTCGCCCTGCAGAGCTGCTCACAGAGAATCAGACACATTCCAGAACAAACCCAGAACCTCTCTGCTGTGCACTGGCTGCAGTGCCAGCTGCCAGGTGGGACATTGCCCAGTGTTGGGGACAAAAATAGACAATGTGCAGTGTCACTGACCACCACGTGGGCATCTCCCCTGTCCAGTGCTGAGGAACCCTTGGTGACTCCCAGTCTGAGGGGGCTCTGGGGGCAGGAGGTGGGGCTGGTTCTCCAGGAACATGGACTCTGCCTGTGCTGAGGAGCACGAGCTGGGCCAGGCTTCCAATAAAGAGCTGGGATTTCATTCCAGGCTGAACAGGACCCCCTGAACACACAGCGCATTACACAGAACTGCCTCCACTCAGCAGCGCCTTTCCCCAGGCTGGGGATGTGTGCAGGTGGGGCAGAGTGTCCGTGGGGATTCCAGGGAGCTCCTGGGTGATGTTCACATCCCTGCTGCTCTCACTCCTGATGGAGAAGGGCTCAATGATACGTTACAGAACCACAGCTTGGAATACTCTGAAGCATCAAATATCCCATTCTGAACTGCACAGCAAGAGCTGTGAGCCTTTATTTATTCTCTAAGAAGGAGGAGTTACTAATGGCCTGGCAATCTTTAAATCCTTTTGTTTAAAGGACAGAGTATCAGAGACGTTTTCTGCTCTCCAATAACCACGGTTATTAACCACCACATAAAGGCCAGTGATATAAAATACACAATTTCCCACGATGTTTTCCTTTGAAGCAGAACTCAGGATGTGAACTCAGCTCTGCTCCGCCGCTGCCAGAGGAGGGTAGATTTTAATTAAGTGCATCACTTGATGAAAGGCAGGATGCAAAACAACCTTGAGCAAATGTTGCAGTCCTTGGGCAGGCTGGGACACCCTGTTGGGGTGGAGGCCAGAGCAATGCCTGAACAGAAATTAGAATGCAGGTTTTAGATCCTCAAATAAGAATATAAGAAAAGTTCTTCTGGATTAGCCCAGTGGCCCAGCCAGCAGCCTGTCCTGCCTTTGAGAGTGGCAACAGGAGGGGTTATTAAAGACACCACAAGAGCCAGAGCCATTATAGAGAATCACAGAATCATTTAGGTTCAGAAATCCATCCACAACCATCGAGTCCAACCATCCCCCAGCACAGCCAAGGCCACCCCTCACCCATGTCACCCAAGGAATGGGGACACTGCCACTTCCTGACACACAAACCAACTCTCCAGATCATTAAACCATCAATGCACACCCCCCACAAAAAAAAAAAAAAAAAAAAAAAAAAAAAAAAAAAAAAAAAGTGAGAGAATTTTACTTTGAATCAACCCAAACTGGCTTGGGATAAAACAAATGAAGGAAAGTTAGAGCTTGCTGGGTAAAAAACCCCATTTACTTTATAAGATGCTTTCAAAGCGTGACCCCCCACAGCCAGCCTGCCTGTGCCTCACCCCAGGCACTGTCCCTGTCATGGGTTTTCATGGTTGGTTCCACGTGAAAGGGAATGGATATGCCACATTTGATATTCCTGAAGACACAGATATTCAAGGGAAAATTGTAAAAATGTATTGTAACTCAGCAAAGAGACCCAGGGTCAAGGAAGCAACGCAAGAATGAAATAAAATAGAGCAAGAATTAAATTAGTGCAAGCAATTTCTCCATCTCAAGAACTGATGTAATGACAAAATCATAGGCATGCACCAGTATTACACAGAAGTTAAGACTGATAATACATCTTCATCTTTAATTTCTCTTAGATTTACTCATCTAAATGAGCAAATGCTTGGAATTTGGCCCAGATCAGGATTTCAAGCCAAGAAAACCTCAGGCTGTGGAGATCAGGGGCTCTCAGCTGTGCCTTTTGCATCCTGCAGGAGATGTGGGGATTGAGAAAGATGTGAAACCCTCCCCCAAAATTCCTTCTACTCTTCATTCTCAGACTTCTTCCACTTCCTCCCTCTTTGTTCTCCTCTTCCCCATTTCCCACACCCAAGTGCCTCTCCTCAAACCAACGCCAAGCCTGGCATGACTGAGGCCCTGAGGATGAGGAGCCATGGGGAGGTGGCAGAGGGATGTTCCTGGTGGGGATTTGGGGCTTGGCTTAGGGCTCCAGTCAGAGAGGGCAATAGGGGCAGGGTTATCACCCAGCCAGCCAGAGCTCCTGGGCTTGGGATGCCTTCCAGGAGGAGAAAAGTTATAGGGTGAACTCTATAGAGAAAACAGACTTAAAATTAGGTTTGGGGTTTCAAGAAGAAGAGTGGATGATCTTGTTTTATTGGGTAATATCTGAAAGCCTGCAGGGCTGGAGGGTTAAAATACGTGCTGCTCCTTGCCTTGACAAATGGTTCATATTTCCTTCAGAGCTGAGTGTCTGCCAACAGCTCCTGTACCACAGGGTTAAACTTCAAAACACAGAGCAGGAAAAATGGGTTTCTGGTGGTTCCTTGAAGACCTATAAAACATAGGCCAAAATCCACCCATGAATCAAGTTCTTGAGCACTTTGTTCCTCTGAAAATTCATCTAATATCTGCACAAACCTGGGCTTGAACACAGCCGAGGGAGCCATTGCTATCTTTTGATAACTAATGATAAGCCTTTTATCCCCAGCAGGGATTGAGAGGATCAAGAGTAAAATGGGTTTCTGACGCTGCTGATTTGAACCCTAACCTGTTACCTGACCCCAGCCCCGAGTAGAGCCCAGTGATTTACAGCTTGCAACACTCAGGATAAGCCTTTGGAGAGATGGGGTTTAATCTTAACTGAAGGGTTTCATGGTCTGCCATGAAAGCAGCTCCTAAGCCTGGAGCTGTGATGGCCATACTGTCCCTTGGAGTCACCCCACGGGACTGACACAGCCCACAGGGACATCAGCCCTCGTCCTGCATCGCTGAACCCACACCCAGCCCCTCCGAGCTGCAGATCCCCGCCCAGCAGAACTTTATCCCTCAGTGGTCAGTGGGTCCAGTCCTCACCTTGTCCCACAGCCCTGCCAGGGGTCCCTGGGAGCTCGATGTCCACCCCTTCCATCTGCTCCTCCCCCAGCTCCTCCTGGTACCTCCCCTGCCTGCTGCCACCACTGCCCAGTGAGCCCCGTGTGACACACGCTGACCCAAGACCTTCCTCCCTGGGACTCCCCAGCCCCCTCAGCCCAGCTCTGTGGTCCCCCTGGCCCCCATTTTGAACCCCAACTCCCACTGACCAAAGCTATGCTCCCCTGGCCCACAGCTGTGTCAGAACCAGCTACCAGCGACTGCTGCCTCTGCAGACATTCCCAAATTAATCCCTGTGGCCCCAACACTAAACATCACCCACCTGTATGTGATTGTTCCTAAATGAAATGCATCCAAACTGACAGAGCACTCTTCAACAAATGCCTTCCCTGCCTTTGTGGTATTTTTATAACCTGCATCTCAAGTGCCTTTCTAGTGCATCATCCCATATATAATGAAGAAATACCAGACACGGATATAACACTGGAACAGATGCTCCTACCACCCAAATGAATAATTTCAACATTAATTCAAAAATCTTGAGAGCAGGATGCCAACATGCAGAGGATTATCAGCCAAGGGAAGAGAAATTTAATGTATGCAGGTAAAGGCAAATTTGTTTTTCATGAGCACCACATACTGAACTGAGCTGCTATAGGTCAAACCTATAGCAGGTGTTTCTTGCAAGAGGCAAGGTGGAGGTTTTCTCTCAGGCTTACATTTTGATATCCAAAGCTAATTCCTTTAAATGCCATTAGTTTTGGTGCCCTAACCAAATTAATCCCAGTTCACATTCAGTAATCAAACCTTTTCAATCAGATGCTGGGAGCTAAAAGGTAATCAAGTGCCATAACTGACTTGACTCGGGGGTTTGAAGCCATGAAGGATGGAGCCCTTCTGGAGCCAGTCTGGTGCCTGACCGAGGAGCTCCCCCGGCTGTTCCCGAAATCTCCCAGCCAACACGTCTGGGAAGCCCAGGACTGATCCCCTTCCAGCAGGCTGCTTCTGCCTCACTCAGATTTCTGAGAAGATTATCACACTCAGATTTCTCTGAAGTCATCTCCTTTTCATTCCCCAGATCAGATAAAAAGCCCAGACAGGAATCCAGGGAACGGATGTAGTGCTTCCAAAGGATGCAGATTTTCCTCTCCTTATCACCCTTTCCCAGCCAAGTACACAACTATCATTAACTGCCCATTGTCCCAACACAAAGTCAGAGGAAGAATTCCTGTCAGGTGCTTCAGTGGGCTCATGTTAGATCCAGGGAGAAAGGATTTCATTGACCCAAAGGGATGGATTTGGGTGTTATCCGTGTTGTCTCAGCCAAAGGCTCAGCCTTTCCGTTGCCATCCCAGCTGCTTCCTCTCAATGCCAGGCAAGTTTCTTCATCCCAGTAATCTGTGGAATGATCCAAGCTCCAGGGAGGCACAAGGACACTCCCTGCCCTTGGTGTTTGATGGGGATCAGAATTGCAAAAGTGCTTTTGATTATTGGCTGCTGTCAATCAATGACAGCCCCAATTATAACGACAGCAAAGAGAGCACGTGGCCACCAATAAATTTACAAGGATTGATTTTCACATACCAGCACAGCAGTAATACAGACTCCCATTCAAGGAGACCTTATTAACCAGCCAGGCTATGCAGCAGTAAAACAAGAAATTGCACTGAACAGGAATGTAATCCCCATGGACCTTCTCCTTCCCCACAAAATTCTAGTTCAACATCGATTTTTTATGTTGAACAAACACATCATGAGGCTCAAGTGAGATAGGTGGATTCATCTTGAGCCTTTTTCTGCTAAAAAAATGTCTAGGAACAAAGTGAGAAAGCCCTGTAATTACTGATCCAGGATTCATTTCATTCATTTGCAATGCAGCTCCCTCCTGACCTTCCTCCAACGCCAGCGTTCACACACACCCCACAGTATCAGCTTGGGTTGCTCCACCTCCAGTGGGGCAGCGAGTTTCAGGGTACTGGAATGAACTGGAACTTGAGAACCTGCAGTTTTTATTCCTGGTGTTACCTGGTTTTGCTCAGTACCTCTTGCCTCCCACCTCTCCTCACCATCACAGCATCACCACAGGGAACAGCTCTTGGTACGGGGGAGAGGGAGCTGCATGAAAAGAAGGGCCCTGGTTTCTATCCACAAAATCCTGGGCAAAAGCCGGAACACCACGTTTGTCAGCAGTTTTGCACCATTCTGCTGCAGCACTGAGCTGGAACCTCACAGGTACTGTTGGGGCAGGGAGGATGAGCCACCTCACTGGTTCTCAGTAACAACAAAGTGCACTCAGGTCCCACTTACTGCTCAGCTCCTGTTTGGCTTTAAAACTGCCAAAATATCAGTGGTTACTGAGGAAGAAGATGGGGAGGGTGAGGCCCAAGGAGCCACATTCTCCCAGCACTGCAGCTCCAGCTGCTGCACATCTTCCAGCACAGACTGATTGCAGGTCCCGAGGCTTTTGTTATTGTTTCATACTCCAGAGAGTAAATTCATCAGGAAAACGAAAAGCAGCAAACCCTAGAAAGCACCAGACATTTCTAACCTGAGTGACAAACGCTGAGCACTGGGGAGGACTGGAACACAACCAGTGAGAACAGGGACAAAACACAGACGAGCTGGTGGCCCTGGAGCAGCCTCAGGGTCCCAGAAGGGTCATCTTGCTGGATCTGAAATTGGATGGGTTTCAAAGCATGTTTACCTAATTCTCAGTTCCAATTACTGCAAATTCTAGAGTAGGCAAAGCCTTGTTATTATTCCTGCCCAAACACACCCCCAGCTCACTGAGACACTGTGCTGCCAGTTGAACCAACAAACCCAGCTGGGGAGGAAGCACTGCCAGGACGTGGCTCCCGCTCTCCCAGCCACATTCCCACCACTGACCGAGGTAGGAATGATCCCATGCTGCCCAGAACAGCCCCAGCAGAGCCCCTTTCTGCAGGCTCTGGGGGTGTTTGTGGGCACAGTCAGGGCTTTTTGCCCCTCTCAAGGAGCTGCAGAATTGAGCCAGGCCAGGGATCCATCAGCCCTCACCAGCACAGCATTCCTCTGTACCAGAGGCTTTATTTTAAGTAGAGCAATCCTTTCTTTTGTCACTGAAGTGGAGTTTTAAAATGTCTCTCTTGTAAATGTGCCAAAAATAAGAGCATAATTTATTCATTTCCTCTATGTGCATTTTGTTCCTGGTTATCTTTCCAACTCCTTGACTGCTGTGAAAAGTTAAAAAAGGGAAGAAAAGGAAAAAAGCACCTCTAAAGGTTAAAACTTTGAGCCAATTTCAACTTCAACATACATTAGAGCAGTGTATTTTTCATTCATTCCTCCTGGTGACATTTCAAGCTTTGTTACAAATCAATCAGCATTTCCAAAAGCATTTGGAGAAGCAGGAAACTATAGTAGCTACAAATCCTACAACCTCTATTATTCTTGCTATTTCACTCCTTTGGATGAAAAACATTTCAAAGGCTATTTTAAAAGAAGCAAAGATCTGTCTGAAGTTTCAGGACAGACAAAAGATTTCTGTACAATGTTTCAACAGCAGAATAAACTTTAGCAATATACACAGAATTTATTTCATCATGAATTTGGTCAAGCATTCAAAAGGATGGAGCCTGGAAGAGAGGGAAGAGATACAAATAACACAACTCTGTATGATGTGGAAATGCTGGGAAATAGGGAACGTACCTAAAAGTCATAAAAGACAGATTTAAGGTGGAGGTTCTAGAAGCTTCCTTCAGCATGGTACTTATCACCCAAGGTCACAGAATCATTAAGGATGGAAAAGACCTTCAAGATCATCAAGTCCAACCTTCACAGCACATCTCAGAGTGCTGCATCTACTTTTTGAACACTTCCAGGGAGGTGACTCCACCACTGCCCTGGGCAGCCCACTCTGACATTCAACCACTCTTTCAGTAAAGAATTTTTTCCTGATATCCAGCCTGAACCTCTGTAGTGCAGCTTTCAAAACCAATTTATTCTAGTGCCCCAGGAAGGAGCACCTCAGCTCCTGACAGCAATGCTGACAGCCCAGTGGTGTTGTGCCAGGGGTGTCCCCTGGAACTCAAACGCATCAGTTTTACCTCCCCAGTGCCAGCAGCAGCAGCAGTGCAGGTGTCCTGCGGGATGGGACACACGGGCTGCCCTCGGCCTGAAGCTGAAGAGAGCAGCGGTCACTTGGCTGTCCCTGCTTGCTGCAGGAGCACCTTGTGCCATGAGGGGCCAGCACAGCCCCGTGTCCTGACCCTCGTCACCCTGGGCAGCCCCACAGCCACCCCTTCCCTGCTCCCCTGCCCTCCCCATCCCACACTGCTGCAGTCCCAGCAGGAGCAAACACTGCAGCCTGGTGGAGGCTGAGCCCCAGGGCCAGGCAGGAAGCAGTGCAGATAAATGGTTATCTCCATTTGCACAGCCTGGCTGCCCGGGGTTTTAATCAGGGAGTAATTGCTCCTGTTTGTTTGGGAAACTCGAAGGGATCAACCATCAGTCAGGCTCAGAGAGGAAACTGTTCCTGGGAGAGGACAAGGAGGAGCAAGAAGCCCTCAAACCTGCACACTGCCAGCCTGGCAAAGCTCTTGCTGCCACATACCCAGCATATGCCCACTTTGTACCCACCCAGGCTGATCCCAGGTGGGCAGAGCAAACCCAGCAGCCTTGGAGAATGGGCACAGCCCTCCCCAAATGACACATCTCCTGACTTGCCCCAGCTCAAGGCAAGCAGAAAGCAGCTGGAATCACACTGTGCCCAGCCTGGGCAGCGGTGCAGGGGGAGGAGGACAGAGGTGCCACATGATGGATCACCTCCAGCTCGCAGCTTGTCACTCCTGGTTACCATCATTCCAAAGGAGGAGGAAAATCTGGGCTTCTGAGTGACATTATTCTCTATCTGGAGTCTGGGAAGCACCACAGAGGAGGCTGGGAAGAGTCTTTTCCATGAGTGATAAGCAACCCCTCCTCACTTCCCATTTGCTGCCACGCTTCCCAAGCCAGGCTGGGATAAAGCTCCCCTCAGCCCCCAGATGGAGATGGATAACGAAGCTTAAAGTGACACGAGGTCACACAAAGCAGTGCTTTGAGCTGGAAAATGGGAATGCTGTGCATTATTGTACAAGGGCCCCCAGCCCTGTGGCAGCTCCTTCAGCCACTGCTGCAGGATGGTTTTCAAACACTCCCTCCGGAGGGAATGCACACAGATATTGCTGTGGAAATCAAAAAAGGGAAGTTCTGCTTCCAGCATTCTGTGACCTGTCCAGATGGATGCTCTCATGCCCCAGGCTGTCTTTTCCTCTTATCCAAACTCAAATGAGAAAGAAATTCCACTCTGCTCCTCATGACTCAACAGGAGGGTCTCCCTGACCCTTTTGGCTCTTTAGTCTCAGTGTAAATCATTTAAAATCAATTCTCACTCCATTTTCCTTTGCAGAATTCATCCATGCAGGAATGAATAGAGCAGAACTTGCCATCAAACTTTGTTCAATCACACTCTGGCAAATTTAAATTCAATCCCCTTTTGCTGATACCTTTGCCTGTGATTCTTTAGGCGACACAAGTCACTCATCTGTGACACAAGGTATGGGCACAGCTGAAGCAGCTCCACGAGCAGCAGTGGATGAAATAATAATAATTCATGGTTGGGAGATAAGCAAGAAATGAATCCCCATTTGAAAACCCTGCACAGATGCCTCTAGCAGGTTCCTGCTTGTCTTTATGGTTTCATCGCAGCTATTTCTGTTCCAGGATGTTATATTTGTAATATTTTTTTTATTATGTAGGAAACAGCTTATTTGATCAATTTGCCCTATTTTTCTGTACATGAATTTAGTGGGAGGTTAATCATTTCCCTGGGTTTACTAGAAATTACCTGCCAGATATAATTGCAGTAAATAAAACTTACTCTGGAGCTCAGGCTTGTGTGGTTCAAAACAAATGCCTGCAATTACTGCATTTGTGGAGCATGAGCTCAGGAGAGCAGGAACACGGGGAAGAAAATTAGTCTGGGGTCTTAAAAGGCACCTAAGGACTGCAAGTGCATGTTCCCTGGCAGCTGGTCAGCAAATCCCTACGGACGTTCTGCTAAATGCTGCCTTGCTGTGCTGGAGAGGCAGCAGTGGCTGTGCTGTGCAGAGGGCAGTGGCCTGTGCCTGCTCCCTGCACATCCCAGGCTGCTGGGGGAGCAGGGATGTGACTCCAGAAAGTGCTCAGCAGTTGCTCAATGCCCCTTGATCCTTCCCCCCCGCAGCACAGTTCTGATATTTTCCTTACATTTACTCTTTTCTGTCATAGTTTGAGCTGCCTTCGACACGTTGTTAAATCAGCTGCCCTCTCCTGCAGCTGCAGTGCCTTTGCCACCTGTTGACGGCTCTGTCTCACGCAGACACGTCTGAAAAATATTCGGGTTGTGCATCAACCCTGTGTGTGACCTGCAGGGAGGGCTGGGGGCAGGGGCTCAGGGCACCCCTGGCACCCAGAAATCCGAGGAACAAGCTGCATTTGTGCTTCCAGCCTTTGCTGTCCCTCGGGACCCTGAGATCAGCTCCGATGTGTGGGGGCAGGAGTGGATAATAAGGAATTTTTGCTTATTAAGAAAAAGATTTATTTTGGAAACATGCCCCTGCATTTCTCTCAACACTGCACAGTAAAATGCACACATAAGGAGGGCAATTTCCTACAAGTCTGCAATTAAAAAAAAAAAATATCCCCTTTAGAGCTATTCCTAATAAATACTGCTTTTAGATGCTGAGCAGAATGACTGGAAAATACTCCGTGTTCTTTACTGGCTTCCTGAAGCAAAAGCCTCAAAATCTATCCCCCAGCAAGAGCCATCTCTGAGGTTACATATCCCTGCACTCCCCTTGCAATAATCCCTTTTACATTAAAAAATAATGAGCTTCATCTCATTTGCAGATTCTTACAAGCACCGAATCCTGTGGTCACTTGGCAATAGGAACGCACATCTCATAAATAGTAAATGAAAACAGAGCTCTCTTACCTTCCCCCAGAAGCAGGGCTGAAAGCTGGGCAGTCCCACAGGGAAACAGATTCCTTTCAGGAGGCTCTCATTCCAGAATGGCTGAAATTCCTGCCCAGGGAGGCTTGTTTGGGGGAAGACAGAGGATTCTGCTGGACATTTAAAATGCTTGTTTCACTATTCCCATCTTGATAAACCTCTCCATAAATGCAATTCTTTCTTGTAGTGGAGAAGTGCCAGAGCTCCTGGTAAAACCCAAATCAGTCATTTTTATGGGGAACCTGCACAAATGCCTGTTTCACCAAAGAGGAAATTTGGGAAGCATCTACAGCTAAGCAGAACAGAGCAGCTCGCTGAAATGAGTGCCTAAAGGCAGCTGCAACCAGAGAAATGAGATCTATAATACAAGGCTTTGCCAAAAAAATAGACTTCTCTGTTTTCCCCCTTTCTTCCTAATATACTTGTGCACTTTCTTTTGTAATAAAACCTCCCCAGAACAGGCAGTCCCTCATTATGGATGTGTGTGTTGTGCCAAAGCTGTGGTCCAGCAGTGAGGTTACTGCAATAATGTGCTCAAGACATCAAGAATAAACCTTTTTTTTTTTTTTTTCTTTTTAATAAATCCATAAGTCTAAAGAAAGGCCTTTAAAATTTACTAGATTTGAAACCAACTCAATTTTATAGGAGCAGGGTCTATAGGAGCTGCTCTTGCAGCCATCTTATCATTCCTTAGCAAGGGATAATGCTCTGTTAAGTTCTAGTAAATGCTTTAAAATACACAGGAGACTCAGCCTTTTCACTGATATTTTACCATTCTGTTGGGTTTCACCTTGGCCTGTGCTCTGGCATTCCTCATGTACAACCAGGTCTCCTGTTGGCTTCCTTGCATGGATTTCCAGGTCAAAAGCAGAGGGGTTTGATGTAGGATTTTGACAAGCACCTGATGTGTGGGTACTCAGTGACCCTCCTGGGATGATGGACAGTCACCCCCATGGCCCAGCACATAAAGACAGAGGGTCCTTGGCCAGCAGCCTCCTCTGGCCTTGCAGTTTGCATGTGGAAGCCACAGGCAGCCAGGCCAGCGGGAAGCAGCTCTGCCCAGCCACCCCATGAGCATCAACAGCACAAGGCCACAGTTCCACACGAGACATAAAAACCCTTTAAATGTATTTTGATAACTCCCAGGGTTGGGTGATCAACCTGGCCTGGATTAGTAGCTCAAAATCTTTGGGTTCAGTTCCCAGCCCGACCACAAACTTCTGATCTGAAGTTGGCCAAATACATGCTCTGCTCTGGAGCTCTTTGTTCTCCATAAACCAGGTGCCCAGAGAAGCTGCTCCATCCCTGAAGTGTCCCAGGCCAGGTTGGATGGGGCTTGGAGCAATCTGGGATAGTGGAAGGTGTCCCTGCCCATGGCAGGGGGTGGAATGAGACGGCTTTTAAGGGTCCTCCCAACCCAAACCATTCCGTGATCCAATATCGCAGCCCTGCCACAAATGGGGATGGTGGGATGCTGAAATGCAACATAACAGTCACTGATGGACTGTAAAATGTCTCTATCCCTTTGAAGAAAAAAATAAAAACCTAAATACAGCTCTGAGCAGTGCAGGAGCTGGAGGGGCTGTAGGAAGCCGTGGATGGCTGGGGGCAGAGGGGGATCCGGGGCTGTTGGAGCAGGCGGGGCCTCCGAGGGCTCCTCTGCTCTGGGACTCAGCATGGCAGCTCCTCAGCTCTGCTCTCTGCATTCCTCCCTGGAACATTATCTGAAAGCAGCACATTCCCTTTGATTGACTTCACCGTATGGAAAAATATCTTCTAAGAGTCACAGCTGCTTTTATAGAATACTTGTATTTATTTAGTAAAATAATTGGAAATCTGCTTGTTGGTTGGGTACAAAGTCATTTCCTAAGGCCCATGTTTTTAAAGTGGGATGAGAACAGCTCCAGAACCTGTCAGTCTCTCACAGTTTCTACTGTATGTCAGGGGCAGCACAAAAATGAACCATTGTTTTAAATTATTATGGCTGAAAGAACCCATATTTTTGTTGTCAAAATCTCAAACTGACTCTGCCATGATGCTCCATATGTTCTCTTGCCATAGATTAAAAGATCAGACAAATTCTAATTTATCCAGTTGGGGTTGTGTCCCTACAGCTGCCCTTTTGGAAGAGCCATGCTCCAGCCTGGGAGCTGCTCTGGCAAAGCTGCCAGGGAAGCACACAGAGCAAGGGAAGAGAGGAAGAAGCAGCTCAAAGGCTTTGTCCTCCATGGTCAATAACACAGAGAAGAGGTTGTGCACATGTTAATTAGCTCCAATTTGCAGCCTGAACTGTAGAAACAGCAGTTTAATAACCTTGGCTGGTAAAAGAGGAGAGGTAGGAGCAGGGGGAAGGATGCAGGGAATGCTGGAGTGGGTGTGCAAGGACCAGCCTGTCCCGCTCCAGGTGGGTGCCACTTGAGCAAAGCTCAGGCCCTGCTGCACTTCTGCTGCCTGGACAATAAATCCTCTGATTCCAACAGGAACTGAGTTATGCTCAGCATGTCAGAAGAGCCCATCAATCCAATCTCCTCCCTGGGAGAGCAGGAGAATCACAGGAGCACAAAATCCCAGAACGGTTCGTTTGGAAGGGACCTTAAAGCTCATCCCATTCCACGCCCTGCCATGGGCAGGGACACCTCCCACTGTCCCAGGCTGCTCCAAGCCCCAATGTCCAGCCTGGCCTTGGGCACTGCCAGGGATCCAGGGGCAGCCCCAGCTGCTGTGGGCAACCAGAGAGAAACACACAATTTCTTATCTTCCTCATTAAACATTCGATAATCCAAAGGATTGGGGGTGCCCCTAATGGCACCCTAAGGCAATGAGGTGCAGCTGGGCGTTGGGCAGAGGCTCTGTCCTTGCTCCACACCAGCCAGGCAGGATGAGCTGGAGTCGCTGCCATTCCCTTTGGGAGGAAACTGTTGCTGTTGCTGCTCACGCGAATCTCACACACACAGCACTGCACTTACTGCCGAGTGCATCTTCAAACATTCCCTCTCAAAACACACATGTAAGGAAGAGAAAACTCCTACAAATCACCCATTTCCCTGAACACGAGGAGCATGGTGGTGTCTCGCTGTCACCGCCGCTGCCGGGAGCCCTCCTCGAGCTCTACAATGCAGCCATCCTCACCCTTGCAGTACAAACAGTCCCCACCAGTGCCCTGCCCAGCCAACTTCAGGGCTCCCAGACCTTCCAGCCAGAGAGGATGTAGCTCAGCTGATTAAATTTGTACTCCAGCCAGGAGGAGGCTTTAATGTGGAGATCACGGAAGCAATCATGCACCTGAACATTTCCAGATGCCCTCGGGACATTCCGGCTCCATCCTACTGTCTAAGCAGGTTTTCAGTGTTTATGCAGGGAAAAAATAACGCAAGGAAAAGAAAAAATCAAAGGTGTGAGATCAGGTGTTGGACACCTGAAGCACACAACTCAATTTTATACCACCACTCACGTGGTGCCGGCTCTTCACATAAACTACTCCAGGTCAACTTTTCTGGGTGATTTTAACTATCACGGAGAACAGTTTGGGTTGGACCTTTCAGACCATCTCATTTCAACCCCCTGCCATGAGCAGGGACATCTTCCACTGACTAATTAAATGATTATTCACTGATATCAAGACACCACATCCAACAAGGTTTGTATGATCAGCTGAGTATTGATAATTTATTTGTGTTTATATAGGACACTCAGCACTAACATTGACATTTCTAATGTGTTTGGAGCATTACACAAACAGAGGGATTTTTGCCTGCTTAGCATTACATATTATGCATCTGTCCTACACTGTGCCAGCTTTCCTGCCGCTGGATTTTCACAGTGGTAGGAAATAACAGGGATAAAGGGATTAAAAAGCAATGATTTTCAGTAAAGCCTTATAGGACATGTCGGCTATGATCTCAGCTTACTTGTCTTCTCTACACCAGTAAAACACTCTCATAGTAGACAGATTTATGGCTTAAATGCAGACAAGTGTGTAAAATAAATATTTTGCTTATAGCTTCTACACACTTTCAAACATTCCCTGTGATTATAATGGCTTCTGAAGTCTCTTTCGAATGGGGTGATTTGCAGTTCAGAAGTTAAAATCAGGGCCCTCCTTTGGCCTCAGTGCCAGCTAAAGGTCATGACTGAAGTGTGGTGTTTAGCAATTCCAAATAATTGTATCCAGACTTCAAACATGCCACGCTTTGTCACAGCTGCCACAGAAGGTCAAACTGAATTTAAATTCTGTTTATCTTTGTATTAATAGAGCTACAGTTCAGGCTATGCCATGTAAAATACAGTTCTCAGAGCAGTGGCTGTGCTTCCTCCCAGGGAGAAACACCACAGGGACTGTGGGGACTGAGGGACTACAACCATAACAGACAAGAGAGGGAAATTCAAAGCCTGTGAAGCCTCATTTCACAGAGGAGGAGCAGTTTCACAGCTCAGCCAAGGCCGTGCCCGTGTGTGTGACAGACCCAACAACTGAATCGACACCTCCTGAATCATAACTCCAGAGGGAAAACTCCAGGTCACTCCTGTGACAGCTCCCTCTGTGCTCATCCCAGCCCAGGGCTCCCATGAGCTCCAGGAACTGCCACCCACCCATACACACGGGGGACAAGCTTACAATTAAGATTATTTCTGCTAAAACAGATTATCACTGTACCTGCTACAAAAGAGTCCTGCCCAGCCCCCCAGCACAAACACCAATATATTCATTTATACAGATAAGTCTCCAAATTCCCATTGTATCCATTGGCCATGAGCATAAGATTTTTGTTGCAGATCACTGATTCCTTGAGTAAAATGGACTTGCAGCAGCCTCTGATCTTTCTCTACATGTGGGAAGGACAAAGCAACTGCTTTACCTGCTTCACCTTCGTGCTACTTTTTCCTGAGCACAGACCTTTGTCTCAGAGATAGATGGGAGGCAATAAAGGATGGGGTTGGTGTGTTTGGTTTTTTAAACATGTCACATGACTGCAATTATGCAGTCAAGATATTAAATATGTAAGTTTACCTAATGCAAAGGAATTTCATCTATTTCATACCAAATCAGGAAAAAATCCTCAAACCATAATCACTGAGATGCGAAATCCAATGTTAATGCACAGAAATACCGAGCTAAAAAGATCTTAGTTTGTCCAAGGAACACCCCATTGGGGATTTCTCTCTGCAGAGCAGATCTGTAGAGCTACAGATGTCAGCTCAATTCCTCATCAGGTCCAGGAGCTTCCAAGTTAATTTCACACTAAGAAGGTTTCAACAAACCAGGCACAGGAAAAATTCACTTCAAATGAAATATTCAATTCTTTGACATGGTCAAAATATTCAGAGTGGAGAGCTAGTGGGGGAGAAAAGGTGGCCAGGAGCTGGTTTTTGGGCTGGGCACATGGGAAGCAGCAGCTGAAGGGGTGGGAAGGAAGGAAGAACTCTATGCTGCCTGGAGAAGCTCCTTCACATCCTGGCCATAAGGAATTGCAAATCCAGCTCTTAAAACCCGAGTTAAGCCCGCAGCTGTGAGAGCTGCCCTGTCTGTGCAGCACCGCTGCTCCAGGATGGCTGGGAGCAGCAGGGGTGTGACTGGAGACAGGGCATCACTTCTGGTATCAGGAGATGCAAAGAAATGTTTCCATGGGTGTTCATCCATTAGCACATGACAGGACTGGGGTGGACAGGAGTGTCACGCTCCGTGTGTTACCACATTTACTCTTGCAATAAAAACAAATTGTGTGCTCGCAATGAAACTCCTCAATTGTCTTTAAGGAGCTTTGGCTTTCTAAGAAGCTTTGGGGGGTTCCTTGCAAAGTGATGAAAGGAGATTAGAGTCCCTCCTCATGAAACATTCACACGACAGATCATTTGGGGAAAGATACATCAACCACAAGGAAAAGCTTCCCAATTAATAATACATAAGAGATGTAAGATGGAATAGTGTGTGAAATGACTGACCTGCTTTAGAAACACTGCTGGGTGGCATTTTAGCTCCTTGTTATAGAATTCCCTGCATAAATCCATCCAGCTGTTCCCATCTCCCTCCATGTTGTCGCTAACAGGAAGGGTGAACCACAACAGCCTTTGCTACTGAAGAGCTGGAAAACACATGCAATTCCAGGGAGTGATCCGGGGGGCAGGATCTTCCCAGGACAAAACAAAGCCCCAAATCCCTGGGTCTGTAGCAGCCCTGTGGTTGCTGCTCACACCCAGATGTTTGTGCAGTCCATGCTCACGTGATCACAGCCACACTGCTGCACCTGCAATCACTCACAGCAGTTGTGCATGCAATTATTATCCCGCATGCATAATTGGGAGTGCATTATGCAAATAGCTAGTTATTGAGGTAATTGGTCATTGGCTTACACAGTTACTCGTGGGTAATTTGTGCTGTGCTGGTACCTTTCTGAATAAATCCAGCACATTCAGGCAATTCAGTGTCCACCTCCAAAACCTGAGTGAAGAGAAACCTCACCAGGTTCACCTGGCTGACAAAAAGTGTCATCCACGCTAAGAAACTGCTAGCACAACATACAAACTGCAGAACCTCTTCCTCTGCTAAACTCACACATCAGTCTTCAGCAGGAATCATACACCTCCAAAAATTCTGACTGTTCCAAACTGTGCCCACAGACTTATTCCAATCTCCCATCCCTCAGGACCTGCTGCTGTTGGGACCGAGCAAGATTTTCACCTGCCCAGGAGCAAGAATCTTTTATGGTGCCCCTTCTGCCTGTCAGTCCCACTTGCTGCCACTTTGCAGTTTGTATTTCTGTATAGAGAGGCACGCCAGAATCCCGCAGCACAGTTCAGGGAAATGGATTATGCACACACTCAGGACGTTAAGCAGCTTAATGGCAGGATGTCTGCTCCAGAGAGAAAAGGCACGGACGTGCGTGACAGGTCACCCAGGGCTCTATTGTTTTATTATTATCCAACCTAAGTTATTTAGACCCTCTTAAAGGTTTAAAGGCCTGCTCCCCAAAATGCCAGGCACTGGACCGATCCAAACCTGGTCTCTGTCCCAGAGCTGCAAACAGGTCCAGGGAAGGAACAGGAGGAGTGGGCACAGGAACAGCAGCAAATGTCACACTCCTTTCACAGCACTTTTGGAGACAGAGATGAACCAGGAAAGCAGCTGAATGCAAAGACAATGGAGGAATAAGGGGATGAAGCCAGAGGGCACAAGAGGCGAGAAGATGAGAACAAAGAGGCAATCGAAAAGCCCAAACAGTGGGAAATCTCATTTTCCTGGTAACTTCTCTTTTAAGGCCGCTTGAGCAGGAATGTTTTGGAAGAGTACTCAGTTCTGCCGGACGGGAAAGTATTGGCAGAGGTTGTAGCTCAAGCAGTTCCTGAAAGATGACACAGAGAGGAAAATCCACTGCCCGTCCGCCCCAGTGCAAACCTTCCCCTTGCACCAGGAGGTCCTGCAGCAGCTCCTCCGGAGCTGTTGGTACCTCACAGCCCGGGGGAGAAACCCCGGCCAAGCCATCAACTCATTTGGCTCCTTCCTGCACTAAAACACTCATTTGCAGCCTGTAGGAATGAAAGATGTTTTAACTCCCATCTCAACATTATTCTCATTCCTGGTGTTTTGATGTTGTGAAAACTGCCTAGAAATGAAGACACCAGCTTAAGGTTGTAAAATTTTAATGCTTACTGTATTTCTCCTCCTTTTTGTTTGCAGGGAGCTTTTAGGTCCATCAGGTTTATGCCTTTCAAGGATAGATCTACGCTGCTAAGAAAGTGAAAATAAATTCCCTACCCCGAAACAAAGAACTGAAGCCATCCAAAACATTGTGGGTTTTCCAAAATGCATCTGCCATTGCATTATTTCCACATCAGGAATAAGTGATAGATGGGAAAGGAACATCCAGACAGATGAGACCAGCCCCTGTGAAAGGAAAAGTGTCTTTTTGGACGACATTGATGAGTTCCTTCTGAAAATTCAATTTCCTTATGTATGAAAAACTTCACTTTTACTGTTACCCAAGTGACCTTCTGGGCTCTCAGAAAAAAATTCATTGCCTCGGGAAGAAATCTGAAGCATTAACTGCAAACCATATTTTCTACATATTTAACTTATTGTTAACACCTATTAAAATTGTTAAATCAATCTTTAAAATAATTTCCTGATAAGGTACCACTTCAGGACATGCCTGGAGGAGGTGCTGAGCTCTGCCTGTCATGGACAGCAGGGCCTTTTCACCCAGGTTGTGCTCAGCAAACTCTGCCCACAGATTGCAACGCTTTGTGCAGAGCAGGAGAATGATGAATATCCCATGTACTTTTGGGGTTCTGTCAATAAAAGCATCACAGGTCCTTGCTGAGGAACACAGAATTTCCATGATCTTAATAAAGGGCACAGGGATGAGGCAGCATAGCACCATCCTGCCACAGGTTTCCTTTCCGTTCCTGAAGTGAATAATAAAAAAAATCAGGAAATAAAGATCTTAGGGCATGAAGAAAAGCTGATTTTTATATCACTGCCACAGCTTCAGCCACAAACTCCTTGTCTAACACAGACTAAAACTGTACCTAAGATCCGACATGAGGATTCAGCCAGGGCACCCTGGGAACTTGGCCAGAGAAGTGGGTAGAGCCCAAGGTTGGGAGAAGAACTGGTGGAAAATGTGTAAGTCAATAACTCCAAACTAAGATAACTGGAAATAGAGACAAGACAGAAAACCAGGAAAGAATAGGAAGCAGAACATATCAGAGGGCTTACACAGACAGCTTTAAATTCTTGAATTTTAGGCTTAAATGACTCTTATGGTTCACAGAACCATGGAATATCCTGAGTGGGGAGGGACCCACAGGAATCATCCAGTCCAACTCCTGGCCCTGCACAGACACCCCAACACTCCCACCCTGGGCATCCCTGGCAGCGCTGTCCAAACGCTCCTGGAGCTCTGGCAGCCTCGGGGCTGTGCCCATTCCCTGGGGAGCCTGGGCAGTGCCCAGCAGCCTCTGGGGGTGTGAGTCCCCGTCTGCTTGGCTCGAGGTTTGCCTCTCTACAGAGCACAGAAACCCAAACGTTTGAACCCCAGCAGGCCACAGCACTTTGTCATCACACCGTCGTGCCACTCTGAATGAAGTTTGAAAAAATTTAGAACCAGGATTCAAAGGGCGGGTGGGAAGTTACTCAGCAGGTCCACGCTCTTCCTTAGACGCAGGTTATGTATCGGCGTGGTGACATTGCTCACGCCAGCCCCAGTGACTTGCAGAGTGTGTGCCGGGGACGTGCGTGCCACTGGAGGGGGCTGTCAACTTTAGTGCCTAAGGATGGACGGGTTGTTAACCCTGAAGCCAAACCATGGAAGATACCGTTAACCCTGGAGCCAAAGGATGGAAGGCGATGTTCACTCCGGGTACGAAGGCTAGAAGGAAAGGGTTGTTAGCCCTGGATCCGAAGGATGGGAGGAAGGGGTGTTAACCCTGGATGCGAAGGATGGAGGGAAGGGTTGTTAACCCTGGATCGGAACGCTGGGAGGAGGGATGTTCACCCTGGATGCGAAGGAAGGGAAGGATGCTCGCCCTGGATGCGGACGATGCCCGCGGCAGCCCCGGAGCGCACCGAGGCCGGGGGCGGGGCCGGGGCGGGGCCGGGGGCGGGGCCTGGTCTGGCCCCGCCCCCCGCAGCCGGTGCCGCCGCGCGGGGCAGCCAATGGGAGCGCGGCCCGTCAGCTGACCCGCGGCGCCTTCCCAGGTGCGCGCCGGCGGCGGCTCAGAGCGGGCGGCACCGCGCACCGCGCACCGGCACCGTCGCTCCCGCTGTCCTGGGGGCGGGCAGCAGGCACGGAGGGACCGATCCGTCCGTCCGTCGCTCCCGGCATCCCGGCGCGGTTGGGACCGCGGCGGCAGCGGCGGATGTGCAGCCCCGGGGGACAACCGCGGCAGTGCCCGGCCGGCGGTGAGTGCGTCCGCCAGGCTCGGGGGAGGGAGCAGAGGCTGCGGGAGCGCCGCGGGTGCAAGGGCTCCGCTGCGGGGGTGTGCGGTGCGGCCCGCGGAGAGAGCAAAGTTTGCGGTGGCGGACGCGCCCCCCGTGCCCCCCCGGGGCTGCCGGGGGAGTCCCCCCGGGCTGCGGGGTTTCGGTGGCTCCGCACCGCGCCGGGACCGCCCCGGGGCTGCGGCCGCCTCGCACCTCCGGGGCTGCGGGGTTTCGGCTGCAGCATCGCTCTCCTCCTGCTCCTCCCTCTCGGGTGCTCCGCTGTTCCCGGGGCCGGTTTGCGGTAAATCGGGGATTCTGGGGGGGAATCGCTGCACCGGGGTGCCGGCGGTGGGCGCGGGGCCGGCGGTGCGGCAGCGCTGCCCGCGTCCCCTATTTGCATGCGAATGGGAGCGGATCCCGGCAGATGTCCTGCCTCATCCATTCACCCGGAGGAATGCGAGGAGACAAGGAGCCTTCAGTGTGACAATGGCCCTTCAGAGAGCGGCATAAAGGCGCAGTGTGAGCGGGGCCGCGGCTCCGCCGCCCTCCTCCCGCGGCCGCGGCTTTGTGCGCGGGGCGCTGCGGGCGGAGCGGCCGCTCCGCACCCGGGGGGCTGCGGGACCGGCCACGGCAGAGCGCAGGGCAGGCGAGGGATGCTCCGCCGGGTCCCTGCTGCAGCGCACCTGCGCTTTGGTGGGGGCTCTTTTGGGAGTCTGTTGCCTAAAAGGTGCGGGGAGAAGCGCGGGGCAGCGGCAGCCCTTTACCCCGGCTCTGGGGGTGCCCCGGCCCCCGGGGCTGGCGGCCGCGGGCGGACAAAGGGACCGGCCCCGCTGCCGCCCCTTTGTCGCCCCTGTCAAAGAGCCCTTTGAGCGCGGGGCCGGCCCCCGTTCCCTGTGAGAGGAGGGACAGGAGCGAGGCGCATTGTGCCGGCGGCTCAGCCCTGCCGGGGCCGCACAACAGATGTTCGCCTGCGATTTTCGCCCTCCCCCAAGTGATTCTCTCCCCCAGTGCGCATTTCCCACCAGGCGATAGAAGGAAAAGTAACAGAATTAAACTCAAAGTAGGCGATAGTGTTGTCCAAAGGTGAGAGATCACACACAGGGTGCTTCTATTCTCGTTCTGGAGCTGTGCGACAGCTCCCAAGTAATGAATCCCTTCAATAAAAACTAGTTTGGGAACCTTTAAGTCTTTTCCTTACAGACTTAAAGGGTCCCTATAAAAGGAACCTAGTATTTCTGAACAAGATCATGAACCTGTTCTGGCCCATATCTCAGATGTACACACAGGGAGATCACAGAGCTTCGAATAACCGAAGGCACACCCAGCATCAGCCCCACTGTTGTGCAAGGGATCCTACCAAACTGATCCTCCCAAAGTCTTGCAAGTCAGAATTTAAATTAATTTAAAAGACAGACACACTGAGAGGGACACAAACCAGCGCACGAAGCTTCCCAGATGGGAGCAGGATGGTTCTGCCTGGTCAGCCCATGGGCTCCCAGCCCTGGGCACAGCCCCTGATGTCCCTGTCCCCCTGCTCTGCAGCCTCTGTAGTGCCACTGCTCCGGGACAAGAGCTCCAGTTTAACTTTTACCTCACGTGTTGAGAGTTATCTGCACAACGTTTTATGTAGTCTATATAAAATTATCTCTCCCAGTAGGCATTTTGGACTTTAATAGACCAGTTACTGTGATGACCATAAAGTCTTTTCCATTTACCTAGAACAGACACGATAACACTCCTGATCATTGAAGGAAATAGGATTTTGCATTAAGTTGGACAATTATAAAAGGATAACAACTTTTCATGCGAACTGTGAAGGACCTTTTTTTACTGCCATAAATAATGCTGAGCCCATCCAAATTCAGGCTGAAAAAAGAAACTTCTGTTCAGTCTGACTGACCAGGGGTCAAACAACCTCATAGGGAACAGAGCCCCGGCACAGGGTGCCCAGAGCAGCTGTGGCTGCCCCTGGATCCCTGGCAGTGCCCAAGGCCAGGCTGGACATTGGGGCTTGGAGCAGCCTGGGACAGTGGGAGGTGTCCCTGCCATGGCAGGGGGTGGCACTGGATGGGCTTTAAGGTCCCTCCCAATCCAAACCAGTCTGGGATTCCATGATTCTCTGTGTGTATTTGTTTCCAGCTCGTGGAGCAAATGGGATCATTTCAACAAGCAGTGGTTAAAGCTCTCATGCTCATCACCATCTCCTCCATCCCCCTCGTGCCGGGTGCTCGGAGCCCGGCTCGTTGCCGCGAGCGGAGGAGGGGATGCCGCAGCCTTTGTTTCACTCCGATACAGAAGCGTGGCACTGCAGAAGGCAGGGAAAACTTTTCCTAATCGGCCGTGCTGGATTCCTGCTGCATCCGGCTGCCGGCTGGCTGCTGCTGCTGCCAAGGAGGGCGGCAGATCCCCGCTCCGTGGCTTTTTTTGTAGGGACACTTAAAGCACCTTGCATGAATCATAACAGCGGTCAAGTATTGCTGCTACTGCAGCTTGCGTAGCTTGATACTCACTGGAAAGGGGATTTATTTGCATTATTGGATCTGCAGATTTCTTTTTGTTGTTGTTAGGGATGATATAGATTCATCCAGATTTAAACAATATTTTTAAGTCATTTTTTAAATTTCTTGTGTGAATTTTTTGAAGCTCTTCCTTCTGTTAATGAGATCAATGAGTAAAAAAGGGCTTTGTTCACAAAGCTCTGAACCACATTATTTCTGCCTCTTTTGAAGCTGCTCCTTCCCCAGGTGAGTGGCTTGCCTGGTCCCAGGTCAGGTTTTGTGTCAGGCTCAGACAAGGATCAGGCATCAGAAAAAAAGGCCCCAAACAAACAAAACCCAAGGAAAAGAGTTAAGTGATGTTTATAGAAGAGCTCTGGTTGTACAGTATTTATTTTAGTTTATTTTTCAACCAGCAAAGTAGCAAGATGCTGAAAATATTTACAGAGGAGCCAAAATTTTCCAAAATAAAAATCCCTCTGTCTTCCTGTGCACTTTGTCACCACGGAGGTGCCTGTTCTTTGAAGCCCTGATTAATATAGATGAGTTGTAATTTTCTGACCAAGCCATCCTAGTTCACATATATTATTCCATTGGCAGACATGTGGTCCCCACAGCTGTCCCCTCATTTGTGTATGAAATGGAAACACTGGTGGCATTTGTAGGTTACCATAGTTACATGAACAATACACGTGTGAGGCTTCATCCTGCCAAGCTCCAGATTTTTTCCTGGCAGACATTTTGTAGACACAGAACTGAAGAAAATCTATGTAAAGTTTTTGGAAGCACATAAATCCAGCCCTCCTCCTCTCTGTTTGTATAAGGCTCATGGACAGGGAGCCTGCATTTCAGCCTCACCACGGCTGATTCCTGCATCCCCTCCCAGCTGGAGCTGCCATCCTGGAGACCCACGTTGCTCCCAGGAATCAAGAATTCCAGGCTATGCTCCAGAGCAGTTAAGTCATTAACAGGGTCAGGACTTAAACACATCTTTCTCAAAAATAATTTGTGAGTTCTACACAAAAGGGGACTTTGGAGCTGGGATGGTTTTTCTGCCAACTGTGTTAGGAGGGTTGGCAGTGCTTGGGGGGCTCCTGGGAGAGTGCAGAGGTGGGAAGCAGCCAGAGCCCCATACCAGGACAGAAATCCAAGGAAACCCACTACAAATAATTCCCATGCTCTATTTTGTCTCTGCAATTAACATGTGGAAAGAAAGATGGGCAAGAGCAAAGAAAATCATAGAGCTGGTTTTGTTGGTTTGTAATTAATTATTAAATAATGGTGTTTCTCTAAGATTTGGAGGGCTTAAGTTCTGCACAGAGAATTCACAGGACTACTTTGATAAGAAACAGCCGCTGCAGATGTGCTTGAGTTACGCAAAGACATTTCCAGTCTTGTTCTTTTCCTGTAGCTGAGTAATTAAGTCCTTCACTAATGGGCTCCATAAGGTTGGGAGTTGAACATGCCTCCATGGAGGGCTGAGAGCTCCCCAGCCGAAAGTTCTTCTGAGCCCCCCTCTCTTATTCTTTGCTGCTTCAAACCCTGCAACTTTATTCAAATTTTGTTTTGCTCTTCAGATGTCGTCTTTCCTTTTTGTGCGTATGGCACTGAAGAAAAATACTGGATTGGCCTATTTTGGATTGGCCTAATTCTCCCCCTGGTGAAGGCAGGACAAGTCTGTGGCATCAGTGAGACAAGAATTAGTCTCTGCTCTTAACTTCTCCTGCAAAATATTTTTATAACTTCACCTTCTATTTCATAAGACCCTACTTTGGTGATACAAGCCAGTGTTTTCTTGACTTTCCATCTGGCTGAATTATTGAAAGAGCAGGACCTGGTTTTTACCTGGAGCACAGCTTCTAAAGATCGAGTACTTGCAGTGGAGTATTGCCTTTTTCTTCCCTTTTTAACTAACAGAACAACAAGGCAAAGCAAGTTTAAGTAACGGGCCTGAAATATTTAACAGGGTGCTGTAGTGAGAATGCACAGCAGTTATAAAAGTGCCATGGAGAAGCAGCTCTTTCCCTTATTTTATTTGGTACAGCAGCCTTACTACATAATTTTCTCTCCTGAGGTGCTGTCCTTTAGTCCTCAGTGGTCACACAGGGCAGTATTTTCCCTGACCAATTCCCAACTCAAAGCAGTTTAACACTGAGGCAAACCTTACTTGGAGGTTTTAGTTAGAAATTTTAGAGGTTGTCAGCCAGCATCTCGTTTCCAGGTGTTTAATTTAACTAACTGGTAATTCCAGCAATTTGGGCATCTGTCAGCTTGGATTAGAGCAGGAGAACCAAGGGCTTTTGGAAGCCAAGGCCCCCTGAAGGTACCTGGCAGGGTTTGCCTGGCTGGTTCCTCAGCTCCCACCAGCGCTGGGGAAGTGCAGCCCCTGCCCTGCTCCTGTGGAAGGGCTGTTCTGGGCCTGGAAGGGAGCAAAACCCCAGGCAGGTGTCAGGGTGGGGGGTCTCTTCACACTCCAGAGGCACCCATAGCTCGTTCCCCACTGTGGTGCTGGGAGCCATCGCTGTCCCAGTGCAGCCCTGTGCCCTGGGGACCACCAGAGAGGAGTCCCACAGGGCCCCTGGGTGGATGGGCACATCCCACCTCTGAGATCAGCTGAGAGTCACTGGCTTCACCCCAAAGGGGCTGATTTGTGGCAAGCAGGAGGTGTCCAAGTCCAGCATGGGACAGAAAAGCAGCAGGGCTGAGCCTGGGATGGGGGATGTTGCAGGGATGTGTCTGGTACCTGTTTGACCTTCCTTGTGCATGGATTGGGTCTCACCTGCAGAAACACCCAGCTCTGCTTCCATACACACATTTCAGTACCCCACACCTTACAAGGTGGTGCTGAGACCAAAACCAGATTCCTCCATGCTCAACAAACACTTTCCAAGCTGGACAAGCTCCACCTGTGGCAATGGAGATAACGCAGATCTCCAGCCCTGCCACTGCCACCTTCTGCCCTTCACTGGAGTATTCCACCTGAGGTCACTGCTCCTTATTTTATCCTGTTATAAAGAGAACACTCGTGCTCTGGAGAAGCCATGGGGCTGTTTGAGGTCATGGGAGATGTTCCCTGGGTTCCTCCTCCACACTGGAGGCTGACAGATCACATATTAAGGGACTTCTACAAAACACCTAAGAGTTTTTCAGAGAGAATCCCTGAGCTTGTCTAAGGTTTGGTAGAATAACATTTCACCTTTTTTTAATAAAATACCAATCAAAGCTTGGATTGTCCTTTTGTAATTTGAAAATGTTTATCATTTATATAATGAATTCTTCATTTTCTGTTATTTCATGCATCATATCATTTATTTGATTAAGCAAGTCCAAAACTATCTAATAAATTCATACCTTGCTAATGTGCTGCATACAATTACTGGGATGCAGATGAGCTACTGATTGGCCTTGTTAAATTTTTCAATTACAAATGATCCATCATTCTAACAGAAATAGAGTAAATATTGATAGTTCCAGAGAGCCACCAGTGACATGTAAATGCCTTGAAAAATAACTTATCTTAGCCATAGGTGAACAAGCAGTTGCAGAAATGAAGTTTTTTAATTGCTGCTTGAAAACAGGTCTTCAGAATGGGTTCATTGTAGTAAAAGGCACCAAGTAAAACCAGGTCAGTGCTTTTTCTAAGTTCATTGAGAAATCTGCTTTCCTTTCTCTTTCTGCCCCCTTTAAGTGCAATGAGTCTGGTGTATAGAAAAGAAACATTACTGTGCCCAAATGAATCATTGTAATTAGGTAAAGATTTTATCTATAAAGCATCGATAACTTAAAATTTTGACAGGAAAAACTTCCTTTCTGCAATAGGCAGCAATTTTAGTACCTCCACAGATGAAAAAAGCCATCCATGGAAAACCTGGGACATGGCCATGACCAGACTGAGGACTGAAGCTCAAGGAACAGTTTTTAAGCCTCTTCCTAAACACACAATACATTCAACAGGATGTATTTTCTCTCCTTCTTAATCTCATGAACATCTCAAAGCAAGACTGTTTTCTGCAGGAAACAAACTATCAGGGTTCAGGTGATACTTGAGATCAAAAGAAATTGTTAAATCCAGGCTGTGAAGGTTTCCACCACTCTCAGCTGACTGAGCTTTCCTGTTCTGATCCCGTGGCAATGCTACCTAAATGACTTTGGAACAAAATAATGGTGCAGAACATGTATTTCATGTAGCAGAAGTGCAGAAAGACTTGGAAAAGGGGGGGGTCACAGGATACAGCAGTGGAACTGGAGAGAAAAGAGCCTTTTCCTTAAGTCACAGTAAAGCCTTGGTTCAGAGCAGTTCCAAATCTGTGGCCACTTACTGGAATTAGTTCTATCCTTTCCCGGCTTGGTTGAGTTCCAGATCTTTGTCTTGGTGCTAACAGCCTTTCTATGAGATCTCAGCACCTCCCATGCTAAATCCATTTATTTTGTTAGTGGTATGCTCACAATCTTTCCTATCAGATCTTCTGTATCAGCCAACTCAATAGATGGGTCTATTAACATTCAAATATATATAGCTCAGAAACAGAGAATTGGGTTTTGTAAGCATAAAACTCAGGGAAAAAATCAATAAAAGTCTGTTTTATTCTAAGGGCTGAAGTCTGTGTCAGCACACTACATGTACAAACTGTAGGTATAGATCTCGGCTAATAGTAAAATACAGTTTAATACTTAATCACTAATAATTGAAAAGCTAACACATACTACAGCCACAGGAAACAGAATTATCAAAACAGGGTGTAACAAGGACCAGAAAAAGAACTTTTTTCTTGATTGAAGAAAAGCAATTGAAGCTCCATGCACATATAATTTTTAATAACAAGCCTCATGCATTCCCTACAGCCAGCACCATTGTGTTGATTTATAAATACCTACAGAGCTCCTGACTCATTCTGGTTTGGATTTATCAGGCACCGTTTCCAGCACAGGGTTTTTTGGCATCCTGTGTTGTAGTAACAACCACGTACACGCTGGGGTCTTTCCCAACTGTGGGGGATCCTGAGTGACTCACAAAACTGGAGTTTGATCTAGAACTGTGTAGGAAGCAAAATAATCACACTGCCAGAAGCCAGTCAGCAAAAAGGGAGGAAAAGGATTTTCTGTTACTTCAGGAAAATCCTGTGGAGTTCTGACATCCCTGTTTCTCCTGGTTAAAAATATTCCTTGTGTGCTCCTCCTTTCGTTATTAACACTTTGCTTCTACTGGCCAAGCTCCTTGGCTCTCCGAGTGGTCAAGAAACAAAAAGGGAATCCCACTCCAAAATCCAACCCAATCTACCTTCATGCCCCTTTTCCTCTTTCACTTTTTTTTTTAATTTTTACTTGAACTGGGCTGATTTTGATCAATAGTAAGAAGCAGAGATTTTCTGAGCTGTTCCATATGAAATCCTTGGGAGGGAGGTGCCCCTGTGGGTCACAAGATGCTCAGATCCTTCCACAGGGTTCTGAGATCCCAAATATGCCATGACTCAATCCATTTCTACTCTTTAAATATGGTGAGACGCCAAAGCAGAATTTCTCTAGCATTGGTTCTCTTTCATTCATCAGCCAGCAGATACACGACATGCAAAAAATACTTGGAATAGGTCTTCCCAAATTAGTTATGCTCTGGAAATTTTAGATACTGTACTTAAACCAATTGGGTTTCAATTCTCCCTTGCATTTAAAATGCCCAGAGGGCTGGGGATGGGTTAGGGCATGTCCAGGGGGAAAGGAAAGCACATCCCAGAGGTTTGTCCTCCATAACCTGAAAGGAGCTGTCCTGCAGGTCAGGCAGAAGGGAAAAGCTGCAGGGAAGGTCTCAGGAAATTGGATCGTAACCTGGCAGTGGAATGGGTTGACTCTCAGAAATGCTGATCTAATGAAGTAACTTTTTCTGGTGATTGTGTGGAATGAAGACAATGGTCACAGATCGGATTCTTCTCCATCAAATGGAATCAAAGCTTTGCCTTCACATTGAACCCTTGTAGCAGGACATGAAAACGAGTCCTGGACAGCAGAACAGCCCCTATTGTCCCAAGATTAAACTCATTCATGAAGAGAAATGTAGCAAGAAAGCTGATAAAAATGTGTGTTCCTAACATAAGAATATTCCTGCTGCACAAACATCTCACCTTTCAGGTTTCAAGACTATGAAGTGCTTTATGAGGTTTTTTCTTTCCTAAAGCAAACAGCCTCTATAATTTGACAACCCACTGTTTGGCAAGCCCCTCTTATTCCTGATGTTTCTAATATGACTGGTTAATGGTAATCTGTGAGACATTTTCCATCAGTTGCCAGAAGCTGGGTTGCAATTCTATGATGGATTTGTTGGGCCATCAATACCCAGTGGCTGCTCCCTGCAGGGGATCCAGCCCCTTGCACTGCAGAGCAGTCTATGAATGAAAACCATTTTTCCCTCTTCTGCAAATTTACTTCAATATTTTAATGAAAAATATGTATCGGATGCGAGTCTTAAGAATAAGCCCAAATAAATTACAAATTTCCAAGCTGTAATATGCTGTTTCTGCAGTGCAGACGTTATGAATAGGATGCTCTTTGCAGTTCTTTGGTGGAGATAAGAGTAGTATTTTTCAAAAGAACACAGATAAAGCATGCTAAGGTTGTCTTGAGATGCAGCAAATCACCTTCTCACCAGAGCTTTCTCCAAAATTAAACACAGACTTTATTTTGATGGAATGTGTGTACAGACGAGAAGAAAAAGTAGGCATTATTTGAAGGGAAAAAGAGCCCCAAACCTTAAATATTGTAAATCCCTGAGGATGTGTTTTGAGGCTTTATACCATTATTAGATGTCCTACAGGCCCTTGTTTTGGTATTTCCTTTTAATACCAAGCTCCCACGTTCAGATTTTTTCAAGCTCTTTCAACTGTCATCATTTTCAGCTTGATTTTTCTGTATTTTCCACAATTCAAACCTGTAAATAGCTTATTTCCTGATGACACTGGAGACTTTAAAAACCTCACTATAAAAGGCTTACTTGATTCCTCAATGTTTTTCTAAATACACAAGATTGCACTTGTAAATTTAATTCCTGGGAATGGAGCCCATTCCGTGAGTTGGCTGGAAATGCCCTGGTTATTAAACTCCAAGTCCTCTTTCTCTAAGATGTACAAGGTCACTGCTGCTCTTGACTGGAGCAAGCCTGACTTTAGTAACCTGGTTTTAGACCAGGTTTAGTGTTGAGCTTACTGCTGTGATTTAGTGGGCACTCCTATTTCAGTGCGTCTCCCTCCTAAAGCCCGGCCAGAGGTGATGGCTCACCCGGGCACGGCCCCAATCCCTGTTTTATCCACAGAAAACAGGGGGATACAGAGCTGCAGAGGCCCTGTTGAAGGTCAGAGCAGAGCAGGGCATGTTTTACCTCCAACACACACACACAAAACCCTTTCCTAAACTCACCCAGCTGCCTTGAGCAGCCTGCAGTGATGCCAGCCTGAGCTCCCTGTGGCTGCCCTCACCTCCAGTGATGCTTCCAGCACCCACGGAGCTCCAGCCCAGACCTTTTCCAGCCCAGCCTCCAGTGTCCCCTCTCCCAACAGGTTCTTCCCTCCACAGAGTCACAGAATGGATCAGGTTGGAAGGACCACAGTGGGGCATCTGGTACACCTCTCTGCTCCAGCAGGGCCAGCCCAGAGCACAAGGCACAGGACTGTGTCCAGATGGGTCTGGAATATCCCCAGGGAAGAGACTCCACACTCCCCCTGGACAACCTGTTCAGGGCTGGGCACTGCATGGGAAAGTTCTGCCTCATGTTCAGGTGGAACTTCCTGGGCATCAGTTCCTGCCTGTTCCTCTTGTCCCATTGCTGAGGGACAGAGCAGAGCCTGGAGCTGTACTGATCCCAGTCTAAATTCCATTTTCCAGTTCCACCTGAAGCTCCCCCAGTTCTCCTGCTTGGCACTAACCCTGCTCCAGGTCCCTGGGCACGGCTGCTGGGCTGTCCCACCTGCATTGCCCTGCTGAGCCACCTGATCCAGGCTGCAGCAGCCAGGACAGGTTTTCCCTGAGGGATGGCAGCGGTTTCCCACAGGATGGTGATGGGAATGCAGGAGCTTCGCGAGTCATTAGCAGAATGTTAGCACAACAGACAATTTTCCAACACACGGCTCCCACCTGGGAAAATGTTTCTTTGGAGAGAGGGGAGGGGAGGGATGGGAGATCAGCGTGTGCTTCTGGCTCACAGCAACTGCAGAATAAATTGCTTGTCTTAGCCTGGGGTAATTTCTTCGTGTATCTGATCCCTCCAGCTTTTACCTGGGCACACTCAGTGCAGGTGGCTGCCGACCAAAATCTGGGCTGATGCTATTGCAATATAAAAGAAATTCTGCAAGAATGAACCACGTTACTGTGGAGAGGGCAGATTTGCTGTGGCAGCACCACTGTTTCAAAATGCATCCAGATATCCATGTGCAAACAAGATTGTTGCTCTTTTCAGCGAATTTTAATAGTGACCATTAATACAGTTGTCAGGGAAGTGACAACACTTTGTTTTCCTATTACCAAGCAAAATTGTTTAATATCTCTTCTTTTTAGTTGGCAGGTTAACTATGAACACTTTTAATGAGCAGTTTATTTCATGCTTGTCCCTTCATATTCTCCTCTTACTGCAATGGAGGCTTAAATGGACTTTTTCTTCTGATCACCCAACCAACCAAATTCTTTAAAAGCCACCAGTAAGTCCATGGCTACCAGGGCACACCTCTTCGCACCCACCCCTCTCTCCGAGGGAAGCTGAAATGAGGGATCTTCTGCTCCATAACCAAACACCTGCCCTCATGATTTCTTGGGCCAAACAAATTCTCAGTATTAACCAGTTTTCAGAACTTAGCTAGGAAGGGAAGAGTTAGACTTCCCCATGGCATTTCCAGGATGAGAGACAGGAATGATGCTCCTGTTTCTGCCCTCAGGGAACAGGAACAAGCCAACACCCCAGCCAGCTGCTGTGGGTTTGCTGCTGACAGAAATGTGGTTTCTTACTGCACCGGGTACTGAGCGGTGCCACGGAAAATGCATTTCGTTACTCTGAGTAAAATAATTCCCTCCATATCTCTCACATAAAATTAGCCATTATTTCTGCTGATATCAAGTTACCAGCTGTTACAACTGCTGTTGTGGGTTGGAACACCAGAAAATATGAATTTAACAAATGAGAGGGAAGGCAGGGAATGCTAAAAGCTTTCCTTCACACCCTCAGGATCTGCAACACAAAACATTGCAGAGGTCTGTGGGATCAGTCCTGCCAGTGCTGGAAAGACTGGAAAGATGAGAATCCTGGGGCAAGGGGATGGCTTTTGGTGGCTGCTCTGCTGCCTCTGTAGCTTTGATCAGGGCCATGGATGGGGTTTTACACACCACAAGGAGCTAAAACCAAAGCCCATGACAGGCTGTTCCTCCTGCTGTGGCCCCTGTGCTGCCACTCACACCAGGACAGCACTGAAATGGGCTGGGGCATGTGAGGCTGCTCAGGATTCACTCTTTGATTACCCTGGAATTTAATTTCCAGCTTCATCCAAGCTGCCCTGGGCTGGGGGAGACTGGAGACAGCAATGTATGGGTTGTTTCTAAAGAGCATTTGCAGTTAAAGAAAATTAAATCCATTCACAGTAGAATAGCTACAGAAGAGAACGAGTCACTAAGAACTTGTAAAACCATCTATTTACAGTGGTCATAAACCCAGAACTCTGGTCAATAAACCCACAAATGCCTTCTTAGCAAGGATGAACAATAACTGTAACATGCAAGTAAGAGGATATAAATATTCAACAAAGAAGAGATCGAATTTGATTTTTTTTGCAACATCTAGACATGCTCCTACATATTTTAAAAGAACCTTTGAAGTCTTTTTCAGGCAGTTTGGTTTTTAAAGCATTACACGATTCATACAGCTCCATCAGGGCTAAATCAGGAGTAAAACAGTAGGGCCCTCAGCTTTATGAGGCACCAACTCCCTTCTCTTCATCCACTGAGAAGCTGCAGGAGAAATTCCACAGGCAGGAATGTTGGGAGCAGTGTTCCCTCTCTGGGCCAGGTGCAGAGCTGGAGCAGGGACATGTCCCTGTGTGAGGGGACAGCCCACGGGCACAGCAGCTCAGGGCACCTCCTGGACCTGCCCGGGACTGTGACCAGGGGGAGGCACTGCCTGCGTTACTCACTGCAAAATGCTGCCATCTGAAAATCTGCAATTAAATCAATTACACTTCGGATGCCATCAGTTCTCCTAGAACTGGCTGGTTTGGGTCAGCTACAAATGTGTTGCTGTGGAGGGAAGCATCCATCAGAGTCAGCACAGCTCAGGCTACGGCAGCCTCCTCATCACTCCATGCTAATGTGTTCCCTACTATTACGGTGCCATTAGGATTTATTTTTTAATACAATCTTAGTCAATTCTTCCATCAGTTGGAAGTCATTTGAGAAGGAATGTTGGTCCTACAGTTGGTTTTCCCCCCTCCAGCAGAGTCTGCTCAGCTCTCCTTCAAGTCTCAGATACCAGAGGCAAAATCTGACTCAACAGGGTCAAATGTATTCTGGGTCCCACTCCTCTTTCCCTTCCTCCAAAGCACAACCACAGAATAACAATATAAAAATAAGCAATAAAAATGCTGTTGGTTGTGTTCTACCTACAGCACTACATAATCTAAAATAAAACACAGTAATTTCATTATTTGATATGATCAGATTTGGAAGTAAGTGTTGTATAAATAGCATTCCTGTCACCACGATCCAGAGGAGTATTTTAAACTTCTTTTTAAAAGCTGTATTTAGTTTTGTTATTTTTTATAGTACCATCTTTTGTGGGCTGTGACTGGGTTGAGGCTTTGCTACGTTCTGATTGAAAAAGATTTGATTTCCTGCTTTCTGCTATTGCAGTTTTTAATCACTGTGTTCTCACAGATATCACAGAGTGGTTTGGGTTGGGAGGGACCTTAAAGCCCATCCAATTCCACCCCCTGCCACCTTCCACTATCCCAGGTTGCTCCAAGCCCTGTCCAGCCTGGCCTTGGACACTTTCAGGGGTGGGGAGTCCATACAGCACAACCTGATTATTTTAGTTACACAAAAACCCAAACCTTTTGTTTGAGAAGTCTCAACTGCACTCACCAGAGTGATTTTCCAATGAAGTGAGAATGAGAAAGATTTTACTATGAAATTTTCCTGGATTATGTGCTTAAAGCCCCACGATACACCGGATGTTCTGAGGTGCCTGGGCACAGCTGGGTTAATTTAAACACACTCTTGCATGAACAACTTCAGGCTAAGCTGATGCAAATGTGGGGCTTCCACAGCAATTTGGAATCGTGGTAAACAGTTCATACCATCACAGTGCAGTACAAACAGCTGAAATAAGGGCAGTACATTCATTTAATCAAATTTACTGTTATTGTTTGGTGCTGAGCTGGATTAAATCTAAGCTGTTATCTGGAACCGATTTGATTAACTTGGATGAATTTTGGCAAAGTTCACATGCATTTAGCTTCAAACTTCTAAACCAACAGCTTCCTGAGCCTTAATTCCACACGCCTGAAATCCGAGCCTTGGGGACAGGGATTGGGCATTGACACTCGTCTGAGACCTCGCTGTGCTCACCAGCACGTCCTCCACCCTCAGCATTCCCCAAGCCATTCAAACAACTCCTGCAGGTTAAACCTGAAAAGTATCCCAAAGTCTTATTTTCAGGTAATTCACTCAGAGAGATTTCTCATTTAGACCCCAAGTAGAGAGTTCCAAACCCTACATAATTTACCTATACCAGATTGGGATTTTTATAAGAGGTTGCTGTTAAAATAATGACTGTTTTCAGATATTTTCTTTCAAAGGTTGAAGAAACTAACTAATAATAGATGAACTGTATATGAGCTGAGCGTAACAGATATCCTAATCTGCTTTCAGGACCACATTCAGGCACTGATTTGCAGAAGATTCTGAAACACCGAGGAGCAGCAGAGAGTCTTCAGAGCATTTCTTAACTTCTCTGAACTCAGAAAATCATCTTTCACCTGTCTGGATGTCCAAGCCTTTCACCTTAAACATCAAGCTTTACATTTTCTGCCTGATAGGGGATCACCCTCTGTGGGGATTTTAGGGGGCTGGGGATCTGAACTCCCTCCCTGGCCAGCATGGCAAAGGTTAGAGTTGTTTTAACTGTGTGCCAGTTGGTGCTAGAATTGTTAATGAATTCATTAACTGAGTCTTCCATACAGAGCAACGAATGTCCACAGCTTTGTGTCTGTGAAATCAGGCCCTGGTTTACACCACAGTCAACGTACAGGGAAGCCACCACAGTTGACTGCAACGACCTCCGGTTAACAAAAATCCCCAGCAACCTCTCCAGTGACACTCAAGTCCTTCTGTTACAAAGCAACAACATTGCAAAGACCACAGACGAGCTCCAACAGCTCTTTAATTTAACAGAATTGGATTTTTCACAAAATAACTTCACAAGTATCAGAGATGTGGGGCTCTCCAATCTTACTCAGCTTACGACTTTGCACCTGGAGGAGAACCAGATCACAGAGATGACTGACTACTGCCTGCAAGACCTCTGCAATCTGCAGGAGCTCTACATAAATCACAACCAGATCAGCAGCATTTCTGCGAACGCATTCTCTGGCCTGAAAAATCTTCTGAGATTACACCTCAACTCCAACAAATTAAAAGTTATTGACAGCCGTTGGTTTGATTCTACTCCCAACTTAGAGATTCTCATGATTGGAGAAAACCCAGTGATTGGAATACTTGATATGAATTTCAAACCACTCTCAAACTTAAGGAGTCTAGTTTTGGCAGGTATGTACCTCACAGACATTCCTGGCAATGCCTTGGTAGGCTTGGATAGTCTTGAAAGTCTTTCCTTTTATGATAACAAATTGGTAAAAGTTCCTCAGCTTGCACTTGAGAAAGTTCCCAATTTAAAATTCCTGGATCTCAACAAAAATCCAATTCATAAAATTCAAGAAGGGGATTTTAAAAACATGCTCAGATTGAAAGAGCTGGGGATCAACAACATGGGAGAACTCGTGTCTGTCGATAGGTATGCGCTGGACAACCTGCCTGAACTCACAAAGCTGGAAGCCACCAACAACCCCAAGCTGTCTTACATCCATCGCCTGGCATTCCGCAACGTCCCTGCCCTGGAGAGCCTGATGCTCAACAACAACGCCTTGAATGCAGTCTACCAAAAGACAGTGGAATCCCTCCCAAACCTCCGTGAGATCAGCATCCACAGCAACCCGCTCAGGTGCGACTGCGTCATCCACTGGATCAACTCCAACAAAACCAACATCCGCTTCATGGAGCCTCTCTCCATGTTCTGTGCTATGCCTCCAGAATACCGGGGACAGCAGGTGAAGGAAGTGCTGATACAGGATTCAAACGAACAATGTCTTCCAATGATCTCACATGAGACCTTTCCCAATCACTTAAACCTGGACATCGGCATGACGGTGTTTTTAGATTGCCGGGCCATGGCAGAACCTGAGCCAGAAATCTACTGGGTCACTCCTCTGGGCAATAAAGTCACCGTGGAAAGCCTCTCTGACAAATACAAGCTGAGCAGTGAGGGCACCTTGGAAATCTCCAACATCCAGGTTGAGGACTCCGGGAGATACACCTGTGTCGCCCAAAACATAGAAGGGGCTGACACAAGGGTCGCTACCATCCGGGTGAACGGGACGCTCCTGGATGGCACCCAGGTTCTGAAGATCTACGTGAAACAAGCCGAATCCCATTCCATCCTGGTTTCTTGGAAAGTCAATTCCAATGTCATGACTTCCAATTTAAAATGGTCATCGGCCACAATGAAGATTGACAACCCTCACATCACCTACACCGCCAGGGTCCCAGTGGATGTCCACGAATACAACCTCACACATTTACAACCCTCTACAGATTATGAAGTGTGTCTGACAGTATCCAACATCCATCAGCAAACACAGAGATCCTGTGTCAACGTCACAACCAAAAATGCAGCTTTTGCGCTGGATATTTCCGACCAGGAAACCAGCACGGCCCTGGCAGCAGTGATGGGATCCATGTTTGCTGTCATCAGCCTCGCCTCTGTCTCTGTTTATATTGCAAAAAGGTTTAAGAGAAAAAACTACCACCACTCATTGAAAAAATATATGCAAAAGACCTCTTCAATCCCCCTGAACGAGCTCTACCCTCCACTTATTAATCTCTGGGAAGGTGACAGTGAAAAAGACAAGGATGGCTCTGCAGAGACCAAGCCGACCCAAGTCGACACATCCAGAAGCTATTACATGTGGTAACTCAGAGGATATTTTGCTTCTGGTAGTAAGGAGCACAAAGACTTTTTTGCTTTATTCTGCAAAAACGACGAGTTGAAGACTTTTGTATTTTTGACTTTGCTAGTCCGTGGCAGAGCGGTGAGGACAGGTGGATATTTCAGGATTTTTTAGTATAGCGTATCGCAATGGGTTGACACAAATGGCAGCTTCACCTAGCTTCCAATCTTCCATTTATTTTATTATTTTTCCTTTTTTGGGTTTGGTTGTTTTTTTGTTTGTTTCTTTTTTTATTCTTTTTTTTGTTACTGTGCTAAACTTAACTCTGTCCTAACTCCAGTGCTGAGGCTGGGTGAGCCCACGGTTCCAACACAGCCGGCCCCGTTCTCCCCAAGCCATCATAGGGGCAGGATCTCACCGAGCTGACCCTCAGTTTTGGACCTGCAGTGAACTAGGTTTGTGACCCTGGTCTGAGGACTCCACCCTGAGAAAAGGAGACCCTGAATGATATTAGTTGACTGTACTGTAATGTTGTATCAACTGATTTGAATGTTTTTGACTTTCAACAATGAGTTATCTTTTTTATTATTATTATTATTTTTGTAGTAGTTGAAGGCTTAGGTAAAGCTAACAGGCAATAGGAATATGTACATCCAATTTTTTAATGTAACAAACTAAATGTTAATTGTTCTCTTATTCTTTTTATTCTATTTAGTAGACACTTTTGAAGAATTACTAGAGTTTTGTTGTGTTTAAATCAACAACACACAGTGTTTAATGAAGGCAGAGCTATAATAAATTTAGTTTTGTTCTGTTTTTTTTTATTTTAGAAGTCACAATAATGTATTGGGTTTAGATGTCACTAGTTTGACTGGTGATCATGTTTTGACATAAAATATATCCAAAATGTTATATAAAAATATCATGGGGGGTTTTTCTTGATAAAATGAAGTTCCAGATTCAGGTTTTTTATACATTTATGTTAATAGCAGTGTTTTCTCTGCACTAGAGGCAAAATATGGAAAATAATTTTATGAGAAAAATGTCTTGGTGTGGCTTTTGGACTGAGAGTCACATGCAGAATCAAAACTTTCTGGCATAGGGTACACAGCAAAAAGAATTCACAGAGTGTGTAACAGGACTTTTTCCTTTTTGTATACTTTTCTGTTTATATTCTGAGCTAAGATAGAAATGAAGCTGACATTTAGCTGTCATTACCATCAGTTAGGACAAAAAAACCCAACTCAGTGCTATCAAACTGAAATAAACCTATTGAATCTTGGAATATACTTGAAAAAAAAAAAATGAATTGGATTAATGTTCCTTCAAAAGCAGAAATTAACCAAGACAGTCATGTTTGGTCCGATACTGAACTGTATTTTTTACAGGCTTAAATTTAATCCATATTCTGAGTATTTTCCTGAATTACTGTGGTAAAAGAGAGCAGCAGTGTTCTGTGTGCACTGGGTACAATATAAAGGCATCATTTACAGTTGAACCTACGGAAGCGTTGTCCGTTGTCTTTTCTGAATCCATGGAAGTTCTGCACACGAGTCACAAGCAGGGTGGGCTCTGGTGAATGCATGGTTACATCACACTAGACCCCTCAGCAACAAGCACAGCATTTTCTACTCTTTATGACCACTACCAATGTGCAATTTTTACAAATTTTTACACACCAAATAAGTTCTTGGTAAGTAAAAGTTAATTGTTCAAATAACAGATGTGCCTGGGGTTTGGGGCTGTGTGAAGTTTTTTAAAACTCATTGGCTTCTCAAATACATCCAAAACTTTACAGCCCAAAATTTACAGATAAACTTCAAACTTCTTTTTCCTTGTCTAAAAGTGAGACGTTACCAGCATCGTTTCATTAATCAGCTGCCTTGGTGCAAAAACTTGAGTCCATCCCTTGGACAACCCGCCCTGTTGGTCTTGTGTTTCCACATGAGGCTGAGTGAAGGTATTAATTATGCATTTCAATCAAGTCCTTATGCTGCTACACACAATCTTGCTATGTTCAGGAGAGCTCATACATTTTTAATCGTGTGACAATTAGATGTTGGGGGTTAGGCAAGTGTCCTTTGATCATGGAGAAGTAACAGGGTGAAAGCATTTCTTCAGCACCTTCTCCTGGATTTGTTTTTAATGTTAATGGGACATTTCCTCATGCTGCCTTCTCCAGAAGAGCTTCAGAGCAATAATTATCATCTCATCTATATTCTATTCTAACCTTAAAGCTGCAGGCACAATGAATTAAACCAAGATCTCTTCTGCAGCAAAGATTCACTCTACTTTAGCTGGAGAAAAGGACACTGAGGACGAGATTGGCCACAGAACGTTGGCTTCCAGCTTGCATGACATCATAAAATTGCCTTTGGAAAATAATTAACTGAACAGGTGTCAGAAGGGGCAAAGCAAGGCCCCTTTTCCATCATCTCCTCAGGTTCCTGCAGCACTTTTCCAGGATCACACAGCTCTACCCAAACCTCCCACCAAACTGGTGGAAGAGCACATCACTTTGGGTCCAAGGTGTTGGTTCCTCCGTGACCATAAGCTAACCTGTGCATGGGCTGCCCTCCAAAACAGCCATCCTGCTCTTCCTCCCTCTGTCCCCACCTCCCATCCTTGATTCCAAGCAATCTGGGGCTCTCTGCCTTCTGAGCACGCTTGTGTTGACCACTCTGTGCTGGTGGACACAGACCACACTGACTGCTCCATCTGTGTGTGTGTGGGCAGATCTCTTTTCACCTGGCTGTCTTTGCAAATCTGGGCAGCTGCAGAAGCACAGTCACTGGTGAAAAGGAAGGTGACAGGGACACATGGCCATGGAGGAGGACAGAGCCACATTCCCCAGTGAGCTCAGCAGCCTCCAACAGCAGCCCGAGGTGCCGGGAAGGAAAGCGATGTTTAACATGTTCCTTTCCACTGGGGAATAACGGGCTCTGTGTTCCCTGCTCTTGGCTGTCATTTATCATCTTTTTAGAGAACTGCAGGGGAAAAAGGCTTGATAACAGCAACACACTTCTCAGGGATGAGCTGATCTGCAGGATTGCAGGAGAGCTGATGCTGCTGGGAATCCTGGAGGGAGATGCAGGTCACCTGAGAGCAGCAAGAAGCACCTTGTTAAGGCAGTGGATTCTGCACACACAGCCACCTGCACTAAATATTTTCAGCCTTTTAATCTGACCTTACAGAATTCTGTAGAGATCCCCTGGATATTTAAAATCTTGCTAATAGAAGAATAAAAAGTGGGGAAGAGATAAATCACATGTGGCATATAATCTTAGCAAATAACCTTCAACCTTGTGCTAGCAATTTTATTGTGCTTGCAGTTTATTGTGAGCAAAAATAAAAACACTCTAATTGCCTTCAAAATGTATTTGCATCTACTCTTCACTGAAGACAAAAACCACCCCAGTTTGCTCAGAATCAGGGATTGAGACTGGCCACTTGGAAAACAGGAGGGAAAGACCACTGTTAGTTTTCATTTGGCTAGCGGTTCAGAGAGGCTGCATAAGAGCAGATATTTCATACCCAACTAAACTTCTGCACTGTTACTTCCCCTTGGTTGCCCAATAGTAAAATATTTCAGTCCCCTGAAGAGTGAATAACCCACTCAAGTGTGGGATGCAGTATTCCAGCTAAACTCGCTTTTCATTTACTCATCTAAATCATATTTTACTGGACTGAGAGGGTATTTTCACCCACAAACCAAGACTGACCCAGGATGTGGTCTTGCAATGAAGAGCACAAACTCACCAATACATTCATACCACCTGTCCTCCAGCCCTGCCCCCAGGACTACTCCCTGAGTCACCAAAAGGTGGCTATTAAAAGAGCAGCAGTTTGGGCCACTGGTTCCATAAAAGGGTGAATCTGGAAATAGGTCAGGGAACCTGAGATCCAGAAAGAAGGGCGTAAACTTGCCCCATTGCCCCTGACAATCTGGAACATCAGTGATAAAAGAAGCATCTTTGAGTTCAAATCAGGCAACTCCTTTTGCTTTGTGCTGGCAACCTTGAAAATACTGCTGAGGACAAACCACTGCAATGAAATTCCTGAAATTATTGGGATAAACAAGTGAGGGCTACTCCGGCAACATCTCCACCACAGCTGATGTGCCCTGCATGGGAACAGGATGAGTCCCTTGGGCACATCTCTTGTGACCACCTTGCCATCCTACAAAGCATCGCGTTGGATGTGCACAACGGGAAAAGCACCCAGGAATGCAGGACTGGAGCGGGAAGGAGCCATTTCACAACCCACCCAATGCACCAGCAGGGGCTGTTTGCTACACTGTGATCCCATTCCATGGCCCACCACCACAACAAATGCCACGAGTTTCTGCTGCAACTGGGATTTGCCTTCTCCCGCTCCCTGTGCTGATGGCACAAGCGCAGCAGCCCTGCACCCTCAGCCACGGAACCCCACGCCTGGGGGGCAGGGTGAGCGTGCTGCCGTGGGACTTCTTTCTTCGTGAAAAGCCAGAGTGCCTGAGCTGGAGATGCCAATGGCGTTGCACACAGCCCACTCTGAAACACGGGCACTGTATCCCTGCAGGAAGAGACACTCTGTACTGCACCCCAGCTAACCTTTCTTTGCTGTCGTATGGAGGGAGTGTTTCCTGTTTCCCCTCTACTGGCATCCTGTGAGCTCCTTCCAAACTGCAATGTTTTGTATCTGAGGACTTTTATCCACCTCTCTCCCAGCCTTGCTCTGCATCAGCCTCCCTGGCTCATCCTGCCCTCGACAGCATTGCTCATCACGAGACCTGCAGAGCTCACACGGAAGAACTTGATCTGTATTTCCCTTCACTGCTGCCTGCTTTCTCCAGCAGCCCTTTTCCCTTCCCCTAACTGTTCCCATTTTGCCCTCAGTTGCTGCTGGCTGGCAGTGAGAGTCAGATCACTCCTGGTGCCACCTCCCCACACTCCCTTCCACTTCCCAAACCCCTTCCCTCTGCTCCAGTTCTCTACCTGCCCTTAATCCTCAGCACATTATGAACCTCTGTCATGTTTCCTATCGGTATGAAAGCAACAAAAGACTGATTTTCGTTTTTAGTGAGATACAGGAGATTTACCATTAAATTTGTACAGCTGTATGGTTATGTCAAGTAGACCAAAGGAATGCTGAAGCATAATAAAAGCATCATAACCGTTTTTTGAAATACATAAAAATAAATACTTTAGAAAATCTGGAATTGATCATTAAGTAAAATATTCAAAAGTGACTAAATGACTTAAGAGCTTACATCTCATTAACTTCAGTGGTGTGACAGATTCAAAATCAGGTAAATGAGATTTTTCTTGGGTGCATCTGGAAGCATTAACTATCCTTAAATTCTCAGCAGCTGTGAAACATTTTGTGTGGAATTTTATAACAAGGATTTTTTTTTTTTTCAAAAATCACTTGAAACCATAATTTTTATCCCCATTATGGGAGTAGAGGGATGGAATTTAAATCATATAATCCTCAGTGGAATCACTGATTTGGAATGAATAAAAGTTAAAAAAAAAAAAAAACTTTAAACACTGCAACTCCAGCCTTCTGCTCACAACTGGAGTAAAAGTTCTTGGCAGTTTTTTTCAAACAGGAGTTTTTCCTACTGAGGCCTGTCCTTGCTTCCTTGCTTTGGCAGTCCCAGGCCCTTCAATAAACCTGGATGTTCCTGCTGCATCCATGCACAGTCCTTGGCTGCCATTTTCCAGAGGGCTCCCACCCCGTGCTGGGGAGCTCCAGGACACTTCAGGAGCCAATCCCTCAGTGCTGTGTTCTCTCCTTTCCTCACAGGGAGCCATAAATCCCTCGAGGGGCTGGTGCTCCTCCCTGCACACCATGAAACCATTCTGAACACACAGAATTCAGACTCCAAAATACTGTGGGGAAGGGGGAACTATGGAATGATGAAGGTGAAGAGGTTTGGTGCCCAATTTCATTTCTCTGGCCCAGTAGTTTTCCAGGGTGTTTTCCATTCAAACATAGATGCCACCAGACCACCTCTATATAGCCAGTGAGGAGAAGCCCAGGAGTTGGACTTCAGTGATCCTTGTGGGTCCCTTCCAACTCAGGATATTCTATGATTCTGTAATTCATATTTTTCATAATGACCAAGTTTTTCTGACTTGCCTCCTGTTGGTGGGAGCCCGGAATCCATTTCTAGAGAGCAGCATCCACCCACCTTTGATTTCACAACAGGAAAACCAAAGAGCAAGTGGGGGGTACAGCTCTACTCCCTCTGTGCCTCACCTGGTTCTATCTCCCCAGAATTATGTGCATACAGTAGATCATAATAGAATCAAGCTGACCAGAGCAGCTGGGGCTGCCCCTGGATCCCTGGAAGTGTCCAAAGCCAAGCTGGACAGGGCTTGGAGCAACCTGGGAGAGTGGAAGGTGTCCCTGCCCGTGGCAGGCGGTGGGACTGGATGGGCTTTAAGGTCCTTCCCAACCCTAACCATTCCATGATTCTATAATAATCAATTTTACTGCATCTCTGTCCTTTGTTGAAACAAAACCATGGTTGTTTTGACATGGCTTTGTAGAAACAGGCATTAATAAACCTGGCACTGACAATACCATCTCCCTGGCTGGACTCGTATCAGACCTTTAGCAAAACCTCTGCCAGTTTTTGTAGGAAACACAGCTGAACCCCAGTGCTGCATTCCATGTGCCATGATCTACACCAACTGCAGGCCAAAGCACAGCCTCCTATTCTGCTGATCAAAAGACACAGAGAAGGAGGAAGATCACAGAAGGAGCATCTGCAAAGCCTGGTATTAAGGCTTAGTCTGAGAGCACAACCCAGAGAGCCCCCAGCTGTTCCTGCCCCTACTCCTCCTCTGCTGCTAAGGAGAAACACAAACATCAGACACAGCAGCTCCTCAGATTGGCCTGAGTGTGGCTTGGAGAACAATTAAAGGAAGGTGCAGATGTTTAAGTGCACCACTGAACAGCACTCCCAAGGAGATCCTGCAATGCAACAGCTATTTAAGGCCGTTTGCAAGTCCCTAAACAGCAGCTGAAAAGGGGTTTTGTGGAATATGATGCCATTAGCAGTTATTGAAGTGCTCCCTATCCTCCCCCTGTGGGAAGTTTTGCTGCCACACATCCCTGGGGACTAATATCAGAGAAGTGGATTCCAGGGTTTCCATGTTCTTTCATGTCAAGGCTGAAGCTGATAGTGGAGCTACAAGCCTTCAAGGTTATCAACCACATGAACTTTTTCTGAGCTGTTTGTCAGAACAGACTAGGACAGTTATGCTCCAGCTTCAGTTATATTTGAAGGGAATCTGGACACCTAATTTCCTTTTGGCCCAATTTGAAAATCTCATCTTGAAAGAGTTCTCAGTTAGTTTGCTTTCCTCAGTGATTCATTCTCCATCACATAATTGTATGAATTGAACTTATACAGGGGCCCTAATCCTTATCTTCCCAAAGTCAGTAAGAACTGCACCACTGCTATAGGTACCAGCTCCTTTCCACAGCCTGCTCAAACTGCCTCAGAGTTTATTTAGGAGACTGCCCTGAGAGACAGACACCAGGAAAAGGCAGCAAAAAAATGGACCAAAAGAGACGTCACAGACCACGTACAAGGGCACGTTCTTTTTTCTAGCCCTCTCCTGGTTATTTCTCTCCTTTTCACGTTTTTAACCAAAATTTATTTACTTTGTTTTTCCTGGGATGAACCCCTGCCAATATTTTGATCTGTCAAAATCTCTGCTGACCTTTGGCTACCAAGTAGAAACAAAAAGCTAAATGCAAACATCATCTGTAACCCATTTATACCTATGGCCTACTTTTTAAATGTAGTTACAATAAAAATTCATTCTCTGAGCGAAGAAATTCTACCCACAGCTCGGTCCTTCCTCCCTCTGCTGAGGCAGGAAGGATGGCACCTGTCTCTATTAAAGATCCACAGCAACACAAACACTCCAGTTATCCGAGCATAAAGAACAGGACCTGTGTCAATACAGGCAAGGAGCCTTTCTCTCCCCTGACACACAGAAAACAGAGCAGCTTCACAATCTCTCACTGGATTCTCCCCTCACATTTATCCAGTCAGCAAACACGAGCCTCATAGCGCAAGCTCAAACAATCAGCAGAGATAAAATAGATACTTTGACTATTTTGCCTGCAGCAAATAATTTAAAAGCCATTTAATAATTCAAATCATATGCAAAACAAGATATTGTTGTATTCAATATCAAGTTTTCTTATCTCTGTAGGGAAGCCTGCATAGAAACCACCAGTGCTGGGTGGCAGAAGCCACTGAATAAATGGAATTAAAGGGTTAATAATATTTCAGGTCTTCTCATCTAAAGAGCCCCAATATTCTCCAACACTTTTAAGCCAAAAGTTCCTTCTGCTGCATGTGCTTTGCCATGACCCCAGAGCCCTTGTCCCTCTGAAGCTCCTAAAGCACAACCATTTACAACTCTCCCAGCACCAGCTGCTTCAGGCCCTCAGTCCTTGTGGAAAGCACCTCCATTCCTCTTCTGAAGAGACAGGACCTTCGAGATCTCATCTCAAAGACAAGAGCTCCTCCATTTTCTTATCCCTTAATGTTCTGAGTGAGGAAAAATAGTTTACACATAAAATCATTAATCTCAATACTTTTCCAATAGTCTGTGTGATTGTTCTAACCTCTGCCATGAGTGAAAGCAAAGCTGTCAAGGAACGAAAGGGCAAATAAATCCTCACCAATTCATCCCACAGATGAAGTCTGGAAAACCTCCAGCCTCTCAATCAGCACATCCATGTCCCTGATTTACTCCAACTACTTGGAGCCAAACAGATTTCTTATCATTTTATTTGAAGAGGTAAGTGACTGATGGATGGGGGCAGGAGTGGCATCATTAACGATCCCAAATCCTGCCGGGGAGGAGCTGCAGATGTGTGGGAATAACAGCTCCTCTCCCTTCAGCAGGGATAGAGGCTCCCAACACACAGCCTCAGTGGGGATGAAGAGAGGAGTCAAACTGCTGTTAGAGAGCAAAGCTGCATCTTCTTAGGAAAAAAACAGGGACAATTTCCAGATTGATAGACCTTGAAAATACTGCAGCATTTGAGAGAGGCTGCTACAGAATGCTGGGGATTTGAGGCAAGGAACGTGAAGCAGCTCCAGTCATGGTGGTTTGTATTTAATGTCCATGAGTTATAAATCTCCTTTGTAATTTGAATGTCCCTAAGTCTTCCTGCTGTTCAGACTTCTATCAACTTTGAATTCACCATGATGAACCCCTGGTGGAGTGGGCTGCACACCTGAATGTGCAGAATCCCAACACGTTTGCTACAAATTAAACAAACACCCACCAAAATATAAATTCCTGCTGATTCCAGTCCTCCTGTGACAGCTTCTACCCTAATATGGCTCCTCACTAGAATTAGCGACTCTGCAATTAACTCCTTACTCAAACACAATTTGCACTGTGACAAAGGCCAATTTTGCTCAAATAAAGATTTCACTGTTTGACTTGCAAGTTGTACATGTCATGGAAACATGGCCAGGTGACTGATGAGATTCTTGCTGCTTCAATTGTAATTCTACCCAGGAAAATTGTGTCCTTCCATGGAAAATAGCAATAAATCACATATACATATTCCTGTCATGTGAAGCAGGTGGAAAAGTGCTCTCAGTACAATAATTCTGGTTTAACTTTGCATATATTTCTTTATCTCCTCTCTTTTAGTGCCACTTACACTATGACAGAACTGAAGAGAAAAATAGAGGAAGTTTGGATCATGGAAAATCCTGAGTTGGAAGGGACGCACAAGGACCATCAGTCCAGCCCCTGGCCCTGCTCAGACACCCCATCAATCCCACCCTGGGCATCCCTGGCAGCGCTGTCCAAACGCTCCTGGAGCTCTGGCAGCCTCGGGGCCGTGCCCATTCCCTGGGGAGCCTGGGCAGTGCCCAGCACCCTCTGGGGGAAGAGCCTTTCCCTGATCTCCAGCCTGAACCTGCCCTGGCACAGCTCCAGTCGTTCCCTGGTCCTGTCCCTGGTCACAAAGATATTTCAATGTTTGCTTATTAACTAGCATTTGTAGAAAGGAGGATGACATGTCAGCCACCAGCTGATACACAGAAATTAAGAAGTGTTAATTCCTTCCCATTTGTACACTTGTTCATCCTTTTCTACTCACATGACTGAAACCCAAGCAAAAGACAAAATTCTGTGTTTGCCAGCCCCTAAGTAGTGCTCTGTGCCCCGATGGGGTCACTCCCCTTTCTGACACAGCAAAGAGGGAAAGAATGGCAATGGGAAACCAACACCCCACAGCAAAGTTACCCTCAAAGAAATCATTAACAAAATAATTACAATAAATTAATTGACTTGATTTCTAGCACTGTTGTTTCTGCATTTGAAACACACAAATATGGAAGAGGCAGAAATAATGACATCAGAGGAGTGGAGGGAACCTGACTGTCACCAGTCCCTCCCAACTGCCCGTGGCATCCCCTGAGCTACACGTGGTGTCCAAATCCCTCCGTTTCCAAAGCACTCACTGACCCCTCCCCAAGGGAGACAGGAGGCTGGGTGGATCAGGAGCCAATTCTCCCACAGCAAAGTCATTTGTTCCTATAAACTGGGAAGTGTTCTAGAACTGCTGAGCTCTGCATTTCTCTGTGAAGCCCTGACAGAACGCCTTAGAGGGGGTCCATAACATTTTGGAAAGACATCCACTGACGTTATCCATGCATCTTCCATAAAATTTCTTTCCTTTTAAATCTCTCTCTAGAGAAAAAAAAAATTACCTTTATTACAGCCTTTTTATCAGCTATAAAGGTCTCTACTTCCAGCTAAATCTCTGCAGGAGGAAAGCCTCTACTCCCAGATACTCCTGGTTGTCATCTCCAGTCCTCATTTTATTCCATGTGATTGTATTATCCACAGGGATTGAGGAGGCTGGAGCAGATTTCCTGCTCAGAGCACTGTTACCTGCAGATCCAGGCAGTGCTGAGGAGCAGGACTTTATGGAAGTTCATAGAATACAGCAGGACACAGGAACAGAGAGGATTTACCACACGGATTTTTACATATGTACATAACTTAGCACTATGTACACTATATATATTTGTACTACACAGAGTGTAAGATCCATATATAAGAAAAATCACAGGCTGAGAAGAAAACTTCATTTTTGTGTCTATATCTATTCTCAGATACACAAGAACTCAAAAATATTGCTGCATCTATACAAGCTCTCCACAACACTTATCAGATTTTTTATTAAGCAACATCTAAAAATCACAAAAATAATTAAACTTTGTATATCGAGTTGGCATTTAAAAAAGAGCTAGAATGTGTAAATATCATCAAGCTTCAGTGCCCCAGGTACGAAATTTTTTTTATGAAAAAGAAATCCATTACAATTACACAGAAAAAATAGGGAATAAAAATGAGCCAACACAGGAACTAGGACACAGACAGGATCTCACTTGAGTGAAAATCCCATCAGTAATTAACAGCTCCTGGGGACAAAGGAACAGTAAACCCCTGGCTGGAGCGAGTGAGAAAATTTCCTTACACCACTACAAGACATTAACTACTCATAAATAGAAAATATTTACAGCTCCTTAAATGTATAAGTAAAAAAACCCTAGAGATAAATAAAAAACATACAAACATTCCTGCTGGAGCCAGTACTGGGAGTGCCACACTTACACACCGGGACTGGCAGAGCTGCACTGCTCCGGAAACAGGCGAAATTGGGATTTATATACAAGCACTGCCTGCAAGATTTTTCAGCTGCCTGAGGTACGACACCAGGACGTTGTGACTGTGATGGATCTGCGAGGAAAATTTCCCTGACAGATTTGCAATCTGCTGGATTTCTTGGATTTATGAAAGTCAGACAGAAGGCCACGCTGCCGTCAGGCACCAGCGCTGCCTGCTCCCAAAATGCCAGCGTGATCCAAGGGCACCCCATGCCCAATGAGCCTGAGCTGGGATGTGTGGAGCTGCCCCGGTGTCGCAGCCACATCCTGCACGAATCAGCCCCTACCACGGCCAAGGAAAGATCATTCTGGAAATACAGAAAAAAACATTCCCCGGAGGCTGCGGGAATGCCGGAGCACCCGCCGCTGCCGGAATGGCATCCCGTGGAATCACAGAACCGCAGCAGGGTTTGGGTTGTGTGGACCTTGAGGGTCACCCAGTTCCAACCCCCTGCCCCCTTCCACTGGAAGGTTCCACTTCCACCTGTCCAAAGATGAGCAGACAAAGCAAAGCACCGCATCCAACGTGTTGGAGCAGATCCACTCGGATCTCCTCCGCTCCCCTTTCCTCAGCACGCCCCTCTCCTGCAACACCTTCTTCTTCCCTTCACTTCCCACTGACAAAAGATAAATCCTTCTGCTTTTGGCGGCCAAAAACATTAATAGTACAAGAAAGTGGATTCAAAATGCACCAGATGGAAACAACTCCTAATCAGCAACTGCAACCACAACAGAGGAGAATGAGCAACCTGGGCTGTGGAAGGTGTCCCTGCCCGTGGCAGGGGGGGGGAGCTGGATGGGCTGTGAGGACGCTTCCAACCCAAAACATTCTGGGATTCTGTGTCTCACACAAACACATCTGGGAGATAGGGGCTGACTGACTGTTCAATGCAATCCAGTGACAGCCAGGATTTTCCTCACTGTCCCAGGTCCGTGTGCCCACAGAGAGCGGGGCTTGCAGTGATCGCTCTTGAGCCACTCCACATCCCAACTTTTTAAAACCTTTAATTTTTTAATTCTGTTTTTGATGAAATGCAATGCTGCAGTTCAGATATAAAGCATAAGTTTTCATTCAGCATGCAAGCCAGGCTGCCACAGGCACACTAATACCCAGAATTAGCATGCAGCTACGAGTGCATTTAAATTTATCCCAAATTGATATGGAATCCTCTGACAAACGTCTGTCAGGAGGCGGACAGGACCCAACTTCCATGTGCTTTGGCATATTGCCTTTCTACAGGTTTTAGGTCACTTCAAGACAGAAATGGTCATTATCTTTTCAATATAAAATGATATAAAAGTTTCTAGGTGGTTCCAGTATGTCAAATTATCCATCCCCTAGCATCCTGTCCTGGGAAGAGTGTCAGTGAATAAGGATCTGTCATTAGAACCATCACTGCACCAGAACAGTCACTGTCAGGAGCAGCTCAACAAAACACTTGGTGCTTTTTCATGGTGAACCACCTCCATTTTCTGGATCAATTAAATAAGCAGTATAAAAGAAGTGAGGCACTAATTAGCAAAACGCAGTTGATGCGTGCCCCCATGCAGGAGGGGAAAGCTGGGGAGGAAAGCAAACACCCCTTTCTGTAAAAGCTCTGGGGGAGGATTTTTACCCTTTATCTCATTTCCCATGGCACTGGGGTCAGCCCAGCTGACAGCAGGTTGTCATTCCCAGTGCATGGAAGGGGAGATAAAAGCTTTCATCTGTGCCATGAAGAAAGCAGATACAAACAAGACACAAACAACTCAGGTTACGTGTTACAGCTCCAGGTGTCCCTGGGTGCAGCAGCAATTCAGTGCAAGCGTACCAGGGATTGGGACAGAAACATAAATCCCCAGCACTGCACACACAGTGCCTGGAGCTGTGGGCAGCTGGGCACTCCATGGAGGGGTGGGCACTGCTGGCACAGAGGGGGGAACCAGCCCCCAGTCTGAGATCTGCCAGCCTCTGCTCCCACCGCAGCCGGTACTCGGAGACAATCGCACAATAAACCCTGGGAAGGGGTGGGTTGGAAGGGACCTCAAAGCCCATCCAGTGCCACCTCCTGCCATGGGCAGGGACATCTCCCACTATCCCAGTTCGCACCAAGCCCTGTCCAGCCTGGCCTGGAACGTTCCAGGGATAACTAGACCTGATTTAAGTGCCACAGTGCTGCTGAGCCCAAGGCGAGTAGCGTGTAAAGCTGTGTCAGCTTGGGGAGCACTGCATGCAGCACCTCTGGTGACAACACAGCAACAACAGCCAAGGCCACTCAGTCCACTACTCCCATGATAAAAAGCTTATATTCAGCCTCTTTTAATGCTTCTGAGCTTTCAAACAGAAAAGAAGGGGCAAAGAACATTCCACTTGCATCCAGCAGCCAGCCCTAGTTTGGGGAGCCCAGGGGATCCCAGCTCTGCTGTAATTGCTAAATGGTAAAAAAAAAATTCTCCCATCTTTTCCCTGGGTTACAGAATGAAAGCCTGGATGTGAGGGGGCAGGCCTGAGGGGAGGATGGAAGTTCCTTGGCTCCCCATGGAGCACAACTGGTGTTCCCATGGAAGGTGGGAGCCTGCAGCCCTCCCCCAGCAGGCTCAGTGTAATGCATCTAACACACAGACAAGGAAATTATTTCTTTCTGGAGACAGGAACAACCACGGTTTGGGGGACTTTGGGTTCTTTTTTGAATGCAGAGAAAGAAAAACCAGGGTGTGATTTCCAGCTCTTTTCCCAAGCTGCTTTTGGGACAGCACAACACAAGCCTGCTCTCTCTGCAGTCACACCTTCAATCTCCCCTGAATCATATTTGAACATCTAAATTAAACTTTCTATTGAATATAAATGGGAAATAGCACTTGCTTAGCTCAAATGCATATTTAATCTTGGGGGCTGGCTGGTGTGGGAAAAAATTTTCAGGACAATATGAACGGATGAAACAGAATCCCAAAAACTGAGTTCTTCAAAACTATCTCCAGACTTCAAACTATTCAAATTATTAATTAGCTTCTAATAAAACCAGATAAGAAAATGGCACAGATCTCCCCTATTAGCTGTGAATAAGCAGGTAAGAGTCAGGAATTTAGTGATGCTGGGACAAACCACAGAAGGGCAGAAAGCATAAACACAGAGGCACCTTCACCAGTATTATTTGTTCATTTTTCTCCAATTAAATATATTAAAGATTTTGTAGCTTGTGAATAAAATAAAATAAAATAAAATAAAATAAAATAAAATAAAATAAAATAAAATAAAATAAAATAAAATAAAATAAAATAAAATAAAATAAAATAAAATAAAATAAAATAAAATACACTGTGTTCAGCACTACCAAGGCAATATTGCTTTTGGTGTATATGCAGTGTCCTAATTTTGCCTTTTTTTTTTTTGCTGGGGAAACTTCCTTTTCACAGTGCCTACCTTAAAGCCCACACTACCTGAGCATTGAAACACCAAACTTTTTCAGGTATTTTCACAATATATTTATTGCAGTAACAGCCTTAGGTGGGACAATCTTCGTGTGATCCTACTTTTTTATAAAAGTCATGGCAAAATGACATCTGGTTGTGCTTTGTAGCTGCCCTGAGTGCAGGGACCAGATATTTATGATATTTGCTGGAATGCACTTGACTGAAGGAGAGCCAGGCCAAGAGAATTGCTCTCTCTTCAGGCACTAATTAGCAGTGTCTCCACTGTTCTCCTCCACTCTTTACATCCTCTGACGTTTCATCTCTTCCCTTGATTGGGAGCAACCGCCCTATAAAGAGATATTTTCTTTTAGCAGTAATTGGGAATAAAACTGACTAGCATAGATTGTGATCATTTGGAAAATTTACCTTCCACCTGCATAACTGCACAGTTTTAGGATGCCTGATAGACTCCCTTGCTGCCTCTCAAGGTTATTGTGCATTTAATGAGTCTTTGTAGGTTTAAGGTAAGTGAAAATAAAAATAAATTACAGATTTCATAACACAGTAGTAAGACTTTGCCCAAGATATGCTGATTTATGGGACAGGATTCTAGAACCTGTAGGAGTGCTACAGAGATGATCCAAGTGTTATGGGAGTAGGACAATCCATGAATTCTGTATTTTAAGGTCCACAGTATTACTGTCTTGGGGCTAGAACCTTTTCAAGTTCCATTTTAAAATGAATAGTGATGAATCTTAGAAAAATGGGGGTTTTTGTAAATTAGTTTTTTAAAATGGTAAATACAACAGCAAAATCAATGAGGATTTCAATATTTCACCTCTTCCTTTCTTCCCCATCTGCAGCACAGCTATTCTGTACATTGCTCTTCATTAAACAAAAGGATTTATAGACATTATTTCCTTAGTCCAGTGAAGTAATAATCCACACAGGGAAAATAGTGCAAATCCCACTGTTTGTTGGCCACAAGTTTTCCAGACATTTTAAAGTCAGGAATAATACTGCCAAAATCATCCAGATCTACCCCAGCACTATCACAGGAGATCACCTGCATAAGCAAAACAGCCCTTTGGAACTGAGGGCTTAATACATATATCCATAAATACACAATATCACATTTGCACTATTTCAAGGTACAGCTTCACTTCTGTGTCAGATTCCTGCAACATTGAACATCCAAATTAATAACAAATTCTGACTATTCATCAGTTCTATGGAGCCAAACTGAGACGTGGTATTTCTTGCAGCCCATACTTTCTGAAAAAACTCTATTCCTAAACATTATTCTTTTGAATAATTAGTTCATTGACATTCTTCTGCTTAAAAAAAATATCATTAGTAATTTATAGAAGTTGCATGAAGAGTAATAAGAGTTCAAAAACCCAGTGTGAGATAAATGAAGCCCACAGGTCCCTGCAAATCATTAAAAGGCAGCTCTAATGATAGGCACAAGAATTATCCTTCAGCCAGGCTGAGCAGGAACCCTGCCCGATGCCACACCACCCTTATCTCAAATATTTGATAGTGTAGTCCTGGATAAAACCTCTGCTTTGGTTTTGGAGAGATGCTGGGAGCTGTTTAGAGAGTCTGCTGGAAGCCAGAATAAAATATCTCCAGATTATGGATCCTTCCAACACCCTTTTTGTCCCAGTGCTCCAAACCTGCCCATTAACAAGGGCTGACATTTTCTCTCTCCTTCAGCCTCCAAATGCTTTTGTATTTCAGATCTCTCCCCATTATCTCACACCTCAGAGACACAACCTTGCACCACCGTGCTGTCATTGACTTCATCTGTTTGCTTTCGTCGCTCCATTTGCACATCCTTATCATATTATTATTGTTCCTCACGGAGCTGTGCAGCCAAGAAACATGCGAGTTCAGGAACATACATGGAAAATAGGTATGAAATAACACTCCTAAGTCCTATAAGGAGCAGCTGAGGGAGCTGGGGAAGGGGCTCAGCCTGGAGCAAAGGAGGCTCAGGGGGGACCTTGTGGCTCTGCACAAGTCCCTGACAGGAGGGGGCAGCCGGGGGGGTCGGGCTCTGCTGCCAGGGAACAGGGACAGGAGGAGAGGGAACGGCCTCAGGCTGTCAGGGGAGGCTCAGGGTGGGCATCAGCAGGAATTTCCCCATGGAAAGGGTGCTCAGGCCTTGCAAAGAGTTGCCCAAGGAGGTTTGGAGCCCCCATCCCTGGAGGTGTCCAAGGAAGGGCTGGAGGTGGCACTCAGTGCTCTGGGCTGGGGACAAGGTGGGCATCAGGCACAGCTTGGACTCCATGGCCTTGGAGAACTTTGCCAACCTGAATAATTTTGTGATTTTATTCTGTGATTCCCAGGAAGAGCTGGGAGTGGTGGACACCAGTGGGTGCTGATCCAGCTCTCAGGGCCAGGGACCCCTCTGGGATGTGCTGCCATGGAAGATGTGGCACAACTTGGGTATTTTTTTATAACAGATTTATCACCTTCTCTTTAGCTCATGACCTTACAGGATCAGGATTTCAAGACATGTGTTTTCAGATCAAGTGAGATCAAGGGAGAATTATGCTCAAATCAGGTTATTTTTAGTGATTAAAGGTCTAGACGGAAACAGAAGACACAGAACTTGGTATTCACTCACTGACTCGTGGAGTTTGGGCCTCATCAAGGCAAAGCTTATTTAAACAAGAGGCTTCCTAACAAAGGAGCAACAGCCTTTTGTTTGTCCACTGGATCTGTGCCTTAACAAAACAGCAGATTGGAAATCTGCTGAAAACACTAGAAATTCCCACAGAGAATTCTTGCTAGTCTGAACAGTTCTATAAATAATTCAGTATAATTGACAAGAATCCTATTAAAAAACAGTGAAGTCATCTTAGACTTTTAGTTGGAATTTAAAGTAAAGATTTCACCCGACCTGATGCGGTCGATACCAAAGTCACTCCCAATCCACAGCGACCACAGAACAAAAGAGAAAGGCAGATGAAAACGAGCAGCTGGTGCCTGGGCTCAGTGGAGTGTGAAACGAAGCAGTTAAATGTTTACCACGGCGCTGGGCTTTGCTCTCAAGTTTTCTGCATTGCTGCCGCCCCACTCAAGGCTGGCTGGGGCTGCGAGCAAATGAGCTCAGAGATGGCTCCGAGTCAATCGTCAAACCCAGGTACAGCATTCCCAGCAAAGCACATGGCAGCTTTTCTGACCCTGCTGCTCATAATGAAGCTCCTAACACTGGGAACATCTGGCCATGCTCAGAATGAAAGCCCAGGGAAGGGGCTGTGCAAATTTAATCCTTCTTATTACTACAGGCAACACAACAGCTTCATTTTTCTATTTGACTTCAGAGCTTGTGCATGATTGTTTAATCTCTTTATTTTTACTTGAAAGAATCAGATGAATCTAACCCTGGAAAATAAACAGCCCTTGATGCCTAGCATCCCCGAGCTCACAAACAGCTCCGTGTCCTTGGGGGAATGCGAGCAGCAAACGACTCCCCATTCCTGGGGTGCAAAGCACTTAATTAACAAACCCAATGTTTTTACAGAAGTTGTTTCTTTGTTCAAGTTAATGGTGCACAATATTACCGGCAGAGCTGCACACCAGCCCCTGGACAAGCCCTGCACTGAATTCCCTGCTGCTCCCTTCCTATCTCAGCACAGCAACCAATTCCATTGGTGAAATTCATCCCTTCCATGGTTTAGCTCTTCGTTGCTCTTCCACTCTCTCTAACCTTACAAGAACCATTCCTCTGCTGGGTGGAACAGCAGCATTTTTAATCTTTTAATAGTCTTGCATATTTATAATAAGGTGTAGTGGTTTGGTATAAAATACCAAATTACTGTATTACTTAACCGTTACATTAAGGGTTATTAATGTATTTTATATTACTCAATGTATTTACACATACAGAAAGTGAACCAGAAAATACCACAAATGTATTTCCATTATAACATTGTGAGGCCCACCTCGAACCTCTGTTCTATCTATTTAAGTTGCTTTGTTTGATGATGCAGAAATACACTTAACACAGCCAGTTCCCACATCTCTAGCCAGTGAAATCCTGTGGCACACATGAATCATTTCAATGGAAAATTTAGGAGAAAGTTAATTAAAGGTCATTGGGTTTTCCTCTTCACCCCCCTCCTTTTTTTTTTAGTAATTTGAAGGACCTCCACTATCTATCAGCATGGGGGAAATAAGACAATTTTGTTAAAGCTGACAGAATTAGCAAGAGATAAGTAAAGGTCAAATGTCAGGATGAGGACTGGAAGCTTAATCTTCTTCCACCATGCAGCAGAGCAGCAAAAAGAAGGGAAAAGAGGTATACTTAATCAAAAAGGGGGCAAAAACGAAATTTATATCAAAAATATTCCTGCAAATTAAAATAGATTGAGATTTTGATCAAAGACTGCAAGGTTTTCGGTTAATTAAGACTTATTCAGAGATCAGACTATTTTGCAATGGGTTAAACCAATGGTGTGAAGCAAAATCAGTTATTCTGGAAAGAGCCAAGCTGTTCTGTGTGAACTTGTGGGTGCTGAGGGAGCAGACAGCTGGAGCTGGGCTCCTGTGCTGCAGGAAGGCAAACACAGCCCAAAACAGCCAGGAAATCACAGCATCCCAGACTGGTTTGGGTTAGAAGGATCCTAAAGTTCATCTCATTCCACCCCCTGCCACGGGCAGGGACACCTTCCACTATCCCAGGTTGCTCCAAGCCCTGTCCAGCCTGGAATTTAGCTTCAGCATCATCCACATGAAAGAGCAGATGAAACAAGCTGGAAATACAGTTATTTGGAATAGCATCTTTCACATGGAGCAATCTGCAAATATTTGAGATTATAACAATTAGATTACAGCTAATGTAAAGTATAAAGAAATCATGGAAGAATCTGAAATATAAAGCAAGAGAATTATTTCTCTTGGTAAGAATCTATGCAAAATACAGTTAATGAAGTTGAGAAAGAGGAGGTTATTCCAGATCAGAGAAAAAGCTCTTGAATGAGCAGACAAAATATTAAAAGGATAGAACAATGTGCCATTTCTAAATAAACACAAGTGGAATCCAAGTTCTACTATTCCCTTTCCTTTGTGACAATAAAAATGGGTTGTGGAGAAGCTGAATAGGCTCAGCATTGTACTGGCTGCTTTTATCTCACAGAGAAGGCACCAAGATTTTATCACATGCATTTTAATATTTTCATAATTTCAGTATTATCTGCATGAGCAGCCGCTCATCCTCTCATTGGTGCTCCCTGGGGGCACCTGGAATAATTTCCCACCACATAGTGCTGAACACTTGTTGTCTGTGCAACAGCAGCCCAGCTCACCTCAGGCCAGCTGGTGGGATCTGCCTGGGACTTCTCTCATGGCTCAATTTAACTATTAACTATTAACTAATAACTATTAACTAATAACTATTTATTTATTTGTTACAAAATGTCAGGGGCTGGAGCCCAAACCAGTAGCACCGGCAGCAAGAACATCCTGACAGAACTTAGTAAGGAAAGAACCTGTGGATTTCCTTTTAATATCTTCCACAATGCTACAGTGCAGAACTTTTCAAGGTTCATTAAGAATGATTAGAAACATAAATATGGACAGAATTTCATGTGCCATTATAAAATAACTAAAAATATTTTCAATTCCAGTGTTTCCATTCCATCAATGCACTTTTTTGGACTAGTGCAGATCACCAGCATTTCTCTGCCAATGTTGAGTAAGATATGACAATATCCTACCAATCCATATTTTTATACTCAATAAGTCATTCACATGCATAAATTATACATAAAAATAGACAAAGGAATACCTGTGTCATCAATTTGTATTTTATATTCCTCCAAAAGGGGAGGGGTTTATAGCATTTCCAGCACAGAGAAGTGCTAGCATCCCAGGACAGCTGTCTGTCCTGTCTGTCTCACACTACCCTTAAAAAGGATTTTATTTGGATACCATATGCTTCAACCTCTCTGTCTGCCACCTTCAGATTTCCTTTTCTGAGCTGCAGAAAATAATATGCTAAATAGCAAGAAGAGTGGTGGTAAAACCATGGTAGAATTCTCTCCCTGGAGTAGAGGGATGTGGATTAAAAGCACACCTGAAAGAGCCTTCATTTTACAGTCTATAAACCAAACCCTCCCTTTACAGGGGGAACACATCAAACCTCACTACACTGATGTCCTTCAAAGCAAAAAAGGTCTAAATGCAGCCTGAAAAATACACACTCATTACTGATCCTCTCATTTTTGTGCTGCCATACAGAAGGTTGGGAGTGTCATGGAAAACTTCATCATCTGGGAAGTCATCATGCCAAAGATGGAATAGGCTGGATTTGTCCAAAGTATGAAGTTCAAAAGGAGAAAGCAACATGATGGCTTTGTTACATGAACACGCTGTGGATAAGCAGCACACCAAGAGCAGAGCAGGGGTGTTGTCAAACAGGACTTTGGGCAAGGAGCAATGGCTTCCCACTGCCAGAGGGCAGGGAATTGGGGATATTGGGAAGGACTTGTTCCCTGTGAGGGTGATGAGCCTCTGGCACAGGGTGCCCTGAGAAGCTGTGGCTGCCCCATCCCAGTTTCTCCCTGCCAGCCCTCACTCAAACACCCCACATCCCCCCCCAAACTGCTACCAGAGCTCAGACACTGAACGGGGTAATTCCCTCCTGCTGCTGGAGTGGCTGGAATGGCATCAGCAATGCAGCCCTGCCTCCAGGCCAGGGGAGCACGACTCAATCACCAGAGCAACACCAGCTTCACCAGGGTCTCACAGCAAGCAGAGATCAAGCAGTTTAAATTTCTGTATAAGTGGGAAAACACGATTAAACCTAGCACTGCCTCTTCCTCAGCAATACAGTAGAAATCTCTCCACTAAAAGATAACTTCTTTCAAAAGCTTTATCAGAAGGGAAAGGAGTTACCTTGTGTCCAGCTCTCTTACAACTTATCTGCCTCTAGGAAGCACAGATTAGGGAGATGCACATCCTGCATCACATCCAGCTCCAGTGCAGCTGTGTTTTTGCAGGAGTCAGGATGCCCTGGACTGACACTACACTGCATTACCCCAGGACAAAGAGGGTAACTCTGTGGCCTTTAACTACCCCTCAGCAGAGTCAAACCCTGCCCCAGTTCAGGTTGGTTTCCCAGTTCTGCAGCCACCACCAGTGCCTGTCACATGCTGGAGCACAGCCAGGAATCCTCCACTCGTGGCATTCCTTGCTGCACCTTCTCCTGTCACAAGTGCACTGAGGCCACAGCAGAAGGCTTTTGACTTCATCACTGGAACTGGCGCCGAGTTTGGTACCAGGTTTCACCTCCAGAAATAGTTCCTGCAGCTCAGGCAGTTCATTTGCTTCCCAGGTTGTTTGGCAAGTGATCAACTTCTGCTGCCATGAGGAACAAGGACTGGGTGATGGATGAGTGAGGAGCTGGTTAATTGCACAGGGAAACAGTTTAAGCACCAGACTGGTTTGTCAGGACTCACTGGAAATTTGCAGTTTCATCTGTGACATGACAGGATGGGCTCAGCCCAGCTCCAAGGCACCACAGGGTGAGGAGCTCCCGCTTTCATCCTTCTAGGACACCCCTGGGGACACTCCTGGGGCCTGTGGGGAATCCTGAGCCACTCTAAATTGATGCTTTTGTTCTGTAAATACAGAGAAAACCTCAGCCTTCTGAGCTGCCTGCAATCTGTTATCCCCACAGTAATTCCCCCCCTTTTCACAAGAGCCTGGGATATGAATAACTTCTCCTTCATATTCCCTGCAAATGAGAAAGACTCTCTTTAAATTATTCATAACATTATTATTATTAAAAGTCAAAGCGCCATTTAATGAAATAACATTTTTAAAGTCTGATTGCACTAAAGCCAGAATGCCACAGTTTGTAAAACATCAGTGTCCTTTAGCCTGTGCTGAATTACAAGAGTCTGAAATCACACTCGTAGCTCAAGAGAAAATTCTTCTCCGATACACAAATCAATACATGATTTAATTGTGTTTTATTGTTGCCTTTTCTTCAATCTGGGGTCAGAAAAGAGCCTGAGAACATCCTATTTGCTATTTTCCCAAGTCATATTCCCTCAACATGCACCTGTTTTTAAATTCCAACCTTCAAGCTCTCTCCAGCTGCAGGGCAACAGGAAGACTGATGGAGCAAGTGGGGAATGAGAGCAAGCTCAATATTCCCCTCTGGACTGCAGCTCATGGAAAGGTTTTCCTCTAAGATTGGCTTCTGAAGGTGCCAAGGAAACCAGGATGGAAAAGGCAGAGCTAAAATCCTTACTAAGCACAAGTGTCTGTGCCCCTGAGGTGGCTCTAACACCGACCCACGGCAGCCCCCGAGCACAGCGCGTTATCCTGCACAAACCAGGGCTCCGGGCCAGCTCAGGAAAAGACAGACAGAGCTCCTGGAGCAGGGCCAGTGGAGATGCTGAAGGGGCTGGAGAGATCCGTGCCCAGCACAGGCTGAGGGAGCCGGGGCTGCTCAGCCTCGAGAGGAGCCCCAGCTGAGAGGGGCCCTCAGCCCTGGGTGTCCCTGGCTGCAGGGAGGGCTCAGGGCAGGGCCCGGGCTCTGCTCCAGGGACCAGCAATGGCACCAGAGCCACGGGCAGGGCCTGAGCCCAGGAATTCCCCTGCACAGGAGGCAGAACTGCTGCCCTGGGCAGGGCCAGCCCTGAGCAGAGAGACTGTGGAGTCTCTTCCCTGGGGATGTTCCAGAGTCCTCTAGACACAGTCCTGTGCCCTGGGCTCTGGGATGGCCCTGCTGGAGCAGGGAGTGGCACCTGATGAGCCATTGTGGTCCTTCCAGCCTGACCCATCCTGGGATTTTGTTATTCTTTTAAGGGAAAAAACAGACACTACTACTTCATCACTACTAGACTAATAACATATTGTTTTCTTTCCTAAATCTTCTTTACTCAACACTCTTTGAGTTTCATCAAACGTTGTTTCAAGGTTCAGCAACCATTTTTCTCATGGACCAATAACCAACCCATTCCCAAACACACAATCCTGGCTGATGTCCAGAGCTATATGCACTAACCCCAGTGGATAAATCCTCATGCAGTGTGTATGGACCCTTTTCATCCCCCAGATTTTTCTAATAGTGGAAGAACTCCTGAAAATTCCTAGGCTTGAGATGGAAATCCAGGTTCCTGTTCTCCCCAGCTAATCCCTGTCTTCTACTCTGCCTTTTTAGCCTCTCTGATACCAACACACAGAGCTGACAGCTCTGTTTTGGCTTGTACTCTGGAAAATAGCAATAGTTCAATTAAAATCAGTAAGAATTTGAATCCTGAATCCAACTGAACTCCTGATTTTTACTCTCCACAGGTCTCTAAGGAGATGCACAATTTTTAGAGTATTTACTTAAAGGGGTTTTTTTTAAAGATGAAATGGATTTTTGTCTTGGAAGATGGAAATGTACTTTAAAGCTTGACTGAAGGAATTAACGGAAAACCATGTTTTAGCTTGAGGCTATGCATTTATCCAGCCATCTTTCCCCCAAATCTTGTAGGCACAGAGCTGCAAAACAGTCCCTCACCTCATCACATCCATCTCTGCACCAATAAATTTAATGTCTTCCAGGGAAAATCTCTCCAAGTTACACCCAGCCCCTCCTCCTGAGTCTGGAAAAACAACCAGTGATTTCCTCCCACTTTTCACTGCTGGTGATGCAATCATTCCATTGCAGGCATTTATTTTCAGGATGCATAAATAGAAAGATTCTAGAAATTAGGTAATGATCTCAGAAGATCCCAAACATATGAAAACAAGGGCACCTGCAGAATGGTGTGGTGAGATAAATCTACCTGGGAGTGTTTGTTATTCCTAGGTAAACAGACACGCCGGAAGCAAAATTACTGCTTTGTGCAAACAACAGAGGGTTTGTTTAGTAAGCTCAAAGCAAAACAGACAAATTCGGGTTTCTGTGGAAGTTTACCTGAGTCCTTTGTGAATCTCACACCCTTCACTGCACAGCCAGGAGAACAGGGGCTCCTGACAATGGGCTGAGCTCCTGCAAACCCCATCTCCTTGAGCAGAATTGAAGATCCATCCCCAAGGCACAGAAACTGCATTTTGCACTTTCTGTTCTTGTTTCATGGCCAGTAAAAAAAAAAAATTCCCTGCATTTCAAGAAGCATTTTCCTCCATTATGCACTAAGAAAAGCACTACTTAAAGATCAGTTTTACAGCTGGAATTACAAAACAGGATGAAGAACAGTCACTCTATTCAAGGCATTGCTGCAGAATGAGGAGTTGGATTTAGCAAAGCCCCAAATTCCAAAGGTTATGAACTGGGCAGAGAAACGTCCCCATTCTGTACATCCACGGAATCCTATACTGAATTATATGGACTTGAATGCACAGTCCTTACTCACAGCACAGCCCCCTGAGAGGCTCAGCTGCCAGTGCTGCACAAATACACCGAATAAAACCCACCACAGGCTCCTGAGGACCCACTGGAAAGGCAGGAAAGGAGCACAGAGACTGTGCTGCTTTCCAAGTTTGGGGTTTCCTTCTGCTGACACCTGCCTTGCTCCAATTGCCTCCCAACTCCTCATTTTCTGAGGAAATCTGGAGCTAGAATTCCACTTTGTTCCTTCTTCTGTGCTCATCAACCACTACAGATAAATCAAATCTATTCCCTTTCCTAGCAATATGACAAGCTAAATCCATCTGGAATCTAATTATTGTTCCAATGCCTACTGTTCCAACATAAATCATCTAAAACTACAATACAGAAAGAATAATCTATGGTGCTGCTAATACTTGCCTTGCTCCATTTTCAACTATCTTTGTAAGTAAGTCAAGAGTGTGATAAATCTTCCCAGTGATACTCCTGAATTTATAACCCAGATGGATCAATAGACTTACTCTGACACACATCCCTGGAAGGATTCTGTACATGATTGCTGGGATGATGGGAAGAGCACAGTGACATCCACATTAGGGTTTTCCTGTACCCAGCTCCCCACAAACAAGCCTTCTGCCCTCCTTGTCCTTGTGCTGACTTCCAGGGAAGCTCCTGCTGGATGCTGGGGTGCCCATCCTGCTCCTCAGCAGCCTCCCCACAGGGCTCCCACTCCAGGGACTCCTGGTACAGCAGCCCCAGCTCAGAGCACGGGATAAATGAAACATCTTCTAACAAAGCACTGCCAGGCTGATGACAAATTCTGGAGTGGGAAGCATTAGGAGAGTCCCACAGAGCTGGAGGCTACACAGCAACAGAAGAGAGAGACAGGAAAGCACAGGGTGTAGAAAGAGATGGAATGAGAGAAGCACACATGAGGAGCTGTAAGCATCCATCACAGAATATCACCAACCACTCCTGTTCTGTACCAGGACGGAGATGAACGAGAGAAAACACCAACACAGCAGAATGTTCTTGCAGAGCCACATTCCCCTGGGCCTGGTTTCCCTCTTGGGGCACTTCCTGAGCCAAGCCCCAGCTCCAGGACAGCACCACCTCACACAAACTTGAGACCTCACAGGGAAAGCATTTTCCTGCTGGCTTCTTTCAGGGCAGCTGAACAAGTTTCCAGCCCAGGCACTGCCTGCACCTGCCACGACTACAAACCCCAGCACAGCTGAGACTTACCCAGGGTGTTCCCTGTGTGGAAACTCATTCTGGAGCTCACTGATTCCACCCTAAAGGTTACAGCCCCCAACTCTCTTAGCCCAGTTAACTGGAGAGAAAATGAAGTGACACAGAGACACCTAAACTGTGGTGAGGGGGGGTTGAAGTATCCCAGCCTACCTGGATACTCCTTCATGTACAGCACTGCACAAAAGGCTGATTTCCAGTGAACAGAAGGTTTCAGTGCTGCACTCAACAGACAAAAAGAGTGTTTTAATAGTTAGTTACTGAGCTCTTCAGTTGTGGTTACAATCTGCTGCCATATTAATCTCACCCCATAATTAGCTGCCTGGGGAAAACGTGTTATTATTCAGAGGACCCAGGTGAAAGGAAAAACAGCTCCAGAGGTCTGAACCTCATGCTTTATTTCCCTTTCAAAACAGAAAGGTGAATCAAGGCACATCCCTTGCTCCATTATGTGCACGGGACAATTTTGCTGTGCACTTGGCAAAGTGCAGAAGTGAAAGATGAACGAAAATAGTCCTGCAGAAAATCAAAACTACTTATTTCTGATACAAGAGAACAGCAGGAAAACCCTGCACTTAAAGATCTCCACCAGCAAGCTCTAAAGAGGCTACAAGGTACTCTACAATATTTATGAGTGCAAGATATATACTATAGATTAATTCATAAATTCTCCATATATAATTTATAGTCTATTTACAGAGTAAAACAGTCATCACACAGCAACCACCACAAATGCATTCACTTAAACTTAAGGGCATCTGTAATGCCTGCTCAGAAATCAGAGCCCATATTAAACCAGTCACAGGCAATGACAAGCTGACTAAAATGCCCAGGAAGAGAAAGGAAATGCATTTTTAAGGCAGCTGATGCACTATAAATTTTTAATGCTCTATAAAATCTTTCATTTAGTTGTATTTATATAGTATTAAGCATGTTGTTCCAGTTCAGAGTCAGAAATTAGTCTTAACTCAAGTTTTAGAGAGAACTTAGTTTTTCTTGCCTACAGTTTAACCTCTTACTAAAAGCCACAAATTGTGAATGAATTCATAACTAAAGCAGCATAATTCCTTCATTTCCTCAAAAATCCTTCCTGAACAGAACTATTTTCCCTATTTAACAATGCAAAGCAATTATGCATTCACAGAACCAGAGAATCCCAGAATGGCTGGAGTTGGAAGGGACCTCAAAGCCCATCCAGTGCCACCCCTGCCATGGGCAGGGACACCTCCCACTGTCCCAGGCTGCTCCAAGCCCCAATGTCCAGCCTGGCCTTGGACACTGCCAGGGATCCAGGGGCAGCCCCAGCTGCTCTGGGCACCCTGTGCCAGGGCCTGCCCACCCTCACAGGGAGGAATTTCTTCCCAATATCCAATCCATCCCTACTCTCTTTGTTAGGTGTCAATGGCAATAAATGTGGTGACTGAACACAGGCACAGATCACTCTTTGGGATATAACATAAGACCCCCAGTAACACACTTAGGGGTGTGTTTGCACCTTTGAAATAAAAGCAGAACTTGCTGCTCTAACAGCCAGGAAGAAGCTCACTGACTCCTGCAGTTCTCACACGCTGGAAGGAGACAGAATTCCCTGGCTCCAGCTCGAGGCATTACTGCTGCAGAGCAATTAAAACAATCAGCCCTTTAGTTACACCTCGTTCCACTGTTTTCCTATAAATTAGCTGTGAGATCAAAGCCTTTAAATGCTATTCTATTTATTTACTGAATATATTCTAATTTTCCATCACAGGAATAGGGAACATCTCTTAAAGAATGTGCATGATGAGCTCCCCCTCCTTCCATAGTTAGTTTAAAATAATGTTGAAGGATGTTGTTAGGAGACAGCTTGTTCCCCATTAGAAAAAACAGCAGGTTGAAAAGCAGCGGTGTTACCCTGAATCACAAGGCCCAAGATGCACTTTTTGGGTCTGCAGTTGAATTCCTACAATAAAATGTGCTGCCTGCCTTGGCACCAAGGCAGCAGATCCCACTCCTTAACCAAGCACTATCCTCTTCTGGATGATGTTTTTTGTTCTTTAAATGTCTTCATGGTATCCCTCTGCATCCATATAAAGATTTTTAATTGCTGTTTAATATTAATGCTGTTTTCAGAATCAGTGAAAAAGCTGGGTTTTAATTTTTTTTTTTTTTTTTTTAGTCCAGATCAGCTTCAAAGTTGCAGCTATAAATAGGAGTGTTGGAGACAGACATAGCCAGGAGCTATTGCAGGGTGCAGTTTATCCTCTACACAAGACTGTAAATTACTGAACATCTGAGATGCCCCAATTTCAGTTGAGGCTCCTCAGCAATGTGTCCTGACCCCACAGACCCTGGGAGAACTCCTGGCTCTGCTGAGGACACCGGCACCTCCATCGTTCAGAGTTTGTGTTGAGGAGTTACAGTGAATTGAGAGGCTAAAACTTGTTTTGCTCAGCTGTACTTCAATCATCTTACCTGTCCCTTTGGCCATGTTTGATAGCAAGTCAACTGCTTGTATTTAATACAGAATTTGCTGGGATAATAAATCTTCCAGCTAGGCATTTTCCTTTGTCCTGGTGACATTTTAATTGACTTCTAAGGACAAAGCTGATTTTATGTATTTCAGCTTTAATTGCTGATCACTTTCCTGGATTTCTTTCATACAATCACATTAAGCATTAGGTTATTTAAGGAGATTAGGGAGTCTTACCATTGAGAACCACGCTCCCAGATACAATGGAAATACACTCAGTGGTAGAAATTGGTTGAGCGAGAACTTGGAAACTCATTTTGAACAAGTTCTGAGTCTGCTTCACACAGTTCCATAGAAGGGAGCCTAAGGATTATGTGAAGGAGTAAATCTGACACTGCTTAATGTCTCAAAAGGACTCGCCTCCACCTCCAAAATCTGTAATTATGTGTGATTTGCATTAAACCTTAGAAAGAAATAGAAATCCCTACATGAAACAGAAAAAGCAGATTAGGAGCAATAGTCTGTTGACAGTCCCGCAAATGATTTATGTCAATTAAGATAATTCCTGTGCTCTCATGAAACCACCCCTCACTCCATCACTTCAGAAGAGGGGAACACTAACCTAGAGCCACACAATTTCACTTCCCAGAAAGGAACAACCTGATTTGAAGCTTATCCAGTGAAAAGTGCATTACATTCAACACTGCTTCAAAAAGCAAAGCTGCAAAGCTATCAAGCAGCAACAAGAGAAAAGTAATTTTTCATTAGAGCCTCAAGATGTGCAGAGATAAAGCCATTAAATTGGAGGTGTGATGTATGCACAGGACTGAGCTGCTCCCCACATGCCCCTGCTCTGCTCCTGCACCCACCAAAGGTCACAGATGACAACAGGAGGCAGAAACTGTGCAGCTTTCTTTCGAGAGAGATGCTGATACATCCTTCATCTAACAGGCACATCTTCAGGAATATTTCTGGCTATTGATGAATCATTTTGCAAGTCGAGGCAGAAAAGCCATCATTAAAAGCACCTTGTTGTTCCTGCAACAGGCATCTCATTAAGAAATCCGCTTCAGCTCTCATTTTCCAACTCTTTGTTAGTGCCTCCACAGATAAAAATTTCCCACCTCTCAGAGGCTTTAATTTGCCCCTAGACTGCGCCAAAGGCTAATGCTGATCTGCAAAACACGTCTGAGGAGAAACTGCTGTGCTATCTGACAATATCCCATATCTGGGGATGTTCAAAGTTGGGATAACTTCTCCGAAAGCACGAACAGGCTCACCAAGGCTCTCTGGCAAAACCACAGCAGGTGAATCCAAGCCATGCAGCAGCACTGATGGCAGGCAGGTCATTCACATATATGCAAATGAACACACAGGGTGATTGTCCTGAGCCATTTGCAATTTCCTCTGGGAGTTATCGGGATTCATCTTTCAGAAGTTGTTTCCACCAGTCACAGAATCCCAGACTGGTTTGGGTTGGGAGGGACCTTCAAGCCCATCCCATCCCACCCCTGCCATGGCAGGGACACCTCCCACTGTCCCAAGTTGCTCCAAGCCCCAATGTCCAGCCTGGCCTTGGACAGGGATCCAGGGACAGCCCCAGCCCAGGGAACAAACCAGTACTGCTCATCAATAAACCTGACCAGGGTTACCTGGGTACATGTGAAAACTGCTCTGTAATGTTTATCTCAAGGAGAACTGACTAAGAGAAACCGCTAATAAAATGCAAGAATGTTTAATTGGTACACTGTTAGGAGAACATTAATTGGCAACTCTAATACACTGAATAAATTAGCATAGTCAACAAGCTGAGGACTTACATGCATTATCACATACCTCACAACGACTTTTTAATTATTCAGAAAGCAAATAAATTATTTCCAAACTTGCATTTTCCCCTGTTTCATGTTGTCCTTGTGGCTTTTAAATACATATTAACATTTCTCCCTTTTCAATTCAAGTCCACCAATCCCTGGTACTGGGCTTGGATTTTTCCTTCTCTAGGAAGTACAGGATGGGAACAGAATTCACTGTCTCACTTGTAAGATCTGCAAGATTTTAGTCATATTTGTAACACCTGAACCCCTAAAGCTTCAAAGACACAAACAACACCTTTGCAGAGGAGGAAGAAGAACATGATGATATCAGTTTAAGGCACACTGAGAGATTTAAATATGGTATCTTTAAAGGTACACAAACAAGGTGTTAACCACATTTCAATCTAAATAACCCCAATGTGGCTTGGATCACTTTAATTACACTTTAAAATGCCCTTTTTTTGAATAATCAACACCTTGGACTAAACAGAGAGGCCCATGAGAACAGGCAGCTTTGTTTCTGACACAGGTATCTCCACACTCTCCCCTTATCAATAATTCCCACGCTCATAAATCTCTCTCTCCAGTTCCCCCTTTCAGTCCCAATTACAAACACTATTTTTAGCCAAAGCAAATGTCAGTGTACAAATAAAATTAAAAACGCAATTAACATTACCAGATATAATGAGATGTTTAATTACCCTTGAAACTAGGCCTTGTGAAGAGCCAATAAACTTTAAAAGGCTTTTGTTACCAATCCAATTATCCATCATATGGAACATCAGACTGTTTGCATCACCCTCGAACGAGGGTCCAAAAGCTGGGACAGCAGAGCAAGGAAATGATGCTGCCATTAATAGTGAGAATGTTACAGAAACCTCTGTTATAGAAGCTGTTCTCTAACACTAAGAGGAGACAAGAAAAGCTTGATAAGCTGTAGAATACATGAAATAGTTCTCTAGTGTCTCACGTGGCAAAGCACTGAACAAAAACACTTTGTATGAACACCAAAACTCTGAAGTGCAGCAAAGCAGTGATGCCACCAGATCCACAAGCCTCCATCAGCCCCCAGAGCCAAAATTCCAGTTGCCAGCACAAAGCCCTGGTGCCAACTGACAGTGGGGAGGAAAATACACCTGCATGTAAAACACCCTGGGCTGTACAGTATGATCTTTAATGAACACCAAGATCTTTGCATTAGTGCAAAATGTTTAAACAGTGGGACCTGCAGGTACCAAATTCACCAAGAGATTTTTGGAATTTCATGCACGTTTGGAAAAGAAGTAGCTCCAACAGGGACTGGAGTCCAAATTGTCCTTAAGAATAACAAAAACAACCACAAAAAACCCAAACACCCCAAAAAAAAAACAAAACAAAAAGCACCACCAAAAAGGCCCAAAACAACTGCACAGACTTTTTGCCCAAATTCACTGGATGATTTCCCATACCTGAGGAGTTATTTATGCCATTACTACTTTTTTTTCTGGACAAAATCAACTCCTAGAAAATGTTGATTAATTTGCAGCTTGATGCATAAAAAGTGAGCTCGCGAAATTACCAGAAGAGGTAAATAAATGATTCATGTGGGTTGGTTTTGCATGAATAAATTATTTGTTCCTTCTCCATGTTTCATCTGATAGAAGAATGCAAAATTAATGCTATTCTATGCAAATAGAAAGCCTTTTATAAAATTCTGACCTAATTATAGGTGTTTGCTAAGGAACTCACACTTGAGTTTTCAGGGAAAAAATTCCTTGGTGCCACATTAGTGTCATGGAAGGAAAAATTCAAACAATAATACATGTCATTCAAGGATTATTAATAGAAATACATATTACTAATACTTTTGTCTCCTTTAACCATTTTCATCCTTCTGGAGAAGTGATACAACTGGCACCCAAAATGCTGCACCCCTCCAGCTAATGTTGAACATAGCACCTGATTCAAAGAAATCACTGCAGATCATGCAAAGTTGTGTATCCCAGCAGATTTTCATTAATGCCAATAAAAGAGATGGCATTTAAATGATGTGGTAGCCAAGGAAACAGAGAAGTACCTGACAGATGTTATCCCCCAGCCTTCTCCTTCAGAGGCAGCAGAGATGAACAGCTTGGGCCAATCCTGCAACAGCTGATGACCAAATGAATTGTTAAATCATCCTGATTTCCAACACCGTGGTGCTGACTTGGCAAGGAGCTTTTAATAAGAATTGCTCATAAAAATAATGATGAAAAAGCCAAATTCTTTCTTTCTAGCCACCATTTGAAACAACACAAAACATCTTACCCAGAGCAGCTGTGGCTGCCCCTGGATCCCTGGCAGTGCCCAAGGCCAGGCTGGACATTGGGGCTTGGAGCAGCCTGGGACAGTGGGAGGTGTCCCTGCCCATGGCAGGGGTGGCACTGGATGAGCCTTCCAAGCCAAACCATTTTGGGATTCTGTGATCTCCCTTCAGGACTTGTATCTGGCAGAGATTTTTTTCATATTTTACAGCTTTCCCTCTGTAATGGCTTAACCCCTTAAGAAATTCCATTAACAGGATTTCATCACAGTAACTGTCCAAAAATTCTGGAAAAAAATAGCCACGAAACATCTCAATGATTTAGACAAGTAAAAATCACCAAACTAAAAACTATTCATCTGTAAATATGAAGACAAAAAAACATTCCAAATCTAAAGATTACCTTTAGTCTTTTACTTTTAAAATGAGAGGAACCCCCACCATAAAGCTGACAAGATAACTGGCAGGAGCCAGAATAAGTAAAGAAAATTTGTGCTATCAACCACAGTATTTTCTATGGCTGTATCAGACACTGTAGTTTCAACATACAAAGCCCTTTGAGAATGCACCTAGAGTCTTATTTTATGCAAATCAGAATAAGTGAAATGAATCTTTCCCATCTGAACAGTACTGCATTATTTTAGGGACACTCATGCAGTAGCTTTGGCCTGTTTGCAGGTACTTTCCCCAAGGCCATTCCACAGCTCTCTCACTCACTCTAACAAGCCCTATTTGTGCTTGTAATAGAGAGACTGGAGGACTGATTGACTGAATCAGAGGGTTCTAAGTGGGGTTTTGTAACAGAATCACACAAGAAGCTCCCATTAACTGACCTGGCTGCTCCTGCCTGGTTCTACTGGCTCCGCATTCGGTGGGGGCTTCACTCCTTGCTGATGACAACACACAGAACTGGTGATCCTGGGTTTCCAAGTGGTTTAGCCCACTCTATACATTGAATATGGATGCAATAATTCCTCTATTGGTCTCTCTGTGGATGGCCAAGTTCCCAGCAATAACTCAGCTCAACAGCAGGTGACTGAACACCACCCAGACACCATTCCCAGCAGCAAATCCTCATGGACAACAGCCTCTACACCTACACTGAAGGGTAGAATTCCTTCTTAAATGGATATGTAAGTCAGATTAATGGGAAATACTTATTGGAAAGGTCCACAAAGCAATGAGACACTTCTCAAGCTCCAGCCATTATTCCTCACCAGCGATCCTGCACGTGGGAGCATCCTCAGAGCAAGATGTCCCAGACATGTCATCCCCCAGGAGCAAACAGTTAAGGCAGAGCTGAATCGTATCGAGATAAATCTGGCAGATTTTCCAAGTGCTGTGGATAATTAGTGAGCTAGAGGTTAAACAGCCACAGAACTCTGGGACTTTATTCCAAGCTTGAATGCCCTTGATAGAAGTCAGTGAGGTGTCGATTCCAAACATTTCTGTTTCTGTACACAAAGTGGCTGCTCCAATTCAAAACAGACAATTTAGTGGGTGGATCTGTAATTAAATTATTATGGCTCATATCTAATTAAAACAGATTTCAAGGCACATTTCAAGCTGTGGTTGGATGTCAGTTTGAAGCTGCCTCGCACGGCTTGGCAAGCAATCGCGCTGAAGGAGGGCAGAAACAGCATCCAAGAGTAAGAAAAGGAGGATCTAAAAATAAAAATGTTCTGGAATGCCTGCCTTTCGCTTTGAACCCAGCAGTTCACTACTGGCACGGTACCACCCCACCCCATGGATCTCTCAAAGGGCCTTGAGACTCAGAGAAAGAAGGAGAAACAACTGGAAATGCACCGCCTGCAGTTGTTACCAGGTTCTGCAGAGTTTAACAAAATCCAGCGGAATAAAAGCCTTCCTGATGTATGGGAAAACAGGCTCATGTGGGAATATGTAATTACAAGCTGGACAAGGTAGAAAGGTACAGCCTAGTGAGACACACGACACAGTTTGTTAAGCTGAACATACACCTTGGGCTTAGCACTGACTTCTGAGAATTCAGTGGTGGAACAAGAACAGAAGCAGTTCGAAGATCACATTTCAGAAACCAATAGAAGGGTTTGAAAAAGCAAAGTTTAAAAATGCTGTGACTTCTTTTTACTCTTTAATTTTCCTCTATTCACCCAGTGAATTTCTACATCAACTTTGATTTAAATAAATAGATGTATTTTCAGAAGGTGCTGAAGCCACAAGAGGCACAAGCAGAAGCTGAAACCCCAACTCCAGGCTCCTTTGGGATCTCCCCCCAGCACACCCATCCTGCTCACTAATTACTTCCCCTCCCTCTTTTTTCTCTACTTTTCCTTATGTACTTAAACACATTTCAAATGTAATTGCATAAAAGATTGCAGGAACTAATAAGTCCATGTAACTGTTATTACAAAACTCAAATCAAAGGCACTGAATATTGCCATTACAAAGTAATTAAGGCAGTAAAACCATCGGCGACTTGAAGGGCTCTTTCATTAGTAAAGAGAACGCAATTATTTTCCTGCTATGTCTCCTGATTCTATTAGGCTGACATGCAGGAACAGCCACACTAAGCAGGCTGATTTCTCTCCCAGCACACTGACACCCTGGAAATCTTCTTCACGCACAGCTGAGCCACTGATGGTCACTACATTCCCTGTGTTGTCAGGGCTTAGCCTGGCTATCGAGCTTAAACATGAGCTGAGCAGGGCCTAAAACCCTTCAGCTCTCACTGAATAGCACGTAAAAGTTCAGTTGGTTAGAAGGGAGCACAGAGAGCATCAGGCATGGAAGGTGTCCTTGTCCGTGGCAGGGGGTTGGAACAAGATGATCTTTGAGGCCCCTTTGAATGTAAACCGTTCTGGGATTTGGGGAGAAAACTCAGATGTCCCACAGAACAAGGAACAGGACAAGAAGAAATGGCCTCCAGCTGTGCCAGGGGAGGCTCAGGTTGGACATCAGGAGGAATTTCTCCATGGAAAGGGTGCTCAGGCCTTGGCAGGGGCTGCCCAGGGAGGTTTGGAGTCCCCATCCATGGAGGTGTCCAAGGAAGGGCTGGAGGTGGCACTCAGTGCTCTGGGCTGGGGACAAGGCAGGGATGAGGCACAGGTTGGACTTGATGGCCTGGGAGGGCTTTTCCAACCTCAGTGGTTCTGTGATTCTGTAACCTGAAATCAAAGCAAACTTTTAGAAACTTTTTAAAAAGTTTTGCTTTTAAAGGACAAGCATCCAGTGGGGTTTTCCTCTAACAAATCCCAGCCATGGTTTGCATTCTATGTTACAACAGGCACCTTCAGCTTGATTGTTCCAACTGTTTGAAATCAAGTTAAACAATGAGAAGAACAGAGTTACATTTGAATCTGAGCAGGTTAAAAAATAGAAAACAAATATGCTCTGCAAGTACCGACCCTCGCTGTGCGCGCTGGGGCTCCTGAGCACAGATTTGTAATGAGGAGTCACTGCCAAAACTCCCAGCGCATCTTAATACCACCAAAATTCAGACTGAATACTGAAAGGGACAGGGATCACTTGAAATTCAGCTCAAGAATGCTCCTACCTAACACATCAAAGGAAAAAGGGCTTCATTTCAGTGGGTGGTACAGTTTTATGACAGAGGGAAATAAATTTGCCTCGGGTATGATTGGCGCTTCTGGAAACTGAGTTAGCTTTGTTTCCAATCATCACGTCAAAATAGATTTGGGTGTTTCTATTCAGATCAGCAGCATAATCAAAAGACTAGAAAACACCTCCTTCCCACTACACCATTTGAAGTCATCTCTTCATTTTGCATTAGGGCTGTCCTGATCTTGAAACACACAATACTGAGTAAGATTTCTTCCAAAAGCCAGGACCTGTTTTCTTCATCACCTTTAGAGTATTTCAGAGAATTATAAATGGTTTGGCTTGGGAGGGACCTTAAAGCTTATGTGGGGTTCCAACCCCTTGCCTTGGGCAGGGACACCTTCCACTCAAAGGTCCCTGGGCCACTTGTCACATTATTTCAGATGTGACAAAACAACTTCTCTTTTGAAATACTGTATTATCTTACAACAAATTCTTATTAAAAGAACTCTGTGCTCTCTCAAAAGAACATGCAGTTGTTGAACTTATTACTTGCAGGAAGTCACTTCCAACCCTCACAGCCTGTGGAAGCACTTCTGGTTATACCCGTGCTGAAATCCGGAAGGGGACTGGGGAAGGTGCACGAAGGTCACCAGGATGATTTGGCACTAATGTCATGGATTCACAGGCTGTCAAATCTATCAGGAAAATTCCCTGTGGAGGCTCACAAACAAGTGCAAGCAGGCAAGTTCTCTCCTCCCAGAAGCACCAGGAAAACAGCCCTTCTTAAACCCTGTCTATGCCTGAAATCACAGTCTCTGAGACATCAATAACACACTGGTTTTTCCTTTACTTTCAGCAGAGTTCTGCTCAGAGCTGCCACCACAGAGCAAAGCAGATTTGGAAGCCAAGTGAGGAGGCTCCGAGCTGTGCCTGGGAAAGGCTGATCCCAGGGAGGAGGAAGGGCAACAGCAGGGTGACAGCATTTGATCCAGAAAGGGAACGATGCCTCTCCCAGGCACAGCGTGCTGAGCTGTAACCTCGTGCCTCGGACTCTGGGGATGATCTGATGTGAGCACACACAGTTCAGGAGCTGCTCAGAAGTTTCACCTCCCAGTTCCAAGGCTTCTGATGTTTATGGTTTATCCAGCTGGCATTGATCAATATTGATGTAACCCAACCCTCTGGTTCAAAGGTTTCATTATCAGCACCAGATTTATGGCTTCTTCAAAACATCTTCAATAATCTGTCATATAAACTACAATAGGAAATTAATTTTTTCAACCACTTTCCTGGGGTTTAATTAAGCATTCTGAAGATGGCTGCAGTGATTCAGCAGCAAGAGGGATCAGCTTGGCTGGCCATCCTCCTGCATGCTCCTGCCCCCTTACACTTTTCTGCCTGGAAGCCATTTATTAGAAGAAATTTTCTTCTAAGAGCAATGGCACAAGGTCAGCAGACAGGTGAGTGACTGCTCATTCACTTTAGGTGGGATTGGTGCTAAACACACCTAAACTAGCTCACCCAATGAGTGGTTAATTCCAAGTATTAAGGATGTTTAAATTGTCATTTACTTACAAGGAATAAAAGCAAGAAGAGATTGAGGAAAAGCCATGAGCTTTTGTAGCATCAGTTGGATTCACATGGATGTAGCTTCCACTGGCACAGGGCCACTGATGCAAGGGATATTCCTTCCACAGGTGTCAGGAGCTCTGTTCCCCAGTTGGAGCCTTCACACCCCCACATCCAGGTTTATCTTGCCAAGGATCATCTGATAGCAGCATGTGGGCCCAAATCCCTCACCTATCGATACAATTTATTACCTGTGTCTGAAAACTGGGTGCACCTGTGCTGAAATGACACCTCAGTCTCTATCCCTTCACTTACCATACATACATGATTCCAGTGGCACTGTCAGGGCAGGACAATTCCTCTGTTCACAGCACTTGGGAGCTGCTGGGGCACTTCCAATGTCCTGGCACCCCAGTGACACAAACACACTAGTGTTTTGTTACATCACTTACAGAGGAAACATCCAAAGCCAGGGAAGGTGCTGGGAAGATAACAGGCAGTCCCAGAAACTCCTGCTGAATTTATGCAGTCCCATGGCACAGCCTCATTTTATCAGAATGTCCCAAACTTAAGCAATCCTGAGTGGCTGAGTATTTATGAGCAGAACACGAGAGCAGTCAGGTCAAACAGCCCTTCCTGGGTGACAAAATTTACAGGGCAGTGTTTGCTCTCCAGGAAAGCAATAAAGCAGTTCCTGGAGAGCACAGATTTACAGGCAGCACCAGCTCCTCGAGCTGTGAGTTACTGGCAGGTTGTGCTTTCCAAGAGCTTTCACCGGACCAGCTGCTCAGAGCAAAATCCTCAGCTCCTGTCTGCAAGAATTAAGTCAAAAACTGAGTCTAAAATTGAGACAGTGTGAGCATTTCATCAGCTGGCCGGCAAAAGCAAAGAGAAAACCAGGCTGAGAGATGTGAAAAACACTCACAGGAACAGATTTGATGATTGTAACATATGATGAATAAAAGAGAAACAAGTATTTCCTTCAGCCAATTACCACTCAATCCTCACAAGTCAAACAAAAATGTTAAATAAATATTATCTGGCATTTCCACATGGTTCTTTAATCCATCTCATAATCACAAAGAATTCTGAACTACACCATCACTGTGTCCATATGTATAACAAGATGGTCAATGGAAAGCATCTGATACATCCTCAAGCCACTGGAATATTGGGAAAAGTCTCCAAAGCTGCTCTCCATAAGCCCTGAATTTGTTCTGAATTACATATTCTTAAGGAATAAATACTTTTTTTCTTAAGGAGCTGAGTACACAGTGGGATTTCTGAAGACATCAAATGATGTGCAACTACAGCAGAATACTTTGAATTACATCAAGATTTTGTGTGGAGGTGTTTAAGTAAGGGGTAACGAGAGAGTAAAACATCACCTTGCCTACACTTAATTGACCTGGTCTAAACAACTAAAGTTAGGAATAAAGCCAAAAATCAGTAGAAATGCAGAAAATTAAAATAATTATTTGACAACATGGAACAACTTATTCTCATTCAAGTGAGAGCAGATGAGGTCATCAGCCTCGTTTTTGCAGTGGCAAACTGGAAGTGGCCTGAATATCAAAAATGTAATTGCAATCAAACAGAAAAGCTTGGAATAGTGCAAGAGAGCTGCTCCTGTTGTGCTGCATTCTGGAGCACAAGAGCTCCTATCAGCACAGGTTGGCACTAAAATCAGCCATTTCTATCTGCTTGCTGTGAAAAATAATGATCTGTTGATCTTGGTTTGTCATTCAAACTGTGTAACCCACTAAGTCAGCATCTGTCTCTTTCCTGGATCTTCTTCTGTGGTGTTTACCAACTGTCAGAACTAAGCAGAAACAAAAACACAGGTAACAACACTTCCTAGAAGCACTTTGAAAATGAGGTTTGTCAAAAGGCCCTGACAATAATGACTATCAGAGTTCAACAAAAGCCAATCTACAATGAGTTTATGACCATGTTCTACATTATGACCTAAGTATTGTGACCATGTTCTACACAAAAAAGTATGAATCCTTCCCCTTCACAAATATCAAAGTTTTCAAAGTAATTCCCTGTTAGTGGATCTTTTACCTTACCTGACCTAAAAACTTCTCCATAAACACGGTGAATAACACATCTAAATGGTGAAGATGAGAGCCTGAGATTTCAAAGTCAAGAAAACCACTCTAAGATACATTTTACATGAAAGAGTCCACATTTCCACAGCAAAGCTGGGGAACATGAGGCAAAGAACAACAAGGTGCTTGTGGCTGTGGGCTGGGCAAGACAAGAGCTTTGCTTGAGGACTTTACCTGAATTGTGTACTTGAATTATTGAACAGCTCCCTGAAGAGAGGGCCTGGATGAGAGTGACTCGTCTCCGGGATTTCAACTCTAAGTGGGAGCAGAAGAATCTGTAAAGTACCTTTGCACCTCCCAGACCTGGAGAGCCAAGAGGAGCCCATGTCTCAATAGGAACCAAGTTATCCCAACTTCCCAAAACAGCCAAAAGGAAGGCTCTAAACTGCAAGATATTAGAAGGCAACAATTTCTGCAGGTTTAAAAGAAAAAAACCCTGAAATGCATCAGAACAGAATACAAAAGCATTTGATCTAAGCTGCAAGATGTGCCTGTCAGTGATCCAAATGGGGATTTTCCCCGTTTTCCTGCCATGTGGCTGGGCTATCTCTATCAGTGCATTAACAAGTTTTCCACGCTCCAGCTGGGGACTGGAAGGAGCCCGTGCCAGCCCCTCCTGCCCGACAGAAAATACTCTGAGCTCCTCCAGCTCGGCTCCCGGGGCTGCGGCGATGCGGAGCCAGCGCTGGCGCGGCCATCAATGGTCCCTCTGTGGGCACCCGAGCCACGGGAACCCCGCCAAAGGCAAGGGAATGGCAGCTTTCCTGCTCTCCGCAGTTCAGGCAGTGCCCTGGGACTGGCAGACGGGCTGTGGAGCCCCAAGCCTGGCCCCTGGGCAGGGATGAACAGCTCGGGGAGCTCGCCCGCAGCCCGGGCCGGCAAAGCAGGAACGCTGCCTGGGCTGCTCGCTGCAGTCTTCCAGTTAGAATAGCTTGCCTTTATACAAAATTCCAATCATTCATTGTCTTGATTTGGTCGTGTGCTATCGTTAAAATCATTCCAAAGGCCCAGACCATTGATTTAGTGCGAATTTGGAGTTACTGTAAGAAAATGAAATCACTCATTAGCACACTTGTCCTCACCTTTGCAGTAACACTCCGGGAAGGTTTAACACCGCTCCCCCTTGCCAATCTCCATCCCATCCAGAGGGAGATAACGAGGCACATAAGGCACATGCTCCATTCCCGAGGTTCAGATGGCAGATGGCACATGCAGGCCCCAGAGTGCTCCCCAGGGAAAGCTCCCTAAAAGCATCAAAAGTGGGGCACTTGCTTTGTAAATTGATTCCCTAGAAAGATATTTCCATGGCACACCAAAAGGCTTCCGTGGTGCAGGTGAAGGAGCAGAAAGATTAATTACCCAGCTGGAAGAAAAACAGACCCAGAGGTCTGCCCACACAAAACACTCTCTTCTATTTTAGTTGGGCAGAGGGAAAATCTAAGGTTTTTTTTCTTTCTAGATCACCTGAAATCAGATTCTAGTCTGGAAATTTCCTTTTAAAGAATTCTGGAGTTATAAGAGCTCAAACCACATTTGGACAAAGACAAATGATGGAGGAATTGAGACTGCTCCTGACATACCCTTGTGAAGAGCAAGTGGGCTTTTGGGCTTCCAGAAGAATAAAACATCTTTGTAAATTTAATGAAAGATCACTTCTCTAATTAGAAACTTTAGGAGAGGCATTTTTAGGTGCTCAGGTGATGAGATTGGCCCCTTTATGCCCCCTCCACACCGTGGGGGAAGAGCTGGCTCCTTCCAGACCAGAGTGGGAGGTGCCCACATTTTCATGGAGCTGTTCTCCACAAAGGAACGTTTCCTTTTGTTCACTATACAAAAGGGATTGCTGTTGGGAGATGAGGGGATGCCCCACACTGAGGAACCCCAGACACACAGCAGTGTCACACAAACCCCTCTTGGGGTGGCACACCAGCAGTGCTGCACAGCTCAGAGATGAACTGGTGCCTCCTTCTTGACTGGATAAGCAGGCAGTCAATACCTGCACACTTTAGGTTTTGCAGATTAATTAGTGTATCTTCTGGGAATCCTGATGAGAGTGTCAAGGAGCTGCAGACAGAGCCTTAACAACAATTCTGTATCCTCAAACAAGAGTTCAGGCCATTGGCTTATCCATTACTAAATAACCCAAACCACCACTCTGATTGCCTAGAATTGCTTTTTGAAGCACCCAATTCGTTCCTCTCTCAATGCACTGTAGAAACGGGTTTGATGGGCTCCAGCTCTCCTGATCTTCTTTACTCCCTCTGACCACAGATGCTCAGATGGTTTCAGCAGGGAGCCCACTCATTAGTAGTTAATTCAAGGAAAAAAGAGATGATCATCAACCACTTGGAAATTCTCCTTTTCTTTGGAGAGGGAAACAGGAGGTCACAGAACCAGAGCAGTGGAAGGGGAGAAGCACCAGGGTCTGACTTCATCCCTGCCACAACCTCTCGCTTGCCAGCAGCTGTACTGGAGAGCAGTGGTGCAGATGAACACCTGTAAGCACTCCAGGACAAGGGTGCATCAATCATCTCACTACTTTTACTCTACCCAGAGTTCACAAAGAAAATAACCAACCCTTTTGGTGGCATGCTCCACATTTAGAGAATGAAGTTCAGACCTCAGCATTTTTAAAAAGCAGCTACAAATATAACAGTACTGAATGATGAGAGCTCAAAAACTCTGAAGGACACAGCAGGATTTTTAAAAAAAATTTGCCAAGTAAATATGATTATTGCTGTCAGGACTCAGTAATTTGCTAAATGCTGCTGAAAAAAAGCTTATGTATTAATAATGCAAAACAAATACATGTACAAACATTCATACAAGCAATATTTCCAAGCACTGCCCTGTTTGTCAGGAGATGAATTGCCATGTTCCAATCACATAATGCCAGTAACAAAAAATTGTACATCCTTCTCAGAAGCAAAGAATTAGCTACCACTGACTCCAGTGGTTACTGATCCCAGAAATCATTATTAACTCAAACAGTATTTGCATACAGAAACAGTCCCTCTAGCACTGCTGCAGCCCAGCTTCCAAATGTTGGGAAGCAGACAGCCAGAATTCCAACTGGTCGAACCACAGACTGTCCACCATCCTGCTCATCTGCAGGCAGGAGACTCTTCTCTTTTTTCCTGCTAAAATGCAGGAAATCCTTTCTCATCTTTCTACAGAGAACAAGTGTTCTAGAGGAGCTAAAAAAAAGGGGGAAAAGAAAAATCCACCCTCGCTCCTGTGGAAGGCAGAACATTATGTAAGGAAAAATTTATTTTATTGTGTAATTGGTGCAGCTCATGCACAGATACCAGGTGAGAGAAGCACAGGTGGATTACTGGGAGTGAAGGTTGGGGAGTCAGGGTGCCCACTCTGGAGCCCCTGCTCCCTGTGGCACAGGACAGGCAGGGTGCCCACTCTGGAGCCCCTGCTCCCCGTGGCACAGGACAGGCAGGGTGCCCATCCTGGAGCCCCTGCTCCCCGTGGTATGGGACAGGCAGGATGCCCATCCTGGAGCCCCTGCTCCCCGTGGTATGGGACAGGCAGGATGCCCATCCTGGAGCCCCTGCTCCCCGTGGCACAGGACAGGCAGGGTGCCCACTCTGGAGCCCCTGCTCCCCGTGGCACAGTACAGGCAGAGTTCCCATCCTGGAGCCCCTGCTCCCCATGGCACAGGACAGGCAGAGTGCCCATCCTGGAGCCCCTGCTCCCCATGGCACAGGACAGGCAGAGTGCCCATCCTGGAGCCCCTGCCCCCCATGGCACAGCACAGGCAGAGTGCCCATCCTGGAGCCCCTGCTCCCCGTGGCACAGCACAGGCAGGGTGCCCACTCTGGAGCCCCTGCTCCCCGTGGCACAGTACAGGCAGGATGCCCATCCTGGAGCCCCTGCTCCCCATGGCACAGGACAGGCAGGATACCCATCCTGGAGCCCCTGCTCCCCATGGCACAGCACAGGCAGGGTGCCCACTCTGGAGCCCCTGCTCCCCATGGCACAGGACAGGCAGGATACCCATCCTGGAGCCCCTGCTCCCCATGGCACAGGACAGGCAGAGTGCCCATCCTGGAGCCCCTGCTCCCCGTGGCACAGCACAGGCAGGGTGCCCACTCTGGAGCCCCTGCTCCCCATGGCACAGGACAGGCAGAGTGCCCATCCTGGAGCCCCTGCTCCCCGTGGCACAGGACAGGCAGGATGCCCACCCTGGAGCCCCTGCTCCCCATGGCACAGCACAGGCAGGGTGTCCAGCAAGCTTTAGAGATGTGGCTCAGCCTGGGTGACAGCTGATGTTGACATCTGTACCTTTGCCTCCTGCTCAGACCTCCGCTCCCCATCCACAAAACACACTCTGCATTTGCAAACAATCCAGCAGCCTCCTGGAAGCCTGAAAGCCTGGCAGACAGCTCCTGCTGTTTTCTGCTCTTGTTTCAAGGGTACTGAAACTGTTTGTACCTCCTAAAAATGGCTAAACATTTCTTAGGTGAAACCACATCCAATTCCTCAGAACTCATTGGCTCAACTAGGAACATCTTAATTATTGAGCTTTCAGATGGACCAGGCACCCCCTGATCCTGCTGCCTGTGAACAGAGGACTGTACACTCACTCCTAAACCTACACCAAAAATCCCAAACCACATTCCCTGGCATCACTGGGTACACAGGAATTTTGCTGGCAATGGGCCTGGAGAAACATAGATAGCTCAGATTATGCATCCTAAGTGTAAAACACTCATTAGATTTACCTGCAAAACCAGCACGTGCATGGTTTGTGTGTCAGGAATTCTGTATCAGCACCTATCTCAAACATCAGTGGGGTTTTCACCTACTTAGAGTTAAGTAGGTCTATAACTGCCTGACTGAATCAGGTCTAAAGTTCCCTCATTGAACAGACAGCAAAATAGGTATGCAACAGACTGACCCTGAACCCAAAAGTTTCAGTTCTATGAATACCTAAAGCAAGTTTATTTACTACAGTATACGTTTTTCCTTTAATGCACAGCACTTGGTGTAACAGGGTGCTGGCCCCCAGCAGGATTCTGAGGTGCTGCAGTTGTAATTAAGTTAAACTGATTAAAACAAAAATCCCCAACAGTAACAAAAATCACATTGAAGAGGAAAAAAATAAGATCTATTGAAGCCATAACGATGGTAGCAAGGAAGTTAATAAACCTGCCAAGAAAAGTGGCAACCACACAGAACCCCAAATCTGCTATTAATTAATTGAACATAAAATAATACATTTTCTATAGAATTCGAGAAGCTAAACAGCAGTCTCTGATACAGTTACATATTTGCTCCATAATTAGGTTGGGGAGCCCTGGAGGAAGGGCTCTCTTTTGTGCCATATTCTATTATGTCCTTACAATGCTCAGCTATTGATTTCTCAGCCCCAGTTACCTCTCTCAGACTTTTTCAAAAGGTTATTCACAAACAGCTGCTTCCATGTGCATAAAAACAGGGAGACCACCAGCCAGCAGGTTCATCACAGCAACCCCAGTCTGTGTGTGTGCAAGTCATGGAATGGTTTGGGGTTGGAAAGGACCTTAAAGCCCACCCAATGCCACCCCTGCCATGGGCAGGGACACCTCCCACTGTCCCAGGCTGCTCCAAGCCCCAATGTCCAGCCTGGCCTTGGGCACTGCCAGGGATCCAGGGGCAGCCCCAGCTGCTCTGGGCACCCTGTGCCAGGGCCTGCCCACCCTCACAGGGAACAATTTCTTCACAAATCAGCTCTGACAGGTCCTACTCTGGGCTCTGGTTTTCACAGAGGCAAAGCACAGCAGCTAAATTATGTTCACCACGAATCTCACACCCCCAAACGAGGAGTCTGGTTTTGTCACCAGCTTTATTCCACACTGAACTTCCAATTTGTTGACGTGTCAATCTGGTGGCTTTGTCAGAAACCAACGAGGTGAGATTATTCAAGCAATTAAGAACCAGAATGAATGACTGTGTTTGAGAAACATGCAAGCAATAACAAAATATAACCCTTTTCATTGTTCAGAAAAACATTGGTTCCAAGTGTTAAATACTACTGCCAGGTCATCCCTGAGACATGCAGGAAATGCATGCAAGGCTTGGCTTGGAATATTTTAAATAGTCATACAAGTAGTACAAATGTTTGGGGTATTCTCTTAGTTGTATTCTGCTGACATTTTCCTTGCCCCATCAGATTTGCCATATTTATGCTTTAGTTTTCAGAAAACATGAAAAATTTGCATAGAACTCCCTTTCAGTTTAGTACCTGCAGGGGTAACTCTAATGAGTTACTGGCAAATCTGTTTATAAAGCACAGAAACTGAGACACAAGTTAATGCACATTAAAACCATACAAACCCTCTCACCTATTTCATTACTTTTTGCCTCTATTTTCCACATATAGCCTGAAGGGAAGAGGGAAGAGATGTTGTACTAGCCAGTGATGGCAAAACCCCAGTTGTCCTTAGTGGGAATGGATATTTCCATGAAATACAAACCTGGGGAGCTCATTTAATGAAGAGTAGGGTATGTTGGCCTTGATCCAGCACAGGATGTCCATAAATCTAGATTAGCTCCCTGCATTAAGGACAGATGACCGGACTGTGCCCTCAGCTGCTGCTGCAAGAAGCCAATAACCTGCTCCTGGACAGCCCATCTCTGAAACAGCCTGACAGAGTAGCTCAAAATATTCCTGGGATTAACAAAGTCACACCTCACCACGCTCCTTCAAGCCCTAGGAAGTTTCTTTACCCTTGCTGAAATAAAGCAGAATTTCTGTGCAGATTTGCTGGGCAGATATGCCAGGTCTCTACAGCCAAATCCTGCATCTCCACTGAAACCACATGGTTTAAAACAAGCAAGACCACGCTGTGCTCTGGCTTTCCTTCCAAAGAAACCAAGCACTCAACACTTGGCAAATTCCAAGTTCCAAGGTAAGTATTTCTCCAAAATTGCTCGACCAACACACTATGGCTCGTGTTTGTGATTACTCTGGCTTTGCTCTTTGGTTACTCTCTCCTCAGCTCACGTGTGCCACTGAGTTCCTCTGGGAGCAGGATCACCTGCTTGTAAGATGTGTTGGATGGGGAAAGCAAAAAGCAGGATCTGTGGAACACCAAGAGACCTCAGGAACAAGCACAGCACAGGCCTCTCCCAGAGACATTCCCACCAGCCCCAAGTTCCTGAAGATGTTCCCACCTCTCTGCCAGCCCTGTGGGAACTCTGGGATGGAACCCATGAGCAGAAGTTAATCTGCTGGAATTTATAGTTGTGCTTCTTTCCAAGTGAGTGGCCAAGGCCAGCAAGAGTTTCTTTATTCATGAGATCCTGGGGTTGCTCTGGCAGACACAGGGCCCAAGCAATGTGTTTTTCCAGCATCCTGATTCAAGCCCCCGCAAGGCACACGGCGCAGAATAAAATTCTTCTCATTAGAGACAACTATTCCAAAAGTGTAGCCCTTGCAGCCTTGCTCAAGGTCATGTGCTAAGTGGCTGGTGAGCAAACAGATCTACTCACTTTCAGCTGGGTGAGGAATTAAAATCCGATTTAACTTCGGCACCAACCCTGGTATTTGACACTGTCAAAACAATTTTGTGTTTGAAAGCAACAGCAGACTGTGAGAGAGGCAGCAAAAGAAAACTGGCAGTGAAATTTAAACTCATTTTGTTCTTAAAATGAGATGATTTTTGAAAAAAAAACGGTTTATCAAGAATATTAATTAAGCACATTAATGTTCCAAATCCAGTATTTACTGTTCTGCTGGATTTCTAGTTTGATTCTAAATTCAAATTAATAATTGAACAAAGGTTTTCCTTAAGCATATTCTTAATATTAAAGACAGTGCCCAAATTGTCTTAAACACACTCTTAATTTTTCTCAACTCATTGAACTTAGTCCAAAACAAGATGCACAGACTGTGAACAGATCAAACAGTATCAGTATTTCTGTAACTTCATACTTTGCAGCTACTGCTCAATAAAAATAATCACCTGTAACCAGCATCTTGTCCTAAAGATAATTAAGAAATTGTTAGAGGAAATTATTTTTTGCATTAAATTATAATTGCCATTAACACATTAGTGCTCACATGGGAAATGCTGATTATTCCCAGGATTTGGGCTGAGGGGTTGGGCTGGAACAGAACCCACAGGTGCAGGAGCTCTGCAGCACTGCTGTTTTCCCAAGCATGGGGCAGGGACAGCCTGAGGGACTGGGAATCCACAGGCCCCACTGCTCCCTTCCTTCCCTCAGCCTGCCAAAGAGCAGCTCTAAGGAACTCAGGAGATGGCACAAAAATAAAGAATTCCAAATTTGAGGGAGATGAAAAGGAGATTAAAGCCACTTTCTCAGCTGCTGCCCTTGTCCAAGGGCCTCTCTTCCAGAGAGACACCTGAATCTCAGCACCAACTCCTGCTGACTCCAGCCCAGAGCTCGGACACCTCAGAACATCCCACTCTTTGAACAGTGCCTCTTGCTGTGCTGACTGGAATTCAAATTATTCCAGTTATTGCTTAAAAAAAATACTGTTCCTGTAACTTTCTGTGACAAATAAAAATCAGGCACATTCTAACAAGGTCTGTGAGCCGTTCCAGATGGCATTTGAGATAAAACGAGCCCTTTTCCCAGGATACACTCCACTCCCATCACAGGGGTCAGGGAGGTTTAACACCGACCATGGGTGAGTGACAGCCCCACTCCTGCCCTGCTCCTGGGGCCAAATAGCCTATTTAAGGATGGCAGAAGAGCAGTGGCACCCTTTCCCTCCTGAGTGGATTCTAGAAGTACCACACAAAGTCCCTGCTCTCATTTTCCAGGCTGTCACCTCTTCCCACAAGCCTCATGCACTCTGATGTGGCCTCATTGTCCTGAACCAAAAAATAGTATTTTTGGTGTGCTATTTTCTCTCAGAAAGCACTTTATCTCCTTTGCCATCCCCCCTTGTCCTGGGCTTTTTTAAGGGGAAGGTCATCCCACCCTCGGCACCAGGCACGAAAACTTTCAGTGGATGCTCAACTGCAGATAAATAAATAGGAAAAGAGCACAACTCAAGGCAAACAAATGGAGAAAAGAAGCACATTCAAAAACCTGGAAATGATAATTCTATGTAGTTTAAACCTTTCCTTTTGGAGACCAGACACAAATATTAGAAGAGATTTCACAATTCCTTTCTCTTTTCCATTAACAACACCAATCCCTGACCTTTATTCAGTGAAGTTATGAGAGAGTCTTCCTCCTCTGCAGTGAGATGACTTTCTCCACTAAATCATTTACTGCAGGAATATTAAAAAGAATCCCTGTCAAAAAAATAGGAAAATGACATTTTCTCATTTTTAGCAAACTGCCAGAGGAAAAAAAAAATTAAAACCAAAGGTATGGAGATGAGTCAAAACGGTTCATATTCCCATGAAACCATCCCAAACCATCTGTATTATAGTTAGCTTAAACCTTGAGAGGAAAAGTTAAAGGAGGTGGAAATACGACATTTGACAATTTTTACACACATCGACCTTTGACTGAGTTCCTTAAGTTAGCCAGATACTTCCACGGAACACACAGGGTTTTGATGAGTAATTGTTTCGACAAGGGAAACAGAAAAAGAAGAGTGTTTATTCCTAGGTAGAAGATTTTCAACAGAAATTGCACTTCCTTCTGACAAACTCCACGTTCCAAATGAGCAGTCTTATTCCCCTCTGATGCAGACTCAGGGATGTGCTCTCTGTGTGCCCAGCACACCAAAGGCAACAAAGCCAGAACATTTGATATCATCTGATGAGAGATAAAATAAGGCTGCAGTGGTGACAACCTTCTCAGGGAGCTGAAGGATTGCATTTTAAAGCAATACACTCTTTTTAATGCAGTTTAACACAGAATTGCACTACAGAAAGAGCTCCACGTTTTCAAAGCCATGTGAGGGAGATTATTGGGTTGTGTTTTTCTTAGAGGAACAAACGTGTGAGGTGTGAGGTGTTCTCTGGGAACTGGTACAAAGCAAGTTTGTGCTTTGCTGCCTCAGGCAGGGCCAGAACAGGCAGGACAAAAGGTTACCACAGTGCTGACAACTTCTCCAACACCCAGAGGGGTGTGAGATCTGACACACGGGATGAGATGGAAAACCTGACACCATTACCAACCTCCCGAGACCACTCTCCCTCCCACTGCAAGGCTGAGGGCCAGTGGCTGGGCTAACCTGATGTGCCAAACACCTTCAGGGTCAGGGCTCAGGGGTCCTGCAGAAATGCACATTTGCTGGTGGTAAATCAGCAGTTCAGACTTTGCCTTCAAATCTACAACTTCTTTAGAAACTTTTGATAATTAAACCCTCTAATTTGTATCCTTCCAAACTACTATCTCTTGCACAGTCTTTGAGTGAAACATCAGTCAAGTTTATTCCTTTATTAATCACCCACGACTTCTCAGCTACAGCTCTACTAAACAGGATCTCTACAACAGACAGTAGAACGTTTCCATTTCAGTGTATTAACAAGGGGCAATAGAAAAGGGATATGCCTGAACATTTCCAAGAAATATTGGTCTTGGACTTGTCTTCTTCTGCAAGGAAATTTTCAGACCAAGACACCAAACAGGTACAGGCAGGAGTGTTATTAAGTATTCACAGAGCACTAATAAATCTCCAGTTTTACACAAATCGCAGTGCAAACGCTGCCAGGATATTGCAGTGATTTAAGAAGGTAAAAAATGATGCTCAGCACATTGCATTTTTAACAAAAACATCTGAACACCATCAGTCCTTCTCCTTGTACCCACAGAGAAGAAAACCAGTTCACACCATGAGTAATTACAGCATTATTAACTACAAAACAGGATGTATTATTGAACTGTTGGTCTGGTTCCCTTTCAGCAGGCAGAATGATGAAGCTGCTTGTCACATTCTTCTCTAAATATTTCACATTTATGGTTCTTCCTATATATAAAAGCCAGCACAACAACTCAAACCTCACTCCACACCAGGCTGGGGATTTCTGAACCAACCTGGCTGCTCTTACAAGTTCCCCCACAAACCACTGGCCTGAAAACGTGACCCAACTTCAGCTTCTCACACAATCTTGTCTCTGATCTTTCTCTCCTCGTGGTTCTACTGGAATTAATTGCTGAATTTTACAATCATCAGTCCCAGCTGCCCACGGAGTTCATACCCAACTCTCCAACTTGTTGTAAGGTTGTACCTAACCCCTGTTAACAGACAGTGACACAGGTTTGTGAAATGATATGCTTCACTACTCTGCAATTACACACAGGTGTATGTTTGGGGGGATTTTTCCATCATCAACCTTTAAATAACTTTGCACCCAATACAGGCAGCAGCTGCCAATGTGCTGAGTCAGGAATGTAACAGCAAGTCAACAGGTGACATGAAAATTGTTCTCTTGGTAATTAAATCCACAATGAAACCTCCAGTAACCCCTCAGTGCAAGGAACTCTCTTGATTTTTGTATTGGAAAGAAAGGTCTTGTATCTGAAATTATTCTGACAGTAATTCTGCACCTTAAAGTAATATTCCCAGGCTGGATATTGATACCCACAATGGAGGCATGTAAATTACTGGGAGAAATGATTATTCCATCCCAGGAAAATCAGAGGAAACTGATTGAACAAGTTGTTGATGATTGAACAAGTTGTTCCATATTTTGGTTACCCCATCCACCACCTTTTCTTTACAGAACATGAAAATTGAAGAGAAAGTAACTGAAGATTTATTAATCCAATAGTTCTGCTGGAAATATGGTGCTGTTTATCTTCAGGTTCAATCAGCCTTGGCAAACTTAAAGTAAGTAACTAGTCACAGGAAAAGGCACAGCCTCATTTCTATTACCATTTCCCAGGATCAATGAGCGCCAAGGAAAACGTTTGCCCACAAGTGTAAGCAGCAGCAGCCCTGCCTGCAGTGCCCCTGCTCCTGACTAATAGAGACCTGCTGTGGGATGGATGGCACAGAATGAAAACACAGCCATGCAGCTCCATCTCATTTGTTCCCATTTTCAAGTAATAATAGAAGATCAAATTCTGTATTAGCCTAGCTGCTAGAACAGGTGGCATAAGGAGAAAAACAATTTAAGATCTTATTTGTATGAATATTTGGTCACATTGTGCAATATTCTTCACTTTGTACCGAGCAAATGGAGAATTAAGTAGTTCTGAACAAACTGTGCTTGTTTATCAGCTGCATTTCCTCAGGCAGCCATGCCCCTTGCAGGACACTCACAGCACCTTGGCCAGCTGGCCACTTCAGGCCACTGCTGTCCCCCCAGGACAAGGGGGACCCAGAGCCCTGAAGGTGCCTCATAGTGTCAATTCCTGACTTTCCAACCCCCCGAGGGCTTTTCCAGAAGTCACAGAAGGGACATTTGCAGAGGTGCCCCATCAGCACAACCCCCACAGTTCCAGCTCTGGTGGGCACAACGTGGATGAGCTGCTTTGGCCATTTAGATGAGTTTGGGCAAATACTGCTTTTGTGTAATTATCACAGAATCAGCAGCATTGGAAGAGACCTTCAGGATCATCTAGTCCCACCATCACCACCCCAAAACCATGTCCCCAAGTGCCACATCTGTCTTGAACACTTGGAGAGACTCCAGTCCCTCCCTGGGCACCTTGTTCCAGTGCCTGACTGCTCAATCCACAGCTGACAACAGACACTACCCCTAGTTCATAATTTTTTTCTTCTATAGTCACAACTTTTCTTTCCAATTCTAATATTTTGCTGCTTGCAATACAGAGTGAGAGCTCTTTTCTCTTGACCTTGATTAGCACTACTGAATTCCAGTTGTTCCATCTCCAACAAGCAGTTGTGGAAGCCACAAGAATTTTGAATGGCCCTGTGTTAGAGCCCTGGGAATCAACCCAAACTTCAGGACAGGGACTCCTGGACACCCAGCAGCAGTGGTCCTGAGACATGTGTTTTACCTGATCCTGGTGTAACAAGATGCAAAAGTGAATTAAGTAGTTTGATCTCTGACCCTTTATATCACAGTGCCAGTGGAATCCTTTCTTGCTTCTGAATAGCAGTGATAACATTTGCAGAGCAGCATGGATTAGACAGGAGAGAACTAAGAACAGCAACAACTTCTTAGGAGATAAGAAATTAAAGCACCTAATTGCTGCAAAGAAATACACAAAGGCAAACTAAGCTCTATTAAAAAAATACATTCTATTCCTACTGCCACAGGGGACAAGCCAAAGGCTAGAGAGATGCCAAACATAAAACAAATTGTGCTCCTAAAATGAGACAAGGACTGATTCTGTGCATACACACAGCAGCTCAGAATTCAGATGAATTTATGACAAAGAATCCAACACATGCAATCTTTGTCACTGTTCCTCATTTCCTGCTCCCATCTGCTCAGAGCCAGCTGAAAGCTGCTGCTGTGCATTAGGCAACCCCTCTGCTCTGGGGCTCTCTGATTATGCCATAGAAGGTGAGTAATGAAAAGGCCAGTGTTAGATCTGGTGCCAGGACTTGCTACACAAAGAATTCCAGAGCCATTGTGGCAGGACTGCAGGGGTTGGAGATAAGGGAAACACCTAAAACAAAACTAAAGCAGAAACCTGTTTCCCAAAAAAAGCTGCTGAGGCCGCTCCGTGCAAGGGAAGCGGTGCCAGCCTTCAGCAGGAAAACCCACATGAAATCCACAATTAGCCTCACCAGGAGAAATATGGAGCATCACAAGAGAGGAATGGACACAGAGTCTGCTGACTTCTTCTGCTCAATATACGGAAGCTGATTTAGACTGGAATTTTAATAGCAGATGCAACTCACTGCAAATAATAATTAAATTGTTTATTAAAGTGAAAGTCCTCCATATTATCTATACTCCAAATGCAGAAAGGATATGGATGAGGGTATCCTATTAGTTTCTTTAACTCTTTGGGATGACCCACACTCCGTAGAATTTCTGGATATTGCAGTCTCCCTGTTACTTACATGGAGCTAAATAAAACCCAGCTCTCTGTAAGTCAAACTGGCACCAAAGCCTTTTAACTGAGTACAAAAAGTTGTCAGTCACAATCAGAAATAAATTCAAACACACCATTTCCTCTCAACATTGTCACAACCTACTTCTGTCTCCTAGAGTTTATGCTCTTGCCAACTGATTAATCTTTTATTACCCAATTTGGCATTATGAAAGTCAACTATTCCATATATAATGACAGGAAACTCAAACCCAAAATTTAAATAATGAATAACAGCTTACATTATCTAAATAGCTGTTTTCAAGCTCTTTATTTTTCATTTCTTTAGTAATTTTTGATCCATACAATGTGGCAGTTTTCCAGCAGGACATAAGCAAAGCAATTATTTCACCCAGTAAAAGGTAACAGCTTTTGTGACACAGAGGTCACACACCATTACCACCATTGCTTTCTATGGTCTCAAAATCATAAATATTTCGTTTCATCAAGGAACAGGTCAGGCTGAAGAGGGAAAAGTTGGCAGCAACAGGACTAAGCTGCAACACAATAAATTCTATACAGTTCTGCTGGAGTGTTCTCACTAGAATAGGGATTAATCAGCCTCACTAGGTAACCAGGAGACAACAAAAATGTAAATGACAATTCCATTGTAAAGATAATGAAACCTAAATAGTAAGAAAATAGATAGAGAATAGCTGGGCTAATTAAAACTACATGATATTTAACTAATCACAAAATACTCTCACAGCTCTCATCTGTAAGAACAGTCAAGTCATGCACCAGCCCTGAAGGTGATCCTGCTGGAATTATTCCAAGAGATTCCTTAAGAACAAACCTGCTTATAGCAATGAGGGTCTGCAAAGTTTACTAAAACATTCTGTACAGATGGCCTTTATCAATACCCAGCCACCTGCATGTGGCAATGGCACATTAATATCCCAGGAAGATTGATTATTAATGGGTTCTGCACCTCTCCCCACATCTGGCTCCATTTCTCCAGGTGGTACAAAAAAACCCTGTAGTGCTCTCCAACACTTCTGTGGCAGGAAAACAAGTCCCAGGCCAGATGTTCTCCTGCACCTTTTTCCTCACTACAAGGTTAATTAGTAGCAAGATATTAATAAGAAAAATACTTTCTGAAATATGCTTTGTTGCAATACTTTAGAAAACAAGAGTTAGCTAAGAATTTTTGGGGCTGTTACTTCGTTGTTAAACTTTTAACTGCAGGAATTCTGACTGCTGTCACACCTCTCCTGCCCTCCCTCCCAGCACTGTTCCAGACAGGCCATTGGCTTTAAAATATTTCCAACACTGCAAGAAGGATGCAAGAGGGAATCTCTCAAAATGAGAGTTTTAAGGGTTAAGGCAGAAAATATCAAAAAACCCACCCCTTCTAGGATAAACATTTACACATTCTCAGCATTGAAGATGAACAATAAAATTTTATAAGGTTGCAATAAAATGAGGCCAATAGCTAATACTAAAAGCTGGCATTTTTTACCAAGTGCCAAAAGCAGATCAATAAATAACCACCTTAAACTAGAGAAAAAAGGCTGAGTGATGTGTGATCAGTAACCTGGCAGCCAGGGGAAGGACAGCAGAAGCACAGGGTGTGGTGCTGAGGCACTGGGCAAAAGGAAGGGCTCTCCACACCCAGGACAAGCAGTTTCCTTTGCTGTCACTGGGGATGACAGGTACATCCCCACCCTGCCTCCTGCGAGTGGCCATCCTGGGAAGGTGGGAAGCTCCCAGCTGCTGGAGGCTGGGAGGGCGTTTGGAGGACACAGCTGGAGGTGCCCATCTGGTTCTGAATTCCTCAGGCATCCACGGCAGGAGCTGCTGCTACGTGGAGCAGCCTGGAGAGTGACACCTGATAGGGGATCTCTCACCTCATCCAGCTCAGACTGCAAGCACTCCAAAGGCAGGGGAGCATGGAAGGGCATTTAGCAGGATGGGATAAACACAACTGGGAGAAGACTGTTTAAAGCCAACCTTAACCTTCACAAATGAGGCAAAAATAGCAACAGCTTCCTATGCCTGAGAGCACAGAATTTACAGAGGAAAAAAGAAAGCTGGAAAATCTACTCTAGAATAGGCCATCCTAGAAGAGACGTACATGGGGATTCTAATTTAAGGAAGCACTTTTGAAGGATTTCTGGTGCACAGGATGATCCCTAAGCTCACACAGCAGCAGGGAAACAGACTTTGAGCAACCTGGTCCAGTGGAAGGTGTCCCTGCCCATGGCAGGGTGTTGGAACAAGACTGTCTTCAAGATCCCTTCCAAGCCAAACCACTCTGGGATTCATTTCCCAGGCTTTGAACCAGCAGACTTCCAAAGCATACAGCTAAAAACCAAATCCCTAAATTGCCATCAGCACAGTGCAAGGGAATATCTGTAGTGTTCAAAATGAGATCCCCTCAGCCAAACACTGACAAACATTCCAAGACTCAAGACTCAAAAAGATCCTGACACAAATCAGCCAACAGGAGGTGAATGGACCAGGAAGAGCTTTGTGTTGATGGACCAGGTAAGAGCCTGAGCACCAAACCTGCTCTGTTAGCCAGCATTTAAATGTTCAAATACATGGTGTAAAACATAGGAAATTATGCTTTGGATGTTAATTTCTATATTATTATTATTTCTTGTTAATTAGAAAGTAAAGTGTTTTCATTCCCAAATTCCACTGTCCCAGAAGTAGGAGCACCCCAAACCAAGTCTGAAACACAGAAAGCTCAGCCTAGAACCACACTGTTTAACACACAGTAAGGATCAGGAGTGCTTCTAGAAGGATCAAAGCCATTTGGCCCAGCATGGGATGATCCCTTCGCTCTCCTGCACTCCCTGCCAGGCTGACTAATTAGTTTTTTGAATGACTCAAGTGTTTTTGTCACATCCACCTAAACTATTCTACACTTTTTAATTATCTGGAACAAAATGAAACAAAAATCAAGTGAATTACCCTGAAATACACAGTGAAAACAGAATGAATTTGCATACCAAGATAATAAAGGTGCATATTGTGCAGTTTCCACAAGGTCCTTGAAAAGCCACCAGCCAGAACAGGAATAAAATGTTTACTGGAATAAGAAGTTCTTTTAAACACATCTTTTAAAAAAAGAGATGGATGCTAAGCAGAGAATAAAAAGACAACTTTAGCAAACAACATGGGGAAAGGAGGTTTTTGAATAATTTCTCTTTGGAAAACAAAGGAACCAATATTGGCTCTGAACCTATTTGAGAGGTCCTGTAATAGCTCAGAAGTCAGATGTCCAGGTAATGTCCCATTTCCCATGTTAGGGAAGTTGGGACAGTCCCAAGTGTCAACTTAAGTCTCTAATTTCTAACATCACAAGTCAACCACAAGGCTTGTGAGACCTAAGAGGCCTCTCAATGTGACTTAGGAGTGTGTGACTTCAATATAAGCAAGTGAAAGAAAAAGCCATCAGCATGTGTCAGAGAGAGGAAGGTCAATATTGCATAATTCATCAGCAAATAGACTCAGAATTGGAACTTTTTGTAAAAGTAGTCTTAAAGTGGTTTAATCTTGAGTGTCTCTTAAAAATGTAAAGTAAATACAAAGCCCAGCTATAAACCCCAATAATGAACAGCTGACCAGGTTGAGCAGGAGGGTAGAAGCAAAGCAGGAATGAAATCAGGTTTTCCTCACATACTCTGTCAGCATCACACTAATAACCTGTCTTCACCAGAAAGTCAAATACCCTTTGCTGAAGCCCTCACAAAACTACTCAAGTTTGACTTGGGCTGTAACAGCACGAAGCAGAATGAGAAGCTGACCTGACCATGACAGCTGCACCACCACTGGGCAAACCAGATTTTAGTCCCTGTACATTGTGACAGCAAAGAGACCAACAGAAAAAGCTCATAAAGGTCACTTGTTCATTAAAAAAAGCCCCCAAAAGCCCACGCCAAGGGGCAGGTGGGGCAGGAAGGGCCTCCTGTGACACCACGCAGTAAGAAAAGGACATTATAGAGATGGAGCACAAACCACCAACTTCAATTTCATTGCTTTGTGGGTTTTAGTTTAAGGCCCAATGTTATCTTAATGTGCTTCCTGGCTTCCATAATTAAATTCACTAATCCCCAGTCTTAAGGCATCAGCAAGTTAAGCTAATTTAAAGTTAGTACCTGAGCCTACATCCGTTGGTTGATTTTTTTCCCTTTAGCAAAGAAACAAAATTATCGAACCCTTTCCAAGGCAAGAAGGTATTTTTGTCTGTGCAATTTTAATGGCTCTTTCTCCACAGTCCTCATTCTGTACTTGAAGGGTTACAAAGAAAGCTTAGTATATTCATTCCTGAAGATTTAGATATGTCTGGGTATTTAACCAAGCACAGAAGACATCTCACAATATCCCCACTGCACAGCTGCTTGATACTGTGAGTATTTGATACTCAGCTATCAGTATTTGATAGTGAGTATTTGCAAACTCACCTGTTTCATCTCATTTCTTTGTTTTGAGGAGGAGGAGTTCCTGAAGGCATCACCTGCAAAATCAGCATGTCAGTCACACCTACCAACACTGTGACCCTGACAGAGCTCACAGGCAAAGCAGGACCAGTTCCCCATCAATCTGCACACTGCAGACAAACACAATTACCAGATAAAAATCTCCTGGAAACATGACTAGCTGGAAAAATAAATTTACCTTGCAATCTGCAAAGAAATCACCCAAGTTTCTCCATCACTTCAAAATAATGTACCTGGGTCATCTTTTTAATTACACAGAGAACATTTCTCAAGTATTTCCAACTATCCAATCTTCCTCAGGCCTTTTCCATCAGCAGCATTAACCATCCTATGGCCCAGTTTTACCTTTGGCAATTGTTTGTACTCTACTTTAAACTCTTTTTTGCAGTTCCAATTATCCCAGTACCATTTGCTTCCTGTCCCAAACCACAGCATCATTCCCCATGATTTCCAGAGCCACCAGCTTTTAAGTAATGTCCCACTTTCCATGTGGATTTTTCCTTGCTAGATGCCACAGTTATCCTTGTCCTGTTCTTTCCCAGATGCTCCTCAACTAATGCAAATTCAGTATCAATTCCAATGATAGTTACCAGCAATAAATGACATCAAAATATCTATAATGGAACACCTGCAATGGCATTCCAAGTGAATATGGAAGAGAATTAGCAGCTCTGGATGAAAAGAAAGACTTTCCCCATTGATCCTTGCTGGAACAGCTCTGGCTCCAGACCACGCCCTCCTGCTAGTTTTTGTTAGTGCCAAACCCCCAGCTAATGGACGTGTCTGGATGAACCCAGAATGATGGATTACAAATTTACACACAAGCAGCAGTGTATATGTATTACAATCAGACATTCTGTTTCACTGCTATCTTAATTAACATCTTATCTGAGCAGAAGCAAGTGCGCAGCACTAACTCCACAGCTCTGCCCCCGTTTCCCTGGAGGTGTGGGAACATCACTTTGGCAAGGGCAGGATCTTTCCCTCCTTGCTTCACCAGCATGTTCCTTCTCCAGAGAGGGGAATAAACTGCAGGCAGGATCGAAAAGCAGGAGCCCATTTTCCCCTGCCACAGCAAACAGGAACTCAGGGCTGTGTGCAGGCAGTGCTCATCCATCACTCGAGCGGATGGCTCTGCTTGTTAAACTTGGGCTCAGCCCACCACTTTCTTCTTTTTTTCTTTAACATTAATTAAGCTTTAAAAAAAGGCAGTTAGGATAAGAAATTGCAGAAAAATTATGGCCATTTTATTGTTTGTTCCCTAATTGCACACATAATGAGGCAAATTTAAAGTAGTGCACCTCAGAAGTTGCATTTTAATGACATGGTTACTGTGGTCTGAGTGCTAATGCCCTCATTTATATCACCAATTGCTGCTCCAGTGACTGCTCAAAAAAAGTCTTGTTAAGAAATGCTTAAAAGGCATAATTATATATTGTTCCTACTCAGGTTACAGTTAAAGAAGCCAAGAATTTCGTCTATGAAAATACTGTGTATTACAGTGTGCTGGTTATAGTTTCTTAGTGCTGTACGAGGCACAGAGTCTTGGCAAAACCCATTGTGAACAAAAGCTATTATGTTTCCCATTTAAATAACGAGTGCTAATTCAACAAAAAGGGATGCTTGGCTGTTCTTCCAACTTGAGATGCATCTGTCTGTCCTTAACACACGAAACACCAGCAGCACTTCTGCCTGTTCTCCAAGCAGGAAGAGCATAGAGTTGAATTCAACAGCATTTCAAAACTAGGGCTTAATTACAGCTCTGTCTGCATTGCTAGCTTGGTTTCCATCAGCTGCCAACAGGAACAGGTTCCCAGATGCACTCTCAGGTTGCCTCCAGATCAGGCTGGATGAGGCTTTGGGTAACTGGGATAGTGGAAGGTGTCCCTGCCCGTGGCATGAAGTGGCACTGGATGAGCTTTTACAGTTTCTTCCAACACTCAACATTCCATGATTAATTCCATGATTCTGGAGTTCTTTACATTCTAGAGCACCTCTTTCCTGCCCCACAGAAGAGGGATATCCCCTTCCTCTGCATCAGTACAGACAAGGATGTCTGGAAAAGCAGCATAGGACTTGCACACTGCCCCTGAAACAAACACAGAGGCTCTGAAGACAAATAACTGGATTTTGAATTCTGCTCTCAGCAGTGAGAAACCTTTACTTAATGACAGATTTAACATAATGAGTGACAGTGGAAAAAAATTCATGCTTGCAATTGAAATTATAAATAAAATCTTCTTTCTTGCATGAAAACTTCAAGAGTCATAAGTCTTTTTTTTTTTTTTGAATAGTCTTTTCTATCTAACTACTTCTGCTGTGCTGGACAAATATACATTTAACCTAGTAAAAATCTATGGAAACTACTCCTATGGAATATTCCCAGAAGCCCTGAAACATAACTAGAGAGAGATTGTAAAAAACAATAAAGAGCCATTCATTGTACTGGGATATCATTCCTGAAACTGCATCCTGAGCTATTTCCTCGGGCCCCAAGGAACCCCTCGTTTGCTCAGGCAGGCACAGATCCTTTCAGAGACCCTGAAATTCTTGGCATGTTGTGTTCATAGTTTAAAGCTGCCTGCAAGGTATTTCTGCTAAGGATGTTCAGTTGCTGTAAGGAAATGAGAAGCCAGTGTTTAAGTTGAGTGTTCTAACGAGTTCCTTCTTTGAGTTCAGCTCCTGCCCCATCCCTGACCACCCCAGAAGGTCATGGACCATGCTCAACTAACAAGGCTGAGAGCTCCAAGCAGGAAACAGTAAAATCATAAACAATAATTTACCTCTCCTTCATGCTAAACTTCAGTGAGTTATAATTTGGCTTTCTCAATATAAGGTCTCAGCAGGAGACAGCTAATGACTTTTTCCACCTCAAAATAAGCTGTTCCACACTGTGCTCACTTAGCTTTGTGTGGGAAGCCTGAAGTCAGGTAAAATAAGCTTCTTATGCCACAAAAGAGAAAAAAAAAAAAGAATATTTCAAAACTAAAATTAGTCATATGGCTTGATATCTAATTTTTAGCATGTACCATCAAGGTTTTTTACCCTGCTTAGCCTTCACTGGGAGCATGTCACCATGAAGTGGGGATAGTCAAATTTAGCCCTAAGCAAGCAAGGAAAACTATTTTAATAAGGAACCGGAATACAAAATGCAACAGCTCACAGTGATTGTACACAAAATCCATCACTCCAGAGAACACTGCCTTTGTTTTTACACTGCTTCAGTCTCCTTCACTTAACACCAAATTTCCCCAATTCCAAATTTAATTCTATGTATGTACAGAGCTGCACTGCTTCAGAGCAGGGGTCCAGTAAATCTGAAAATATTGCAGGATTAACAATCAACTTTTTGTTATAGATAAAAAGACTGGATGACTTGCAAAGACTGGAAACATATCCTTTCCATTTTCTAACTCTTTTAAACATGAAAAAGAAAAGGAGATAATTTATAGCAACAAACTAGAACTGGATGGTAGGATTCAGTGGCTGAAGTGGTCAAGAACAAAAAATAACAGATTATTTTTAAAAAATTAAACCAAAGCATATTTTAGTAACAAATATTAGGAAAAGAAAGCTATGTAAAGACAACAAAAGGACCAAGGGACACTGCTGATAACCAAGAGTTTTCACACTCCTGTTCAACATGCTGCTGACAACCCAAGGACAAACCCTGAAAGCCAGAAAACACATCTGTGTGTAGCAGAATGAAGCCTTCCTCTCGGAGGAGATTTAAGTGTTCAAAGACAAACCTTAGACAGATTTCATGTGTTGGGCCAGAGTTACTTAAAGGGAGCTGTGGTGATTTTCTAGCCCTGTGCACACTTTGCCTGCCAGCCCCACGCTGAAGCAGTGATTGTCTCCTCCTCTGGCACTTGCACTGCTGCTGCTCCATTCCACAGGAGCAAAGCCCAGAGCATCCCTGCCTGCTCAGCATTCCCAGCTCAGGATGGGAGCCTCCCCTGCACACCAGTGCCTGGGCTGGGGAGCTTCATGCCAACAAAATCCAGTGGGAATTAACAGAAGCTTTGAGCTCACTTCAGAGCTGTCAGATGTGGCATCCCTTAGAATTAATTACAGAATCTCAGGGTGGCTTGGATTGGAAAAGATCTTAAAGATCATCCCATCCCACTCCTACCATGGGCAGGGACACCTCCCACTGCCCCAGGCTGCTCCAAGCCCCAATGTCCAGCCTGGCCTTGGGCACTGCCAGGGATCCAGGGGCAGCCCCAGCTGCTCTGGGCACCCTGTGCCAGGGCCTGCCCACCCTCCCAGGGAACAATTCCTTCCCAATATCCCATCTAAACCTTCTGCCTTTCAGTTATGAATTCCCACAGCTCCAAACAAAGGTGGCTAAAACTTACTGAGACAGAGGTAGAGGTCTATTAATAGCACCACAATCCTTCTGTCAACCAGGCTGTTCATTACGGTGTCAGAAAATATTTAGCCCGCCACACTCAAACGAGGTGTTTTATTCCCAGTGGAAAGCTAAAAATAACTTCTCACGCCTTAACACAGAGTTTGTCACAACAGTCCCATTTCCAGGGCCAGGAGGTGACAGCAGCCAGCAGTGCTGCTGATTTTGTAATGGTTACACAGTGCAGGCATCAGTGCCACGACCCAGGTAAGGAGCTGTGTGTTCGTGTGCTCCTGCCCAGCTGCGCTGCTCTGACACCCCCCCAGTGCTGTTTGTGCAGCAGCTGCATGGAAATGTCTCCTTCTGTGTAGAACTTTGGGAGAACCAGTTCACTGCTCAGATCTCAGCTGCAGCCTTGTACCCCTGGCTGTCAGCAGGGTGGCAGCAGGGACAGCATTGCCCCAGCTCAGAGACCCAACACCCACCACTGTCAGCGTGGCACTGCCACCTTTCCCTGCCCATGGACTGGGAAAGGGCCCAGACCCAGCACAGCCAGAACCACCAGGTAATTCATTCCCTGAGCGTGTGAGGTCTGGCCCGGAGCTGAGGACTGAGCCCTGCACAATGTGTGTCACTTTGAGGTGAAGGAGAAAGCTGGGAGGAACAGGAGCAGCTGGGACATGTTTTGCTCCTGCAAAGTGCACAGTTTCCTTTAATAGAACCAAATCTCTCATTTTGTGTTCTTCCAGCACAGCTGAAAATACTTGGACTGGTTTGGCTGCTTCACATATTTTGAGCTGAAATAAGAAAACCTTTCTGGAGATGTCTCCATAGGTCAGTGACACTGCAGCAGGCGTGACCATGTCTGTCTACAGCACGAATAAACACACACTTGATGAGTGCAGGACAGGAGCATTTACAGCAGAAACCCAGAGCTGCTCATTCCCTGAAATGTTGGGAAGTAGTTTACCCTCTGCCCACAAACATAATTTAAAAATAGTTTAAAGTTGGCAACTCATTCTGACACAAAATACATTTTGAAATTAACATCAGATCAGCCAAAGACATTTTCCACATATCATCACCAGGTCTCAAAATTAACATGTAGGACCTGACAGAGCAAGTAAGGGAAGAAGCTGATCAAGCCACAAATACAGTGACCAGCACAAATCCAACAATTGATCTGTCTGAATCATGGAAACCTCCCTCAATTCAAATTCAGACTTTTAGTCTTACCTTCTCTTTCCCATCTACCAGCAAGTTACTAATCCATCTTACACTACAAATAAAAGGCTTACTTTTTTTGAAGGGACCTTGCTGAAAGTGCTCTGAAAAAAATTAATGTACATATTTTGACTAGACCACCCTTATCCACACATCCATTAACTCTTTCAGACAAATCTGATTTGCCAGGCATGAATCCCTTGGAAAGTTTTATTTTCCTACTATTTCATGCCTATATATGTGTCTAATAATCTTTATTCTCTCTCAGTGAGCTGGTACAGAAGCCACACCTGTGGTTCCCACATCACCTCTCCTACTCCTTCCCACAAAGAACATCCTTTTTGTCTCCATAACACTGAGGCTGATTTAAGTGACAGGTTACTCCACAGTTAATAGCCCACATTTAAGTTCCTTTTTCACCAAGGATGCTGCCATCTGTTCCCATCATTTGGTTCCTTTATTGACTGTTTTGACCATCTCCTCCTGACACATCAATTTGTGACAGTTCCTGAGACTATTCCCACAGGAAAAGGAGCTGAGAGGGAGCCTCCCCAAGCTTCCCTACACTGTGTGTCAAGGCAAATCCTGCATTTACTCTTCTACTGTCACATTCCTTCCCTTGAATGTAACTTGGATGATCGTTTGGTACCTTACCATCCATTACCTATTGACTCAAAACAGGAGAGCCAGGCCAGCAAAGCCTCATTTTCAGAGTGTTTGCTTTGCTTTTTTTCCACTAAGCCTGTCAATGCCTCAGAATTTTTTCATCTTTTCTTGTGATTTTAAATTTAAATTAATCAGAATGTATGTTCCTTACATTTTCCTTGTATTCTCCTTCCCTTTATTTTCTAATGATGTTGTTGGTGTCCTTACCAAATCATTGTGCTTGAAAGCATTATACTCTCAGTTGTTCCTTTAAAACTACATCTAAACAGACTCTTAGGTGTTTTTTGAAGTTAAATGCTCTACTGTGCCAGATTTATTGCTTCTCCCAGGAGGTCAAATTTGAATAAAGTGATGACAAACCTCATAGCAGTATCTTGAATCCCACCCTGTTCACTATGCAGGATTAATCAAGACTTGCTTTGCCTTTTCAGATGAGGTTATTTATTTTGCTGCAAATACCAGAGGTTTGTAAGATTTAAAATCTTATCTTCAGCCCCAAGCCCAGCCAATATACACCCATAACTGCAGTCTAATTTCTGCTTTGGCAACTTTTCTAATCTCTCTTAGCCTTTCATGGACACTATCAGTTTATCATGACAAAAGCTTCTGTCATTGTCTCATGATTATAATCATTCTACACAACTTTGTTAATTCATAAAATTTCACAGCTTCTTTTGATGCAATTTAATAATTTACCCTATTTGACTTAGAACTGTCTTGAATGAATATATGTATATCACAACTCCTCCATAGTATGTTCTGCTCTACTAAATCTATGTAATTTTTATTCTAGAAGAAGAACATCTAAGTAACTTCCATTTTAATTTGGAGAATAGATAGAAGCATACAATGCTTGCCTAAACAGGCAATGGCATGATGTGCAATAATTTAATTCTGTTATCATGCACACAACAGTTCAGCCCTGAAAACCCACGGAGATCAGGGTACTCCACTTACACAGCCCCTGGGCACAGCTTCCAGACCTGGCTGTCACCAGGGAATAACCAGCACCTCTCTGGTCTTACAAGCAGAGAGAAAAAGAAGAAAGGCCCTTTCCTGACATTTTTTTTCTAAACAATCAGTTTTCATCAACCACCACAGCTTCAGATGTTGGGAGAAGGAAAGATGGGATCCATCAAGCTCCTGGTTACAGTGCCACATCCAGACAGAAAACTGGGGATGGATCTTTTCCTCCCTTGCAGCTTACGAGTACTCAGCTGTTAAATCACACCAAGTTCCCTTGACTACACACATCAATACAAGGACCATGGATACTTTGAGACTGTTGCATCATCTGCTGATGATAAAAACTGCTGTTAAAGCCAGAGTGCTGTTCTGAAATACGCCTGGTGAAGGCACCACCTGCCCTGGGAGCAGGACACCAGGCATGCTGGTGGTTCCCCACCCAGGGAACGAGCCCTGCCAGTTCTGGAGCTCCAGCTCCAGTGGGGAGGTGTTAACCTGGGTGTCTGCAGCCAACTTCCAGCCAATAACAGCCACAGAATTTCAAATGCACTTGAGCAACCTCGTTAACTCTACAGCCAGAAATACGCTGCTGTAACTCTCAGCAGCATGAGGGTGCAAGTGTCTGTCAGGTGTAAAACTCCTCCAGACACTAAAATAAAATATTTCCTCAGCTGAAGTTTCTTTATATCCTCTGGGTCATTCTCTCAGAGTTAACGGTGTCCCGTAAATCTGATTTAACTACAGTGCATAAATCTAACATTTCAGTGACAAAACCTTATGTAAACTGATCTCCATTCCCCCACCGCAGGCTGGGGCTAAATAAGGCACAGATTTAGGGTTTCAGACAAACTGAGAATACTTACAGGCTCTTCTAAATAAAGTCTGGGATTTAAAAAACTGTTGTTGTTTTCCCTCAGGCTGCCATATTTCTGTCTCAGCACAGAAATACTCAGCCATGCTCTGTGCTCCTGCAAACACCCCCCACACCTCCACAGGCAGTGGATTTACGGCTCCTGCAGCTCTGCCTGCTGGGCTTCCCGCACACAAACAGCTTCCCAAGGGGACAAGACATCAAGTGAAACACTCAGGGGCATCTTGTTCCTCACAGGACATGACTTCTGAGCTCAGGTCAGATGGAGAACAAGGTTATTTTGGTTTGCAAAATGTTTTAAATCTAAATCGAATGACTACCGATTTAAAAAGGCAATTTGTGTTCCACTGAAATTCTTGTTTGGATCAAACAAGAATTCTTAGGTCAAAAAAACCATTTTGTCCAGAGACACCTTTGAACACCACATTCCTATGAAATCCAGGAAACCTGGCTCTGCAGGGAAGTGGTGGAGTCACCATTCCTGGAAGCGTTCAAAAAATCAAGTACACGTGGAACTTCACGATAGGATTGATTGGACACGGTGGTATTGGTTCAAAGGCTGGACTTGATGGTCTTGCAGGTCTTTCCTTAACGATTCTGTGATTCTCTGATCTAGGTCCCCAAGCAAAAGCCTCAAAGACACTGCCATGGGGAGCTCCTTCTCTTTGGCTTCCTCAGCACAGCCGTGAGAGGAGAGCCCTTTACCTGCGGCAGCAGGGACACGGCTCCTGGGGACGCGTCCCAGCTCGGCTCCCTTGCCCCGCCTGTCCCGCAGCAGCAGCAGCAGCTGAAAGCCCCGCAGCCTCAGCCCGTGGCTTTGTGCCACCCCTGCAGCTCCGGTGCCCGGGGGTCTCGCACACCCCCGGGGGCTGCCCCTCGCAGCCAGGGCAGCACCGACACGCCCCGCTGCTCGCTCTGGTTTGCTGGCTCCTTCTCACTTGCTATTGCTCAGCATCAAAGAGGAACGCCAGAATACTTGAGAGGAAGACCTTGCTCTGTTTCTCCTACTGAACCTGTTCTTTTTTGCATAAATAAATATTCAGGAGACACACAATTAGAATCCAGGCTCTCTCCGTCTTTGTCCATCCCAGGAGTCCTCTACCCCACTGGCTATAATCACTCTTTTCCATCACTTCTCTCTCAAAGACCGAGTTTTTCCTAATAAGTAGAACAACTTCAGTAGAAAAGGTTGAGAATTCACTCTATAGAATACTCCTTAGCACGGTGCTTAGAATATTTATTGGCTATTACAGGAAAATAAAGAATTGAGCACAAATCCCACACTAGAAGAAATTAATGATGTGTATACAGGACTTTTAGCACTGAGTAAACTATTTGTACAAAGCAGTCCCAAAGATACACAGCAAAGGCACCATGAACAATGGAGAAGAGGGATTTGTACCCACTACAGCTACATACAAAAATGTATCACTGATGTCCTGCTCCCCAAAACAGATTTCCCCAGAATCCTAACCATTCCCATGAGACAGACCAGCACAGGAGACTGTACCCCATCCCAAATTACTAAATCCAGGCAGGGAGGCACTGCTAAGAGATAGAGCCCGTTCGAGCACCAAAGAATCCTGACTTGCCCTGAGAATTGCCACCATTGCCCCCCCAGCAAAGGGATCTCAGCTGTGGGGCTCTGGCTGTAGGGAAGGAGCTCACAGAGATCCAGCCCCACCTCTCCACACACTTTTCTAGGACCTTCTCTCATTCAGTGGAGGCAATTAAAGCTGCTATCAAAGGTACCAGCTACATGTTTTAATCATCTAAAAGGGAATTATTAAGAATAATAATATCTGAAGGAGCTTCCAGGCAAACAGTACAATAATGAACAACCCATCCCCTAAAACCATTAGGAGCTTCCCAGAACACTGCACCTATCACTGATGAAGTGTGCTGTCATCCACCAAACTGTCTTGGAGATTTATGTATTCCCTCCATTTCACTGTTTCAGTACCTTAGTAGATGGATAAATTGATTTATTTTTTTCTACCAGTTTCTCAGAAAAATTGATTCAGTACACAGATAAACCTGCAATTCTCTTCTGCCATCTTGGACTTCCTCTTTTGATCCACAGTCCCAGCTAAAACACTTCCAAGTCTTCCATGGGATACTGTGCTTCTAACCTGGCAAGGGCCATGTTTAGTCTGTCCTTTCTGGCATTACAGTTTCAGTAAGTGGTAGAAAGAGGAGCAGCAAATACTCAGCAGTTCCCAAAATGCCACTCATTTTCTGTAATGGCTTTGGTAACCTCTTACACTGAAAAAGCATAAAGCCATTTACATGATTTCATGATTTAAAAGTAGAGAGAAAGAAAAAAACCCAGATATGCTCAGATTTATAACTGCTTTTCTTGGTATAGCCCTAAACTTTCCCTGCATCTGAGGGCAATAATTTCCAGAACTCTGTATTGGATTTTCACTGAAGTGCCTCTTGAGAAGGCTGGATTTATTAGTGAAAACAGACTCAACCAGTGCTAAAAACACACAGACTTGGTTCATCCGTATCAAGGAACAAGGCCAACAGTCACTGGTGTTTCATCCAAATTGGACCCCTTTTCTGCAGTAAAATGCAAAGATCATGAAAACAATGATTCTGTACAAGTACTTTGTTGGGGCTCTCTTTTCTGCTTCCCAGCAGGCAGCTGGCAACACCTCATGGCACAGCTGCCAGGTACACACAGCACCAAGCACCGATGGGAGCAGCCAGAAGAAACGCTGGAACAAGCTCAGCAGCTCAGGAAGGGCTGGGCAGCTCCACAGCTTCCAACCCAAACCATTCCATGATAGTCTGAGAAGTGCTGGCACAAGTCAGGTGCCCACAACACATGAGTTCATTGGGAGCTATTTTCCTGTATCTAACACAAGTATACTTCCCCTAGGAACCCTGGCTGGAATGCAATTAGTTAATTACATAGAGGACTTTAAAACCCAGGAAGCAGCAACCACAAAATGGAGCTGAGCCTGGAGGAGAAAGCTTTGTATCAGACAGAAATGCAACAGTAATAAATCACAGGGGGTTCATCCTGGAAAATTATTATTGTGTTCTGTTATTTGCAACAAGTACCCTCAACAACTACAGCCAGAGAGTCCCTGCCTTTCATTATTTCCCAAGTGTTCAGTGATAACAAGCCACATCTGATTAATCCTCCTGCCTTTGGGAGTTATGGACACTAAGCACAAACCAGTCCAAGTTAGGGCACTCTGGCCCATCTGACAAAAAACTGCTGCCCAGTGCCACTGAAAGAGATAGAAAATATAAATCTGGAATGACTCTTATACCCACAGTTTGATTAATATTTTCCTTACCCAGTAGCAATTAGAATGCCATATAGCTCAAGAAAGCGAAAGGTGGCAAGGGGAGATTGCTGTGATGTTTTTATTTGTTAAATGAGACAATGCAGAAGCCAAGCTCACCCCTAACAGCACACTAGTCAGAAGGCCAGCAATCAGCTACCAGAAAGGACCTGCTTTTCATAAAGGCCCCTCCCCTGGCTCTGCCCTTTCTTCTTGTGTGCTCAGCTGGAGCAATTAAGAGAATAATCTATAGGAAGCCTACCCCCAAAAGCCTCTCACAGCTTTCTCCAGCTGTTTCCTTCTTTTTGTTGCCCACAAACCCAAGCTCTGAAGAGATGATTCACCTCAGCAGGACTCCAAACTCTACATCTGCTCTGGGGGCATAATCTTTGCTGGCTATATGGAAATGGTCTTTAATGGAGTCACTACACTAAGCAAAAATCCTCTTCTCTGAATCCACACACAAAGGGTTTATTTTCAATTTTATTTCTAGATGAGCATTTTCAAGATTATCATCTTTCTTTTTTAATCATCATAATGCTGCTTTGCAACACACATTGCTCCTCTAAAAGGACCTTACTGCACTTTATAAATGCAAATCTGCGTTATCTTTTTGTAGATTCAGACACTTCTACAGTGGCTTGTCCAGCAACACAGAGAAAATCCCTGGAAGAAGTGGAACTGGCATTCAGTGACCATAAGCTCTCCCAAACCATAATGCTGCCCCAAAAACAACAGAGAGATACAGAAATGTGTTTTAAAAATGGATTTGAGCTTCCCATTCACCAAGAAAATAGTGCTCCACCTTAATTACAACAAGTGATAGGAAAAAAGCTGTGTCTGGAATTCCTGTGAAGTATGGAGAGTGTCCCTAGTCCAGGGAGAAATCCACAGTGAAACTGAGATGGAGGGAGAGGGCAGAAGGATTCCACAGGTGAGGAGGAAAGTTTCAATTTGTTGCTCCAAAGGAACTCCACTGCTTTGGAAATCATTGAGGGTTTTTTTGTGGCTCCCCTTTTTGTGCTTCCATGTAGGAACACATTAATATAGGCTGAGGAAGGGAAAAGGTAAATGATTGTTTCCTATTAATACAGAATGAGTACAGACACTTTCCTCCCAGGACATATGTGGAAGTTCCTGCAACTCAGTACTTTACTGGGAAATACCCCACTACTGCTGGTCACTCCAGACATTGTCCAGAGAAGCTCCTCTGGTATAAAACTGAATTTTACAGTTGGTAAATACAATTTTTCCACCTCAGGAAAGCATATACTTGTTTTCTGTGAAGCCCAGAGAAGTCAGAGAAATGCAGAATAAAGTAGTAATTTTCATCACTCAGTGGTTTCCTGACTTAAAGAATTTCCTATGGATAGCAGAAACTTCTCTCACAGATGCTGAACAAGCCCATTTCCACTCTCTGGAGACCAAAAATTCTTTTGAACGCCTGGGATTGTGAATTGTCACTCCTTCCACATTCATTACCCAGCTACCATCTGCCAGGAACTAATAAAAACAACAGTTACCTCATGGTCCTAAGATAACTAATCTCATCACCTTTGGAGAATTATTAACAACAAATAAATGCAAGCTTAATAATCCCTCCCTTGGGATTTGGAGTGCTGGGCATGTATTATCATAAATGAAATTCATTTTTGTTGTATATTCCAGAACACCAGCTTCTGTGTAAGACAGAAAAACTAAAGACTAGGAAACAAAGCCTGGGAAAGTCATGCACTGTGCTTTGCTTCCCCAGGGAGGAGAGCACGAAACGTGGTCCAAAGCTCAGACTGAAGCTTTAGCTATGCACCAGCCTTACTAAAATAATTCAATACAGAAAGGGACCCCATAACCCCAAAAAGAACATGAAAAGGACTCTTAGATTGTGTTCTCGCTTCTGAAGCATAACAGAAGCTACTCATTGTCACAGCATAAAAAATTATTCTCTCAATAATGAATTTGCTGACTCCCACTCTAGTAGACACTGTTAGCCACAAAGAGCTCAACAATCTGTTGTTTGAAATGCTTACAACATCTGCTTCTGTGTTTGTCATAAAAACATTGAAGTAAACAGGCAGCTAAAATCAAATCACAACATCCTGGACGGGAGGAGCCACCAGCCCAGCCAGGCAGGGTCACCCTCCTCCACAGCCCTTCAGCAGCTCCCAAAGCTCCACTCAGCTCCTCAACATTAAACCTGCTCCTCAACATTAAACCTTCAACTACAAAGCAGAAAAGTTGATTTTTCCATAGAAGAAGAAAGTTTTCAACCCAAACACTGACATAACAGCAATGGATCACAAGGAGAAACAAACCTTCACATCCCAAATTCTGGATGAAATTCACCCAGCTCCAATCCTACAGTGCATCAGGGGCAAGCAGAGGAAAATAGTTTCAACAAATTCCACATTCTGTAGTGCTAAGGCTATAACCATTTCCCACAAAACTCACTTCTGTTATGGTCTCTGAACTACCTTTTAATAAAATCAACTGATAAAACTGAGTTGGGGTGGAAATCATATAAACTTTGAAGGTCTAAACCCTGAAGAAACACTGTTGCTGTACCTGTACACCCAAAAGCTGCTTGGTTATTCTCACCCTTGCTGACAGCATTACTTAAAAGTAGTTAGTACACAGTCCTCATCAAATCAAACTCTGCCTTTTGCTTAGTTCATTATCAGGATTTGAGGCCCTGCTTGCAGCCCAGAGTGAAAGGAAGTCCCAGGGAATGACATATCCAAGCTGACAGCCCCCTGTGCCAGGGCTCTGCACCCACTCAGATGCTCTACTCTCTCTGCCAAATGTACTTCTCGGGACCAGAATGGCCTCATTTACTGCTCTGTGTTGGCTATTTCTGTTCATAGCACAGGGCTTAATTAGGCTCTTGCAACTAAAATTACTTCTTTGGACTAATTTGTATTAGAGAATGCTTTACTAAAGGCTTAAAAAACGTTACTTATGTTCCCTAATGCCACATCTTAGCTACACTGGTCCCTTGCTTTGCATCACTTGTTTTAGGGAAATCTCCTTCCTTGCAAAACTCTTGTTGCCTTGCAGGCTCCATATTTTTCTGTCACATCCAGAAAGCTTGGGTCCAAGTTATCAAACAGCTGATATATTCTTTCCAAATAATTTAAATCATAGACTCATTAATGTTGGGAAAAGCCTCCAAGATCAAGTCCAATGTTTGACTGAAACCCACCAGGTGCACAACATCACAAAGTGCCACATCCACTTGGTTTTGGAATAAAACATTAGTGAAATAATACCCACAGCATTTTTCATGCAGATGTTGAAGTGAGTTCTCCCCTTTATCCCCTGAATTCCCACACCTGCCCAGCTCTGGCTCTGTAGTCTTTCCTAGCCTGAACTTGCTGTCCTGGGTTGAGGTGTATTCTATTACCATCCTCATGAGCTGTGGCAATCAGGTGGGGCAGTGTTTCCTTGCCTCCTCCCCCCAGACTCTCTTGCTGTTAATGGCCCATCATTGTCCTGCCCATGACTCAGAGATAACTCCCTCCGGACTGTCTTCTGTTAATGAGCCTAATCAACACTTGGCCTCATCAACACTTGGCCTCATGACTCATTACCCCATTGTGAGATGCTCCACCCAGAGGGAGGAACCAAGCATCCCATCGTGGATATAATCTGGGACTCTGAACACCAGAGACACTCTTTCCACTGGATTTCCAGAGGACAGGAGCTACACAGCCACCACTGGGCTTTCTGAGGAAGAGCAGACCCCTTCTACCACAGGATCACCACTTCAGAGGATTGTAGCCACCATTCCACCAGACTGCTACCACCACCCTGCCTGACAGGGACTCAGGCTGTATCTTGACTCTGTCAGTGTTTTCTTTTACTTTCTTTCCCTTTTCTTTAATTTCCATTAAATTGTTATTCTGACTTGGTGCCTCCCACTGGTTTGTTTTCAAACTAGCACACTTGCTTTCCAGGTCTCCTACAAATTCCTACCTGGAGAAATCCCAGTTTTCCCAGGGTTCTGTCACTTCCCTGCCTTTCAGGCTCTGGCACCACTCAGCCTTTACACACAAAAGTTCTGGAAAAGCCACCCAGGGTGACACCCATTCCAAGCCCCCCAGTGCTTTGTGTTTCCCCCTGTACAACTCCAGCAGCACCATCAGCAGTCAGAGTTCACTGTGGCTTTATTCCCATAGGTCTCATCCCACTGGAGCTGCAGGATGAGACATCTCCCTTTGCAGGAAAGGCTGCCCATGCAACCCAAGCTGAGACTGCAATTGGCTACTGAGCCATGGACTGATGAGGACCTACCTAAACGTTTAGAATTAAATTCAGTATTTTTGTTTATGTTCAGGAAGACCTCAGTTCCCTGGAGTTCCCAGCAAACCTTTTACACAACAGCAGGTCAGGTGTCTCATCCCACAGCAAATGTTTGTCCTTTATGACACCAAGCAGAATGTGAATTCTGATCTATAAAATCTTTAATTTCTACTCAGTGAAAAATCTAAGCCAGATGGGAAGCAGGAAGGAGAGTCAGAGAAACTCATTATTACAGAATATGAATTATTACCCATAAGTCTCTTAGGTCACCTCTGCTCTGCTGTGGAACACAGACTCCTTGCACAAGGCTTATTAAAATACAGACTATCTGACAGAATGGGGCTAGTTCTTACCTAGGCTGAACGAGATCCAGGCATCCCTCTCAAGCACTTAAATCAAACTCATACCAAAAAGCACATTAACAAAGCACTAAAATTAAGCAAAGTATCTCAGAGTCCAGGTTTTACCCCATCATTCCCTTTCTGCTGTTTTTGCTGCTAAACATGGCAAAAATAACAATGTGCACAGGATCACAGCTGGCAGTTCATTGTCCCTCAGCCCATGTCTCACAGAGCTGATGTTTCACCAGCTGCCTGGGCTGCTCCTGCCCTGGCAGTGAAGCTGCTGTTCCCAGGGCCATGCTGGCCAGAGCCAGCCCAGGGACATCCCTGCCATGACCAAATCCATGGGACACAGGCACCCCCAGAGAGAAAAGGCAGTGCTTGCTGCTTTGTGTGCTACAGTGATTCCTGACCAAAAAGACCAGAAAAATTGGAATTGGGATTTTCTCAGAAACTCCCAGCAGTTGCTCAGCAAAAAATATCAAGTGTGCTCCTGTTCTACAGCATTGAGGCCAGGCTGGTCAGGGCTTGGAGCAGCCTGGTCTGTGGAAGGTGTCCCTGCCCATGGCAGAGGGGTGGAATGAGGTAACCCTTTAAGGTCCCTTCCAACCCAAACCACACTACAATTATCTGAATTTTTTTTTTCCCCAACTAAAAGGTCTTTAGTATATCAGATTTAACTACTGAGTTACAAACTTTTGCCTTCTTTTATTTCATGTACATGAACTACTCTCTTCCCTTTCACACACACAATCCTACTGAGAAGTGTTCACTTCTTACCTCCTTCCTATCTCCAGAGCCTCTTCTTCCCCCGGGCATGTTTTTAATGGCCTTACCAACTGGCTGGTAATTAACTTTTACTCTGGTTTAGTTATTGACCATTTCCCAGGATAGATTATGCAGAAAAACTTTTTCACCCATAGCACAGCTTTATCCAGAGGTAAAACATGATACCTAGGAACAGATAAGTCTTTTTTCCCCCCCTTCTGGGAGAGTAAGTAACCATGGATGCACAAGAAACAATGCCTGCAGATAAAAGGAATGCCTCTAGATAATAATGTTTGTCAGAAGAGATTTGCACATTTCTTTGAACTGATATATTTATATCCTGCTAATTATTTAAGAAAAATCTCAGAGGCCTTATCACAAAGACAGTCAATGCCACAGTTATATTTTTTTCCCCTTCAGATCTAGATTTCTTTTAAATGTATCACTCAAACTTTCAAGTTGGCTTTTCCAGTCATTTTAGTAACTTACACCTATGCAAGCCCCCCTCCCCTAGAGCAGTCCTGTACAATTTGTCAGGAAACATCTCTAGATTTGAAGTCCACTGGAATTTTTCCACAGCCAGCCTAGGTCACATTTTGACTTTACTGTAAATACTCCCTCTCTTGTTTTCACTCTGCTTTTCCAGGAAAAGCTTGGGACGCTGCTGTTACTGCTCAGCCAACACCACACAACACACCTAACACACAATAAGCTGTACAAGCAGGAACTAAACACAGGTAGGTCACCTCAGGGTCTTTTTTCCCTTATAGCCTCTGGAGTAGCAATTTAGAGAATGTTCTGCTCAGCAGCTTTTCAGCTGCTGGTTTTCCCTTGCCTTTTAAAGGCATAAGGGAGGCCAAACATCATAGGAAGGCTTTGAAGCAACATGACACCTGGACTGGAGGAACAGCCAAGCTCAAGGTCATCTCCCTTCCCAGAGAAAAAGGGGAATAAAATATTGTACAGTTGTCACTGTTGTCCACAGGGACAGCGTGAAGAACAACACAGAATCCAAGTCCAGGATAAAATGGGATTATTTAATTAATTACAGACTCCTTTATACAGCTTTGTTCTCAAGAGTGGCACAACATCATTGGGTGCTTGACCATCCCCCTCCCAGAGTGATTGGCTGAACGGTGTAACACCCATTTCCAAATATTTTCTTCAGTGTACCATAACAAGAGTGTGCACAGCAAGTTTGCACCTGGGAGATAAAGTCTTGGTTTACAGAAACCTCTTCACTGTTTTCAGCTAGCTTGTGTGAGGAAGGAGACTCTCACAAGCCGCTGTAAAAAGTTGGGAAAATTCCTCTGCCAGCTCTTTTAGCATCCACATACAGTCACCTGCAGACCCCTCATTTCACTGTTTGAGTCACCCCCACCTGTCCCCTGGGTGTTTCCTTCAGGACACTGCAGCCAAGAGCACATTCCATGGAAAACCCCAAACAATGAGGGGATGTGAGATGGGAGCTTTTGCTGGTACCACTTCCCAGCTTTTCCCAGAACCTGGAATTACAACAGCATTGCACTAAAACTACCCTCACTTCAGAGACAGGACAGCCTGTTAGAGACAGCAGCTGTCAGATTTGAAGCAGTTCTTAAATTTAAATTCTCATTTTTTCATCAAATGAGCTGATGGAAGTTGATTTGGCTTCAAGTTACATCACACACCCCAAGCCTGAGCAAGCTGAACTTAGATCCAACTGGGGAAAAATCAGCTTTTCCTTAGAAATGCCAGGAAACGTCCAGCACTCAGTTACTGCACCATACCCATCTCACCCACTGACACCCCAGGGAAATGATTCCATCTACAAAAGCAGCCCTTATTATAAGGATTTAAAAACATCCTAAACTACAGCTGCTTCTTCACCAGCAGGGCAACGCTGGCTAACAGAATTGCAGCCTGCAAATCATGTCACAGGCAATGTCATTATGTTCTCCTGTGCCAGTGGAAGCTGACATATTTCAAAAATAATATGCTTAAAATTATTTCACACCACCAAATATGCAGAGTAAGCAGAAATTACAGATGTCTTCATGGAAGTAGAGATACCTCACACACACACAGAGCAATTCCTTTTTTAAAGCTCAGTGTCTCAGTAATTCAATTCCTATTTTGTTTAAATGCTTAATTTTGCATATTACAGTACTGAGCATTAGGCTACAAATCTTACTTGACTAAAGTAAAATTTTACTTTATTATTTCACTCAAAATTAAGTGAAGCAAAACCAATGAGTCATGGGAAGCCACTCACAAACAAGTTTATATGCATATATTTTAATTCCTGTAATTAGACAGCAACCAATCTGATGTCCCTTAGTGGCAGATTCTCAGCTGGTGTCAACTGTCACAATTCTCTTGATCTCAATGAGGAACACTTGGATCACCTGGGATCCATTTCTCTTTACAGAGACAAATCACAATCAATGGTGATTAACCAATTAAGCTGGGCCACCAACCATTTTGTCATTTGCAAAGAGTCTGAGTGCTTGACAGAAAACAGGAAGGTTATATCTATTATGAAATACAGCTCTTTTCCCCATGGGGTCACAAATATATGCAGACACTGCCAGCACAGCAGAAGCTGCTACCAGAGCCTGATTGCAACGGGACAGCTCCTACTGCTTCCCTTGGGGAGTCACTGGGACCCCAGGGATAAAAGCAATCACTTGTCTCTTCTAAAATTGGTTAGGATCCATTAAATAGCCACAGATCCAATTTGCAGCTTTTAAGGCCAAAAATGCCATAGCTCATGTATTCTGGCCTCCCAAAAACCAGAGTCCATTCCATTTTACAGTCTCCTCCCCCTTAGGAAGAGCTGCATTTGTGACTGAGGGCAAGGGATATTGGAACTGAACCTGCCCAAAACCACTGGGTTTCTCTAAAGGATGTTGGAAATGCAAAAGTAACTTCCGGCTGCAGCTCCTGTGAGCAAGGCAGCTTTTATTTCCCCTTCTGTTATCTCTCTCTCCTGCATTAAACAATTTGTGTGCTTTGTTTATATTGTCAATAGCACTGTGTGCCAGTTGTGATAGAAAAATTTACTTAGAATTTAATTATGTTTCAGAAGCCCCCGGGAAAACAATGGAAAGTGGGAGTGTGAGAAGAGGGAGGCAAATGTTGTTAGAGTAGAAAGTTTTAAGCTCTCTTCCAGTTTTTAGGGTGGTTTGTTGTTTTTTTTTTAATGAACCTTGGACATGAATTACTTAGTCAAATTCCTTTACCACATATACATCCTTCTCAGGTGACTGGAATGAATAAAACAACCACATAAGCATTTCATGATCCCAAGCTTGTGTACATGCTTAGATCCTGGAGTCACTTTGGGAATATCCCCTCTGCACAGCCCAAGCCTGAGCAGCAGCATCTTCACTCAAACACAAAATTACAAAGCCATGTGAAAACAAACCCACTGGTTTTCTGTCTGTGATGCATTTAGTGAAAGAACAGCAGCAGCCAGGTCTCTGCTTGAGTTGGTGGCCCAGTGAAACTCAGCACAAACCAGTGTGGCTGCTCTGCATTTACACTTCCACAGTGAAGAGGACAGAACAAAACTGATGGAGGGCAAGAGTAGGGAGAATAAATCCAACATACAGCTCAAAGCACAGCTGAGCTCATTATCACAGCTATGAAAGAAAAGGTATTCCAACCCTAACAGAAAACATCCTAAATCACACTAAGATTATACAACAGAACTACAGGAAGCACAAAGTCTTGAAATGACATCGTGAAGGTAGAAGACAAGAGCAAACTGAGATAAAAGGCCACAGGAAAAGGTAGATACTATGCAAAAAAAAAAAAAAATTCTGGCTTTGTTACTTTCTATAAAAATCTTGTCAGAGTCTTTTCCCTGGAAGGAAAGCGTCTGTCAGAGCAAGCAAGAGGAACTGAGAGCGGCAGATCTGAGTCAGGGGAACAAAAGCACAGCAGCAGAGTAGAAAGAAGTCAGCAGCCAGTCCCCAACAGTCTGGCACACAATAAAACACACCAGCAATCACAGCTTCAGTGAGAGACAGTGCAGGAGCTGCAGATGAGATGAACAGATGGAAAGACAAAGCCAATCAGGAATCAAAATGCACAGTTCCAGCAAGGAGACTCCCCACCAGTGTACATTTTGCAGGCTTTAGTTCCATAACTAGGTCAAGTGATTTTTTTTTCTTTACCCCTTAACTGCTGCCTGAAGTAAAAAGTTCTGAAGTGAGAATGGAGCCTAAGAATCCCCAAAAATACTCTGAGCATGTATGGAAAATAAAGCAATGGATGAATATGCAACATGCAATGGAAACAAATCAGATTTTAGCATAAAATTTAACTGGGTTACAGAACAGGGCACTCCATGAAAATATATGGAAGGGAATAAAATACAAAGTGATTTTCAAAATAACTGGAGAGGTTGGGGACATATACATATACACACAACACTGACAGATGGCAAAAACCCTTGGTAATTGCATTTAGTTTTCTTATCAATAGGAATTACTTTTCCCCCTTAATCTTAAGAGTTTCTCAATACTCTGTTATCGAACTAAATTTGTAATGGCAACAATAATACACTTCATTCATTAGAGTTCCAGGACCACAGGTTTATGAAGGGATTAACTAAAAACTCAGGAGCAACCCCAGGGGTTGTCCAGGCACGTGTATAAAATACAGTCACTACTAAATAATCCATCCCTGGCAGCAAGCACCACACAGACACCACCAACAAAAGGCTTTTCTCTCTCTGCCCCCCTGCACTGAAATCTTTCAGACGCTGCCACCCGGGCATATGTGCAGATAATCCCAAACAGGGATGATTCCAAATGCTGAGCACACTTTATCTGGACTGAGTTGGAACACAGATTGGCCATTGTGCCCCAGTCTCTACGGGATGAGGCACGGCACCCTCACACTGTCTGGCATGACACATGGTCCATCATTTCCAAGAAACAAGAATTTTGGGAATATTTGATCTGAAACCCCCAAACACCACAAAAATGACAAAGGTGTTTAATGCTGAAGATGATGCTCACTCCTCTGTAAAGCCAGGTCTAACCAAAAGGCTGCTGCTGTCAAGGGAAGGACTCCCAGCGCCTTTCCCGGTGTTGGGCTGGAACACAGAGGGAAAGGAGAGCCTTGCTGGAGCCAGGGGTGAGGAGAGGCATGGCAGCAGCAGGTCTGGGTGCTCTGCTCAAGCTGTGCCACTTTGGCAAGGAGATTAGGATGCACTCAAAAGACCTGAATCCTCTGCCACATCCTGCTGGGGAATCTTTGATGAGTCATTTGTCCTCTGGCCCTCTCTTCTCCTGTCCTTCACTCATCCCCTTTCTGAAATTCTCCTGATGTGGTTAAAAAAGTAAAAAGCACAGCACAGTGAAGCTGCACGGCCTCTGCTGACACGGATCAAGGCCCAGGCCTCTCTGGATTCCTGTTCAGAGTTTAGCTTCCCACTTTTATGTCCTGTTGGCCAAGAACCAACGTTTGGTCTCCTGCCAGCCATCTGCACTAGAGCTGAACAGAGACACAAACCCACTGAGAACATCATTCCAGTCATGGCTTTGGAACAGACACCAGGAAGGACACACAAGTTTAGGTTTAGTTCAAATGGTTATAAATTCTGTTCACTTATTTCACAGGTTATTCCTTCCTTTTCCTCAACTGAAGAATGTCTTTAGAATGACTGGAGTATATAAAAACTTTTAGACCAATTAAATTCAAGAATAACTGAAAAAATAGACAAGATGTACACAGGTAAAACCTTACATTCACTCTGAAAAAAATTATAAAAAGCTATAAAATTAGAATGAGATTATAAAATATTTATTATAATAATGGAGACATTAGCAAACAGTATTGGGTTGTATTAAGACAGAAAATTTAGATTGAATATTACAAAATTGCCCTGATAAAGTGCTATTGATTAAGGAAATAACATCCCATGTGAATGGAGGGAACCTCTTCAACTGACAAAACAATTTTGGCCTGAAAATAGGCCCAGTCTTTGGGTCCTTGTCCTAACATCTTATCACAGAGGCACCAGGATGTTTTATTTCAGCCTTGAGTTTATCATCAGTCTTAGAAGCTGGGAAAGAGCCATTACACTACAAAGCACAGGCACAAGTGGGACAGGTGAGCACCAGCTTCTCACACAGGGTGAGCCAGCAGCACAGCTCCAGATACGCTGATATCTGGAGAGGAAGGGAATTAACCTCATCACCAGATTCTTCTGCCCCTGTGCCCACTACTGATGGCTTTCAGGTCATTCATGTGGAACAGCAGAAAACAAGAAAAAGGAAGACTCACGAGATTTTTTAGGAGTTAGAATGGCATCCTTAAGCAGAAAACTAAGGAACCCTGCTGCCAACTGGAATGTTAGTAAAATAGGGTTTATTGAAAAAAGAAACACACAAAACCACTATTACTGTTTCTTCAGAGGTATCCAAATGTATCTTACAGGGACAAGAAGGACCACAGTGCTTAGTCATGGCTACTACACAGTCTAGTGCCAGTGTCATGGAAGCAGCCTCAGATTTTGGCAACAAACAGTACCAACTGAAAAGTCTTTTCCACAAATATTTGTTTTAAAAGGGACGTTGTCCAAGAACACATTTGCAGCCTGAATTTAATCCCTTCCCAATCCGTGGCAGCAGATGACAGTGCAGCACACCAGCAGTGTCCAGCATCCCTGGCACAGCCCAGGTGGATCCCATGGAACACTGGGAGAGGGAGGCTCAGCTCAGGGCAGGGGGGGTATTCTCATTCCTGAGGGGCTTCTCTCACCAATCAGAACTCCAGCAGCACATCCTCCAACAGTTATAACCCACAGCCTGCCTCTGCCTGACAGCAGAAACTAAATTACACTTGGAAGGTAGCAGCACTGACAAACTTAGCGCCTTCACCAACACCTGTCAAACACAGGCACAGCCCCCCAGAAGAGAACAAAGCCTCCCGCAGACATCCAGGCCATCTCGGATTAACAGGGAAACAAAGCACTCTGCAGCTGTATCCCTCTGCTCTCCCACCCACCTTCTCCAAGAAACACTTTGGTATTCAGCAGACAAAAAGGAAGTTTTTCAGCATTAACAGCTCTGTGCTCTGGTGTGCCCGGAACGTGGGGCTGTACAGCAGAGATCCAGAGAAGGGCTTTCACACCAAAAGCCTTGTAACTCTGACAAATGAGAGGGATTACCTGTCCCTACCAGCCTTGCCTCACCTGAATCCATACAGCACCTAGCAGGAATACAAGGGGATTCAGGTTTTGGGATAAGGATTACCATTTTTAATATTCCCTGGCTAACAGAGATCAGTGTTGCACCACTACTGTCAGGGGATGGAAATGATGCCAGCCAAAGAGTTGCCTCTGGATTTCTCTTCAGTGAAGCACAGCACAGAGCCAGCGACTAAAACCAAAATTAACTCTATCCCAGCCAAAGCACACATTAAGAAATGTACTCTGCATGCAGGATGGAAATGAAACTTCCCAGAGCTGACAGAGCACTGCAAAGCAGACAATCATTTTAAATCTGCTTATTTTCTCCACACACACCTTGCACGAAGTGAGCTGATAAATGTTGGTGTGTTCTACGAGAGGCCACCAAACGCCTCGGGAAGAAGCGTCTGTATTTTCCCAGATCATAGACCTTCCCGCAGGTTCACCCAGCACGTGGAGCAGCATTGCACCGCCATCTCCTGGCAGATGTCTAGGTAACAATGTAACTACACACCAATAAATTAACATTAACAAGACATTAGAAGCTATAAATATAGAAAGAGACATGGATATCTGACAAGTCAAACAAAAACAGATTGAAAGTCTAGCCGAGGAGTCTGTCTATATCCATTTTACTTTCCTGACTCTCAAGACTTGTACTTTATGTTAGACACACTTTAAAAAAACAACTAAGAGTTAAATATGGTCTAGCCCACTCCCCCCTTTTTTTAGTTTTTGTACAAAAGACAGTAACTAATTTTTACAGCCAGCTTATATAAGTAGCACATAACCACTATTCTGAATTCAAGATTTTACCACTTGATGAAAAGAGTATCAAATTACCATCAGAATTGTGGGAAAAAAATATGGTTTAAAGTTCTTGGTTCTTTCAACTGTATAAAATGACAAATAGCATTGAGTTCCTAAATAGTTCCTAAATTGAGTTCCAAAAATCCCAAATAGCAGTGAGTTGGGTTTCATTATTTTCTGAAAACCTTAGTCAAGCCTTTGGAAAAGAGACTCTTTATCCAACTCAGAACTGTAAAATCTAGTCTAAGAGCAAGTTTGGGAACTATTTGGGAATTTAGTCCTACTGAAATCCCAAGGAACCTGGGAGACTCATAAATTTCATTCATGATTTCTATAACTATGTGCAAGTCATCAACTAAAATATACAACAGAAAGTCTTGGCAGGCCCAAGAGAGTAACAGCCCTAAACCAGAGTCTCCAAGCACTGGTTTTTAGCAGCCAGAAAGCAGTTAAACAACAGCTCCTACAGAGCACCAAACCCTGCACCAGGCTCATTTACCATTACTCCATCTGAGTGAACAGAAACAACTTGCAGCAGTTCAACATCGAGCCCATCAAATGTGGCTCTTTGTGATGTTATAAAAGAATGACAACAGCAAGATCTGTAAAAAACCACCCAGAATTATGAACTTGCAAACACTGGGAGATAAACAAGGTCACTGACTACTTCCTCAAGACACAGCTATATGGATTTGACCTTTCTGTAAAACATGGTCATTTCAGGGAAAACAACCTTTCAGTTCCAAGGGAGAAGGGAATAAGTAATGTCTCCTGCCCTGGCAGTTTATGATGAAACTCCCAGCCCTAATTTAAAGGTCACCAACAATCCTTTGCTTTTCACTTTGTCCATGTTTCATGTGATATGGTCAGAGCTGTCTAGTCCACGACAGCAAAAGCACAGCTGCCTGGCCAAGCTCAGCCCTCCCTCCAGTGCTTATCACCTCTTTAGACACACCAAAATGACATCAGAATAACCAGTACGACTGCTGGCACAAACAATTATTTTGCTGATCTGTATTACAGGAGTTCTATCACTATTTTCACTCTGGTACCAGGGAGAGGAACCGAAGACCTTGCTATGCTACACTCTTTAGAGCCAGCTAACACTCCACTGAAATCAGAGCAGACTCTTCCCACAGCACTCCTGCTGCTTTCCAAGCAGGAACAGCGTTTGCTCCATCTCTGCCTGCTCAGCCCTTTGTGATGGGGGCCGTATGCAAAGGACACGCTCATGGAGGTCAGAGGCAGAGCAGGACTAATGATCTAGGGATGTATTCCTAAAAAGTTAACTTCCCACATGGAGACTGCCCAGAAATCTCCCTGGGATCCTCCCACTGGCAGTTTAACATTTGATTTGTATGTTTGGGAACACCTGTGAGTGCTGGCACTGAACTGGCCTTGCACACCTGGAGGTACAGAGTGAGGCCATTTCTTGTGGCTCCCAGTTATCTGCATTGCACTGGAAGCATTCCCAAGACTGAGAGGTTTTCATAGAATCCCAGAATGGTTCCATCCCATCCCACCCCCTGCCATGGGCAGGGACACCTTCCACTATCCCAGGTGGCTCCACACCCCATCCAGCCTGGCCTTGGACACTTCCAGGGATGGGGCAGCCACAGCTGCTCTGGGCACCCTGTGCCAGGCCCTCACCAGCAAGAATTTCTTCCTAATATCTCCTCTAAACCTACTCTGTCAGTTTAAAGCCACACAAAAACAGTGTTGCTTAGAACATTAAGACAAAAATTGAGGGATTACATCAAAATTAATAGCTCTGAAGGATAATTAATTTTGAAGAAACTGAAATCCTACATAAGCTAACTTTTTTTTTTAGTAAGTCATTATTTCTTTTTTTTCCCTCCTAAATTTTCTTTGAGAAGGAACATTTAACATTTAAGCATTATGCCTTTGAGATAAATTGTATCTAAAGGTTACAGTGCAAAACTACATATCTCAGTCCTATACAAGATGGTTTATTAATTGCCCTGGATACACACACACTCATAAATTGGTTTGGGTAATTTGATGAGGGGAATTGATTTACTATCACAGTGAAATACTACATTAAACACACACATAATTCATTCTTTATACAGCTCCTCCCCCCTTAAAAGCATCCTGTCTGACTGCAGGCCACACTGAATTATTATTCTGTAATCATTAAGTGATTTATTTAACCACAGCACACACAGTTAACATTAATCTATATTCCTATTCCAATCTCACCTTTATATTTTCTGTTGTCCTACCAACAAGGAAAAATTATGGATTTCATTTAAACCAAAGTACAGTTATGGAGCAGCAAGACAAGATAAGGGACATTTTTAGTCTCAAAACATATCTTTTTCAACAATGCAAATGAAAAAAAATGCATAATGAAATCTTTTTGAAAGCATAAACAGTACTGAATCATCACAGTGAAAAAATTGTGATATACTAAGCAAATGTTGTTTGTGGAGGGAAAAAACCAAACCCTAACCCATTTTTATTACTGTTAAATCATTTAATAAAGGAAAGGCTCAGACCAAGACACTACATGTGATGAGAACTAGAAGGACTTTCTCCATAATCCTTCATGCCTGACCCAACATTCGCTCGAGAGAAAAATGATTATTCCTAATTCAACCTTCTAGTTATTCACAAAGCACTATGATTTTTCCATCAGCCTTTGCTTCTGTGCATTTTCAGATGACTTGCATTCCAGTACTTCTTGAAAGACATTAACCAGCAAGATGAAACACTCACAACTGACAGGAAACCACCAAATAGAACCACTCCAACAAGAGTATTTACAGGCACTAAGCCACACTAGTGACAAGAAATCAAGAGGAAGAAACGACATTATTTCTTTTAAAAAGGAAGCTAAAAAAAAAAAAAAAAAGACATTTTTGTTATACTCTACTTTATGAGGTATGGAGGTGAGACCCAGGAAAAAAGGAAGCATTTGGACTCTCAACTCTGAGAAGAGAGCTTCAATCAATACAGTTCTTTGGGGCAAGTTGAGATGAAAACACTGTATGAAATGTGTATATTCACACCCCAAGGGTGCACTGATACACAGAGGTACCCTCCAGAACACTGGGGTCCACACCTGTGACCCAATCAGCTCCAGCAAGGAGGGCAAAGAAGTTGTGTCTCAAAGGAAAACAAGGTGGGCTCTGAGGAATACCCTGAATAATGGAAAATACACCCTCACAAAACAAACCTGCAGACCCTGGCACTGTGAACCTTTCCTGCCAGTGTGCAGCACAATGCTCTGGGAACGTGCAGAGTAAAGGCTAAGGAAACCCCTAAAATAAACATTACCACCCCCTAACCCAGCTGTGAGGGCTGGCAGCAAGGCTGTGAGCAGCACCCTGGCACCATAGCCACCTCTGTGGCTGCCCCAGAGAGCTGCTGACATGGTGCCACTGTCACTGCCAGCTCTAACAGGGGACTGACACCTCAGCCAGCTAAGTGTCCCACAATACACAGGGGTCACCAACACACAGGACCTTGGCACAACCACCCGTGTGTCAAGGAAAGCACTCTCCAGTGACAACAGAACTCAGGCTGCTGCAGTCAATCATCTGTGGGACTGAAAACACTGGAAGCACAGCCTTGTAAAAATGCAAAAGCCACCATGTCACACTAACCATAACCCAGACCCCCCTGCACAGGCAAGGGCAAAAGGAGCTGCACAACACTCATTCTGGGGGTGGGCAGGACAGCAAATTCATGGGGATCCTCTCTCAGCTCCATTTACTCTGGCAGAACGGGCAGTTCTGCCTCTGGCAAGCAGCAGCACATTAAGTGAAACCACCAACCACAGTCTGCAGCAGAAGTTTGCTGTGCCTGCTGTAGCAGTGACACATCTATTTAAACACTGCCTTCAATCCCCTAGAACTGCCCATTACATATGTAGTCCATAAAAGACTTGAATGGTGTGCAAATACATTTCCCTCATCCGGAGGGAAATGCCAGAGGTCACTGATGTCAAATGAAGTTTGTTCATACAAGGCAGATAGGGAGCACAGAAGGAATTTGATGTGCACTTCAAAGGGAAAAAATTTGTCCAGTCTGGGAGGCAATTCTGTGTCTCACTTGGTAATGAGTTCCTTTTGAAGAAATACTGTTACACAGAAGTCTGTTTAACTGGAATGCTGTTCTATGGCTTTCTCTATAACAAAAATGGAATAAGACACTCAGGAAAGATTCCCTACAAAACCTGATACAGTTTTAGCTAGGATAGAACTGGTCCATCTACTCTTTGCAAGTGGCTCAGCTGCTGCTACCAGGCCAAAATACTTCATAGGTGTGAATTTAATCACCTGAAATACATCCCAAGACTAACTTTCACAAAAACATGTTACTATTAATCAGGAAGCAATTTGCATGGTGAGAGCTGAATTGTTCCCATTGCTCTAACTTGCTTTGCTTCCATCCAAGGATGTGACAAAACATTAAGTTATAAAACTTTTTTACTCATCTCAAAGTCAAGACTTTGTGAGTGCCCATATATTGGCAAAGAGATTTATGGTTCCTATTACCCAATCAATGCTGCAAGAACAGCACACGGGGAGGGCTGAAATGCAGAGCCCTGTGATTACCAAGAGCTCAACCACTGCTTAACTTCTTTCATGTGTCCCTGCGTCAGTTTTCTTATCTGTACAAGAAAGGAAACAAAGTTCATCTCTCTCTGCAAAAGCACTTGGAGATATTTTGATAAACTGTGTTATTCAAACACAGCATTTTCCAAGGTCAGCCCTCTCTGCACAGCTAAAGCATGCTTAAATAAACTGATCTTCAACTTCTCCTTCTCGGGATTTACAAACATCATTACCAGCGCTCTCATTGCAGCGTGCATTCCTTGCGGAAGATTTAGGCAGCTCATTAGCACGCAGCAGGAGCCAGCTGCAGCAGGCAGGAGCCCGGGCTGAGGAATGACCCTCCCGGTGCTGCTCCCAGTGCAGCAGGGCCGGGGTCACTCAGCCAAGCAGCGAGTGGGCAGCCCTGGGCAAGCAGCCACATACTCCAAACCTCAGCCAGAGGGCACTTCCAGGGACTGCACAAATGGGCTGAGCTGTAAATGGACAAACCCCGGTGTCCCAGCTGCACAATTAGCAGTGAGTGTTAATGTGTTTATTATAATCAGCTGCACAGAGAGGAATTGCACCTGTGGTCAGTCAGGTGTTTGTGACTGGCTCTGAAGCACAAGGAGCACCTGATAAAATACTGCAGACTGCTCTGAGAATGGTTCAGAAGTAGGAAACAAAAATATGTGTTTTGGTTCCCCATTTTCAGTGGCAGACAGCTGAGGCAGGTGGCTGAGCTGCAGGCATCACCTCTACGTGGCAGGCATCTCATACTGACAAAAAACAATAAAAAAAAAATCTTTACACCTGCTCTCTCCACAATTCTCTGAGCACTTCAGGACAGACACTACTATGCCATGTGAGATTGCCCCCATCTAAACATCTTGTCTAAACCCTCCGCAGAACACTTATATTCTACTGTTTTACTACTAAAAAAACAATAAACTACAAGTGTTTTAATAAATCCAAGCACCTTTTTGCATTATAAGCACGCCCTAAAATGTGGATGTTTTCTATAAACACACAAGAAAAAAACCCTACCAGGATGTGGTTTTATCTCACCTGCCCAGCCAACCCCACCTCAGGGTGCAGACACCAGCCTGAACTTGCCCAGCCTTAGAACATTGTCACTTCACTCCACTTAATGGGACATTGACTTTTTATACTTCACTCTCTGCAAATCAATATTCTAATAGACACAAAAGAGACTAGCAAAAGGATACAGAGTACCTGCCCACCAACCTGATGGAGAGGATTATCCATAAATGAAGGTCAAATCAAAGGAAAATTTAAACCTGACATGAAGAGAAGAGCAGCACAAAGAAGAGTCTTTAAATAAGGGAATTTAAAAAAAAAAAAGTATCTAAGATTAACTATGGGAGTAAGGAGACACAGCCTAAAGCAGGCATGGATAAGGCAGTTAAAACTCTCAGCCAGGGAATGACAGACTAAAGTCCCTTTGGAATGTCTGTGCTCAATGCCACGATTTAAGAAACACTTCAGGAGGCATCTCCAGTACATCACACAGGAAATGTGCTTCCTTTTAATGTAAAATAGCAACTTTCAATATCTGAAAGTATCTGAATAGGCTATTCAGAACAAAGGCAGAGAGAAACCAAGTGCAACGTAAAATAAAACACTTAAAAGGGATACCTTATTCTTTCAGAGATTAGTTCCATAGGAAACTAGGAAGCCAAATGGAGCCTTCAAACAGAATCCTTTAGCAAAAGGCTTTCACTCTCCCTGGGAGGCTGCTACAGGGACCCTTTGGGGCCAAAATCAGTTCAAGAAAGCCACAGCTGAGCTGATGGAGAAGTGGCAACACTTCCAGCTGGAGAAACGGTTGCACCAGATCCCCAGAGTCCCCTTCCACCCAAGAGCACTGATAATGGCACCAGAAACACATGGAATCCCCGTGTTTATCACTTGGGACGGCTTAGCTTCCACCACACCGATATTAGAGAGGGCTTCTTTGATTCCTGGTGTGAAAAACGAGGTTCACCTCGTGAGAGGTTCTCCTGTGAGAATTTAAAGGGTTTAATATAAAGACAATAAGAGACACATAAAATAAAGCAGAGATAACAGCCAGGTGCCTTGGCGCTCTGCCAAGACCACACCTGATGCTCGAGGTTAGTCCTTTTTATACCGTTTTTAACTGTCTGTTCTTTATTCATATTAAAACTTTTCCCAGAGCTGTTCTGCATGGCCCCGCCTTGGTCCTGCCTTTTTAGAGCATGCATAGTCTTCTGCCTTGTGGTTTTATTCCTCTTGATTCTTGGGGTTGGGCCCGGTAGGCAAGAGTCGGTGGTAGGGTGGATCTCTCAATTCCGCAGTCAGTCAGGGCTGATGGCAGCTTTGGCCTCTTTGCCCCCCAGGCAGAGCGGTGAGAGCGGCTCCGGGCTCTGCTGGGACCCCGTTCTCGGGGCGGAGCAGCCTTGGGGCCCCTTTGGACAAAGCGTTGATCAGCAGCTCCTCGGGCCTCATCCTCTGTTCGCTCGGAGGTTATCTTACTTGCTCACACTTGCTAACGTTCTTGGAAAAAGAAAGAAAACTACATCCACACAGCAAAAAGCATTTCTAACATTATATAATACCTACCTTTATACTTCGCAAGAAGCCAATATAATGTATGTTTATAACACTGGGCCTTTTGCCTACCAGAAAAGACAGGGAAGTTTTAGATCCAGTTTCTGCTAAACTAGGATTGTACCGAGTTTTCTGAGCGCATCTCCCTTGACTGCAGTTGATGAGTCACAGGTTCACACCCCCGCCCCAAGCTCCACCGCCTCGTTACAACGCACAGCCTCAGCCACCAAAATTCGGTGGAGCGAGGTAAAGACGCAAACTCACAGTTCAGGCACAGTTAATACCCCAAATCCTAATTATCAACAGGATATTAAGAAATCCAAGGAAGTATAGAGAAGGATCACAAAAATGATTTATGAGCAGAAAGCATTATTTATATAGGGAGAAAACCCAACAGCCTAATGCATGTAATGTAACAAAAAGGATTTGCGGTCTCATCCTAGAGGCAGTAGAATGCACTGCAAAAGAAATCCCCAGCTGCACCAGGTGCCTCAGTTCAGCACCACAAAGTTCACCTCCAGTTCACTCTTCCAGCTCCATTTTAAGTTTCCTTCTACAACAATTTTACATAACAAATGGAAACGAGCTTTCACCTATTTTCCACCCACCCTGGACCTCTCAACAGTTCAACCTCTTCATAGCTCAACACAACAGAGCCCTGGGTGGGATAAGGAGGAGGAAGACACTGGATTTTCCAAGACCTTTTGCAGATTCCCAAACCCCTCTCCTGTACATACAAGCAATCTGTTTCTTCTACAGGAGAGTAATGACTTGCTACTTTATTCATTTCAAAATGATAGAGAATTCCATCTGGCACTATGGATCAGCAGCCAGATTATAGTGTCTTGATCTAAAGGTCAACTTGGTAACAGCAGAAACTCCTAAACTGAAGTACATTCTAATATTGCCAATTACTCAGCATTCCAGCATCTCTCACGAAGTTGATCTGCCACCTTCCCCACACTGGGAAGGGCTCACAGGACAAGAGCAGCCACCCCAGGGAGGCAGGGCTTAGAGGCACCACAAGGAGCAGCTGTGGGTAGACAAACCCAGAAAAACAGGCCATGTTTAACCTCTTCCACCATGTCCATTCTGATTAGTTATTGTGAAAAACGAGGTTCACTCTCCTATGAGAATTTAAAGGGTTTAATATAAAGACAATAAGAGACACATAAAATAAAGCACAGAGATAACAGCCAGGTGCCTTGGCGCTCTGCCAAGAGCACACCTGACGCTCGAGGTGAGTCTTTTTCATATCATTTTTAACTGTCTGTTCTTTATGCATATTCAAACTTTTCCCGGAGCTGTTCTGCATGGCCCCGCCTTGGTCCCGCCTTTTTAGAGCATGCCTATTCTTCTGCCTTGTGGTTTTATTTCTCTTGATTCTTGGGCCTGGGCTCACCAGGCAAGAGTCGGTGGTAGGGTGGATCTCTCAATTCCGCAGTCAGTCAGGGCTGATGGCAGCTTTGGCCTCTTTGCCCCCCAGGCAGAGCGGTGAGAGCGGCTCCGGGCTCTGCTGGGACCCCGTTCTCGGGGCAGAGCAGCCTTGGGGCCCCTTTGTTCCCTGGACAAAGCGTTGATCAGCAGCTCCTCGGGCCTCATCCTCTGTTCGCTCGGAGGTTATCTTACTTGCTCACACTTGCTAACGTTCTTGGAAAAAGAAAGAAAACTACATCCACACAGCAAAAGCATTTCTAACATCATATAATATCTACCTTAATACTTCTAAAAAGCCAATATTACAATATATGTTTATAACAGTTATTAAGCACTGCTGCCACAAGTTTAAATTGATGAAAGTCTTCCCTAAAATTACACAGGCTAGATACTAGGAGACACTGACCTCCAGAAGTGCCTCTTCCATACCTCCCCTTCTCTTACACCTCAGTGCAATAAACAACCCTTTCAATCATCGAATAAACAATACTCTCAATATTTTCCTGTCAATTGTCTATATGGAGTATCCCCCATAAATACAGATTTCACTGTCCAAACTCACCTGCAGCTCTCCTGCTGTTGCTCAGCTCCTTTTCCCAGGCAGGAGAAAGAGAACAAAAGAAGCAACAACTCTTTCCATTTCCTAAACGTTGCAGAAAGAGGAATCAGAAAAGCCACATCAGCAACCATCCCAGGGAAAAAGAGACACAAGCAACACCTTCTTGAAAGAGCACACTCCAAAAACATCTGACTCCCAGCTCGGAGGGGGAGGGGGGGGGGGGAGGGGGGGCTTATTTATGGGTGTGCTAGTTAACTTCCAAATTGAAACACATGGTGCATGCAAAGCAGGTGAAATGATGCTAACAGCTTCCTTAACCACAATCCCAAAACACCTGAGCCAGGGGGTCAATACAAAAGCTGATGTAACTCCCCAGGATGGGAACACAAGCCTGGCTTTGTTTTCCCAAGACACGGGGCAGTTTCCAGCTCAGAAAGAGATCGCATTAGATGCTGTAGAAGAACGTCATACATTGCACTGGCAGGACCTCCCTGAGCCAGGTTTAGATGAGAGACTGGGAATAAATTCTTGGCTTTGATGTCAGGGAGGCCCTGGCACAGGGTGCCCACAGAAGCTGTGGCTGCCCCTGGATCCCTGGCAGTGTCCAAGGCCAGGCTGGACACTGGGGCTTGGAGCAGCCTGGGACAGTGGGAGGTGTTCCTGCCCATGGCAGGGGGGACACTGGATGGGCTTGAATGTCCCTTCTAACCCAAACTGGTCTGTGATCCCAAGCCAGAACTTGTTTCCATGGATTTGTGTCTCCCATCATCCAGAACACTGATTTGGCTGGATTATGTCATGGCCATGGCTTTTCCCCATCCCCAGGACAGGAGCGTGTGGTGCTGCCTCCCCTGCCTGAGGGCTCAGGTTCCCATCTGCATCATCAAACATTAATTTGTTTAAAAAAAAAAAAGAAACAAAAGCAAACCCGAATACCTTCAAAACAAGCAAGGATTGACAGCCACGTGAAGAATCAAAACAACTCCGTGGTTTGCGATTAATACTGACAGCTGGTGCGAGCACTTCACACACATCGCACGAAACCGCAGCGGGATTGGGAGGAGCAGCCCCGGGTAGGGAGGGAGGGACTCGAGGCGGTCACACCACATTCCCCCATAGCCTGCCAAGGGCAGCCGCATCCCCCGAGCGGAGCGGGAGCGGGGCCGGGGAGGGACCGGGGCGGGAACGGGAGCGGGGAGGGGCCGGGGAGGGGCGGGACCGGGGAAGGGCGGGGAGGGACCGGGGAAGGGCGGGGAGGGACCGGGGAGGGGAGCGGGACTGGGGAGGGGCCGGGGAGGGTCGGGGCGGAGCGGGGCCGGGGAGGGCTGGGGAGGGACCGGGGAGGGTCGGGGAGAGGCCGGGGAGAGGACGGGGAGAGGACGGGGAGGGACCGGGGAGGGGAGTGGGCCAGGGAGGGGCCGGGGAGGGGCCGGGGAGGGAGCGGGGGGGTCGGGGAGGGTCGGGGAGGGGCCGGGGAGGGAGCGGGGAGGAGCGGGCAGGGAGCGGGGAGAGGCCGGGGAGGGAGCGGGGAGGGGCCGGGGAGGGAGCAGGGAGGGGCCGGGGAGGGAGCGGGGAGGGGCCGGGGAGGGAGCGGGGAGGGGCCGGGGAGGGAGCGGGGAGGGGCCGGGGAGGGGCCGGGAGGGAGCGGGGAGGGGCCGGGAGGGGTCGGGGAGGGGCCGGGAGGGAGCGGGGAGGGAGCGGGGAGGGGCCGGGAGGGGCCGGGAGGGGCCGGGAGGGAGCGGGGAGGGAGCAGGGAGGGGCCGGGAGGGGCCGGGAGGGGCCGGGAGGGGTCGCTCAGAGCGCCCGCCCCGCTGAGGGAGGGCTCGCGCAACATGGCGCCCGCCCCCTCGCGGCGCTGTCAGTCACTGCCCCCGCCCAATCAGCGAGCGGCGCCGCCCCGCGCAGCCAATGGGCGCAGGGCCGCGGCGCGGGGGCGGGGCCAGGCATGGCGGAGCTGAGCGGCGGCAGCGAGCCCGTGGCCGTGGCGCTGTGGCCGCCCGGGGAGGCCCCGCCGGCCTTCCAGGTACCGGGGAGACCGGGGAGGAGAGGGCAGCACGGACACCTCCCACTGCAGGCCCGTCCGACCGGGCCTTGGGCACCGCCGGCCATGGGGCAGCCACAGCTTCTCCGGGCAGCCTGTGCCAGGGCCTCCCCATCCTCGCAGGGAAGAATTTCTCCCTAATATCTAATGTAAACCTGCTCTCTTTTAGTTTGGATCCGTTCCCCCTTGCCCTGTCACTCCAGGATGCCTAGGAATTTTCTTCAGTGGTATTAGAGAGTCTTTACAAACCACATTGAAAAAGCTTCCAAAAAGCCTGGGGAAAAAATAAAAGATGTGACCCCTATAGACCCAAATATCCCGGAATTACGTGGTGTGCTCGTATTTTACCGAAATGGGAAAGGTTGTGATCGTTGAGGAATATTAAACTGGGTTTTGAGTAAAGCCGAGTGACTGAGAAGCTGATGTTTATAAAAAAAAGAAACTTGCGAATGCACTGTCACCTTTCACCACAGCCAGAACTTGCCAGGTACAAGCTGCTGTGAAATGTAATATTTAGTGATAGCACATCCTTCAGGCTTCTAAATAAAGCTGAATGCTGAGAAGGGAATGAAAATATACCCGAGGCTGTTTTTATATCTTGGTTTTCAAATGTTGCAGTTTCTATCAGGTTTTGTTTTGTAATAGTCCGTGGTTCTATAACCATTCACCTGCTGGGGGCATCAGTGTAATTTTGAGAACCTGATTTTCTAGCGGAGCTAGGAGGAAGTTGGGATGCAACTTGAATCGTCATTTTTAACATAAATGTGTATTTGAAATTCTGTGGCTTAGAATAGCTATAGATTAACCTCAGGAGTAACTTACTGAGCATTTTGAAGTGTGGGGAGATTACTTTAACAATACCTTGAAAATTCTGCAAATAAATATATCCATAAATAAATATCTTTGGTATCTCTATAAATGAAAGCCATGCATAGTTGTAGAACCCAGAGAAGAGCTAATTAGCTGATTTTTTTCTGACAAGCTTTTTTTGTGTCTGGGGGGCTATTTTGAGAAATTCAGACACTAACAAGACTATCAGTTGTTTTTTGGTCTATATGAAATGCCTGATTTGTGTTCTTTTAAACACTTCAGACAAGTTTGAGTCGGAAGTTTACAGACAAATGAAGCATTCATGATTTGAGTTTTGGGATCAGTCATTGGCAGACACAAACTTTAAAAGCTCTGGCTTTGAACACTGACAATACCAAGGCTTTGACCTCTGTTCTCTCTGCAGTACAGCCCCGACAGCGTGGCCGGAGCAGACGGAGAGATCGACCCCACTGAAATCACCTTCCCGGGCTGTTCCTGTCGCAGCAGCTCCTGCGTGGCTCCCGAGTGCCCCTGTCTGAGCCGCGGGCAGAACTACAGCAGCAGCCTGTGCCTCAGGCTGGCAGAGCAGCAGGAGCAGCACTTCTCCAGGCCTGTGTTTGAGTGCAACAGCCTGTGCCAGTGTGGGGACGGCTGCCAGAACAGGCTGGTGCAGCGGGGGCTGCAGCTGCGGCTGCAGGTGTTCCGCACGGACAGGAAGGGCTGGGGAGTGCGCGCGCTGCAGCCCGTCCCCAGGGGCAGCTTTGTGTGTGAGTATGCTGGGGAGGTTCTGGGCTTTGCTGAGGCTCACAGAAGAATCCAGGCCCAGACAGCACAGGACCCAAACTACATCATAGCAGTGAGGGAGCACCTGCACGACGGGCGGGTCATGGAGACCTTTGTGGATCCCACCCACATCGGGAACGTGGGCAGGTTCCTGAACCACTCCTGTGAACCCAATCTGTTTATGGTCCCAGTGAGAGTTGACTCCATGGTGCCCAGACTGGCGCTTTTTGCAGCCACTGATATTTCTGCTGGAGAGGAACTTTCATATGATTACTCTGGAAGATTCCATAATTTACCAGGAACTAGCAGAGAACACAAAGCCCTGGAGGAAGAGAACAGGCTGAGAAAACCTTGCTACTGTGGTTCCCGCACGTGTAGTTCCTTCTTGCCGTGGGACGGCTCCATCTTTTCCACACCAGCGAGTTCTCCATAGCCTTTCAGCCTCAAACACACCTAAAAAGTATTATTTCCTCTAGTAGTTAAATAAAACTCTTTGTGTTCAACAAGGAAGCACATGGGGGTTTGAGTAGCAGCAGAGAGACAAGGTTTCAAGAATTTCATGGAGAAACCTTTTTAAGGACTTTCCAAGGTGCATAGTACAAGGGATTATTGGAGCTTCAGGATGTTCCAAAATCAGGGACTAGGCCAGGCCTGGTGTTTTTGTATTCTTGTCCCCTGACAGCTTGCTGTATGTTAAAGCAGCTCTCTTGGTTTGTACCCTTCAGAAAGAATTTGTACCTTTAGCACTTGTACATGGACAGGACGTGATTAACAGCAAGAAAAGTCACTGACAATGGCACAAGAAAATGACACCATGAATCATGACACTTGCAAGGAAGGCATTAGGTTTCTTAAAATCCATTAAATGATTGTTTTCAAATTATTTGCTGTAATTCTTTTTCTTCCACAAAGCATAGTAACTACTTATTATTGATGTAAAAGGAAAGAGTAGCTTTAATACTTTGTGTGTCCCATGTAGCTGCATGCCCACAGCAGACTGTGACTGACTGGCTGTTTCACTCCCATTTAGCTTTGTGGAAGTGGTGCAGGACTGCAGTCTCTGAGGAGCACAACATCCCATCTTTTTAATCACCTCAGCCTCGAGGCTGCTCTGATCAGATCTCTGCAATCACAGCAAGCAGCACATCTGTTACTCCCCAACACTGTCAGTACATGCTCAGGAAGCAAATCCAGCCCCTGCAGCATGAAGCAGGATGATGCTGACAGTTGACTGAAAGTAGAAATACAGAAGTACATCTGAACAACAACAGATTTGTGTTTTTGTGTTGAACAGCTGACAGATGCACGAGGGTTCTTTCAGCTGCTAACTGATCCATGTTTTCACTACTCCAGGGCCACGCAGCATTAAGCAAGGCCTGGCCTTTCCCAGCACAGGGAAAAAGTCCTTGCATCTTCTTTTCATCGTCCTTGTCCAGCTCTAACAGCTGTGCAGGGCTTTTCTGAGCACCTCCTTCCACCAGGGATGCACTGCCAGATGGGCACATTCTGTAACTGCACGTTCCTTCACTTCCTTTCTGCAAAGATCAAATTAAAGCAGCTTCACACAGGCTGGTTTTGATATTTAAGATGGATAAACTGCAATGCAGCTTTTGATTCATGTCACATTGTGCCATCAGCAGCACAAACCCTCAGTTATTTGCTCTGGACAGTTCGATCTTTACCTGTTTCCATACCCTTTGACATAACACACACAAGGGAGTACATCTCGTGGGGATCAGCTGTTCTGCAGGCTATCAGTAACTTCATTTTTAAATTAAAGACAACTTTGATTTGGACCTGAAAGATTGGTGCCACTGAAGGACTGAGCTGTCACTCCCAGCTCAGTGTGCTCTTTCACAAGGAATCCAGGCAAACAGCTAAAAACTGGGAGCTCTCTGTAATCCTGTCTACTCTAAAAGAGCAGAAATGATTATCAATATTTCAATATTCATTGGGAGATTTACTTTCCTATTGAAATATGATCAGATTGACTCAAGGATGCAGCTCTGAGCAAACTGAAGGTCCGCTGCTCTGGGGAGGGCTTTTGGAATGAGCTTTAAGGTCCCTTACAACCCAAACCTCTCTGTGACTAACCTGATACTGACCAGGGATAAAGGACATTTTGCTATTTGCTAAACAAAATCCTACTTGGTGTTTACCTTTGCTTCCTTGATAAGATGCAGTTTAGCCTCTCCCATTTAAGTGCCTTCCTGCTGCTGTTGGGGATTACACACTGCTGTGGGTTCATATGAAGATAAACATTACCACGATTCCTCTTAGGGTTAATCATTAAGTGTCATTTCTGTCAGTGCAGAAACCTTCCAAAGGATTTCAGCTGCTTGTCAGAATTAGTTTACAGGCTGAGTGACCATTAACTTTACTCCTTGCCTGAGGGTTCTTGCTGCTACAGGAGAGAAGCTCCCTGGATCCTGTATCCTGGAATGCACAGGATTCCAGAGCACAGCCTGGACTGCAAGGTCTCTTGTGTAGAGTCTTATCTGGTTTTCTCCCTGAAAAGGCATCATGCCAGCCACTTTCAGACCACAGGGCTCGGAGCAGATGATCCAATCCACTTCGTCTTTCCCTCCTGAGAAAAGTTTCAAGATTAGTTTTACAGCCTCTGCACTCCTCGTTTTCAGGATGACAGCACAGTTTGTTACCTTCCTGTTATGAATATGCACTTGGCATGATTTTGAGTAGTTAAGGAAGTGTAGATTAAAAAAAAACCCAACCACCTTTAGCAGTATCTAGTCCTTGATCACAGCCTTACAGCAGGAGCACAGCTGAGCCCTCTGTCCCTGCAATCCTATCCCTCAGCCCACGCCAGTGCTGCAGCCCCTGGCAAGTGACCTGATCCCAGTTATCTGCTTAGAGCAAACTTCCCAGCACAGAACAGGAACACAATGTTAGACTGCTCTAAACAGCCACACTGAAAGCCTTGCAAAAACAAAGTAATAGTTACTGAGTTCTAAACCACCCTGACAGTTGTTAATGGCTTTTTTTCCACACAGCATGTGCACTATACTCCACCATGCCTTGGCACTGCAGCTGCCTTGGGGAGTGGACCAAAATCCTACTAAAATATTCCCTATCAAGAAACCAGAAAAAAAAAATAGACCCTTTCTTGTATCTGCTGAACTTCTGTTCACTTTCCCCTTCAGGCTCCTTGCAGCTTCAGAGCCCCAGTCTGCCCCTCACAGCTCAGTGTGCTCTTCCACAATGAATCCAATCAAACAGCTCAAAAAGACTCTTGAGTTTCCTCTCATCCTCCCTCCTCCTTTCTACTCTGAGTGCAATAATGATTATCAGTCTCTCAATATTGTGCCACATCATGCTGTGTCCTGGAATAGATTCTTCTGCTTGCTGGACTTACCTGGACCCCACTGGAGGCTGGTGTTTGGTGGAGGGCTGCCCAGGCATTCTCCTGTGTCATCTTTTCAACATGAAACCAGTGCAGAAGGAGCTGGCAAGTGATGGATTTGCATTAAAGCCAAACCCAGTTTTCTACAGCAAAGACAATGCTGGCAAGGACCAGCATCAGTGCCAGGGCTTTTGTTAATCCACTGTTACATTCAGATCCCAGAACAAGGTTTGTTTCAATTACTCCCATTTCCCTTCTTGCTAAAATTCCTCTCCTTTTCAGTGAGGAATTTTATTTTCAACAAAACAGTTTAGAAATTTACCCTATTAGGCCTTAGGGCTCACAGTTCCATCTGCCATCGCTGCCATGACTTTTATTCAAGTAGAATCATTCATTAGCTTCAGTTTCTAATGAGGCCAGTTTTGCATTTTCCAAGTCCCTAAAATAAGCCTACGCTGCGTCCAAGAAATTCAAAGGAAATTGTGGTTTTCCATCAATAAAAGTCTTTGGCATAAACAAAAGCTTGATATTTTATTCAAATATGTACAAGATTTATAATCATCATCACCCTGAGGATCATCACCCTCAGTTGCAGAAGGCACTTCCTAAAGAGCAGCAAGTATCTCCCCAGAAGAAGCCCATTTCTGGACACGATTTTCACTGCAAGTGGAATGTAACAGGCTCTGCGAGCTGCCTGTGGGGAGAGCTGTCACCTCCCAGCCCTCACTCTTGACTCCTTCATTCTCTCTTAAAGCTGCCTAGAATTTCCTAACTGCCTCAGATTTCTTTTAAAGCTGTCTAGAAGTTTATAAAGTCTTTGCTTATTGCATTTGAGTGTAGAAACTCTATATAAATAGAACTAATTAATAAAGATCTTGTCTAGAAGAGCTGATGTAGTTGACAAAGTGGTGATCAGTCAAGGGTTGGACTCAATAATCCTGGAGGTCTTTTCCAATCTAAGTAATTCTGGGATTAAGTAATCTTTGAAAACATGATTGGCATGTTTCTGCTCAGTTTTGTTCCAGCTGAATCCAAAACACTGTGGTCAGGATTTAAGTCCAGGCCAGGTTCCTCATGAACACGAAGGTTCTCCAAAGCACTCGTTGAGTAGTGCTGGTTTTTTCTTCCCCCAGCAGGAACTTGAAGCAAGGTTTTTCCATTCTGTGCCATCAGCAAGGGATGCTGCTCACATTTCTTCTCCCTGGGCTGAGATCCAGCCCTTCCTGAGCCCGAGGCACATCCCTGTGCTCAGTGTGGCCCCGGGGCGGTGTCGGCGGCGCAGCGGAAGCCCAGGTTGGACGCGGAGCTGTCGGGGGTGTTCTGGCTCCGAGCTGCACAGCGGTACCTGTAGCAGTAGGACTGCACAGCAACAGAGAAAGGGAACGTCTTAGCACAGCTGAGGCTCCTCAGGCAACGGTTTGTTAGGTTAGCAGATTAATTAGTTAGATTAACACAGCAAAACATTGCCATCGCTGAGGGACAGATCAATGAGCTGATACAGATGGAAATCACTGCGTTGGAAATGAGGGAAACCTACACAGACACTAGCTGACAAAAACTAGACTGAGTGGCAAAGTGTCTGATAAAGGGTCAGCCAATAAGTGTCAATCTCTCCTGCTCTGGGCAAAAGCTAAAACAACCATTCAGCTTCCCTTCAGAGGCTGAGCTGTGTATCCCTGTGCTAATGCCCCACTGGAATGGACAGGTACTGGCACCTGCCTGGAAACATTTCCCTGAATGAGATGCCAGACTTCTGGGATGGGATGTAAAAAGATGCAACTTCAGCCTCTGTCAGCTCTGAGAGGGGAGAAGAGCATCAGCACAGAAAGATCAGTCTGAGCAGACGTCAGGCACCTCATAAAGAGCCCTTGTACTAACAGTATTCAGTGGGTTTTTGCCTTGATACACAGCCTAGTTTTATCACCTACAAAAAAAGACTAGGGCAGACTAGAATCTTCACAAACCCTCAAAATGGGTCATGTTATTCATCACTGAGGAGCCTATTCCAGTGTTAATTTAATCAAAACTGCTAATTAACATCTGACATTGATTTCACCTAAGAAGGAAATCAGTGTAGAAAATGGGATCTCAGTGTAGAAAATTTAATCTAATTATGGGAGTGATTTGCCAGCCACAGGCTTTGCAAGGGAAGAGGAGCAGGACAGCTTTAATGAAACAGGTGGTCTACAATGAGGGGTTTTAAGCACTGCATGAGCAGAGTTTAAGACATGATTTTGTGTCATGAACAGCCATCGCTCTGTGGTGACATCCTGGCTGTTCTGAAGGATTTTCAGGTATGCCACCAACTCAGCTGAAACACTTAATGTCCCAGCCAGCTCTGCAAACAAACACCTGATATCACAGAACCACAGAATTATACAAGGATTTTGGATTGAAGGGCCTTTAAAGCTTATCCAGTCTCGACCCCCTGCCCTGGGCAGGAACACCTTTCACTAGACCAGGTTACTTGGGAGCTCCATATCCTTTCTGGATCAAAAGCCATTCTAAAACTTAAAAACCAAAGTCACATCCACACTTTCTACTCTGACAAGTATCACTCAAGCTCTCTCATGAAAACAGCATTAGAAGCCCACATCAATTTGACGTTCTGTGTCTAAAACCCACACTGAGGAAAAAAACTTACTTGTTTTGATTCCAAGCTAAACAAAAAGAGATCCTTAGGAACATCAGGTGTTGCTCTTCATAAATTCCATGAAACCCCTTGACAAGCATCCAGGCTGCCAGGAAACTCTGTCAGAGGATCATTTCATGGTCAAGTGCTTTCAGAGGGAAGAGGAACATGGAAACACCACGTTACCTTATGGCACATGTAGGATCCACCCTTCTTCACTCTGTCCGTGCCTGAGGATGGCCCTTTCTGGGGAGGGGAGGACACTGGTCAGTACTCAGGGAATAACTGCTAATTACAGGGAGTAAGGAGATGGATAAGGAGCAATCATAAATATTCCAGTGGTGTAACAAATGTCAGTGGTGTCTGAACCAGACAGCTTGAAATAATTCTGCCATGCAGGACTTGCAGGTGATAGTAACTGTGCTCCCTCCCCACTGCAAATATTTAACATTCCAGTTGCTGTCCACCAGTACCTTGTTCTGGTTAATAGCTGATAACAGGGAGGTTCCTAAAGAGGATTTTACCAAGAAGAAAATGAGCTCCAGCTTTCCTCAGTGACCACCCTGCGACCAGTCGGGCCACACCTGGCATGGATCTCACTCTCCTACCCTGTCTCAAGGGGTACAGTTGTCTCCCACCTAACTCTGCATTACCAGGGGTGATGTCCTAAAAGAACCTACCCCAGAGGAGCATTTGTAACTGAACAGAAATCCCAGGGACTGTCAGAAAATCCTGAGAGCTGACACTGGTACTCCAGAAGCTCCTGCCTGCACCCCCTGAGTCTGACTGCTTTGTATGGAAGTTCACCACAAAAACTGCAGCAGCCTCATGTTTCTTGCCGAAATTTGTAATTGTGAAAAAGAATTTAGCCTACCATTGCATTTAGTGGCACACAAATAGTCAAGGAAAGCCACACCCTGAGGCAGCATCCGCTCGGTTCCAAGCCGGGGTGCTCCTCCACAGCACAGCCTCACTCCCACTCCAAGGCCTCTGGAAACTGTCCCCACAACACCTGCATGTGGATGCAGTCCCTGCTCTGAGATAAGCCACTAACCAGCACACTCATCACCCAGCCTGCTAATCTCATTTTAAGGGAAGCCAGGAGAAAACTGACCTAAAAAAAGTTCCACGGGAACAAGACAAAGCAGAACAATGGGGCTGTGGAGCAGGATTTCCCTTAAATGCTGCAGTGCACACACTGTGTGTGCAGTGCAATCTGTGCTACTGGCTCCAGAGACACTTTTGTGAACTAACAGGAACATGTTTAGTTAGGGTTAGAGAGCCCTAAATCTATCAGGTGTCAGCAATCACAAAGGGATGACCTGTACTGAGCAGCACATGAACCAAAGGCTCATAAGTACATCTTTTTATTAATTACAATATTAATATTACAATTACAATACAGTATCTTCCACCAGGCAAAAATTGAGCATCAAAGGTAATTTGGTAACAAAAAAACCAACTTAAATTGACCCCCACAGCCTCTGAAAGAGGATTACAGCACTGAAACACTTCACCACCTGCAGAAATCTGCTGTAGTGTCCTCCATTAATCTATTCTATTGCAAAACATCATCCTCCTATTTAAAATCACTGAAGGTAAGGAGTTTATCATAAAACAAGTGGCAAAGATATCTGAAAATCAGAAAACCAATAGCCATCATCAGCACGTGCAGTGCTAATATTTGCTTGTGCACATATCTCACTTATAGATGAAGGAAACTGCCTTGGTTGTGCTTCCCCTCACTAAAGCTAATCACAGCCCAGCAATTAAGGTCACATTTGATTAAAACAAGCAGATCTCTGTTCTATCAAACACCATTGTTTTATGGCCTGACCTGGAGAAGTGCACCAGCTGGTACTGGAGGGGAAGGACATTGGCTGCCTGGTGCAAAGGGCCAGTGCTGTCCAGACTTTGATCCCAGATTTGATTTAAACCCCAGAATTTACTGTACATTAGCAAGGTTATTCTCTACTACAATACTGCAACAGCCATACTCCAGTCTGATTACATAATTACAAGTGCTTGTGCATTCCATTACCAAAGCTCATAAAAGTTGGATTGTTCTTTTAAAAGTTACTAAAAACAACACAGAAGCTTTTTTGTTATTGAAAATAAAGTTGTATTTCTTTCAGTACTTCAAGCAAATGCTTTCTGATGGTGCACAGTGATTTGCAGTGCACCACCAGCCACATGGTTACTCTGTTTGGAGAGAAATCAGTTTTCAAACAGAGAACTGCAGCTCATACAAAAAAATCAGAGCCAGAAGTTGCCACAAAATAACCCATAAAGGGACTGTGGTTTGATTGACCTCACACACACACTTGGCTCTCTCTGCTAAAGGATCAGTTACATTTTAGGGAGGAAATTCCTCCTTGTGAGGCTGGGCAGGCCCTGGCACAGGGTGCCCAGAGCAGCTGGGGCTGCCCCTGGATCCCTGGCAGTGCCCAAGGCCAGGCTGGACATTGGGGCTTGGAGCAGCCTGGGACAGTGGGAAGTGTCCCTGCCCATGGCAGGGGTGGCACTGGAGGGGCTTTAAGGTCCTTCCAACACAAACCAGTCTGGGATTCTGGGATTGCAGTGAGGCACCTTCATTAAAATGATTTAAGTGAGACACTTTGGTGTTGATGATGCCAAGGCAGCAGCACTTCCTGCTGGATTAAGGTGATGGTGGGGAACAAGTGTCCTGTGAATTTTGCTTTCTATTAAGCTCCATAAGTTTGCTGAGGTTTTAAACCCAGACACTTCAGAAAGTATTTAAAAACTAGGTGTTAACAATGAGGCTTTTAGGGTTTTTTCAGATGCAAACTGATTGTCAGAATCCAGTGTCTGAGGCAGAGCACTTCAAAGTGAATTCCAAAGGGTTTTTCTGATTAAATGGGTAAGGAAACTGAATCTCCTCATGTGAAAAGGTGTCCCAAAATAGCCAGGCTGCAGTTATCTTCTGAGACATTAGAACTGATTAGCACCAGATCTATCAGAGCCCAGCTCTTCAGTCTCTGCAGAGCACAAGGCAGTGTAGCCTAAATATAGGATGTGTTCTCAGGGCTGAAAAGACTCTGAATTCTTCCAGAGGGTCAGAGCTCAGGCAAAGTTTTTAACATATTTAGTTTAACAACCAAAAATCTTCAAAGCAGCTTTCTAGTACTGGAGAGATTTGGGGTATGCTGGGAACTGGTTACAAGGAATGTATGGAATTCTGCACATGGATTGTTGGGGGGGTTTCATACCTGATTGTCTTGCATTCACAAATAGTTACCAGGAGTAAAAATAAACCTGAAAGTGCTTTGTAAGTTGTAAGCAAATAAAAAACACTGGGGTTTTGGTGGGGTTTTGAGTAACAAACTGTATGTGGCCTTACTTGTCATATTTTGTGTGAGGTCATGAGAGTTACTCATCCTGGGTAAGCAGGAGAGGAGCAGATCTAACACTAGAACTGGAATCTGCTGAGACAGAGCACCAGTGACCCCACACAATCTCACCCTGCAGGACCCTCTCTCTGCCTGCCACAAAGGAAAACAAAGATTCACCTCTCAGAGCCTGGTGACTTCTCCTAAACCTGAGCTCTGTCACATGTCCAGTTTAAAATGAGCTACCAGAAGCCAGAAAGATAGTTCATGCTGGTTTGTTCTCTGCCTGGTAGGGATAAAATAAGTACAGCTTGTAGCAACATAAATGAACTAAAAACCTTCCTTTTTTAAGAAGTCATTCCATAAATTCTTGATTTCTGCAATAGGAGGCCAGTTTGGAAGTATTCAATAGTTAACCAGGTGTGGACAACCAAGCAAACAGCACAAAAATTGCAGTAGAGCACTGTAATTCCAGTGTTGTGGCATGATACTCCCATTCCCCAGAACACAGCCCACCCCAGGAGCAAAGAACAGGAGGTTTTCAAATAGCAACGAGATCCATCCAAGTCACAGGAGGGGATTCTGTACTTGACATGATGCCAACCAAACACTTACAGGGTTGTGAGCTTCCTGTGGGGAGTGGTGCACAGCCCACCAGTCAGATGTCCACTCCCAGGCATTCCCCACCATGTTGTAGAGGCCGTAGCCATTGGGGGGAAAGGCAGTGACCTGCACGAGACAGGGAACACAGGAGCACAGTTCTGTAACCACTCCACACAAAGCAGGGCTTCAATCCCAGCCCCAGGCTGCTGAAGGGGCACTCTGAGGAGCCCCAAAAGCAGACACCAGATCAGTGGTGCAGAACTGGAACACTGTTACATACTGCATTTAAATCAAACAGGATGGAAAACTGGGACCGCCTCTGGGTCCCCAGCACCCTGGTCCCGTGTGACACAGCATCTCCTTGCTGCTTTTGGAGACTGACCCTCTCCAGAGAGGCACTGTCTGACCAGCAGGCACACCTGGCATGGCATTAATGCCCTGATCCCACTCACAGCTCCCAGATTCCCCTCCCACCAAGGAAAAGCCACGGTGGCTGCCAACTCCTGCCTGTGCAGGCTCCTCTTCTGATGAAACTTTTGGACTTACTTAACTACCATTAAATAATTCGTTCCCATTCTTGATTGCCTTTAAAATTCCACTCTGTTTGTTATACTGGACAGGCTCAACCTTTCTCCAAAAGGGAAGTTTAATTTCTTTTTAGCTAGTGAGTGATTTTTGAGTTCACAAAACTGTGAGGCCAGAAGTGCAGGCAGAAAGTATTTCAGCTTCTCACTACAAACTGACTGGAAAGGGGGAAAAGAGGTCAGTTTGAGAGGAACTAGAAGTTAAAATGAAAGTAATCTTTACTTTTCAATTAGCTTGTAAAAGTGTCCCTTGGTAATGCTCAAGCCTGCAGTGAAATTTAATGTAACTTAAAATCTAAAATGAAAGAGCACGGGGATGGAAAACAGCCATGGCTCATCCTACTGAAGACAGACCTTAATTTTAGGAAGATTAAGATCATTTCCTCATGCTGGATTGTCTCTGAGACACACTTACTGGTGCAGTCCCCTTGTACCCATCCTCTGCTGTGTTATTGGTGGGGAATTCTCCCTGCCAGATATTGGCGTAGTGTTGGCCTTTGGGCTGCAGTTTGTTACCCCATGGGAAAAGCCTGGGAAAGGACAAACAGCACAGCTGTCAAACACTTCTAATTAAAAGTCAGTGTTATATAGAATCCCAGGCTGGTTTGGGCCCACCCAGTGCCACCCCTGCCATGGGCAGGGACACCTTCCACTGTCCCAGGCTGCTCCAAGCCCCAATGTCCAGCCTGGCCTTGGGCACTGCCAGGGATCCAGGGGCAGCCCCAGCTGCTCTGGGCACCCTGTGCCAGGGCCTGCCCACCCTTGCAATAAATACTTTTTTCCTAATGTTCAATCTAAACCTCCCCTCCTTAAGTATAAAGCTAGTCCCTCTTGTCCTGTCCCTCCATCCCTTGTCCCCAGTCCTTCTCCAGCTCTCCTGGAGCCCCTTTAGGCCCTGCAAGGGGCTCTGAGCTCTCCCTGGAGCCTTCTCCTCTCCAGGTGAGCACCCCCAGCTCTCACAGCCTGGCTGCAGAGCACACTGAGGGTCATAAACCCCTCACAACTCCTCCTTATCTGGCAAACCCCAGTTTCAGACCCTGCTCAGGGACACCCTCGGGACAGGTACCTGTTTTCAAGGCCCCCTCGACAGCTGTACTCCCACTCAGCCTCCGTCGGTAGCCGCTTCCCTGCCCACGTGCAGAAGGCCACAGCATCATTCCAGGAAACATGAAGGACTGGATGATCCATTCTGGGAAAAAAAAGGAACAGGACAGGCTGCTCAGGGCACCAGGCAGACTCAGGGCTGCACAGCACAATGTGACACTCAGAGGCACACAGGACTGCTGAGTTCACAGCTCAGTTACAGCTGGACCAGGCACCAGGTGACATTTACAGAAGAGAAACTGTTTAAGGAAAAGCAGCAAGATGCTGGAAGGGAAATGAAGCCATCAGAGGGAAACAGGAAGAGAAAACAATTAACTTCTGTTTGTCTCGTCTTGCTCCCACCTCCAGCTCTGCAGTTATTTATGGCTTGTGCTTTCTCAAGTGCAGCACCCAGGAGGCAGCAGGGAACTGTCCCTACCCTGCCCTCTGTGGCAACCTGGGTGTTTGCAGACCCAAAGGAAGGCACCAAAGGCCTGCAGCATCCTCACAGTCAAACCAGCCTGGCAAGGGGCATCTCAGCCAGGGATTCTCAACAGCCAGGATTCTCAACAGGAAAATGCACATTGCAATTTAATGGTGATTGTTCTTCACTCCCCTGTGGCTCCTCTCCTGCTCTGAGTCCTTTCCTTGCTTCCAGCTAGGGAATTTTGAGGGAGGAATGACATGAGGAAGAGTCTTACCAACACTAGCCTTTGCAGCACCCAGCCCAGGAAACTGAAGCACAGAAATTCAGCTGGGAAGTGATTTTCCTTGGGTGCTTTAAGCAGTCCACAGTTTACACAAGAGCTCCTATCTTTAATGGGGTTTGGTTCCAGGACTGACATTAAAGTCATCAGGGTTTTTTTCCAGAAAAAGACAGAAAAAATGCCCAGGGCATTCTTGCAGAAGGATCCTCCCCATCCAAGCCTCCAACAGACCAAGATGCTTCCAGAGCTGAGGGTACTGGTCCAGGAGAGAGAGGAACTTCCTATAAATTTCTGTTTCCTGCCCCGTTTAAGAAGCCAACATATCCCTGTTAATCCATGGGGCCACTTCCATGTGGCAGGTTCCCAGCAGCTGTGCCAGGCAAGGTTTGCACCACCCTTGCACAAGCCCAGAATTTCATGGCAGGTTTCCAGCTCCTGTCTGCTGGCTCTGACCTCAATTCCTGTCTCCCCCTAACAACGCCTCCAGCTATTATCTCTATTTTTGCCTCAGATAATTCTTCCCTTGCCCTTGGAGAGCAGACAACTCGTTACTGAGCACTTCAGCCATCAGATGATGGTGCACTAACAAAGTCCTGTCCTTAGAGGACTCAAAAACCTACTAGATCTAGGCTAGAGAGTCTGATTTGATTTCAAAATGCTGTTAGAAGCTTTCACTAGTTGAGGTGCCAGCTTCATTGACACGTGCCTGGTGAGAGGGGCAGTTGCAATGTGAGTGGTCCCAAATGAAGAGAGTAATTTGATTTTCTAGGCCTAAAATTCATCTTCAGAATGGAAAGCAATTGTATGAAGACAAGAATCAGCAAGTTTCAGGGTTTGTGCAGGCAGAGCGTGGCACTAACTGTAAGAAAAAGCAGAGTTTTCCAAAGCATTTAGAGGTTCTAGATAGTCACAACTGATTTTCCACAAAGTCAGAACACAGTAAAAAAAGCACAAAACTCTTCAGTTGCCAGAGAAAGAGGCTTCCAAATCCCTCATGGGATCCCTCATGGAAGATTCCTGGAGTGTGCACACAGTGAGGATTTATCCCCCCTCTCCAAACCCAGGTCTGCACTGAAGGTTCTGACCCTTGGAAGCTCTGCTGTGTTTCACTGCTGGTACACAAACATGAACAGCAAACTCTGAGGCTCATTTCAGCGTGATCCTTACAGGCCTTTGTGCACTCCATCATTGACCACAGCCATGGCACGCTGCATGCAATGCACCAGAAGGTGGGAAAACAGTCCCAGAAGCAGCAGCAGCAGACAGGTGACTAAATAAAAACCCTTTCCTGCAGCCCCACTCCTGGTGGGAGCCACAGGGATATGCACCAGCACTGTGTGTGATGATGGAATGGCTGCTCATGGCTCACCTGCTGGAGATGCTGGAGTCAGGGCCCTCGGGATGCTTCCAGCTGGCTCCTTTCACAGGCAACCACCAGGGAGCAGCTGCCACCTGAAAAAGGACAAGAACACCAGGGAAGGACACTTAAACTCCCAGCTAAGGGGTTTTCTGAAAAACCACCAGGTGACAATGGGCTTTAAGGTGCCTTCCAACCCAAACCAGTCAGTGCCTGTACGAATTTAACCTCCTGGCTGACTTTAGCCTGAAACAGTCTGCAGAGAGGATAAAAAAATTACCATTTTGGCCTAAAGAGCATTTTCACCCCAATTATTTGCTCCCTGGACTCAGTGTTTTGACATAACTGAAACAACCCCCTGATGATGCCCTTTCACTGGGGGTCAAACACACATTTGCTTTCCAGGTCATTAACCCACTAAGCTGATTTTAAATTATTTGCTCTCAGCTTCCAGAAGGTGGAGACAGAAGAACCACACAAGGGAAGCGAAGCATGAAGCCTTTTCTCTTTTTTTCTTTCCCCCAGCTGGTTTGCTGGGAAATATCACACAGCCAAAATCCTCTGTAGCAATGCAGACATGGAGTATTTCTTTCAAACCAGAAGTCCCAAATTTGGTTCTTCAATGCCAAGGAGTTTTTCCTGGAAGACATTCTTTAGGGATTTCTTCTATTAAGCTTACTTCAAAGCAGAGGAGGTCATGCTTTACTGTTCTGATTCATGTTCACTTAGAAATACTTATTTTAATAATGGGGCCTTCACTGAGGCAAAAAAAGAACATTTATCCCACCCAGCAACAGTAGGTTTATTACAACAGCTTCCAAAATAGTCCTGTTACAGAGATAATGTCTATAAAGAACAAAAATCAAAGGAAATGAGTCTGGAATGCTTTAGGAGGCAAACAGCCCAGAGGCTGGTTAGTCCTAGACCAACTTTGTCAAGTGTTACTCACACAGGTAGGAAAAGTGCCAAGAGTGTTACCCTTTAACTCACCAAACCTCCAGAGCAAAGTCCAAAAAGTCACTGCAAGCTGGTATTGAGGAGACCCAGAATCAGTCTGGGCAAACAATTTTAACAGCAGCTTCTAGGGGGAAGCTGCATCCTTCAACAGAGCACTTAACATGTAATTACACCTACGTGGGAGAAAAGATTATCTATGTCACACATCACTTGTTGAAAAAACTCGGGTCCAAACTGCACATCAAACCCCTCATTTGGCTGTTTCAGTAGGAAAATCAACACAAGTGCCCAAGTACTGGAGGTGCTGCACAAGCACACGTTAGGCTGGGTTTAGAGCACCTCAGCAGCCTGTGCTCTGACACTCCCCACGGCCTTTCCCTCTTCCCCTCTCAGCACACATGGATTTTGCCTGCAGCACATCTGGGTATCTAAAAGCTCCCTGTAAACCAACAGCAATCCTGGACTAAAGCTGCAGAGCCCAGAGCTTTTGGGAGCCCTGGGGAAGGGCTCTGCAATCCCTGAGGAGGCTGCAGGGCTCCTCCAGGCTGGGAAGCCGTTCACACGCAGGGTGGGGACACCCTCCCTTCCAAAGGGAACACCTGAGTGTTCGGTACCAAAGGAACAAAGGGGCTCCCAGCAGCCTGCTGGTGACCCAGACATTCTGTCCCCTGCTCTCCCCCTCAGTGGGACCCCCCAGGCAAGGAGAGTTTTTACAGACCCTCTCTGACCTCCCCAGCACGACAAGCACATAAACCAACAAGGCCAACCCCAGTTCTGGCTCAGTGTCCAACCAAGCCCAGCACATTCTCACCCCAAGTAGAGCCACTGCCCTTTGCAAAAAGCATGAGAAATATCTGGTCTCTTGCTAGGAGCTACAGCTCTGTTACTGAGCATTCAAACCCCAAAATGAGACCTTCATGCAGATACTCTGCTCAACCCTCACAGCACTGAAGCTTCAGAGCGACTGAGCTGCTGAACTGATACTACAGTCAAGAGGTTTAGAACTAGTCTGAGTTAACCAATTCCTTGCCCATATTGAGGTTTGACCTTTAAACTATACTGAAAATAGGACAGAAATCCAAAATTAGCATTTTACAGCTATTTAAGGAAAAAAAAGAGCAGCAGAACCATTTGCTTAAGCTAAAATCTGAAAGATCACAAGCAAGATTTCGACAGTTTCTAAGCACAACATATTTTTGCAAATTAAACTGCTGGGTTTTGGATAAAAACATCTCTGCAGGAGACTGCAAAGATTTACACTTTAGACGACTTTAATTTTGGGAAACATTTTTGTGATGCAAAAGAAAAAGCAGATGCTTTCAATCAGGCTGGTTTATTTTAACCCAAGAAAAATGTCATGTCTCCACAGGAGAGCACTGCATGTGCACAGCTCCTGGTTGTGGCTCTGCTGAGCTGAGCACCAAATGGCTGCCAGGCTCTGCAGAGCACCCAGAGCTCCAGAGCAGGCACACATGCAGTGTTGGGACAGGGATACCAGGCAGAGGCCAGGAGAGCCTGCAAGAATTACCTGGAGACTCATGAAGGCAGCCCCTGGCTCTGGTGAACACACACCAAGCTGCTCCTTCCAGAAATCTCGTACCTGAAATCTACAGTCCTCTCACAGAACTTCTCACAAGTCTTCAAAGCTTTTAATTGCTCTAAATCTAATTAGCAGAGGAGCTAATTAGACAGATATTACAACACCACAGTTAATTCAGCCAAGTCCTCCCTTGCCACTAATGAGCTTAGTTACTTTCATAACACTTCACGTTCTGCTTCCCTCTGAAACATGTTCTGGGCACCAGCAACAGATTCCTGCTGTCAAAATAGCAGCAGATGCTGCTGAATAGATCTTGAATCAGAGGACAATCCCCCTCCTTTTGGTTGATTCTTACAGCATGTCACCTGTCCCAGGTTACCCACACCTGCCCTGCAATCCTTACACAACTGCTCATGCACAGGGAAACGCTTCCCGGAGCAAAGCAGAGGCACAAGAGCTCGTTTTGGTCTGATCCAGCTGGAAACGGGGATTATCCAGCTCTCCCCTCCAGGATTAAACTTCAAGAACTCACTGTTCTGCTTCTTACAGACTCAGAGCACTGTGAAAAGAGAGCCCAGTGTGATAACACTGGGAAGAGCTCGAGCAATTAATTCCGACCCACGAGCTTTGCACTGGGGCGGAGCAATTTGCAGAGCTGAAGCCTCAACTCCCACTAACAGCCTGCAGAAAATGCTCGTTCTGACTGTTCCATTTTCTTTTCCAAGTAGGCTGGGACAGCCTAACTTTAATTGCTCCATTACCTCATGATGTCAAGATTTTTAAACTACTTCACAATTACCTTGAGGAAAAATCCTTCTTAAATCTATGTAGAAAAAATATTAGAATGGGGAACATCACAAAGTGAGTTTCATTGGCAGCATTACCCTATTGCTGGTACTGCAGTAGGGGAATACCCCTGAAAAACACCCCAAAGTCACCCAACCCCCAGCCAATAGCAATAAAAACATTTATTAGTCTTGCACTGACATGACACTGGCCACATTCAAGAAAAACAACCCCCACTTGAGGAGCAAATCTCAAATTCAAATCAGATTTATGTATTAGAAAAAATACCCAAAATAAACTCAACAGAGCAGCTCATCTTGGCTCCAACTCCAACATTCTATCAAGCAGCAAGTCCTCTGAAATAACAAAGCTGCAGATTTGAACCTTAAGTCAGGCCCACAAGATGATGACAAATTCATGCTGCTGGCCAGACACGACACCAAACATCATCTTCTGTTGTGCTGCATCATTCTAATGCTACTTGAATGTAGCAAAGCCTTACACCAGGTCAGGATGAACAGCTGGAAAAAGCAAAAGTGACTGCAGAGTAAGAACTTCAGCAATTTCAGAATTGACTGTGTGAAAAGAGATTTTGAGTGAAAAGTAGCCCAAGTCCGGAAAACACTTTACAAATCATTTATTAAGTGGTGGGTTCTTACAAAAACACTCCAGTTCAGAAGCTGACTTAATAGGTTACCACTTGTTTGACTCAGATGGTGTTAAGCTGTGTACATCTTTGATAGGCAGAAGGATCTTGCTAGCATTGGTAGGACGTGAGAAAAAATTAGTTATTCAGTAAAGAACATAATTTTTGGATGAGGTTTTATTTTATCCATGTAAGGCAGATATGCATAAATCCCTGACAGTTTTTCCTCCCGTAAGCCAGATCCTAAACCTTGAGCACTGATTAATGAACTGCTGAAGAAAGAGGCAGACAGAAAATGGAACATTTTTAGTAGGGTGAGAAGTTTAAGAAATAAAAATAATTACTGTGCAATGGATCCACTCCATTGTCCCTGCAGAGAACAAACCTGCTGTAATTAGGGACAAGAACTGAGCCAGGACTGGGAAGTTCTGCAGGGGATCAGTCACACAGAGACCCGAACTCACTGTTAGCAGAGAATTTGTCCAGCAGGTAACTCACATTTGCATCAGGGTTGGGCTAGAGGATCTCCACAGGTCCCTTCCAACCCCAGCCAGCCTGGGATTCTGGGAATACCTGATTTTGCCAGCTCCTGCAATTCCCATGCTATTTATTCTATCAATTAAAAGTCCCAGCTCCCCCAAAGCTCTAATTACAGAAGAATCTGTTCTCACTCTTATTTGCTAAAGTTAATGGCCTCCCTCATGAGCTCAGAAATGGAAGCAACAAGGGGGTTTGTTTAATATTGAATATTGATATTATCTGCCTTAAATCCCAGTGTTTTACAGCAGTTTGAAACTGCTCACAAAGGAAAGGCAGCGGCTTTAAAATATATTTATTTTTACTTTATAAGTCATCAGTTACAAGAAATACTTCAGCCTTGATTGGAAACAAGCACTTTTATGAAGGGACCTTTTCCTTTGCATAAGGAAAGGTCATTGAACTTCAGTTCAGACAGTGTAAAACTTCACAGCCCTGTCAATCCTCCAAGAAAAATAACCACAAATATGTGATGCTAAAATCCAGTCAGATTCATTAAGTGCAAGTTTTGGAATCAGAAGAAGCTTCTTTTGAGGAACTGATATTCCTGGTAAAGGCAGACATCTCTGCAAGTCTAATTTCCAGCCAACATCCAAATCTGCACTCAAACTGGTCATTTTTTCCAGTAACCAAGTGCACATGAGCTTTAAGGAAACGAGATGTGCACAGACTTATCCCCAGCCCGAGGCACAAACCATGCCCTGCTGTAACACTGCAGTTTGCTCTGATAAACACGGGCTAATATTACTGGCAATTCCCAGGGAGAATTCCCGCACATCCCTCTTTATCCCAGCAGTGGGAGTAGAGCACAAAAACCCAGAGGAACAGCTCAATAGCTCCATCTCCCCAGCTCCGTGTAGGGAGTAGCTGAAGCACTGGGGGCTGTGAGGAACAGCTCACCCTGCCCACACTGGCACTGCTGTCCCACCTGCAACCAGGGCTCCTCTCAGCAGCAACTGGAGATGTTCAGCTGAAATGCAGAATGTTTCAATTTGGGGTTATTATGAAATAGGCAAATTGCACAGCTCCAGGCCACTGCAGAGATTTCCATACCAACAGGGATGAAAGCAGCATCCCATAGTTCTGGATTGGCCAGAACTTATGTTTGCTTGCGCTGCCAGTGAACCCATTCCATTGCATTCCAGGCCCAAAATTCCATGCCCATATAGACAAAGGCAGCACACACATTTGTATGCTCTCAGGCTCCTCAGTGCAGAATTTATCTGGCCTTGAAGCAAAAATTAATTTTTCTGCCTTCCACAAGCCAGGAATAACAACATTCTCACTCTCTCCAGTGAGCAAAGACTGAAGCTGCGCTCCTGTTGTGCCACCCTGTTTCCCTTTTCCATGGTACCTGGACAGCAAAGAAAACTCCTGCAGTTATTGGCAAGAGCTCTCAAATCCCCTCAGAACAAAATGGAATTATAGAATGGTTCAGGCTGGAAGGGACCTCAAAGCCCATCCAGTGCCACCCCTGCAATGGCAGGGACACCTCCCACTGTCCCAGGCTGCTCCAAGCCCCAATGTCCAGCCTGGCCTTGGGCACTGCCAGGGATCCAGGGGCAGCCCCAGCTGCTCTGGGCACCCTGTGCCAGGGCCTGCCCACCCTCCCAGGGAACAATTCCTTCCCAATATCCCACCTATGCCTGCCCTCTGCCAGTGGGAAGCCATTCCCTGTGTCCTGTCTCTCCAGGCCCTTGTCCAAAGTCCTCCTCCATCTCTTCTGCAGCCCCTTTAGGCCCTGAAGAGTCTCTAAGGTCTCCCCAGACCCTTCTCTTCTCCAGGCTGCATGTGAAGAATTTAAGATGTGAAGCTCTCAAAATTTTTTAAGCCCATATGAAGCACTTCAGCTTCAAAGGACCTTTCACCCTTGCCCTACAAAATCCTTTTCCATTTGAAGGAGCCCTCCCCAGTTCCATCAGTAACACCCTCATCTGGCACAGCACTAAATCCTCCCTCTCTGCCACGTGACCACCACGGACTTGGAGGCCAAAACTAAAACTTGAGTTCCCAGAAATCTGCAACAATTCCATCATTGGCTGCTACACCCCTTTTTACTGCTTCCCTTCCAGAGGTTTAGGCCAGCCCACATTCCTGTCAGTGGCTATCTGGGAGCCCACCTCACCCCCAGGAAAGGCACACCCAGAGCTCCAACAATCACCCTACGTGCTCAGCTGGATCACTCCTGCAGCAGCTGCCACCAGCCCCAGCTCTGCCCTCAGTCATGGCTTTGAGGCTCTGATAAATCTGCTTTAAGAACTGGAGAAGACAAAGTGTCCAAACAGAGCAAAGCCCCCCCCAGACACACACAGCTCACTAGCTATTATGAAGTACTCAGTTTGGTACCTCCACTTTCATCTTTCCCCAGTTATTTCACTGCAGATGAAATACTGCTTACTGAATTTACATTCCTGCTGCTCTTCCCCTATATTCACACTTGCATTTCACATCCTTGCGCTTCAGCTGGAGAAAATCCTTGTCAAAACACTCCTGAGCCACTGGGGCAAAGGAAAACCACAATCCTTTCTCCCATTGCTTGGTTGGAGGGATTTTCAGTGCCAGTAACATGCCAATATTTATATCTTATTTCTGCTTTTCATCTGATAGTTATGATTGAAGAAGTCAACTCTTCACAGTAAGTTTACTTTTAACAACTCCAGAAAACCTTCACAAAGCAGCAGCCAAAAAGACCAGTTCAGGCTGCATTCCAGGCCTCTGGCATAACACTTGTCCTGTGAGCACTGCAGCCAACACTTGGAAATTTGGCTGATACACTCAGGAAAGTGGCTCCCAACACTCTCTGTTTACAAAATTGCCAGGGCTGAGCTTACAGCAGCATTCTTGGGGTTTGTTTGTTTGTTTTAAAACAGACAACCTGATTTAGGGATTTCTGCATCACAGAACCACACAGAAAAAAGAATTTCTGCACTACTGATTGTTGGGAAGATGGGATGAGCCATTCATTTTTTTTAAATTTGTGTTTTTTATTATTTTTATTAAGGCAGAACAAATCCATGGATGGATTTAGCATCAGTTATGCTGGTGGTGGGAACTGCAATTTAGTCTTATCTCTCACAGTGCACAAATGTTAGTCCTGAATTAAGAGATTACAAACTGCACTTGTAATCTTCCTTCCCTGGCAGGAGGAACCCAAATCCCACGTTCTTTGCCAGTCCCTCACAGCACACACTCACACAGGGCTTCCTGAAACCTCCCATCTCTCAGGCTGCCCCTTGAAAACAAAAATCAAACTGTGCCCATCAGAGCTGAGGATAATTCTGACGGGAGGGGACCTCAGGAGGTCATTGTGCCCAAACCTGTGCTCAGAGCAGATCAACTCATCCAGGAGATGACAGGACACAATCTGCTTATCTGTCAAGAGCTGCAAAGGAGACCTGACCTGTTAAGGTTAAAGAGGAGGTAACTGAAGCCTGAGAAAAGCTCAGCAACACATTCACAACAGAAAAAGAGGAAAGGGAGGGCAGGGAAGATTTACTATGGAATTTTCTTTCTTTTTAAACCAATATTCACTTCCATGCAACAGGAAAACTGGAGCAGCTCCAGCATAGTCAGCACTGCCCCTCCCAGGGTCACTGCTTTGCCCAGGGGGAATGAAGGCAGCTGGAAAAGCAGCAAATGAACACAGGATCTTCTACAGACAAGGAGGAAACATCATAAACTTCAGCCATTCACAACATAAGGAATCTTATAGACTCAGCCTGAACTTCTCAGGTAGGAAGCAAAAAAAGACAACAAGAGGTTGATACCAACTTTTGCTAATCAGGAATAGATATTTTTAATTGTTTGTTAAAAGAAAAAGGAAATCCTCCCCACTTCAGTCCATGATTCCAGGCCAAACAGCTCTCCATAACCCCCATTTTGCAGCTGGCTTTGGGGACATCACAGAGTTTAGTTACCCCTGCTGTCATTGCCAACACAGCCCAGGGATTGCTCAGGGAGTTTCCCCCTGCTGTGTTACTCACTGCTTGGTGAATGTCAGCCTTCACTGCTTCACTCAGCATCCCCTCAAACACAAAGGAGTCACCAAACTTCTCTGCCTATGGAAAGAACAAAAGATTCAACCATTAAGAATGTTATTCTTAAAACCACACTCAACTTTTACAGCTTTGCTTTATCAAAGATAAAAAAATTCAGAGAATTATTAAGGTTAGAAAAGACCTCCAAGTACATCGAGTCCAGCCTTTGACCACACAGATTCTAATAGTGAATTTGAGTTCCCTTTCAAGGAAGATGTTTTGGAACAGAAAAGAAGGGATTTTTTTTCTCTGGATGTTGTTGTTGTTTAGCAGCCACTGGGCAGGTGGCAGCTCACTGACCTTCTGCACATGTTTTTACTTTTATTAATTAAAAATGCAGTTCCGATGGTCCCAACTGCTTTCAAACGCTACAGTCATTAATCTAACATGGAAGGGCACATTTCAGTCCTTTTATTTTTTCTTTGGGAATCACAACAGAAGACTTAAGCCTTGTCACTTACTGCTCCCTCATCACCAGTACCATGTTTTAAAGTGCTGCTATGACAATAAAGAGTTAAAAGTAACTCAATCATTATATCTAGCATTATATAAAGCCAAAAAGAATAAGAAAACCAAATAATTTCAATCAGTCATGGTACATTCTACCAAGAGGAAAAAAGGGAGGAGGTGTAAGTGGAGCACCCAACTACAGCAGCTGAGCCATGAAGTCTGAAACAGACCCCACGTGATGCAGTTCTATGTGCCAGAGCTCCAGGAGCATTTGGACAGTGGGATTGTCCCACAGGGTGAGATTGTTGGGGTGTCTGTGCAGGGCCAGGGGTTGGACTGATGATCCTTGTGGTCCCTTCCAGCTGAGGATATTCTGTGATTCCACATTTAACCCCACCACACGTGCTCACCCCAGCAGCTGTTTGCAACAAGCAAGCTTTGTTCCAACTCAAAATAGTTAAACAGCCTTTTTTCATAATTATTGAGCTAAGGAACAGAAATAGTAGACAAAAGAAGCTCTTCATCCAACCAGAGAATCCTGCCTTCCAAATGAGAACCAGTTCATCAAGTGAATTCAGCAAAGTGCCTCCTTTGAGACCTGCTCATTACTGAGGCTTTCATTTGCCTAAAAGGGCTGTCAGGGTTCTGTCAAAGCTGCGTAGGAACAGTCAGCTGTCAGGAGGCATCTGAGCTTCAGGCACAGGTGGCTCCTTTCTGGGAAGAACCTTGACATATTCTTAGTCCATTGTTCCCAGCTACATGCACACAATTATTACTGCACTTGCTATTGTCTCCTCCTCGGGCACAGGGCTCTCTGCTCACCAGCAAGGAGCTGTGCTGAGCCAGCCTGCAGAGTCCTTGGCCAGCTCAGTTTGTTAAATGCCTTCTCCAAGTTTCTCTAAAACAAGGAAAATCTAACCTGGTTGTACTGGTACAAAGAGCTTTAGGACCCAAATGTCAAAAAACCCCAAGCAAACCACCCCAAAAAACTCTGCAGAGAGCTGCTAGCATCACGCAGGCTGTGGGACAGACATGAGTTCAGGTGTCAGTTATTAAACACAACCACAAACACCTGAATGCTCTTCCAGCCCAGGACAGCAAGGCCAGACAATTCCTTCTCTCCACTACTTCCACCAGAAACACTGGAGCCTGCAAATCCCAAACAAGCATTGTGATGTCCTTCAAGAAGAAAAGCCTCGGTTTTCAGCAGGGGTTTCCTCAGGCTGACAGGAGGAGGATGCCCTGGTGCCTTACCTCAGTGATGTACCCAGTGGAACTCACAAATCTCTCAAACTCCTCGTTGCTGACCTCGTACTGGTCCATGTAGAAGCTGTCAATGTGGACTCTCCGGGCAGGCCCCTCTCCATCCTGCTGGATTTCAGGCTCGTGGGTGCCCATGGTGAACACCCCTCCTGGAATTGCCACCATCTGCAGAGCAAACACCACCCAAAGGGTTGGGAAAGTGAAAGACTGAGAAGGCCCACGCTGGTTTTACTCCTCCTGCACCTCATCTTTGCAGCTGTTTTTGAAACACCATTTTGAGCAGCCTGTTTGGGGAAACAGTGAACAGAACTTAAATTGGGAACAAATCCCTGTTTGCAGCTTTTCTGCGTGAAGTCTGGGTCATGCTTGTGCTCTCATGAGGAGAAACATGTGCTCTGTTTCTTATGTTACCCTTTCTTATGTTACTTCTGCAGTCACACCACTGCCAGGGTAGCAAATAAGTCCACAGCAGCTCCCCAGCACCTCTCCTTGTTCTTCGGGGCAGCTGGAGTGAGTACTTGCCATGACCTTACACATCCCTTTTCATTGTTTCTTCTCCACTGTAGATCTCTCCTCCTGCTTGGGTCTCTCCCAGCAACACCTAAAATTCACACAACTTGCAACTGGCCCATAAAAAATGCTACAAATACCTTCTCGTTTGGCCTAGCCACATCTGAAGCTGGCTGTGTCCTCGTAACTTTCTCTGCTGAGAAGAATCTGAGCACTTACAGATAGTCTGAAACTGACTCCATAAAAGGGCTTCAGGATAAATTTGCTTACATTTTTTAGGACTTAGTAAATGACAACGTGGTGCAAAGTTGCAGCACTTCCTCCCTTCCAATCTCTCTTCAACCCTCCGTAGCTGAAACAGCTCCCTGAAGAGGCTTCCAAGCCAGGCTCAGAGCTCACAGGTCCCAAACCATGTGCAAAATTAACTCTTGCTGGCTCCCCAGTTCTAAAAACATGCTGGAAATAAATAAGCCTATTTGTGGGTGAGGGAGAGGCCAATTCTTCTCTCCCTTCTCTGCTGGTAAAGATGTTTTCTAGCTGAGCATCATCAAATTATCTCGTGACCATAACTTAAATCAGCAGTAATTAGCATAATTACCTACTGCTGGAGCTGCCCGCTGCATAAAGAGTCAGAGGATTTTTTTCATTCTCCAGACCCACAATGAACTGCTCAGGTTTGTCACACAAAATGTCTGCCAGTGACATGGATCTCAGGAACAACAGAGATTATTACTCTTTAAATATTCTCCAGTGTCTGAAGTGCAGCCTGCAGTACCGGAGTCGCACTCGCTGCTGTTTGTCTTTCACTCAGCGAGTTCCCACACTGCCTGCGTGACACAGGTTTTTCCAAACTGATGCAGCATCCCAGCATTACAACAGAGGCAACTGGAGAGGAAACCCCTCCTGTTTTCTTGTTCTCTCCGAGAGAGAAGAGCGAGATGGGGCCAGAACCAGCACCCGCTCCCAAGCCCAGTTCCTCGGCCGTTCGGCCCACCCGCCTTTAATTTAATTTAAGCTTCTCCACAGCATTTCCCCGGCTGCTCCGTTATCCCGGAGGAGGTCCTGCTCCGCCGGGACAGCCCCACGGCCCGGCCCCCCAGGTCGCTGGGCCCCCGCCGCTCACCGGCCCGTGCTCGGCGCTCCGCCCGCTGCCCGCCGCCGAGTAGCGCCGCGCCGCCGCCTCCCGCCCGTCCCCGGCGGCCCGGCTGGCGCTGCAGCCGCAGTCCCCGGTGCCGGGTGTCCCGGAGGGCCCCGCTATTGCTATCGCCATTGCCATTGCCAGCAGCAGCAGGAGGAGGCAGCGGCACAGCCCGCTGGGCGCGGCCATATTGGCGGCCGGGCCACGTGCCGGCCGCGGTCACGTGACCGGCCGCGCCTTAAAGGGGCCGCGCCGCGCCCCGAATGGAACGTGAGGGGCGGGACCGGGGCTGTCCCCTCGTGTCCCTCCCTATTCCCTCGTGTCCCTCCCTATTCCCTCGTGTCCCTCCCTATTCCCTGTCCTTCCCTGTCCCCTCGTGTCCCTCCCCGTCCTTCCCCGCCCCTTCATGTCCTCCCTGTCCCCGCCCACCCCGGTACCTGCAGAGCTCGTGCGGATGGTGAGGGGTCTGGAGCAGCGCTCTGATGAACAGAGACTGTTCAGGGCCTCTTCACTCCAGACTGAAGACTGAGAGGGGAACTCGGCAATCCACGTAAATACCTCAAATACCCATGGGAATCTCACCAGTCCATATAAATACCTCAAATATCTCTACAAATATATCATAAGGGGTGTCAAGAGCATGGCTCCAGACCCTTTCCAGGAAGGGTGCTTTGGTATTCCCCCTCCACATCAGGGAACTTGCAATTCCCGTGTTTTCCAGCATTTTTCCCTGCAGCTCACTGTAGTTGTTGAAGATTCTGGTGCTTTGCCATGTAAAATCTTTACTTTCTTTTGGGAGCTTCCGTTCAGAACTATCAACAGAACGGACCTTCTGCATCATCCCCTATGCCAAAATAAATCTTTACTCGTCCTGAGGGATACGAATTCCACATATTCAATATAATTTTTGCATATCCTTGCAGCAAAGAGAAGCGTGGCCAGAGTGAAGGAGGGGTTTTGTTGTTTGGTGTGTGTGAGTACCGAAAGGAGCTGCACTCAGCTGTGTCTGCTCTGGGACGTTTCGCTGTGTGTGAAGCGGCAGCGCGGGGAGGCCTCGCAGGGATGAATTCCAGTCATCCATCAGGACTCCCTTTTGCCTCGTGACGTGCTCCGGAAAAGCATCCGAGTGCAGGAAAACAAATTAATGCAACCTTAATTATACAAGCAACCCTTGCTGCTTTGGGGTCAGAAAAGGAAATACTCCTTTTGTGTTGGCACGGTGAGCTTTGTCCTGTGTCCGTGAATGAATGTCTATGAAAATGAGAATTAAGACTTTTTTTTCTCCTTCCGGATTTTGCCCAACACAATTCACTGAAGTGAGAGCAAAAAGTAGGCATCCAAATTCTACCGACTTCTAGAACTGAAAACAGTCTGCCAGGATAACCTCCCCTTATTAAAGCCATGGGATTCTGGCTGTGTGATGACAGAATTCAGGAAAATCAGCTGATTTCCAATGAGCTGGGACAGCTCTCTAGTGTATCCTGCCCACTAGTTCTCATGGCTCGTTTCCCTGGAATTCTTGTGTGCACCATTTGTGTAGTTCCATCAGGAGGGTTCATATTCCTTACTCTCCCCGGAGAACAGATGAAATAATTACAGTTTGCTTCTGAGCAACATCCAACTTCCAGTGTGTGATCCTGAGGACTCTGGAGAACGTTTCCTGGTGTGGCTCATGTTTGTGCTCAGCCATGCAGGCTTTAGTTTTTCTCTATCCTCACACCGAGTCCCCACACTTCTGGTCTTGCTGTTATTAAAATGTGATGGGAATGAGAGACTTTCCAGCACTTCACTGAGAGGCTGAGGTGTTCCTAGCATTTGTCAGGAGTGCTTTTCATCCCTGATTGCTGGCATGGATCTCCCTAAGGACAGGGAACTTTTGGGGTCAGCTTCCTCATCGTGAAGATCAGCCACGAGCAAGAGGAGACAGATTGATCCTCAGAGTCCTGGAATATCTTCTGCTCTCATTTTTCTTCCAGGGCTGTTGAGCTGAAGCTGAGCCAACAGCAGAGACAAAACCTGTGCAAAGCCACCCTGCAGGCTGGAGGTGCAATGTTTCCAAAACAGCCCAGGGAAGTCAATGGCTAGCTGCAAATTTGACAGCATAAAACGAGACAATAGAAATAAAAAGCAAATAAAATACTTCAAGCTTCATTTTAACGTCTTTCATCAATGCTGAATTTCCATAATTGCTAAAAATAAAGTAGGAGTGGAGCAGAACAAGGTTTGAAAAGGAGAAAAAGAACAAAGTACTCCAATAGCAAAAAAAAAAAAATCCCTCACAAGTTGTTTTCTGCAGAAACTGCATGTGAAATTGGGCCAAACACTCATATTATAGCTCCCAGGGCTGAAGCGATACCTACCAAGTCGTGTTTTTTCACTACTTCCTCTCTGAATTCTTGAGTTCATTCCCTCGACCCTCTGGGGGTGTGTGGGCTCCGAGCCCAGCCCTCATTTGCTACTGAGTGAACAGGACTCTCTTCCCATCTCAGGGCTGCCTGCTGTAGTTCCCATTGTCAGGGAAAGTTCCTTTAAGGGAATAGCTCTGGTACTTCCCAAAGTGACCTTTTCCACTCCCAGACTGCCCTAATCATTTACCTCTTCTTAGAGCTGTAAGATTATAGGGATCCTATGAACTCATTGCCTGCAGCAGCATCCCAGAGCAAGTTCCTAAAGATAAATGGAAATGTTTTCCTCCATTGGAAACTTTCAGGATTCTCTTGTCTTTGCCAGCACCCCTTCAAACCAAGCACATTCTTCACAGAGCTTGGTCAGTATTTTTGGCTGAAGGCCCAAAAGCTGGTGAGGGGCCATCAGTAGCAAGTGCATGTAATGACAGGACAAGGGGGGATGGATTCCAACTGATTGAGGATAGGTTTAGATTGGATATTAGGAAGAAATTGCTCCCTGGGAAGGTGGGGAGGCTCTGGCACAGGTTGCCCAGAGAGAGAAGCTGTGCCTGCCCCATTCCTGGAAGTGTCCAAGACCAGGTTGGATACAACTGGCCAGGTTTGGAGTAACTCAAACCATTCTGGGATTCTATAAGCTCCTCAGCCCTTCAAGAATTGACCAAGACCCAGAATCATAAACGTAGTCCATAAGAGAAAATGTGGCCTTTGGTATTTGGGAGAGGAATGTCTCCAGAGGGGGAGCCTCCACGCCCTCCCTGGGCAGCCTGTTCCCGTGTTCTCCCCCACTGCTGCTGCTCAGGTTTATCCCTCAGTGCTGGAGCTGTTTCAAGGCACGCTGTTTGCAGAGCTGCTCAAGGTGCTCAGCAGGCAAAGCTCTGCCCCTGGCTCTGGTGACAGCCCTTCTGTCACTGCCTCGGAGCCACTGCAGCCACTCACAGCCTCCGCCTGCTGAACCCATCCAGAGATTAGATTTGATTACACAAGAATTCATTAGGATTATCTAATGATATTAGGCACCACTGCTCTGCCAAATTCCTGATGAGTAATGGTTTGTAGTATTGCAGCCATGTAAGAAACCCATAAAACTCTGTTCTCTGACCTTCGCTTCAGTTCCTGAGTCACAGGCTTCAGCTTCTGCATACCCTTGCTCCAGAGCCACAACTACAACTCCTCTGGAGTTATTTTTAATGGAGAACCAGTGCAGGGAGAGGTTATGTTGATTTGAAACACTGGCTAATCTGGGCTTGTTCCCATTCATCAGCGTTATCCTGCTGCTTTAGAGAGGGAAACAAGCAAGGAGCTGGGCACCATTCCTATGTGTTACCCACGGCAGCAGGTGGGTGTGGGTGGGAGTGAGCGGAGGGAAGTGTTTCCTTCACCTAAATCCCAGTTAAAGTGATACAGTTGTTCTGTAGGCAAACACTGCATCCACCTCTGCACGGCTCTGGGTGCTGCCAGCCAGCCACAGAGGGCAGGAAAATTAGGGTGTAACTGTGGGAAATAACCTTGGCTAATATTTAAGGACAAATAATTGCGTAATACAATCAATAAATGAAATATTACTGTTTTATATGTGCTGCTGGTCATTCTGTCTGAAGTTGTGATGCCACATTAGTGATACCCCCGTGCCGTAATTTTAGTGAAGAGGAACCCCAGAGACACTCGCTGTTTCCAGAGTCTGGAGCCGTTTCCTGCAGAACAGCCGTGACCCTGCTCAGCCAAGGGCTCGCACCTGAGTCATGGCAGAGGTGACAGCACCTGTGCCAGCAGGTGCCCACCTCAGCCGTCACCTCCCGGCCATTCTGCGCTCCCCAAGTCGGACTGACACCTGGTTTACTCAGTGTTTACTCTCCCTGGCTGGTTTCCCCGCAGCCTCTGTGCCCGGTACCCCTGTACGCTCGCCCCCCGCCCACTCTAGGGCTCTGTGCGGAGTCCCCGGACCAAAACACAACCGCGTCCCCATTCCGGGGGTTCACCCCCATCACGGACCGCACGGACCCGGGGGTTCACCCCCATCACGGACCGCACGGACCCGGGGGTCTCCGCGGCCCCCTGCCCAGAGGGCGGCGCGGGGTACGCTGGGAGTTGTAGTCCTGCGGGACGCCCCCCCGCGGCGGCGCGGCGGCGGCAGGACTCGGTTACCCAGCGTGCCTCATGGGTTATTTAAGGCGCGGCGGCGGGCGCGGAGCGCAGTGACCATGTGGACGCGCAGCTGAGCCGGCGGCGGGCGCAGCCTCCGGGAGCGGGACCGGGAGCGCCGCCGGAATGGGGCTGCCGAGCCGCCCATAACCCGCCCCGCGCCTCCGCAGCCAGGTACGGCCGGGAGAGAGAGGGCACGGCTGGGGAGGGAGGAAGGCGGTGAGTGGCCGCCGGGGCAGCCCCGTCCCGCCGCCCGAGGGATGCAGCCTGGTGCTGGGCGGGGATGCCCGGGGGATGCAGCCCGTTGCTAGGCGGGGATACCCGGGAATGTAGCCCGCTGCTGTGCAGGGATGCATTCCGCTGCTCGGCGGGGATGCCCGGCCGCCGCAGCCCCCGCAGGACCGGGCAGGGACCCCTCCGCTGTCCCGGCGGGTCCCGCAGCGCTGCCGGACCGGGGTCCCATCCCCTGGACCACTGCGGGCTCGGCAGCGGAGCTGCGCGTCCGCTCCAACTTTCCCTGTGGTTTTGCCCCCGTACTCGGGGCTCAGCTGCGAGGGATGTTCCGCGTTATGTAAACACTTGTGAGCGCCGATGGGGACTTGGCCATGGGCAATCTTCCTCTTAAATGGTCAAAAATCGGGCAGCTGTGGGTGGATGTTTCGGAGGGTCCCGGTGACTGGCCTGACAGGCCAAATATTTGGCTGTTTCCTGGACTACAATAACTGGACTTCAGCGGGGGAAGGGGTGGGGGCACATGTGCATTCCCCGTCCATGTACGTGGGATGTGCCATAATCCCGAGCGGCTGTACGTCTTCATGCCGAGCGCTCGAGTCCTGCGGGTTGTTTGGGACTGGCGCTGCCCCGGCTGGGCACGGGTTCCCTGTGCCTGTTGCTGTGCGGGGCTCCGGGGGCTTTTCCCCGGAGCTGCTGGGGACAGTGGGCTCCATGCAGCGGGAACAGCTGCGGCTGGCTCGGCCTTTCCCCTCTCTGCCCCAGGTGGGTCCGCTCTGGCCCCCAGGAGTTTGTCTAAAAGACTCCAACAGGTGAAAGGTTTGAGTTGAATTTATTGCTGTGTAGCGGTTCTGTGCCTGCTCAGCCACAGATGGATTGGGCTGTGGTCCTGGTGCTCACAAATCAGGAAGGGAGAACACGGCTAATACAATCCAGATCTTTGCCTGATGAAGATTTAGTGACCGTGAATCGTGCTGGGAGTAGTGTGTGGGAGCCGTTGGTTTTATTTATTGATGAGCATCGGTACCTGTGCATGTTTTATTTCTTAAAGCGTGTTTACTATTTGCCTTTGCAGTTCTTTTCCTGTGCTCGGAAATTTGCCTGGTATCCCAGGACTTGCAGACCTGTTGAGCCAGGGCATTGGCTGACTCACAGCCCAGGCCAGAGGCCCATGGTGGAGCTGTTTTCCTTGCAGGGTTCAGCTGTGTGAGTGTGGGATGCCATGTGAGGCCAATATCCCTTCCTTTCCCTCAGTGGTTCCTCTGTGGCCAAGTTAATGGGCTACCAGGCACTGGATTTCTTGTTGGTTTATTTTCTGTACCTTCATTTATGCCAATTTCCTCACACAGCAAGTATTCCAGGTTCTAAATGCCTGGTGGCTTTGCTGGTGTAAGTGCCTGACACAGTAACAGCATTGCTGGGTGTCATGGCTGGAGCAGAGCTTGGCTGCCCAGCACTGGCTGTTCAGTGAGTGGAGAAAGCTGGTGGCATCCATCAGGCCAGAAATTCAGGACACTTGGTGAAACAAACGTGAAAGTTGACCACTGTGGGACCCAGCAGCTCGAACTGGTGTGAAGGTGTAGTGCTCAGTGTGCCTAAAGCAGAAAAAGGATTCACTGTGAAAATAAAACCACAGTGCCAATGTGTTTCAAAACAAGCTGATGCTGAGCTGATTATTTCTAATGTTTTCTTTAAGCTGCCTCTTGTTTGTCAATAATAGGGGTTTTTCTTCTTAAAATACCTTATTTCCCCAAGATTAAAGTGTTTGCTTAGAAGAGGGTTTTTTCCCCTATCTGCTTGTTTTGCAGTGTTGATTAAGCCTTGAAAATAGTTTCCTCTTACAGGGTTTCATAAATTAGGAAGTAAACAAACAAGAGTAACTTCAGTTTGCCTTTGCAATCATGGGGTGGAGCTTAGCTCGGGGAAATGGTGTATTTTTATGAGATGTGCTGATCCTGAACACCATTGTTGGAGGGTGGAAGAGGCCTTAGTTAAGAGCACGGGGGGGGGGAGCATTGGGTGTGTTTCTTTGGTGATGGTTGGTGGAGCTGCAGGTTGGGATGAATGGAGCTGTCCTGGGACTGATGACCAGGGCGGAGGGGGTGTAAGGGACAGTTGTGATCTCTGGTTATAAATGGGAAGTGTAATTTCAGGAGGAATTCTTCACTGAAAGGGCCGTCAGGCATTGGAAGGGGCTGCCCAGGGAGGTGGTGGAGTCCCCATCCCTGGAGGTGTCCAAGGAATGCTTGGATGTGGCTGCTCTGGGCTGGGGACAAGGTGGGGATCAGGCACAGCTTGGACTCGATGATGCTGGAAGTCTTTTCTAGCCTCAGTGGTTCTGTAACATGATCTTATCCACAGCACCATCAATCCTCTCATGTTCCCTCAACAAACCTGTTCTGGTGTGGCATAGTCTAGAAAGTGCACGAATTGAGTTAAAGTGAAGAAATAATCTCAAGTCCTGGTGGCTCACAAGTGAGGCCGTTGCAGCTTAGAGTGAGACTTGCAAACCAGCATGTCCTGCTGCTGGGTGGTGTGAGGTCTTGGTCTGATTTTGTAGTAACTCTTCTTGCAGAAGACAGTGCTGAATGTCCCTGACAGCGTGGCAGCGTGAGAACAGGGCCAGGCACCTGCAGGGGTGGCAGGTTTGGGGTGAATTTTGGGGTTCCAGCTCCTCCAGTACTGTGTGCATGCCAGAGGGAAGGGAACAGTCCCAAGAGCTGGTCAAATTGGGGTAGTCCAGAAGTCCATTCTGAAAGCAGAAGCTCACTTTGGCTGCTTCTTGTAGGGTGAGCTGGTCTGCCCTGGTAAATTGCTGAAATGGACGGTATTGAGGTGGAACTTCTTGTTCAGTGCTGTCAAGCAGGATTAAAGCAGATCCCAGATATCTTGAGCCCTTGTCTGGTACCTGCTCTTGAATTGAAGCCATCAGAAGAGCAGGTGTTGCTTGTTCTGATGAGCTCTTGAAGCAGGTGTAGCTGCTCTTGGCCATCCGGACTCGTTTGTGCCCAGGTGGGCAAGAGACCAATGGCACCTGAGCTGTCCTACCACTGGTGTGGCATCAAGACCAGGGCAGTGCCTGTCCCCTGTACTGGGCACTGCTGGGGTGCCTCCAGTCTTGGGGGCAGTGCAAGAAAAACATTGAGGGGCTGGAGCGTGTCCAGGGCAGGGAACGGAGCTGGGAAGGGGCTGGAGCCCCAGGAGTGGCTGAGGGAGCTGGGAAAGGGGCTCAGCCTGGAGCAAAGGAGGCTCAGGGGGGCCCTTGTGGCTCTGCACAAGTCCCTGACAGGAGGGGGCAGCCGGGGGGGTCGGGCTCTGCTGCCAGGGAACAGGGACAGGAGGAGAGGGAACGGCCTCAGGCTGGGCCAGGGGAGGCTCAGGTTAAATATGAGGAAAAGTAATGTCAATTGAAAGAGTAGCCAAGCACTGAAATGGGCTGCCCAGAGAGGTGGTAGAGTTCCCATCCCTGGAGATGTACAAAGATTGAGCAGATGTAGCTCCTCCTGACACAGTTTAATGGGTACAGTGGTATCCGTTGGACTCCTGGGAGGTCTTTTCCAACTTCCATACTCCTGTGATTCTGGCTGGTTTGTTGGCTGTGGTGATTCCTCAGTGCACAGCAAGCTCCTTTGGAATACCTGATGTGTCAAGTTGCAAAGTGTGCTGGGAGTCTTTGAGACATTATTACCCCATAAAAACAAGATAGTTGTAGTTGTAGGATTGTCTTAAAGCCAGGAGGAATCTCAGGCTCCCGTGGGAGGTGGGATGAGGGTAGTGGCTCTGTAGTAGCTGGTAGACGAGCTGCTGGCTCGCCCGTGGGTGAGTGTGAGGGAAGGCGGCCTCACCAAAGCAGCTTATGGAGACCAGAGGGTTTAGAGGTGGAAAATCATGTGCTGCTAGAAAGTTATGTAAATGTAACATCTCTGTCACAATGAGGCTGTGGTGTAAATCCTGATTCCTAAAAATCTGCATTACAGTATGTCCCAAATTACTTTCCTCTGCTAAGATAGCAACAGAAACTGAAGGTGCTTGGGTGGCCTGGAGCCTTTTTTTGTGCTGTTTGTGTGTGATAATGCACAAGGGGAGTCAAAAGCTGCCCAGTTTGATCCAGTGGCCTTTGCTGGGTGGGGATGGGTGCTGCTTTATGGGGTGCTGTAAAGGACCAGACTGGAAGAGCCAGCACAGAGTATCCCTGTGCTGTGGGGCCGGATGCTGGCTGTGTCCAGGCTGTTCCAAATGATTCCTGTGCTCTTCCGCTGAGCCTCTCCTGGAGGCTGCTGCAGGAGGCAGGATGCCAAAACTGCACGAGCTTTGATCTGGCTCGATATTCCTGTCTAATTTCTGCTCCCCACGGACACTACAATAGCACTACAGCAATTATTGCCTGGTTCTCTGCCTTGGCATGGGCAGGCAGTGGATGGAGGTGGAGCCCTCTTTCCAGGGTGCTGCAACTACTTGTTAGATTGGCAGAGGCATCCAGAGTCTCCTCGTGTGGCTCTTGCTTGTGCTGTACCTGTTGAGAAAGTACATTTCCAGATCTTCAGGGCAGTTGTGGTTTATGGGATCAGGTTTGCTCAGAGAAGCTGTGGTTGCCCCATCCCTGGGAGTATCCAAGGCCAGGCTGGATGAGGCTTGGAGCAACCTGGGATAGTGGAAGGTGTCCCTACCCGTGGCAAGGGGTGCAATGAGATGATTTTCAAGGTTCCTTCCAGCCCAAACCATTCTGGGATTCTATTCTGTGAAAAAGATGAAGATGAAATGGAAACTACAGGAACTGTAATTCAGGCAAGGAAAGCTGCAACATTCAGCTGTGGATTCTGAACTCAGAGGAGTTTCATTTTCATACTTGTGGTTTTGGTTAAGCTTGTCAAAACTTGGATCAGAACTTCCTAGCAGTGTTCTATGGAGAATAAAATGTCAGTTCATATCTGAGCAAGTTAACCCTCTGGAGAGAAAAATGGGTTGGAAGTGTGCATGGAAGTCTGTGTTATTTGTGGCTTGTGGCAATATAACTGCATCCTCACGTGCCAGAACGCCAACACGAGGAGGAGTGGTACAGGAAGCTGAGTGTTCATATCTCACTGATAATCTTCCCTGCAAGTGTCCAAGGCCAGGTTGGACAGGGTTTGGAGCAATCTGCTCTAGGGAAGGTGTCCCTACCCATGGCAGGGGCTGGAACGAGATGATCTTTCAGGTCCCTTTCAAACCAAGCCAGTCTGTGACCATTTGGCTGCACAGGTGATCAAAGGAGGGGGAATAGCTGTGAGAAGTGGAAATGCCAGATGTTTCTGGGGTAGGATGTCAGGTAATGCTCTGCTTTTGGAGTAATGTGATGCTGAGCTCTAAGGGAAGAGGCTTGGATGATTGAACCCAATGTCATGATGGACACAGGCAGTTCATCCTCTCCTCATCCTGCCTGGTGCATGATGTCTGTGGTCAGAAGATGATAACCTCTGAGAATGCACATGGAAGAAATGTCTGATCATAGAAGGCCAAAAAATGGCTGCTGCCCAAGGGCTGTACTTTGTTTTTGATTTAATGGAATTGTTTAGTAGCAGTTTTGCATGAAGCTTGTATAAACATTTCTGTTGTGCCTTGGCCCATCCTGTCCACATCTTCAGAAATTCAGAAATCTGCCAAGAAGTTGTGAAGAAAAAAGCTTTGTTTGCAGTCCAGCTATGTCCCATCTGCATCCCACTCCAAGGAGAAACACATGGCCACAGATGCGACACCAACCTCGGCTGGCTGATGGTGCTTGATCTGAAGGGTTTATTGGAAACTTCTGATTAAAATAACTCTGCAATCCTTGGCTGCTTCTCTCTTAAGTGTTTAATAGATTCAGATGCTAATGCTCGTGGGTGGTTCAGTATATTGAACCTTTGCCTTCTAGAAAATTACAGTTGGGAGGCCAACAGGTAAAAGTCAGTCTGGGAACTGGAGCCTTCATCTGTAAAGGAGCCCAGCCCATCAGGGCTTTTCAGCTCAGCAGAGCTCAAAGTAGGTCCCCTGGCCACCAGTGGCTCTCCACACGTGCTCATCATGTGCTGGCAGTGGCTCCTCCTCTTGGGCTGGTTGTCCTGGGCGCTGAGGTTTTATCCAGAGAGCCGGGAGCCTGCGGAGGTGTCCGGGAGGGACGAGCGGCGAGCGCACCCACGGGAGGGTCCTGCCTCGGGTGCACGGACGAGCCCTCGGAGCCTGCAGGGGCTTGCTAGCGGGAGAGAAGCGTTGGCTTCACTGCCAGTGGGGACCCGAGCGTGCCAGGGGACGCCCTGCAAAGCCCAGCCCTGGAGACCGACAGCAGCAGCACCATGGAGGAGCGGGAGCCCCCGCCGAGGTGCGGTGCTGGAGAGGGGGCGTGGAGGGGAAGGTGCTGGGCAGTGGGGACACAGAGAGTGAGCAGCTGCAGGGGGACGGAGGCTGGTCGGGGGGACAGGCGAGGAACTGCGCTGCTGAGTTTAGGGAGTGTCACGTTTGCTAAGGAGTGCGAGGAAGGCAGCGTGGCGGGTCGATGTGGGGAGCGGGCTGTGGGAACCGGCCCCTGCTGTGCTGAACCCTCAGGAGGTACCTGGCCATGCCAAGTGACATTGGGACTGTTCCATACCCTCTTCTTCCCTGGCCATCTTTGCTCCTTGGCCGAACTCCAGTTGGTGTAATAAACCAAGCTTGCTCTCTTTCCCCATGACATTGGTTGTCCTGGTTCTTTTGGCATGTTCCAGCTCTCTCCTGATAGAAATATGCTGGAAAACATTGTGTGCTCATAGGGGCCTCATCCAGAGGCTGACGTCCAGGCTGCCTCCTCCCAGCAGGGCTGGAGTCAGCAAGGATAGACTTCAGGAAGTATCAGCTTCAGTAAGTGCTCCTTACTTTTAATGGGATTAAAAAGATGCTGTCAGGTTGTACTTGGTTTGGAACAAAAAAATGATATTTTTCCCCTGACAGTGTGTCTCTAATTGATTTTCTTTTTCCAGCTGTCTGCAGATGCCTGTCAATAGGACCTGTCAGTCGTGTTTCTTACCTCAGTCAGTGGCTGCTGTGTAAGGGATTGCTGTCAGAATGTAACTTCAGTGCTTGTAACCTGAATTTCCTGTAACTAGCTTGTCTGGTTGCACTGGGAAAATAATTGAAAAAAAAAAAAAATGCAGGCACCCTTTCTAAGGAGAAAAGGACATTGTGCACGTTTGCTTTCCTGTGCTGAGGTTTTATTGAGGTTAAAGTTACCAAAATGAGTTACTTTATCTGTTTTCTTAAACTGCTGCTGCACCTATGAAATAGCAACTTCTGAGTAAGTTTGTCAGTGATATGATAAAAAAAATCTATTTATCTGTGAAGTGGCACATAGCATGAATAGAACATAATTAACTTGGCCATCATCTTGCTGTGTGAATTTACGCTCCTCTTCCTACTTATTTTTAGAGAAAGGGGGAGCGTGTGCTTGATTAGATGTGCAGTGGGACTGATCTCCCCCCTGGGAGCAGAGGGGAGTGTGGGCTGGTGGATGGGGATTCGGGAGACCTGGATTCAGATCTGGTCTCAGAGTCTGACCTGCTGCATGTCCTTGAGAAAGTCACAGTGCTGTGCTGCTCCCTCCTTCCCCTCTTCCCCAGCCTCCATCTTGCCTGCTCAGCCTGGAAATTGGAGAAAAATCTGCTGCGTTTTAAGCATCAGGAGGAAAAATACTTTGTCTGAGAAAGTTCATTTCTCCTCCTTAATCTAACGGTTCATCAGCCGCCCATGTGTGGCAGATAGCAGTCTCCTGGACATGAAAGGTTGCAGCTGAAGGGAAAACAAGATCCTGTGGTAGATAAATGTACTGCACTGATAGTTTTGGGTTTTTTTTTAATGTGTAATCTCTGAAATGGAACTCCATGTGCATAAAATGAGCGGTGCTGAGCCCTCCCAGTGCTGTTCCTGAGCTGTGTCCCACTGCAGGTATGTGAGGATCCCGGAGTTCAGGACATGGCCTGCTCCATATCCCAAAATCCCTTTATTTGCCTTTCCCTGAGTGCAAAGAGCTCCTTTTAGATTTGCTAAGTCAGAAGCTTGGCAGATGACGGAGCTCCGTCCTCAGCCCCAGCACAGTGATTATTCACTGGGTGATCTTTTAAATAAAGCACTTCCTCCCTTCTTCAGCTGCTTTAATGGGATTCTTAGGAATTTTTCTCAGTGTCCTCAGGGAGGAAACCTTCATTTCTTTTACTGAAATAAGAATGAGAAACATCAGGTTTGGGTTCAGATTTTCAAGTTAGCTGCACCTGTGAAAATAGATACAGAATGAATGCACTGTGGGTGTTATCCAAAAAACCACGCGAAATCTTGGTTAGCCTGTAGGGCCAAACTTTCAGCCAAGTAATCTTGTAAAATTTGGATGTATCAGATTATTTAAGCACTGGTCTTTCACTGTAATACAGGGTTTGGTTGCATTTAAAAAATGTTAACTTGCTTGGCCTAATTTACCAGTATTAATGACCCAATTCCATTTAATTCAAACACAGACTTACCTGGTCTTGGGGGGTTCTCAGATCTGTTAATTTCTGGACAATTCCGCTTATGCCTTTAAGAAGTTCTTTGTGTTTGCTTCTTTGTTGTCTCTCTACCCTTAAACTCTGGTCTTGTTTCTATCAAAAAGTGAAACAAAATTAAACTTCCACTCTGGAGTTTCCTGTCGGCAGTAATGAAGTTGAAACACTTAAGTACGGCTTGAGATTCTATTCCTAAACAACTAAGATAGTGGAAAAGACTTTGATAAAGTGCTGCTCCAGTTTTGGTAGCAGTATGTATAAAATTGTCAGTGTTTATTGAATTGAGCACTAAACCACAGTGAAAATCTGCCAGGGGAGACCTGAGTGCATCCTGGGACTGCGGGGCACAGCAAGGAGCTTTTTTTTTTTTTTGCTCTAAACAAACATCCTTAGAACCATCTTAGAAAGATACAGTAATTTGTATCCCAGTTGCTGGGATTCAAACAGTCGGCAATAAGACACATTTGGGCTTGTTTATTTTGAAAATAGGATTTGCAGTTGCAGGGTAAAGAATTAAAATCCCACGCAAAGCAGACGTGTGAGACATGAAACCAGGGAAATAGCTTCAGATTCTTTGAAAAAGCCTTTTCACAAATGCTTGAGATGAGGGATGGCACAGTGCAGGGATGTTGTCAGAAACAGTCCCCGTGAGGAGGGACTTCAAAAGGGGCCTTGACTCGGCTCTTCAAGGAAAGCAAACTTGCAGCGTCGCTCTTGAAACCTGCTTTTCCTAGCAGCATCGGGAGTGAGATGAGTGATGGGAGAAATTATCATGAAATGTTTACAAAGCATTTGCATTTCCCATTCTGAGAGTTTGAAAAGGCAGCAGTCTCATTAAGGTATTTGATACTGAGCAGTCAGTTTGATTTCGCAGTGTTTTCACTGTTAATCCTGCTTTAACTGCTGGTATGAAATGTGTTTTCATGAGAAAAAGGATTGAATTTCAGGGACTCTATTTAGCTTATCCTGGTTTATTCAAGGCCATTAGGCTGAGTGTATGCTCTGCTTGTGCCCTAAAATACAACTGAGTCCTGAGAGCTGGTGGGAACCATTCTGGGTCTGCAGAGCTTCTTCTCCTTGGGTTTGGGGACAAACAGTGGTCAAGGGCTTGTACAAACCCTTTCTTTGCTTCAGAACTGGTTCTGTTCAGTCCTTTTTGCTGTAGGAAAAGCATCGGGTTCTGAAGATACACACAAGATAATCTGTAGTAAGAAATAATCAGAACTGAGCCCCGGAGTTGTCACTTTCTGTTCAGTCAGAACATTAAACTCGTGATGCTGTGGTGCAGATTTGTGCTCACCAGAGCAGGAGGGGGAAGTCCTGAAACTCCTGAGCTGAACAGCAGGTTTTCCTGGATTTAATTCTCTGCCTGGGTTTAGCTAATGCATGTCCAGATCCAGCCGCAGAGAGTAAAGACCGGCAAAATAACTTGTGAGTCAGTTTCTTGAAATTCACATGAAATTCGTCAGATTTCTATGTTTGTTTATTTATTCTTGGTCAGTTTCTTTAACAGAGACTTGATTTTATTCTCCTGTGCAGATAAACTGTATACAAAACATATTCAGACAGTCACTTTTATATAGACATGAGGAAATAGTCACCAACATAATTATAAAATTTCAGGCTTTCAGGGCTTAAAAAAATACTGTAGGATGTGTTCATCTCCCAGGAATTTTTTGATGTCTATAGGCAGATATAGTTAACTTCTCAATGTACAGTCCACTTTTAGTTCACGTTTCTTTTGTAGTCTGGCAAGTCCTTCTGTCTGTTAAAATTAGACCTTTCAGCTTAGTGGGAAAAGAACATTATTTTTAAAGCTTGGGTTGCTGCTGTTGACATTGCTGCCACCTGAGTGAAGCTGCTTGGAGAAACCTGACTTCATTTTTGCTAGATATTGCTGTGCTTATCAGTGCTTCATCTTTGATTTTTTTTTTTTTTTTAAGTGAGTTTACCTAGAGGGAATCTTGTTTTCCTGCAGTGTTTAAGGGGAAGAGGAGGACAATGCTCCCTGGGTAACACTGCTGTGTTTTGGCTGGAACAGGGTGAATTTCCTGCAGGACTCCCCTCTTGCAAGGCTGGGACAGTGCCATTAAAACTGGGATTATGCACAGAATAGCTGCAAATGCTCTCTTAGGGCCGTCCCCTCCTCTAGTATAAATCAATTGCTCTTGGCACTGGCATATCTAAAATAAATAAATAGTGGGGTAATGGTTGTATTTGTCTATGGAGCACAATTGCTTTTTGAGCCATGAGATTGTGCTGTACCCGTGAGAGCCAGGTACAGGGAGGGTGTGAGGATCCTCCTGTCCTGCACTTCCAGGGACTCCTGATGGTCATCTCCTGTCTGTGGTCAGTGCCTTGTGGAGGGAAGTGTCCCCTCTTCAGCCAGGGGGACGTGCCCAGATGCTCTGACTGATGTATCCAGGAGCAAACCTGTTCTCCTCGGTCCCTGTGGTCTCCCTGGGCTGTGAACTTGGGATAAATGTGCCAAGGCTGACAGATTTTTACTGCCTCCGCTTCTGGCTTGTCCTGCTGAAGAAAATAATCAAAAATGACCCCCACAGAGGTCTGATTTTGGGAGGATTAGTGTGGTCTGCTGTTGTTGACAGCATCTTTTAGAAAAAGGTTCTCAAACTGGGTGCCTGGGAACTTTGCTCTTGAAAACTTTCCAGTTCCACTTTTTGCTTCACATTTCCCAATTGTCTAAGGTAGAAAATACTACATTTGAGGTGGCTGATTATTTAGTGCTTGGTGCCAATAACTGGAGTAATTTTGTTAGTCCCTTGTGAGGAGGCTGTAAAAAGCTTTGAAGCTAAATCAGTGTAGCAATGATTCTCTTCCCTTGTGCGTGGGGAGGCCTGTGGGGTCACTGAGCCCCCCTCTCCGTCTGCCAATCCAGCCTGTCCCTGAGCCCTGGCCCAGCTAAGCAGCAGCATTTCTAAGAAGAAGTGTCAGGGGGACTGGCTTGGGCTATTTGGCTATTAAAGAGTAGATGTAGACAGTGTTCATTTTGACTGTGGGGAAGCCTTAGGATAAATCAGGATTTTATGAGAGGCTCACCCCAGTGGGAATTGGCTCCCTGCTTCCCGAGGTGGTGGAGCATCTCCTGGTATGTTGCAGATGACATCACACTGATGGGTGTTAGAACAGTGTTCAGAAATACAAGAGAAGGGGGAGTGAGGACTCAGATGATGATTAATCCTTGCCTAAGCCTTGGGAAACAAGGTTATTGTAGCCAGATCAGCCCTTTGGAAGACCCAGCTCCAGCAGAGCTGGTGACAGCAGGAGGTGTGAGGAGCACAGCTCTCCTGGCTGGGAACAGGAGAGGCTGGGATTCCAGGCTGCACCCCAACCCAGCTCTGTAGTGATGACTTTGCAAGCTTGCCCAGAAATTCTGAGAGGGGTCTGGTGAGGAGCACAGCAGCTCAATTCACTGAACTGCTGCCAGGCTTCACACGACCTTTCTGCTATCCAGAACTCCGTGATGGTTATGGGTAAAGTTGATAAGCATTTTATCAGTGGAATTGTCAATAAATTGTGGAAGAGCTTTTCTAGGGGTTTGCACTGTCGTGATATGTCAGGGTGACAGTATCATGGTATGTTAGAGTCTTCCTCAGTGAAGAAAATGTAAGAAAATTGAGGCCGTATCCTGAAAAGTGATGCAGGAATTTGCTTGTCCATCCCCAAGGCTGGTTTTGGGCAGTGGTCTGAGATTTTTTTTTTTGGCGAAGAAAAAAATCTCTAATGGAAGTCAATAATTTTGACCTTCACATTCCCTTGGGAACAGCTGTGGTGAACATCTGTCTCCATCTGCCTCTCCCAAAGGAAAAAGTAATCCCCCTCACAGCCTGGAAAGGAAACCTTAATGCCATTGTAGAAAGGATTAATTTGGAACTACCTATGTTTTTTGTTGGCTTAAACAGCTTTTGCTTTGGGCTGCATTAATTCAGGGCTGACCTTAATTTTGAGGGATGAAAATTTTTTAGTCTGACGTTGGTAATTTAATATCCAAGTCAGGAAATTGGGGAAAGTTACATTTCCAGTGCTGCTAATTCAGTCACTCTGCATATTTCTGCATGTTTTGTGGCATATATCTTAAAATAGGTAGCAGTGTTTTTCTGTCCACTTATCAAGAAAGAATGGGAACAGACTGTGTAACATGCAGTGGTTGAAGGACTTGGCATTTAACAAGCAACCTGGAGCCAAAGGGTTTGGTTTTGTGTGCACTCAGATTTGGTTCCAGAGGAGCTGAGACCCCTTTACCTGCATATCAGCCTGGCCTGTTATCTCCTGGTTTTCCTGAACTTGTTTCTAATTGTACCAGTGACACAGGTTTACAGGGATAGAATGTCTAGAATGTGCTCTGACTTAGTAATAAGGAAAGTTGTTATTGTTACTTCCAGCAGCATGGACCCTTTGGGAGTGAGGAGGGAGAGCTGGTTGGAGCTTTTTGGAAGAAAAGTGTAACTTCAGGTTTTTATTGCCCTTTCATAGCTGCAAACATCACCTTTGAGATCTCTGTGAATTTGTCCTTGTTGAGCTCCAACCTTGCTTAACAACCTGATCCTTATGCTTTTGGTAAACAAGGCAATGTCCAGGGAAGAGGGATATTTATCCCTGTACAGTCAGGGCTGTGCTCTAGAATAAGCAGAATTTCCTGCTGCTCAGTTGTTCTGCTCTTAGACCACTTAGAACCTCTCTGGGTGTGATGGGCAGAGAGGGTGGAAGTGTTTTGAGTCCTTTTTCCCTTATCTGTGGGAGCGTGGCCCTGGGCAGTGTTGGCTGGCAGGGCTCACAGCTTGCTGGGAGGAGCAGCTTCGTGCTCCTGCTCTTTGAAACCTCCAGCACAGGAGCTGGTTGAGCCTTTTGAACTTGGTGATCAAAAAGCAGGGCTTGGGAGGACCTCCAGGAAACCAGTAAATGGGCTTGGAAAAGATGTCTTTGGAAATCTGTTCAGGTGGGTTTTTATCCGGGCTCATGTTGTCACTTTGTTGCTGTGGCTGATTGAAACTCACTTTTTTTCTGTATATATATATTTAAATGATAAGTAGGTCCTGTGTCGTTTGAACTTGGGGCTTTAGAGAAAATAAAGTTCTTTATACAGTGGAAGTTGGCAACACTCTGTGTCTGTCTCCTCAGTGTTACATTTAAGCCATCTATTTTAAATCCAGGATTGAAGTATTACTGATTTCACAGGGATTTGGCTTCCTGATAAAGCATTTGACTTTGAAAAATCTTAATCTTTATGTTTTTACATGCCAAATCTGTTGTCAGGCATACTGAGTGGCTCTTCACCTGATTCTGGTTCTGGGCCTGCAGGTGTAAGCAGGAGGCTGCTGGTGTCATGTCAAAATTTTGACATGACCAAAAAAATGTTGCCATAAATCAGGTCAATATTTTAAATTTCTCAGGAGCACCATTCCAGCACAAAGGAGAACCTTTAAAGGATGCTTAAACCTACCTTTAATTCTGGCAAAGAAATGTGATTTAGGCACAAATATGCCTTAAACTGAAGCAGTCCCCTCTCCCTCTGGCAGGTGGGATGGAATGGGTTGGTACAGCTGGACTGAAATGCAGGCTCCTCTGGGACGAATGCCTGCCTGTGAAACAGTCCCACGTGGAATGGGATGCCAGTAGCTGCTTGTTTTTCCCTGGTTTATTTTTCCAAGCAAGCACTCTGGAGTGCTGGGTTTTCTTTAGTACCTGAAATTCCACTGCGAGAACTTGTTCAGTTTTTCAAACAAACAAACAATCAAAGGCAAAGGGTCCTGTTGCTGTAACCTCCTGTGTAGCTGCACCAAGGAATTCTGCCTGATTAATGTTGTGCTTTATTCCTTCTTCCAGGGGCAGTAAGCCAGAGATGACTGACAAGATGTCGAGCTTCCTTCATATTGGAGATATTTGTTCTCTCTATGCAGAGGGCTCAACAAATGGATTTATTAGCACTTTGGGGTAAGAACAGCTGTTCTCTTGTGTTAAAAACCCCGTAAGAAGGACTAGCAGAGCTCAGCTAGCTCTCCTGAGCCTGATCCCAGAGAATACTGGGTAAAGCAAGGGAGCTTTGTGGATAGATTTGGCCCTAAATTTAAAAATGGCCTGAAGTTAATATGGCAAGGTAGATTTTGGGAGGCTGGAAAGTGTATCAATAGCTGTGGTGTGGTTTTATGTCTGTGGTGGGGAGGAAGAACCTTGGCAAGTGAAGGTGTGGGGAGAGGGGGAATGAATACAATCCAATGATTTTCATGTTGTTGTCTGTCCCGTGTCCATCTGTGTGTCCCGTCCTGTCCCTCCCTGCCCCTTCCCCCAGTCAGGGATGGACAGACCCCAGTGCACTCTGCTGACTGCACAAAAGGATGTAGCATAGGCAATGTAAGTAGTTTAAAAAAGAGATGTATCTAACAAAAAAAAACCAAATCCCCGAGCCAAATGGTTTAAATACCAGCAACTCACCACTACAGCTAGTTTGGTCTTAAATTGAGGTTTAATTTGAGATTTCTCCTACAAACAAAATTGTTTTTCTCCCATCAAAGGAGAGCATGTTTTGACCCTTCTGCTTTGCCAGAGCTCTGGAGCTGCAGTGGGAGCTGTGCTGTGCCGTCTCCTGCCCCTGGTGTGCTTCCCACAGAGCCCCTTTGTGCTGCCTTCCACAAGGACACGGAGCAGGTGCTCTGGAGCAGAGCTCCTCTGGAGCAGGGAGCAGTGAATCCTACTCCATTAACCAAAAAAGTAGCTTTTCACATGGGGAAAGGAAGAGCTGGCAGAGCAAAGCCATGAAGTTGGAACGCAGCTCTGAGGAGGGCCAGGGAATGTCTGATCCTGCTGAGGAGGAACCTCTGCAAACATCAGGAGCTGGCAGAGGAGCTGGGTGCTGCCTGGGGAGGAGCCCTTGCAGGGTGAGAAGCTCCAGGAGCACCTCTGCCCCTGTTCCCAAAGGCGTGAGGAGCGCGAGGGCGGGAGCAGCGTGTGGCACACGGGGATGTGCCGAGCGAGGGCCGCACACACAACCTGCTCTTTCTCATTTCCAGTAGCCCTAAGGGCCTCAGGGTGGGTACAGTCACAGCACATTTTTTGATGCCTACAGTCCAGATGCATCTGATAAATGGAGCTCCCAAGCAGGGTACAGAGACAGCATCCTGGTAAGTGCCTCGGCAGGAAACGATGGGCTGGAATCTCACCTGAGTGACTCCAAACTAACTTGTAGGTTTAGTCCTCTAGCTATTAGGATTCTGGAAAATAAGGGGGCAGAGAAGGAAGCAGACACTGAAGATGCACCATGATCTATTATAGGAAAGAGAAGAAAATATGGGATGCTGCCAGAAAGGAAAGAAGGTATGATAAAAGCAAGGGATGTAGTAAGTAGGGTTGGTCGAATAGTATTTGGCGAATGTATTTGACAGATTTCCCAGGTCCTCGTCAAATATGACACGTGCACTCTGCAGTCCTGGATCAGCTGTGTGACGGGCCAAATACTATCTGCTGAACACTGGCAACATGAATTATCCTATACATCTGCCTATTGTTTTTCTTCCCAGTCCTGAAGCGAGTTTGGCAGTAAATAATTCCAGACCGAGTAGAAAGTTGTGATGTCATGTGGAATCCCATACGGTGCATGATGATCAGTATGCAGTGGCTGTGGCTTCTGATGGCATTGCTGAGCAGATATTTTTCACCATGGGTAGTCCTTTTGGACATTGCAGGCCCCAAGCACGTGTATTTCCTAGGCTTGATGAGATGTTCTCATGGCAGGCCTAAAGACACCTCAGTGTTCAAGCCTCCTCTTTGATTTGCTTAGTGCTGTTTTAAGGTAACTGCATTATATAATGGCCACATATCTCTGAGCCTAATTTAAGCCAGAAATCCTAATTGCTATGTGAAACATGAAATGCATTATCATCTTAATAAGCCTTCGTAATCAAATTAGTTTTGTCCCATATTTAATTTAGTCTTTGTCCTGGAGAAAATTAAAGCAGCAAAGGAAAGATTTGGTGTAATTGTCCTCTAGACCATGTGGAGTTTTGACAGTCTGATGTCATAATGATGTGTAATGACTTGTTATGTGGTTACTGAAGGTTGAGGAGCAGACACCCCTCTAATGCTGTCCTAAATCTCTGAAGAATGTTCCTATTTAATATTCCTATGACATGTTGCTTAATCAGAACCTTACTCTTGCTGTTTCCCAAACTCAGTGCTGTCATCATGATGATTACTGGTGTACAACATATCCTCTTTTGTGTTTCTCGCCCTGTAAATTTTTTTCTTACTAGTTTGGGAAGTTCCTCTTTACTTTCAACTTAATCTCAGATGAGAGGGATATATTGCACTGAGGTTATCTGTGTGGGATGATCAGAGTAACCCTTTTCCTTGATATTTTTGGCCCTTTGTTCACCAGAAGCAGGTGCTTCAGCTCAAATGTTAATACTGTTCACGTTGGAGCACCTCTATGTATATCTAGTACTGAGTAGGGAGGAAATCCATGGGGAAAAAGCAATTCACTCTGAATGTTTGCATATGCAAACTTTAGATGCACAGAACTGTTGAGCCCACTTAGTTTCTCTGATCTCTTAATTTTCATGCACTTCCTGATTTTTCTCTAATTGTTGTCTCAAGATGCTCCCTGCATGTGACCAGCCTCTGCTCTGCTCAGGAACAACTCTCATATTCTAGGTCTCAGTCTTTCTCCAGTTGATTCTGCATGAGAATGGACCTCTCAAACCTTTGACCTTGGAGTTTCTACGTTTGTGTAGAAAGCCTCTTTGACAGATTGGATGTAAGGAGCCAAATTGAGTCGTTTACAACCAAATCAACCCCCAAAGTGTTTGGTTACAATTTTACAGGTGCAATTTTCCAGTTTGGAAGCAATGTTTGGGAAAAGCACACTTCCACCTGGATCCAAAGCTGCTCAGGCAGAGCAGTGGGAGCAGGTGCTTCTTAACTATTCCCTTTATTCTGTGGGATTTCAGCTGACCCTGTGGGGGTTTTGCAGGGACAGAAAGCTCTGTCCTGGCATTCCCTCTTGGAATCTCTTGGGTTCACTTGTCCAACTGCCCTGCTTCCTGGTAGAACAGGAGGAGGTTGGATCAATCCCTCAACTCACCTTGTGTTTGGCTGGTGAGCAGGAAGGGTACATTTGTGCCTTCCTTTCTCTCAGGAGTCAATTTTTATTGTGGCAGTGACTGTTCTTGCCATTTCTTAATACCTGAGGGGTCACAGGGTCAGTGTCCAGTTTGCACAGTTGCCACATTTTCCTGTTCTCTATTCATATAAACACGTTTGCAGCGTGACTCAAATCTGTCCAAGAGGCAGGACCTGTCCTGAGGCTGTCTGTCACCTCCCTAGAATATGGGCTGTTCTGTCTGCACCTCGAGCAGGGGACACAAAGGCGATGCAGAACACAGGAGCAATGACTTAATTATTGTCCCACCTACCAGGGGCATAGCTCTGGGCAACAGTAAAAAGTAGCTGCATGCTTCTTAGAAAGATCTGGCATCAGTTGGCATTTGGGGAATGTCTTCTGCTGAAGTGGCCACTCGGATGAAATATTGCAAGTGAACGACTTTGGTTTTGTTGACGAGGATGTCGGGGGCTGCAGGGGGATGGAATCTCACTTCACTGCTCATTTCTTTGCAGCCTTGTGGATGATCGGTGTGTTGTACAGCCAGAAGCAGGTGATCTTAACAACCCACCCAAAAAATTCAGAGGTAAGTCGGTCAGACAGCTCCTTACCCTTCTGCTTAGAAATGATTCTTCGTTCTGTGCAGTGATGTGTAACAATTTCTGGCCTCTGTGCTTTCTGTAGCATATTTTAGTGCCATCTTCTTCCACGAATGACAGCTCATGAAGAAAAATGAGTGTGTGTTGAATGTCTATGGGATTGTGGTGTTTTAACCTGAGTCAGCTCCACCCAGTGGGATGGGGGAGAGGAAGAGTGAGAAAACTCACGTGTTCAGGTAAAGGAGTTTGGCAGATGAAGGAAAAGCTTCACACACAAGCAAAGCAAAAGAATGCCTTTGTGAATTCATTCCTCATTTCCCATGGGCAGGCAGGTGTTGGGCCAAGACAAATGCCATCACTCCAGACACTCCCAGCTCTGCATCCTGGCATGATGCTCTATGGTCTGGGATATCCCTGGAGTTGGCTCTGCCCCCCCAGCTTCTTGTGTACCCCCAGCCCTTGCAGGTGAGGTGAGGAGCAGAGATCTGCTCAGCAGTCACTGAAACATCCCTGTGTTATCAGCAGTTTCCAGCACAAATATAAAATGTGGCTCCACCAGCTACTGCAAAGAAAATTAACTCTGTCCCAGCCAAACCCAGAAACTGAGAAGAAACCTTTGTGAGGGGATGGGGTTGAGGTTGTCAATTGTTTGCCTTTCAGATCTGTCCAAACTTGCAGGATCCCTGGAAATTTCCTTTCTTTTTCTCCATTCTATCACACATTCTAATTACCCAGTACCAAACCTGCCTCAGGGAGGAGGAAAACAAAAAGAAGCAAGTGTTTGCCACAACTCTTGTTGTCTGACCTGATTTGATACGAGCTACCTTGGGCTTTGCTTTCATTCTGCCAGGAGACTTATGCCCAGTGATAGGAAATTAGTGATGCTGCTTTGCACAGTTTGGCAAGGGCTGACTTGTCCAAGAAAGGCCTCAGACAGGAAGAGAAGCACTAACTGGGATTTTGTTTGCAAAGACCTTGAATTCTTTTTCTCACCCCTGGGTTGCATCTTCTAGCCAAAGGATAACTCTGCCAAATATTCTACAGTTCTGATCTGGATTTTATTGTTTCAGATGTAGCAGCAAATGTGTGTCTTGTTTCTTTGAATCTTGTTTCCTTGCTTGTGCTTTGCCTTTATCAGGGCCTCAGAACCATAATTCCATTCAGGTTTGGCCAGAGCTGCAGGTGATGGCCCTTGAAAATCATGTACCATCTGTACTGCTAGTTTTGCTTGCTGTTATTTGGGTGGGTTTGGGGTTTTTTGCCATGACACGGTGTCACATATAATGAAATTCTCCTTTTAAAATATTGCTGAAGTCTGTGAGTTCTTGTTGGTTTTTCTCCCTTTTTTCCTGGAAAACTGAAGAGCTGATAATTGAAACACTAAAGAGGCAACCTGGGGAAGTTTCAGCATTCAGTGTTAAGCTCTCCAAGAAAGAACAATGTTGTTATGTTGAAGCAGAGCCTTAACTTGAGGCATTCTTGATGTTGAAATCATATGGAAGAATAAAGCCAGATTTGACTGAGACTGCTGGGTGCAGAAGGAGGCGGAGGGAGAGAGAGAAAAGAATGAGAAAAAGGCAATTCTTGCTAGCACAGTTTAGGAACTGCAAGTACAGAGAGACATTTGTCTGACATAAAACACCGTGGTTAGACATTGTAAATGTTCTCATATTACTTATAATTTATACAGGGAGAAAGAATGGTGTGAACCTTTTCCAGCCTTTGTAGTTACTTCAGTGAAGCTTTCATGGGGAAGTTTATGCTTAATGGTAAATGGCAACAAGAGCCATAAAATTTTAGCAGGCTTTTGTCTTATTTATACTCATACTTTGTAAGTGTAGTCTGAGATAAAATGCTTTCCATGATAAATATGCTCAGAAGAAGTAATAATGGAGTTCATCACCCCATCTTCTCCAGAAATGGAAAATACCCCATTTTTGTGCAGAAGTTAGATGGGCTTGGAGTAACCTGGAATAGGGGAAGGTGTCCCTGCCCATGGCAGGGGGTGGAATGGGATGAGTTTTGAGGTCTCTTGAACCCAAACCATGTGTGAATCCTACTGGTCATCACAGCAGCTGCAGACCTGAGCAGTGGGGTCAGGCACTGGTAATTAAGAAGGAATGTTCAAAAATCTTCTTGGAGCAAGAACAAAATGAATCAAATGGAAGTGACTTGCATTATACTCTTACAGAGGACTGGGAAAGCATTTCAGTGGTCCTGTGACCTGTTTTGTGTCCCTGTGCTCCAAGGTGTCCAGATGCAGGTCAGTCGCCTCCTGGGATGGACACTGAGCCTGTGACCTTTGGCCAGGCTTGGGGATCTTATTTTTGGTATCATTTTTAGAGAAGTGTCATTCTGAGCTCTTCAGAGCAGATCTGTCTTCTGTGGGCAGATGTAAAACAGTTGTAAATATAAATTTCATGCTTAATCAATGTGAGGAGAGATCTCTAGAAGCAAGATTGACTGCTTAGATATGCATACATGACTCTAAGAAAATTCAGTGTGAAACTCAAGCCTATCTATCCAGTGGCAGAATGGATCCATCCTGCTTTTTCTCCTAACCACAGGTGCTTCAGGATGTAAAAAGTCACGTTGCCAAGGCTGCATTTAATCGCTTGCATCTGGTGGCAGCAGCAAGGCCCTGGTCTAGAGGGTGGGGGATTTTCTTTCTACTTTAGACCCTTGAAATGGAGCAGAGCTGCTGTGCACAAAGTGGAGGGTGTGCACCATCCCTCTGCCTGGAGAGAGGGATTTGGCAGGAATGCTTTGCTGTGAGTATGTTCTGTCACTGAACACTGATAACCTGCTCGTGGTGTGAAAATAGCCCTGCCTGTGTGCCTAAAAACAGCCACTTCCCAGCTGAAATGGAGCTGGGGTTTGTGTGCTAGGAAATCACTGCTTGGGAAAAGATTGGCTTGGAGTTGTCCTGAGGCAAACAGAGCGAGGGAAGCTGGGTGTGCGTTCGGTGGGACAGGAACGTGTGCAGCAGCAGGGCTGGAGTCAGAGCTGGGAGCGACAGAGCCGTTCAGTCTGCAGGGAGGGAAGAGAGCAGAGGGATCCTGAGGACACCAGGGCTGGCTTTGTTGACAAAAGTTGTGGAAAAAGTAGGCTGACAGATGGATCTGGTGGTGGGGGAGCCCTGGAAGGGATGAGGTGCAAGAGGCAGCTGAGAGTCAGAGGCGGTGGTGTTCAGGGTTGGAGTGTGGAGTAAAAGTGTAAATGAGATGGTAAAAAAAACAAAAAGAATTCCAGGGCTATTAGATGGAAAAAAGTGAAGTGCTGGAGTTGGAAAGAACTCCAAAGAAGTTAGTGCAGCATGCTCAAGTTCTTGTGAGTGTTTACCTGCAGTTATTTCACGTGGTAAATGCTGTGGTGTCTCTAGGTCATTAAAACATTCATTTAATTGCTTGAAGGTGTGAAGGCTGATACTTTTTCTTACTCTTCTCCATCCTAACCAGGATTTCATAGCACCTGAGGTCAGTGGTTTGAGGTTGGATGGTAATTATGGTCTAAGATTTCGGTGGATTTTTTTTCTTTCGGGCTTTCTGTGTCCACTTTAAATATGGTGGTTTGGGTGTGTTTGGTTTTTTTTCAAGTACGGCGTTTCTCTGGACCTTTGTGCTTCCAACACCAAATAATTCAAAAGTCCTCTAAAACTGCCTTGCAAAATGTGAAGACTGAAGAGTACATTCATTAGGGTGTTCCTTTTTAAAAATGTTAATGTGCAAAAGAGGTTTTTTTACTTAACTGTTGTAAATGTACTGTGTACAGGTGAGATTCCTGGAAGAAATCCTACTTGTACGAGTCCAAAAAAAAGCAGTGTGGCAGTTCCTTAGTTACCTGCACTTCTTTGAACAGAAAAGACATTTAATGTTTTCATTAAGCTGGAAGCACTGCTCTAATTGCCCTCTTTGAGTGTGACTGTGCAGCTGAAGAGTGGCTATAAATGAATTTCCTTTGAATGTGCATGGATTGATGTGGGAGGTATGAACTGGAGCTGAGCCTCAGCTGGGCTAAAGCCCCGTGTTCCACTGGAAATCACTCCTGCTGAAATGCTCGGGGAGATCCTTATTCTGCAAGTGAAAGTCAGCCCCGCCCGTGGTGGTGGAGTTGCAGCAGAGCCCGGGGCTGGTGATTTTGTGCTGGAGCTGCTGTTCTGGGCTCTATTAGTGAGTTTGACTGTGCATTTGCAGAGGTTTGTGTTCATTTGTACTGGAGCGCAGCCCTGCGCGAAGCCAAATGTGTTTGTTTAATGCAAGACACTGCTACTACAGCAAAACAGTCTGTCTGACAGCCTTCTCAGGAAATTCCTTACAGCTCTTTATTTGGGATGCAGAGCTGTCTGCCAGGCTTCCAGCAGCCCTGCAATAGCTGCTTGAAACTCTGGCAAAAAGGGCACGCACTGGGTTAATTTGTCCAGCAGCTCCCTCCTTCCAGAACATTGTTTTAGTAGTTGCTGGGCAACACTCTTTTTTTGGCAAGATGTTCAAGGAATGAACCCATATCTTAGACTTAAAATACCCTCATGGCGAAGCAGAAGAGGAGTAGTTCAAATTCTGTTTGTTCTTTTGATCCTAATCCATACTGTGCTCCTGTGGCTGGTGCCTCTGCAGGTGTTGGGGGCCAGCCCTGGGGGGCTCAGCCTGGAGCTGCAGCTTCATCTGCAATAGGAGGAACTCCCCAGGCAGCTTCAGTTTATAAATAGATGGGTATAAAAACTGTATTTAGTATGAATTGTGGAACAACTTGGGTTGGGAAGGACCTGAAAGCCCATCCAGTGCCACCCCTGCCATGGGCAGGGACACCTCCCACTGTCCCAGGCTGCTCCAAGCCCCAATGTCCAGCCTGGCCTTGGGCACTGCCAGGGATCCAGGGGCAGCCACAGCTGCTCTGGGCACCCTGTGCCAGGGCCTGCCCACCCTCCCAGGGAGCAATTCCTTCCCAATATCCAGTCACAGTTTTGATGGATGTTCCTGAGTTATCCCTGTGCTCAGCATTGAAGTCAATGTGCTTCTCCCCAGCAGAAATGTTTTATGTTTTGCCCTTCAGAGCTTTGCTGTCGCTGATCTGAAGCCTCCCCACCCCTGCTTTGTGTTACATGAAGGAAACTCCATATGAAGGAAAAATATGAAGGAAATTTGTGATTCATGCAGGTCTGATGGAGGCTCTGGAATTCTGTTGCACATGTACACATTATTTACCCTTATTTAGCCAGGCCAAGCTTGTTTATAGTTTGGCATCAGGGCTGAGATTAAGGGATTCTTTCAGTGGAAGGGTCACATGCATAATTTTCCCAAACACTTCTGAAAATTAAAAAAAAAGCTAAAACAAATAACCAGGTCCCTCTGCCTGTTGGTTTTGGAAGAGGATGAGCAGCATATAGAGTGCCCTTTGTAGGCTGTGGGGTGGCTCAGTGCTGTGTTCATCACGAATTTTTGGTGGGATCATCCTGAGGTTCCTGTGTTCAGCTTCCAATAAGTGGCAGCCTTGAATCCTGGTGCTCTCCATGCACACTTTTCCTGATCTGCTGTGGTGAAAGTGATGATATCAGCTTTTTAAACTTTGATGGGAAATAGCCTGAATTGTTTGACTCTCTCAGCTGAGTTGGAGTGGGTGTTTTGCAGAGGATTGAGCTGGAATGATGGTGAAGAGGCTGAGGTAGACCTGAGCTGCACAGCCAAGTTGGGGCTTCTTTTCCTGTTGAACATGGAGTTTCTAATGCTGCTGAAATGCTTGGATGCATTAATTATTAAGGTGCTTGGATTCCTTTAAGGAATATTTAAACTAGAGTCTAAATACGACTTTTTTTTCCCTCCTCTGATATTAGCAGTTCAAATAGCAGGATTTGTTTTCATGCAGGAAGCAGAACTTTGGGGAGTGTCTGAGTGCTAAGGCCAAAGCTTTCTTGCAGAGACATCCATCTCTTGCAATAGAAACTCTTTTCCAGTTCTGAGATGTCCAAGTCAGATTAAAATGCCTGTGCTGAATACCAGAAGTAGAAAGTGAAGCATAATAGTAAATACCCCCTTACCAACTTCTCTTTTCTGCAGCCAAACATTATAAAAAGAAACAATGATGCCTCTTAGCCCATTTTCAAAAAGAGTAAAAATCAAAATAAGAAGTGTAAAATCAAAAAAAACTTTTAGGTTGTTTGATGGAAGAGAAAAATGATAAAAACAGAGTCTGTTGTTGTTGTTGTGCCTATAATTTTTTTTAATTCAAAATTGAAGCATTGAGCATTTCGAGTAAAAAAAAAATCTTTCAATCTTGCTGAATTAGGATGTAGTTAAATCTAAAATACATTATGCTGCCTTGAGGAGGAATCTTTCAGTATTTATAGAGCTGCACTAGAAAACTGCCAACTGCTTGTACACATTTGAATTTGCTGCCCTTTATAAGATGAAGAAATCCTGAATCCTGTCTCTGAATTGTGAAACTTTAGCCCACTGCAGCCTACATGCAAGCAGATGTTGGGGACAATTGTCACTGCAGCATTTAGGTATTTTTAAAAAGCTGGGAAGTTGGAGGTGTTGCTTTTTCATGTAGACAAGTTTGCTTTATAGCTGCTAAGGCTTGGGACACCCTGCTCAGGGTGGATGCAGGAATCAAAGGGAAGGTTGGTTGGTTGGGTTTTTTATCACAGAGAGTGAATTGGAAAGCTGTTTTTATTTCATTTCCCACATCTCTTGCAGTGGTTCCTTACTGGTGTGTGAAGCCAGACAAGTTTGTGGTGCAGTCAGTAAATATTTGTGATGGAGTACCAGGATATCCCAAAGACATCCTGACTCTGTGGTGCTTTGTTGCCCAGAGCAGCTGGGGCTGCCCCTGGATCCCTGGCAGTGCCCAAGGCCAGGCTGGACATTGGGGCTTGGAGCAGCCTGGGACAGTGGAAGTTGTTCCATGGCAGGGTGGGAATAAGATGAGCTTTAAGGTCCCTTCCAACCCAAACCCTTCAGGGATTCTGTGTTGATGTGCTTAGCAGAGATAATGAATAAATGACTGGCTAAATAATTACTGCTTTAATCAAGGTGGTTTTGGATACTTTTTTCCTGCATCCTACTGGTGGCATACCAAGATCACTGGGAAGGGTCTGTGTGGCACTGATCAAGAGTGTCTGTCCAAGTTGGTGTGGCAGAGTTGTGGGCAGGAGGAGCTGGCTCTGTGAGGCACAGGCTGCAGAGATTTGCTGGGCTGTGTTTCCCTGCTGCTCTGTGCCCGGAGTCCTGTGGCCAAACATCTGCCTGCCAACTCCTGGGTTTCAAGTGCTTTCATCTGGGATGTTTTGCATGGAGATGAAGGCAGAGCAAAGCCCCTTTGAAACAGAAAGTGCTATTAATATGCATAACTGGAACACTGTGTGAAACCCAATCTGTTGGTTCAGGTACAGCAGAGGAAGGAGGGGGGGGATTTATTTGAAGGCCTGGTGAGAAGTTTGGTCCGTGCACTTGGTCCATCAGCAAATGTGGGTGGCAGTTCAGTCCTGATGGGCTCTGAGTGGGACAAGGGGGGTTGACTGTGCCCTAAAATTGAAGAAATAAGCAAAATGCTGTTTTGAACATTCATTCTCAACTCTTGAAGGTCTGAGCCTTTTCCCCTGTAGAAAGCTCTCAGGGTATTTCAGGTAGGATCGAGGAAGGGATTGCCAAAAAGCAGTGCTGAGCTATTAAGTAGAGCAGCTCTGTTAATAAACCTGGTCCCAACCTTGTAGACAAAAGAATACTGTGGCTTTGTTGCCATAGTTTCAGTGCAAAATCTGACCTTAGCTACAATAACATTCGGTTAGAAAGAACTAGCTAATCAGTTTTCTAAAATTAGTGTGTTCCCCAGTACATAAGCCAGTATGAACAGGATATTTAATGAAATATTATACTTAGTCACAAGAGCCCAAGGGAGTGAAATGCCTTGATGAATTGTGGGGGCGGGGTGACATTGGTGCCTATCTTTTAATATAACAAAGTTATTAAAATTGGTGGCTTGCTTAATATTTAGAGTAGTCAACTGTTGTGCTCTTCTGTGCTCCCCATCTCTTTTGCTCTGTTCCTTTTGAAAGGCTCTCAGAGTCTGTTCTGTGAGCTGGGAAGATTGAGGTGCTGGGGAGTCTCATCGATCCCAATTACTTCCAGAGGACCTTCAGGTAAACTGCAGAGTGGGTGTTGTGCTTTCTGCCAGCACAGCCCGAGTGCTCTGCAGGGGAAGGAGTCTCACTCGTTTAGAAGGATGCAGACAGATGGATAATGTCATGAATTGTGTGGAAAAACCCTGTGTGTGAGAGCAGAAGTCTCCCAGGTACTGGGAACATCTTGAGCTGTACACTCACTATCTAAAGTGCTGAGAGACTTAAGGGAGAGCCTCAGGTAAGGTCTGGGGTGTAAAATCCTGCTGGCAGTCCAGAACACCTCACTAAGAGTGTATTTATTGTGCCCAGGCTCACTGACCCTGGCCCTGGGTGAGATTTTATCCAGCTGTGGAAACCTAGAGCCAAAGAGTTGTTTCTTTGCAATACAGGAGCTATGATGAATTATTGTTTTCTTATGTGCAAGTTGGTTATTTGGGTGTAAATACAAAATAGGCAGGTCTGGGGTGGGAGGCTGGGTGAGCTGGTCTGTTCTCCACTGCTGTTGGAATTGGAGTTCTTCAGAGCTGTGTTCACCTACTGTTGGGTGTTTGAGACACCCAAAGACATGGGAAGAGGTCTTTTAGACAAGGATCATCTAAATGATGCTTCCCAATTTGATGGGAGCAGAGTGAGTTACCAGTGCATCATCACCCCTTGTGGCAGGGCTTTGCAGTTGAGGTTAAAAGTGCTTATATTCAGTCAAAAGCAGCTGTAGTTCACTTAAAGACGTTCCCAGGACTTAGCTGTGGGCTGTGCTGGATGTGTGGAAGCACAGACATTCGGTGCCAAACGCTCTCAGGTTTGGTTCAGAAAAGCATTTTCAGCTTGGAAGTGCTGGCACTTGCAGGGCTGAGCTGCAGGCACAGCCTCTTGGCTCCACTTGGCTTGATGATTCCTGATGAGCCCACAGTCAGGGATGGTGTGATCCATGCTCCTGGATCATCCAATTCACATTTAGATTTGCATCTTGATGCTTCAGGAGTTTTGGTTTTAGGTCTGCCTTCCCCAGTAAGCTTTAGGGAACCACACCTGGCCTCTTAAGCTTTTCCCCCTTGACATTTCTCTGTGGCCAGGTTTGATTTCCTCTTATCCCTTGACTTGCTGTGGTCATGAGGTGTTTGGTTGTTCAGAGGGAGCAGATGAGTGCACTGTGACACCCCTGGGGAGCTCATCTGTGTCAAACTCTTCAGAGAATCTCTTTGTTTTCATCTCCCTTCTCTTGCTTTTAGGGCACAGTGAAGTTCTGTGCTGCTTGCAGTCGCAGTAAATTACACTAAAAACTTATTTAAAAGATAATGCTTTATATTTTGAAATGAGTTACAATTCAAAAATACATTAATTTATTTACTTTAGAAGACAAGAGATAAATATGTAAAGTCCCCATATCAAGGAGGCCTTACAGGTGCTGTGTCCAAGTGCCACATGGAAGTCATTAGTCCAAGAGGAACCCAATGCAGAAGTTAAATAATTTCACTTCTGATTTTCTGGGCAGCCTGTTCTTCACTGAGCAAGAGTCCTGACTGCAGTGGTGGTGTCTCAGGGAAGTAAAGTGTGAGTACTTGTGTTTGAGAGCAGTCAGGAGGAAAGTGCTGAGGCTGCCAGCATAGCCAGCCATAAAAATGTGCTGCGAGGGAAGCCAGACCTTGCCAGGTGTCTTCAGCAAACAGCCTGTGCCACTCACATCTTCCTCCCTTCCCACACTGCTGGAGATGGAATATTCTGCCCTTCTCCTTGCAGGATCTGGATTCATCCTTCAGGATGAAGTGTAGTACTTAATGTGTCGACACCTGAGTGTGATTCCTCTCCCTCAGTTCCTGCTGCAGTTCTAGCACCTCCAGCTGCATTCTTCACATTGCTGGGTGGAGATCAAGGTGCCAGTGCTGATCTGTCAAGCTCCTGGTGATTTGGGGCCTGAGCGTATAAAAACCCCCAGTCTTTCCTGCCTGACTTGAAAGTTTGTGATCCAAACTCCAGAAACGACGAGCTGTTGGTGAAGGTTCTTGTCTCTGAAAACTGCTTTGCATTTTTTTGCCATCCAGAGAGGAATTCACTGCTGTGAGGTCAGTCTTGAAAAGCACCAGTTTACTGGATCTTTAGGAATAAACTGTTTGTTTCCTTGCTTGGCAGCTGGCTGGCTGAGGGGTAGGGAGTAGCAAAAATCCTGGATTAGCTTTGGTGGTCCCTGACAAATGTGTAAAAGAAGCCTTATGTCTCATGTGAGTGTGGAAACACCAGAATAGCCACTACAGATTGACACCGAGCGCAGTGCTCCTTGAAAATTTTATTCTAATGAACAACTCTTCAGTCAGAGAGGGACTTACGTGTTAGGGTTAACACTTCTTTATTTCTAATTTGAGAAAACAGCCAGCACTGAGCCCTCAGTGTTGGCAATTATCATCTGTTTTGATTATGTAATGTACAGAAGTTCAACGAAAACATAACTCCTTGTGTTGTGGTTGAAGAGCCTTTCTGTAGCTCTCAGTGAGATGTTCAGAGTAAGAAATCTCCTGCAAGCTCTGACAGCAGAGAAACCATGACAGTGCTGAAAACACTGCTACAGGATCCTCCACTGCCTGAACCAGAGCAAATTATGCCTGAGCTGGGTTTCATTGAGGATACAGAGCTGTGCTATGCAGAAGCAATCTGGTAGCACTTAGACCTTGCATTTAGTGAATGTCAACCCTTTTATTTGTCGAGGTTAAAAATTATACAAGGAAAAAATAAACACAGAACTTGCAGGCATGAGGAAGTGAGTGAGCTGGATGAGGGAGCAGCCATCCTGAAAAGGAAAAAATCTGAGCTAGAGCTACAAAAACGCTTTCCCTCCCCTTTGGAGCAGCACGTGATCTCCAGCCAGCACCAGTTGGCTTTGACCAGCCCTGGGGGCAGAGGTTTGGGCTGGTGGTGGCCCAGCACTCTCTGGGACCCAGTCCAAAGGGGCTGGTTTGGGTTTGGGATTCCAGTCCACAGCTGCTCCTGCTGCCATAAAGCTGTGTTTTATTGTCAGAGAAAGAGGAATAAATCTCAGCATTATTAGAACGTAACCAGCACCAGTGTGGAAAGAGGAAGAGTTCAGTCCCCTCTGCAGACCTCTGCAGGGGGGAACAGGACCAGAGAGGGCTGAGCTGCATGTTGACACTGGTGTTTTCCCAAACTCCTCCCCAAAGCAGGAATTGCAGTGCTGATCTGGCAAATGTTCCACACTCAAAGCTTTGGTTTACCAGCACCAAAGGCCCCAGAGAAAGCACCAAGTGATGGATCTGTGATGTTGCCTGGTCACAAGCAGCTTCAGCACTGAGCCTTTCTCAACTACAGCATTTTCATGTACCTTTAACTGGATTTTTATGGCAAATGCATCCAGGTGCCTTTGACTTCTTGCTCATGTCTTAACATCAGTACTGAGCGAAGAGGCTTTTTGGAGCAGACACTTTCGTGCAACTTCACTGAGGGTTGTGTTGACTTACTTTGTTCTGTCCTTCAAAAGTGCATTTTCCTTATTGATTAAAAAGCAAATAATGTGTCCCATACTCAGGTGATTGCTACAAAAACTGATCAGAACTTGGGGTCCTGTAAGAGTGATTTGATCACCACATTTTCCTGGAAAATTACAATTGTGTCTTTGCTGTAGGAGCATTTGGCAGTGTTATGGTGGCTCCGTGCCCTGCATGTGCTCTGTAGGGAGAATAATCTTTCCCTGCTGGAAAGTGCATCCTCTCTAAATAGGAATGGCAGCACCCTGAGCTCCTGCCTTGGGGATTGGAGGTAAATCTGAAGGCAATATAGATTTTACAAATAACGTTCTGGCTTGGCATTGACAAGCTTTAAAATAAGTAAAGAATTTCTATCCTCCCACTCCCTGTCAGGCAGATGGCCTTGGTCATGAAGAATGACAATGAGTAGAAGATCCTTCAAATATGATTTATAAGATTTAATCCCAAATATAATTTTTTCCATATGCAGCCTGTCATGTGCTGAAAGTTTTTTGTGTTCTGTGAAGATTTGGGAAACTTGACAGATGATAATTCTGCGTTGGGATCGGAATTTGCCTGCAGAGAACTCTGGGCTGTAACAGCTTCTTTGTATTGCAGTCTCCTTACAGGTTCATGTATATATTTCTGTATGGAAGTATATACAAATAAACATTGTAGGAAAAAGGAGTACAGTATCTAGAGATGATCTTACATTTATATTTAATTGTAGTAGCTTATGCTATGAACATCCACCAGTATTTCACAGCAGCTCTTTTTAATCTTAGTATTACGGTTGACATTTAATTTGTAGTTATTATCTGATGCAAAACTAACTGAGAGGATGTGTTTTCATGTTTATTTTTTAGTATTTAGGTGCAGTTACCTTGAAAGATCAGAAGGCATCACCACAGCTGCTCGCTGTTCCCAGTCCTCAGTGCTGAGCAATACTGGGAGGACCTTGAAGGCAGAGGAGTAGCAGGGAGAGCTGTAAAGGGAAGAAATGCAATTAGTTCTTTGCTTCTGTGGAGTGTTTGATTGAGGGGAAACCTTGCAGCTGCACTGAGGCTGAACTGCTTCAGGGTGTGTTTCCCGAGGGGTGTCACAATTCCCTGTGCTGCCTCTGCACCCCGAGCCAGCACCCACTAAATGGGGAGAGGGCATCACGTAAGGATGGGAGGGAAAACCTTAGCAAGGTTTTGAGATGTGGAGTCCACATGGGGTTCTTATTCTTCCCACTGATGAGTAAAACAATGTTCAGAATTGAACAGGAGAAAATACTCCGTTCTTGCAGCTTCTCCATGAATCCCTTACTGAGAAAGAATACAAAAATATCCAAGCTTTTCATTTTCTGTAGTTCAGCAGAAAAAAGAAGCACGACCCAAAACCTCAGTGAAAAAGTAAAGTTCTTGAGAGGAAAGAAAAAAATCAGAAAAATTGGTTCTTGTTTCCAGACACTTTCCAGGGACAGGGAATTTTTATGTGCAGAAATTCCTTTCTTTCAGCTTTCAGTGTTAATTCCATACCTGATGGCTGCATACATTTGTGCTGTACTGAGGATCTTTGTGATCCTTCACTGAGGTTTGCTCCTGCCTTAAACCAGGAAGGGATTGAGGGGAGCTGTCTGCATCTCACTCTGAATTAATTCCATCTTGCTGTACCTTGTGTTCCCTCCAGGTATTTCCAATGTTTACATTTTCTGTTCTTTCTTGTACCTTTTCTGTGCAGAAACTACTGGATTTTCCTGTCTGCCCTGGGTTTTTAGAAGTCTGCTGAGCCTGGTCCTTGCTCTGATGTTTAATGCAGGATTGAAGTTAAACACTGTGTTGGGAGCTAGATATCAAAGTAGTCAAAAACCAGAAATAAAAGGAAAAAAAGTGTGAAGTAAAGAAGCTGCAGCCTCAGACTGAAGAACTGGAGAACTTTAAAAGAAAAACTTTAATCTGTCAGAGATTTTGAAGTGTTTGTCACTTAATGTTCCTTCCTTCAAGTCCTGGTTGGAGGCTCATTTCAGAAAACCACAATGACTCAGCTACTTTGAATATCTGTTCTGTGGCGCGTGTTGGAAGCTCCCAGAGTTTCTCCCGCCTCCAAATGTGGTTTTTATTGGTGGATAATTCACTGGCAGTATCTTGTGCACTGTGCTAATTTAAACCATGCTTCCAATATTTAGATTTTTAAAGTGTAAAGGCATAGTGCCCTGATATTCTAAGTAGAAAGGGGAACATTTGTTTATAAATATTTATTATTTTGCAAGTGTAAAGGTAAGCTTATCTAGATTTTTGTTCCAGATAAATGCTGAGTTCCTCTGTACAACACTAAATGTTCTTGAGGGTGAGACTTGCCTAGTGCTGTGTTTTGTGTCCTCACGCTCTTTGGGAATGGTATGGAGAGAGTTGGTTCATGGCAGAGCTTTTGCTGAATCAGTCAGGTGACCTACTGAGAGTTCCTGAATGTATCAAAAGGAATTTTTGAGCAAATCCTGTGTGAATACACACAAACCGGTTTTGTTTTGTGAAGGAACCACATGGCCGTGGTTGGGCTGCAATAACCTTTTTATCCCCGTTTAACACTCAGAAGCCTGAGGATGGTAGGAATAGGTGATAGGGACTGGATATTTGTGATGATTGGAAAAGGAAGGTGTCCAGTGGAACAGCCTTTCCTCAGACGTGGATCCACAGGAATTTTCACCATCTGAGATGGAGCTCTGACAGGCAGCATCCCGTGAGGGTTTGCTGTGCTGGGTGCCACCACCATCTGCCAGGATGGGCTTTTGGGATTCCCACGGAGCCAGTCCAACCTCTGGGTTGGAATTTCTACAGTGGCCGAGTGGCTGAGGCGCTGCCCTTGCTGTGCAGCGATTCCCGGTGCCAGCGCCGTGCGAGGGCTGAGCGCGCAGCAATGATCCGCGTCCCTCGCTCCGCGTTTCCCCGGTGTGCGAGCAAGTGTTGCCATGGAGGAGAGCGTGGGGTGGGAGTAGGCAGGAACCAGCTGCCTGAGGGCCGTGCTGGGAGCAGTGGGGGAGGATCCTCCGGCAAGGCTGCTCTTGCAGGCAATCCTGGGAACTTCTGCTGTCCAGAGCTGCGTGCGTTCCTTGGGGAGACAGATGGTTTGAGGCGAAGGGTGGAGCTTTTATGTGAGCAAAGTGGCTTTCCCTGCACTGCTTGGGAGGGAGGAGGTGAAGAGCTCATGGGCGTGGTGGCCTTCATGGGCCTTTGGGTTTAGTTGAGTTCCTTGTCCATCCTGTGTGCATTTCTGCACTGTTTGAACCAGTTTAAAAAAGACTGGCTGTGGCACTCGGTGCCGTGGTTTAGTTGATGAGGAGGTGTTAGGGCACAGGTTGGACTTGATGATCTCAGAGGTCTTTTCCAACATAGCTCATTCTGTGATTCTGCCCCTTCAAGGGTGTGCAGAACAACTCTGTTACTTCTTTGAAAGTCCTCTGCAAATTTTTAATCTAGCAAGAGGGTGTTCTGATGGTGAACTGACGGATCCATCTGCTCCATCACAGTGGGTTTATCAACAGTTTCAGTTTAAACATTTTTAGTGAAAAAGTTGATTTGTGTATGTAACAGGCATATGGCTTAAGGCTTGTACTCAGCAGCTGTTTGGGTGTATTTATTAGTAAAAGTACCACGCAGGGATGTTTGACAAGAAAATCTTGGTCTCTGGGGTGAGCTTGGGGTGTTTGAAGTCACTCAGAATCCACGAGCAGCCCTCGAGTGCAGGCTGGGAGCTTTCTCAGTTTAGCGGTCATTCGTGTCCCCAAACGTGGGACACGGTGTCTGAGAGTGTGGGCAAGCTGATGACAACTTTCTAGACATGTTACATCAAAGAAATGGAGATAATGTGCATGAAAATTACAACACTTGGCAGTGTCTGTAGTAGTGCGAGTTCAGGGCTGCAATAGCAAATCTGCTCCATCCCTGTCTGCAGCACTTTGCTGTCCCTACTCTGCCCTGCTGTCACACTTCCAGCCTCAATATTGCCTTGTAAAAAATACAGGATTATTCTCACAGTATCATAGAAGCGTTTTGGCTCAGAAACTGCTGTGCAGTCCACGTGGTTCTCTAGCAGCTCATCTGTTTCTCCTCAAATACTGAGTTTTTGTAGCGTTTTTAACCATATTTTCAATGGCTTCACCTTGTAAAAAAAAGCCTTCAAAGTCTTTGGAATGAGCAGTAGGGGAAATCTGTAGAGTGGAAGTGCTGCCACAGGGCACCGGTGACACTTCTGTTCATTAATGGTTCTCTGTGTTTACCAGAGCTGAAGATGATGGAAATACAATTCACTGAGTTTGTGCCAGCCAGTATCTTCTGTTTAGACCCATAATCCTTTCTTGAAGAAGTTTTTCGTTTCACTTATGTGGAGTATCGTGAGTGCTCTTTAATAAAAAATAATGGATTTGTTCTGCAGATACCTAATGTGCAGTTTGTGTACTTGAATGGAAAAGTAGCAGACTTCTGGGATATTTTCAGTGGGCAAAGAGAAGGCATGGTTGTCACATTTTAAAAGTCCAGAGACTTGGCAGACAAATTTACCTCACTGCTTCCAGTGGCATCCTCTTCAAAAACATCTTTGTAGAATGGGAAATCCATGTGGGAAGTCCCAAGTGCTCCTCCAGATTGAAAAGCTCAGGAAACTGCAGATAATCAGCTTTTCACATCTTTTTCACATAGGTTTGGGGTTGGTTTTTTTTACATAATGTCCATATCTTCAGATGTTTTGAGGGGAGCTTTGTTCTGCTTTTATCATTTATCTTAGAATAAGGTTCAGATATTTCATCAAGACAGTTGGCACTTTCCATGATGGAGCCTTTGGATAACATCGGTTGTCTGGGTTTCATTGGGGATTTGCTGAAATAGTTGTTATTTCTGAATCTATTTTTGAGCATCTCTAATACGAAGGACACTTGCAATCCACACTTCATAGCTTGTGTCTGGTTTATCATGTGGGAGTTGCTGGTTGGATTGAGAGGTTGAGAATCTTGTTTTTTTTCCAAAGGTTGGAGTTGTTGTGGGTAAAAATTACCTGAGGCATCTACAGGTGAGTAACATAGTCCAGTGCTACCTCATGCTGCTGCAATTTTCCTCTGAAGCCATAAATCTGGGAAGCATTGTTTTAAACCTCCTCTGTGGGAGAGCTGGCAGGGGCTGGTGCATTGAGCCCTCCTGGAGCTGAGGGTGCTGAGGGCTGGGTTTTAGGGGCTGGAACCAGCAAGTGGCACCATAAGGGGTGAAGTGGCACCGCTCAGGCGTCACCGCTGGTGAAGTTCTGAGACCTCCCCCTCAATTTACAGCAGAGCCAGAGGGGGCTCCAGGAGCTTTTGGAATGCTCCATCCTGGCTGTAAAACCACCAGGGCTGGGTCCTGTCCCTCTGTGGGACTAAATCTGAGCGTGGCTGCCTGGGCCATGTGTCACCATTTGAGGCTGTCCCAGCACGTCCCCACCAAAGGGTCTCACCTCCTGCTCTGTGGCTCCATCCTGCTCTGCAGACCCACAGCTGGAAATGGTATTATCAAATCTGTGTGATAGAATCGGGGTTTTTTGGTCGCTTCTGCTGTTTCTGAATGCCAGGATGTTGTGCCGAAAAGGAAAATTCATCTGAAACCTGATTAAATTAATTGGAACCCTGAAATCCTGGAAATCAAGGCACAAAACTGATGTAGATCTGGAAGCAGAGACTGGACCACCTGACACAACCAGGAAACAGTTCTAATGCAATTATGATACAATTAATAATTGGAAATAAAGACAGTGATTGAAACAAATGAAGGAAGAGAATGGAAAGGAGCAGACAATGTTAAAAGAAGATTTCAGTTTGTTTTTCTGAACTTGGAAGCTTATTTCTGCTTTGAGGCTACCAACAGAGGTGGTATTTGTGAGCCAAGACAACTCTCTTTGCTGACTCTGGGTGGATGTGAGTGTAGGAGCCTTCAGTGATGCAGCTGGTGTTATTTAATAATTCTCCCAGCCCATCCATCACTTCTGAATCCAGCTTTCTCCCTCACTGATTCATGTGTTATCATTGTGTCAGTAAGGCAGCTTGAAAGATGGCTGAAAACAGTGAAAATACCTAATTATTGTTCTTTGTGGAAAAGGAACTTTTTAAATAGCTGTAGCACAAAGTAGCTTGAATACATTTATTTTCTGTAGACTTTTCAGGCACACAGGAAGGCGTGTCTGGTGGTGACAGTGGTCATGCCTTGAGGGGCAGATGGGCACTGTCCTTTTTGACAATCCAGATGCCTTGGTGCACTGTTGTTGTGGTCCAAGGGCTTTGTTACACTTCCACCACAAGGATTTAATTAAGGAGTAACATTATCAGTGCTGCAGTGATAGGTAAAGGTTTGATCATTGCTTCTCCCCTCCTGTTTTCCAGCTGATTGCACACTGGGAAGGCCTCCCAGCTGTGACTGGCCAAGGCCACACTAATGTGCAGCCTTGCTCATCTCTTTGCAGCTGGTGGTGGGGGGGACTGAGGGCAGTGAAGCTGTTGATTCACACACCTGTGAGAAGGCAATAATTAATAGGCTTTGACATTCAACGACTGGTAAATATTGTGGGTTTGAAGGGAAATCGGGCTAGGAAGCACGTGGTGTTTGGGATAGAGCACAGGTGGATTGATACTTCTGGCTTGGCTTGGGTGGAGAGACTGGGACTGCTCCAGGCAGGGAGAGCAGGTTAGAAAGCCAAATCCTGCAGGAGTAGAGTGCCTGTGGGGCAGGTGAGCCCTGCTTTGGCTGCTGTAGCTGCTGTGACAGAGGGGTGAGAAGCCTCATTATAGTTTCAGCAGAATGTTCTTTTTTTCTGGTTGTTTTTGTCTCCAGGATTTTAGGGAAATAGGGGAGGCATTGTCAGCACCTAAGCCCAGACTTCTTTGCTTTGTAGTTGGACATGGAGTTAAAGAAATGAAACTTGTGGTTTTCTCTGCAGGTGTATTTTAGATCCTTGGTTTATCACATGAAGTTCTGGTGTTCCTGTGGGCTCTTACAGCCTGTTCTCCAGGGAGATACAATCAGCTGTGATAAACCAAAGAGTCAGAGAAGCTGCTCTGTCTGTTGGAAAATAGACAGCAAGTTAGTGGAGTGTTTATTTCTGCAGAAGGCTCACACTGGGAGCATGTATGAAACATCCCGGAGATGGATGATAGCGTGTTCCGCTTCTTTTGCTGGAAGACAGTGAGGTAGTAGAGCAGGCAAAAATAAATTGAATTACATCCATGCATTTAAAAAAGAGAGAAGAAAACAACAACTCAGTTAAAGTTGAAAAAGGATTAGTTTTTCTTTAGTAACTCCGTGTTGTGCTCGTGTGGTAGCACTTCGGCAACCCCGTGGAGCAGGTGAATTGCATCCCTGTGGGACGCGTGGAGCATCCCCAGGATTTGGGAATGTCTTTGCAGGCTCTCAGGTGCTTCAGGTGGTGGCAAGTGCCCCATCAGTGTCTCTCTGACACAATCTCTGGGTGGGTTTGCCTGTTTGCAGCGGCAGCCCTGCATTTACATCCCCGCAGAAGCCCCGAGGACGTGCTGCCGGTGGGATGAGCTCCTCCAGGCCTTGCTGGCGGGCTCTGCTTCCGCTCCCGGCCGCGGAACATTTGTTCTTCCCATCTGCAGTGCAGCCCAGCGGGGCTGGCTGCTTCCCATCGCTGGGATCCAGCTGTCTGCCGTCCCGGATCCAGCGTGGCTCTGCTGCCTTGGCTCCTGGCGCTCACTTCCCTTATTTGGTAACGCACAGCTCTTAAGCTGTTCCTGGAAGGGGCTGTTTTGCTAGTTTAGGGACTATTTTCCACTTTCGTTTTTGATCTCTAAAGCCGTGGATTGTGTTTCAGCAGCGGTGCTGGCACAGCTTAACTCTTAAGTGCTGTCAGACTGGAATACTGTGCTTTTTAGAAGTGCTTGGCTGTTTCACTCTCTGCTGTAACGCTCAGCTTTGCTGCTGCAGAGGCAATATATGGCAGCACTTGTGTTTACGGGGTGTATACACCTTGTCAGCATAACCTGCTTATTAAAATGACTTCCAGAGTGCAGCCTTCAGTGCTAAGATTATGTTCTGGAAGCCAGATTTTAATTAGCTGCATGATTTGTTGGCATTTTCCGTGCTGTGTTCCCAGGAGGGGAAGCAGCGCCCAGCGCCGGAGTGAGCTTGGACAGATTGAGCTGCATCACTTGATAGGCCTCAGCACAGCATCTCTGGGCCCCTGCCAAAAGGACGGGGACTGTTTAAAGTGGAGAGAGGGAGAGGCCTTTGGGAGGTGAAAGACTCAAGCCCAGGAACAGAAAGCAAGGAATAAAACTCCCAGACTGGGAACAGATGTGGGCAGTGGTGTTCTGCTGGGTTTGCCTGGGAATGCAGCACAGTTGGGCAGCAGGGCTCTGTTCAGCTCCAGAGTGGTCCCTGTAGTTAAGGCAGGCCTGGTTTTTTTGCACTTGTCTTTGCTTTGTTAAGCCAGTTTCTGGAAGTCTGAACATCTGTGGCAGCTCACCCCTCCTGGGTGCTGCCATGTCTGCCCACAGTGTTGGTCACAGCTGGCTGTGCTCTGCGAGCTCTGTAGAGGAGACACCAGCTTGGGAATTCACTCAGAACCTGTCAAAGACTGCTCTCATCTGGCTGCATCCAGAGAGGAGGAGGGTGGGCACATGGCAGTGCGATAGGGAAGGATCCATGGTGTGGGAATCGTGCTTAGAAAAGGAGTTGTTGATGCTGTGCTGTGACAAAAAGTGCAGTTGCTGCCTTGGAAAATATATCAAAGGAAACATTGCCAAAAAGCATAGTAATTATTTTTTCCAGTTCTGCTTCCTGGCAGAGCCTCAGGTGAAGTTTCTTGTTCAGTACAGCACCTCGTGCTTCCAGAAAGGTACGGGAGAAAATCCAGGAGGGAAATGGACAGGAACACCACTGAGCAGTCTTACATCTTGGTAGCTGTGGGACAGAGGAGCCTGCAAATACTGCTGGAAGAGGGAGAAGTTCTCTTCTGCGTGTTCATGTGGAGAGGGAAGGAAATCATGGCATGAAGTTGTAAAAATAAATAGGTTAGATACAGAAATAATGGGGTGCTGGAAGGGATCGCTTCAGATGTTACGCAGGAATGGAGCTAATTCTGCCCTTGGAAGGGAGCGATGAGCTGAGGAAGCTCTGCAAGGGGCTGTGAACCTGTATTTGGAATTCTGCAGGAGGCAGAGTGGGTTGGAAGTTCAGGAGGGCAGCACCTGGTGCCGAAGGAAAGAAACAAATAAGCATTTCAGGCAAGAGATCCCAAGTGCTTCATTAATGTAAGAAAAATTGAAGCACTAAATTCAATTCTATTATTTCTTCCATTCTTCCAACCGAGACCTCAATAATATTATCAAATATTTATTTAATGTCCCTACATCTTTTTTTGGCAATGCAGTTTTTCTTTAAGCCAAATCCATTTAAGAGCTGAAAATGGAGCTGCTTTATTGAACAGCTGAAAAATTTGTCCTTTCTCTTGCGTGATGCTGTGGTGGTTCATTCCCTGTGACACGCACACGAAATGTTTTTAAATAGAAGTGACTTTTGTTACACTGTTCAGTTAGCTCTGTCTAATAGCACAACAGTATTCTTTCCATGCTGGTCAACACTGACGCTTCCAGAGGGGGTTTGAAATTTGATCTTCCTTGTTCTTCCTGTGCTCAGACCGTCCAAGCTTTCCCTGCCTCCTGCCCCCACTTCCTGCCCCGTTTTCAGCAGGAACTTTAATCCGGAAAAGCAGGAGCAAGTGAAGAAGCAAATATGAGAATGAAATCTGAGGGGTGAGCAGCCAAAATTAAATGAAATTTGGCCAGCAAATAAATCTGCTTTGGTTTACTGCCGGGGTAAAATGTAGACTGAAAAGACCCAAAGATATTGAGGAGGGAATGTTGCAGGGTTCCTGTCCTGAGAATTGTGTTGGTGTCTCACAGGGAGATTTGTCATGGAAACTATGAAAAGAGAGAGAGGGAATGGCTTCCTGGGTCAAGGATCCAGCTCTCAGGCTGGGAGAAAGGCTAGAGCCACAACAATTTACTTAAAATTGCTTCTGCAACTCGTATGACATTAGTTTGCTGAATTTCCTTCATATAAAGTACAAATCCTTCTCCTTGTGTGTAAAAATTGATTTTCAATGCCTGTGAGGGAGAGAAAGGGATGGCCTTTCAATTTGTCCAGGTGGCCTCTTGTTCAGGGTTTCTTTTCAGGCTGGACCAGAGATGCAACTGAGCTAAGACAGCAGAAACACTCTCTGGGACCAGCAGCTTCCTTGGCATCCTGGGTTAACTCGCATCAACATGTGCAGCTGTAAATCCCTTGCTTGAGGTTTTTTCCTTCTCTTTTTCCCTCTCCTCGACATGAAGAGGCTTTTTCCCAACTTCTATCTGTTATTAGCCAGGAGCCATCAGAGTGCTTTGACGATTTCTAAAGAGATTATTCTTTATGTAGCTTCTCTTGGTCGCAGTTATCCATCGTGTCCATAAATGAGGCTGTTCCTTAATGCTTCCAGGGATATGTGGTGCATTCACTGTGTCCTTAACAGCTTTCTCTGAGGGAATTGGCTCTGTTTTGTCATCCCAGCTCTCTTGTAGCCAGCGTTGCCCATCCAGGGACACGTTATCTATTGTGATGACAAGGAGAGGAATGGTTTCCTTGCTTCTTTAGCCTGAATGGATGTCAAATGGGATATGTTGTAGTTAAATCAGTGGGGTTTAGGGTTTTTTTTCCTTTCTGCTTGTGCTGCTCTCCCTTCTGGCTCTGTGTTTTCACGCAGCATCTTCCCTCAGTACCAGAGATAGAAAAAAGCATCTGGTCTTTCCTGCAAATGTTTCCTTTTGGAACTGCCTGTATATCCAGTGTCTAAATATTTCTCTCTTTTTGAGTAGCAGTTTTCTTTTTGAAGGAGACCAAAGAGGTTACGTGTAGAAATAAAACAAACACTGGTGTGTTCTGAACTCTTTGAAACACAAGGTGTTTACTTAAAGGTGCATTTCTCAGGTCAGTATTTTGGTCGGTTTTTGGGTGCTTTGCTGCTGTTGTGCTCGTGGGGGTGCCTGGGGGGTGAGTTGTCTGTGCTTTGGTTCTTAGCTTACCCTGAGATGTGACAGCATGTCCGGAGCCTCAGGAGATGAATCCCTGCAGGTGAGGAGTGAGGGGTTTGCTCTTCCTTGCTGCAGTCAAGTTTTCCTCTTGGGTTTCTGCTGAGGGAAAAGCCAGGTTGGACGGGGTTTGGAGCAACTGGGTCTGTGGAAGGTGTCCCTGCCCATGGAGTGGGGGTGAAACTGGAGGAGCTTCCAGGTCCCTTCCAGAACCCAAACCCTTCTGTGATTCCATTACTCTAATGACAACCTTATCCCACAGCACATTTCAATAAATCTAAAATGCTGTGTTTATTTTTGTGAAGTCACAGTGTTGGGTGCAGGCATATGCTAGTTAGTTATGTGGTCAAAAAGCCATTGCTTTTTAATTAATGCTTCATTGCTGAATATGTAGCTTTAGCAGATGTTGATATTCAGTGTCCAGCTCTCAGGTATAAAATTTTTCTCTCTCTGAAGTCTCTGTTCAGTCTTCTCCCTTGGCTTTGATGCCTCAGCTCCAACTTAATAACAATTACATTATTTCCTGTGTTGTTACAGCTTGAACAAATGAAGCAGTAATTCCCATTGGTAGGGCTTTGCATAAATGAATATAATAGCAAGAGGGTGGTTACCCTTGTGTCTTGCAGATAGGAATTGAGGGTGGTTATTTTAACACAAAAATTAAAATATATTTAGATCACAAATCGTGCACACTCTCAATTTAAATGTTGGTTGCAAGGGTGATTTTCCCCCCTTTATTCTGCTTAAAAAGCAAAGCATTGAAAGCCCTTGAAACACAAGATGCAGCAGCACAAAGCAGGGAGGTAACAGACGTCACCACAGCAGAAACCTCTAATAAATTTTGTCATGTAATTAGTGCAGGGTTTGAATCCTGAGTGATTGGGCTGCTTTGCAGAGGGATGTGATTGCTACGAGGTCTTTGGGCCTGGAATAGAATCCCAGAATGGTTTGGACTGGAAGGGACATTAGAGCTCCTCCAATCCCACCCCTGCCATGGCAGGGACACCTTCCACCATCCCAGGCTGCTCCAAGCCCCAATGTCCAGCCTGGCCTTGGGCACTGCCAGGGATCCAGGGGCAGCCCCAGCTTTTTCTGTTCCATACCAATGCCCTGCTCACCTGTGCTTCAGTGTCCCCACGTGTGGAATGGCAGAACTGTTGGCAACACAAGGCTGGAATTCAGTTGAGTTCTTCTGCCAGGTTAAATGTGCAGGGTCCGGGTTTGGTTTCTTGCTGGGGTGGAGCTGTGGATGGAGCTCCTTTGGGAGCTCAGGGTGAGTGCTGCTGCATCCTGACAAAATCCCTGTTCTGAACTGAGCTGCTGTGCTCCCAGCAAAGCTCGATCACTGCAAGTTGAAAATGAAAGGATGTCTTCTCATCACATAGAGAGTCATTTCAGTAGGATAAGGTTCTTTTTTTCTCCTTCTTCATGGAAATGCAGGAATGATTAATAATCAACACATTTCTGTAGCTGCTTTTGTTCTATATTCTTTGAACCTCTTAGGCTGTCATCTATTAATTTTAAATCTCAGAAGGAACAAGTATAGAAATAGATGATGGAGTAATCCAGGCGTTTCTGAAAAGGTGAAACTTGTCTGTGATTGAATATGTGCATTTTGTATTATTCTCTGAGTCTCCTGTGTGAAAATACTGCCTTTGAGCACAAGAGAGGTCTTCATTTTGTCTTTAAATAAACTCCTCATCTTGTGGAGTGTTACCATCCTTGTGAGTGTATTAAAGCTGTGCAATTTTGTAAATATAAAGTCAACAACTTCTATTTACAGTATTTCCATCATTGCCAGCTATGTTACTTCTTCATTACAGCTATTCTTCCATATTTAAAATAAAAAGGAAAAATATTATCTGTGTATTTATTCTCTCCTGTGAGCAGGCTTTGGCCTTGGGAAAATATCAGGTATCTAAGTATAGAAAAAGTCTGAAGAGAAACTGCTAAATTTCAGCAGGGAATTGCTGGTTTTCTTTTAATTTTAGTTTTGCTGTGCAAAAATGAGTTTGGTTTTTTCCAAGTAATGAAGAAACAGCTGTGTTGGTGTTAAATATTCAGTGGATTTGTAAGTGACTTATTTAAAGATCTTCATCTTTATAGATTTCCCTCATTTGAAAGCGCCCTAAAGTATGATTTTTGTGAGGGGGAGTAATTTCTCTTGCTTCTTACCTTTCTCCAGTTGGCATTTTGGAGAGTCTGGGTTTAAAACCCGAAATAACGACACACCTTTTTGTTGCCAGCAAAGTATTTGATTCCTGCTCTCTCCAACTGCAGAAAAGTTGGTGAAGACCTTCTTCTAAGTGCTTAAAATAGGCAGTGGAGATTTGGAAAAAATGATGAGTGGTGGATTGCACAACCAGCCTGGCTGGAGCTGAAACTGCTTCCAGATCATTCTGGAATGGGCACGCTGGAGAAGGGCAGAGGGAGGAAAATGGGCTGGGGCTTTCCAAACAGAGCTGAGCTCTGACAGGACCAGGATGGCAGCTGAAGGAGCTACAAAAAAGATAGGGAGGGACTATTTACAGGGACAGGACACAGGGAATGGCTTCCCACTGCCAGAGGGCAGGGTAGGATGGGATATTGGGATGAAATCCTTCCCTGGGACAGTGGGCAGGCCCTGGCACAGGGTGCCCAGAGCAGCTGGGGCTGCCCCTGGATCCCTGGCAGTGCCCAAGGCCAGGCTGGACACTGGGGCTTGGAGCAGCCTGGGACAGTGGAAGGTGCCCCTGCCCATGGCAGGGGTGGAACTGGATGAACATTGAGGTCCCTTCCAGTCCAAAACGTTCCATGATTCCATGAATCTTTGCCATTGCCTGGTGGTGCTTTGGGTGTCAGCAGTGCCTGTTCAGGAGCTTTCTGAGCTGTCCTCCTAGACCAAGGGTAGAATTAACATAATGGCATCACTTAATGCCCCAAATGGTGGGAAAAACCTCTGAAGGGGAGGCTGGAATTGCCTGGGAATGTTTGACTTGTGTATTTCTCGGCAATTTTGTGTGAAAGAAGGTGATGATGTTTTGGGTGGGCTCTGAAATACTCCCTTCTCCATAGCATTCCAGCCTCTCTAACCTTGGTATTTGCAATTTTGGACAAGTTTTGCATTATATTTTCAAGTAATCTTATTAATGTACTCCCTAAATGTGACTTAAATTCCCATGTGATGGACTCCTGTGTAAGAAAAAGAAAAAGCTCAGTCTTTGTCAGGTTTTTCATTGTGCTATGAGAGCAGAAATTGGGCATTTGAGATGGGGCTGCTTGGGCTTGGGCTGGAGGGAAGGGTTGGAAGTTTGGGATCTGTGCCTGGTTGGAAAGGAGCGTGGTGTAACTGAGAAGGGAATGAAAAATGAAGAAGAGAAAACAGAAAGAATGGGGTAGAAGGAATTGGCAGTTGGAATAACGGTGCTGGCAAGTTTCCCTCTTCCTTGAACCCCAAAATACTCTGGAACACGGGAGTTTCTAGCATTCCCAGGATCCTTGCTTTTGACGACTCCTCTGTGCTGCCGGTGCAGGCAGAGGGTAACCAATCCTTGCTGTGATATTTCGGGGAGCTGCAGGTGGCAGAGGCCCACGTGGGCTGCGTGTCCCACCAGGGAGAGCATTCATCTCTCACGTGGTGCCGCTGCAGCCGTGCTCGGCCTCGCTTTATCCCGTGCAGAGCAGCCGCTGACGGAAGAGCAGGATTTAGCTTGGAAGCGTTGAAATGCACATTTAATACGTGCCCGTGGAGCATTCAGCATCCTGCTGGGGTAGTGTAGGATTATGCAATCCCTTTTTCCTGCAGGACCTTTGTTGGGTGTTCAGGCTTGATGTATCATCGTTTCATCAACAGTGACGTAGTATTTTATTTTTATACTTCTTCATTGTGCAGTTCTGCCATTTTTCACCGTATATCGTGAAGATCTGAAAGGAAAATGCATTCCTTCCTGGTTAATATTCAACAAACAGTCTATAAAAAGATGTCGTTACTGTGCAGTAATTGCTTTATTTATCACCTTTCCTCTGTGGCTAAAGCTGCTGGAATCACTGAACGGAGCAGGGAGCTGATGGTTTGCTGCTTTGGCTTCATTTTTAAGTTTTGGCTTTGGATTTTGGGCTCCTGTTGTAGAAATAGACCTAAATTCTGTAGGGATGGTGTCTGATACGAGTGGCTTTATCTTGCACAGTCATCAGGACTGTGGGTTGCAGATCAATGACCATGATGGGACTCAGCCAGCACATCCTTGGCTTTGTAAACATCCAAGGCCACGGGGTCTGGAGATTTAAAGTCTTCTGGTCATAAAGTTCATGTAGTTTGACCTGTGGTGAAATACATTTGGTGGCCATACGAAGGTGAATAAGGTAAAGTTGAACTTCTCAACCACTTCAGAAATAGATTTCATAGCAGAAATACTAAAAAAAAAAATATATTGGGTGCTTTTCGTTGTTTGTTTTAGATCTGTAGCTTTGTTACTGGGGAGAAAACCCAAGAAAAACATGTTATGTTTTCCTTTCTTGCACTGGACAAGGTCAAACACACTTGTAGCCCTCTGTGGGTGCTTTAGGCAGGAGAGGGGGTTACTTGCAGTTAACAGTTTGGAAGTTAAGCTTAACTTGACAACTTTCTTGACTGAAAAGGATGGAAAGAAGTGCACTGTGACTAAATCTAGCATACAATTAATTCTTCTCTGCAGTTCTGTGTGTTAATTGCTGTCATTGTGTGAACTGATGGTTTAAGCAAAAATAGAAAATTTTATAACTGGTGTGTTGCTTACAATGCGGAGCCTTAGCTTGAAGTGCCAGCCCGCAGTGGCTTTTTGAATCTCTGCTGTGCTGTCAATCGCTGTGAATCATCCTGGTGGAAATGAAAAAGATGGTGAAGAGCACAAACCTGGAAAGTGTGGTTTGCACTTTTGCTGGTGGTTCAGCAGCCCCAGGCTGGCAGTGTGGATGGAAGTGGAGCCGAGTGTTTCTGCAGAGATGCAGTTCAGCCTCCTTCCTCGTGCCCTGAGCTCTGTCCTTCCCCGGTGTCGCTGTGTCGAAGGGCCCCGGTGCCATCCCCAGCTCCTGCCGAATCTGTTGCTGGTGTCCCGGGCTGCTAAACCGGGGTGGAATGGGATTGTCTCCGAGGTCCTTCCAACCCAAACCATTCTGGGATTCTTTGCCCTTCTGTGAAAGGTTTTGATGTTGCCGGGTGTGCTCTGGGGATGGATTGGAGGAAAGGCGTGACAAGAGTGAAGGTGTCAATCTCAAATGGCATCCAGAGGTGAAATTACCAAGGTCTGTCTCAGCCCCTTCAACTTCAGCCTCTGGCAGAGCTGCCATGACTTACCTCTGGTGTGGGGTTTCTCCCTTCTTGCATGCAGAGTGCCCATGAACAAGCAGCTCTGCTTTTCAGGCAGGGAGGATAAACCAGGTGGGTCTCTCCTCACCTTGGTGCCTCCCGAATTGTGGTGCTTGCCTGTAGGGATACCCCAGGAGCCTGGAGAAAGGCTGTGTGCACGAGGAGCCTGAACCTTGCATCTGCTCTGTTGCCAGAGAGGCTGGGAACAGCCTCCTGGCTCTTCTGGCACTTTGTTTGAACTTCTGAGCTGCTACTTTAGGCGCTGCCTTTGAATAGCTGAATTTATTTTTTTGCGTGTTCCGTTGCTTAGCGACGAGAGGAGGAAAAACAGTCACTGCAGCTCATGTGGGTTTATTACTGATAAGTTAGCATCTCTAATACAGAAATGTATTTTTAATAAGACTAATGAGCTGTGATTCCTGACTTTTGCCAGGCAGAACGTTAAATAAACTGTGTTGATGCATTGGGTATAGAACCTGACACCCTGAAGGGTTTGATGTTACCTCGAGCTATGCCTTGAATGTCTGTGCTTGGGCAGGCTGTTGTTTGAGGGTGCTGCTGCCACTTTATTAGGTGAGGTTCTCCTAAGTTTTTGCCCTGTTTTCCCTAGCAATAGAAGGGATTTGATTTAAAAACTAAACAGACAACAGCAGCAGTGAAAAAATCCAAAGCAAAACCACCCCCGCCCCGACATAGTTTACCTGCTGAAGTAAAAAACTCCAAGCTGAAAGTGTAGAAACCAAGTCTGTTTGCCTGGGAAAGCGCTGGAACGTGTTCCCATTTTAGTCTGGTACCGTTTTTGACTGGGACAAGTTATAAATTTTCTGGTCTTGCATCAGATGTTGGCAGCAGCAGTTGGTTTTTATCATTCATGGGGCAGCATTCCTATTGCTCAAAAAAGCATTTGTCTGATCAAGAGCTTCTTGGAATTTGTTTATAAACCTTTCCTTGCCGCTGGAATATTTGGAGAGCGTTAGCAGCAAGTATCCAGATAATTATGACTGGCTGAAGCCATCTCTGTGTTTGTTCCATGTTTTTCTAGACTGCCTGTTCAAGCTATGTCCCATGAACCGGTACTCGGCGCAGAAGCAGTTCTGGAAGGCAGCAAAGCCAGGGGCCAACAGCACCACGGATGCTGTGCTGCTCAATAAACTGCACGTGAGTATCCCTCTGCAGGGCCCTCCTCGCCCTCAGCACTCACAGCCATCCTGCTTTTTAAATAAGGATTTCCAGTCAGCTTGGCACAGTTGAGGAGCAGACACCGAGTGTACATAAAAATCAGCGTGCAGGATTCCTTTGGAGACGTTCACGTTTTCAATCCTCTGATTTATGACAAAAATCACAGAATAAGCTGAGTTGGAAGGGATCCACAGGGATCATCCAGTGCAGCTCCTGGCCCTGCACAGACACCCCAACAATCCCACCCTGGGCATCCCTGGCAGCGCTGTCCCAACGCTCCTGGAGCTCTGGCAGCCTTGGGGCCGTGCCCAGCACCCTCTGGGGAAGAACCTTTCCCTGATCTCCAGCCTAACCCTGCCCTGGCACAGCTCCAGCCTTTCCCTGAGTGCTGTCCCTGCTCACAGAGAGCAGAGATCAGTGTCTGCCCCTCCTGTTCCTGCTCAAAGTCTGCATCCCCCAGTACTGTGTCAGTGATGGTGGGGTAGAGCTGGGGTAACCCTGGAGCTTTTGTCATTAACCTGTGGTAAAGATAATGGTGCTCCAGGGTAGCATTTTGGGTGTTAACAGCATAAAAAAGGGACCCTTGAAAGAATTGCACAGAGGATTCTCAGGCACTGCATCTTGACGTGGGAAATCAGGAGCTGCTGTCTGATCAATCTATTGGGATTGCTCAAACAAACATTGCTGCTGTTGATACATGGAAAGGTTGATGGGTAATTATGAGTAATTATAAGGCCAGACAGCCTCTCCTTCCGTATTAGCTTGCAGTATTTAATATTTTCTGGGTAAAATGTTGACATTCAGCAGCTGAAAACTCAGTAAGGCAGTTGATTGCTGTTTTTAGAGCTCCTATATAAAAAAAAGCCAACTTAACTTAAATACCATCTGTTGACTTCAGAGTTAAATAAACTCAGTGTTTATGTTAAAATTACATAGCTGGAGTACTTCATGTCAAAATTACAATTCTAAATATTTTTAGGTTCTTTAAGCCTATATTAAGCTCATTGTAGCCTGGAATATGAAATGGCCCCGTAGGAGAGTGTCACTTGCTGATTGCCATATGGCTGCCTCGCTCCTGCACTTCACAAAGACCCGCTGGTGGACTCCTTCTGCTTCAGAAAAATGTATTTATAACCCAAAAGTATCAGCTTGGCAGGGACAAAGCTATTTTGGTAGCACAAAGCTCCCTCACCTGGGCCGTGTTTCTCATGTTGATAAGGGACGTAGGCTGTGGCAGCAAGCTTAGAGTGATGGCAGTTCTGGGGTTGGCTGATTTGGTGTATCAGGAAAGGGGAGAGTTCATGGGTTTTACGAGAAAATAGAGTCTAAATACTGCAGTATGTAGAAGAAAAAGGCTTTGGAATTGCCCTGGATTACAGTCTCATTTGGAGTTGTCTCCCCTTCCCACAGGACATCCCAGTGCAGGTGTTTGGGACCTGTCCCTACTCTTCTGACACTTGACCCTTTTGTGCCAGTGTTCTGGAAATACAGGATGAGATTTTTCCAGGATGAGCCCCAGCTGAGTGATGCTTGCACAGACATGTCCCACCATGAGCTGCTTGATTTGGCAGAAGGATTTGAGTGCCTTACAATTTTATGGAGGTTTATTTAATCTTCACCCCTTGGCCATGAAGCCAGGTGGGCCCATCAGGTCTGCAGCAACCCGGGGCTTGAAAATAATTGTGTCCCGTGTACGTCACTCGTATCAAAACTTCCTTCTGCTGCTCCTGCGTGTCCATGTGTCACCTTTTCCACTTGCTGGTGCATGGAATGCTCTACACCCTGTGCTGTGCATGGGACCCTATGCCTGGGCTCACAGCTGTGAGTTCTGCCCAGGGTGAGACTTCTTTATCAGTGCGTTGCGTTTCCAACGCAGTTCATGATGCAAGATGTGTTCATCATCATCACTTGCCTTTTTTGGCTTCTGTTTGTCTGCTGGTGGAATTTATTGTCTGCCACGGAGCACTCCATGCTGAGGTCAGGTTATTTTAAGTTAATGCCATTTAAGGGATTTAAAATCTGGGACACTTGTCTCTCCGTGGTCACAGCATCCGAGCTGCTTGAGGAGCTGACATCTAGTGGCCAGAAAAGTGGTTCTCCCGGGGATACTGTCGGGTTTGGGGGATGCTTTTGAAGTATGTCCTAAGTCCTAGTTGTACTTCCACAGAATACACTGTTTTCTGTATTTATAAGAAACGTGGCACCCAGTGTGGCAGGGCAGTCCTGGCTGTGGTTGCTGTTATTGGGGGAGGGCTCCAGTGTCTTGATGAAACCTTTTCTTGACAGAATACTTGGAAATCAAGCAAAAAAGTTGTATTTTAGTAATACAGAGAAAATTGTGTTGCATTGCGTGGCTGAATAAAATTTTGATTTTGAAGGAGCAGCTGTATCTCAGGGTCTCCTGAGCAAGAAGCCAGTTTTCATACCTAGAACAGCATCTAGAAACAGCAGATTTTAAGTGAGCTGGAGCTGGTGACATTCTCTAACAGTGTGCAAAGAACTGCTCCTTTGTCCTGTGTTATTGGTACTTCACCTCCCTGTAGAGAGGAACTGTGGACACTTTCTTCTCCAAGAGAAAACTGGACCTGCCACAGTCCTTGAGACCCAAGAACCAAACCATAATCCTTGATGCTCAACCTCCTAAAAAGTCCAATTTTAAATTGCTCTCCACCTCCAGATAGGAGTTAAAGCAAATAGAGATTTATGTTTTTAATTCAAAACATCATCTTTCCTGTAAAGTGAAGAAGTTCTTTACCAAATGAAATTGTTTTAAAACAAACAGCCTGGGCCAAATATCTTACTTGTAAAACAAAAATGGCAAGAGGCTCATTGTAAATTATTAACTAGGTCTTTGTGTCTTTATAATAATTCAATTTAGCAAGGGCTTTCCCTTTCCTTGCCCTGCTGGTGTGGTGCAGGAATGCTCAGCTGTGGCACACAGGATCCATCACCTCAGGGAGCACAAGCTCTGGTGTGGGGGGTCAGGAACTCTCAAATCCAGAGCTGCAGTGGGCATTTGTAGGGACCTTCCCAAGGATCCTGCTGCACAGGGAGGGGCATTGGAGTCTCCAGAAAAACACAGCTTGGAGGGCAGCTGGAGCCTGTGTTGGCAAAGGAAAATAAAGAATCAAAGTTGAGATTCTTTCATTCATTTTGTGTAGAAGTCAGTAGAAAGGAAAATAGAACTCCTGGCTGGAGTTGTTACCCATCCCTTTTTCACCTTTCCCCCCACTAGATATCTGCTTTCTAGCTTGTCTGAGCTTTTCATCTCATGTTTTATTCCAAAATTGTGTCCAATTGTACCCAAATTACAGGTTACTTAAATGCTGTGTGTCTATCTCCCCAAACAGTTGAAAAAGGGAATTGGAAATTACGCTGTTGGAAGCTGAGGAAAAAGGAAATTAGGCTCTTTCAGATGCTTGCTGTTTTTCCAGTGCTTTGAAATAATCTCAAAGAAAAGGGACTTTCATAAAACCCCCTTTTCTAAAACACTTAGCAACTGAACTGTTCTCCCCTAATTTCAGCATGCGGCGGATTTGGAAAAGAAACAGAACGAAACTGAAAACAGAAAACTGCTGGGAACTGTCATCCAGTATGGGAATGTCATCCAGGTAGGCTGTGAACATCTGTGCAAGCTGGAGAGGATTTAGTTGAAAATTCCCTGCTCAGTGGACTTTAAATTTCTGGAATTCATGGTCAGGAGTCTGTAGTTTTGCCAGTTTCACCATGCCCTGAAGTGGGATCCTGGGAAGCAGGGCCTGGGTGTTAAACCTGTGATGAGGTCAGTTTTTTATTATGGGTTAATTGTGTTTGGTTTTGAGGTCACCATTGATTGTTTTCTTCAGAAACAGTTGTTAGAGCCCTCATTAGAGTTGTTGGAGGGTGGCACATGTACAACACCAAATGTCCTCTCACAGTGAAAAGTTGACACTTAAACCATAAACTGACACAGAGAAGGAAAATCAATAGAAATAGTTATGTTTTCAGTTAAATGAGATCAAGCAAAGTGAGAGAAGAGCAGCTTTGCCTCTCACCAGGAAGAGCCACTCAGTCCCCCCAGCATTTCACGAGTTTTGGTCCGGGGTTTTTTTGAGCAGGTTGTTGTAAGTGGTGAGGGCATTTCCATGTGTGTGTCTGTGCTGGGGAAGGGACAGCTGGATTAACTGAAGGTGTTTTGCTCTGTGTCTCTGCGTGTGAGTGGAACTGTGCCTGCACCCATCAGTATTTGTACACAGTTCAGTTGGCAGTCCTGTGTAGCATTGCAGTTGTCTCATGCACGTTCGGGTTGTTGAGGGGCGGAAGAGGAGCATTCTTAGAACTGAACTCTGATTCTTATTCTAGCTGCTTCACTTAAAAAGTAACAAATACTTAACAGTAAATAAGAGGCTTCCAGCTCTGCTAGAGAAGAATGCAATGAGGGTGACCTTGGATGAAGCTGGAAATGAAGGTTCCTGGTTCTACATCCAGCCCTTCTACAAACTGCGCTCCATCGGGGACAGTGTAAGTGCTGGGAGCAGTATCCTCACACTTCCCTGTGGGCACAGGCTGGATTTGGGAGACCTGTCTTGCAATTAATGCAATGTACAGATCTCTGAGTGCGTGATGATGATGCAGGAACAACCTTTTTGCTGTGCTGTCATGAGGGGGAGGAAAATTGCTATGGTAACTTGTATTTTGGAAACGTGGAATGATCTAACATTGGAGGGAATAAGGGACCTAATTAGGCTGGCCTTGCACAATTCCTGCTCAATTCAAAATGGTAGGAAGTGTTAAGCTCCTTCAGGAGGTTTGGAAGGAATAATTAGCATCTTTGTTTTCAGTGTTGTCAGCTTAGAATCAAAATTCGTCATCACTTTGGATATGAGGAGTGAGGTAATAAGGAAGCAAAATGTTCCTGTTCATGGGAAATGATTAAATGCATTGCCATTTTCATCCCTTCTTTTGCAAAATCTGAGTCACTTGGGTATAGGATCTTCCTAAACCCAGGAGGTCATAAGCTTCAGTGTGCTCTGGGGTTTAGGCTGGGTATATATTTGCACCTAAATATGGTGAATTTATCAATCAGCCATCATTTCTCCTGTACCAGAGCTCAGTCTGCTTCTTCTTCAAGGCTCTGAGTCCAGTAGCATAGTGGGGTTTTGCCTCAGTGACTGAGTTTGGTGAGCTAAATTCTGAACCAAACAGAATCCTGGTGGAATGCTCAGACTGGCATCTCTCCAGACTGCAAAAAGGTGATTTCCTCCCATCACTTCCACTGGGGAAAAAAAAAAAAGGAAGAAAAAGAGCTTTCACAGTGTGCAAAATTTTCTGATGCTGCACTTCTCTGCAGGTTGTCATTGGAGACAAAGTAGTCCTGAATCCTGTCAATGCTGGCCAGCCTCTCCATGCCAGTAGCCATCAACTTGTGGATAATCCGGGATGCAATGAGGTAAGGGGACACTGGCACGGCTGGAGCAGCTGTACAAACCCCTCTGTGCTTCAGCTTAGCTATTTGTGCATGGTTGAGAATTCAGCAAGTTGGCTGGTACCTGTGGCACTGCTTAGGAAAAGTTATCCTGGTAATCAGTGACTTAAGTGAAAAGTCTTTGAGCTCCACTTTCTCTTGGGTGCTGGCAGAGGGTTGAGTTCAGTGTCTTTTGCATGACTGGCTAAAAACAAGGTGTTCCTTCAAAGTCAGAAGTTGTGTCACAGTGATGTGCCCCATACTAGTCACTGTGAAGAAAATTAAACCTACCAGCACAGATGTGTAACAGGTGGCTTCCATGCAAGTCAGTTCTGAGTCGCTTGTTCTGGAGCAGATACAGAAAGGACTTCCCTTCTCTAGAGCAGTGCAGCCAGGCCTGCAGTGTTCTGGTGAAAGCTGTCTAAAAAATAAGACAGTGGCTCATGGCAGTATCTTGTGCAGGCACAGGACAGTGGGACTGATGGTGTCTGTTCTCCTTTTAGGTCAACTCAGTGAACTGCAACACCAGCTGGAAAATCGTGCTCTTCATGAAATGGAGCGACAACAAGGACGACATCCTCAAAGGGGTGAGAGCCAGAGCTGTGCCTGTCTGCAGCTGGGGCCCTGCTGGGCACTGCCCCTGCTGACCCTGCTGCCTGCCTTTGGCAGGGGGACGTGGTGAGGCTGTTCCACGCAGAGCAGGAGAAGTTCCTGACGTGTGATGAGCACAGGAAGAAGCAGCACGTGTTCCTCAGGACCACGGGCAGGCAGTCGGCCACGTCTGCCACCAGCTCCAAAGCCCTGTGGGAGGTGGAGGTAAGGACTGGAACCCAGGCTGGGGCTGGCTTGGTGGGAACAATTACTGCTTCTGTTTAAAAACACTCCATCTGGATTTCTCTCTTTAGGTTAAATTTTCCTGGTGTTACAAGTTTCAATTAAAATTCCTTCGCTTGCTGTGCTTTCTGTGCACAATCACAGTGCAGCTCTGCTCTCTGATGGTGCAGCACAGAGCTCTTGAACTCAGGTGCTTTACACTACAGAAAAAGGGCACAGAGAAACATCAATGAAGTCATTTTCTTACCAGTCACTGAAGTTTAACAACAGCTTATAATTTCCACTGTCCTGCTGAGTGTACTGAAGGCTCTATTTTTGGTGTGGAATAATGTGATTATGCATATCCTCATTTGATAGGAGGCTGCAACCCCTTGCTAGTCTGTCTGAATTGGCTGCTTTTATTCCATTGGCTTTTAACACAGAGTGACTAACACCTTGGCCATCACTGGCTTCTGAAAATAGCCTCAGTCTGTTGGTATTATTAGAGTTGGTTTATGATTTTAAATCTGATTAAATTATGGAGTGCATATAAGAATCAAAAAATGAATTGTAATGACAGATAGGTGTTTTTATACTCCTGTTCCAGAAGTATCTGCTGTGACATTCAGCTTCTCCTGTATTTCAGATGAAAGCTTGCCTGTAATTAGCATTACTTTGGCCTGTTACCAGTCAGTGGTAACTGCCCATGTGTGTGCAGTTACCCAGCATAGGTGAGATAGTTCTTCCCTGAAAGCTGCAGGGCAGCTGTGATGAGTTTTCCTTAAGGAATCAGGTGTACCCTCAGAGCAGCCAATATGAGGTTACAGGTGTTGGAGGCTCTGCTTGCCCCCCTTGGTCAGTAAATATAAATATTCTTTTGTACAGCATTGTTGCATTTGAGATGTTTCCAGGTGTCTTCCCTCATCCACTTTAAGCAGTTAAAAATGAGTTATAGCCATAGAGTAATGGATTTGTTGCCTTTTCTAGGGGTTTGTTTCAAGACCTGGCAACACATGCACATGGAGAGCACCTTCTTTAATTCGTTCATAAACTGAAGTGAATTAATCCCAGCCAGCTCAGAGCATTCCCTGCACTGTGCTGGTCACAGATGAGAGGTGGTTTTGTCTTCTCCCAGCCCCTGGCTCTGTTTGCTCTTCCCTGCACATGAAGTGAGGCAGATCCTGCTGGGAAGGGGATGTGTGCTGCATTCCAGGTGTGTTCCCTTCCCTTGCAGGTGGTGCAGCACGATCCCTGCCGGGGGGGAGCTGGCTACTGGAACAGCCTCTTCAGGTTCAAGCACCTGGCCACGGGGCACTACCTGGCAGCAGAGGTACGTGGGGCTGGGCTGGCACCTCTGCCTGCCCTTGCACTGTGTTCTCTTCCTTTGGCACCTTCTCAAAATCTGTCATTTCCCACCCTAGAACTGGACACGGGGAGGGGAGGAGAGTGGTCATTTGGATTAATACAAAAATAGATGCTAAACATAGGAAATAAAATGAAAGAGCTGAAAGAATACCATGGTTTGGGGTAGTTGTGAGCTGATTAAACTTTTTATATGAATTCTAGAGGCAAGAGCTTCTCCTGCAAAGAATAGGCACTAAATAGTATCCTGTCACGTGTCACTGGAGTCAATGTGACTTTATTAACTGATGAATAAATGGTAAATGACTGAGAGCCTTTGGGGGAAAATGAATTCAAGTGTTGGTAACTTCTCTCAAATCACTGATTTCTGAGCAGAATCATAGAACTGAGTGTAAAATGAAAACACTGACTTCAGACCAGTCTGTAAGAGCTGCAGATAGAGAGAAGTCCAGATTAAATATCCCATTCTGTATTCTTCTGATAAGCAGATTGGAAAACTAGAAGCATTTTGTCACATGCACACTGCAAATCCTTTTCAGTAGTGATCCAGCGTAGGGCTTTTCCAGTAAATCTTGAGTTTTCTAATCAGCCAAACCAAAAACATGCTCTTAAATCATGCAAGAATATACCAGAGGAGATTGCTCACCTGATCCTTGGTTAGAATAGTTTTTGTTCTAAAAGATTTCTCCAAGCCAGTAATTTCTAGTTGGAAATTCCACTTGGAATTTAAACAAACAAACAAAAAAAGCATAAACTGGTTAACTCTGTACTCTTGCTCCTGTAGCGATTCTCCTGAATGAGATAAATGTCCCTGCATGTTTGCAGGTTATTGAACTGATTTCTGGCCTGGTGAGCCGTGCTGGGTTTGGGCAGTGTGCTCTGCATGCCTGGTGGTGCTGTGGAGTGCAGGGCATTGGTGACCACGAGAGTTTAGGTGGTGCTCAGGCTGTTTCCCCCTTGCAGCTGTGCTGGAGTTTTGACGTGCCTGTGATTCTGTTCCATCAGGTAAACCCTGACTATGAGGAAGATGACCTGGAGTGTCAATCCTCAGTAAGTATAGGCAAGGGTATGGTCTTGCCCCTGATTGAGGAGGGCTTGGCACAGGCCCAGAGCTGACCTGGCCAGTACACAGCTGGTCCAGGCTTCGTTGTTAGTGAAGAAACTAAAAACCTGAGAATGCTCTGGAGGCTTTTATGGCCTATCCAAGGAGTGGGTGCTGATGCCTGGATTAGACCCTAGTGAAGAGCAGCAACCCACTTGGAACTGAGTTTACACATTACCTGAACCCCCCTCAACTCCTCCCTTTGTGGCATCTTTTTCTGTCTTCCTGTTTCCTCAACCTTTGCTTCCTTGGAGCACTGTCCTGCCAAGGGCTGGAAATCAAGTTGCTCAAGGTGACACCAGATGGGAAATGTCCCTGAGGGAATGTCCCCCAGTGCTGTACCTGTCTGACTGCTGTGTTTAAGCAGCAAATTTGCTGCCATTGTACCTTGTCTCAGGAAAGCAGGGTAACAGAGAGCAGGAATGGCAGGGGGAGGGTGGTTCCAGTGCCATTCCTCTGATTTTCCTGTGGGAGCAAGTCTGTGTTGTCAGTAAATGTTGTTGTGTCAAAGATTGAGTGTGTGGTGCTTTGTATTAACAGCAGCTTCTCTTTGGTGTCAGAGGGAACCAGCCTTGCCTCAGGAGTTGAAAACAGAGAGAACTGGAAGAGCACTTTCCATTGTGGATTTTATTTATTTCGTTGGGTTTGATCATAGGCTTATGCAGCTTTCTTGGTCATTTGCCCTGTGTTATGGAAGATTTGCACCATTTGGGTATGACAAAGAGCTATTCCTTCCATTCTCAAGAGATGAATGGGATGCTTAGAAATGCTGCAGGGCGCATTTTTCCTCCTAAAAGGATTTGTCATTATAGCCTGGCCATTAAAATGCTTCCCTTGCCCTCAGATATTGAGCTGTTTTCCTGATTACTTCTTGGTGGCATTTGGCAGCTTGACTGCACTAAACATGGTAAAAAACTGAACAAACCCCACCCACAGCTGTTGTTTGGGGAGGTGTGGGGGGAACCCAGTACTGAGATATTTTGTTGGGTTGATTTTTTGAGGGTTAATCGATGTTGAGGTCCTTTAGGTAGACACCCCTGCTCCTGTGGTGTGTGCTGCTGACACGTGCATGGATAACATTCATGCACTGTCTCAGCTCTCTGCTTTTTCCCTGCTCTGTCTCTTTACCACTAGATGGCAAAAATAGACCAGCAAGAACAGGAGCAGGAGCCCATAATTCAGCTCTGACAGGAAATTGCCACATCGTTTAACATTCACTGGTGACAGGAGGGTGTAGGCTGCTTTGTCCAACTTTATCCAAACTCCAAGTTGATCCAAATGCGAGCTGTCTGCAGGGTTTCTGTGCACAGCTCAGTGGTTTTATCGTTGCTTTCTTCTTACCCTCAGAGGGCTGTGCAGGAAGGGTTTACATGGGCACGGGTGAGGTGCCAGCTCTACCTTCCAGCAGCAAAAGGGGCTGCCCTTGTCAGCTTTGGGGTTGAATTTCAAGTGCTCCCTGAATTGCCCCATTTCCTGCTTTTTGCTTTACTGCTCATGTTCAGCTTTGCCACAGTTTCAAGAAGTGACCAGTTGTCTCCTGAAGGACAAGCTGTGAATGCAGAGCAGCTGTATTCCTCACTGTATTCCCTCCCCTTGCTGGGGGGGGGATGAAGGAGACAGCTGAAATTCGGAGAATTCATTCCAAGTGAGCGAATTTCTCCCAGAATTTCTCTCCAGATGGATTCTGAGTGTAGAGTTGCTCCTTCCCTTGAAGGCACACTCCCAAAGTGTATTTCTGTTCCATACAGATAACTGCCTGTTCCCATGCACAAAATCAGACTTTAAATGTCACTGCTTTGCAGCCAAGTTCATTGACTGCAAATATGTTAACTTGGGAGTATCCTGAGGCACAAGCAACACTGGATACCTTTTCCATATGCTTCAGGATGGCAGTGCCTTGCAGCAGGACTTGACAGGCAGGTGCCTGAGTGCTGACTCCTTTGGGTGCCTCCCTTCACCGGTGCCACCATCACAGAGAAGCTGAGAAATTGGTTTCTTGGTCACCTTGAAAACTGCATCCAGGATTTAGGTGGTTGTGCATGGACAGCTGGCTCCAGCGTGCCAGGACAGTGAGCAACTTCTTTAGGGACTTGTGAGACCTGGGAGCTCCCTAGGAAAGGATTTGGAGAAAGTTGTTGTTCCTTTTTCTCAGTTCATCTTTGTTTTTTCCTTTCATCATTTGTTTTTAGTCCTTTCATCTGAAACCCTGGGGTTTTATCCAGTCAATGTATCTTTACTTGGCTGAAGGAGGCTGGGGATTTGCTGGCACCTTGGGAATAAAGATCATTCTGGTGCCATGGCCTTTGGAACACATTACTGTGCTTGAGAGCAGCACAAGCTGTAGTGTGAACAGCAAGACATCCAGCTCCTTGATTAGCTTTTTGTTTCTCTTGCCTGGAGTTGATGGATGTGGGCCCCATTTTTGCTGCTGAAGCTGATTATTTCCCGGCAAGGTTGCTGGTATGTGGTGTGGCTGGTTTTTATATTTTCAGCTCACTAATTTCTTGGTTAGAGGGATAATTGCAAGGTGTGGGATATATTTGGAGAGCTGGTAGTGTCAGGATTGGGGATCTCAGCTGATGTGTGTTATCAGAAACCAGTCAAAGCTCCCAGTGTGCATGGGGTGAATGGCTGGGGAGGTTTCTCTCTTCTGGCACTGTCTGCAAGACATAAATTCTGTGTGGAGGGGGAGTTACTGTGGTGCTACTCAGGAGTTACACCAGGGGAAGCAAGGAGTGGTTGGCCAGGGGCAGCTGCTGTCAGTGTCCTTGGTGTCCTGCAGCCCAGTTCACTGGTGCAGAGTGCTGTCTGCAGCCACGGTGTGTTTGGGGCTGTGGGGGCGGCTCTGCAGGGCCTGTCCTGACGCTGTGGGGGTTCCCTCCGCAGCTGGACCCCGAGCAGGACGCGGCGCGGCGGGGCCGGGGGGCCCAGGAGAAGATGGCCTATTCCCTGGTGTCCGTGCCCGAGGGCAACGACATCTCCTCCATCTTCGAGCTGGACCCAACCACCCTGCGAGGGGGAGACAGCCTCGTCCCCAGGTACACTGACCACCTGCCTCAGCTCGGGGCTTTTGGTGGGTTTTTGGAGGTAAAGCTGCCCCAGACTGTTTTCCTTTTACCCTTTGGAAGCAGGTTCCTCCTCAAATGAATGTAGAAATAATTAGAAAAATGCCTGAAGCTTCGCTTGAGTACTTTACAGTTGAGGTGTAAGTAAGAGAACACCATTTTACAGATGGGAAAATTGAGACTAAGTGGTTTCCTAAGTGGCTTCCTTGCCAGGAATGACCTGGGACTAAAAGCCTTGGGTGTCCTGTCAAGGCATTCGTTCCTGTGACCTGTCTGTATTGTGTTAGGATGTAACACCCACTATTTAGCACAGGTTTTTCTGTTGTTTACATGTTCTTCACTGTTCATGTGGCACCTCTTGCTATTGAAAAGCTGCTGTACCCTTCCAAGACACGCACTCTGCACATATCCCCAGCTGCTGGTCCCACTGAGAAAGCACAGCACGTTTGTTCCATCTATTCAGCAACTCCCTAAAGCATCAGATACCCCAAAATACAGACATCAGGGAGTTCTGGGCTGAAAACCCCAGAGGTAAGGGAGGAAGCTGGCAGCTCATAGCAGTGGAAAAGTGAGGATGGGAAGAGGTTTAATTTGTTCCTGTGCAATTTGTTCCTGTTTGTGAGTTACAGCAGCTCGGAGTGGCTGTGGTTCTGTTTCAGAGCAGAATCTCTTTCATTACAGAAGAAGCCTTCCTCAGGTGAATCTATCGCATGAGCTAAGGCAGTAAGAATGTTATTTCAGTTGTAGGATGCGATGTGGACAGAGATGACATTTCTTTTCCACTTGTTCCTGCCAGCATCTCAAAATCCCAGCAATGCAAAGACTTCTCAGCTGGGAAGCTGACTCATGCTGGGACACTCCTGACTTTCTTTCAGGAACTCCTACGTGAGGCTCAGGCACCTTTGCACCAACACCTGGGTTCACAGCACCAACATCCCTATTGATAAAGAAGAGGAGAAACCCGTGATGCTGAAGGTAAGTTCTGTTACTTTGTGTAAGCACATCCTTTGACTCCTGTACTTCACAAAAGTGCTGTTGGCAGGAGTTCCACTCCCTGAGCCTGTCACACACCAAGCATGTGACAGGAATGAGCAGTGCCTGGGCAAAGTATTTGCTCTTAATGGCTTGGTTTCATGGTAGTTTTCTAGTTACACTGTTCAGCTTCTACTCCACGGCAGTCATCAGGAGGAGGATGGTTTTTCCACTGGCTACAGCAACATTTTGCCCTCTCACCTGCTGCTCCTTTGATTTAGGAACAGCTCTGAGCTTGCACAGAGAGGGGTAGTGTTCTCAGAGCTTGGCTTCAGCAGGGTCCCATGCTGCCTAGGCAGAGTGTGGCTTTTCTGTTTCATTATCACTGGGTGTGGGAAGCACTGCTTTGTTTCCTGCCTTTGGGTTTGCTGATAAAGCTTCTCTGGGTTTCAGATTGGTACCTCTCCAGTGAAGGAGGACAAAGAAGCTTTTGCTATAGTGCCAGTCTCACCTGCAGAGGTTCGGGACTTGGATTTTGCAAATGATGCAAGTAAAGTTTTAGGTTCCATTGCTGGCAAGCTGGAAAAGGGAACAATAACCCAGAATGAAAGAAGGTAAGGAAACCAGAATTGGGTTCAGATAGTGTTGTTTTCTTTACTCACTAACTGTTTCTTTGAAATTTTTATCAGAGTAAGCAGTAGAAGAGGGATTTGGTTTCCTCCTTGATGAGATTTTAAAAAATGTATGGTTTTATTGTTGTGTCTGCAGTGGAGGTTCTCAGGCCTGGTCTGTCCAGCCCTCCTTGTCCTCTGAAGTGAGAGCATGAGAAATGTTGTGATCTTGGGGGACTAATCCCCAGCATACCTCTGCAATGGAGTGTGGGAGCTCCTAATCCATCTTGTGAGGACTGAACATGTGACTTGCTGCAAATCCTCTGACCGTGTCCCTGAAAATGTGGCCACACAAAAAGAGCACAGAGGTGGCTGTGTCACGCCAGGGCCCGTGTGCTTCCATAGCCAGTGCCTTTTATTTGGCTGTGGGAGAAATAATCACCTGATTTATTGTTTGTGGCATTTGAAAGAAGTGCCAAATAGATCTTGGCAAGTGTAGGGCTGCCCTAAAGTGATTTTCTTGTCTTGCTGCTGCTCTGGTTTAGCTGTTGGGCAGTGAAGCTGCAGCAATGGGGGAGCATTAGTTCCTAATTTCAAATTCCGTGCAAACCTCTGAGCTTTATCCAGTCTCTAATTGCTGTTAGTTTTTCACTTAGCATTTAGAAATCTTTGTAAACTTACCCTGGCACTGCTCTTTTAGCTCAGAGAATTTGTATTCTCATGTTAACAACTCCTGGCTTTTCTCTAGATCTGTTACCAAACTGTTGGAGGATTTGGTCTACTTCGTTACTGGTGGAACTAATTCTGGCCAGGACGTCCTTGAAGTGGTGTTTTCTAAACCTAACAGAGAACGGCAAAAGCTGATGAGAGAGCAGAATATTCTAAAGCAGGTAGGCTGTGCTTTTCTCTAAGCTCTGCCTATGAGAAGAGCTGTTGGAAAAAAAAAACCTGATTACAGAGAACCTGACCAGGCTGGACATGGCTTGGAGCAGCCTGGTCTGGTGGGACGTGTCTGTGGCAGAGGGTTGGAATGAGATGGTTTTCATGGTGCCTTCCAACCCAAGCCATTCTGTGGCTCTGTGAAATTTTGGTCTCAAATTATTGGGACCTAAATGTCCTTTGAGTTTCCAGCTTTCAGCAGGCTCTGGGCAGTGGACTGTAGGCTCACCATGGCTGGAACTCAAAGTTCCAGCAGATGGTGTTGAGTAAAGGTGATCAGAGCAGCCCTCTGTCGGGGCTGCTCCATGGCCAAGAGCCTTGGTGACTGTTGCATATTTCTGATGTACCTCTTGGAATACAGAGGCACCGAGCTCTGACACTGATTTGAAGCAGAAGAAGGCAGTGCCTCATGGGGTTGTGTCTGTGTTTTTTTAACAAATCTGTAGATTTTCAAGCTGTTGCAAGCACCCTTCACGGACAGCGGGGACGGCCCCATGCTGCGGCTGGAGGAGCTGGGGGACCAGCGCCACGCGCCCTTCAGGCACATCTGCAGGCTCTGCTACAGGGTGCTCAGGCACTCCCAGCAGGACTACAGGAAAAATCAGGTTTGTAATGGTCAATGGCACCAACGTGGTTCCTGTGCTCAAAAAAAAAAAAAGCTTTGTCCATTAAAGTAAACCCTGCTCTGCTCTGGTTGTACAGTCAGCAAGAGGTTTTGGGATGGCTCAGTTTTATTCTATCTGGCATTTTTCACCTCTGTTGGAGACTGTAATGTAATTAGCACTGGTTCTGAGTGGGATTTAAGAAAACAGCAGAATTTCTGACTGTCCCATGCAGGTGAATTGCGAGACTTTGTTCACTCTTGCTGACTACAGGCGCCGCTGAAAGTTGCCCTGTAAATTAAGGCTGTTCAGTTTTTGTTGCCATGTATTAAAAACAAGGTCCTGTCAGATAAGTATAAATGCCTTGCTGGTGTCTAGCCCAGGAGAGAGGGGAGGGGTGGAGGGCTTAGGGATATCTGTCATTGTTTGCTCTTTCACACAAACAATTTGGATCTAACCCAGTTTGCTCCTCGGGATGTTGGTGTTGACAAATGTCGTCCTGTTTTCTGTTATTATTTTTAATTCTGAGGGTTAATTGCACCCCCCTTCCTCCTTGCCTGTGTGTTTTGAAGGAATACATTGCCAAGCAGTTTGGCTTCATGCAGAAGCAGATTGGCTACGACGTCTTGGCCGAGGACACCATCACAGCCCTGCTCCATAACAACCGCAAGCTCCTGGAGAAGCACATCACAGCTGCTGAGATTGACACCTTTGTGAGTCTCGTGAGGAAAAATAGGGAGCCCAGGTGAGAGCTGCATTTTTGAATATATGATTAACCTTCCCCTTCTGGGAAAAGTCTGTACCTGCCAGCTTGCTCAGGAGGAAGCACAGCCAGTTCACTGTGTTCTGGCACTCGCCCTGCCGTCCCCTCGGGCAGCAAGTCTTGCTGTGCACTGTTCAAGTGGAATTCTGAATGTTTGCTTCCTGAAATGTAGATTGCTTCAGTCTAGATCTCAACAGTGATTGATACCCTTTTGGCTCATGTTTTCCAACAGGTTTTTGGATTACCTCTCGGATCTGTGCGTTTCCATGAACAAGTCTATTCCCGTGACACAGGAGCTGATTTGTAAAGCCGTGCTGAACCCAGCCAATGCAGACATTCTCATTGAAACCAAGTAAGCTGGTGCCTTTCAAGATGGTTCTCCTGGTGTGAAGCAGAAGGAAGGTGGTTCAAAGCTGAGCATGCTGCTGGCACGTCCTGGGGATTCAGGGAGTTGTGTGGGGTCCTCTTCAAACGCACAGAGCTGGGCCTGGGGACAGCAGGTGTCTGCCAGGTGCATCCTCAGCCCTGCAGGCAGAAATCCTTCAGATCTCTCCCATTTGATCCAAAGCACACAGACTTTGCAGGAAGGTGTGCAGGCTCCTGGTGTGATCCTCCCCCAGCTCTGAGGGAGCTCAGCTGGCAGCAGAGCAAAAGCTGGTCTGGCTCTGCTCACCTTTCCTCCCACTGAGGTGGGATTTGGGGCTCCAGCCCTCCTCTGCCATTGCTGAGGCCTCATAGCAGGCACCAAATCCTGATTGTCTTTGATAAAGATGGCTTTATTCCATATGTATACTAGGGAATAGATAACCATTATCAAAATACTGCAAAAGGGAAGCAGGTAGGATTTAAAACACAAAGGGCTGAGAGTATTGCACATTTAATTGTTGTCATGAGATCATAAAGGCTGTACTTATTTCCACCAGCTCTTAATATTGGTACATCACTTATTTGTCCTTGAGTATTTAATTTGGAGCTTTTTTCAGATGTTGATCTTTTCTTTGCTGGAAGCCTTTTATAGTATCAGCAGCTGATTTATTTCTAGTTACTTCATGACATAAACAGAAGTTCTGATCCATTTGGCATTTATGGGATACAGAATTAATCCATTTTTTAGGTATTTTTCTTTCCCATATCTTTTCCTAGTCTGTTGAATGATCTTTGAATGAATTCTCCTGTAAAGAAGGTTTTGAAAGTCCATTATTATGTGTCTTTAACTTCCTTGTTTCTTTATCTTTTTCACTTGAAAGGAGCTGAAATGTTCATCTTTTTAAGGTTGAATGGAAAGCTTATAATCTAATGCTTTTAATAATACAGCCCAATGGTTTGGTGTAGTAAAATGCTACTGCTGAAAGGGTAAGATACATTTTAGCAAGTGTCTTGCAAGAAATGCGAAGGATGTCTGTGTGTCTGGAATGTAACCTCCCCTCCTCCTGGCAGGCTGGTGCTCTCACGATTTGAATTTGAGGAAGTGTCAAGTGGAGAAAACGCCTTGGAGGTTGGAGAGGATGAGGAAGAAGTGTGGTTGTTCTGGAGGGACAGCAACAAGGAGATCCGCAGCAAGAGCATCCGAGAGCTGGCCCAGGACGCCAAGGAGGGGCAGAAGGAGGATCGGGACGTGCTCAGCTACTACAGGTTAACACCACGCAGCAGAGTTCAGCAGGGCTGCCTGGGGAGGCCCTGGGTGCACAGGGTGTGCTTTGGGAGGAAAGGTCCTGTTTCATGCACAGAGCAGCCTTCAGAGAGGGAGGGGGAAGTCTCTCAGAAGTGAGAGCTGAAAGCACACAGTTATTCATGCTGAGGAGTCCAGTTATTGACATGAGCCGGGTTAAACTGATTTTAAAGAAGTATTTCAGGCTTCGAGCGTGTTGAATTTCCCCAGCACTTTGTGCTTGTGTTTGTGCTGGGTTTCCTGCTGGTGGCTGTTGGGAGAACCCGTGCCAGTGACCCCGGGGGTCCCTGTGTTCAGGGGGCACTTGGGGACTGCAGGATTTAGGTGTGTAGGTGGCTTTGCTTTTGGTTTGCAAGAAGTCACTGCTGTTCTCTGTGCCTCCTGCTTTCTCCCCAAGCCCGCAGTGGTCCCGTAGTTCCCAGCAGCACAAACATGAAGTTGTGTTCGTGCCCCAGGTTGGGTGTGGAGGGTGTGCAGGGCTGCTTTGCACAGCCCAGGCCGTGCTTTGGGTAGGTCTGACACCAGCAATGTTTCCAGATGACTTGACAAGACACCGAGTTCTTGGCATGGTGTAAGGTCAGGTTTCAGCCCAGACCAAATTCCTGTGTCTGGGTTATAAACCCCTGAGAGTCATTTGACAGACTCAATTGTGGCAGCACAGAAAGTACAACTAGATTATTTGTTTTAATAACAATTTTGTTTTGAATTGTCTCTTTCATTGAAATGATTCTTGCAGGAGAATTCCTAATATATGGTTTTATGTGAGCCTGTTGGAGCTCAGAATGAGACCTCTTAGACACAAGTTTTTTAAATGTATGTGCTTTCAAAACAGGTGTTTTTCTTCAACTTGGCTTTAAATAGAATTGGTAGTGTTAGTTATTAGTAGTTAGGTATATATACTGGTATAAGAATGGTAGTGTTAATTATTTTTAGTATACATGATACCTCATAAACACGCTTAAAAGAAGGACTTAGGATATGGTTTGGTCAAATTTTATGAGAGGTACTAAAAGTGAAAGGAGTCTGCTTTCAATTAAATCTCCTTTTCTTTAGGAAGCCTCACACCTGACAGTACTGAGCAGCAGCCTGTGAACACTGCTGAGTGTTGGGCATGGGCTTTATGGCTAAAGGTGAATTATCAGCCTGTTGGTTGTGCATGAGTGAGGTGCCAGTGATCAGCTCATGGACTGAAAAGCTTAGGAATGAAGTGCAGTTTTTTTCTACCAGTTCTCTCACTGAAGAGAGCAGAACTCAGTAGTTGTTTCCTCAGGTACCTGATTTTTAATGACTGGACCCATCTGTCTTGTTGCCTCAGGGAAAAGTGTGGCTTCAGCATCTGTAAGAAGTGTTTGGCCTTACATGGTATTTAGGCTGAGTTGCCTTGAGTGTTGTTTGTGTTCTGCTGTAGCTTTCATAAAAAGCATTAATTATTGTTCCCTGGGAGGGTGGGCAGGCCCTGGCACAGGGTGCCCAGAGCAGCTGTGGCTGTCCCTGGATCCCTGGCAGTGCCCAAGGCCAGGCTGGACATTGGGGCTTGGAGCAGCCTGGGACAGTGGGAGGTGTCCCTGCCCATGGCAGGGGTGGCACTGGGTCACCTTTCAAGTCCCTTCCAGCCCAAACTATTCAGTGATTCTATGATATTTAATCAGTGATTCTATTTTATTTATTCTGTGCTGTTTAACTTATTCTGTTGTTCCACTGTTTGCTAGTGTTTGAGGAGTACTTTATTCTTTCCACAGTAAGGATGAGCTCTATTACTGGACAATATAATATTATTTCTATTAATACATAGGAGTATATCAGTACACATACTTCATAGTGTGTATATATATAAAGTATACTTTATATGTACTTGTAATGCTTTGTATCTAATGTATAAAGTATACTGTACATATATTTATCTATGCTTTATGCTACACAGGAAATTAAACCATAAACTTCAAGCTCACCTAAACGAAAGCATATTGTTTTCTTCTTTTTTCCCTTCCCCCCCCTGAAGATACCAGCTGAACCTCTTTGCTCGAATGTGCCTTGACCGCCAGTACTTGGCCATCAACGAGATCTCTGGGCAGCTGGACGTGGACCTGATCCTGCGCTGCATGGCCGACGAGAACCTGCCCTACGACCTGCGGGCCTCCTTCTGCCGCCTCATGCTGCACATGCACGTGGACAGGGACCCCCAGGAGCAGGTGACCCCCGTCAAATACGCCCGGCTCTGGTCCGAGATCCCCTCTGAGATCGCCATTGATGAGTGAGTGCTGCTCTGGGGGAGGGTTGGGGCGGCACCAGCTCGCTCCCAAATTCGTGCGTTGTTTTTATGCGGTTGTTGCTTGTAGAGAAATCAAACGCTGCATGATGTGTTGCTGAGAGTTAAATAAGCTCTCTGTGGGGGTGGGGTGAGCTCTGGGTAAGCTCAGGGCTCGCTGTGGGACCATCGAGTGACCTGGACCTGGGCAGGAGGGAAGGGTTGCACCTCTTCCCCTGGCTCATTTGGTTAGAGGAGAACCATAGAATTGTTAAGCTGGGAAGAGCCCTTTGAGCTCAAGTCCGACGTCCACCACTGAGCCATGTCCCCACATGCCACATCCACAACCCTTCAGGGATGGTGGTTCCAGCACTGCCCTGGATCCCCCTATTCCAGGGCTTAACCACTGTTTCAGTGAAGATATTTTCACTAAAATCTCTCTAAACCTCCCCAGCTTGAAGCCATCTCCTCTGAGTATGATCCCCTCAGGGCAGGTTGTCCTTATGGGAGCTCACACCACCAGCAGCAACAAGGGGGAAGATGCTCAAACGAGGACATGTTCCTTAACTTGCAGTGGAAAATCCTCTGGCAGTGCTGAAAAACCTGCACAAAACCACGCTGGAGCAGGCACCTGGTTTCTTGACCACTTGTATTAAGTCTTTATAATTAATAATTTCAAATTGATAGTACTCAACTGTTCAGAGCTCAGTTTTTTCAGTTGGAGAAAATGAACACCTGAAATTGATGATATGTGTTAGGAATTTAAGTCTTGTCAATGTTAATACTGGTGTTCAGTGGTTTCTTATTATTTCCCTCCTTGCCAGCCTCATTTTCTCTGCTGAGAGAGATGCAGTAGATAATAAATCAAATTTAAAGGCCAAAATATAAAACCAAACAGTTTCAGCTCTGGCAGAGGCTCACCAGTGATAAGTGATCAAACAGGAAGCAAAAGTATTTCATGGGAGGTGGTGGGATTGTCCTTCTCAAAGTCACTGTGCATATACTGAGAAAAAACCCTAGAATTTATATTAAAAATTAATATCTGCTTTGCATATATATTGGTTTTATTTGGAGGAAAAATACCATCCCCACTCAGCCTCTCCTGGCCACCCGTTCTCCTCAGTGCTGCACATCGCTTGTCATTGTTTCCACTCAAACATTGAGGGTTGCTTTTTCTGTTTTTTGGGACAAAATTATCTTTTTTTTGTTTTCCTCAGACATTTTAAAATAGTACCTAATGAGCATATGGGATAAAACAACAAAAGCCAGGAAATTCTGGTGTCAGTGTCCTGACTCCCTCGTTTGGATAAATTATTTACCAGCCTTTAGCTTTTCTTAGATTTTGACAAACCAGTGAAAAATTGTACTGGGGGGAAAAGAGCCCTGTGTATTTGCATGCTAAGTTTTGTTTTGTTTTCTTTTTTGTTTTGTTCTTTTTTTTCCCCTCTTCAGCTATGATAGCAGTGGAACTTCCAAAGATGAAATTAAGGAGAGATTTGCACAAACAATGGAATTTGTAGAGGAATATTTAAGAGATGTGGTGTGTCAGAGGTTCCCTTTCTCTGATAAAGAGAAAAATAAACTCACTTTTGAGGTAGTTATCCAGTTCTGATTTTATCCTTTCCTTTTCTTTTATGGAACGTTGGTTATTTTTTCACCAGGTAGTTTGGCAAGTAATTAGTGCGTGTAATTAGGGGGTGCTGAGCCTCAGCTGGCTCCTTTTTCCTAGTGCAAGTAACCCCACTGAAGTCTGTGAGTTTGAAATGATGGTTCTTGAAATACAATTAATGAATGTGAGTTTATGTCTGAGGTTTGCAGCAGCCTTGTTTACTCTCTGTGCTCTCAGTGTTATTGCAAAGCCAGGCTTTACTGGAATAAAGATCTCAAAAATTGAACGCTGTCTGCACACACAGAGAGTCTCCAGAGCTTAAAGTGATGTTCACCAAGAGAAAAAGTGTCCTGTGACTTACTGGCCTGTTAAAATAGTCTGGGCAAATAAAATGTAGCAAATCTGTGCAAATAATAACCATTAATTTAAGAAAAGATGTGATACTCTGTAAAAAATGCAGTTGAGGTAATACACTTCATATGAAGGGGCTACATTAAATATTTGCCCTATATGTGATATTTTTATGTGGATCTTTATGGGGCGGACTTGTGGGGAAACTTTACAACTTGGAAGTTACAAAGCTCAGCTTTATATGCGATATCTTTTTTGTAAGACAATGATAAAAATTCTCTGTGTCTTCCCTCTAGTCTTGCCCTGTCTTACCTGTTTTATGATGAGACAAATACAGTCTGGTTTTGTAGCTATAGAATATCAGTTGCAGACAGACATTAACTGCAAGCATTGCAGTATTTGTAGGCAAGTATAAAACTTTCTGACGTGATGTAGGACTAGACAGTCTTGCAGAATTCCCAGATATTGTGGTAAAATAATGACCCTCAGCCAGGTTCTTGATCTTGTCACTGTGTTAAGACAACTTGACTGTGATAGCAAAATGTTTAGTATTAATCAGGCTTTTTATTGTTATTTTGGTAGGTTGTTAACTTAGCCAGAAATCTGATATATTTTGGTTTCTACAACTTCTGTGACCTCCTCAGACTAACCAAAATCCTCCTTGCTATATTAGACTGTGTGCACATCACTACCATCTTCCCTATTACCAAGATGGCAAAAGGCGAGGAAAGTAAAGGTAAGGCTGGAAAGTGTAGGACAGAAAGTTCTTGGGTGGTTCTAGGTCATCTCAAAGTGTCAGTGTGGGGTGGAATGATGAAGTCACACAACATCCTGAGCTGGAAGGGACCCACAGGGATCATCTAGTCCAGCTCCTGACCCTGCACAGACACCCCAACAACCCCACCCTGGGCATCCCTGGCAGCGCTGTCCAAACACTCCTGGAGCTCTGGCAGCCTCGGGGCTGTGCCCATTCCCTGGGGAGCCTGGGCAGTGCCCAGCACCCTCTGAGGGGAGAGCCTTTCCCTGATCTCCAGCCTGAGCCTGCCCTGGCCCAGCTCCAGCCGCTCCCTGGGTGCTGTCCCTGTCACAGAGAGCAGAGATCAAAGCTGCCCCTAGGGAGGAGCTGCAGCCTCTGGGGAGGTCCAACCTCAGTCTCCTCTGCCCCATCTGAACAGACCAAGTGATCTCAGCTGCTCCTCATATCACTTCTTCTCTAGCCCCATCCTCATCTATGTAGCCTCCTTTGGGTGCTCACTAACATCTTTAGATCTTTCTTAGATTTTGGCCCCCACAACTGCCTCCAGGACTGGCGGTGAGGCCGCCCCAGTGCAGAGCAGAGTGGGGCAGTTCCCTCCCTCTTTCCCTCCCTGGCCAGTGATGCAGTGCTTGGAAATCTTTCTGTCCATGGCCTGGTTGTAAAGCTGAGTAGTGCCTGTGATGGGAGAGGGAGAGGGCAGGGGGCTTCTCCAAGTACTGCAGTGCTTCTGTTGGCTCCCCCTGTCCCCAGGGTGTGGATGGGTAGTGTTGAGACAGTTTCTCTCTGTAGGATGTGGCCGGTCCGTGCCCTGTTAACTCAGTCCCATTCCAGCACCCTAACCCTGCCTGTTTCCTCTCTGAAGGGAGCAATGTGATGAGGTCAATCCATGGCGTGGGGGAGCTGATGACCCAGGTGGTGCTCAGGGGCGGGGGGTTCCTGCCCATGACGCCGCTGGCAGCTGCCCCCGAGGGGAATGTCAAGCAGAGCGAGCCGGAGAAGGAGGACATCCTGGTCATGGACACCAAGCTCAAGATCATCGAGATACTCCAGGTACCAACAGTGCAGATTGATGCAGCATTTTGTGCTGTCTCCAAGCGTTAATTGTGTCCTGCTGCCTTTTCATGTGTTTCTCACTCTCAAACTGGGAAAGCATTGCAAGGGTGACCTTGTCAGGCACTTGATTCCCAACTTGTTCGTGACAATATTGTGCCATTACTGAAAGAATTTACCAGAAAAGAGCTTGCAGGAGACATTTGCGTATTTAGCAGTGATTTGTGAGTATCTGACTTGAAGCAGAGCTGTCATTTCCCCCACTATGGTCTTACCAGGCTCTGGGAGTCTGCAGGGCCATCTGAAGTGCCCCAAGGAATGAGGAGATCTTTTGGCCCTTTGCAGGGCCATCAGCCTGACATGTATTTTCAGTGTGCACAGCCAGCCTCTCTCTCTTCCATCCCTGTCTGGTTTTCTCACTTGCTCACCCCAAAGTCTTTGGGACACACACATTTTTTCCTAATTATTGACTCAGAATTATTACGCTGAAATGCATCTTCCCCCTCTGGGTGTAGGAGTCCTTCTTCTGCTCAGTAGCTTCACCAGCAAGGTCCTGGGGGTCAGAATGCTGCCAGAGCCTGGTGGGCGAAGGCAGGAGAGAGCAGCAGGAGAGCCATGGTGTTCCTTCCCTGTGCCCCATGGGAGGCTGTGCCCTTCCCTCGGCAGCAGATGCAGCACAGGGGAGGCTCCATTCCTTCCTTGCACCATTGCTAATTTTAGTTCAAGCCAGAGCTTCTCTCATGGCCTGGCATGTGCAGGAGGATATTTCAGTGTGCCAGGATTCCCTGTTACCAGGGCTATTCAAACTGGCATTAAGCCTTTTCCCCGAAAGCTGCAAAGTGTTCTTGGCATTGTAGCTCCTTACGAGGAAGACCATGGAGAAGGTGGTCTCTGCTAGGCTGGAGGTTTCTCTGGCACCAGCTGGTCCAGCCCAGCTGAGGTGGTAACTTGCATGGCACAGACTGGCTCCTGGCAGCTCATGTCCTGCTCCTGTGTCCCCATGCCATGGGAGAACAGCAGCACGTGCTCAGGAGGGAGCTGGAAATGCTGCTTTCCCTTCCTGGGGGATGGGGTGAGGATGCCAGCATCACACAGTAATGAGGCACCAAAACTCTGCCAAAATTTTTTGCTTGTAAGTATTTATTATGTGTGGTGTATCATGCTCGTTGAAATCCCTGGAAAATATTACTGAATTCTGGGGATTCTTAAGGCAACATTTGCATATCTTAGAAAGATGGAATCCCAGAATGGTTTGGGTTGGAAAGGACCTTAAAGCCCATCCAGTGCCACCCCCTGCCATGGGCAGGGACACCTTCCACTGTCCCAGGCTGCTCCAAGCCCTGTCCAACCCAGCCTTGGACACTGCCAGGGATCCAGGGGCAGCCCCAGCTGCTCTGGGCACCCTGTGCCAGGGCCTGGCACCCTGGGTAGCTTTTCCAAGTTAAATCCACATCTCTACTCAGTTGATGTTGCACGTTGGTAGCTCTGCTTTGTGTGAGGTGTAGATGTGCTGGAAATACACAAATTATTCCAACATTTTTCCTACTTCTGTGTCATCAGTTTATTCTGAACGTGAGGTTGGACTACAGGATCTCCTGCCTGCTTTGTATATTTAAACACGAATTTGATGAAAGCAATGCCCAGATGTCCGAATCCCCCACTGGAAGCAGTAGTCAAGAAATGCCAGCTAATGTACCAGGTGGGTTATTTTACAAGGAAGGAGGTTGTGTGGCTTAGGGAAGACTCTGGAATCTTCAAGGGGCTAATGGGATGATTGTTTCAGGTCCCAGCTTGCCATTTGAAATGTTTTTAGGCCAGAAAAACATCTTTAATGCCCCTCTCTGACCTCATGTGTTTGTCTTGTTTATTTTCCCAGGAGCCCTGGACTTTGAACATATTGAAGAACAAGCTGAGGGGATCTTTGGTGGAAGGAAAGTATCTCTTCACAGGTGCTAATCGAGGGGGAGTCCCCAGGCTGGAGGGCTCCCAAGGAGTGGGGTCTCCAGTTCAAAGTGAGGTGGGGACTGGGAAAAGCTTGGAAACAGCTGCTACAGTTACCCAGGCTTCATTTTTCTAAAATGGCTTTGATGCAGCTCAAAGTAGTGTCCATTTGGATCAAAAACCACAGACAAGGTTCTTCAGCCAGAAGGATCATCAGGGGAGGGCCCCGTGGTGTGGGTGAAAGCCAAGGTGCAGGTTTAGTGCATCTCAGCTCAATGCTGCAATAAAATCTCAGTACAATTTCCCCCCTTATTTAAAAGTAAGAAAAAAGGTTTTCTGCCACTGCCAAGTGGACTCAGAACCTGCTGGGGCACTCAGTCTAACGTGCTGGTTAACTCCTGCTGTGTTTCCAGTGAGGAGAACACCCCTCTGGATTTGGATGATCACGGGGGCAGGACTTTTCTCCGGGTTCTGCTGCATTTAACGATGCACGATTACCCTCCCCTGGTGTCTGGGGCACTGCAGCTGCTCTTCAGGCACTTCAGCCAGAGACAAGAAGTCCTTCAGGCTTTCAAGCAGGTACGTGTGTGTTTGGAGAGAGTTATTCCTCATCTGAATGTATTTATGGCAGCTGAGCCCAGCTCTGTGTGCAACTTAATGTCTTGCCTCTCTGTAAGGTTCAACTGCTTGTTACCAGCCAAGATGTTGACAACTACAAGCAGATCAAACAAGATTTGGACCAGCTGAGGTCAATAGTGGAGAAATCTGAGCTCTGGGTGTACAAAGGCCAAGGTCCTGATGAGGCCATGGACAGTGTGCCAGGTGAAAACGAGCACAAGAAGAAAGAGGTAATTGGGTTGTGTTTGTGTGGATTTGGGTGGGTGTTTGGAGGGTGTAGCTGCTTTCAGAACTGTGACAAGGCCCATCTTCCCAGCACACTGCCTAGGTGAGGTTCTCTCTACTGCATTCAGGTTGAGGCAGGAATTAGAGGAGAACTTGAGCCAGGTGATGCCCAGTAGCAGCCACTGAGGTGTCACCTTTAGGGTCTAACAGGCTGGTTTGGGTTTGCTCTGGCTCCCCAGCTGTGTCCTTTCAGTACTGACCGATGGCATGGGATTTGTGCAGACAAAAGTACCTCAAGTAAGGTAAGGGCAGAGCTGTGAACTGCTCAGGTGATGCATTTTGAGTCATGGCACTGGATTAAATGACAGCAGAGAACTGTGCTTTATCTGTACCTGGTAACATAGGATTTCTACAACATGCACATCTGGCTTAGAACTCTTTGAGCATCTTTGCTTCCATATAATTTGCAGTCAAATAGGAAAGACTGGATGAGGGGATCCAAGAAGCAGCCCCTGCTTTAGGAACATTTATTGTCGGAAGTAAATACAAGTAATGTACTTGTTGCTTTTCTTGTACACACTGCTGTGAGGAATCTCTTGGTTTTTGTGCAGTGACAGTTTAATAACAACAGAGAGGGAGAGAAAGTAAGGGGTTTTTCTGAGGGGAGACTTGATTAGAGACAGAATGTGACAGGCAAAGGACAGGAGGTTGCTGTCTCTGAAATCATCCCACCCTCACCTTATTTTGTGTTCTAGAGGTCAATGTGACTTGACAGGATAATTGTATGTATTTTTCTGAGGCTGTCAGAGAGCTGGAGGATGACAATCCTTCCCAGGAGGAGAGCGGGCGCTATCCTAGAACGGTAATTTTAGCCTTCATGTAGACAGTAGTATAAGCTACTAATAAATTGTCTGATTTTATCCTCAGGAAGGTCACAGCAAGTCTCAAAAGCCTGAAAGTACTAGCAGCTACAACTACCGGGTAGTAAAAGAGGTAAAACTTTGCTTCTTGATAGTTCACTGGAAGTGTAAATGAGTAACAGAGCTCTGGAGAGCTGCAGTCAGAGGGAGGCACCCAGGAAAGTCTGAGTCACTCTGCCATTGTGGAAACTCTTTGCTGAGTAATAACAAATCCCAACTTGAATGAGAAGCCAGGACAGAATAAGCACAACGTGTGTATTTTCCTTAAGAATGGATTAGTGAGAAACGTGACTTTGCTGCTGTTTCAATGGTAACACAATGTTTTTATTGTTAAGGACTGCAAAGGCAGTAAGCAAGGGGAGAAGCCATTTAATTTGCCCTGTCCTGAGTACCTTGCACTCAAACCCACTGTGCTGTTGAAATTTAACATAGAAAATACCAGATCAAGAACATGCTGTGGTGCTGGTGTGGTGTGAGCTGGAGGTGTGTCTGTGGCTTTGCTGTGGAGCCTGATGTTGGGTTCACTTGACATGGCTGAGTTCTGCAGGAGCATAGAATCTCAGAATTGTAGAGTATCCTGAGGTGGAAGGGACCCACAAGGATCATCCAAGTCCAGCAGCCCTAGTCAGATGCCACGGATGGAGCCTGGGCCACGAGGTGCTGCCTGGAGCCGCTCTGCTCCGTGCAGATGAGTTGGTCCCTGGTGCTGCTCTGGGACCTGGCGTTCTCTGGAGGAAAAGCCAGAGTTGGGGCTCTAAGGTCAGTCTCTCCTGCAGATCCTGCTGCGGCTCAGCAAGCTCTGCGTGCAGGAGGGGGCCTCGGTGAGGAAGAGCAGGAAGCAGCAGCAGCGACTCCTGAGGAACATGGGAGCCCACGCCGTGGTGCTGGAGCTGCTGCAGATCCCTTACGAGAAGGTGAGGCTTTGTGTCCAGTTGACAGGCTTTTCATACCTCCCCTGAATCTTCCTGAACCTCCTCCCTGTACACTGGATGCACAGAGGCCGGTTTGTGTAGCTTCACAGTCTGTAAAATATCCACACTCAGAAATAATGAGCTCAGACAAACTCTGTTTATTTGAAGTCTTTGAATATACAGGTCTGTACTATTGCCTGAAGAAATATTCGTGCATCATAGTTGAGAATTAAGGCTCAACTCTGAGCTTTTCATGGGTGGCAGGTGCTGCCTTGAGGTTGAGCAAGGTGGAAGAAAGCCCCTTGTCACTGCTGTGAGGCAGCTGTGTGACCATCCTGGGACCACCGAGGGAAGGGAGGGGGCCTGGTCCCCTGGGGATTTATCAGCAGTAGATACAGACCCTCCCCCCAGTTGGTAGAGCCCTAAACTCCCCCTGAGAAGTGAATAAATACCAACTGGCTCTCCAGCTGAGGTCTGCTGCTTCTAATTAGCCATATCAGTGCCAACACTTGCCAGCTGTGCAGGTTGGAGCCCACTGGGCCTGGGTTGTGCCTGGTGAGCCTCCAGAGCACCAGGCTGTGCTGACACAGCACACCCCGAGGCCATCAGGTTGGCTGCTCATTAGTCACAGGTGACAGGTATTTATCAGTGCAGAGCTGAGGCACCTCTTCACATTTTCCTGGTCACTCTGCTGTCCTCTGTTCCAAACTCGACAGGTTTCTGAGGACCAGTAATTCTACACAGTAGCTTTGATTAATGTTAATTCTTGTGGTTTCTTGCGTCATATTTTGCTAAAAAATCAGCAGCAAAAACACCCTTCAGCACCTTCTCATCACCTTTCTGTCCCCTGCGTGTGAATATGCATCGGACAGCCAGCGTGGAAGGGGTTTCACCCTTGGAAATACGTGAAATTCCTTAAAAATAAAAACAGACAGTAATTTTCCAAAGTGCAGCTTCTGCCATCAGCGGGTTGGGAATCCACACTGACGTCAGAGGAAGGGCACCAGGTCCTCAGCAGTGCTTGGAAGGCTGCAAGGAGTGTGGAGGTTCCAGTAAACACAGATTGGGCTGAGCTGGTGCAACAGCAGCTTTCCATCGCTGCCTTGCCATGAGCTTTCCCGGTCCGTGGCTGCCGGAACGCGCTGCAGTGGAACGTGGCAGCTTTCCTGGGTAGCCCCGAGGTGATGATGTGTGGTTTGGCCAGCAGGCTGGGATGTTCAGAAGTGTAGAAGTGACTAAAGCACGTTGCTGGCGGGCCTGGCTGTGGAATAAGCACTTTTAGAGAATAAACTACTGTAATTTCTATTACGGGCTTTATTTTTGACGCTCTTTGGAAGCGTGGAGCTGGCCCAGCTCATCCCAAACGTCTGTGAACTGGGTGGAGGTTTATTTTCCTTCGGGGTGTGAGAGACGTGACAGTTCCCTTTCTGGAGCTGTGGCTCATCCTGTGCTCACCTCAGCATGAACCTTTGGATTCCTTTTAACCCCCTCTTCTTTGTCGTGCAATCCCAGGCCGAAGACACGAGGATGCAGGAGATAATGAAGCTTGCACACGAGTTTCTGCAGAACTTCTGTGCTGGGAACCAACAGAACCAGGCCTTGCTGCACAAGCACATAAACCTGTTCCTTAACCCAGGGGTAAGAATAACCTCAGGCCATGATTTATTTTTTCATTCTAGCGAGAGAAGGGACTGGATTGTCCTTGGTGAGGCCTCTGGGGCTGTTCTGTTGCAAGATTGGTTGAAGAGGTCACATTTTGTTTTCATTCTAAAGCCTCAAAAGTTGGCAAGATGTTTGTTTAGGGCTGTTTCAGTGTAGAAAGTTCAAGAGGCTGAAGTGGAGTGAAAAATAGGCTGAGCTAGGAGCAGTGGTGTTGAAAGCTGAGGTCCTCAGCGAAGTTCCCTCCAGCCCTGCGCCTGCAGGAGTGTTGGCTTTACCCTGACCTCAGCGGGGATGTGGTGGGTTGTCGATTTTCTGACTTTTCCCTTCCTTTCATCCCCTCTGTCAGATCCTGGAAGCCGTGACAATGCAGCACATTTTCATGAACAACTTCCAGCTCTGCAGCGAGATCAACGAGCGCGTGGTGCAGCACTTCGTCCACTGCATCGAGACGCACGGCAGGAACGTTCAGTACATCAAGTTCCTGCAGACCATCGTCAAGGCAGAGGGGAAATTCATTAAGAAATGCCAAGATATGGTAATGGCTGAGGTGAGAGCTGCAGAGATTTGCAGGGTCTGAACAGAAGTTTGCACATAGCAGTTGGTGAACATGACAAATTGATCCTCTCGCTTCGGGGACTGCCAAGAAGCTGACAGCTCTCACCGTGCAAAAAGAGCATTGCAGCTCCCAGGAAGCTCAGGCTTTTTGTGACCAAAAGCTCTCGGAGCTCTTGACTCACAGGTGTAACAAGGGGTTGGTTATTAATGGCAGGAGTTACTTCCCAGGCCTGTACACAGCAGCGTGTAGGTGAGGTTATGAAGCAAGGGGGCCTTTCTCTAGAAAAATTGGCTTGAAGAGAAGTAGTTTAATGTGAAGATCACTAAAACAAAAGGAGAATTTCACCATGATAGCATTTTGATGGGATTTTTTTATGAAATCATAGAACCACCATAGAATCACCTTCCACTGTCCCAGGCTGCTCCAAGCCCCATCCAGCCTGGCCTTGGGCACTTCCAGGGATGGGGCAGCCCCAGCTTCTCTGGGCACCCAGTCCAGGCCCTCACCACCCATATTTTTCCTGCTATCTGAACCTACTCTCAATTTGAAACCATTCCCCCTTGTCCTGTCTCTACAAGCCCTTGCAAATAGTCCTAGCAAAGATGTGCTTATCCAGCTGTTCAGGTGCTGAAGGGGGAAAAGATGAGGATTGGCTTTAGGTGTGTGGGTGATGGGAAATTGGGGTGTCAGGATGAAAGGGACAGGTAAGAAAGGTGAATGAATGCCTTTAAGTGGGATATTGGATGGGATCTGTTTGGCAGATTTGCACATCTGATGGGATGTTTTGGCCTCCTCAGCAGGGGGAGCCCCAGGATCAGATTTGTCAAATCTGGCTTTTGAGCATCAGTCCTGATAGATGGACCGAAAATCTATATTTTGTTGTTCAGCTCAAAGCCAGCTCCATGAGCTTCTCAACACATATTCGAGTGTGAGATGCTCAGCAAGGGGCTTCCTCGGGGTCAGCAGCTGCCCTGGGGGTTTTCTTCTGCATTTTATCCTGCTGTTTTTCCTAAACCCTGCAGGAGGACAGCCCTGGATCCCTCCAACTGTGTGTTCAGCAGTGCCCAGTCTGGACTCTAGGGCTCTGTTTGCTCGATCTCCTTCCCTTCCTGGAGTTCCAGGAGGTCTGAGCTGCTCTGAAATCGTGTCCAGTCAGGTGTTAAATGTGAGGCTGATGGAAATCTTCAGTGTGTGACTTAACATGTCACTCCCTGGCCTTGGAAAACAGCTGGTGCTTGTTGGGAAGGGCAGAAGGAGCGAGCCCTGCAGTCCTCCCATCCACTGTGCCCCGGGCAGCTCTCCACCAGCACAGGGCTGGCCACAGAAAGTCACCCGAGGTGACATACGTGAAATGGAAAGGCACAATGGAAAGCCACAAACTTCCTGGCACAGCTTCTGGCTAAGCAGGCAGCTGGACTGGCTTTGAACTTCTTCAGCAGTTCAGAAGTGGTCAGTTAATTCTGCAGGAGGAAACGTCCTGTGTCCGTGAGGGCAGCCCAGGAGCAGTGCCCAGCTGCCCTGAGGGGCCGAGGAGCAGCAGTGGGGCTGTGCAGAGGGACAGCCCCCGACGAGGGGGACGCTGGGGGGGGACCCCAGGCTTTGCTCTGCTGATGGAATGTTTCCCTTGCCCTGTAGCTGGTGAATGCAGGGGAAGATGTGCTGGTGTTCTACAACGACAGAGCCTCCTTCCAGACCCTGGTGCAGATGATGAGGTCGGAGAGGGACCGGATGGACGAGAACAGCCCCCTGATGTACCACATCCACTTGGTAGAGCTGCTGGCCGTGTGCACAGAGGGCAAAAACGTCTACACAGAGATCAAGTGCAACTCCCTCCTCCCTCTGGATGACATTGTTAGGGTGGTGACCCACGAGGATTGCATTCCTGAGGTGAGGGCTGGTGGGAGAACTGGGCTGTTCCTATTTGAAATGTGCTGGGTTTGGGTGAGAGAGGATTGATATTACTGAGTCTGGCCTGGCAAGGGGGGTGGTGCAGGTGGGCAGTGAGCTGGGAAACTGGAGGAGTCCTTCCCTGCTTCTGCTGCTGGCACCCCCAGTCAACCTGGACAGTCAAGGTAAATCCTTTTATACTTACCCCTTACCCTGAAAGTGGGAATGTGATGCTGTACTCAGTTATTTTATAGGGTTCTTGAGGCAGAGAGGTTTATGGATGTGCTGCTAACCTTGAACAGATGGTTCTGCAGAACTGGAAATTATTATTATGCTGACGTTTTGTCTGCAGTATTCCTGGTGGTTTTTTATTGGATGGTGCCTTGCTATTCATGGCATTAAATTTCACCAGTGTTTAAGTAAAAGGAAGAAGTAGAATTCCAAATTATTTATGTAGCAGTTTTAATGTGACTTTATGTTTGTTCCTGCCACCATTCAGGTTTTTATTCTTTATTAATTATTTTTTCCACTTTTAGGTCAAAATAGCATACATCAACTTCTTGAATCACTGCTATGTGGACACAGAAGTAGAAATGAAAGAGATTTACACCAGTAATCACATGTGGAAGCTGTTTGAGAACTTCCTGGTTGACATCTGTCGGGTAATGTATCTGCATCAAGGAACTGAATTCAGAAAGCTTAAAAACCTCTTTAATCCAGAACAGTAAGGATAAGACATGCCAGTGTATCAAGGCAATAAGTACCCTGAATACTCTGTTCCTGCAAATATGTGCCTCCTTTTCCTTATGCCTGTGGATTTCATTAGTCATATTCCATGGAACACATTAATATTTTCCTTTTTAAAAGAAAAAAAACAAGCCCAAACCAAAGCTCAGTGAAGCTCCACACCCTGCTCCTTTGTCCAGTGCCTTTTCTGTCCTGCCACCTGGCCTGCTTTTTCTGGCCAGCATCACTGAGCTCCTTCCTGAGCAGCGCTCAGCGTTTTTTGGCAGGTCAGGACAGATTGTTTTCCAGGCTTGCCGTTTATTTGGCCATATGGCTTTTTGCCTGGGATTCCAAGTATTTCCCCATACGAAAGCATTACACCTCAATCCTCCCTATCCTCCTCTTGCTTTCCTCCAAGACACTGTGGTTTTTTTCCCCTCCCCCCAGCCATGCTCTGTGCCAGCACATCAAACCAGGAACAGCTCTGGCTTTGCTCTGGCACGTGCTGGAAATGCAGAGCCCCGGTGCCATCAGTGTCATTGAAGTGCTGGGACCAGGACAAAGTGAAATGAGGAGCTCCAGCCTCAGCTGCCTTGGTGAGCTGCTCCTGACCCTGCTCTGGTTTGTGCTGCAGGCCTGCAACAACACCAGCGACAGGAAGCACGCGGACTCCATCCTGGAGAAGTACGTGACCGAGATCGTCATGAGCATCGTCACCACCTTCTTCAGCTCGCCCTTCTCTGACCAGAGCACCACCCTGCAGGTGGGGACATGCACAGACACACAGCAGGGAATGCACTGCCAAGGCAGTTGTGTTCATTCTGCTTCGGTGCCATCTACCAGTGCCAAAGAAACACGCCTGGTAATGGGGGAGCAAATACATCGCTGCTCTTGGTGACCAGAGCAGTCTTTCTGCTGTAGGAATGGAAAGATTTGTATATCACAGTACAAATGTCCTTCTAGAAAAGCTCAGGTGTCACATTAATTCGTCAGTGGATTCAACTTTGTGCTACCACCAAGGTCTTTTGGAGAAGAGTTCTTGTGTGTCATAGGATCCTGGAATGGTTTGGGTTGGATGGGACCTTAAAGCCCATCTCATCCAACCCCGTGCCATGGGCATCACAGAGGGAGCAAGGTTGATTGATTAATGAAAGCATATTTTATAGAAAGATTCTAATTTCCCTTTAAAAAAAAGAAAGGATTCGGAACAAAAATCCAGAAGCTCTCATGCATCTCACTGAGCAGGTTTTTGCCTTGTTGAAAAATTGGGGAAATGTGAAGGAGGAGCTTGGAACGCTTGTGAAGGGGAGAAGGCAGAGATGTGTACGGCAGAACAGCAGTGTCAGGATGCACCCTAATATCTGTGTTTGCACAGAGATAACACAGTTCTTTATTAATAAGTAACTTCTGGAGGGTGTGGTGGAGCAGTCAGGTGCCTGGCAGCTCTGGCAGGAGGTTGAGAGGGGCAGTTGTTGAAACTTGATGCAACCTGGTGGTGCCAAAGGCAGATGTTTGCAGTGCAGTCTCCAGGTCTCAAAGCTCATCCAGTCCTACCCCTGCCATGTCTCTGACCTCACATGAGTCTGAGCAGTGCAGCAGCTGATTTACTCCTCAGGTGACTTCAGTTGCTATTGCCCATCACCTTCTGTGCTCATCAGAGAAGTGAGAAATGGAGACTATGGCCTTGTCCCCAGGGCTCTGCCCTCCCCTCTGTGCCATGTACCTGGGCTGCCTCGCTCAGGGTTGCCATCTCTGAGAGGCAGCATTTGAACACACATCTTGCCATCCTATTTTAGCCATCTGTTAATGTTATATCAGCAGTTTTTCTTTAGTTTCTCAATCTCCCCCTCTGTCTAGCAGGATGAAGTCACTTGGTTCACCTCTTTTCCCATCTCACTTGATAGATCTGCCTTGTCCTAGATTCATCTTTCCTCTACATCTCCAAGTTAAAAGCAGTTTCTCTCCCTTTTCCTGCCTGTCAATACTCTTGTCTATACCCAGGGATTCTCCCCCTGAGGAGCACAGCCTGTGGGACCCCCTGCCTGGTGTCCATCCCTGCTCCAGGTGGGATTTCCTCCCCCCTGAGGTGCTGCAGGTGGGCTGATGTCTGTAGGTGAGGGATGTGGCCACTCTGCTCTGGGTTCATTCCCTCCCTGCCCTTCCTGCTGCACCTCGTGCTCCCGTCCCTTCCCCTGCCAGCCTCCTCTTGCCTCCTGCTCCTTCATGTCAGGGCTTGTGTGACTGAAACTGTTCCTGCCCTGAGTCAGGCCCAGCCTTGCTGGTTCAGGGAACACCTTGTCCATCTATCCTGTGGCTCAGATCGTATAAAATTAGGAGGACATGAATCTCTTGGCAAAGGACAGCTGCCCGCTGCTCCTCTTTAACAAACATTGTTCAGCCTGTTTGCCTCCCAAGGCTGCTGCTGCCCGAGGTTTCCCTTCCCAAGTGCAGTTGGAGACACGAGGGACATGGAGTAAATTTCCTATTTGATTTATTGACCTTGTTTAAGCAAGTGAAACATCTTAAAGGCTTTTTAAGACCAAAAAAAATCTTTAGACGTGAACCAAAAGGAATGTGTGGGTGGTTTAAATCCAAACATGCAGGTATTTTCAGGGCCCTGGGTGAATGCTGCTGTTTGCCATGGTTTTGGTGTTTGGCTTATTTCCAGAAAGGATAATGGCTATTTGCCTCCTAGCAGTTCTGGGGGCTTGCATTTTGGTTCTCGTCTTGTGCATTTTATTTAATTGATATAATAGATGTAATTAGTTAATAGGTTTGGCTTTTTACTCTAACTACACTCTTTTCTTGCAAACAGGCTTTACTGTTGGCCAGAATAAATGAGGTATTCTTTCCCTGGTTCCTAAGTCCTGTGGTGTTTGCACTGTGGTGTAGTTCCCTTAGCTGATAGAAGCATTCCATAGCTTGTGGGCACAGGGACATGGGGTGCTCCCTCTCAGTCTGAAATATTTAAAATACTCTTTCCTCTACAGGTAAAATACATTGTTCTGCTAACTAATCACTGTACAGAGCCAAATGGAGTTTTGGTCACTATTGTTGGGCAGCTGCAAAGGTGAAGGAACTCATGGGCATGGGTGTGTTGGAGCAGCTCACCTGTCTGTAGTGGAAGATCACCTTGTGAAATTCAGGGGTGAAAACCACACCTGGGTTTTGGCTGATCTGCAGCAGCTGCAGTGTTTGCCACCAGCCACTGCCTGTGTTCCAAATAACACACAGCTGGTTTCTCAGTGAATTAGATACCAGCTAATAATGCTTGGAACGATGAGTTTTGAACTCTGGAGCTGTGCTGTCACACAGCCAAGTCCCATTTACCTGTGGCCTCTTGAGTCAGCTGCTGGTCAACACTAAAAGAGGAATCTGTGTGCCAGGGTTGCTGATAGCTCTGATTAAACAGATGAAGGTGACTGCTTATTTCCTTTGCTTAGTCAAGCCTCAATTACCACAGCTTTCTGCTGCAGAAGCTCCTGTTTCATGTTTCCCTTCCAGCGCTGGTTCCCACCCTTCCCATCCAGTTGCTGATCCTGTGGTAGATAGCCCAGCTACCACGGGGAAGTTGCCCAACAAGTGCTGCAGACCAGTTAGAAGTGACTGGAGAGTGCTGCTGAACTGGGGCTGGGGTTAGCTCGGAGTGAGGGCTGTGACTGTGCTGTGCTTGCGTTGCAGACTCGGCAGCCCGTGTTCGTGCAGCTGCTGCAGGGGGTGTTCAGGGTGTACCACTGCACCTGGCTCATGCCCAGCCAGAAGGCCTCTGTGGAGAGCTGCATCCGGGTGCTCTCGGACGTAGGTAAGGAGTGGGTGTGAGCAGAGCTGCCTGCTCAGACGTGGCCATCCAGGACTTGCTGCTTGTGTGTCATCCTGCCACAGGGACGGTGCAGTTTGCGTCCTGCAGGTGCCACTTGGGGATTACTCATAATCCAGGCTCAGTACAAAGCCAGGGTTGTGCTGATGGATCATCCTGGTTGAGCAGTGGGTGTTGTCACTGTCACCTGAAGTGCTTTTTCTCTGCAGTCTCCCTGTAGTCCTCCTGCAGGTGATCTGCAGCAGGGAGATATTTTTCATGGAAGCATTGAGGTTGGAAAAGCCCTCCAGGATCATCGAGTCCTGGCTGTGCCCAATCCCCACCTTGTCCCCAGCCCAGAGCACTGAGTGCCACATCCAGGCTTTCCATGGGCACCTCCAGGGGTGAGGACTCCACCACCTTCCAATGCCTGACCACCCATTCCATGAAGAAGCTCCTGATGTCCAACCTGACCCTCCCCTGGTGCATCTGGGAGTGCCACTCCTGCCCATAAATCTGCTCCACCTTCAGTGTCTGCAAGAGTAGCTTGCACTGGATATGGGGTCAGGTTCTGGTTTTGTGTCCAATTGTGCCAGCATGAGTTGTTGGGGGTGTGTGTTTAGGGACAGATTCCTACTCCTACGCTTTAAAAACAGTGACAGCTCTGAGGTGTGGAAGTTTCTAAACATAGTCCTGCCCAGGCCTGACCCTGCATGGGGACTGAGCACTGCCCTGTTTAGAATGCACTCAGAGAGTTATGGAATGGTTAAGGTTGGAAAAGATGTCTTAAGGTCATCAAGTCCAACCATCAGCCCAGCACCACCAGCGTGGTCACCAGTAAACCATGTCCTCAAGTGCCACAGCCACAGGATTCTTTTTGACCACCTGCCTGGGCAGCCCCTTCTAATGCTTTACAACCCTTTCTGTGAAAAAAAAAAATTCCTAATGTCTAATCTAAACTTTCCCTGGTGCAACTAGAGGCTGTTTCCTCTCATGCTGTGAAGGAGAGTTTGTAGAAGGAAGGAATTGCATAGACCTTTGTCTTGTTTTTTGTGTTGGTTCATGGGCTCTGGGCTCAATTCCCGCTGATTTTGCTTGTTGCAGCAAAAAGCCGAGCGATTGCAATTCCCGTGGACTTGGACAGTCAGGTGAACAACCTGTTCCTGAAATCCCACAACATCGTGCAGAAGACCGCCATGAACTGGCGGATGACTGCGCGGAACGCCGCCCGCAGGGACTCGGTGCTCGCCGCCTCCAGGGACTACAGGAACATCATCGAGAGGCTACAGGTGACTGCACAGCTCCCAGGTCTCACCTGACCAAACCCTGAGGGCTTTTGACTTATTCAGGCAGGACAGGCCTGGTTGTCCTGACCCTCTGCTGCCGTTTGTAAAATTACTTCACCTATAGATGTGTGTGTTGTTCAGGTTAGTTTAAACCTGGCTGTGGTTGTTTCCTAGGACATAGTGTCAGCCTTGGAGGATCGCCTGCGCCCTCTGGTCCAGGCAGAGCTGTCAGTGCTGGTGGATGTGCTCCACAGGCCTGAGCTGCTCTTTCCGGAGAACACGGATGCCAGGAGGAAATGTGAAAGTGGAGGTTTCATTTGCAAGTACGTTGGCTTAGAAGTCTGGCTTGTTTTGCTTTTTCCTAATCTTCCCATGCCCTGTGGAATGGAGCCCTCCTGCTGAGCTTGGCTAAATGCTTGATATCCTCTAAAATACCTGTAAAAATCAGTATTTTGTGATATGGTCAAGGCAATTTCTCCTTGGAGGAGGGGGGAATGGGGAATGCTTGTGGGAATGGGGAAAGACTGGTTGATATGTTCTCCCAGCTAATGCTTAAAAATCTGTTTGCTGCAGGATATAAATGTCCTGAGCAGTTGTATAAATGAATTAAGTTTTGAGCTGATCCCAGTTATTGATACCTGCCTTCACCCCAGTCATGTTTGTGAGGGTGAGCACATCAGGATCAGTTGTTGTCACAGGCATCAGCACAGTTAGAGAGGAGGAAGGGGAAAGATTACAAGGTCATGTAGAGAGCAATTCAAAGCAGAGATCCAGCTTCTCCCATCACCTCCTGGAGGGGTGGGCTCTCTACAGAGGTTATGGAAGCTGGGCACTGAGGTAGTCCCAAGAGCTGGGTGGGATGGATTTCAGGTTGCACCATCCAGGACTCTCAGTCTGGTTTTTAACCAAGTGGAATGGATTTCTTACTGTTAAGTGGTCGTTCTGGGCGACCATTAGGTCCTGGATCCCACTGATTCCTTGCTGCCTGCAGCTAGAGGGAGTTTTTGGCTCTTTTCCTGCCCAGGGACTGCAGGTTCCTCCACAGCTTCCCCTGGTAGCAGTTGGATGTTGCTCTGGAAAGAACGCTCCAAAATGGTTGTGTAAGAGTGAGATGATAAAGCTTGTTTGCAGCATAAACCAATGAAGATAACCACATGTATCTTAGCCCATTTTTAGAATATTTGCACTAACTTGATTGATGGCTTTTTTCAGGTTAATTAAGCACACAAAACAGCTGCTGGAGGAGAATGAGGAGAAACTGTGCATTAAGGTATTACAGACGCTCAGGGAAATGATGACCAAAGATAGAGGCTATGGAGAAAAGGTAAGGTACAGTCCATCATCCTGTTAAACACTGTCTTTATTCAGTAAAGGAAAATAAAACTCCTGCTTTTTCAAGGTGTTTTGTATGTGTAAAGCAATTCTAGGCTGGAGCAGGAACAAAACATTTTTAGTCAACTAATACCTTTGAAATCATATTTGAAGTTAAGCTTATTTCTGTTGCTTTTCTACTTGAGACTGGCAAGTTTAAGTCTAATCCCTGCAGCTGCTGGCACTCTAAAATATCAATTTGTTACCTTTTTATGAAGGCTGTAACCTCTTTATCTGCTTCCTGGGTCTAGGTGACTCTTCACCAGGTCATGTAACCTTGCAACAAGAGGGTATTTTGTAGTTAATTGGAATTTGTGTACCACTGAGTGATCCTGTTGTGATTTATAGATGGAAACACTCTGTACACCCACCCATGGTTCTTCTTTCCCTTTCCTACATACAACTCTTGACTGGTTGAGAAGAACGTTCTTCTGTAGGTACAGACCTATTCCTTATTTACATCAGGAGGGTGTGTATGCACCCATATGCTTGTGTTCCTAGAAATGGCTACAGTCAGCTGAGACTGGGATTTGGGGATTCTCCTGGAATTCTAATCAGCTGAGGTTCTTCCCATGCCACCCAGTGGGTACAGAGGAACACCCCCTCCAGTGAAGGTGTTGGGGAGCAGGAGTTGGGGCTGGGGGAAGCTGTGATGTGGAAGGGCTCTCAACTGCCACGGGAGGCTGTGCCCAGGAGCAGGTGGTGTCTCAGTCTGCTTCTCCCCCACAGCTGGGTTTGGAGCTGTTGCCTCGTGCTCAATTCACAGCAAAAAGGGCAAAAACTTCAGTGTTTCATAACAGCAGTATTTGTTTGTAGCAGCTGCCAGGGAGGGAGATGCTCCACAGGCAGAGGAACCTGGAGCATCGTGGCCAGCTGGGAATGTCCCCAGGACATAGGAGCAGGACATAGTACCCAGGTGCTGGGGAGGGAATAGTGGGAGCCTGGCACATGTGGGTGTGCACGTGCACGTGTGGGCTGCTCCCAGCATGCCCAGGAAGCACAGGCAGTGCCAGGGAGCAGGAGACTCCCAGGAAAATGCCCGAAGGGTAGGGATGGCCAGGGGTGTGCTCCTTGCCCTGCCAGGAACACTCTTGCCATGTGCTGCCAGGCACAGCCCAGTGCCCAGCTCTGGCTGCTGCTCTGCTCCTGCCTGGGGCGTTCTCATTGTGCAGCAGCAGTGGTTTTGAGGAAGTTCACTGGCTGGAGGGAATTCCCTAGCCAGCTGTAGGAAAGCAGCACATCCCTGTGGGATGGGGAGGGAGCAGGCTCATAGGGAAGGGCACAGCTGCAGGTGTCAGCTGGGAGCACATCGTCCTTCTCTGCTCAAGTGGCCGAATCCTGTGCTGGGGCATCACCTTGTGTCCTCTCCTCAAGGTCCCTTTGCTGAGACATCCCACCTGGCAGGGGCTGGCTGTGGCCTGCAGAAGTCAGTCTGCTCCTGGGAATGGGATTGGTGATCCTCTAACGAGTGCTGGTACTTCCTGATGTTCAGCACTGGGGGTGTAACAGGTTCACCATAGATCACATTTCACAGTTCTTTAGCAGCTCAGTGTACCCTCTCCTGTTAAAACAGCCAGGAGCCACTGTCCAAGGTCACCTTAAGTAATAAAAGCAGTGGGTGATGCATACTGGATATATTATACTCCAGTGAGACCCAAGTCAAGGCTTTGGGAGTTTTCCTTAAATGCTGTTGGCCACTGAGAGATTTTCCAAAATGGAAATCAATTTCTAGGAGTTTCTTAGACTTTATTCAGCTAACTTGGATGAAGCAGTATTTCTAGAAGCTGCAGTTAACATACCTTGCACCATTCAGACCATGGAGAACCCCACAAGATGCTAAAAAAAAATCTTCAAAGTGTGGCAGAAGCATTAATTTCTGAAGCAGTAGCTCAGTTACATAAGGAGTCAGGATATGCCTGCCTGTGAAGTGATTTCCGAGTCGGAAGAAGCAGCTGATTGCTCACAGATAGACTGTGAGTAGTAGTAGAACAGCTTTTACTGTCTGGCTGTGAGCAGTGCAGTCGGATTTGTTCTCCCTTGTGACTCAGAGAACTGAATTTAGTCGCCACCTAAAAGGCAGCACCTTTTGTTTTCAAAATCATCCTGTAGTGTAACAGAGAAAAGAAGGAAAAAACCCTCTTATATTGTAAAAACCCCATTGTAAGTCCTGGAGTCCCTACATCGAGGTGGGTGCCACACATCGAGGTGGCAGAACTTACCCTTGTGAGCAGCTTATTGACCTCACAAGCACAGAACCACGGAATGGCTTGGCTTGCCAGGGACCTTAAAGATGACCCAGTTCCATCCCTGCCATGGGCAGGGACAGCTTCCATAGCCCAAACTGCTCCAACCTGGCCTTGAGCCCTTCCAGGGACTGGGGCAGTCACAGGTCTTCTCTCTGGGCAACCTGAGCCAGGGCCTCCCCACCTTCATAAGGAAGGGTTTCTTCCTGACAGCCCATTTGAACCTCTGTCAGTGCAGAGCTGTCACCCCATGTGCTGTCCCTCTCCCAGGGCTCCCAGCTGTCCCTCCCCACCCGTGTCCGGCCACAGAGCGCCGGGGCAGTTCTGGCAGCGCCTGTGATTCTGCTGCAGCACCACGTGGTGCTCGCTGGAACAACCTGAATTACATAAGGATGGGGCTCCTCCTCTCCTGCTGGATCTCCCAGCCCACAGAACACCTCACCCTCCTGGCCTGTGTCCCTGGTGAAGGTGGGCAGTGCAGGGAGGACACGGGGTGTGCTCCTGTCACCCAGGGCCTCGGTCCCACAGCTGGGGCTCCTCAGCAGCGAGCAAAACCCGTGGGGAGAGCACAGATGTACAGAAGCCTGTGGGAAGGCTCAAATTTTTACATATTGCTAAAGACTCCTCGCTTGGCACACGCTCAGGATGGCTCAGTGACGGGGAGCATACTGTGGAGTATTTAATAGGCACAAAACTGCACTACATTGACAGTGTAGGCTAGACCCAAGTTTTTCACTGTGCTGAAACATGTCATTCATGCACGTCTCTCCGGGTGCCTACCAGCTGACTCGCCTCAGCTCTGCAGGACTTGGATAGGAAAGCTCCATTTTTCCCCCCAGAGTGGAAATGCAGCCCCTGCACTGCCACTGCTGCTCACAGCTCGTGACACTCCCGTGCCCAAGGGTGAAGTCCTTGGCTCCAGGTCAGCCAGCCCACGTGGTTTGTCACTGGCACAGGAACAAAGCCAGGGCACATCCTGCCTCCCAAGCTCCCTGGCACAGCTTTCCCAGCAGCGTCTGTTCCCTAACCCAGCGCTGGCAGATGTTCCTCGTGCCCACTGCAGAAATAATGTTGGATTGCAGCATTAAAGTGTTAAATGATTTATAAGATCCTAACATGAAATTTATGTGTCATTTCTCTTACTAATCCTTGCTTTCAATTCTTCCCCTTCTTTCTTTCCCAGCAGATTACCATTGAATTGGATAATGCTGAGGTTTTAATTTTATTTCTTTTCTCCAGTGTTGTTTCTATGGTGTTTGTTTTACCAGTAGCCCTGTGATCTGTCCTGTCTCTGCAGCACTGAGCGTTCTGATTTGTGTGCCTGTGTCAGTGAATTAGTGAAGTTTTCAGTCTGCTGTGTGTCTATCCTGGGAATAGTTACCATAACTAATTCCATGTGTCATTACTTGGAATATTAATCCAAATGGAGTTATCATTTTTGGTAGTCTGCAATCAGCTGGTGCCGTGGTAGATCCTGTGGAGTTTAGGATCAGATCTGGAGGATGAGCTGCTCTAAGCAGTCAGCATTTAGCACTTGGCCACCATTCCTGTGTCATTTGTGAAGGGGTTATTTCTTTTTATTTGGAAAACTAAATAGTGACGTTCAGTGGTGTCCATGCAGAAGCAGGGGTGCAGGTGGGACCAGGGAGGGGCAGGTCCTTGTGCAGAAATTGTGCTGCTGCTTTTCCCAAAAAGGTGACAGTCCTGCAGCTCGTGAGAGCATTCCAGTGCCCTTCCTGTGCCTCTCAGTCGGGTTTGGGTGTGAAGCCACGTCAGGCAGTGGGATGGGTGGTGCGTAACCCTGTGGAATCGGTGACTTGGGAAGCTATTTCTGGGTGAAAAGCTTCCCGCATCACCCCGGGGCTGGCACTGCCCTGTGTCCATGCTGGCACAGGCAGAAAAGCCCTGTTTGGGGGAAAAGTTGGAGTTTAACTGAAATGAAGCTTTCCAAGGACTCTGACAAGCCGAGTGTCTGGTCGGGGCAGCAGCGCAGGGCGGAGGGAGCTGAGCTGCCTCTGCTGTGCAACTTCCTCATCAGCTCAAAAAAACCCTGGTGTGGGTGTGGAATTTGCATAAATGTATAATACTGAGAAAGTGATTGACTGGCACCTTATTTTACTGAAATACCATGGAAAAAAGAAGTATTTTCCTCTCAGTGCTTTGTTTCCTGTGTTCTCTCCCAAGCCAGCCTTCAAATAAAAGCTCAAAAGCAAAGCTCAACCACTTAAAATGTCTAAAGCATTTCTGACCTTTATTTAGTGGAGTAGGTAGTGAAATCTACAGAAACCAATTTTTGGTATGACTTGTTAATTTTGATGTTAATCACCTGAATTCACTGAGTGAACTTCATTCTGAAAATGAAATATTTGGGGACCTTGCCTGGTGAAATGGGTTTGAAAGCCAAACTACTTGTCACTGAAGTAGACACATACTGTGCACGTCACCCAGGGTTGGCCTGGAGGGCATTTTTATTCAGGAGGACTTTTAGGGCTGGAGCTGAAGGTTCAGTCAGGCTCAGAGGTCCCTTCCCTAAGAAAAATGTCATGAGTTTCCCATCACTACCTTCAGCCCAGAGTCTGATTTTGACTTGAAAAACAAATTTCTTGTTGCACAAGTTCACCTCCTGCCCTGCCATCACCTCTGAGCTGTGCTGGGATGAGATCTCAGGTGTGTCTCCAAGCTTCACACACATTTCTGGCATTACAGAGGTGCTCTGCTGTCTGTTTCTCTGGGTTTTTTTGTTAATAAACCCAGATTTTTTCCCCTCTTACCTGGGGCATACACACCAGCAGTCTGCCCTGGTTTCCAAAAATTAACCTGTAGCACAGAAACATTTCTATCAGGCCAGGTCCTTTGGATGATGTGCTGCTGCAGCTTCCCAGAATAGCACGTGTGTATATATATATAATTTTAGCTTGGAGAAACTTCAGAGAGAAAGTTGAATTGTTTAATTGCAAATTAAGTCATAATGTGAAAGTCTTTCCCTTTGGTTTCTGGCTGTGATGTGCTGTCTTTGCCTGCAGTAAATCAGCCAGAGCGTGCAGAGCAATTTAGGATTTGGTCTGGAGGCTGCAGAGGAGGAATTTTATTGCTCCTTGATGGAGCAAGTGCACGGAAGGAGCAGGTGTGTGTATAACTATCAGCACTGGGCTCTGGCTGTGTAGGGAAGAGGGCTCAGATGGAGTTGGAGCCATTGGCAAGTCTCAGAAATCCTGGGGTTTTCTGTTTTTCTTATTTTCCCCTTGTCAACCCTGGAAACTGTAAACATTTAGGGCAAAGAATACAAAAATCTCCATTATTAGTAGAATTATTAACTTGCTTTTCTGTCAAACCTATGCACAATTAAATTGTTTTGATCAGCTGAAACGCTCCTTGTTCCCTCAGGGGAAACTCCACTGAAGTAACTGCTTATGGCATGATTTCATGGTGGTTTTTTATGCAGGTTGAGTTATCTTAGTTGTGTCCTGCAACGTAACCCAGCAAGCAGTGGGTCCAAAAAACAAAGGATATTAAAAATGCCAGGAGATCCATGTGTTTGTTAATGAAAGCTGTGATAGGAAGTCATGATAGACCCTCTTTAACATTTTTGTCAGTGAAGAAGGGAGTGTCCTTTGAAAGTGGGGGAATAATGCTGGAATTCACCCAATGGCTGAAAATCCCCTGAGTGTGGGGTTGGCACCAGCCCCAGACAATACTGGGCTGAGCTGGGGGGCTTGTGGTGCTGGAGAAGTGGAGTGGAAGGGAACAGCAGGGCTGGTGCTGTTGTCTTAACTCACTTGCTTTCTACTGAGGGTTTATCTATAATTCCCTTTGTGTTGTAAAGGAGGAACAGGGAGGAACTGCAGTTTGCCAAGGAGATGTGGTGCAGCGTTGATAGAAATGCAAAACCATGGGCAGCTGTAAACTGTGTCACGCCACACTTGCACCGTGGTTGTGTTGGTTCTGTCCTGGTCTTGGGGAGTTGTGTGCTCACAGCTTGGCCTTTGGGTGGTGTCGGGGCTGCTCTTTGCCTCTGCTGGAGCATGGGATGGGATCAGGAGCTGCAGGCTCTGACTGGAGCCGAAGAGCTCAACAGGGTGTGTTTGACATTGGCTCTGTGCAGGTGTCTCAGGTGATAAAGCCAAAACCCCAAGGCAGGGCATTGTCCTTAAAAGCCCTTGGGCTGAGTCTCTGTTGATGGCCTCCTGCCTGGGCTGGAACTGCTCTAATCCTGCTCCTGATGGAGCTGCTGCCTGTGCTGCTGTCTCAGGGCAGAGGCAAATTCTTCCTCAGTGCCACCAAGTGTGAATCGCTTCGCACAACAGCGAGAGCTAAACCCTGCTTCTAATTAGACACAACAGCTTAATTTGCTGTCAATTCAATCCCCAGCTCACTGAAAGGTGCAGGCGTGATGCAAATGCAGATTTCCCGGTGCTGCACGCTGGGGCTGAGCTGCACCGTGGGCTCCCTGTGCTCCAGGCCAGCCCAGCACGGCCTGGGAAGGACGTTCCCCTCGGACGTCCCCGTCTGGGGACACCGTGGCCCAGTTTCCACCTGCAGTGCGAGCCCTGGGTACTAAAACACACCCATGGTGGAGAAACCATGAATCTCCTACGCCTGCCAGGCAGGGCCCCGTTGGTGCTGACCTGCAGGTGGCACGCGCAGGATGCCGATCGCGCTGGGAGATGGCCTACTTTGCCTTTTTTTTTTTTTTTTTTAATTCCTCTTTCCCCTCCCAGCCACATTGCAGTGAGCTGTTCCGCTGGGCACCTGCCAACATTCAGGCAGCAGTTACATAAGAAGAGCTTTTTTTCCTGGAATTTAGGCCCGCTGCTGATGTGTGACCTTCAGCAGTAATTGCCAATAAAGGCGGTGGGGATGTTTACAGGCACCGGCGCTGGCCCGCAGCCGGTGCCGGTAGCGGCCGAGCCTGGGGCTGCTGCTGCTGCTTCCCAAGGCTGATCCCACACCACTGCAGCTCTGCCTCATTTTCCAGGGTGAAATGGGGTTGCTCTGCTGCTTCCCCGCAGCCCTCAGGGCTGGGGTAGGGGCCAGCAACCACCCAACCAAATCCAGCAGAACTCTGTAAGCACACGGAGTTCCCCTTGTAGTTACTGAGGTATTTTTTAGGGTTGTGCTGGGGTTTTATCTGTTTTTTCAGTAGTGACACTTCTTTATGCAGCTGATACATCTAAAGGCAGCTCTATCCAGTAAAATACACTTGCAGACCCACTCAGTAGAGTTTAGGTTTGGGTTTTTTTTCACCTCTTTCCTTTGGTTTTGAGGTTTCAAGTAGGTGAAAAGGGAACTGAAGATCTTGGTTCAAAGGGGTTGCCTGAATTAACCTTCTCACCGCTCTTCATCTATGATAAACTAAAATTTGAGTGGCTAAGGTGCAAAATATGTGCTGTTTTATGCATTTTTGATTGGAGTTAGGAAATGTATTAACCTTTTCAGAGCTGGAAAGCTGCACTTGGGAATTATTTTCCTTGCAGAGAGCTTACTCCACAGTCATTTCTCTTGTTTATTTTGCACTTAGACAGTGCTTCACTTGTTATGTCTCAAGCAGAGGAAATGCAGGCACTCATAAATTTTTGTGGGCTGCCTTATATTTTTTTTCCCCTTGAGAAATCCTGCAATCTTTGGACTGGGCTTTTTTTTAACACGGACTGGAATTGGTGAGCTCTTTGGAAAAGGAGACTGGAACATTTCCTATAGTTACTTGTCACCGAAAAAATAATAGTTATACCACCTTACTGGTTAATTAAAACTGCTGCTGTAAAATGTGTTGTAAAAGGAGTTCTTACTGTATTCAGTTACTGTAGAGGTCCTGCAAGATCACGGATTTAAAGAGGAGGAAGTGGTTGCACTCCCACTGAAGGGCAGACACTGAGGTCTCCAGCTCCTGGAAAGTCCCAGCCCAAGTTAAAATACGTTTTCTCCACTGAAAACTCTGGAAAATGAGGGAAGGCATTCCTGTAGGCAGATCTTGGTGACCTTTGAGTGCAGGCACTGGCAGCCCTTGTGCCAGATTTGCCATCTCCTTGACTGGCAGTGCACAAAGTCTCTGCACATTCCCTGAGAAGAGGGAGGATGTTCAGCTGGGTCCCTGCCCTGGGTGTGTGGTGATGCCAGGGCTGGGAGGCTCGGGGAGCTGGGGGGCTGCCCCTGCCCCCAAAATCCCACATGCCTTCTGGGGGACCTGTGCCAGGACAAGGTGCTGCCCCAGGTCTCCTTCTGCTGCCCGATTTAGGCAGGTCTGAGATCCTCCATCCCTGAAAATGCAATGTCTGTACAGGGGGAAATGGAACATGGGAAGTCTGTCAGAGCAGTTCAGTGCTCCTGGGTCCCAGTTATTCCCCTCTGCCCTGAAACTTCTCCATAACAAGTCAAATGCTTGTTTGACAAACACCTACAGATCATCTGCAGGGGCTAGAAATTTCCTATCCAAATTTTTCTTCAGCTCCACAAGGTAACAGTGTTGGCTTTACAAAGGGGACTTGGCAAGGAAGCTGCACAGAGTTCTGTGGTATTTTTAAAGAGTTATGAAGGACAGCAACATAATTTGTGCTCTTGTCTGTTGCCACAAATCAGACAAGGTGCTGCTTTTGCTATGTGCCTTTCAAGGAAGAGCTGATGGTATTTCAAAGGGAAAAGCAGAGAAGTTCAGAGAAGGGAGGAAAAAGTGGAAAGGGACTTGCAGGACTCAATCTGAACAGCCGTTCCCACTGGAATTCCAGCTGATACTGGAGATGGCAGTGCAGGAGCTGAGGCAGAGGCTTCAGAATAACATTCAGCTGACATCTTCACTCCAGTTCCTCGCATCTGGATGCAAAGCCTGGCTATCAAAAGCTTAATGTGCTATTTGGCTGACTCTGTAGTTGTGTTTTTCCCTTTTTATTTCCTTCTTTCTGCCAAATGTCTCCCCCTGCCACCCCAGTAATGAGATGCCATATGCACGGAGTTGGGTCAGTTCCTGAATTCACAGATTTCGGGACCAGAAGGGACCTCTGAGTGATTGAACCCGACTTCCTGCACGGCCCAGGGCATCCCACTCCTCACCACTGTGTATCTGTGGAGCCAAATCCATGGAGTTTGGCTCAGCTTCCTCAAAGAGCTCAGTGTTGAGTGAGGACCTCCCAGGCCAGGTGTCAGTTTACTCTTGCCTTGCACCAGCTGGTCACCTTCCTGTCCCATTGAGAGGGATGTTTGGAGAAAGACCTGAAGGAATTGTGTGGAAGTTTGGAAAGTGTCAACAGTTCAGCAGTCTGAGGTTTGTCACCTCTCAGTCCTTTGAACTCCGGGGCGGCCTGAAGCGTAGGAGCTTTGTGCTTGGAATTGTGCTGGTTTGTCCATTATTTTGTCAAAATTCCAAAGTCTGGTGAGGCTGAAGAGAAAAGGACCAGGCTTTTGAATGTGTGTTTGTGTGCTCTCACAAACATGGGGGGCTTCTGATAAGATTATTTCCCTCTCACTTATTTACAATGTGTGATGCTTTCCAGCCTGTTTTGCTGAAGCCACTCTCTGGAGCAGCCCCAGTCTGTGAACTGGAATTTCCACCAGCCTTTTAAATGCATTTCAAGCCTTTTCAGTGCTCAGTGGTCTGGGTGTTTATTGCATAGTCGAGTTAAAAAAAAAACGGAGAAAAGCAATTCTGATGCTTCAGACCTGAATGAAAATCCTTCTGCTTTTCCACTCCATCACAGTAGTAGTTTGAATTTCTGTGAAGGAAGGATTAAATAAGTTTCATCCTGATTGTTGTTTTGAAAGCAAATGAGAATAAAACTTTGGTGAATTCCTCCAAACTGTAAAGGAAAAGGATGGAAAGCTCATCTGTATCTCAGCAATTGAGATGTAGTGAATTGGCCCTGGAGCTGTCACGTGCTCTGGTGGTGATACATCTACTCTTGAGTCAGACAGTCCATTCTGGGAAGCACACGTGGCCTGTGCTGGGGAAATGGATGCTGGAAGCATTCCGGTCACCAGAGGGTCAGTTCCTGTACATCTCCAGTCATGGCTCATGAGGAGTGGTTTATTGGCCAGCCTTGGGGGAGTGGAAACTTCAAAGGAAGAGAGGGTTTTGCACAGCAAGTTGAAAGGACCTTTCCCTACTGCTTGTAAGAAGCACAGATGTTGGACTCTGACCTGGCCACCCACTGGGTTTAAAAGCTGTCCACTCTATCCTGCTGCTCACCTGGCTGTGTTTCGTATTCCACAAACTTGCCCCTGCCCCCTAAACTATCACTTTCTTCTATAGCTGGAGAGCTGAAATATATGGAGGCACAAAAAATCTTGGACAATTACTGCTTTGGGCTGCTCTCCCACCCTGTTCAATCCTTGTAAAGCATAAGGTCATACTTTGCTGTTGCAGCACACAGGAGAGTGCAAAGTGTAGCACAGCAACAATAGCTCAATGATTCTTTGCTATTTGAGCCCATTTTTGACTCAGAGAATAATGATTTCAGGATTTGGAGTTTATATTCTTACTGGAAGATTGCTGAGGGCTGTGCTGCTGCAGATGATCCACACAGGCACTGCCCAGGGCAGTGTGTGGGGCTGGCTCTGGTGTGCTGTCTGTGCCACAGAGGGAAGGCACAGGAATTTGTGAGCTGGAATATGTAATTTTAGCTTGGGAAAGAGCAAACTAAATTTGTGCTGATTCTTCATCTGTGCTGCTTTTCAACCCCAAAATGTACACCTATGTTTGGTTGAAATGGGGTCAAGGTATCAGCCCAGGAATCCCAGAATGGTTTAGGTTGGGAGGGACCTTAAACCTCATCCAGTTCCAGACCCTGCCCTGAGCAGGGACACCTTCCACTAGCCCAGGTTGCTCAGAGCTCCATCCAGCATGGCCTTGAACACTTGAAGGGATGGAAAATCATCCAGTTTCTTTGGGAAACCTCTACCAGTGCCAGAAGTAAACTTTTGTTTGGAATCCTGAGTCCAGCAGTCGTGTCCACTTGACCTGCCAGCTCCAGTCTCCCCTCCCCTGGAGGAAGGGACCTCATTTCCCCTGCAGGGGAACAGGCCCAGTTTCCTTGCTGCTGTTGGCTCCTGGAGAAGGCAGGGATGTTTCCTGTGCCCCAGGCGGTGCTGCAGTTGGGACAATGTGCCCAGGCTCCCCATGACCTGCCACGGGTGCAGCCTGGGAGCAGCGGGCAGGGCAGGGACGGTGTGTTCCTCTGCAGGAACGAGCTGCTTCCTGCTCACTTGTGCTCCTCTGGATTCAGTCCTCCCGGCTTCCATTTGGCCAGAGAAGGAGTTTGCATGCTTGAGACGTGTCCAGGAGCGGTGACAATGCAAGGAAGCGGCTACCAAAGGCCGTGGAAGCTGGCCAGGAGAAAAGTCCCTTAGGAGGGGAATGGAGAAGGGTTTTTCCTGGCTAAGGAGCCCCTGCTCGTGGAGCACTGCGGGAGAAGCGCTTGCTCCTGGGGCTCCTTCCTGGGAAGTGGAGTCTCATTATCCCTACTCCTGGATCTGTGGCCTCCCTCTCCCTTTGCTGGGCATTCCCCAGGCTGCAGCAGATCCTGGTTTGCTCTCCCAGTCTGTGCTCCATTGCTCTGTGTGTCCCTGCAGCCTCTGGGCAGACGTGGCCATGAGTGCGTGGCTCAGTTTGGGGTTACAGGATTGTGGATGTGTTATTTCCTGGTGTCTGCTCCTGGGAAGTTACAGCAATTTCCCCACAATTAAATCAGCAGTTGAGTTTGAACATTCACCTCTCTGTTGTGTGTCTGTGCTCAGCTAGATAAAAGTTACTTGTCTTCATCTGTTCCAGTTGAAGATCAGCATTTTAAATTTGAAAAGCTGTCACCATTCAGGCCCTTACTTCATTGTTCCTGTTTGGTGCTGTACCTTATCTCTTTCATCATGAGAAAAGTATGTTTATAGATAAGAATCCACAGAATAAATTTCTTTTAAACTAGAATTATGAGGCTGCTGCCTTTGTGATATGCAGCCCTGGCTTCCTCCTGGGAATGGATGTGCAGCATTCCAGTCACGGATCCTGGGCGTGTGGTCCCCAAAAGTGCTCTGGGCACCTGCAATTACATTTCTTTGCTTGTGCCTCTGAGTTCATGCAGAGCAGTTTGGGATGTTCAAAGCATACCTGCGAAATTTTCCAAATGTGGCCCTTTCCAGGAGCAGGGGTGGGAGGGTGTAAAAAGTAATTACAGCTATAATTCATTTGTGATGATTCAGCTGAAGTCAAGTGCTTTGCCAGCTCCCTTCCCCTCACTGTTGACCACTGGATTGCTGTTGGGATGAAAGATTCTGGAGGAATGACTAATTTTTCTGCATTTTACTTTCAACTAGCTGCCGCAAGCTCCAGAAACGGAGAGCCCTGTAGAGGTGTGTCAGCCACCTATATTTGTACAGCACACAAATATTGGTGTCTCAGTAGTCCTAGTGGAGTGTCTTGTTGGTAAAAACCCTTGTGAAATGTGTGTTCCTGCGTGGTGTTCGACAATGGAAATGAGCAGATTTGTTGAAGTCCCTTAATCCAATACAGCATCAGTGTGGTAGTCTGAAAACACACAAAAAAAAAAAGTAAACTAATCCTAAGTTTGTTCCTTTCAGCCATTTCCCTCATGCTTTAAGGGTGGCACTGGGAAAGGTCTCCTCTCAAATTTTCATGCATTGGCAAAATGAGACTTCATTTTGGCTCCTAATGCAGAATTTGGTTTTCCCTTTGCCTCACATACTTGAAAACTTAAATACTTAAAAGAAAGGGAGGTGTCAGAAGTTGTTAATGGAAGCTTCATAACTCCAGAGCAACTGGTGTCCCGTTTAAAGTGGCCCAGTGGATGATCAGGATCACTGCATATTGTCAAGGTCACTGGTTTTAGGGGAACTGGATATGTGTGAACATGTCCTTTATGTGCATAAGGCAGATTATTTGCCAAAAAGAAGGCAGCAAAATTTATCAAATCTTAAATTCCTCTGAAATTCATGGGACATCCAGACATGGCATTGGTCCATTGTACAACTGGTGCCAAATCAGTGAAAACCTAAGTGAAACAACATGGAAGTCTAAATCTGGGAGAGTGTTGATTCTCTGAGCTGTGAAGATTATAAATGTGAAATCATGTAGAAAAAGAAATGTTTGTGGTGGTTTAGACCTTTGTATTTGTAATTTTTGTGGAACGGTGTTTAAATGTAACCCGAAACTCTGAGTGGTCATCAAATGGATTTGAGATGCTTGGGAGATGGCTCCTGGTTTCTGCTGGGTCCCTGTGTAGAACAGTTATTCTACACCTTTTCAGATGCTTTAAAGCAGCAAAACCTCAATGTGCTTCAGCTTTGCAAAGTGGGAGTTGCATTCCTGAAAATGAACATCTGAAATGGGAGAGATTTGATTGGGAAACGTGCACATGCCAAGGGGCTCTGTTCAGTGACTCCCCACTGACGTCCCTGAGTTGGAAGGGAGCCCCCCAGGCTGTTCCAGAGACCCTCCCCAGTCTCAAATGAGTTTCAGTGACCACAGTGGGATGTATTGGAGCCCCTCACCCCCAGAGTGTGTGTCCAGTGGGCTGGGAGGGTGTACCTGTGTGTCTGTGCATGGGCATGCGTGGGCTGAGCTCCCCGAAACCCGTGTGTGTCCCTGGGAGCTGTGACACCAGACAGACGTTGTGTCTCCTCAGAACCCGGGACTGCTGGCACACGTGCATGCCAGGGGGGTGTGTGAGGGTGGCAGAGCAGAGGGGTCAGGGCTGGCAGAGGGCAGGTGTCCTGTTTCGATGGCCTGTGAGTCCATCTCCCTCGTCTCCCCCTGTTGCATCGAGCTGTGACTTCCCCAGTATTCCCCTGAGTGCCAAGATGTTGGTGTCTCTTGAGTGTTGTTCTGCTTTAAGATGAACTTTCTGCACGCACAGCAGGAGCTTGATCAAAGTCTACCACAGAGGCAACTGGAGGACCATAGAAGGGTATGTACAGCAGTCAAGCACATTCAGAACTAATCTCTACCTTTCCCTTGTAAACAGTGAAGCCTAAGTCATGTAAGGAGCTTGTGGGGTTAAATGCTGGCTGTTGGGCTCTTGGAAGATCTGAAAAATGAGCCATATTTACAGCGTGAGGTGCTGGAGCCCTTCTCTGGGGTTACGTGGAAGGGACGAGTGCTTGGCTGCTCCGAATTACACTCAAGCCCTGGTGCTCCATTCACACTGTCAAAACACTCCCCTTGGGTGGTGACACTCATGGGCTGACATTAATCAGTGCTCATGGAGTTGGCTCCTCTGGCCACACCACCCCTTTGTACCCAGCCAAGCTGCACAATCAGCATCGTTGGTCCCTTTCTCCATTTCTTCTGCTCTTGCAGCTGGGAACACAACAGCAGCAACTTACAACTGCTTCACTCTAAAATACCAAAGGTGCTCTGTTTTAAAGCTTGTAACAGGTTTCTGATATTGCTTAGAGTTGTGTGTTGCATCTGCATTGCTGGTACATGTACAGTGATGGTTCTGTGTGACTCACTCTTACTTTACCGGGTGGTGAATGCAGATGAAACTGGACACTGTTGGGTTTTTTTCTAGGTACCATATTTGATTTTTCTGGTTACTGCCAAACATCTGATATTTGTTTGCACACTGCCCTCATCAAAGTGGTGCACAGCACTAACAGGATGGTTAAAGAGCTGTTCTGGAGCCAAGCACTGCAGCTGAATTAATTAGAACATTTCTTAAATACCGCTTATTTTTTCTCCCTTTTACTTCGATCACATACTCATATTTTCTTAGCTGATACGATGGGTTTGGATAAATTTGTGGGAACCAAAGCTTTTCTTCCCAGTTAGAATGTGAAGTGCTGATGACTCTATATTGCCAGACCTGGGAAACCATGGACCAACACACTCTGACTAGAAGCAACTGCTTGATACTTGTTCCTGCTTGTATTTTCTGGTGATTTGTCTTGTTTTGGATACACAACCCCTACAGACACCAGAGGTGCTGCAGGTCTGTCCTGGTCAGCTCTCCGCTCACCCCAACTATTTTGACCATAGAATAGAAATCACTTCCTGCTCCACAAGGGGCCAGAAGGAGAATCTGGGGGCAGCTCCAGGAGCTTTAGTTGCCCTCCTGAATTCAGGCAAGGTGGAGTTTGGTGAGCAGCTGTTCTTGAGGCTGCCTGCGTGCTATCTGTGTAGTAAGTGGTAGAAATTACTGATTAAATGCCAGCTGACACAATGGCTGCCAGTTAGTTCAACAGAGGAGGAGAAAGCTAATGTGAGAGCTCCCTTGTAACCATTTGTGTCCTAGGGCCCATCTGGGTGTCAAGCTGCCTTTCTAGTCGGTGCACATGTACAAGGAAGACGTAGTTCAGGGTTTTTCTGTCTGGCTTGGCCTTGTTCTGTCACGTAGCCTCCCCTACCTGCCAGGCTGGGAGCAGGGAGGTGGGTACAGCACTGCCTCGTGTACTAAACACTCTCATGTTGCTGTCAGTCACAGGAGCTCCTCCGGGACAGGAATTTGCTGGAGCTCCTGAGCTGTCTCCTACCTGTCCCACATGTTCACTCTTTGGCCCAAGCGGTGATGGGAAGCCTGTGCCCCTTGGAGAAGTACTCATCTCCCTCTGCTGTTGCTTCCACAGGAATTTCCCTTTTTTTCTATTGTTTGGGAGCTTTTGGAAGCAGCTGGTTGGAACACTGACTTTGTGTTTACTTTACATCCTGTTCCCTGACACTTGCTCCCTCCTCATCTGATCCCATAAAATGCAGCTCCTGTGCTGCAGCTTTCAGACTGATAATCCACAGGAACCATTTCTGTGCTGCTGGATTGTGGTGAAAGGGTGGCAGTGGGAGCCCTGACTTGAGCCCCAGCCCTGTGGAGAGGGCACAGATCCCTCACCAGCTCCAGGCGTGTGTTGGGCTTCTCCCTGTGGAAGTGATTTCTGAAATTTGGTAAAGAACCTGATTATCAGACAGGCTTTTGTCTTTTTTCTTTTGGGGTATAAGGATTTCTTGAAGTGACCCTCTCAGCGCCAGCTGTGTATCAAATCAGTGGGAGTGCAGCAGGGCTGGAGCTCTGTACAAGCCAATTAATGCACATTTATGTTGTTCCATTTACTTGTGTTTTAAAGGCCTCCTGTGAAAGTTTGAAAAGACTTCACTTTTATGACAGCTAATGTATTAAATGCCATCTTGAACCTGTAGTCAGACAACCAATTAAATTTGAAACACAACTGAAAATCAGTGACAAACACAAGTTTTATGAATGGAATTAAAAATAACATGCTTTAGTTCATTGGACATATTTTTAACATGAAATTATTTTTGGCTAGATCGATTTTTTTTTTTTTTTAATTATTGTCTATTTTCTGAATCCCCAGAAAAGCCCCTCCCTACCCTCTGCAGCACTGTCCTGGGATGGTACTGTTGTAACCACGCTGCCGTTAGCAGGGCAGGAGCTCCCGGTGACAATAATCCCGTTTTCCTTTGTGCACAAAGACTTCACAAAAATCCCTTAATCCCCGTGTGGTGTTTGTGTGCTGTCACCGCTGGCAGTGCCGCTGGCTTTGTCCGGCTCCCCGAATTCCCGGGAATTCCTGTGAAGGCTGACGTGACAGCAGCGGGGTGATGTTCCACCTGGAGGTGTTGGATCTCCGCTGGCTCCTGCTGGGGGCTGTGCCGGAGCTCCCGGCGCTCCCAGGATTTGGGGTTATGTGAGGACCTGCCGTGTGCTGGGATGGGATGGGAGGGCTGGCGTGACTCGGGCACCTGCCAGCAGGGAACAAAGAGCCGGGATCCAGCGGGATCGCTCGGGTTTCCTCTCGGCAGCTGGTGGATCACGTCAGCTGCTGCTGGAGGGACAACAGAGCGCAGCCCTGGAGGCTTGGTGGGATGGCAAAACAGGAGAGGTGTGAGGAGATGGGATTGCTCCTCACAGAATCATTGATAATGTTCCTCTTCCTCTAATCCACCTCTCGATTTTGTGTTGGTGCTGTACAGATGCAACTTTCTTGCATTTAAGGCTGAGACAATAGAACTTAATTAAGGCAAAACTTTCTGAAAATTAAATCTGTCTAGAAAGCTTTATGCAAAACCTAAGCTGCAGCTGTCTCTGTGTTGCATGGGGGAACTCATCATCTTATTGAGCCCCGTGAGACCCCTCCGTGTCACAGCCTGCCCCAGCACATTGGGAGCTGCTCGGTGGATTTTTCCAACTCTCCAGGGTTTCATTCCCCCCTCCCTCTCCACAAGAAGGGTACTGGTAACAGCAGCCCTGCTGCCAATGAACATGGGTGGTTGCTTTGTTCATGGAGCTCCCATCCTGATTCCCTTCTGCTCTTTGACTCCAGGGCGAGGCCCTGAGGCAGGTTTTGGTGAACCGCTACTACGGCAACGTGCGAGCGGCCGGCCGGCGCGAGAGCCTCACCACCTTCGGCAACGGGCCCCTGTCCGCCGGCGGCTCCGGCAAGGCCGGCCCGGGAGGTAGGACATGCTCTGCTCACCCCTGGGGCTGCCCTTCCCGTGCTCTGGGGCTCTGTATTCCTGGCAAATCAGCACCTCACAGCTGAAATCAGGGTGTTTTTCCCTCACGGTTCTTCCTCTGAACTCCCAAAAAAAGTAGAACTGTCCACGTGGGTGACTGCAGTTGAGGACAAAACTAGCAGACAGAGCTCTTTGTACTTTCCAGTGACTGCCTTGGGTTGGCTTGACGTTTGTGACGTTGCTTTGAATAAATGTACTTAGAAATCCTGATCAATTTAATGTTTGCAATAATATCTAAGAAATGTGCCCGTAAGGATGTCAGATTATTAACCGTATCTGGAACAAAAGCATTTTGTGGTATTGCAGAGAGTTTGTGTGGTAGGATGGGCAAAAATTCCATTTGAAGTCAGCTGTACAGTGAAGTTTATGTAATTTGAGGCTGTTGCTAGAAAAGTCACTAATGGAATCGCAGAATGGGCTGGGTTGGAAGAAACCTTAAAACTCATCCTGTTCTAACCCCTGCCATGAGCCAGGGATGCCTTCCTCTATCCCAAGTTGCTCCAAGCCCTGTCCAGCGTGGCTTTGCCATCCCCATGGGGTCAATGCCAACCTGTTTCTCATGATCACCTTTATAGGAGGAAGCTCCGGGTCGAGCTCGATGAGCCGAGGGGAGATGAGCCTGGCAGATGTCCAGTGTCACCTGGATAAAGAAGGTGCTTCCAACCTGGTCATAGATCTCATCATGAATGCCACCAGTGACAGAGTCTTCCACGAGAGCATCCTGCTGGCCATTGCCCTGCTGGAAGGTGGGAACACCACGATACAGGTAGGGAAATGGAAAACTCTGTCTTGTGACTGAACCGTGTCGGGAAGGGAAATGTTTTTATGAAATCCAGGAAATTTGAGAGCGTTAAGGAGGTGGGAGGGGAAATGACTGAATGATCTTTGACCTGTAATTAAGGGAAGTATTAGTGTCTGCCATGCAAAAGTGATCTTATTAAATGTTTGCATGGGCACTGGGTAATTGAGGTGTTTTCCCAGGGCAATATAGAGGAATGTATAATAAAACAGATTTGTAGGTAAGTTAATGACTTACTTAAGTTTTTGACTTACTTAAGTTTATGTTACAAATAACTTAAGCAACTGCAATGTGCTCAGGGACTTTTACAATGAGCTGTTAAATTTCAGACTGGAATTTGAAATAAGTGTATGGTAAACTCCAGACCACCACTGCTCTCCTGCAATCTCACTGTTCTTCCTTTCCATGTTTTCAGTAAGGATTAGATTCTCCTAAATGAAAATTGTCCCTGGTGTGGATTAATGAACACACACCAATGGGCTCTTGCATTCTTCCAAATGGAAAGTAAAACCTTATTCCAGCAAAACTTGCATACAAAGATGATTGAGTATGTGGTATCTTATTCTTTTGGCTCTGCACGTGTTGTGTTTGCAATCTGTCTGTGGGGCTGAGTCCTGGCCACTTATAACTGATTGTTGTGGTTAAATCACACAGTAGATCCCTACAGCAGCACCTCCTGTGTCGATGCAAGCTTCCCTTGAGAGGACAGGGAATGTCTCTGGGCTCCTTCAGTCTGTCTCTGTAGTCAGTACCCTCCTTATTCCCCTGTGTATAAGCTCTTGAATGAAACTTCTGTGCAAAAGACAAAGCGGAAATTGAGTGCTGAAAATCCTGTGTCACCTTAAACTGCAGTGACAGGATTAACATTCCTGGGGGACAGTCACGCCTTTAAATTTCCTGCTCTTCTCTAATGTAGAGGAAGCTGAGCTTTCATCTTTACAGCTCTTGGGGAGCCTCAGGTAACCTCACACTGTCATGCTGGAAGGAAAAACAAACTCGGCACCAGCCTGACGGGGAGAGATCCTTTGTTTGTGCTGGACCCCAGCACTAAAGGACTGAGCAAAGTCACTTCCCACTGTGCACAAATCCATGCTGGACGCAGATTCCTTAGCTCACCCGGGGAAAATCAACAGGAAAATCTGCAGTCCATCTCCAAAGACACCTTCTTTGCCCAAAAGGGAGATAGTTTCGTTTTCATTTGCTGTCTGAAACCGGGAGCTGGGAGGCTGTGGAACAGCCCTGCGGTCAGGAACGATGGCTCTCAGGGCAGTGGTGCTTCCGCCCCGTGCCGTGCACTCCTGCCAGGTCCTGCTGCACTCCAGCCTCTACAGATGTGCTTCCACAACCCAGAGTGGTTATTTTCCACCCTTTCCTGCTCAGGAATAAGTCCTTGGCAGGTGTCTGTAGGACTCCAGGCAGCCAGCAGTCCCTGGGTGCGTCTGTGTGCTCCGGCGGGATGGGCTGGGAGGGGGCTCTGCTGGAGTGTGGGCTGCTTTTAAGTACAGAATGTTTTAGGAACCAAACGACTTGTGATGCCTACAGCTGTGAGCTCTGAGGGCTCAGACACACCCAGCAGCTCTTACTCATGCATGCAAAGCTCGAATGGGATGTTATTGAAAATATCCCATGGAGCTGTTGGGATGTGGGTATTCCATGCTAGAACGCTCCATGGACTTCGTGGCAAAAAAGGAGCATAATCAGTGCACAGACATGGTCTGTGGCTTTCCTCCACGTTGGTTAAACTGGTGGTAGGGAGAGGGATTTCTGGTGCCTTGCAGCAGCTCCAGCACACGGGGGCCCGTGGGACATTGGCAGTGGCAGTCGGGAACAGCACGTCCTCAGCACTCTGAGCTTCAGTAGGGCTTTAGAGAGCCAAGTCAGTGGAACTCCAATGGGGAAAACACCAACCACAAAGATTCACTTCTGGGAGAACAGCTGGCTCCACGCTGGGAATCAAAGCGAAGGTGGAGGCTTGCTCTTCAGTAAAATCATCAGTTCAGGGCTGTATCTCCCAGGGTAATTGCTGAGTGGTGTGATGGCCAAGTTAAACTGGTATCCTGAGACAGTGAACTCATGTAATCAAGCTTTGCTGTCTCCACATAGGAAGAATGGCTCAAAATGCAGAGGGCCCTGGGTGCAGCCCAGCTGTTCAGGAGAGCTGTGTGGGTACTTGATAATCTGCAAAGCTGATGGGTTTTGTATAGCAGCCTTTGTCTATGACGCAGTGAAGATTTACTGAGTGCAGCAAAGTGATGGTCTCCCCTTAGCAGGAATTCATTTTTACAAAACACTCTGCAAAATTTGGCTGCTTGTGGAAACTAGATGCACTTAGGAAAATGAACCCAATACTTTCCTTGTGTTTTATCCCGGTCTTTCTGTAATCTGTGTTCTTTTGGTAAGTTTTGCAGAGTGGGTAGGTAGGGCTTGGCAACCTCTGCAACCTCAGAGTGGCTTTTCTGCAGTTCTTCTGCAGTTTCCAGCAAATGCCAGTGGAAGAGTTGTCCTCCGTCTCTGGACTAATGACTGTGTTCATTTTGCATTGGATGCATTTGTCATTGGGAAAGATGACCTAGCCAAACCAGCCAGCTTTGTCTTTGAGGTCTAACAGAGTTTATCTTCATTTCACAAATATTTTGGTTATTTTAAGCAGCTTTTGATTGACAGTGTCCCAAACAAGTTTGTTCTGTGCTCAGTTTGAATAATTTCTGCTGAACTTCAGTTGCCTCTGTCTGCAGGCCTTTGAGAATAGGAAAGTGGTGGGATAGGGACAGGTTATGTAAAAAAGGCTCTTTGGCAGCAAAGCCAGAAACGTGTCACCCCTACATGGCATTTTCTTAACTCCAGGTTTTCACAAGGGAAATTGATTCAGCCTGAAGTGAAGCAGAAGGTTTGTACCAACACACAGGAACTTGCACATGTTGATTGTAATACAGTTAATAATGGGAGTTCCCGGGTAACTCCCATGAGCTTCCGTGGGAGAACAGATCCCCATGATGCTGGGAAGGGATAACTGGAATAGGTGTTGCTGTTTCATTAGGTACAGGCAGGGCCAGTATTAAGGGTAGGCAAAGTAGGTGGTTGCCAACTCCAGCAGAAAAGCAAATCTCGAAAGGTTCCTTATTGTAATTGGCAGGAGGGATTTTTATTGTTAAGAAAATTAATGTGGGGGAGAAGCAGGACAAGAGAAAATGCTCCTGGTTCACCTCAGGAAGGAGGCTGAGCTGGTGATGTGTGGCACAGTGAATCCCATGCTGCTCCACGTTCTGCTGCAGGGGTGAATGTGAATGTGGCAAATGAGCTCTTCTGGGAAGGTCTTTGCCCGCTTCCAGCTCTCCAGGTAGAAACTTTCTGGGGTTTAGCTTTTGGAATTAACTTAGAAGCACTGTCAGGTTCTTTGGTAGCAGGATGGTGGTGACCTTGTGGTGGCTGTGCCCGGTGAGCTCAGCTCGTCGCTCCGGCTCAGCAGGAGCCCTGGGTTTCAGTGGGAGGCCTGCCCTCGTTTGCACGGAGACAGAAGCAGAGGTGGAACCACGGGGTCAGCACCAGACAACAAATTAACTTGACAAATGCTGCAACTCACTGAGCTGCAAATTACATCAACCCCTTTATTAATTTATATAACCCTGAGCATCCCCCAGGGGAGTGCTGGCTCAGTGGTTCTGAGCAGCCCTGGGGCTGCCCCAAGCTCTGCTCCGGAGGGTGAGGGCTGAGCCTGCCCTGCTCCCCGGGTGCCAGTGCCTGGCTGCTGTCCTGGTGCTGCCTTGGGCTCCCTTCCCCAGAGCAGGGAATGCTCTGGTGGGTGCTGGTGCTCATGGGCACTCGGAGCTGTGTCTCCTTGGGAAGGGATGAATGCCCCGTCCCTTCGCACACGTGTGGCAGCACGGCCAGGCTTTCCTCTGGTGCAGCACCCTTGGCACATGAGTGACAGTGCAGGAAATTGTTGAGGACTCGTCCTGCAACACTCATCTCTTGTCTGCTAAGTAAAAATTCCATGTGCCGCTACTCTGCCTCACCTCCGCTGCGTTTCGGGTTTTCTTGGTCGGTGGAAGTTAATGGCAAGTAAAGTCCCTTACATAACACCTCTCCATGGAGACTCTGCTCCTTTAATTAGGGATCTTCTCAAAAGTCAGCTTGCGTGACAAATTACCCACACGCACATGTTGGTGCTTTCAGCAGGGGAAGGTAAAATGAGGTTGACGACATTGGTTGTTTCAGGCAGTTTTTAAGTGCTGCCCCAAGGTGACACCATGCACGTCTGCCACTTCAGAGACTGGTGGTGCCTTTGTTCTCCTTTGTCCATTGTTGTCCCCCTAGGTGGGCTGCAAATACAGAGGGTGGGGTGATGGGAGTTGGCACACAAGGAAAGGGTGATTATTTTTCAGGAAAGAAGTGGGATTTGCTCCTGGCTTTAAGGCATCTGAGCAGAGTTGCTGCTCTTGCACAGAGGATGATGATGGGATGTGCTCTATAGCCCCCTGTCCCCCAGCAGCTGGGTGTGAGATGAGGACCAGGGGCCACCCTGACTCGAGACAGGTGGTGAGCTGGAGAGTTGTGCCTCCATCACAGCATGGCAAGAGTGAATCCACGTTGTATGGAATGGTGGCTTGGAGCTCACTGTGAGCGTGTGAGGCTCCTTTGAGATGTGACTGTGCAAAAAGCTTGTGGCTTTGAGCTGTTTGAACTTCCAGAGCTGCTGGTTGAGCCTCCCCAGAGGATCCGTGTGCCCTCCCTTGAGTGTTCTGTGGGGCTGGGGGCTGTGGCCGTGCTGCCTGTGGAAGAGGTGCCATGGACACAGAAATCCCAGCAGCCACCTCCTCATCAGTCAGCTTTGGTAGGAAATTCTGGCCTGGACTCTCACAACTCTCCCATCCCAACCCGGTCTTGCTCCGCACTCAGACTCAGCTGACATTTCTCAACATTTTTCCTCGTGTTTTGCCACCAATGAGGAAACCCCACCGGGTGAATTGTGGTCTCCTTTTCTGTGCCTCAGACTGTCCAGGGATGATTGATAGTTATTTCATAATTGCAGGATTGGTGCACAAAAGGAATTGAATGCAGAGCTATCCAGTTCTTTGTGTTTTTGGCACTCAGGAGACCCAGGGAAGCCCACTGGGGGGTACCAGCCACTGGAGCCCTTGGGTTGGAGAGAGCAGAGACTTCAAGACAAGTTTATGTCCTTGAGCTCATTGTAGCATTGGCTGTGAAGTACTGTGGCCAAAATGTCCTGTTTGGTTGCAGGAACACTTTGTTTCTTTTTTTATGTGGCTGCAACTGCCCTGCAAAATGAGGGGAAAACTCTGCAAAACATTACAGGAGGACTGGTGGGATAAAATGTAGGCTTAGTGACACAATAGTGCTCTAATTTGTGGTTTGGAGTTTTTAAATCAGATTTATTTCTTTCAAGATTTGCAGCAGTCACGGATATCAGTGAGCACAGGCAATTGTATATAAAGCAAAGGCTTCAGAGGCAAGAATGTCGTTGGGTCACTAAACTTCTGTAAATAGCAATTGAGAACTTCTGATCATTGATAAAACAAGTCTTAAATTTTTTTGTTTCTGACAGGCAGAATTCTGTGATACAGGATGTTCTATCTTTTTTTTTCGTTGTTTTAGTGATGCCTGTTTAGGAAACGAAAGCACAGCCAAGCAAGCTCTTGGAATGTGTTAAACAATCACCTGTGTCTTTCACTGTTTTAATGTGTTTTTCCTCAAGGTAAAATACACCATATGGTTTTTTTTTACATTCTGAGTATGTTACGAACATGACATAAAAAAATAAGTTGATAAGGACCTGCATCATCAACTGTGGGCAGAGATCTTGTCCCTTTGTGAAAGAGCCCTCTCCGAAAGGAAACCTTGTGCAAATCCTGACCTCCTTGATAGTGCAGTTGCCTTCCAAGGCAAGTACAGGGCCTGCAGTAGCCATGAAGAAACCTCTGTCCTGATGCTCTATCCTCACAGCCCATGAGGAGACTGGGCTGCCAAGCCTGTAGGAGCACACCCATCTCCTTGGAGTATATTTTAATGTATTTAGCACAGTGAAGTCTCAGTGTCCCACAGCTGTTGGATACCACCATGCTCAGAACAGTCCAGCCCCTCTGATAATGCACTGTGAGCAATCCTTCCTGCAGGGGAGATTCCATTTTTGTTCAGGGCACTGGGATGCACGGGTGAGATTGAGGGTGGATGAGGTGAGATGGTAACGACACCACCTCGACTTTCCACCTGAGCTGCAGCTCCTGCTGCTTTCTGAGGTGTGTTTGGGCCATCAGTATTCCTGCAGCAGAACATCTTCCAGTCTTTTTTCCCAAAGGGAAGTCTTCTGCTGGGTTTGGAGGTGCCCGTCTGTGTGGTTGAGCAGTGTAGGTGGGAAAAAAAGGAGAAGAGGCGCTGCCTCAGGGTTCAGCTGTGTCCTGGTGGCCTTGTGTTGTTCACGCTTGGGTACCACCTCCTCTCTGGCAATCCTCTCAGCATTCCACTGGGATCCTGGTCCTGCAAGGAGCAGGGAGGTAAATCAGTAATTCTCCCAATTCCTCTCCACGGGATCCAGGTCCAACATAAACTTTCAAGACGATCCCTAGCAGGATTAAAGTCCTCCCCGAGCAGGCAGAGGCAAAGCTATTCAGCAAAACAAGGTCATGCTGCCTTTTTTTTTGGTAAGCACAGGAATCAACAAAGCACTGTTATATAACTTCTATTTATATCCCACTTGCTCACTAGCTGCAGGCACACAAGAGTAGCTGAGAAGGGAATTTAATGAGCTCTCAGGGCTTGCTCACCTTCCAGAGCGGGTAGGAGCCAGCTTGTTTTTGAAGTGCGTCAGCAAATGAAACTGGTGGTGGGTGGGTGGTTTGGGTAGGTGGACTGACTTGTTGCTATGGTTTTCTTTAATTCCTCTGTCTCTCAAGAAGATCTTACACTTTTATTTTTTTCTTTTGGGGAGTCTGCAGACTTCCTTGTTTCTCACACCTACGCAGCGCTCGCCGGTTCGGTGGGGAAGTGGGATCCGTGCTCCTGCCATGGGGAATGGGATCCGTGCTCCTTCCATGGCTGAGCTGAGTGACCCAGCACTGTGTGTTCCCACAGGGATGCAGGAGGAACCCAAATCAGCTCTGTGCTGACAGCAAGGCAGACCCCGAGTCTCCCATGCTCCCCAGGCCATCTGTGAGCCCAGACCCCACAGTCACATTTATACTTGTGGTTCCCCCACTGTGCCCTCACCAGTGGCACCTCATATTTCCAAGGGTTCACACTGGCTCTGGAAGGGTGTGAGGGAACTGTATCTCTGTGAGGTTTGTTCTGCTTTCCTCTGTGAAATGACTTTAGGTTGCATCAAGATTTTTGGGTGTTGCAGAAAGAGAACAGGTAGGATACGAGGGCTCTTCCTGATGTGGTTGTGCTGCTGGTCTCATTTAAAGCTGGTTGGGACAGACAAGCATTTCCACAGGTCAGGATCTGTACACTCATCACCCCCAGAAAACATTCCCCCATAAGGTGGGCAGAACCCCCAGCAAAGAGCAGAGCTGTGCGGGGTGCCGAGTGGATGCCCATGGCAGGGAGAGTTTGTCTTATTTGTGGAATATAGAGCTGGGAAGTCCTCCTTCTGCTTTCAGGACAAAGTTTATTTTACAGTTTGCAAAAAAAACAGGCAATTGAGGTGTTCTGGCAGATTTTCCTTATGGGTTTATTTCAAACTGTGAAGTATGTTCAGTGTGAAATATTTCAGCTGCCATTTCCTTAAGCTATGCAAGACTAATGATATCCATCACTCATGCCCAAAGTGATGGATCTCCAGCGAGCCAGGACGTAAGAGAGATTTCGAGAGAGAGGGATTAGCAATATTTAAAATAAATAAATGAGGAGGGACTGAAAGCAAAGTTGGGTTGGAATTTTCTGCAGCAGAAGCCCTCGCAGTATGTTTAGGCAGAATGTAGAAGGCTGGCATTTGTGCTTAATTCAGTGCTTGTGTTAGTGCAGTTCCCCTTAAAATGTGGCTTGTTTGAAGTAGTCCAGCTCTAAGAACTCGTCTGGGGGTGGCAAACTCTTCCTGCAGAGATGAAGTAGCACACAAGTTTTGCATTAGTTCGTGCTGGCCGGATAACCCGAGCGAGCTGAGGTCCCTGCAGTGATTTCTCTCTAGTGTTGGAATAAAATGTCCTGAGTTTAAGCCAGATTGCTGAGCTTTCTCCTCTTTCTGGAGGGACTTTCCTCTCTGAAATGTCCCTGGCTCGCCAAGTTCACGGGGTGTTTTCTGTGCACTGGCATTAGAGAAATGGGGAAGGAGACGACAGCAGTTTGTTTTAATTGGTGAGGTGTTTGCTGGGGCTTTGCTTTCCCTGATTTCTTGGTAATCAAAAGCTTGTTTTGCTGGGGAATTCTTTGGGATGTGTTGGGATGGTCTGGCAGGGCTTCGTAGCTGATGAAACAGCTCTGGGAGGGTGCGGCCCCGGGAGCGCTCCGAGCTCTGCGGGCTGACGGCAACCTCGGAGTGGCTCCTGCAGCCAAGGCAGCCCCAGGCCAGGCCAGCCCTCGTGGGGAGCAAACACTGCTGTGCAGAGCCTGCTGAAACCCAGGGCTCACTGCTGGGTTTTGGTGCTGTTCCTCACAGGATCAGACAGCCCAGCCCGGAACTAGTCTGGGGTGGAGAGTCAAGCTGTTCCATGAGACACAATCCAACTGTTGCTCCTTTTCTTGGCTGGCAACACAGCCGTGACTTGGGGGCAGAGCCAGGTAACAGGGTAGGGAAAGGTGTTCCCAGTAAAGGGGACAGCACACACCAGCCAAACTGGCAAGGCTTTCAGAGGCAAGAGCTAGAAATCAGCTGCCTTCAGCTGCTGCCTGGTTTTTTTTCCCCATTTAACAATCCTACACTGGGCACAAGCTCACTCATCATTAAATTTACTGTGGATTAGTTACATTTATAGTGGATTACTTACCTGGGTCTGTCCTCTGTACACCTTGCACAAAGGTACCAGACTGCTGTGCTTTATGGTTTCACTCTCCGAAGGACAGATGTCAGTTCTGCTGGCTAAAATCCAATTTGTTACCAGCTGCTGGTATGAGAGACACGTTAAGGAGCATTTGTCCCTGCCCTGTGGTTATCCTGCCTCCATAATCCCGCCCCCTGAACTGCTGGGGAGTTAGCTGAGCTTCTCTTCCACTCATCATTAGAAATTATGTATATTACATATGTCAAAGGTCTCAGAATTAAGTGCTAATGCCAGGAAATGTGCCTGTTCTTTGCTGATTTATTTTTTTTTAATGTGGTTCTACAATCCAACTTGTTAATGATTTGCAATATTTAAGAACATGCCAAAAAATACCCACCACAGAAGATGATATTAATGCTGAATAAAAAGCCAGCAAGCAAAAATGGTATTTTCAGTTTAGCACGGAACGTTAGGTAAACATTTCACAGAGTATGTAAATAGTCAGAAGGGGAGTCCAAGTTCCTGGGAATAACTACAGAAGAGACACAAACTTAAAAAAATATGAGTGACTGGAAGTTAGTGACATAAAAAGGAGCTTAACCACATGTTTCTTACAGTTTTTAACCTCTGGAATAGATCACAGACAGACACAGTTCATCATCTCTGACACTTTCTCAAGAAAGACAGGATTCTTTTCTCAAAAAACCACGTGAAACACAGGCTGAGTTGGTGAGGGAGCTCGAGGGGCTGCTGGTGCTCCAGGGTGGGCCAGGCTGTAGCTGGTCAAGGTGCTGCAGTTGAAACTTGGCCTTCAATTTCTTCTCCAGAGAAATCCATCTCTGGGTTTGCAGCTTTGCTTCTGCACGTGTTGTGTGGAGCAGGAGATAGAGTCATAGGTGATGCTGGTATTTATGTACCGAGCTCCTTTGGCCCAGGGGGGATCCACTGGAGGGGCAGAGGTGTAAGGGGGATGTCCTGCTGTGCATGAGGCTTCTGGCTGGAATTCCTTAGGAGCAGAGTTGGGTGATGGAGTGGGAGAGGAAGAAGTTACTCCACAAGTTTGCTGGTATCTGGTGTTAGGAGTTGATCTGCTCTGTGGTACTTTAATTGGATGTCAGGAGGAGCAGTGGTGTGGCTGCTTTGCAGACGTGGTGCCTGTGCTGGGTTCTCCTTCCATCCCCTTGAAACAATGAATGTGTGCAGGTGGTGGTTGCTCCCTCCTCAGAAGTGCTGGAGAGCTCTGTGGCGGTGTCCTTGCTCACAGTGAGTGAGGATCTGTCCTGTCAGCCACTCGTGCTTGTCACGTGGGCTGGGTCTGGGTTTCCTTCTGTGGCTGTGTAATTAATTAATTACCATCCCATTATCTCGGGCGTTGTCGCCTCAGAGCGGCCGTGGTTCATTTGCTCAGGAGGTTGCTGTGCTCTGGAGATCTGCTGGGCTTCTCTGAGCTGTGGGCACTCCTAAAGCTCTTTGCTGAGCCTGAGAGCATGGGGCAGACCTCACGAGCTGCTGTGGCCCTGCCGTGGCTCCTGTCAAGGGACAATGACTTAAAAGACATTAACAATGCAGGGTTGAAATAAAATGCAGTTTCATATTGTATGAGTTTAGCACTCTGTAAGAACGCCAGAATGGCTTGGGCTGGAAGGAACCTTAAATATCATCTACTTCCAACCCCCTGCCATGGCAGGGACACCTTCCACTATCCCAGGCTGCTCCAAGCCCCAATGTCCAGCCTGGCCTTGGGCACTGCCAGGGATCCAGGGGCAGCCACAGCTGCTCTGGGCACCCTGTGCCAGGGCCTGCCCACCCTCCCAGGGAACAATTCCTTCCCAATATCCCATCTATCCCTGCCCTATGGCAGTGGGAAGCCATTCCCCTTGTCTTGTCCCTCCATGCCCTTGTCACAAATCCCTCTCTTGCCTTCACTGCCCGTGTCTCCAGTACCAGATGGAGCTTTGTCTCCACTACCTCTCAGACAGCTTTTCCATGCTGAGGCAGCCAGGCACAGCCTGTACTGGTTTGTTATGGGACACAGTTGCCTGCCCTGCAGTAGGTTTTTAGGAGCTCCCAAGCCCCAGTGTGATGGTGACTGGATCCTCAGGGATGGCTGGTGTCAGATGCTGCAGTGTCAGGGCTATGTTTAAAGCTCTGTTCCTCAAAATCCCACAGGAGTGTGGAGGTTGGCTGTTCCTCCACACTTGCTCTTTCAGCAGCCTGTGGTTCCATGGTGTCTGTACACAAGCCAGGACCCCAGCAGACGGTGCTCTAAAATGGCCACTCGATTTCCGTTTTAAAAAGGGAGATTTCTCCACTTTCTTCTTCGAGGCTATATCTGTAAATAAAATTTTAGGATTTCTGTCATAATTATCACCACCCGTTACCTGCTCAAGCGCAACTTGCAAGATCACACCTCTTAAAATACAGTATCTTTGGGAGCTGGCATGTGGTTGATTCATATGTGTGAAGGTGTTAGGCATCCTGACCTAAACTGAAACAATCATTTGGTGACACCCCTTCAGTGTATGCACAGCATGCACAAAAAGCTTTACTGGAAATGCTCCTTTCATTTGGGTTTTTTTTCTCTGAAGCGCAGTGGAAACTCAGTTAAGAAGCTTGAAAAGACGACAAAAATCAAGTCTGTCAGCAAGCAGTAATTACTCTCATAAAAGGTATTTCTTTAGTGTGGTTCATTAAAAAAAGGCTTTTCCTTCAGCATGGCTTCATCACAGGGAAACTCCTTCTGTCTGGGCTCTGGAGATGTGGCAGCCAGGTCACGGCCATCGCTGCCTGATGTGCAAATCGTGGGATTTTTCAGAAAGTGCTTGGCCTTTCTGGAGTCCGTGGCTTCTGCTGGTCTATCTGTGAATTGTTATTGTTGTTGTTACTATTTGTAATCTTGGTAGAGTGAAATTTGCAAGATGCCCCTCAGATACAAACTCTTCCTCTCTCTGTCTGTGTAGCCACCAAGTAACAGAGTTAGTTCAGGCTTGGCTGCCTCAACCACCCAGTTACTGAGGGGTTTGTTTGTTGGTCAGCCTCACCCTCCTCACCAGGAAGGATTTCTTGAATGTATCTAATCTAAATCGGCCCTCTTTCAGTTTAGAGCCATGGGAACACATTATAAGAAAACACTCAAATTGTCGGTATAAAGGCTTGGATTAAATATTTTATTTTTACTGTACCAATGCTAATAAATGAATTGGGCAGCCAGATCACCAGGTGGCACATCACAGGCCCAGCACTGGGCAGAGGGCATGTCCTGCAGTGCTCTGGCTCCTCTGCTTTGCTGCACTCTGTGGGTGGGTCTCAGGAGGGGGTACTGTTGTGACTGTCTTTGTGGATTTGGGATGTCTGTCCTGGGTTGTTCTCCTTTCTCTCCTCTCTCTCAATCACTAGCAGTAAACAGAATCTTGTGAGTTTACCTGAGGTGCCGAGGGCAGGTGGGAGGTGCTGCCGTGGTGGGAGGGATATCTCGTGAATATTGACCACATTCTTTAAATAGCCCCACTCCTGCTCTGCCTGTAATCAAAGACACAACTCTGGGAGTGTTCAAAGTCACGCCGTGTGTTCTCGGTGCAGCTGCTGAGGAGTGATCAAAGGCAGCAGCAGCCATGGCCCCGTGTGCTCCACAGCAGAGCGGGCAGGATATATTGCTATTCCCATTTTAATTTGTTTTTTCAATAAATCAGGCTTCATTCCTATTCATCATGTAAAGCTGTTGGCTGGCGAGCCGCTGCAGAATGCTAACTAATTTCATAATGCTCTGCATAAGGTGACCCACTTACAAGTTCATCCTTCAGTCGTGTTTAAGCTCTGGTCCTGATTTATGTAACAGCATATTGGTTTCATCAAGAGTTGTCTGATCACTCACTGTGTTGGCTCCTTCTTGACCTGTACATGATTTGTATTCTCCTCAATTTTAGGGAGAACTTTCTGTCTCCGTGCACATATGTGCAGAAGAAGAGTAATAAACCTTCTTAAAAGTAGTGCTTTGAGTTTTACTGTCACTTAAAGATATACTGGAGTGGGAACTAAAAGGAGTTTTAAGGACCCTGCTGCAGGCAGGGCAGGGGAAGCTCAGCAGGAGATGTCCCTCATGTCATCACCCTGTTTTGTACGTTTTTGGACTGTGATTAACATTGGCTGTTGTGTGTTGTGAGTCACAGTCCCTTGGATCTGAGGGTGGGAAGGCAGGACAATTCTTCCTCCTCTGTAACTTGCTCATACCCTTTTGTTTCTGAACTGAGAATCAAATTATAGGGAATTCCCTTCTCCTTCATTCGTGGTACTTACCTTTATCTCCCTTGTTGAGAGTGAGGTGTGCTGCCCAAGTGTATCAGGCTGGTGTGATTTATTGCCCTCACTTCTCTTTAAATCTGTATTTGAAGCTGTTAATGAGGGGTTTAACAAAGCTGAGACACTGGGGCTGCCTTACAATAAACTACAAGTTTCCATTGCTGTGAGTTTCAATTTGCTGACGACTAATGAAGCTCCTGGTCCTGCAGGATTCCACACGGTGCAGAAAGGTGGAATTGTCTGGGTTCAGACCTGTGTGTGGAGCTACAGATGCTGTTCCTTTTCTCTTGTAGCATTCCTTCTTCTGCCGGCTGACAGAAGATAAGAAATCCGAGAAGTTCTTTAAGGTTTTTTATGATCGCATGAAAGTGGCACAGCAGGAAATCAAGGCAACTGTCACAGTCAACACCAGTGACTTAGGAAACAAAAAGAAAGATGAAGACTCAGACAGAGATGTCCCCAACAGGAAAAGAGGTAATCCTCAGTCGTTCCCTTTCTGAACTGACAGGGGAGTACAGTGTGTTTTGAACTCGTTTCAACTGATGCAATAATGCTCTGATCTCTGATCCCACAGAGCAAAGTTCAGAGATCAGTGGTGCCCTGGCTCGGGATTTCAAGAGCTTCATCCCTTCTTCAACTATTTGTGAGGTTGTGCTATTGAAATGAGGAAAAGTCTTTCAGAGCTGAGAGTCTGCTGCCTTGTCTCGTGACAAGCTGGCCAAATCTGATCCGTAGTAACGACCCTGGACTGTGGGTTGTGGTCAGCGCCTTCTCTAACAATAAGTGAAGAAATCCTAATTTTGTTCTGAAGCAGGTCCTTTTACCATAACTCTGGCTAGTGCTAGATGTGTGTGCCCTAACCAATTAATCCCCAGATTTATAACCCTGCTGTGGCTGGTGTACAAGGTGCAGAGTGTGACACGAGCCCCTCACCTACACTAAACGTACTCACCAGGGAGCTGCTGCTCAGCAGCTGGGCCTGTGGGTGAAGCTGCCGTGGGCACGTGTGAACAGATCTCCTGGCCCCCTTTAGCCAGCTTCCCTAAGGGAGATGTGTCCTTGTGTGTTGTAGTGAGGGAACCCATGACCCAGATCACGGAGGAGGTGCGGGACCAGCTGCTGGAGGCGTCTGCGGCCACGCGGAAGGCGTACAACACGTACCGCAGGGAGGCCGACCCCGAGGAGCACTACTCAGCGGGAGAGGGAGCCCAGGCTGCAGCAGACAAGAGCAAAGACGAGCTGGAGATGAGTGCTGTCATCTCCATCATGCAGCCCATCCTGCGCTTCCTGCAGCTGCTCTGCGAAAACCACAACCGGGATTTGCAGGTACCGCCTGGCTCCGGGCAGGTGTGCTCAGGGTGCCTTGTGCGTTCACTGCTGCCACACCATTATCCCTAATCCCAGGCCTCTTTAAATGGATTATGTGACCAATTATTCTCTTTGCTCTTGAAGGTAATCCAAAAAAAAGTACTTTCACCTTGCTGGACTGATATGAGGAAATCCAGTTATCCAGTGGTCTTTGAAAGGTGCATGAAAGGTGGTGGGATCAACACTTCTTGGGGTTTTTAAAGAGCATATGTTGAAAGCAAGCAAGTGTTGTACTGTAAAGTTGCTGTTTTGCTTCTGAGAGGGGAGGGAAAGAAAGAAAAATCATGTAGGAAAATGAAGAGGGCATTGGGACTTTGGTTCCTTAAGCTTAACTTTCCCATGACCAAGTTCTCCTGGGTTTTCATGGATCTCTTCATGTGCCTAGAGTTAAACACATGGTGAAGGTGTCGGGAAAGCCTCATCTGGAGATGAATCTGCTGAGCAATGAGAAGGGTTTCTAGGTTGTATCCACACAGGAGGAATTAGGGAGAGGGGGGGTTTGCTGTGGAATGGGCGGAGTCCCTGGTGCCAAAGGACATGGAGAAGGTCAGGGAGCTCAGTGCCACCTTCACTTTGCTCTTCACTGGTAAGACTGGCCTTCACCAATCCTACATCCCTGAGACCCTGGTGCGGTCTGGAGCAAGGGAGACTTACTCTTGGTGGAGAATTGGGATGGGAAACATCTAAACAAGCTGGATGTGCATTTAAACAAGCTGGATACCCCAGGCTCTATGTGGAATTCTGGCTCCAGTCCTGGACTCCCAAGTCCAGCAGGGAGTCTCAGAGATGACTGATGGGCAGGGAGAGGCAGGGGGAGCTGAGAGAGGTCAGGCTGGAGAGCAGAAGGCTCAGGATCTCTCACCATTTGTGCAAACACATGATGGGGGATGTGGAGAGGAGGGGGCCAGGCTCTCCTCTGGCTGCCCCATGACAGGGGCTGGAGTTTTCAGTGTCCAAAGGTCCTGGCAGCCTCAGCTGTCCTGTGCTGTCCTGGGATGTGTTTGTAGAATTCCAGGGAGCCAGAGTAGATTCCCCCTTACAGAGGGGCTGCAATTCAGATGATTTTTGTTCAGCGCAGCCGCTGCTACTGGGTTAGGATCGAGAAGCTGGTGAGGCGCCGTACAATGTGCTAAATGCCCTCATAAAGAGTAATAATTGCCTTGATTGCACATTGTTCCCTGGCCGGCAGGAGCGTGGGACCCTGCGTGAGAGCTTTGCAGAGCTGCCAAATCGCTTCCTCTGAGCAGGAACGTCCCGGCAGCACGTGGGATCACAGCTGCATGGAATCATCCCCGTGCTCCAGCCTGGCATTCTGGGAGCATCTCTGAGTGCCCAGGTTATATACATCAGCCTTTCCCTCATTTTTAAGAGAAAGAGCTCTTTGATGTGTGTTTTGTCAGAGGGTTTTCCTGCCGCTGGCGGTGTCGGAGCCGAGCAGGCCGGCGGTTCCTGTGGCACGATTCCAAACCGCACGCACAGGATCCGCTGCTGCCTTTGGCGAGGCACCCGCAGCTATAGGAGCTCAGTTGAATTCCAGCCAGTGCAGAAACTTGGCCTGAGCTCTTCCCTGTCCTGAACAATTAGATTTCCCAAACAGCAGGTAGTCGTAGTCAGCTCTGAGAGAAAAAGGGATTTCTCTTTTTTTTAGCAAAAAAAAAAAAAGGTGGCAGAACAATTTTTCCAGTGTAATCCTCTTGCTGCCTGCCTGCCTCGAGGTTTGTCCTTCTCCCTCAGCCCCGAAGGGGAGGCAGGAGTGTCTTATCCTCCAAAATCTTGGTGTCTGCAGCTGGTGCATGCAGCTGAGCTCCCTGCAGTAGTGCCAGAGGACTCGCTGCCTAAAGGAACAAGGAGGGACTCTCCTGGAGTCTGTGTGTGTCCCAGAACTGCACGTTATATTTGAATGAGGAGTGAGTTGGGATCACCTGCCCGGTGCAGCTGTGAGCTGGGCATACCGAGCCTTTCCAGGCTGTTGGCAGCTGTGGGAGCTGATGTGCAAACACAGGGAACTGCAAGTCATGCAGGATGAGCTGCTGTGTGTCAGAGGAGGAGGTCTGTGGGATGCTCAGGCAGCTGCAGTGCTGTGCCCTCTGCGTCAGTCAGTCCTTCCCTTCCCAGATACAGCCCGTTTGCTCCGTGTGGGTGCTGTTCCCTCCAGCCCTCCATGGGGCTGGAGGAGCTGCAGTACCCTCTCCATATGAATGCAAGGACTGGGATGAACGTGTGGGTGCATATTTTCCACATGTTCCAGCTGAATCTGCCTGCGGCTGCTCATTCTGGATGCAGGGTCTCTCAGAGGGTCCACACCTCAGGGTCCTTCCCAGGAGAGCAGTGGGATGGCACACTCAGTACTGAAGGGTTGTGTTCCCACTCTGTAGCCTGTGAGATGCTCTGGATGACAGAAAATGAAGAGCTCACTCTGTCCTGGCTGAGACAGCAGCGGACACTCCCTGGGGCAGTTTATCACAGTGCAGCAGGGGTTTGTTTTCTACAATTTTTTCCTTCCCGTTGTTCCTTCCCCTAACAACGCCCTCCTACCTCCTGTGCCTTATTCCTCTTCTCTCCTTATTGACTGGATCAAGCAGCTTAGGTACAAGCCTGGCTGTAATCAGAATAAATGCTGTGCTGCAGCCAGGGAGCATTTTACTTCCTCACTTTGGGTATTATCCTTTTGTTTTGCTTTTTTTCCTGGAGGGAAGGCACGAGCTCCGATTTCTGTAGGATCAACCTTCTTTACATTCTGACAAGTTAATCAGAAGTCAGGATACTAAATGAGCAATCAGCTGAAATGTGCTGAATCACTGTCACCTTTAGTCTGCATTCATGACAGCGTTTTCTTTTTTTAGCTTTGCCTTCCATTGAATCTGCAATTTCTCTCTCTGTTTGCCTTAAAAGATTCATTAGTCTGACTCAGGCAGAGACAGCCAGGGACCAGTGCTGCTCTCTGGGTTAGCAGGAAAGGCCCTGCTGGTTCTGTACTTCTGTTCCTCTGAGGGGCTTTTCACCCTGGAATTGTTGTTACCTGCTGGAATTAAGCTAAATAAGAGTTTTCCTGCTGAAACTTCAAGGAAAAGCAAGTGGTAGTGGCTGCTGGTCTTTGCAGCACTGCTGGGAATGCACTGGCAAACAGCATCTGAGTCACTGAGAAATTGGGTTTCTTTAGTTGTCCTTTAGTTTTGGATGGGTTTGGTGCTTTTTTTCATCTGGAATACAGGAGAGCAGACAGCTGTTAAATCCACGCCGAGAAATCTGGCTTTTCATTCGAGGAGCTGCTCCTAATCAGCAGCCTCAAGCAGGAATTACAGTAATTATGTGGGAAGAAATGCAGTGGAGAGAATTCCATTTCAAGGCACCTTCCTTCATGGTGTGCACTCAGGTGCCTCTTGTGCAGGTGGAGCTGCTGAGAGGCCTCAGCCAGGGAATCGCTGCTTCCACCTTGGAGAGAGGTCTGGGAGGAGGGAGCCTTGAGCGATGGTTGGCAGGGAAATGCAGCAGGTGGAGTGAAGCTTCCAGGCCCTGGAGAGCTTCCCAGAGCGCCTGTTCAAGGCTGGGTGTCAGGCTCTAATGGATCTCTCTTTATGAGATGTTTATGGGATGCACTCTGTTTATTGCTGTACAACGTGAAGCCAGCAAGCTGCTCAGGAGAGCAGCACGTTGCAAATAAGCCCTGAAAAGAGGCTTAAACTGCTTGTACAGTGAAACCAGAGCAATCCACCATGCAGTGCACTGGGGATGGATGAACTTAATAAATACTATCAGCCAAACAGCAGTTTGCATGGTCTTGCCCCTCCCTCATGGCTTTGACACTCTCCTCACAGAATTTCCTACGCTGCCAGAACAACAAGACAAACTACAACCTGGTGTGTGAGACACTGCAGTTCCTGGACTGCATCTGTGGGAGCACAACTGGGGGCCTTGGACTTCTGGGTCTGTATATAAACGAGAAAAACGTGGCACTGATCAACCAGACGCTGGAAAGTCTGACCGAGTACTGCCAGGGGCCCTGCCACGAGAACCAGGTAATGAATCCAGAGTTGTGAAATGCCTCCCCCTTCCTCCCTGGGCCCCAGCTCTGCCAGGCTGCTGTTGTCTTATAACACTGCCCGCTTTACTTGCCCTGCAAGTCTGAGGATTTTTTCCTTTATAAACTCCTCACAATCACCTTGTCTTTCTCAGAGAGGAAGAGGAGTTGAAACACTCAAAGCAGTGGAAGTATTTCTGCTTTGCTAAGATTTGTTTCATTAGACTTGACAGGGAGAGTGGGGAATTTCTGTTCTTCATAGAATCCCAGAATGGGTTGGGTTGGAAGGGACCTTAAAGCCATAGGCAGAGACACCTTCCACTATCCCAGGCTGCTCCAAGCTCCATCCAACCTGGCCTTGGACACTTCAGGGATGGGGCAGCCACAGCTGCTCTGGGCACCCTGTGCCAGTTTCTGCTTATTTTCTCCATTTCCTTATTACTTGAACCATAATATTCTCCTGAAAGACTGGAATGTGACTTTCCTGCCATTCTTGTCTCTGCAAAGAACATGTGAGGCTGTGCATGCCAGGGAGAATTGTCAGTGTCCCTCTGCTCTCTGGATCAGGCGGAATAAAACCCTTTAAGTGTTTTAGGTGTGCAGTTCAATGAGCAGGGCTCTCTGGATTTTGAAGCCAGCGAGCTGCTGTTTGTACATTTGAGTTACAGGCCTCTCCAAAAGCAGGGCTGAAGGGTAGGCAGAAGGTTATGGAAATTCCCATTCTTTGTGTAGACAGGACTGAAGTAGGTGTTGATTGGCACATTTATAGTAAAGAAAACTCTCCCTAATCTCAGTAAAACACTGTTCCTCCAGCCTGGACAGTTTGGCATGGAAATGCTTAATTTATCAGCTCTGGTTCTTCGTGCTTCCTGGGGCCAGGGACTCCAGTAGGACCATGGCTGAGGAGAGGAAAAGCTTGGAACAAAATGCCTTAATCTTTTGTTGTTGCACTGCCTGGAGCTCTCTGTGCAGTTATCCCTTTTGGGCAGCCCACGAGGTGATGACAGAGGGGACTCTGCTGCTCTGGCGGGGTCACCAGCCCGGGCTGTGTTTGTAGTGCAGGCAATTAGGGAAGTCTGATGACTTTTCTTTGGACAGAACTGCATTGCTACTCATGAGTCCAACGGCATTGACATCATCACAGCATTAATTCTCAATGACATCAACCCTCTGGGAAAGAAGAGGATGGACCTCGTGTTGGAGCTGAAGGCAAGTGAACGTTCTGTGTGAGGCACGTTAACAGTGAGATGAAACACAGTTTTATTGTTGGAATTATGTGGGTGTTTATTATATCCCAATATTCATAAGTGCCCAAAAATTATATCCATCAGTGAGCTGGAGGCAGTGCCCAAAGATTGTTTGTCACAGGTATTTCATCTTTTAAATGATGGCATGGAGCCGCCAGTTCTCAGATGGAGGATGCAGGCAGTCAGAATACACTGAGGAATCCTAAAATGATTTCCTGTAAAAAATTTAAAGCTGATGAAAACTGTTCTGTTGTTGCTGAGCTTTTACGTGGACAATGGAAGTGAAATTCCTCATGTTGCAACTACTTTCTTAATATTTCATTGGTGTTTTTTAATCGGTTGCTGTTAAATCATCAGCAGTTCTTCAGGGCTGTTCATATTAATGCTGAAATAATTAGCCCTGGTGCTGGTTTCAAAACACAGGAGCAGGTTCCCCTCTAGCAGTGGCAGTCCCAGAGCACCCTTGCTTCAGCCTGTGCTTGAGAAATATTTCCTTTCTGACTTACTGCCCTGACTGGCACTGCAGTGTCTCCTTGTTTTTCGTTGCCGACTCACACCATTATTATGGGTAATGTGGGTTTTTTATTATTGTAAATAAAAAATGCTTTTAGACTCGATTAGCATTATACTTCAAAATTAAATACTTTTATTGGGTTTTATTGTCAGGCATGATGGATTTTAATCTTAATTGTTTGTATTAATGTAGTCTGGTGCCTTGTGGTAGTTTCCCATTTCCTCCCTGTGTTCCTTGGCGTGAGCAGACTGCAGAGTGATTTCAGTTAAGAGCAGCAAAGCACATCTGTGTCTTCAGCCCTGGCTGTCCCTTGATTTAATCAGCAGCATCTTCAGCAGAGCTGAGCTGCACCATTTGGGAGCTCAGAGCTTGTGGTGATGCTGCAGTGTCTTTAAACCAAAACAAAATAACACGAGCATGAAACAGCAGCATTTTCAGAAATCCAGACCTTGGCTGGGGTTAATTTAATGTCATTCGATAAGTAGGATTTGGGGAATAAACTGCTAAAAAATCCTTTTAGGTTGTATAGGTGAGTAATTAGAGGAGGGGGGGGCTTGGTGAGGTGAGGCTGTGGGAGCCCTGAGCTGGCTGGCACAATCTGCCTGTGGTGGCTGCTGCCTGTGGGACCCAGGTCCCTGAAGCCCTTCTGGCAGCAGAATGCTGCCACTCAAGCTGGGTACCCTCATTGTTTGGCTCCTGGCAGTGATTCCGTTGCTTTTCCCTCCCCTCAGAACAATGCTTCCAAGTTGCTCTTGGCCATCATGGAGAGCAGGCATGACAGTGAGAACGCTGAGAGGATCCTCTACAACATGAGGCCCAAGGAGCTGGTGAGTCCCGGGATCACTCCCGAGCTCCTGACTCTGTTCGTTTGTACAGGAGGCGGAGAAATGAAAATTCCTCGAGCCCCAAGAGCTGTCCAGGAAACCATAGCAGGGTTTTGGGGCTGGTTAGTGTATGGACTAGTGAAAACACAGGCTGGAGATCCAAAGTACAGCCAAAGCACCACTGACTTGTCCCGGTGCTCGGGGCTGCGTTGGAGCCAGGGTCAGAACGTGACGCGGGTGCAGAGAGGGTGGCCTGGAATATGTTACCTTCAGGGGAACGTGAGGTTCAGTTTCTTATGCCAGTGAGCTGGGCTGAAGCTGGATTCAGACCTCCTGTTTATCCTGGATGCTGAGAAACCCACTGACCTTCCTTTAAATGTCCCTGCTCTGCTCCCATTCCCTTCCATAGGAGTGCCGAGGGTGTGCTGCCCTCAGCAGCTCCTGCCCTTTGCCTGAGCCTGCTCTCCTTGCCTCTGCCTCCTTCTCCAGGTGGAAGTGATCAAGAAGGCTTATCTGCAGGGAGAAGTGGAGTTTGAGGATGGAGAGAACGGGGAAGATGTCGCAGCATCTCCGAGGAACGTGGGACACAATATTTATATCCTGGCTCATCAGGTAGAGTTTCACCACAAGTCATAAACTGGGGAAAGCCAGAGTTTTCCCTGTTTTCATGGTTCATCTCTGAGAGAAACTCACTGCACATTCTCTTGTCATCAGAGCAAATCCAAATCTTAATCAGAAACAAAAATAGTACAATACAAGAAAATCTGGGAATTTTCTTTTATAGTGGGAAGCAGGCAGGCTCTGGACAGAGTTCCTGAGGACACGTGGCTCAATTCTTGGCAGCACCGAGCAGCAGTGTATTGTTTTTCAGCTGTATCAAAGGTTACTTTATGCTCCCAAAGAAATGCTACTCACAGATCAATTAAAGTGTAATCAGAAATCTCAGTCCTTGCCACATTCTCTCTCTGCTGGAGCCAGGCAGAGCCATTGTACTGATACAATGTGTGTTTGAAAGGTAAAAAACCAAAGGGGAGAAAAACATACCTAAATGTACTTAATGTATTGATGCTACATCTCTCCCTGCATTAGAGACTTCCTGTTCCTCCAGCATCTGAGCAGACAGACCCTCTCTGTGCTGCAGGATGAATTTGGAGCACCCAGCAGCATTTTTGGAGCAGTGCTCTGTGCATCTGCTGCTCAGCTGGTGCAGATTTTCTCTTTGTCCCTGCCTGGATCCTTGGTGATGAGCACACCTTTGGGTTAGGGTGGTGTAGAGGGGCAGACCGAATGTGAACATTCAGAAAGATTCCAGGCAAAGGGTGGGAGAGGATGGGGAAAAGAGGAGTACAACACTGGCATTAAAGAAATACATATTTGAATCATTCTGACTTGCTCCCAAAATAGAGCTGCAGGGTGTCTGGTTGGAACAGAACAAGCCTTCTGTCAACTTTGCCCTTTCCTAGCAGCTGACTGCGTACTATTTCTTTTTTTATGCCAAAAATCAGAAATTTAATATCACAGAGAGACATCTGGTGTCTCCCACTCCCTGTGCATTCCTTTATTTTAGTTGGCTCGCCACAACAAAGAGCTGCAGAACATGCTGAAGCCGGGGGGTCAGATCGAGGGGGACGAGGCGCTGGAGTTCTACGCCAAGCACACGGCACAGATCGAGGTACCGGGAGCCTGCAGGGGCTGAGCCTCCCAGGAGAGAGCCAGGGAGTGCAGCCCCGGTGCATTATTCACGATGCTGTCGTGGCTCTGCCTGCCTGTGTGTGGACTGTTGTCTCTGATACAGAACATAAATAGAGAGTTATTTATTTAATTCCTTGGCAGTGGTGGGGGGAGCTATTCCTGAGCTGTCATGTGTGGGCTCGGGGATGGAGCTGAGCAGAGCTCTCTTGGCAGGAGGAAGTGTGGCTTCGCTTCTGTTACATTTTGGCCGGTGCTATTGCTGAATCCAGAAAGTTTGTGATAGCTTTTGCCACTCTTTCTGGATTCAAATGACAGTTTGGCCTCATGTGCCATCTAAGAGCTTTATAAAAGTAAAATGTTCACAAATACGGAGATTTCCCAGAGCAGCTGTGGCTGCCCCTGGATCCCTGGCAGTGTCCCAGGCCAGGCTGGACAGGGCTTGGAGCAGCCTGGGACAGTGGAAGGTGTCCCTGCCCATGGCAGGAGGTGGCACTGGATGGGCTTTAAGGTCCTTTCCAATCCAAACCAGTCCATGGTTCTGTGACTTCCCAAAAATCTGTAATCAGCTGTCTTGGGGTGACCTTATGATGTGATACAGAATTAACTGTTATTCCTTGTACTTGCCCATGGCTCAAATTTGCCAGCATTCTTGAACTGGGCCACCACATTGCTCTGAAATCCATCCCAGCTCTGGTGCAGGATTCACTGGGCCCCTTGGATATCCCAGCTAAGACCAGTACTGCCGGAATAAGACCACAGCACAGAAATTACAATTCTGGAGCTAAATGCAGACCTGCTTTGAAGGGTAAATTAAATGAAATCTGTGTCGAGCTGCTGTTCTTTGGAAATGCATCTGCATGTAGCTGGTTTGAAAGGGGGAGCAAAACAGGCAGAAAACCAAGCAATAAAAGCATTTAAACACTGGGAAGGGCTCATGAGGCTGCTGTGCAGATTGTCAGGTCAGACCGCACCATGGAGCAGATCGTGTTCCCCGTGCCCAGCATCTGTGAGTTCCTCACCAAGGAGTCCAAGCTGCGCATCTACTACACCACGGAGAGGGATGAGCAGGGCAGCAAGATCAACGACTTCTTCCTCAAGTCAGAAGACCTCTTCAATGAGATGAACTGGCAGAAGAAGCTGCGAGGTAGGTCGGTGCTGCTCCGCGTGGGGCAGAGCGCTGAGGGTCGGGATTTTGGGATTTGAAACGTTGGCTGGGCAGCAGATGGCTCCCCAGTGGGGCAGAAACCTCGATAATTGTTCGCAAGAGCTGCTCTGTGCACGATGGCAGGATGCTGGGATAAAGGCAGGCTGGATGCTGGAGCAGGAGGGACCCTCTGGAGGGGATCCAGGGCACAGCGGAACGGAGCAGCACAGGTCGTCCCTTTTGAGATCCAGCAGGGAGGAACAAATGTGTGGAAGAGTAGCTGAAATGGGAAGGAGGCAGGGAGAGGACCCAGCTGAAGAGAGCAGTGGCCTGTGCCAGAGGCTGGGAGGAGTAAGGCTGGGGAATGCAGCAAGGTTGGACTTGGTGATTGTAAAGGTCTTTTCCAGCCTTGATAATTCTGTGGACTTAGAGCATCTCTAGGAATGGAGATGTTTAAGAACAAGTTAAAGATCTATTTCTCAGTAGTGGCAAAGTAGAATTCATCCTTTTTTGGCAAGTGGACTGGCTGACAGGTTGATGAGTCCCTTCCATCCCTATGATGCTAAAATATCTGAAAGCAGGTGTTTTCAAGTGCTGATTTTCCCTGAGGTTCCTGCTGGCAGCTGGGAAATCCCTTACAATGATACTCTGATTCACACAGTGCCACCACGTCCCCCCATAAACCTTCTAGCTCATTTGCTTCATATTTTTGTTCTTGTTTTGCTGAAGGCCAAATGCTGCAGCTGAGGCTCAGTGGGCAGTGCTGAGACTGACCAGCAGTGACCCTGTGAAATGTGAGACAAGGCAGGTTCTTCCTGCTCAAGTCAGCCCTTGCCATCTGCTGCCACTGCTGCTCCCCTCCCCTGCATCAGCTCCACTCCAGTGTTTGTGAAAGAGCAGGACTGGTCTGGAACCCCCTCTTGGAGCAGATGTGGGACCGCTTCCAAAAATCTCAGAGCTCTGCAAGAACTCTGGGACTATGACATCCTAAACAAATTGCAACTTCAACAGCATCCATATATTCTGTTAGATTTTGTTGCTTGAGTCACTTTGTCTTTGAGGCTGTCTCCAAGCAAGCTGTGAAGGCATTCATCATTAACAACAGACCACAAATTAGCCAAGATCCACCTGCAGAAGTGGAGAATATTTCCTTTTTTTTTCTTTAAAAAATGGGGATCATTTATTCTGTCTCTAATATTCAGGTCTTGTCTGGCCTCTGAGTGACTTTTTATGTTCATACAATTGTTTCTCACATCTTCAGTAAAGTTTGTGTTGGAGCTGTGACCTCTGGCAGTTCTGTGTGTGCTCATGTGATGCCACTTAGAGTTTATTCAACCCTCAAAAAGACTTCTGAAATAAAGACCCACGTACTTCTCCCTTCAGCTCATGGTGCTGGCCCATAATCTGAGCACCAGAAGTCTCTTAATGGTTAATTAAGAATGGAAATGAGCTGCCAAAGCCAGGCAGAAGCCCTACACAGGCAGAGAGTCAGTGTCCATCCCCAAAGGAAGGTGTGAAGTTAAACCTGGGCCTTTATAATCACCCTTCCTGTAACAATTTCATAGAAATCAATTCAACCTGCTTACAAATTTTTCCAGTTAAGAGGAAATTGAGAACATTGAGACATTGTGGAATTCTTTACCCCTTTGTTTGCTAGGGGTATTGGAGGAGGGGATTTGCTGGAGAGACATGGTGGCTATTGCAAGGCTCAGAACTGCTACATGTAATAAATTACCCTTCAGCCCCAAAGTCTGCATTTTCAGCTTGTTCCTAAATTTTACTGAGAGCTTTTTCATTGCTCTCTGGTATCTAAATATGCTGCCTCCTTCCACTAGGGCAAAACAGTTCTTTCCCTTCTTTGAGACCATTTTTATGGATTTTTTCCCTACTCTAGATTTCAGGAGGACACAATTTGCTGTGCAGTAAGCCTGCAGGAGCTAAAATCAGGGGGATTTAGCCTGGATGCAGAGGGAATTACTGCAAGGCAGCTTCTTGGCTTCCTTTTTGACTTAGGGTTCACGACCACTTCAGCAAAGGAATCTTTCTGCTTTCTGCCTCTTGGTTCTGGCTGCAGGGATTATTAAAATTAGGAGTCTTTTTGAGAAGTATTTCTGTATAACATTAAGGATTTAAATGTGCTGTTGGACTGTGCATTGAGCTCAGTGCAGATGTGCTGAGTCCTTTGCCCCTGGGGTGGAGGGAAGGCCAGGGAGCTTCACCCCCTGGTTATTCTGGGGCTGTTCTGGGCTGTTCTCAGCAGAAATTGAGTTTGCAGGTGGCAGTGTGTGGTGCAGGTGAGCTGCTGGCAGCAGCAGAACACAGAGCAGTGGGGCTGGAGCTCGCTGCTCATCTTCCTCCTCCAAATTGTTCTTGGTGTGACTCCGAGTACAAAGTCTATTATTAGGGGAAGCCTCAAGTGCCTGATCTCTGCAGTTTCTCAGCTTGTTCTCTTGCTGCTGCTAAACCATATATGAACCAGGGATCCTTTGCCTTAAAACACCACCTAGGAAACCTGAAGTGCCCCCAAGATGAAGGATAATGGAATAAACTTCAGAATAAGCCATGAGTATTGTTACTTTTGATGCTGTGCTTTTGGGCAAACTGAAAATAAACTTGTTTTGGTGTTGGTATCTTTTTTTATAGAGACCTCTTATTTTTACTAAACCTTCCATTGAAAAGAATTTTTTTTCTCTTTTTCAGCTCAGCCTTTCCTGTACTGGTGTGCTCGGAACATGTCCTTCTGGAGCAGCATCTCCTTTAACCTGGCTGTCCTCATGAACCTGCTCGTGGCATTTTTCTACCCATTCAAAGGAATTCGAGGAGGTACTGATATTTAACCTACAAAAATATGTGAACAAAGAAGGTGTAATGAGCCAAATTCTTCCCTCCCCACTCGTATCTGTGCACTGCTGTTTACATCAGTGAGGGCAGGAGAACAGAATTTGGCTTTTTGAATTGCCTTGTTTTAAATTGTGCTGTTCTCTTACTCTTTCTTGAGGCATTTTTAAAGAAAATGTGGAGCCATGCTTTTTCCTAGGGGGAAAAAATTACCCAAGACAAACATCCACCTTTAATTACTTGACTGCTCTACTTCAGTTCAGAGTTCTGTAATTAAGGATTGAACTAAAAACAGGCAAAATGTTGAATGTGTTGTGTTCCTTGAGCTTGCAGTTTATTAATTTTCCACACAGTTTTCCTGGTGCTCCAGGAGGCCTCTGAGTGCTGGGGGTGGGTGGGTGACATTATCCTGCCTTGGCAGGGGGGAGGTGACCAGTAGGAACCCGTGGAGGATAAGGGAGAAGAGCCCATTCCCAGGATTGCCCCAGGAATGTGGGGAGCAGAGGATTCCCAGGGTGCCAGCCCTGCCCCCTGGCTCTCAGCAGGGCTTGCCAGCATTCCTGGCACAAATTCTGGGATAACACAGTGGGGTTGCACAGCCTCCCTGTGACAGGTCCACGGATGCTCCTCTGACCCCACCCGGGGCTGTGTGACACTGGTGGCTCCCAGAGCCAGCTCAGTGAACACTGAGCAGATGCTCGTCCCTGGATCCAGCCTCTCCCCAGAGCTGCACCCTGGGGCAGGGCAGGGCTGGGCTGGAATCCTCTCAGCAGCAACTGGGAAACCTGCAGGGATATTCTCAGGAATGTCACGTGCATCACTGACAGAGTGCTGTGAAGGGAATGTCTAGGTAGGAGCTTTTTTCCTTGTGTCTAGGGGGTTTGCATCCTGAACAAGCCTCTCAGAGGGATATTTAAGACCAAAATCCAGCGTTCTGAGAGGGGGAAGAGAACTTCTGCCATCAGGACCACCAGGCTGTGGCTGCAGCTGCTGTTCCTCTGTGTCACACCCAGTGTCAGCAGAGTGGGGACAGCCCAGATCCTGGCTGGAAGGTTCCAACAAGCCCAAAGAGCTACTGAGTTTCTGTCTCTGGTTGCAAAGATCCCAAGTTAAAAGCTCTGTATTTATGGCTGCCAGGAAAGCTGCTGGTTAAATGAGTTCCCTGAGATTACAAACTGCAAGACTGGGGGGGGATTGTTTGGCATTTTGAAGATGCCCTACCCTACATATTTGAAATTCTTTATTTATCAGGTAACATTTTGATGCAACCTCTTCCTCTCCTAGTTTGAATCCAGAAAGTAAAATAAATAAATACATGTGTATCTTATATTTAGCTTAAGAAAAAAAGACTCTTCCAAACAGACTGTTTGGGGGAAGTTGTCAGTGTCTTGAATTGCTCAGACACGGTGAACTGAGCAGCTGATGAGCATCTGACAGTAGCAGAAGCTGTAAAACTTCTGACTTGAGGAGCAGAAACAAAACTGGATGCCTGGAATTCAGTACTGGAACGGTGAGAATTCCAGAAACAGGGAGAACTTCCTGCACATTCCTCCTGCCTATGGTTGTGTAGGCACTCCCAGCAAGGCTTTGGGGTCAGGTTGGGTGCAGAAGTTGATGAGTGACCAACCCTTGGCTCCATGTGCCAGGACAAGGACACTGCTCCCAGCCCCTCTCCATCCCTGGGAAGGAGAGGGGAGCCTGTGCCCCAAGACCTGCTCTGCCCTGTAGGTGCCACAGCTGGGTCCTGTGAGGTCCTGGCATTGCCCTCCCCGTGCTGCTGGGCAGCCTGGGCTTGTGGGCCAGGCCCAGGTGGGTGTTCCAGGGAACACCTGGGGGCTTCAGTAACTCCAGGTGTTTCTTCGGGCCTGCTGGGAGCTGCTGCAACTCCTGAAAGCAAATATATTCCTAATAAATCTTATTTAGACTTCAGATAAGTCATTCCTAAATAAGCTGCTGCACATTTCCTCTGTCCCCTCTCCATGCTGTTGCTTGTTCCCACTCGGTGACTCCGTTCCCAGCTCTGCACCTTGTGCTGTGACAGCTCCGGTGGCAGCGCTGCTCCAGGAGCCCAAACTCCCCCCAGGCAGCCAAAACAGCTGTTCAACTTTACGCTTATTAACTTTTAATTTCCATCCATCCTCTGCTGTCTTTATTAATCTGCAGTGATTTGGAACAAGATTAAATGGCTGCTCGTGGTAGTCAGATGAGAGTAATGTTTCCTAAGCTGCTTGAATTTGGGAGCAGGAGGAAAAAGCCCTGAGTGAGAATCTTGCCAGTCAGACACAAGTTCTGTGAGAATGTGCTTGCAGAAGGGCTGCAGAGTGCTCTGAAATTTGGGGGATCTTGCCTTTTTGGCTGTTGAGGAACCAGTTGCTTGAAGGCAAAATTTTTTTATGTCAGCTTTCAGAAAGAGCATTCTCCCATTCTGCATAAACCCAGGGTAAATGGTGTTTTGGGCTGAATATTTTCTATGGCTTTCAGGGAAGTGTATTTTTAGCTACACGGGCTCGGTGTTATGTAAGCAGCCAGTCTCATGGGACAGTCTAAATAGACCCAGAGGTAGAAGAGATGACAAAAACGGGTATGAGGGTCTGACCAAAAGCACCTCAGGGGGCTCTGCCGTGGCTCTGGGCGTGGGGAGCATCCTCCCCTGCCCAGGCCCTGCCTCTGCACAGCACGTCTGCAAAGGGCCCTCAGCACTCAGGTGTACCAGCAGTGGACCCGAAAATGAAGATCCTGTAGTACTTACCATTTGCATAATGATTTAGTAACAAGTTTGTAATGAGAACCTGCTGAAGGCTTTGGGCTCAGATGTTGCGCTTGCTGCTGTGAAATCAGGAATGGCTGAAGGTGGGGCTGGGCGATGTCCACCAAAGATAGAGCAAATGGCAGTGCTTTGGTCACTTGGGTTATGCAGGAATGGGTTTGTCTTCCCTCTGCCCAGGCACACTGGAGCCCCACTTGTCTGGCCTGCTGTGGACAGCCATGCTCATCTCCCTGGCCATCGTCATCGCCCTCCCCAAGCCCCACGGCATCCGGGCCCTGATCGCCTCCACGATCCTGCGGCTCATCTTCTCCATTGGTTTACAGCCTACCTTGTTCCTTCTGGGAGCATTCAACGTAAGAACCGAGTGGGCTTTTCTGACATTCTCCTGCCTCTTATGTAAGGGTTCCTTACCTGCACGTGAAGATGGGCAAAAATAGCCTGGGACATCGTGGTGGGACTGTGGGAGGAGCAATTCCCTCCTTGGGCTTTTCCTAGCACAAGTGCTCTGTGGTGTTCATTTAATCCTGCTTCCCCAGGCTGCAGACAGAGCTCTGAGGTTTTGCTCAGTGTAGGAACAGCTCCCACCCCAGAGCGACACAGGGAGGAGCCTCTCTGACCTAAAGCACGTGGTTATTCACCCAAACTGCCTCAGTATTTATGGGGTTGTGTGAGACTCGCTGAATGATGCACTGTGAGTCTGATGGGGAATGGCTGAGGGAGCTGGGGAAGGGGCTCAGCCTGGAGCAAAGGAGGCTCAGGGGGGACCTTGTGGCTCTGCACAAGTCCCTGACAGGAGGGGGCAGCCGGGGGGATCGGGCTCTGCTGCCAGGGAACAGGGACAGGAGGAGAGGGAACGGCCTCAGGCTGCGCCAGGGGAGGCTCAGGGTGGGCAGCAGCAGGAATTTCCCCATGGAAGGGGTGCTCAGGCCTTGGCAGGGATTGCCCAGCAAGGTGCCAAGTTATCTCCAGCTTGAAAAAACAGCCTGTTTACCCTGAAAACCTACCTGTTGTAACTATGGGTGATCTTTCCTTAGGTTTGTAATAAAATCATTTTCCTCATGAGTTTCGTGGGTAACTGCGGGACCTTCACGCGAGGATACAAGGCCATGATCATGGATGTGGAGTTCCTCTATCACCTGCTGTACCTGCTGATCTGTGCCCTGGGGCTCTTCGTGCATGAGTTCTTTTACAGCCTCTTGGTGGGTGTTTGCTTGGCCCTCAGAACATTTCCTGGTCTGTTTGTGAAACTCCATATTGGGCACATCCAGGAAAATTTCTGCTTTTCTGCTGGGAAACTGTTGAACAGACACTGGGAAGAGCCATAGCCTGGAGATTTTCCTTAGGAGAAGTTACTGTGGTGGACAACAGGACTCCTGCCACATCCCTTCTTCTGATGTGTGACTTCCTACTCAGGGGGAGGACATGGGGGTTTTAAACCAAAAGAGGAGAGATTTAGGTTAGATGTGAGGAAGGAATTGTTCCCTGGGAGGGTGGGCAGGCCCTGGCACAGGGTGCCCAGAGCAGCTGTGGCTGCCCCTGGATCCCTGGAAGTGTTCCAGGCCAGGCTGGATGGGGCTTGGAGCAGCCTGGGACAGTGGGAGGTGTCCCTGCCTATGGAGTAGAATGAGATGGGCTTTGATGCTTTGCTGTGTTATTACCAATAGCTGTCACTGTGTCCGTGCTTTCTGAGCAGCTGGATAACTCTGGAATGTCTCCATAGCTGTATCCAGGCTCCAGCCCTCACGGGATGGACATGGATCCTGGCACACGTGTTCCTTCTGTCTGGGGTGGGATTCACCTTGCACAGCACAATGCTTCTAAGAATAACACTGAAGGAGTGGATTTAGTGTTGGTGGAGAAAATGTGTCGGTGTCGAAGCGATCCTGAAATCCCATTCAGAACAGGCTATTTTTGTCCCTTTGGTTGATGTTTACCACATCCTCTGGTACCTGAGCCTGGTTATTGTCTGTGTTCATGGAGGTCCAGTTAACAGACACCTGTCCTGTCATCCACCAGCATAGCCACAACCTGCCCGGCCTCTGCTGTGAGTTGTCCCAGACCCAGTGAAAAATGAAGGAAACATCAGCAGAGAAATCTAAACATGGAGTTGGGAAAAAATATTGCTTCTTTAATTATATGCTCAGTAAATTAAGATTTAAAGGAAATAACAAATTGCAGTTTGAAGTGAGCTGTTTGGAGGCTGTGAGGGGGTAGATAATGCTGTAAAAGCCAGATAGCAGTCTGTGCTGGCAGCTTGGTGTGTGTCTAGCACTGAGGCAGGAACACCTGCCCGCAGCGGGCACGGGCTGCTGGCCAAGCTGCTGCAGAGGAGGGCACAGCTGCCTCAGTTCCTGCTGTTCCAAATGCGTGGCACAGGACATGATGCCACCAGTGGTGCTCCATGTGCTGTTGTTGGCTGTCCCCAGCTCTTTGACCTGGTGTACCGGGAGGAGACTCTGCTCAACGTCATCAAGAGCGTCACCCGCAACGGGCGCTCCATCATCCTCACTGCCGTGCTGGCCCTCATCCTGGTCTACCTGTTCTCCATCGTGGGCTACCTCTTCTTCAAGGATGACTTCATCCTGGAAGTGGACAAGCTCCCCAATGAAACCCTTCTGCCAGGTCAGTGCCAGCGGCTCGTTCCCATGGGCTGTGTTGAGGAAATATCGGGCTCTTGTTCCCCAGGCATTGACAGGACAAGGGGAGAGGGCTCCAGCTGTGTCAGGGGTGGCCAGGTTGGATATGAAGAGGAATTTCTCCATGGAAAGGGTGCTCAGGCCTTGGCAGGGGCTGCCCAGGGAGGTTTGGAGTGCCCATCCCTGGAGGTGCCCAAGGAAGGGCTGGAGGTGGCACTCAGAGCTCTGGGCTGGGGACAAGGTGGGGTCAGGCACTCAGTGAAGAATCTTGGAGGTGTTTTCCAGCTTCAGTGAATCTGTGATTCTGTGAAATAGAAATGCTTTTGTGGTTGACTTTAAAACCATGGAATGTGTAAATCAGAAAGTGCTGTGCTCTTCTAAACTCTAAGGTAAGATACTGCTCTAAATGCCTTCTAATGCACACTGACCACGATGGGGAACCCTTTTACCTGAGCAGTCACCTTGCAAGGTGTTAAAGCATCATTTGATGCAGCATTTTCTGGTTTCAGATCACACAGAGCCAGGTGAGACCATGACTGGCGAGTTCCTCTACTCAGATGTGTGCAAGGCAGGGAGCAGTGAGAACTGCTCCTCCATCATTCCCTCCGACCGTAAGTATCGCTCTGGAATTCCAAACTCACACCCTGAGTTTTCACCCTTTTTCTAGTTAAGCACCTTCAGTTAAAATAATTTCTTTTAAAAATCCTATGCAATAAAATTGGGAACAAAGCTATCATGAGATTAACTTGAAATAGGATTAATTTAGGCCAACAGCATAAGTAATGTTTGTTCCATGAAGTGACTAAAGCAGAGAAACTTAGAACTAAACCAGACTTGATAAAACACTGCCATACTCTTTAAGTTTCTACATCAATTGGAGAAGGAAGGGATTCAGTTTGCCTCTTTGCAAAGTTTATTATTTTAAAACATTAGGCTATTAAATGTGATCTCAGAGGATAATGCCCAGTGAAATACGGTTTATTGGCAGCATTGTTCTATCTCAAACTAAGGAAATTTTTTTTTTTTTAATATCATGGCAGGAAGTACTCAATGGATTAAGTAGACAAGGGTAGGTTTGGGGGGTTTGGAGATCAAGAAAGTGAGATATTACCTGGGTATTGAAATATTTCCAGTTTATTTCCTAGAAAATGTAATTTCCTTGTGGGAGATTTACGGTGCTGGCTGGGAGGGGCAGACAGAACATCCCAGTTTCTCTGGGAAGGGGAGCTCTTGCATGGCCATCAAAGGTCAGTGATGGCCACCAGCCCCTGCTCACAGGAGGAGAGAGGGTTCTGCTTTGCTCAGGGGTCCTCTCTGAGAAACTGAAATTCAGCCTTGAATACAGGAAAAGCTGCTTTTTTCAGCTCCTTCCCTCTGGCTGCAGGAAGGAAAACTCAGGGATGTTTTTGTATCACAAGTAATCAACATAGTCCCAGGGTCTTGTGTGCTCAGGGATGTTCATGATGCCCCACATTTGGCCACTGCTCTTGGGGTTTGGTTATTTCAGGGCTGCACAGGGATTGGGGCCTTTCCAGGGCTGGCTGTGGGAAGGTGGGATCTGCTCATGAGCATTTCCGTGATGAAATGAAAGTCGTGAGATTTTTAATGAGTACAGGGGGAGTGTATCAGGTTAGGGAATGAATTCTAGCAGCTCTGCAAGTGAAACAGTGAAGTTGGAGCCTTGAGCCAAGTGAAGAGAAGGTCAAAAAAGTGTGTTGCTTTTCTAGCAAAATGCTGTTTCCACAAGCAGTGATATTTTAGCCATTTGAAAGCTCTGAGTGGAAGTTGCCATTTTGAGTGCAGCCCAAAGGCTGTGCAATCTGTCAGGCACCAGGGGAGAGTGGAAGAGGCAACACTTTGTCCTCTGAGCTGTCAAAAAGCTCGGATTCTGTATAAACAGGCATCTGGTGATCTGAGCTGTGCATGCAGGCAGGGATGGAAAGAGATTTCACCGAGTCACAGGCAGCAGTTCAGGCACAAAAGAAAACTGGCGGTGGGGAGAGGAGGGCAGGGAGGAGATCTGCTCCCAGGGTGGCTCTGGAGAGGGTCCAGGGGAGGCCACGGAGGGGTCTGGAGCATCTCCCTTATGGGCAGAGACTGTTGAAGGCCTGTTTAGTCCAGGGAAGACTGAGAGAGGATCCCATCAATCCATACAATATCCCCCAGGGGTGTCAGACAATGGTTCCAGACCCTTTCCAGTGGTGCCCAGTGACAGGACAAGGAGCAATGGCCATAAACTAAATCAGGTTTTGCCTCAGCATGAGGAAGAGCTTCTTTCCGTGGTGGGGCAGAGCCCTGGAGCAGCTGCCCAGGGAATCATGGAGTTTCCATGGAGACATCCCAAACCCACCTGGATGTGTTCCTGTGTCACCTGCTCCAGCTGACCCTGCCTGGGCAGGGGTTGGGTGGATGATCTGCAGAGGTCCCTCCAACCCACACTGTTCTGTGATTATTTGGGGAATGAACCTACAGGGATTTGCAACACAGGCTGGCAGTCTGAGGGGGGAGAGAGCATAACCAGCAAAGAATGGAGAGGAGGATTTAGAGCTAATCTTGGCTGTGAAACGTGTCTTTGCTTGCTGTGTTCCCAGAGCTGATCACTGAGGAGATGGAGGAAGAGAACAAGGAGCATACGTGCGAGACGCTGCTGATGTGCATTGTTACTGTACTGAGTCACGGGCTCAGGAGCGGGGGTGGAGTAGGTGATGTGCTCAGGAAACCTTCCAAAGAGGTAAATTACCACTGACTGGGGGTGGAGGAGTGATACCGAGTAGGGCTGGGATCTGCTCTGCTGAGGAGAGTGTGTGTGCACTGCTCCAAACACGGGGAGGCACCGCGCTATTCTGGGGTTCTGTAGTCACATCTCTGGGGGTCACACTAAACACCAGCCACTTCTACAGCCTTCTACCCAGGCTTCTGTAGCTTGTGGGCTGTCCAGAGTAGGGCCCAGAAGAGCAGGAACAGGGGAGCCAACAGCCTGTGTGCTGGGAGTTGAGGAGCTGAAGGAAGGAGATGAGTACGAACTAGTGAGGGAGGAATGTGAGGTGGCAGAGGAAAACGCTGTGGTAGCTGGTGGATGCCAGTGGCACAAGTTTTTGTGGGAGCATCCCTAAGGAGAGGTAACGTGTCAAATGGAAGGGATGAGAGGACATGGACCAGGCTGGGTTAGTGGGAGTGTGGGGGAGGAAGGATGGATGTGGTTTGGAGCCATCAGCAGAGTGAGGACGAGGCTAAGCAGCAGGAATTTTCCATAGCACCCCTCTGGCTCCTCCTCTGACTGCTGTTGAAGGTGTTTGTATCCATCATTTAGGAAGGAATTGTTCCCTGGGAGGGTGGGCAGGCCCTGGCACAGGGTGCCCAGAGCAGCTGGGGCTGCCCCTGGATCCCTGGCAGTGCCCAAGGCCAGGCTGGACACTGGGGCTTGGAGCAGCCTGGGACAGTGGGAGGTGTCCCTGCCTGTGGCATGGGTGGCACTGGATGGGCTTTAAGGTCCCTTCCCACCCATTCTATGATTCTGTGATGATTCTGTGATCTGAGGCTCAGGCTGTCACTCCCAAAGCCACATTGGGAACCCATGCTTTTTGTTTTACCTGAAATCCCAATGTTTTTTTCTATTATTTAGCCTTACTTTCAGCTTACAAAGTTACATAATTTTTAATAATAAGTTTGGCACTTGACTGGCAGGATGGCTGTGAAAATGGGGGGTGGATATTTTGGGTATTCAGGCCTGCAGTAAATATGGAATGTGTACTGAAAAGCCCAGCTTAGCGTTCATTTATAAGGTTGTTAAATGCAATTAATGCTATTAAATTCCAGTAAAAGACTTTATGGTCCACACTGATCCTCTGTTGATATACAGCAGATTAATATAAGGATATAATTTGGAAGGGCTTCAGGGAGGGGTGAGAACAAATTTCAGTGTGTGAGAGAAGAGTTTTTTCTCTCGTGAAAGTGAGAGAAGTCCAAAACCTTGGACACAGGAAGAGCAGCTCTGCAGAGATCCCACACTGGCAGCTGACTAATTTGGCTTTTCTTTCAGTGATTTTGCATTTTAATTTTGCATTTTACTTTCACTAAATGTTTTGAGTTGTGAGTTACCCTTGGAGAGCATCAGCAGTGGAGACTCTCAGGGAAAGAGGTGTGGGGCAGGGTGGTAAATAAGGGTGAGATGTGCACCTATTTGGGCTGTTAATATTTCAAATGTGTGTCTTGCAGGAACCTCTCTTTGCTGCTAGAGTGATCTATGATCTGTTGTTCTTCTTCATGGTCATCATTATTGTCCTGAACCTGATTTTTGGGGTGATCATTGACACTTTTGCTGATTTAAGGAGTGAAAAACAGAAGAAAGAAGAAATTTTAAAAACTACTTGCTTTATTTGTGGTAAGTGTGGAGACACACTTAACAAGAAGGGGTTACTCTGGGTAAGCCAGGGATAGCAGCAAACTCACAGAAAAAAAACTCTTGAATTACTGGCTGTTCTTCCTTGCATTCCTCAGCCAGTTCATGTTCCTGGGTACCACGTGCACTGGAGCTTGGCAGCAGGAGCAGATGGGGAATGCTCAGGATACCATTTTTCCTCAAGACTTTTGTTCTTGTTTCTCCTCTGCCTCGAAGAACAGTTTCCTATTGGAATGGGAGAGATTTTTATAAACAGTCATTTTTTCCAAGCGTGCAGAGTGGTGCCTGTGGAAGCTTTTCCCACCAGGAGGTTGGGAATGGAGGTGCTGTGGTTGACTGACATGGTCCTGCCATGTTGCATAACACACAGCCTGATGGGATAACCTTTGGAAGTTTGCTGCAAAGCAAATGCTGCTTTTGCTATCAGTTTGCCTAAAAATAGGAGATGTGTTAAGAAATCCAACAAACTGCTTGCTACAGGGTTGCTGCCTTTTTTTAACCAAAATTTTTCTGTTGTGTATAATAAATATAAGCAGTACTTGTTACACTTTCTTTACTCTTCCTCCTCTTCTCCTCTTCCTCCTCTTTTTCCTCTTCTTTCTTGTTTCATCTTTTTTCCTCTTTCTTTTCTCTCATTCTCCCCTTCTTTCTCATATTTCTCTTCTCTTTCTCTTTCACTTCTCTTTCACTTCTCTTTCACTTCTCTTTCACTTCTTTCACTTCTCTTTCACTTCTTTCTCTTTTTCTCTTTCTCTTTCTCTTCTCTCTCTCTTCTCTCTCTCTTCTCTCTCCTCTCTCTCTCCTCTCTCTCTCCTCTCTCTCTCCTCTCTCTCTCCTCTCTCTCTCCTCTCCTCTCTCTCTTCTCTTTCTCTCTTCTCTTTCTCTCTTCTCTTTCTCTCTTCTCTTTCTCTCTTCTCTTTCTCTCTTCTCTTTCTCTCTTCTCTTTCTCTCTTCTCTTTCTCTCTTCTCTTTCTCTCTTCTCTTTCTCTCTTCTCTTTCTCTCTTCTCTTTCTCTCTTCTCTTTCTCTCTTCTCTTTCTCTCTTCTCTTTCTCTCTTCTCTTTCTCTCTTCTCTTTCTCTCTTCTCTCTTCTCTCCTCTCTCTTCTCTCTTTCTCTCCTCTTTCTCTCCTCCCTGGGCATTTGTCAGATTTTATCCCGTTATTCAGTGTCCATTCCAGAATGACTGTGACTTCCAGCAGTGCAGCAGACTTTAGAAATCGGTTTTGTGCTCGAGCTGATTTTCCTGGTTCCCAGCTGGCAAACACTCAGGGTTCTCCCTGTGTCCCTCCCACAGGTTTGGAGAGAGATAAGTTTGACAACAAGACAGTCACCTTTGAAGAGCACATTAAGGAAGAGCACAACATGTGGCACTATTTGTGCTTTATTGTCTTAGTGAAAGTCAAAGATTCCACAGAATACACGGGACCAGAGAGTTATGTGGCAGAAATGATCAAGGTGAGTTTGGAGTTGTGGGTTTTGTTGTAGATTAGACCAATCCAGTGGAATGTTTGGTACAGTGCTCTGTGTTGTATTTGTTTTGTAAATGTACCTGTGAGTTCCCAGCCTCCAGGGCACTCTGTGTGTGTGCTGGAGCAGGTGACAGTGAATGGTGACAGCCAGGTAGTCCCCAAGGCTTGGATCAGGGGAAGAGAACCTGTTCTGCCTTAAATTCACATTCAGGGAGAGTATTTTCAAGCTGGTGGAAGTTTCTGAAGCACAACAAACAGGTTATAACCTGTCCTGGTATAAATATCTCCAACTGACTTGTAGGATTTGTTGTCATATGATTTGAGCTTATTATTGTGGAAAACTACAATTAATGTCTACTCAATTGGAAGGGCTTTTAATGAGAGAATTAAAAGCCTCATCTCTGCCAAGCTGCAGGTTCAGAGCTCCTGGAATTAGATCCGAAGCCCAGTCACTAATTTGTGTCTTCTGGCTGGGGAGCAAAAGCTGTTTGATTTACACCATTCCAATCTGGTTTCTTTATAGCAGAGCACTTTCCTGACTCCCCTCCCAGCTCTTCTGTTGTGAGGTACCCACCTCCCTTGGGGAGGGTTTGTAAATCCCCCCGAGCCCTCTCCGAGGTCAAACGTGTTATTTTGGGGTCACCAAAGTGTCCGTCCTACTTCTGGATTTCCACCTCAGTAATGAGGGCTTAAAGAAATCTTGTGAGCAGTCACCTGATAGAGGATTAGCACAGTGAGATAACCAAGTGCATCACTGCTGCTTTCCAGTCTGGCTGATTATATTGCTCCCTTCCTTTATCCCCCTGCAGCACACATGACTTCAGGGGCAAGCACTGCACTTCTGAAGGGTTTTTCCTTCAAAAAGACAATTTTTTGTTGCGCTTTTGCTTCTAAAAGATGATTTTGTGTTGTGTTTTCGCTGCTGCTAAAGCCAGTTTAAAGGAAGTTTCAATTGCCAACCAATTCCTTATTTCAGATGAACAGTTCAAATTAGATAAGAACCAAAAATTAGTCACTGACTATGTTTGCATAAAGCACAAACACTGGAGAACTTCTATGAGAATTCCCATTCATTAAGTGTCAGCAAGGGCTAATTACTGTGTGTGGATGGGAATAGGGATAAATTATGCATAGCCAGAGTGTCTCATGCTGATGCAATTTTATGTAACCGTGTGCTCTAGGTAGAGGTCTGGAGTGTGTCTGTAGTTGGGGGGGTTTTGCACTTCATGAGCCAGTTTTAAATGAAGAACTAAGAGCAGGTCTCAGCAAGGGCTGTATGAGTGTGGAATAAGAAGGAAATCTGGATTTCACCTCAGTGCTCTGTCACCATCCTGCCCCAGGCTCAGGCTGCTGTGCCCTGACTCTGCAGTCCTTGTATTTCTGAGGAGTCATTTGGCAAACCTTGCTCTGAAAATCAATTTCTTTCCTGTGTCCTTTAACGTTAAAACTTCCCTTTTTGCCCTAAAATCTAGGAGTAAAACACGATGAATCTGTTTCTTTACCAGACTTGTTTTAAATGCTGCTGTAAGAGTCAGAAGTGCTTTTTTTCCTGTTTAAGGTGTTTTTCGGGGTAATTTGGGTGGGGCCTGGTTCATCTGTTCCTCAGGCTTTCTGTCTTCATAGAATCCCAGACTGGTTTGGGTTGGAAGGGACCTTTAAGAGCACCCACTGCCACCCCTGCCATGGGCAGGGACACCTCCCACTGTCCCAGGCTGCTCCAAGCCCCAATGTCCAACCTGGCCTTGGGCACTGTCAAGGATGGGGAGTCCCCAGCCTCAGCCTCTCTGGGCAAAGTCCCCTGAATGCAGAAGGACAGACCAAGGAAAACATTAAATATGTCTGTGATTGCCAAGGCAGAGAGTCCCTGTGCAGGTGCTGGTTTCCCATGGGCTCGTTCATGTCACAGCCACCAGCCTCTCCTGGGAAGCCTCCTTAGGGCATGGCTGGCTTTTAAAGGGATTTTCCTCCCGTATTTCAGACTGAAGGTGGCACTGTAGCATCTTGGATGGTGACAGAGATGGGGCACGTCTTCCCTGGGCTGCTGTGTGGGACCAGCTGCTGTTTGTACCCATTTTTAGGGGATGGGGTAGCAAGCACCCTGTGCTCCAAGTCCCACTGTGATGGCAGAACACACCTCAAATGTTTCACCTGTGCTCTGCCTCCCAACAAAACAGCTTCAGAAAACTTGGATTTCTGCCCTTTGGTAAATGAAAGAAAAAAATTAGGAAAATACCATTTTAAAGATTGCCTTTGCCACTTAGTATTTGTGGGTTGTTCCAACACTACAGAACAGGGAAAAAAAATAAAGAATTTAGGACACTTAAATTATATCCACTGTCAGTTTGTGAGTTGCTTCCAGTGCTGCTTGTACAGTGCTTTAAAGATATTTTAAGCACTGTGGTATCAAAAGAATCCTGGACAATTTTGTTAGTGAATATTCAGGAGCCTTTAAGAGTGATCTTGAATTTTGATGTTTTCTTGTCTAAAAATAATGTGTGTAGAGAGGCAGTTTTGAGGATTCCCACTGTACTGGGTATGGCAGAGCTGGATCTGGCCCATAGCATTCATCCTGCACCCTGCAGGAACCTGACCCCACATTAGAAGAAATTGTAGCCTTGAAAATCAATGATTAACTACAGTTCTTTAGTGAATTCCATATTTCTTCACAGACAGAAGCTCATTAAGTTCAAACACATCACGAGGAAGGAAGTCAACAGGTACACTTGGAAACAGAGTTGAGTTTAGAGCACTGAAGACTGATCAAAAAATCAAAATTAAAAAAAAACCCAGCAGTGATCTGACCTGAGCAGCCTGGGGAAGTGAAAGGTGTTGGTGCCCATGGGGCTGCAGTGAGATGAGCTTTAAGGTCCTTCCAACCCAAACCAGTCTGGGGTTCTGGGATTCTATAAAACACGATCTAATAACTGTTCTGCTGTGACTCTCAACCTCCAGCACTGTCACTCTCCCTCCCATACCCTGTTCTGGGACCACTATGGGGCTGCTGGTGGCTCTGGGATCTGGACTGGTTTGGTTGAGTCCCATGCAGGGCCAGGCTGCCCTGGGCTTGTAGCTGCAGGTCCAGGCTGCTGATGGAGGCTGGAATTCCTTCCCCTGTAAACAGGGATAATACTCCCTTTCATCAGCGAGGGATGTGCCTGCTGCCACAGATGATGTGAAACTCGGGGTATCTTAGGAATCCTTGCCGGGAATCGCTGGAGATGCACGGGGGGATGGGGGTGTGGGACAAGCTGAGCCTGTGTCTCCCCACTGCTGCCCTGGCTCATCCCTGCCCTGCTGCCCCTGCCCAGCACTGCCCAGCCCGGCAGCCTCCCTGGATGTCAGGAGATGGCAAATGGATTTCAGCAGCCTGGCATGGAGCAGCTCCCCTTGGAAATGCATCCCGGAGCCACCTCCTTAATATCAATTTAATACGGCACAGACAGTGCTGCAGGATGTGAGAAAACATCTCCTGGTAGCAGAGACGCTCTTTAATTCCTGGTGTTTGTACAGCTCTCCTGGCCGGAGCAGGGATCCGTCTGGCTCCATCCCTGCGGATGGGCGCTGCAGACAGCGGGGCTGGGTCCGTGCCTTTGGAGGAGGGTTTATCGGGGAGGATGCTGAGGGTGCTGCAAAGCCGGCAGCCCGGTGCCTGCCGTGATTCCCAGGAACAAAGGCCCCGTTCCTGCGAGGCTCTGCAGTCACCGGGAAGATCAGGTGATGTCTGAATAACACCCTGTGTGTGGGAGGTGGGGGGATCCACTTATCGCCTTGGCCAGACATTGACATCCACACCCAAATGACTCATGTGAACTCCGTGCAACTCCCTGCAGACTAGTTCATTTAAATGTCTTATCTTCCCATCCTGGCTTGAGAATTCCTCCTGGAGTTCTGTGCCTTTGCCTGCAGTTGCTGTGGCAGCCTGGGCAACACGGCAGCCCCGCCAGCTCAGCTGTCACCGGGGCCTTGGCAGGGCTCTGCCACAGCCAGCTGTGTGCAGGCATTTCGAATATGTAAAATCTCTCAGTCTGCAGCTCAGTACAGAGAAAACCACACAGGCACCCGGGGTTTGTGTGCATTCCTAAGCTGTCTGCAGGCAGCTGCATGGGCTGTCACAGCACAGACAAATATTTGCATGCCCAACTCCTGCATCCCCTGCTCTGCACCTTGAGCAGTGTGGGTACGAGCCACGGCTGTCAGGGGTTGTGCACGCAAATGTGCTTATTAAAAAATAAAGGCTGCTTTGGAAAAGTTTTCAGCACAGAGCTTCCTCACTAGCTCCTGCGGTTTCCCCATGTTTTTAATCCAAGCAGGATCTGTGTCATTAACAACCTTTATTACAGAAATGAGGCAGAGGTGCCAGGGTTGCCCAAGCTGCCACGTCCAGATCGAGGGCACTGAGTTCCAAATCTGGATTGTGTTGTCATTGAAATGGACCGTTTACAAGTAGGAGTGATGGCACAGATATCCTTTAAGGAATTTGGAATGGAAATGAAGGCTACAGATTTCCCTTTGTACCTTAGTTAACCTCTGTGTACAAACCTGGGGATTTAAATATGTTATTGGACTTTTTCCTTTGTGTCCTGAGCTCTGTCCTGTAATGGGAGGTGTTTCTGATTCCGGGTTTGAGCGACTTCTGCCAAGGCACAGCCTGCTGTGCAAAGACAAGGTTCCATCAGGGTCAGGCTTTTAAATTGCATCCTTCCAGAAGTGCAAGTGTGACTTGAAGCCTTTCCCAGGGAGCTACCCAGCAAGGACAGTCACTGTGCTCTGAAACCCAGCAGGAATGCTGGATTCCCAAGTGGTGATGGTTTTGAGGAGTGGCTGTGTCCCAGGCTCTCCATGAAATCCAGTTCAGCTGGAGATGGCCGAGACTGGCTTTGCACTGCGGCACCTACAGGAATGACGAGGGCAGACCATGATACATCCAACCCAAAGCATTCCAAAAGGGCCTTAACGATTCCAGCACTGGTGAAAGACATATGTACATGAAATTACAGTCTGAGAAAGTGTTGGAAACTAAGTGATGTTCATCTGTCATTTGTGCCTGGAAATCCTGTACTTCAGGCAGAGTCAAATAGGAGAGATTTGTCATATCAATATTGAGCAAACGAGCTGCAGACACAGGAGCGAGCAGCCCGTGCAAATAACTCGGTTACAGATGAGGAAATTGGGGTTTTGGGGCTACCGGTCACCACGATACTGGTGCAGGCTGGGAGAGGAGGAGGACCAAGGAGGTCAGGATGTGACCTGGAGCTGACAGCACTTAGTTTGGTGGTAACTTCCCAACAAGCTGCATCTTGAGATAGCTGGCCAGAGTTAGCCAATATAATTACAGGGTTAAACAAGAAATCATGGCAGAGGCATGGAAGAGCCAAGAGTGTTTGGCAGCAGGCCCTGGGCTGCTGGAAACACTGTGTCATAGGCACGGGCTGAGCTTCGTGCTCACATAGGGAAGGAACTGGATCCACCCTTGGTGCAAACCAGGAGCTGCACTGGGAGAAAGGGTTGGTCATCTTCCCCAGCTCTGGCACAGGGTGCCCAGAGAAGCTGTGGCTGCCCCTGGATCCCTGGAGGTGTCCAAGGCCAGGCTGGACAGGGCTTGGAACAACCTGGGATAGTGGAAGGTGTTAAGATCCCTTCCAACCTATTCTGGGATTCTCTGGACCCTGTGAGCTGACTGCCCCAAGGTGGGCTGCAGGAAACCCTCCTGCTGCTGACAGGAACCCCACATGGCCCAGTGCTTGGTTTTCCCTGACAAACCACCTGGTATCCATGCTGGGAATGTCGGGTTGGTATACCAGCTGACCAGGCAAAGGTTTCCCTTGGGCTGAGCGTGTGTATGAAAAGGGCCTGGGTGGATGAAAGCAGAAGGAAGGGCTCGGGGCCAGTTCTGGGGAATGGGATGTTTGCATAACGTGCTGGGGTTTGGGTGGATCCCAAACAGCTGCCAGTGTGGGTGCCGTGTCCTGCTTCTGGAGCAGCGCCAGCGCCCTGGGAGAAAGGGGGGAAGGTTCCTGCCTGGAAACCGCCGGGTGACGCGCTGGGAACACAACCCGCTGGGACCAGAAAGCCCCGTGGGGCCCTGTGTGTGCCGAGGAGGTGGCCCAGGGCCGGGGCGAGGCTGGCCCTGAGTCACCGCTGTGACCCCGCGGGCGCTCCCGGACGGATGCTTGTGCAAGAGTGGGTGACAGCAGCCGCTGCCACCAGCTGTGGTGCTCAGCCTCCACTGGGGAATTTTGTCCTGCCCAGCTGTGGAGGTGTAACGTGCCCTACTTCAATGGGGAAGCAAACAGCCTGGAGGAGTTGGTGTGGAGAGGTGGCCTTGTGCTTTCGGGAGGCAGGACATGGCCTTCAGGGATCCTGTTCCCGCAGTCCATCGGGATGGGTGGTGCTTGGCTGGGCTGCAGTGAGTCTCCCACAGCAGAGCTGTCTCAGGGCTGTAGGGCCATAGTCATCCTTCACCTTTGACAATTGTGTTGGTGTTCCAGGTTCCCCGCTCTGCACCAGCCCATGTGCCACTTGGGTATTTAACCTCTGGCAACAGAGAAAAGGAGGTTATCGCACCCTAAACCTTGTGTCATCAGCCTCCTGTGTAACAGCACGGGGTATGTGAGGAGTTGGGAGTGTTCTGAGTGTGGAGGGGGGGACACTGGCAAGTGCTGGTTTTTATAGAGTGGAGAAGTGCAGCTCAGTGTGGAAGAAGTGATGGTGAGCCCTTTGCAGCAGGGAGAGAACCTGATGTGGGGATTTTTCCAGGAAGCTCAAGAAAGACCCAAGAGGAGTCCCATCTCACCACAAACAAACATGAATTTTCAAAGTGTTTCACAGAGCTCTTCTGTAGCTTTGTGGGTCTGATTTTTAACTTCCCGTGACAGAAACTGAAATTTGCTGCTGCCACCTTTCCCTGCTTGTGTTCAACAAACAACTGGACGTAGCACTCAGTGCTCTGGGCTGGTGATAAGATGGGGATCAGGCACAGCTTGGACTTGGTGATCTTGGAGGTTTTTTCCAACCAAAATAATTCTGTGATTCTCTAACTGATGCTGCTGGGCAGCCCTTTGATGGCAGCTGTAGGATTTATTTTGGAGAGGGTTGAATTAGCCCTTCAGCACTCCATAACTCTCAGGCACAGGGGTAGCTGGATAAACGGAGACCCTGGAGAGGAGCAGTCCTTGCCATGAGCTGCCATCCCTCGCCCAAGAGGAGCAGAGCTGATGCCTCTCCTGGCACAGCTCGTGCTGAGGTCGTCTCTCGGCCTTTCTCAGAACCAACCCTTCGGCAGAAGCCGGGAGGAGCCGGCGCTTCTCAGAATGAATCGCGCGTGCATCACGCAGCACCGCTTCCTCTTCCTCGCGTTTCCAAGCGGGGATGGTCACCCCCGTCACCCCCGTGTCTGAGATTCAGTGAGACTCGCCTTACAACAGGGACTTTTCCAACTTTACCTAGAAGAGAGCTGCAACCCGAAACCCAGCCCTTGCGGTCAGCCAGCTTCCGTCAGCGGCTGCACTCGCTCCGGCTGCTGCAGCACAGGGAGCTGCACCCGTGCTGGGAACGGGGAGCTGAGGGCACACCGACATCCTGGGAACGGGGAGCTGAGGGCACACCGACATCCTGGGAATGGGGAGCTGAGGGCACACCAGCATCCTGGGAATGGGGAGCTGAGGGCACACCAGCATCCTGGGAATGGGGAGCTGAGGGCACACCAGCATCCTGGGAATAGGGAGCTGAGGGCACACCGACATCCTGGGAACGGGGAGCTGAGGGCACACCAGCATCCTGGGAATGGGGAGCTGAGGGCACACCAGCATCCTGGGAACAGGGAGCTGAGGGCACACCAGCATCCTGGGAACGGGGAGCTGAGGGCACACCGACATCCTGGGAATGGGGAGCTGAGGGTACACCAGCATCCTGGAAACAGGGAGCTGAGGGCACACTGACATCCTGGGAATGGGGAGCTGAGGGCACACCAGCATCCTGGGAATGGGGAGCTGAGGGCACACCAGCATCCTGGGAATGGGGAGCTGAGGGCACACCAGCATCCTGGGAATGGGGAGCTGAGGGCACACCGACATCCTGGAAACGGGGAGCTGAGGGCACACCAGCATCCTGGGAATGGGGAGCTGAGGGCACACCGACATCCTGGGAATGGGGAGCTGAGGGCACACCGACATCCTGGAAACAGGGAGCTGAGGGCACACCGACATCCTGGGAACGGGGAGCTGAGGGCACACCAGCATCCTGGGAATGGGGAGCTGAGGGCACACCAGCATCCTGGGAATGGGGAGCTGAGGGCACACCAGCATCCTGGGAATAGGGAGCTGAGGGAACACCAGCATCCTGGGAATGGGGAGCTGAGGACACACCAGCATCCTGGGAATAGGGAGCTGAGGGCACACTGACATCCTGGGAATGGGGAGCTGAGGGCACACCAGCATCCTGGGAATGGGGAGCTGAGGGCACACTGGCATCCTGGGAATGGGGAGCTGAGGGCACACCGACATCCTGGGAATGGGGAGCTGAGGGCACACCAGCATCCTGGGAATAGGGAGCTGAGGGCACCCCAGGATCCCAGGGCAGAGGGTGCAAAGGGCATCAGTCCGTGGGTGCCAGCCAGCTGCACAGGAGCACGGGCTGCCTCCCCTCTCCCGGCTCACTCAGTGCCTCTAAAACACCTCTAAAGCCCCAAGAGGGACATGAGGCCGTATCTAAAGGCACCCCAGGGCTGAGCTGAAGTTCAGCAGAAACTGGATCATGGAGATATAAATCTTTCATTGACCCCTGAGTGCCAGTGCCGGGAGCCAGGCTGGCCCAGCAGGATCACCATCCCCTGACCTTTCAGCGTTCCGTTGGTGCTGGCTCTGCTTAAATATTTATTTATTTGAAAGAAAACACCCCCACACTCCCAGCAGGGACAGGGATGGGCTGTGTGTCAGCAGCCTGGTCACATTGAGCTCCTCTCTGTGGGACTGGGGGAGGCTGGAGAACAGGCTGAAGGTTTCCCATGTAAATCCAGGATGAAGAGTGTGTGCAGGAGGCAGAGCTGTGTCCTGCTGTGCTGGCAGCTTCTGTCTGTCCTCTCTGGGGAGTCCCGGCACCAGCTTGGGGCAGAGAGCATTCCCTGCTGCCTGCATTCCCTGCATCCTCAGGGATTTCTCTGCACCTCTCTCCCTGTGTTTTCCCACCTTGTTTGGGTGGACACCCCTTGTTTCCTGCTAGATGGCAGCTGGACATGTCCAGATAAATACTTCGTTTGGGTGGTGCTAATGAGCTGCATGAATGAGGAGGCAGATCAGTGCAGCCCAGACAGGGTGGGCACAGGGATGTCCAGGTCCTTCGCTGAGGCTGTCCCTGCACAGGGAATTTCCAGGTGCCTGTTAACCCTTTCCCAGGTGGGTCAGTGAGCCACTCCGGAGGGCTGTGTCTCCTGGTCCTCAGCCTTCCCCTTCTTCAGCCCATGGAGTTCACGTGGTTTGGTTTTAATCTTTGAACATTGGCATGAGAACTAGAGGTGCTTTGTTGGTTTTTTTTTCAAATCAAAGCCAAGATTTAGCGACTTTGAGGGCTGGGGCTTTCAGAAACCCAGTGAGTATGGAAGCTCTGAGGAGGCTGCAGAAGCTGTGGGTGCTGTTTGATTTCACCTTCTGGGCCTGGAACGATCAAGTCACAGCCTCTGCAGCAGCTGCAACGTTGGCTTAAATTGCAGAGTAATGTTGGAAAGTGCTTGGGGTATTCGTTATGAAACATTGCAGGTAGGGAAGGTTGGTGCTTCCCTCATCCCTTTCATCCTTCTCAAGGATGGGACCTGGGAACGCTTTGGGGATGGCCTTAGAAATGTTTTTGGGAACAAGGGAAAAAGGGGAGGCAGGAGCTTCAGGACTCCTGTGTCTGCCTAGAAACCTCAGGACTTGGGCTTGAGGGTCCAGGCAAACCTGCAAATATAAATTACGTTTTAGTCTGATTTTCCTTGTCCTCTGTCCTGGTTTCTTCCCTGGAGGAGCACAGGGAAGTGCAGTTGATGTCGTTTGTTTTCTCTGGGTGGGAGATGCTGGACCTGAGCACAAATGCTGAGCTGCCCCCTCCTCCCTAATGAGGCTTTTACTACAGCTGGAAGAACACAGTGCAATGTTGCCTGTTCCTACTATTAAACCTTAATTGTGGGACTGGCGTTTCCTAAAGTCCAAAATATTTTGGCACTCGTCTTGATAAAGGCATATTTTTTTTTGTACATAGATTTTTTTTTTTCTTTTATTAGCAGAAACCATCTGCCCTGTAAACAGAGATCAGGAGCAAACAGCCTTCCTGGCAGTTCTGCATCACGTGGGAATGCTGTGGTGCCTGCATGGGAAAGGGCCTGCTTTCTGCCTTCTCATCCTGGCAAAAGGAAACTCCAGGCAGATCAGAAGCAGCTAATTTAAGCTGATGAGTCTTGGCATCGCATCTCAATTGCAGAGAGGATGTGACTGGAGCTCTCTGTAGAGGTGCACAGCCCTGATTAAGCAGGATGGATGCTCCTGGGAAGGAGGGGGAGCATGGAGGGGAAGCAGGTTGGAGCTGGAGATTTAGGCAGGGAATGACAAAAAGCCAGAAGTTTGCAGTGCTGCAAAAACAAGCTGAGAGCCCAGAGAAGAGCCTGGCCAGCACAGTGGGGCGAGCTTTGGTCACCGTTAATCAGCACTGGTGATTGATTTTTGATTAACAGCATCCCTTGGTGTTAATGCAGTCACCCATCACCTTGTCTGGTGTGTTTAAACCTTCCCAGCTGTGTCACCTGGGAGAGCACACACACCTTTATCTCAGCCAGCCCGAGTTCAGCTTCCATTTCAGAGCATATCTCCAGCGTGGGAGGAGAACCAGACTAGATGGGAAGCCAGTTTGATGTTGAACTGTAAGGTGTCAGGACGTGGGGTGCACCCCTCCTCCTCTTTTGTGGCTTTCTGTTCCGCTCCTGCCTTTATTTTTAACATCTCTGGTGTGTTACACGAGTGCCTTTGTGAGCCTCTGTACAGGCTCCTCAAACTGAGTGTGTGTCCAGTGACATTCCTGACTGTAACTCAGACATGGAATCGTAAAGAATTTGTGTGGCTGAAGGAAAACTCTCCAACAAGCAGTGCATTGTGATGTGTCTGTCCCACATTTTAGCCTGAACCAGACAGTCAAAATAAGATTTTCTTTTTCGTTAAAAAGGAAGTATTTCAGCTACGGAAGAATTTCCAGGTAGAACTTGGTTTCTTTTATCAGAGATCACAGCCAAGCTTTGCTTGACCAAAAAAGCAGAAAATCTTCCTCAAGCACAATTAGAAGATTGTAAGATGGCAGCAGATTTCTAGCACTGGGAAGTGCTTGTCCAGACGTGAAATCTGGGCTGGTTTAATGTCCAGTGTTTGTGCATTTATCCTGAAGTGCATGTGAGGGAGCAAGGGCTGGGGCAGTGAGTAGCTGGAGAGGAAGCACCGGCCCTGAGCAGCCCCAATTCCCAGCGGCTGCAGCGCCTCAGTGCCTCGGGCAGGCACTTTGCAAACTTTCCAGTGAGATGCAAATGCAGGTTACTGCAGATAACTGCAGATAAGTACAGAGCTGGTGCATCCGAGGAATGCCCCGTGGCTTTAGAGCTGTCTGTGCTGTGCTCTCGAGGCAGGTTTTCATGTGGCAAACTCTAATTGTGCCCTGGTGTGTGTGATCCTCAGGAGAGAAACCTGGACTGGTTCCCCCGGATGAGGGCCATGTCACTGGTCAGCAGCGACTCAGAGGGAGAGCAGAACGAGCTGAGGAACCTGCAGGAGAAGTTGGAATCCACCATGAAGCTTGTGACCAACCTCTCTGGGCAGCTCTCAGAGCTCAAGGATCAGGTAAGGAGCAGCCACACACCGCGATGGGCAGGACACGGCTCCTGCCAGCCCCTCGGACCAGCAGCTCCATGGCTTCTCCAAACCCCAGGGAGAGCTTTCCCAGAGTAATCCGTGGTTAGGAAAGAAGTGAACAAACCAGAGGGCCCTCCAGAGCCATGTGCCCCAGCTGACCTGCCTGGTGCTGACCCAACTGACATGTTCCAGAGTGCCTACTTAAGAAAGGGAAAACCTGAGTTAAAAAGATCACCAGAGTTAACCTAAATCAGTCCTGGCTGGTGCAGGGAGCCTGTGTGTGGTGGTGGTGGTGTTGTTGTTGTTTGGAGTTTTAACCCTAAGAGCTGAGTGTGATCCTGTCAGCCAGAGGGTGTGACACTGATACAAGGGCTGTGTCACTGTGTGGACCTCAAAACCCACCGAGAAACTGGAGAAGCGCTCGAGTGGTTACTGGTGGTGCTGGTCCCTCCGTGCTGTGGCTGTGCAGATGTGATTTGGCTGCTGCCACGCTCAGCCTGCAGCACACACATCCCAGGAGAGGTTTGCACTGCAGCAAGCGCTGCTGCTGCGGAACCAGCGAGCGCTCCACAGACCTCCGAGTGCTTTTCTGGTGCAGCAGCCTCTCTGCAGCAAGAGCTGGTTGGCTTCTGCCTTGGCTGGGCACGTGGGTATCGTGAGGCTGGTTCCCAGCCCAACCCCAGCGATGGCTTTGTGGAAGACAGAGACATCAGGGCTTTAGGTCATTGTGTCCACAGGGATTCCAGCCTCACTGGAGGGAACAGGGAAAGCACTGCTGCCTGTGCTGGTGGGAGCTGTTTGCGGTGGCTGCTTATCTCTGTGCATTAATAACCTCAGCCAGATGGTTCAATTAGTGACTTTATGTAGGTATTGGCACTGGGTAAGATTAATTTCTGACTTACACCCGGGTTGTGGATGGAGCTGCCCAGGGCAGGAGTGGCCCAGCGGCTCTGGGTCGGTGCCTCTCCCAACACCAATCCCGTCTCTGCTGGGCTGGCTGGGTTTCTCCAGGAACCATTCCTCTATCAGGCGTCCCTGGCAGCCAGTACTGCCTGAGATCCGGCTGCTGCCTTCCAATCATGCTCTGCAGTTGGGCTGGAGCTGGGCCCTGTCCCGAGCACCCTGCGGAGTGCAAGGAAGGGATTAATGTGGGGGACTGGGAGCTGACAACCTCGCTTCCCCGGGCTGTAATTAGTTCTCAGGCACGGTGCCACAGAGCCCCTTGCTCCAGTTGGTCTGAGGATGGAGGGCAGAGGCAGTTGCTCTTTTGTCTGGGCTTTAGTTCTTGCCGGGCAGTGGTTTCGCTGTTTTGCCTGGAAACAATTACCCTGACCCATGTGTCTGGTGTCTCTCTGCTGAAGGCTCTGACTCAAAGAGCTCTGCAGTCACAGGAGCCTCCCTGCCGGCCGCAGCCAGCGCTGCCTCACGACACATTCCTTTCTGGAGCTCGCAGCCCTCTTGGCTGACCAAGCACTAAAACCCCTTCTCGCTCTTTGTGAAAATAAGAATGAAGGGTTTAGCTTTTAGAGAGCTATTTGACTGTAAAAGCAAGAGAGGAAACCAGCTTCATTAATGTGGTGATAGCTTTTAGGAATTCCCCTAAGTACCATTATTGAGAGCCCTGCTGAAGATGCAGGATGCTCCAATTACGTGACAAAGCCAGTATATCCCTCCTCCTGATCAGGAACTGTCTCCAGGAAAGGAACTAACTCAGGGAATTTTTATTTGTATTTATTTTCTTGTAATTAAATAAAGGGAAAACCTCTCATTCATTTGCTCTTCAAGCTCATTAGGTTTCTGGAGACTAATTATTAGAAACCGAGCTCCAGCCCGCCTGCTTCCCCAAAGTGCACCAAGAGCCATTAAAATCCTGATCACTTTAATTCTGTGCAAAAAGATTACACCATAATTGTCTGCAGCAGCAGGGGATTAGATGTAATCACCCAGAAATCCTTCCCAGCGCCTCCTCCGGTGTCAGTGAGTGCGAGTATCGCTCCTGGGGCCGGGCCCTGGCTGGGAACAGCCCCCCTGCCCTCCAGGTGTGACTCAGGGTGACTCAGCTGCCAGCAGCCCCACTGGCAGGTGCTGTGTCCAGTGGGATTGCTGCCCCTGCCTGTGCCCTGTTCCTGGAGGCAGCTCCAACTCACCATAACCTTTGGATCCAGGCATTATCGGGGAGCCCAGCCTGGCTCAGCTGAAACCCGGGCCCCTTGGGCTGTGTTTGGATCCTGTCAGCACTATTCCAGGGCCTGGCAGCTCCCTGGGGACTCGCTGTGCATGGCTTTCATTGCCTGTTAGCCCAGGTGTGCTGTCACTGGAAAGCTTTTGCAGGAGATTCACTCTCCAGTAAATGTGATGGCAATAAGTTGCTCCCTCCTGCAGCCCTGTGCCCTCCACACAAGCATTAAGCGTTGTGCAGGATTAATAATGTTCTGCGTCGACACTAAAATTGCATTTCTCCCTCTTATTTATGGTTGGTTGCTTTATTCTTCCTTTTTTTTTAAAGCCACATCTACAAACACCTGCACCAGGGTGCACCACCCCTTTTCTACACAGCCTGAAAAATATCTCCTAGAGTCCCTTTTCATTATTCCTCTTTCTTTCCGTTTTTATTCCGTGCTTCCTCTGAATCGGTTTATTGGCAGTGTGAAATTGTCACTCTTGGTTTGCTCAGTGAAGATAATTAATGTAAAGGGGCAGTTTTAAGCTGAGTCCTCGCAGCATCTCTGCATTTCCACTTGTGGGTTATCTTGGAAGCAGTTTAACATTCGGGTTCAGCAGGGAGTGGGGAGGGGAGGTGTGTTCAGAGAGCTCTGGGAAGACCCCTCTCCTCTTGCTCCCATTCCCTGTGAAGCATTAGAGCGTTTTGTGAAGGGAATTGCAGCAGCTGTGCAGAGGAGCAGGAGGTGTGCCCTGACCTCGGGAGGCTGCCGTCAGCCCTCAGGAAAGGGAAACAGCAGCTCTGCTTCCCCTTGGGCCAGGCAGCGAGCACAGTGCTGGGCTGAGCTCAAGGTTAATGATGGTTTCAAGAGGAATGATGGTGTTTCAGCCCCGTTCCTGGTGGTTAAAGGAGTGCCACTGGACACTCAGTGAGGTGTGGGGTGTGCAGCACGTCTGGCCCGCGGAGGAGCCTTGTGGAGGCTGTCCAGCACTGCCTGTTTGGAGCAATCCCGTTCCCCACAGAGAACTCCAGACTCGAGGTCAGCCCCAGGCCAGCCACCCTGGTGTGCCAGGATACCCTGCACCAGTTGGGAAACTCCATCAGCGCTGAAACTGGTGGTTTTAAACAGGTGCACTCAAGTGGTTTAGTGGTGACCGTGGTGGTGTGGCTGGGCTGACTGTTGGGTTTGATCTTAGAGATCATTCCCAACTTCCAACAGTTCCGTGATCCCAAGCGTGTTCAAATGAGCTGCACATGTACACACCACCTCCCTTCTCCTGGGGTTGCTGCTACAAGTAGTGACATTGGCTGGCATTTGTCATTAAACAGCAAAAACTGGAGAAGTTAAATGGTGAATGTAGCTGAGAGGAGCAGCAGGAGCAGGATGGGAATGTGGATCACATGCCGTGGTGTGCTGAGCCCTGAGGGTGTGGGGGCTCCTGGGGGAGCCTGAGTGCCCTCGGTGGTGCAGGGATGAGGCACTGTCCTGGTGTTCCCTTGCACAGCTCCTGGGAGCCATCCCACGTGTCAGCTCCTCTGCAGCCGGGACGTGGCGGGAGCTGTGGGATCCAGCTGTGGGATCCAGCTGTTCGCTCCCAAGACCCTGCCCATCCAGAGTCATTCCTTGCATGGCTTATGTAACTTGTCAGAAACCTCCCAAAGTTTTAAAAAACCGCAGTGGAGCACTGGATTGTGGCCATTTCTCAATATCAGTAATAACAGTAATCCATTTTCCGTTCACGGTTCACCGATCAGGGGAATGTTATTTAATTACTGGGAAGCAGATGGGGAATGCCGAGCTTTGGGGTGTCTGGCAGTGAGGTGGTTAAGTCCTGCCCTGGTAGATGGGGAGGGCTGTTGGCTCACTCCGGATGAGAGCGGGAGTGCTCAGCTTTTTCCAGCAAAGGCAAGGGTATTCCCAGCCTGACTGCGGGGCTCGCCCCTTTTTCCGCCCTCTCGTCTCGTCTGCTGGACGGTTACAAAGAATTCCTGACGGGGGAGGGTTCTGCAGGCTGCTCCCCGCACAGATTCCTGCTGCCCACCGGGCCCTGCCGGGCTGTCCCTGGCACAGCAGTGTCCAGCCCCCAGACGGACTGTCCCTGGCACAGCAGTGTCCGAGCACCCAGACGGGCTCTCCCTGGCACAGCAGTGTCCGAGCACCCAGACGGGCTCTCCCTGGCACAGCAGTGTCCGGGCTCTGCCGGGCTCTCCCTGGCACAGCAGTGTCCGAGCCCCCAGACGGGCTGTCCCTGGCACAGCAGTCTCCGAGCACCCAGACGGGCTGTCCCTGGCACAGCAGTGTCCGAGCACCCAGACGGGCTGTCCCGGGCACAGCAGTGTCCAGGCCCTGCCGGGCTGTCCCTGGCACAGCAGTGTCCAGGCCCTGCCGGGCTCTCCCTGGCACAGCAGTGTCCGAGCCCCCAGACGGACTGTCCCTGGCACAGCAGTGTCCGAGCACCCAGACGGGCTGTCCCTGGCACAGCAGTGTCCGAGCACCCAGACGGGCTCTCCCTGGCACAGCAGTGTCCGAGCCCCCAGACGGGCTGTCCCTGGCACAGCAGTGTCCGGGCTCTGCCGGGCTCTCCCTGGCACAGCAGTCTCCGAGCCCCCAGACGGGCTCGTGGCCACCACGGGGTGGGCACGGCTGGGGCTGGAGTCACCCCCTGCCCCCGGAGCAGGCGCTGGGTGTAGCCAGCGCTTCGGAGCAAACGCCAAGCACAACAGGCCCTTGGGCGAGCTGACGCACAGGAAGCGCCGAGGCCTAATGAGCAAACTTGTTCATTTTCCAGATGACGGAGCAGAGGAAGCAGAAGCAGCGCATCGGTCTCCTTGGACACCCCCCGCCCATCAATGTGAACCTGCAGCAGCAACCGGCCTAAGCCGGGAGGGTCACGGCCCCTCCGGGACACCCCGAACCATCCCCGCCCGGAGGCTGCTCCCTGTACCTTCTGTGCATCCTGTAAATACCCAGGTTTTATACCAGATGTATATGACTGCTACTCTATCAAGCTGGGGGCGTGTGGATTGTGATTAGAACTGTTGGCACGGGACGGAGGTTAAACTTTGTGCCAAAACTATCAAAATTGCCTTTTTCTTGGAAGGACTAAAGAGAGCACCTGAATTGCACTTGAAAAGATTATTTGACTATGTGACATGTATTTTGTATTTAAAAAAAAAAAAAAAGAATAGAATAGCTAGTATTTATGTTTTTATACAATTGTGCAATATGAATTATGCAATCACAATATATTTGGAACTCCTGAATGTCCTAAAGGGAGTGCACATCTTTGGATCTGGTGTGTTAGTACAATGTAATAAATGGTATAAAATTACAGGTGTAAATGAGGCTGCTGCAAAATTGTGTAACTGGTGATTTTTTCATACCCTCGGACATTTTTGTACCATGTGTGTAAATATCTTGCAATGCCATATTTGTTGCCTCTTCCTCCCAGGGATGACGCTGGGACTCCGTGAGCTGTTCAATTGGTATCGATTAAAGCAAAACATTATTTTGAAGCTTCCGAGTGAGGAAAGCAGGAGGTATTTTTCAAGAGATTTCTTTAGAATACTGAGGCTAGAAGAGCTCAGACACCGGGTTTTTTAAATGCTAAGATTTCTTAAAGGGAACTTTTTATGCAAAATGAAGTTTGGAATGAGGATGCACTGCTGGCGAGTCGGTGCAGTCTCCCAGGACCGATGCCGGGGCTGTCCAGGCTTTGCATTCTCAGTGTGTAGGATCCTTTCCTTCTATTTTTTCATTAGAGACCTACGTGCCTGCTAAAGCTTTAGCAAACAGGCACTGCACCGACTGAAACGTGTCCTGTAGCTGAGCACTGATGTGTGTAATGCTTGTGTGAGAGCCACTGGTTTGAGGCTGCTCTGTCCCACCCCTTCCTCTCCCTGTTCCCTTTCATTCGGTCACTTTCTTTGGTTTCTGATTCTCCAGAGTGTGAAAGGAAACTTGTCGGGTTGTTGTTTGGTTGTTTTTTTTTCTCCAATCCGCTGCATAGTTTTATACATGGACCTCATTTTACAGAAGCTGACTTCTCTGCAATACTGTCTACAAAAGAAAAAGAAAAAAAAAAAGAAAAAAAGCTACAGACAGAGCTATGAAAATTTGTAAATGCATAAATATAGGTATTTAAATAAATGACGCAAAATACTCTATGGTCAGAGGCTGCTGGTGGTTTGTGTGCCCTCCAAGGTGGCGTGTGGCAGTTCTGTCACACCCACATGTCCTGGGATGCAGTGTCACAGGGGCCTGGCACGTAAGGATGGGCCTTTTCCCAGTGCCCAGAGGGGCAGAGGTTGGTTTTTTTAAAACCAGAACATGTCCCTCCTCCAGCAGTGAGAGGCACTGGCACCCAGGGGACTTCACCTGCGGTCACTCCGGGTTGGGATACTTCACACTCTCCCCACTGATAGTTTAGGCTTGTGGCTGTCATTGGAGCATGTGAGAGTTAAAAACCCCTCCAGCTCCAAGTATCGTGTGCACAGCAGCGTTGCTGATTATGTGTATTTGATTAAGATGTAGCATGAACTACCTGGTACAATTAATCATCCTTAATCTGGTAAGTGCACACAACTGTCTGAGGTGGGTGCGTGTCCCTAGCTCAGGTCATCAGGAAAGCTCAGCGGGAGGGCACCCGAGGGGGAGGGAGGGAGGAAGGAGGGCAGCCTGACCAGCAGTCTTCGAGGCAGAGATTTATCGGGGAGATTGGGACTCCTTAATCACTTGGATTTCCATATATATCTCCTGGCAAATCTGTCTTCCCCTCTGCAGCGAGGTGTGTGCAGAGGGAGCGCGGCGCTGCGGCTGCCACCGGGGTGGCGCACTGGAGGAGCAGGATTTCATTTTCCCTGAGCAGCAGAGATGTACCTGACTCACTCCTTCCCCTCCTGCCATCCAGGGATAAGGAGACACACAAATTTGTCAGGCTTCCTGGAGCCTCTGCCAGTCAGGTGAGAGGGAGGTGGCTGAGCACAGCCTGAGAGGGCACCCCTGAGGATGTGCGGTGTTGCTTCATCTTTACCTTAAAAAGGCAGAAGCACCGGATGCCTCAGCACTGGCACAGCCCTGCTCTGCTCTGTGATCCGTGTGAAAACCAGCGGGGTGGAACCCGGGGTTCTCACTGCGGTTGTGCCTTCCCAGGAGGTGTGGGGAGATGCAAAAAGGGAGGTTCTCTCCCTCGGGTGCAGCTGCAGCGAGAGAAGCAGAGCACAGCCACCACCCTGGCAGTGGGGATGCAGTTGTGCAGGGCAGGTGGGTGGTTCCAGGGGTGGCACAGATGGCTCAGGAGGTCACACTGTGTCCCCAGCCTGAGCAGAGGCTGTGTCAGCTGGTCAGCAGAGGAAGGTGACTCTGTTCCTCCCCTCAGCCCACGAACAGGTCATTCACTTCTGCAGATTCATTTCTGCAGTGACATTTCATGCATGACCACGACATTTTTTCTTTTTTCTTCTTTCACTCTTGGGTTTTCTAAGCTTGCTTTTATTTTTCCTTCTGGCTGAACTCCTCTGCCCATCGTGGCTGCGCCAGCAGAGGCGGGGAATGGCCAAAACCCTGCTGGGGCTGGTGGTGGTTCTGTCCCTGCAGCCTCTGAGGTCAAATCTGTGTTAGGACTTTCCCGTTCTGGACTGAGATCTGGTGCCCCATGACAACTTCCTGATCTCAAAGAAAAGCTGTGTGAGGGATCTGTTTAATTTCCCCATTTGGGGTACTCTTTTCCACAAAAGCTGAGTATCTCTTGGTATCACAAAAAGCTTTATTTGCAATTGTTGGACTCTCAAGTGAAAAAACCCTCCAAAACTTCAGAGAGGTATCTGTAATGTAAGTTTAGGTCCTGCACAGGAGGGAGCTTTTTGGCTCTAAAAACACATCCCTGACACCCAGTAAAATTAATGATTGGGTGACAGACGGATGGCTGTTGGTTTAAGGATTAGTTTGAAAGCAGGGAGGTTCCACCTGCCTTGCACACACCTGGGTTTTCCTCTGGCATCAGGTCCCATTAGGCAGCACTGCTGTATGTTAAAGTTTGGGTCCACGATTACTTTGTTCTTAAATATGAACTTCCATTTGGAGGTGGAAATCAAAGTGACTTTCTGAGGAGGAAGGAACAAACCGAATCTACCAATTTTGCTAATAATGGAAAGTCCTAGAGGGGAAGGATCTCCGTGCATTCCTCAATTTGCATGACTGGCTGAGTGTGTGGAGGAGCCTTTTCTCCGCTAATGAAGCAGGTGACATGCTAATCAAGACAATGCAAATAACTGCTCTGAAAGCACAGCCACGGCCCCAGCACCTCCACAATGGCAAATTCAAGCCTCATCCTCAATTTTGCAGCAAATTGGCGGAGGGCAGGACAAAGGAGCCGGGATTGCAGCCTCGGTGCTCACGGCGGGGCCTCGCGCTGGGGCGCGTGTGATGGAGACCTCGTTACATAATGGGGGCTTGATTGATATCGGGGAAGTCACAATACAGCTCCATAGAACAATCCCCCTCGTCTCCCTGGATGGGAAATGCTCCTACACACATGCCTAATAGGGGTTTTAAATTGCCCATTGTATTTCCGAACAAGAGAAACTTATTTGGAGTATTTTCCCTCTCCCGTTTCCAACATAAGCAGCTGAGGACGCTGCCATGTGTGTCCTGTGTGCTCTGCAGCCCCACTGGCTGCATTTCCAGGCACACATACGGTCCCAGAATGGGTCAGGTGGGAAGGGATCACCTGGCCCAGCATCCCTGCTCCACTGGGGCCATCCCAGAGCCCGTGGCAGGAGTGCACAGGAGGTCTCAGGGAATGCCTGTGGAGCCACCCCGTGCCAGAACAGCCAAAGCCAGTTCCACGTCAAGGGCCTGCCCCACCAGGGGACACAAAGGGGCCGTAAGCTCCCGCTGACAGACTGGGGTGGCTCCCTGTTTCCATGGGAGACTCCCTGGCTGTGAGCCAGCGTGCCCAGGTTCTCCCACGCCGCGCTGGAAGTTCCGTGCCGAGCTGTGAATTTCCTGGCCAGCGCAGAGCGTGACTTTTACACTCAGCACAGTGCATTTACTTCTACAAACACCCTGACCAGGCTTTGTGCTTGCTCAGGACAAGCTGCGGATATTTGGAGTAAAATCAGAACAAATATTCCTTCTCAGTGAAACTGGCATTGTCGCTGCGACATAAGGAGGAACTTCTGGAGAGATGCTGTACTTCTCCATCCAATTTTTTATTTACTACCTTTCCAACCTTCTTTCAGACTAAACATGTTAATGAGCTGAATGTCAAAACCACCCACGAGTAAACTGAGCTGTCCCATCCAGTAGGCTGATGTTGGTTTGTTTTTAGTAACTAGCAAGGATGCTGGAAAACCCCTATAAAGATTTCATTTTTAACAAAAAGTACCAAAAACTCCACCAGTTTTGCATCACAAAGTTGTGGTTAAAGTCAAGATTTGAGTCAAGCAGCATGTCTGTGGTTTTTGTGGGTGGATGCATCTCGGAATGACTATCAATCTGTCAGAGGGAGATCTGCATGTCATCTCTGCATATGACAAGCAGAATCTGCAGTGACAAATATCTTTCCAGTACTCGCAGCGCTGAGCCTCGTACCCCTCCTGCCATCCAGAATCGCTAAATCTTGTCAGCACGTAGCTTGAACCCGCTTTTTTCCTTTTAAACTGAGACAAACAGAGGAAGTAAAGACAAATATAGCACAGTGCTCTAGAGATGCCACTGAACACCACTGCCAATGTGCTTAGTCACCCCGAAATTGTGACGTGCACACGGGAGATGCCACGCGGGACACTTCGATCAGAGCAGCCTGCCCAATCCCGTCTGCTCTGCTGCACTTACGTGTGCGAGGGGGACACTTGGAATTGAAATTACATAAGGAAAAAAAATTTAAGAATAACTCTGGTCTGAATCAAAGTAACTCAGGAGATGCAGCTGGAATTGCAGGGAGAAGTTTGCAGGAAAAAAAAAAAACAAACCAACATAAAACTCCAGAAAATCTGATTGATTTAGAGCTGGACTGCTGGTGTGGAAATGACCAAATCTTCTCCCTGTGCTCAGGTCTCCATGGGAGAAACAGGAGCTGTTCGAGCTAGTGCAACACAGGAAAAAGGCCTGAAATTTCAACAACAAGCAGGAGATGGGAAAAGCACCCTGTGTGGAACCAAAGTCCTAGTGCTGGGATGCATTCAGAGTCTGTGTGAGAACAGGCTGACAGCTGGATAAATTGCCTCGAGGCAGGTGCTTCCCCAGGAGCCCCACGGAGCAGGAACAGCCAGACCCATTTCCAGGCAGCCCTTCCCTCCAGAAGCACTACCATCCCTCAGCCCTGCCTCTCAGCTTGCTCACCCATTAGTGCTCCTCAGCTGGCTCTTCTCACCCTGACACTCGGCCCTTTTTTCCCCCTTTCTTGTCTCCTCTCAGGAGTGACTCTGCAGCTCTTGCTTGACCAGAGCCCTTCCAGTGCCTGGAAATGCTGCCTGGTCCCAAGGGAATGGGCAGGAGCAAAGCCCGTTCCTGGGCTTTATTGAGGCAACGGGTTTGTTTTCACTTTCCTTTTCTAGCGCTAAGTAAATACACAGAACACCAAATCTGAAGGCAGTGAAGAGTGGAATTCCATCTCTGTTCCATGTGTTCCAATATGACTCCTAAAATAGTGGAGATGCTGTGTTATGATTTCCATTTCACTTGTGTCCGTAACACTGTTTTTACGCAGCAGAGATGGAAACACAATCTGTTAAGTCTGTAAGAAACTTTTCCTTATGAATGATGGGTGCAAACATCGTGTACAATCACATTCCAGGAAGAAAATTCTATCCCCTCGGTGTTAGCAACCCCAAAAGGAGCTAAAAACTGCAGCTTGCCTCTATTTACACACCATGGCAGTTTTCACGTCAATTTAATCACAGGATGATACATTATTCACAAACCAAAGAACCATAATAATCAAGTAGAATCATAGAATTGTCAAGGTTGGAAAAGGCCTTTGAGATCATCAAGTCAATGGTCAACCCAGCCCCACCACCATGCTCACCACTAAACCACGTCCTCAATGCCCCTTGCACAGGTTTTTTTGGAACATTTACAGGGACGATGACTCCTCCACTTCCTTGGGCAGCCTGCTCTAATGCTTTACAACAGTGTCTGTGAAAAAATTTCCCTAATATCTAATCTAAACCTCCCCTGGTGCAACTTGAGGTTGTGCAGTAGCACAACTACCTGCAGGACCCAGATCACAGAGTATCTCCCAGTGTCCAACCCCAAAGGGGTGGGAAAACTTCCCCACATCTTCAACATCACTGTGTGATGCTAAATTTGGCATAGACCTTTGCAATGTGGCCCTGTGACTGATGGCCTTTACTGATAAATGTACTTACTGCCTTTTGTTTGAATTTTTGCTGCCAGTGAGGCCCATTCCAGCACAAAAGGTCACCTCAGTGGCCAGGAGACTTCGGCAGAGAACAACCTGGATTGTATCCACTTAGATCTAGAGCTGATGAGAGAATTAAGCCATTTAAACCCAAAATGCATGGAAATCCAGAGTCACCCTGGAGACACCCCCAAACCAACAGCTGCTCCAAGTCTGGAAGAAGCCAGGACCAGGGCTATGGAAAACCTCAAACAGGCAGGGCTGGCTGGGCAGGATGAGTCATCCACAGGGAAATGCTGCTGATGGGCTCGTCCTGAATGTGCTCCCAGACATCCTGCTCTGCTGCGTCAGGAGCCTCTCTCCCAAAGGTGTGTGTTTGTGGTTGGCAACCAGAGCTTGTTCCCTTTTTTCCCTAAAATTAGGAAGTGGGAGGAATAGAAGGAAATGGTGGCCTCTAAAACCTGCTCAATGTAAATGTTGGGAAGAGATGGAAAGGCAGGTTCCTTGCAGCCCTTTGATGTCAGTGCCATCACGGCCGCTCCTAAGTTTCTTCCTGGCCCTGTGAAAATTTCCTGCACAGAGCCAAGGGCAGCAGTGCAAAGGATGTCTGGGATGAATGGATAGCCCTGAAGGAGCCACCTTGTACCACCCCAAAGAGAGCAATCGATTGAAGGGGATGCTCTACCAACAACTGCTCCATGACATTGGCACAGATGCACAGGGCAGTGGTGGAGTGAATAAAAATCCTTGGCTGTTGCCTGGAGCAGGCATGGACAGCAAGGCTGGGGGCTGCAGGATCCCCTTACCTGGGGAGCAGGCCCGTGTTACAGGGCTGGATGGAATAAGTATCCAAGGAGGAATGAAGCAGCTCCTAGCAGGGATATCTCACTAGCTAGAGCTTTTACCTGGAAGAACTAGATTAAAATCTTCCCTGGGCATGAGAGGGCATTGCTCCTGTTCCCATTTTGGGAATGCTGTGGGGCTCTTCCAGGCCGCTGCCCAGTGTGTACTGCGGTTTGCTCCCCACCTCGCCCTGGGCAGAGTTCCCAGCTGTGATTCCAGCCGGGAGAAAAGCAGCTGGAAGCGAGCTCTGTGCTGAGCAGAGGCTACATCCCTGTGCCAGAGGCTCTCCTGCCTCCCATATATACCCACCCTTCTCTCCCTGTCACCTAAGAACTGAGACCCCAAACTTGGGGCCTGAGTTGGTGGCTACAAGGTAAGAACATAAACTCTAGGATTTTTGTTTTTCAGACCTTTTCCAAGCCTAGATCCTGGTCTTTTTGTGGGGCTAGTACTCAGTCTGACATGGCAGTCGGGGAAAACCTTGCTCCTTACCTACATCTTCACCCAAATTCTGAGCAACTGGAATTGTAAAGCAAGAGGGAAGATTACATGCTCGTACAATACCTACAGTGCTGCCCCCTCCCCTCTCTCCCAGCTCCCTCTGGGAGACCAGGGTTACCTCAACCTATGCCAAACCCCACATTTTCTACAGTGGAAAAACAAATGGGCAGAACATTCAATTTTCCTGAACCAAAAGCCCAGAGGTGGTGCATGAACTCATGCAGGCCAGGCAGACAGCATGAATCAGAGGTTCAGGTGACTGCAGGGAGCAGGGAAGCCCTGGTGGCAGGCAGCCAGGCTGAGGCACAGCTCCTGCGGTGCATTCCCGCAGCATCCTGCCCACCCCTGACAAATCCTTGCAGGCACTAATGAGTAACAGTGGGGAGCTGTGACCAGCATCCCTCAGTCGGTGGCTCCTTTGGGGTGACTGTTCAAGGTGCTCTCTGAAAGTGAATGGCCCTTCAATTCAGAGCTGGGGTTTGGCTTGTGATTCAAGCCTGTCACCCACAGACAGGAGCTGTGTGTGAGAAACAACGGGGTGTGAACACACCAGAAATATCAGGGTGCCACCTCCAGAGAGGAAAAGCGCCTGGTTTCAGTTCTAAATGCCCTTGAGCACAGGCTCAGCTGCTGGTGGACAGCAGTGGGTAGGGCCCCTCGCTGCTCCCCGGTGCTGTTGTCACCATCTCCAGGTGCAGGCTAAATTGGGCTGGTGACGCTGGGCACGGCTGCTGACCTGGCTGCTCACCTTTGTACACCGTGTTTACAGTAACCACGGGCTGACTGATGTCTATAGATTATTGCTCTTGCGTTACACTCAGTCCTTACTACACCTTTTTGGGGACAAACTTAATTTTTAACTCCAAATCGAGACTGAACCGATATAAATCATTAAGCCATCCATCCTGCCTAAATTAATATATTGCAGTCTTTTAACATATACAGGGATGAGCGTGTGTGAGCTGCCTGGGAGGGGTTTGGGGAGGAAAGGGCATTTCTGCTCTGGCTCTCCCGATGCTGTCCCCCCGCAGCAGCGGTGACCGTAAAGGTTAAGCCTGCCACAGACTATTGTACCCAGCGGCACTGCTTGGCTGGGCTTTGCAGTCTAATTGCCACTGACCCCGTGACAATGAGGTAATGTCTCTGCCTCCCGGGTCAGATAAATACTGCTCATTTTATAACCACCAGACACGTTACTGAAAAACAGATAGGAAACGACCCAAAGTCCCATGATCAGTGGAATATAAACTCTACTACAGCTGTTGCTCTTGTCCTTCATTTGAATGCTCAGGGGTTTTTCTCGTAACACCCACTCAGAGGCAGAGCCCTTGCCCAAACTCTGGCCGGAGATGTTTCTCCTCAGGTGCCCTCACCCAAACTAAGAGGGAATGGTAGGAAAGTGCCAGAGTGGAAGGATGTGTTTGGTAGGAAATAATGGGGATAAAGGCTGTCTTCTAACAGATTTCTAGACCCCAGCCACCAGAACAGCTGGGACGGTAATTCAAGTGAAGAGCTGTGCCGGGGACCGAGAGCCAGCACCTTCAGCCAGTCCAAGGGAGCTGGCAAAGCCCCTCCTGAACGCCCCAAGTTCAACACTGGCCTTAAGCTGCGGTTTGCAGCCACGGTTCAGCCCAAAGTCCTCGTTCCCACCTCTCTCCCTCTGGCCCGGTACAGCTCCCTAACGACGGGGCCTTTGAAGATAAATGCCCGAGTGACGCCAGAGAGACGAGGAGGACTTTGCCCCCCTCCTGCGAGCACCAGCGGGACACAGGACAGTGATAACCCTCCCTCCAAATCCATCCCTGCCCCAAAGCCTGGGCTGAGCCAGCCCCAGCCCTCCTCGGAAAGCGGCCACGCCACGCCCAGAGCGACGGGCAGGGGCAAAGGCACCGAATGCTGAAGTGGTTTCTCCGGAGTAGCAAAGCAGCTTTTCTCCCCTGTGACTCCACAAACTCCCTTCAGCACCGCCCTGCATCCTCAGCGCTGGGAAAAACGGGGTTAAGATAAACCCTGCAGTCTTAAACCAGAACCTCTGCAGAATGAACCCCAAAATGCTTAGAGAAATTAACCCAGAATGACCTAGATAATCATGTCCTTTTCATTGATACATTCTTATCTTACAGAAAATACACCCTGAGCTGATAACTGGTTTTGCTGTTACTCAGCGTTTTACCCATCTACTCTGCTGTACCTCTGATTTTAAGAAGCTGGGGGCTTCTTTTTTTAAGCTCTTGAAAAAATGCCGTGATGAAAAAATATTTTTGCAGTTCCTTACCTGATATTTACAATAATATGGGCTTTATAAATGTTTAATTTAAATTGTTTAAAGCATTTCTTACGTTGATACACTGTCCCCTAATTGTACACTGTGACTGTCACGAAGGAGTGGTTCAAATTCCAAACTCAAAAGCTTTAGAATGATTTTTTTCTTTCCCTCATGATAGTTTTCGGGTCACATTTTAAATTACCTTTCTTCCCCCCACTCTGGCCATGACTCAGCAGTGTTGATTTGCATTGGGCTGATGCTTTGCATACAAGCTACAGAGAAGTGATTTAAATAAAAAATGGTCAAATATTTCATAGACCTTCCTTGACCTTCTCCATTCCTGTACTACCAACTTCTCTTCCACATGTTTTGATGGGAAGGGTGATCCCTGGCATGGGATGTTAGAGATTGTTCCACGTTTCTCCACATTACCATCACCCCTCTGCACTAGCCCCGCTGGGATTTGGATTTGCCATCTCTTGAACTATGGAAAAAGCTTCCTGCTCGTTACAAAGATGCACAACTGATGTGCTTTTTGGGCAATTAGTAGATGTTAATAGTTTGTTTTTTCTAGCTGCCAGCAGCTCTAGAGCAGGAGTTTTGCATCCTTTGTCCATCCCCAGCCTGGTTTGCTCTGGCAGTGCAGGGTAGCTCACTGTGAGTCACGCTGGGGGCTGGAAGGTGTGGGTACCACAGAGTGGATGGTGTGACGGTCAGGGGCAGTGTGAGCACAGCCCTGCCACTTCTGCCTCGCTGCCTTGTGTGTCCCCTAGTCAGGGGATGCCAATTCTGCTCCCAGAAAACACATGTGTTGCAAAAAGTGGCCGTTGAGTGGAAAAAATGGTACAATGAAACCAAAACGCGTTTGGGAAAGTCACTGGTATTTGAGAAAGTCACTGGTACTTGCAGTAACCATTTGCTGATGCACTTCAAAATTTTTTTAAAGTAAGAAGCCCTGTGTTGTACTAAACTTACTTTCTAATGGTATATATACATATGTATAAACTATCACGGTATCCCACAGTGGTAGGGAGGAGAAGAGAGATCCAGCAGGCAGGAATTGTGCAGCGAGATTGATTTATTTAATTATTTTACAACTTTTTTATAGACTTCTTTCTTCATAGTCTAATTGGTCAGAGGATCAGCCACCCCTTGGGGTGACTGTCTAAAATCCTAAAACATCCATTGTCACAATATTTATCTACTCTACTATAAACAAAGGTTTGCAAGGTCGCAGGTGTTCATAGTTTATAGAACTCTACTAATGTCTTCCGTGAGAGAGAAAAATATCTCACGGCACTGGAAAGAAGCAAGAGAAATTCTTGCTGGCTGCATATTTGTATCCACTATGTACATATATAAGTATATTAAAAGATATATGTAAAACTACCTTACCTAACCTCTGCTTTATTCCATGTAAGTGTTAATTGCTACAGTAGTAGGGAGAAGACTCAAACTCAGCTCCACAAGCTCTGTTTACTCACAGAATCAGTTACTAATAATTATGTATGGCATTATGTATGGAATTATGTATGGAATTACGGGTGGAATCCCCCTGTGAAGCAAACCGAGGGACTGCTAAGCCCCCTGGAGGTCCAGCTGCATGGAGGGGACACCGAGGTGCAGGAGCAGCTCCCAGCCCAGACCCCTCCATGCATCCAGCTGGCCAAGGACATCCACCCTGGAACACCCACGTTCAACCCACGGATGCTTCTGGTGCCAGGGGAAGGCAGCAGCAGCTTCTTCAATCCCCTCGATGTCATGTGAAAATACAGCAGAAAATATTTTCCCTCTTGGCTTGGCACAACCTCTGTTTGACTTTAAAAATGACTGTGCTGGGGGTTTTCCTCTTGGTTCTTGTTAACCATCACCACCTTTCCCTCATTACTGGAACAAACACAAACACACGTGGAATACGTTTCATACTGTTTTAAAGAGAGATCACATCTCTAGGTGCCATGTCAGGGCTCAAGGTTTACTTAAGGCATTACTTCTATATTAAGCATATTTTATTTAAGAACAACTGTTTTTTTGCAGGATTGTACTGGGGAAATACAATACCTGCAGCAGATTAGGAGACATCGAATTAAAAACCCTGAAAGGATTCTTTCTTCAAGGAAGCAAGACATCGATTGTGCTAAATTACCAGTTTCTGCTGAACCACAATAATGCATCGACTGGGGCAGATGAAGCATTTAAGACCAGCCTGGAATGCCACTAATGGCACTGGCACATCAGACGTGACGTTGCAGTCATAAATTGCCCACTAGGTTCCAGATATATAACTCCCAACACAATCAAATCTCGAAAATCACATTGTCCTTGCAAGCCTGAGCCAAGTGGATCAGTCAGATCTCAAGTAACTGCAGTTCTGCACTGATTACTGCAAGGTAACAGCCTGAGAAACAGTTTTTCTTTTTTTCTTTTTTTTTTTTTCTTTTTTTTTTTTTTTTAAACAAGCAAAATATTATCTATAAAATGTTAAAAAGCGGAAATACTAGTTTCTGCAAAGTGAAGTTCTGACTGAACTTTTTTTTTTTTTTAAATATTGTGAAAAGTAAAACCGAATGTAATTACAGGGATAACACTTCAATATTATGCAAGTGCATGCTGAGGCCTTTTGGAAAGAACAAGGTCTCTTACGTTCTTCTATTTTAAATGCCTACTGCACCTCCCGAAATCCCCGGGGAATGTGCTTAGCAAAAGGTGAGCTCAACATTTCCAAAGGTACAGAGCCACTCGGCTGGACCGGGAATTCGGGAATTCGGGAATTCGGGCATTGGCGCTGTGCGGGATCGGCACAGCGGGCACGTCCAAGGCTGAGCGGGAGCCCGGGCTCTCTGTAGGGGCTGCGAGCCACATTTCTGCCCATGAGGCAGCCCCGGGCTTTAGCTTATAAAAATCCGGCAGCGCTGTGTTTTTATTTCATCTCAGAATGGCTGAGCACAGCCCGGCTGGCGGCGAGCTCAAGGGACAGGCGGCGATGCGCGGCAGCCGCCACCCGCACCCCGTCCGTCCCCGGCACCTAACGGGGCTCGGCCGAAGGCGGTCCGGGCCCCCGCGGCTGGCGCAGCTCGTGATTTTGGGGGCTTTTCTCGCCTTTTGGCCTCGCGGTGCAGCCCCCGTGCCGGGCGCGGCGGCTGCGCTGGAAAGCCCCGCGGGGCGGCTGCCAGGCGGCCGCGGGGGCGGCAGGAAGGCGGGCGGACACGGGCCGTGCCCGCGGGGGCCGGGCTGACGGGAGGGAGGGAGGGAGGGAGGGAAGGAGGGAAACAGGACACGCCTTGGCCGCCCGCCCGTCCCCGTGCGGGAGCGGGGCCGGGCCGGGCCGGGCGGGAGGCGGTGCTTCAGCCGGCCCCGTCACGTTCCGCTCCGCATGGCCCGGGCGGGCCCGCCCCGCATGGCCCGGCCCGCCCCGCATGGCCCGGCCCGGCCCGGCCCGGCCCGCCCTCAGGGGCCGCCGCGGGGGCGGCTCGGGGCCGCGCAGCGCCCGCCCCTCACGGAGCGCGGCGGGGAAAAGGCACCCCTGAGAGCCGGCCCGGCTCACCCCTCTCCTCACCCCCCTCAGCTTCCCACAGACATGGTGTGAATTCCGCTCCCCAGGGACACAGTGGATGTCTCGGCCGGGCAGCGATCCTGCTGATGGAAGAGCGTGGGAAACGGTGTAAAATGAATGTGACATTTCCTTCTTTGCGTGTACACGTGTGTGTGAGCGTCCTCAGCAGTGCCTCACTGCGTGTGCTGCGCACAAGGGTCACTCACCATCCTTTCCAAATTCATAGAATCAAATCATAGAATGTTAAAGGGCTGGAATGGACCTTCAGTCCTACCCAGTGCCACCCCTGCCATGGCAGGGACACCTCCCACTGTCCCAGGCTGCTCCAAGCCCCAATGTCCAGCCTGGCCTTGGGCACTGCCAGGGATCCAGGGGCAGCCCCAACTGCTCTGGGCACCCTGTGCCAGGGCCTCCCCACCCTCACACGAAGAAGTACTAAGTATCTAACCTAAATTTTCCCTCTTTTGATTTGTCATTTAATTTTTTTTTTATTCCTTGTCCTGTCACTACAGTTCCTGGTGAAGAGACCCCCTCCAGCTTCTCTGTAGGTCCCTTTCAGATAGTGGGTGGTTGCTATGGGGTCTCCAAGCAATCTCTAAATTGCCTCCATGAGTCAGTAGTGACCATTCCTCACCTACCTACTAGTGACCATTCCTCACTGGTACCTCGATGTCCTCCTGCCACTGGTACCCACCTGGGTCTTTTTTTATCTATAAAAAAAGTGGTTCCTGGGTCTATTTTTCCACACATAAATGTCTCCTTGGTCATTACTGTCCCCACTTGTACCACAGCTGGCACAGTGAAGCCCCAAATGATTAAAGCACAGACATGAAACATTCCTCAAAGGCCAATTCTGTGGTTGCCAAATCCGGGACTGAAAAGAGATGCCTGTGCAAAATTAATTTGGCTTATCTCTGGGCATGGATTAGAAGCCTTATTAGATATTCATCTCCTGCTTTTTGCACAGAGCCCTGTCTCGCTGGTGAGCAGAGCAGAGCAGAGGGTGTTTCTTAACGAGCAAGGACTCGGTGTTCTGCTTTACCTTTGTAACTCAGGGTGTTGCCTGTGGCTGTGAGAGACCCACATGCCCTAAGCCAGCTCTGGGGCAGTCAGCCACACTCTCACAGCCTTTTGCATGGGGCCAGAAGGTTTCATTGACACTAGCAGATGGTAGATGTGCAATGGGAGTTGGAAGATTTAGGAACTGGTACAAGCTCTGAAAGGGAACTGCCAGACATTGGGCTTGGGCTCATCAGGACTGTGTCCTTCAGCCTGTTCATCTGCCTTCCCCTCTCATGGGCTGCTTGTGCTTACATCCTTGCCTGGCCCCCAGTCTCCCTTCCAGCCCTACTGCTCTCTACCAGTATCTGAAAAAAAAAGAGTTTGTGAGTTTGTGCTAAAGCAAACGGAAGTTTCTCGAACACAAGTGCAGGTGTTGCCCTCCTGGTGCTTGAGTGGGGCAGCTTCTACCCCCAAAGATCCCTAGGAAAACAAGGAGGTTAAGTATCCCATCTTCAGCCCGAGTGCCCAGGCTGAGCCCAGAGCACCTGCAGTTGCAGGGGAGAGCCCACGGGGCCTCACACGGATGAGGTCCTCGAGCAATTCAGCTGGGAGCATCTATCAAACCTCTGCTGAGAAGTGCAACAACTGCAGCTTCTCAGAAGCTTATCAATTATTAGCTTATCAGGTCAACTGCCTCATCGTTAAGATGGCAGAGCTCACCCTTCCCTCCACTGCCAGGTTTTGGGTGCAAGCCCCAGGCATGTTGGCATCAGACCTTTCCACAAAAAAACATTTTAGAATTATTTTAGCATGGATAAAATATCCCTGTCCCCTTGCTTCCTTGGCTGAGAGAGCCAGTGAATCTTTTCAAAGTTGTAATCAACTTAAGACAGGCGGTTTATGGTGGAGGGTGTTGGACAACCTTTGTAATCAGTGTACTGCTCTTGTCTGGAATATTCATGGAAAAAATAAGAACAGGGTGGCATGCTAAAGATGTGTGTGGGTTATTAAGATAAATGTCTGGAAGGAAAGTTCAGTCATGGTGCTTTCTGCAACCTAAGAAATGTTCGTGCTGGGCACCTTGTGGGCAATGACAGGGGTGGTGTGGCAGCGAGGAGAGGCCAGAGTCCGCTGGGAACACGTCTGCCAGGGAGGCAGAGCTGCCGTGACCTCTGCCCGCGGCCGTGCGCTCGCCGAGCACGTCAGCGCTGGACCAGGCACTCTGAACAGAGAAGAGTTGTGGGGCTGAAGTTTGGTAGAACAGGTGGAGGGAGATGCAGCTGTCCCAGCTGGAGAAGAAGCAACGTGACAGTTTTTGAGCACGTAAATGTATGTGTCTGTCAATGATTTATGTGCTGGGGTTGGCTGTGCGCTGTGACTCCCCTCAGCTGGGCAGGGACCTGAGCCCCAGGCTCACCCAAAGGCCCATCAAGCAGGTCTGCAAATGCATTAGAGTCAGAGTGGGATGGAGGAAATAAATCTTTATACAACCAGCTGTTTTCATATACCAGGATACAGCCACCTCTTCTGTGTCCTCAGTGATGAAAAATGTGCTTGTTTGGGTAAAGTTGTGCCTTCAAAAATCTGTCTTGTCGTGACTGTTACAAGTTTGATTAAAAATCTCATGCTCTTTCTGACAAGCATGGCCCGCATAACAAAATAAATGTGACAGACAATTGGCTTGCTAATAAGTGCAATTAAGCAGTATGGGGGCTTGGTTTTATCACAGTTTATTGGTAAAGCCACAGAATATTTTATGAAGCTGGTTTCACGGAAATGAAATCATTGATAGTTTTGTACGGGAATGCCATGGAAATCCTTTTGTTTCCTGGCTCAGATGATACACAGCATTTTTCAGAGTGAAGGAATTCATTTGGCTCCTCTTTGTTACTCACAACTACTTTCTGAACCCCTCACCCAGGGACCTCTGTGGAGTGCTCACTTGAAGAACCTCACCACTGGGTCAGATAAAGTTTATATCAAAGCCAGTCAAAATACAGCTGTTTGTTAATAATGCAGTGAGGGATCAACCAGGATCCAAGAAAAATTATCCATCTTGCTTGACCTGTGGAGTGTGAAAATGCTGTAGCCCCATGCTGGCGTTGTCCCCCAGAACCGTGGGAAAATTATGTTACAATTCTAAAGAGATGTTTTCTTTTATTTCTGTGTGGCTGGTGGTCTCCTCATCAGGAACAGGGATTGAGCCTGGACCCGAGCCCCATCTGACCATCTTCAGAGCACTTTGTGTTGATGAACTTATACAGGGACTCCAGCATGCCATTTTTAGGGCACCTTTTCTATTTAAAAGGAAATATTTGCTGGAAATAAAGGACCTGTACATTAACTGGAAGATAATTTTGAAGAGATGGGGAATCCAGAAGGTGTTGTGACACAGAAGCTGAGAAATGGGAGTAATTGGTGAAATAAAGCATAGACCACCCCTTCACAAAACTGTTCTGTGATCTGTGAATGAACCCAGACAAGGGCAACAAGCAAGAAATCAGGATGGTTTGCAGGTCATGGATTCATCGGAGGGCACAGCCCAGAGACAGCTGTTAGCACAAAACTGCTGCTGGAATGACCAGATCAATAATGACCTGGGTGGAAAAGAGAAAGGAGAGGGAGACAGCCTTCCCATGAAAGCAAGGACAGACAGCAGGAGAGAGGAGCAGACAGCTGGTTGGCTTGGGGCTGGGTTGTTTTCCAGGAAAAGAAAACTTCAGCTAGTGAGAATCATAAAAGGTTGTAAAATCAAAGAGCCAAAGACTGGAAGGGCTTTGGTAAATATTAATAAATAAAGACCTGCATGCTTTGAAAGACTAAATTAAAGGCGGTGGGAGCCTTTGTAGCGATTTGAATGGCTGGAGGTCAGTTCTTAGTGAGGTCACACAGGGCTCACGGCCGCGGGGTGTCCGGGTGGGAGCTGGGATCCTTCCTTAGGGAGTGTCAGTGGGCTGCTCCAAGGAAAGGGCTGTGCCAGCAGCACGTCTGTGATGCTGGAGACACCCAGGAGATACTTCGGAGTGAATCTTCCTGCAAGGGACAACATGGGAGCAAAAAACGGCCCAAGAGGATTCAGGAGCTCAGAAAGGGTTGTGAGGCAGACCTGGGTGGAGGGACCCATTCACAAAGGCTGGCATAAACATCTCCCACCTCTATAAATGAAGGATTGTCAGTTCCATTTCTGAACTTTGCCCTCCCTTGATGATTTGGCATTTGCACGGTGGCTGTTCCTGCTTGTCTTCACCTCAGCAGTTATCTACCAGCAGGGTCTGATTATCTCGGGGCAGCACTCCGTGCCTGTGACATCCCTTAATTAAACTATGACAGTTGCTAGCTAGGGAAAAGAAAAATACTGGAGGGAAAAAATCCTCACTGCATTCTCATTAGAGCACAGTATTTGGGAGACTTTGGGTGCCACACAGGAGAGTGGTACAAAGGATATTTTTAATGAGCTTCAGTAAAGGTGCCCTTGATTTTGGTTTGTCTCTAATTGTGTGAGCTTTGATCTTGATTTCTTCAGGAGATATCTTACTGTGCATGTAGATAGCACTGAGAGACCTGAACAATTTTTCTTTGTCCAGTGGAAAAAAGTTTCCACTGGAAAATGGTTCCAGGGAAGATTTCAGTGAGCAGCATCTTCAGGGTCTGTCCCTACAATTGTCTCCAAATAGGTTCTGCAGAAGGAAGTGTGCTCAGGTGATATGGAACACGTGCACTGGGACAGGTGAAGTCAAGTGCTGACTCCAGGGATGTATTTCATGCTTGGCTATCATGTGCAGGGGGAGGAAAGCTTTGGAAATGCAGGAAAACAGCTGAGGAATATTGCAAGGCTGTGTAGCTTCACAAACTCAGCTCATGGCCTGGGACTTCTCGGCCCATTCACTCTCCCTCCCATTACGGCTCCAGTTAAGACTGGAAGCCTCGTGGGAGGGAATTTCTACATTTATCTCTTGGAGTGAGCACTGGGTCTGCCTGAGAAGACTGCTGAAATCTCTTTTCTAATATGAATCATTTAGTGTTTTGCTTATTAGTAAAGCAAGAAACAAGATGCAAACTTGAGGTAATTGTAAAGCTGTTTTTAAATTAATCTTGGCATTTTGCTGCTTGACAAATCCGAAGCCTCTGAAATCATTGCAACAGCTGTAACAAATGAAGTTCTTATTCAGGAGAGATCAAGTCTGGAGGTTTTTATGTTTCCAGCAATGGCTTTACAGCTAAGGCTGCCAGGAATTAAGCTTTGTAGAACTAGACCGAGCTCACTGAGGGAAGAGCCTTCACTTCAGAGGGACCTCAGGCTGCCTTAAATTAATGCTTAGTTTAGTGGAGCCTCAGAATTGAGTTTAGGGGTAGCTGGAATTAAGGCAATGCTGGAGAATATCTCTGGTGTAAGAACAGCTGCACTCAGGCTGTGAACCCTCCTCTTCCCAGCAAGAGCACAGGATAAAACCTGCTGAGACATCCTTGGTACCCTGCCACGAGCTCCCTTCTCCGGTGCCTTTTCATCTTCCCCCTTGCATGAATATTAACAGCAGTTGTTTCCCTCTGAAGAGCTGCAATGCTAAAATCCAGCCAGCTATGCCTCCTCAGCCGTGGCAGCGCGGGCTCAGCCTCTCCGAGCTCCTCTTTGTGGCGAGGTGCTCACTCAGACCCCGACAGCCGCTGTTCTGCGACAGAGCCATGGGCATATAGGGCACTTGAGCAATCAAACACGCTGGTGACTTCTTGCCATTATTGAACTAGGCTGGATTGAATCAACAGCCGTGGCGAGTGCAGCGTTTCCAGCGCTGCGCATTCAGCGTCAGGTGCTTGGAGGTCACCGGTGGGAGGGAATGCCAGCCTGGAATCCGGGGCTTCCCTGCCGGGAGGCTCACAAAAGGCAGGGGGAAAAGAAGTCATCTGAAGCTTCACATGTTCCCTGGAGTAACGTTCCAGCAGAGTGAAAGTTTAGCTGCAGTGTCTGCATGTGTCTGCAGCTTCTTCATCATGACTCAGTGGAAAACCTTTTTATTGGTGTGAGTGAGTGCTGTTAAGGGGCAGGTCTGCAGCTGAGGGAACATCCTGCTCCCAGGTACAACACTAACCTTTAGAGGTGCTGTGAAAGCACTTTTGGCCCGTTGTCTCCTCGATGTTTATTTGCTTCTTTTTTTACTTTTTTGCTTTAGCTATCTACAGATTCCTCTGGTGAAATTACTCAGGGAATAAATCACTGCCCCGTGAAAAGCACCTAATCAAACAGATAAGTCTTGCGTTTCACCCTTGCCTCTCTCACTCCCACACATGACTTTGCATGTGAATCTTTAAGACCTGTATGCCCTATATTTTTTCACTCTAATGCTGCAATTAATCACATTACATAACCAGCCTACTGCTGTTTCTAATTAAATTTTGGGGGGGGGGGGGGGGGGCTGGGGGGGGAGAGGGTGGGGAGGGAAGAAAGAACCCTGCATTTAAATACCGTGAAGGGTCTGTCTTGAAATGACAATGCCAGGAAGCGGCGAGGGAAGGCTCCCTCCATCCTCCTCCTCGCACCCCCGTGCGCCGGGAGCTGCGGCGCAGGCCCGGCTTATGCAACATCCCACGCCGGCGTCTGACTCACGCGCACTTACCTCACCCAGGACAGGCTAAAAATAGGGATTCATTCTTAACTCTGCACAGCCGGGCTCTGCTCGCTCCCGAGAAGACCCTTGACGGGATTAGAACAGAGCGCGTTGTGCGCTGTGTTTCCTGCCGGGGATGGATGCGTGCCCCGCTCCCGTGCGCTGCGTTCGGCCGCGTTCGGGGCGCGGGCTGGCTCCTCGGGGGGCACGGCAAACACCCTCCTCCGGCCGCGGGCTTTTCCAAACTGTTCCAGACGGGGAGCCACGAGGAGGGATTGGGCAGCGGGGTGGCCAGACGTCGGGAAGCAGCACTATAGTAACTGCGTTCCAGCAGTTCCCGCTGCTTTGGGAAGCGGCGCCGGGCTGGAGGATGTGAAATCAGCCCTGGGCCGGCTGCGAGGAGGTTGCTGGTCACGGAGCAGGGATGCACCGGGAGCTGTGGGAACAAGCCTGCCTCAGAACTCTCTCTGCAGCGTCAGCTGAGACCAGAGCGCTGCCCCATGTGCCCCCATGTCCTCCCATCGCTCCGGGGTGCAGACCAGCCCTCTCCCCCACCCTTCCATCTCCTTTTGGGAATGGTCCAACACAGGATGGGGCTGACACAGCTCATCGCTCCCAGGACGGCACGTCCTTGGCACAGGGATGTTCCCACCTTTGCTGGAGCAGCACTGCCCCGGCTTTGCGAGGCCCACGGCATGTCCAGAGCCCCCACACCTGGTGGGGGATGTCTCAAGAGCTTTGCTACCAATTTAAAACAAAGCAGTTTTCGAGCTGTCGTGATGGCTGCAGAAGGATCCAAAGTGCAGACAAGCGTCTCAATCCTCAGAGCAAGAAAACATCCAGATGAATTAGAAAACTTTAAAAAAATTCTGGCAATTGATACATCACCCCAGTGAATTTACTGGCTGCTCTGAAGAACAAGTCCTGGAGCCTCGGCTTGGTGTAATTGGCACCAGGCTGCTTCCCTTCCCCTCTGCTTTCTCAGCACATGAACCTTTGGCTGAGAGTCATTTAGAGGGGCTGGAGATGTTTTTCCTACAAATTTCCTACAAATTCTAAGAGTGAAAAAGTGATGTGAAAACCCATACTCATTTTGCTTCCATTGGTCTTTTTGAAAACATCTGTTTCTAGGTTGCCTTATTTTCCCTGGAATTTCAGCTTCCACCTATCTTTAACCTGGCAGTCGGGATGAGCAGTGAACCACAGGCTCTTGTGGCAGCACTAACCCAGCTGGACACATTCTTCATAGATTTACCATAACAATGGAATTTCTTAAACACAAATCCTGTGCTTGAGGAAATCCACGACCATTCCCTGATTTCAGAGCTAACTTTAAAGTGTATTTGTAAGGAATTTTAATCAGATTATAATGAACATATCTAATTCCTAAAGGCCACGTAAAGACCTGTCTTCTTTAGCTTTCTGCTGCTCCCCGAGGGCACGGGCAGTAGCGGGGCAAGGTACCTGTGTCCCGGTTATTTTGCCTCGGGCATCCGATCCCACTGAGCGCTAAACTCAGCCCTCACCCTGTGGCAGTCAACATTATTGGCTTCATTTTTTGCCTCACAGGAGCAGCAGGGCTGCCCTTGCTGGCCTGAAGAGATGCACAGGATGATGTGGCTGCGGTCAGACAGGACACGGTCCCCGGAGCCGAGGGGAATGGCGCGGTGGCAGCGGGGCACGGCAGTGCCTCACACACGCTGTCACCTCGGTGCCAAGTGAATCCGAGCTCCTGCTTCACGGACCCAGAGTTCGGTGGGATTTGGGGAACGGAAGTGGCAGGAGGCTTTGATGCCATGGGGTGTCTGAGGTGTTTTCCTGATTGCTGCTAAATTGAAATCTCCTGTTTGATGTGATTAAGAAAGAATGCAAAAGGCCTTGCGGGGAAAGCCCAGGGAAGAAGAAGGAGACCCTGGGTAACTGTGAGAAAGAGAAGATGATAAGGAAAGGGAGGAAGGAATAAGAGAGAGAGAACTATTTAAGGAAGCAGGCACCTTGAGGGGCTAAAACAAAAAAAAAAAAGTGGGACCAGGGTAAGGGGCAGCAACAAGAAGCAAAAGGTTTAAACAAGCAGGGAGCAAAGCTCATAGACCAGAGCACAGAGTGAAGGAGGAAAATGAAAAGAAGGGAGCTGATTTATACACAGATAAAGAAAAACAGCCTCGTGCAACCTGGGTTTTAACAGCATGGCACGGCATGGCACATGTCCTACATCAGTGGAGCAGTGCAGGAAAGGGTGTAGCTGAGGGATGCTGCTTTGGAGTGCTGCAGCCTAATTACTACCTCCTGTTATTTGGGACAAGTGTTTTAAATTTGCATTCTGCCCTGAGAGGCATTACTCCCTCTAATAATTTCAAGTCTTGTTTTGGAGCTGGGAGAAGGAGATTTCGGAACAGCATCAAAGTAAGTCGTGGGCCTCGGAGGTGGGAGCAGAACTGGTACGAGTGCGGTAGGAGCCAGGTGCTCGGGTTTGGCATTTCTTCAGTGCTGGCTGCTGGCCAGAGGAGAAACCTCTTCTTGTGCCTGCCTGGCCACCACCTGAATCCAGAGCAGGGAGGGTTGACGGAGACCTTGCTTCATGTTGAATTTTCATGCTTGTGGGCCATGTTCTGTCATTTTCTGTGTTGGGTGTGCTGCTCTATGTCGTGTAAAGCAAAGCTGACCCAGCCAGAGAGTCCTACAGAAGTTTCTGTTTATAAAAAACTAAGAGAAGTGTCCTCAATGCTTCCTGCAATGTCCAGACAGTTTGTTGTGACATAAGGGACAGAAAGTGGAGGAGCAGGGCTGTCAGTGCTAGTAAAGTGCTAGTAAAGCCTGTGAGTTGGATGTGACCAACTATGGGCTGGTTACAATGGCTGGAGATGTGGGACCAGTGTCCTTGCTAGTTCAGAGTAGATGTTAGGAGACTCAGAGACTGGTAAGGCCCTGGCACAGCCTAGCCAGAGAAGCTGTGGCTGCCCCTGGATCCCTGGAAATGTCCAAGGGCAGCTTGGATGGGGCTTGGAGCACCCTGGGATAGTGGAAGGTGTCCCTGCCCATGGCAGGGTCCCTTCCAACCTAAACTCTTCTGTGATTCCACAATTCTATGGCACAGTTTTCACAGCAATAAGGCAGGAGTTGAGGAGGTGAAGCCTGTTCCTGTGGGCTGAGGCCCATGGCATGCCAGCCCATGGAGAACCCAGGGCTGGGAACCACTGGCTGCCAGTGGCCCGAGGCCAGGTGCTGGTTGCCCAGCTCTGTGCACAGCCCTGCTGAAATGGGTGATTTTTCTCACAGAAGGGCAGTGATATTCTCCTGTTTTCTGTGAATGCAGCATGGCTTGGTTGGAGGCCAGAGATTTCCCAGGCACGAGCAGCAGGTCTTGCTGAGATCCATGCGTATCCCATATACAGATCCCACTCTGAGTTTCCTAACTGGGCCATTAAATAAATAAACACAGCATAAATCCAGTGTGGGCAGTAAACTCCTCAAGCTGGAGAGCCCAGAGACATTGCATTGCTGCGAGGCTCTTCTCTGGGGGAGGGAGGGAGTTTGAAGTTAAGGCAGGGGGGGGGAAAAAGCTGATGCAAGGCTGGAAAGGAGGAGGGAGACAAAAGCAGGGAAATACCTTGCATTTCTTTATTATGCATTGGACTCCATAATGCAATTCACCTGTATTCCATAGGGCATAACCCAGAGGGACGTGGTTGGGTGGGAACATGCACGTAGCACCCTCAGCGTGTGGAATCCCCAGCTTTGGCAGTGGGGCAGCCTCGTGCCAGGGAATGTGGGCAGCAGTGCGGCACAGAGCTCCCCTGTGCTGGGGACACTCCAGGGCACTGTGCTGGGGGTCCCTTCAAACAACAAAGCACAGAACCAGAGCTTTTCAGCCCCTCTGGACTTGAGGGCCTCTGTCACCAGAGCTGGCGCTGCAGCCCTCCTGTGGGTGAGGTGGTTCCCCATGCACGGGGGTCCCTGATATGTGTGAGCTGTACGGGCAAACCCCGTCAGACAGGGAGGGCAGAGCAGCTGCCAAGGGCTTCATGTGCCCATGGGCTGCTGTTTGGCCCTGTCCTGTTCCACTCCAAGGGCTGTGCTGGAGGGTTTGGGACTGTCAGTTGATGGCTTTGTTGCCTGTGGTCTGGTTGAGCAATGTGCTCAGATGTTCGCTTGGGGCTGGGAAAGGGAGTTTGTCCCAGTTTGTGTGGGAGGTCTTGTTATAAGCACTGGGGGGAAATAATAGGCTGCAACCCCCAAAAATATAGCAGCTAGTTCCCCCAAACTCTGTTTATGACCTAAAGGGAAGGAGGGTATCTTGGGAATACCATATGGGCATAAAATCCACCTCTGGCTCCAGCGTGGTGTTGCTCACCCTGCTACTGTCACACACGGAGCTCTGCAGGTCATTCTGCCACTAGCAGAACAGAGCAAGTCACCCTGGAGCAGGTTTTACTCAAACCACATATTCCCAAGGAGTCTTCCCTCATTTCTGAGGACATTCAGGGAGACTTTGCTGCTATTTCTCTGCAGTGTAGCCCATTTTTCCCCTTTTGCAGTAACCAGTCCCTTTACCCCAGGAGGGTGTTTGTCCCTCCAGGAGCCGAGGTCTGACCATGCTGGCCATGATCTGCAGCCGTGTCACCTGGCTTGGAAAAGCCTGTCCCATCCCAGGATGGGCTGCCCAAAATCCCAAAGCCTGATGGATCAGCCTTTTCACTTGAGGATTCCTGTCCTGACTTGTAGGCACAAGTCAAGCCATCTGGAAGTGGAGGAAGGTACTGCTGATTGGTACTGATTTATGTAGGACTGGTGCTTAGTCTGAGAATGCTGCTGGATAGAATTAGGAAAAGCACCTAGCAATGAAATACTGCAATATGAGGGGGAAAAGCCACGTTTCACTGAGAGTTGAGATGTGGCAACCACAACTGCCAATCTTTGGCAACTGGTGGAAGTTTGAGCCACCCCATTGATCTGTGACAGTTGTCATATTTAGTAACTCTTTAGGGGAAGTTATTTTGGGGTGAGAAGCTGAAAAGTCCTTGACTTAATGTAAACACTGCTCAGCAACAACTAAACCACCAGTGTGTTATCAGCATGACTCTTATGCTAAATCCAAAGCACAGGCCTGTATCAGCTACTGGGAAAAAAATAAACTCCACCCCAGCCAAAACCAGGACATATGATGGTGGAAGCTTCTTCAGGCAGCACATTGGGTTCATTTAATATCACATGCAAACGTAGAAACCTGAATTGGAACCTCAGAAAACCCCCAGAGAAATATTTCTCTGTCTTTTCCTCATCCTCAAAAGGATGAATTGGGAGCTCTGGCTGAGGGAGGGGAGCTTAGAGACTGTAAATTAACTTGTGGAGTCCTCTTCTGATAAACTCAAACTTCAGCCCACATTTCCAAGCTTTCATGCCTTGAAGTGTCTCTTCTCCCACTTCCCTGACTTTCGTCCCTTGAACAAGCAGGTTTGTTCTGCATCAAGTCACACAGATGAGGCTCAGAGTGTTTTACCCCCAGGAGCAAAGAGGGAGTACGTGGGCATTTCTCTCCTGGCCCTGCCACGGGACTGTGGCTGGGTGGGTTTGGCAGTGCAGGTGCTGCAGCCTTGAGCATTGCTGCCTGCTTTCACCTGCTCCCCTGCAGCTCCCCAGGCACCGGGACTGTCTGGCACGGGTTGCTTGCTCAGCCGTTGTGATTCAGCTGTTGATGCTGTAGTTAAACCATCATTTAATATCTTCCTTCAGAGCTTTGGTTAAAGAGAAATCTATCTGATGTGTTGCACCAGCAGAGGAGGCAGTTGGGTGGTCCCAGCCCGGTGTCTTGGGTGGCAGCAGCTGGCCTGGGGCAGCCACCACAGCTCTGGCTGTGGCAGCAGGGCTGGCGTGACTCTTGGAAGTCATCTGGGGAGGGCACAGAGCATGAATCAGTCTGGATTTCTCTGATGGTATCCTAGGCAGAGTCTTCAGGCAAATATGTACTTTTGCATCATAACAGCTGCTGCCCTTTCTGCCAGTTTCTAACACTTGCAGTCGCAGGCTTGGCTCTTGCACATCCTTCCACCCAGTGTAAACAAATCCCACCCATGTTATGTTTGGGAGATGAAAGCAGAGATCAGTGTGCGGAGCGAGGAGCGGCAATGGGCAGCGTGGGATGTGTGCTGCTCAGTCATGTGGTCAAGCGTGGTTCTCGGGAAGCACGTGAGCTCCACACCACACCATCCCTGCTCCCAAACCGAGGGTTAAAGGTTGGGCTCGGTGATCTTGGAGGTATTTTCCAACCTAAATGATTCTGTGAAACCCAAACTAGGGGTCTTTAGCAAAAGAGCGCTGTTATTGTTAATGCAAAGTCATCCCTGTTTAAAATAAGGAATCGAGATGGCTTCTTAAACATCATAGCTATGGTTTGCCCTAAGTTTTCCTGAGAAAAGCCATCCTTTATCTCCACACTTCAGGGCCTTGGAGAAACTGTGTTCTTAGATGTCTTCTGATGTCTTGTGTTTGTGACTTGAGGGAGCACTGAGCAACTGCATCTGTGAATAATAACTGCTTCAGAGTGTCTGGAGAGAAAAGTATATGGCAGTAACTGGTGAGATACCGAGAGGGGACTGAGAAAAGTCAGGGTGGTGACAGAGCAGATGAGAGAGGGATGCTGCTCCTCTGATCCAGAAACCGGGGCAGGAGCTGCCGGGAGCAGGAGCTCTGCAGAATCACAACTTCTCCCTCCCCTAAGAGGAGGAGGAATACTGGAGCTCCTTCTCCTTACCATGTGTATGAGTTGATCCTGTTTTAATGATACTCAGTATTTGCACATCGTTTTTCTCTCCAGTAATGCTTTTTTTGCTGTGTAAGGCCTTTAAGTGGGTTAAGAGGAAAAAAGTGAAGATCTCCTATATTTTGATTTTGCTGCACAGTGATTTCTGCAGCTGCACTGGGGGTTTCATTGACGTTTGTGTCCTGGACTGGGTTGGAGCCTGATGGAGCCAGCCCGGAGGTGCCGGCTGGCTCCAGCCGTGTTGGCAGCTCCCTGTAAGGGCATGAAGGAATATGTTTGAGGAATGGCAGTCAAAGCTTTCCTGTGATGGTCCCTGTCCCTTTATCCAAAGGGAATTCCCTGCATTTGGAAAGATTGTTCAGGCTCGGGAACTGCAGCCAAGATCCTGAGACAGGCAGCAGAGGTCCCGGTAGCTGTGATGGTAATGAAGGAGCAATAGGGACACTCTTTCCCTGGCAGCAGTCCCGAAAGCATTGCCAGATCAATTCCCAGAGAAAAAAAAGGCTTTATACCTCAGAACAAATGGCCTTGGGAGGCAGTAAATGCTGGAAAATTCGCCAAGGCAAAGCTTGCTGATGGGGGGTGGTGTTGCCACTGTCTGGTCCCAACCTCGGGAGCAATGGGAATCAGGAGCAAATCCAAACAAGGGAAAGGCGGGGAAGGAGATATGAGAAAACTAATGACAGTTGTGTGTAGTGTTTTGCATCATAAAAAGGGTCATTTTGAGCCCTTTTGCACTTTACTTTGAGTTTTTATGCCCCTTGACTCTCCTGTGAGATGCACACCCAACGTGTTTCTGCAGCCCATCATCAGGAGGAAGTTCCACTGAAACTGTGGCTTGTGCAATCCCTTTGCCACGGATCTGACCCATCCTGACTCCAGAGAATCATAGAATGGTTTGGTTTTAAAACTTATCTTGTCCCACCCCCTGACCTTGGACACTTCCTGGGATGGGGCAGCCACAGCTTCTCTAGGCAACCTGTGCCAGGGCCTCTCCACCCTCAGAATCAAGAATGTTTCCCTGTATCCAATCAAACCCCACCCTCAGTCATCTTAAGGCCATTCCCCCTTGTCCTGTCACTCCCGGCCATTGTCCGAAGTCCCTCTCCAGCTCCCTTGTAGGCCCCCTAACCAAGGGCATGTGCATTCCTGCTGATGGGAGACTCCAGAGACACGTCTCAAATTCAGCAGAGGTTTTCCAATGACTTGAAAAATTTTTCCCAGAAAATGATCACTGCTAGAGAAGCAGTGCCTGGCCACCATTAGCAGCACTTTGCAGTCAGCCACAGCCGTTCCCTCACTCTGAGTGCGTGCAGGAAACCCTTGGAGAAGAGACTGGCAAAAGCAAGGAAAATGCTTTTAAAAATGATCTGGACTTCTGGTTTGTTGTGATCCCTCTCCTGGTTCAGGAACAGCAGCAGCAGCAGCTGGCCAGTGGCGCCGTTAAATGTCAGGATGACTCAACTGGTGTTGGGATCTGTTGGGTCAGGAGGGGACGGGTTCACACCCAGGGCACGAGGCTGCTGGAGGTGATGTCCTGGCCAGGAGACAATCCCCTGAACACCCTCCTGCCTGTCCTGCTCGCTGCCCCCTTGGCAGCTGCAGCACCCCTGAGGCTTTTGGAGGGACATTGGGATAACCTGGGCATCCCAGAGATGTGCCCACCCTCCTCAAAGCCACCTTTTGTACCCAAACACTTGTGTCAGCTTGGCAAGGCTTCCAGCTGTTGTTTCCCCTTGCTCTGTCTCTTTAATGCCTTTGTAATTGAATTTTATTTAAATTTAACTCCTGTAACAGTCGCCCACTAAAATTCTTTGCTGTCCTCTGGATATCCAAGGATGTGTGGGATACCAGGCTTTGCTGGAGTGAGGGTGAGGATGAGCTTTGAAAGCAGAGCTATTGATTAAATAATTAAATGGATACAAATGAGCTTTCTTGGGATTTTGTTTAGCTGGTCCTTGGGTGGAAAAAAAAAAGTAGGTGGCCTGAGAAGACCAGTATTCTGCCAGGTCTCATTCCTGTTTGGAAAGGGTCTTTGGAATTTCTCACTGCAGGAAATTGCATTGCCATCAATAATTTATTTCTCTTTAGCAAGGAGACCTTCTCTATAGTGATGCCTGTGTTAGAGGCCAGTCCTGCAGCACAGCCAGCTGCCTCCCCCAGCCCCACTGTAGATTTTCCACTGATTCCAGGCTGGGATTTCTCTGATTCCCACTGAAAACAGTGTCAGAGTCCCTGAGTGGTGGGGAGGAAGCTGTGGGTCTCGTGGCTCTGCTCCCACTGGAGGTGAACACCCTGCTCAGCCCTCTTCCATGGCAGCCTTATCCCTCTGGGTCTCCGTGTCTCCAAGGAGGGCAGGGAGCCTTTGGCTCTGTGGGAGTCTGGCTTTCTGTGCAATAATGCAAATATGATCTATGATATAAGGATTGATTTGTGGAGCTTTTAGCAGCTTTTGGAGAAGATTTGTGTTTCCTGATGAGGTCTCTGGGTGCCGGGGCAGTGCTGGAGGCACCGCCTCACATTCTTGGAGATGCTTCAGGAACCGCCGGGCACCGGAGGGTCCATGGAAAACGTGGATCACAGCCCTGGCACGCCCCAGCGTGAGCTGGAGCTGTGCTGACACTTCCCACAGCCTGAATCTGTCCAGTCCCTCCAGGGCTGGCTCTCAGTTTGGGTTCACCTGTTAAAAAGTGAGACGCAGACACCTCATGAAGAAAGATTGGTTTTGTCTGAACACGCACTCTTCCCTCTAAAGCTTCTTTGGAATCCTGTTTTACCATTAAAAACAGCTGAAATGAGAAAAAAAAAAAAATGCAGAGAGATTTCAATATTAAACCAGGGCAATTTTTACTGTCTTTTCACCCTTTTTAATTTTATTTAGAGCTGATGGGAACTGTTTGGAAAAGTTAATTTTTGAATAGCAAACGTCCCTAAAGGGAGAAAGGGGGGGAGAAAAAAAGGGAGAATGGTCCTTTCAAAGAATCACTGACCTAAATTGCACTTTAATGCACATACCACGCTGTCCACACCACCTACGTGTCTCCAGGAATCCTGCTCAATAACAAGCACTCGATGTTTAGTCATTTCCTGCAGCACGTTTGCAGGAGCCGGTGGCTCCGTGCGATCGCATGTGTCAGTGCTCGGCGGCTCCAACAGTTGCTTTCCATATCAGCAGCTGCTGGCTTTCATCTCCTGTTGGGAAAGGTGCCACGGCGAGCCCAGGTTAATGTTTCAGCCGCCTTCCAGCAGGAGTTCCAGCAAAGCTGCGGTGATGTGCTGACACCTCGCCCCAAAGCTGGGGTTTTCAGCTCGCTCTGGGAAATCCTGGCTCCAGAACCGAGCGGGCTGCACAGCAGGAGCTGGGTTTGTCCTTTCCACAGCAGGGCTTTTGAGGAGGTTTCATTTTTGTGTTTATGAGTCTGGTGAGTTTATGGGCTGGGTGGCAGCAAGTCGTGCAGGGAAAGCTCTGACCTGCGCAGCCAAAGCACCAGGAATTTACGCAGGCGGTGCTAGGACAAGAGAGAATGGTTTTGAACTAAAAGAGGGGAGATTAAATTAGATGTTAGGAAGAAATTCTTTCCTGTGAGGGTGGTGAGACCCTGGCACAGGTTTCTCAGAGAAGCTGTGGCTGCCTCATCCCTGGAAGTGTTTAAGGCCAGGTTGGACAGGGCTTGGAGCAATCTGGGATGGTGGAAAGTGTCCCTGCCCATGGCACAGGGATGGAAAATGAAATGAGCTTTAAGGTTCCTTCCAACTCAAACCATCCAGTGATTCTATTATTTTTATAGCCATTAGCTCAGCCTTTGCTCAGCCATGCAGGGAAGATGATCTTGCCCGGAGAGGTTTGCAGTTTGTGCATTGCCCTTTCAGACGGGCACCGGAGCCGCTTTCTGCCCAAGGAATCGAAGGCTGGATCCTCTCACTTTTTTAAGTGCCTGCCTTCAAAATGGTGGCTGCTTCTCACTTGAAGTTCATGGGAACAGATGGCTGGATCTCAGAGACAGGAGTTACAAGCTATAGGGTGTTTTTCACCACATGTCTTGCTAGTTTCCCTCCTAAAAAAAAAGATCTGTGTGAGAACCCTCCCAACATGCCAGGCCAAATCTGACCGTCTGTTAAGTTCACTTTATATAATCTCTGTTTAGAACTCAGTGCCCTTTAAAAACCCAGGGAGGGCTCCTCGCTGGGAGCTCCCAGAGCCCAGGGCAGGCAGCAGCTGCACAACCACCCCTGCCCAGAGCCCAGCAGCCGCTCTGTGCAGATATTTGATTTTTAGCTCTGGAGGCAGGGGGGCAACCTGCCCAAATCCCCTGCGCAGTGCTGTGCGGGGGCCCGGTGTGCGTGCTCGGGGCACAGTCAGGGCTGGTGGCAGCGCGTGCGCCCGCCGCGCGTCCCACGGGCACATCCAGCAGGAGAACACGCCGGGATCTCACAGCTCCAGGAGCAGCATATGCTCTGGGAGACCTCGCTACGTTGCATAAGCCTCCCATCCCAGGAGCTGGCTGAGCACAGCACATGAGTCAACAGCACAGCGAGACTTGTGCCGTGGGAGTCACACCTACTCTTGGCTGCAGAATTATCCAGAGAAGCAGAAGGTTAATAGGAACAAAATAAAGTCGAAGGAAGCCTTAAAGGTTAGTTACAGGATTTGATTCCATTGGAAAGAGAGGGGAAAATAGGTCAAGACAAGGAGGAGAGAGCAGGGTAATGCAAAGCCGTGGTGTCTGTCTCCTAAGGAGACAGTCCAGTTTGGATCAGTAAAAATGTGATCAATAAAACATTTATATTTTCAAATTATCTGCTTCTGGAGAGGGCCATTATTAATTACAGAAAGAAAAAGTCACTTCACTAATGAGAAAGAATGTGGAGTAAAGCTCCAGGAAGTCTAAGAAATATTAACACTGCATGAAAGCAGTTCTGCAAGACAGGGAATGACTCCCCAAAGCGTGTAAATACAGGAACAGCAAGTACCTGACCCAGAGCATCAGCACCACCAGCACAGTCCTTTGCCTTGCTTCTGCTCCGTGGGTCATTGCTTCATCTACAGATCGTTATTTTTTCTTGGGACAGTTTAGGAATCAGAACCAAAGCAGGAACAGGTCTGTCTGTGGCACCTGAAAACCCTGAGAATCTCTGGTCCATGCAGAGCAGAGCTCGTGCTGCTGTGCAGTGCTAGCAATGGCATCCACAGAGGAGGGACAGCAGGGCTGGACTCCCCAGTTCTCACCAGTTTGGCCTCAGGACCCCTAAGGACCCAGGGCTGACTGGTCTGCTGCAGTTTGCAGGTTGAGTGCCCACTCTGTTTAGCTGATCTGATCCAAATTCCACTGCAGCTGATGGAAAGGCCCCGAGTGAGCTCTGGGGAGGGGCTGGAAATGGGGATATCCTGAAGAGATGAATTCACAGGATTTCAGTTTATAAAGATGCTCCATTGAGTAAAATTTCTTGATATTGAATTATTACTGTAGGCTGGGGCCTGTTTCCATGTAAATTAATTTGGTTTATTGCATTTGTATTTGTCAAGAATGCAGTGGGGCTTGCCTGACCTCGAGAAGAAAAAGAGGGAATAAAAGATAAAATAAAAAATAAAAAGAGAGAAAGTTGTGTTTAATTTCCAGGGTGTTATCTCAGTTTTTTCCCCTAAAACAAGATTCCCATGGCCAAAGCTGGTATTGCTCATGATGCAGGCTTGCCTGCCTGAGGTTCACCTCAGTCCCCAATCCGTGCTGTAAAAATCAGGGATTACCAAGGTGGGAGTGGAAACCCTTGGAGGCTCCGAGCTGCCCGGGAATTGTGTCCTTGCTGGGCTGGGTCCTGGCTCCCGGCCACGTCCCAAGGTCTGAGTGGAGCACATCCGTGGGGGAGGTGTTGGGCAATACAAGGGATGTTTCATCCCTCGCTCCCAGTGCTCTTGCAGAGGGAAAAAACCGTCTTGTGATCCAGGCACAAGACCAGGAGTCAGGCGATGTGGGTTACTGCAGAGTTGGATTTGCCAACAGGAGTGAGGAGTCCTGACACCTCCGGAGGCACAGGCACTCTGGGAATGTGCAGGTTGCCTTCCGCGACAGCATATTCGGGGTTCTTTGTGCTGGTCTAGTTGGGTAGTAACAACTCAAGGGATTTAGCAAAATAATTTAAGTGATGAACTCTGCTCTGATGGAGCCAAAGAACACTTAGTGGCCTTGGGCTGAAGTTTGGGAGAAAGGCCCTCAGAATGGAGGAGGAGGAGGGATAATGGAGGGAGATTAATTAGGTGTCAATAGTCTCCACATGCCTCCCAAGTGAGAGGGCACTCGCAGGGTGCTCATCTCACCATCAAACCCTGCACTCGCAGGGTGCTCATCTCACCATCAAACCCTGCACTCCTCGTGAAAGTTGTTTCTTTCTCCTGAAGGTCCCAGAACGGCCGTTCCTGATTCAGGGATGTGGAATGCCCAGGGAGCCGTTGCTGTGCACGTGTGCCAGTGTGTGTGGGGTGCTGGGGTCCTGCACGCATGCAGAGCACAGAGGTGGCCTCACCTCCTGCCGAAGGAAGTGTCACCCTGTCCCTCTCCCTGACTCCAGCCATGGTGGGAAGGGGACAACACACCTGGCCAAGTGTCTCCTCTGACGTGCAGGGTCCCTCCACAGCCACTGGGCAGTTACAGGACTTCCAAGTGTGGTCATCACCTCTCCTCCCACACAGACCCAGGGGAGGGGACCTGGCTCAGGTATTTGGGTGCAGAGCCCAAAGGGGTCCCCGGGAGAGCTGAGCACAGCCTGTGCTGCATCCCTGGCAACGAGCACAGTCTCTGAGCTCCATCCCTGCCATTCCCCCAGCATCTGCCATGGGTCCTGGCACAGGAGACTGCTCAGTTTTTCCTAAATCTGGCTGATCTGTCTCCCGGGAAATGGGAGTCAGCTTGCTCGCACTCCTGCTTGCATCAGTCCCAGAGTGGCAGGTGGGAAGTCAAAGTCCCTCTTTAGCTGTAGACACACAGAGGAGCTTTCATCCCCAAAATGTGCAGGATTTCAAATGTTCATGGGGGAAAAAAAGAACGTTTCCTTATAGGGGAAAAAAAGGATAAAACTCAGTAAGTCAGCTTGGCTCCTCCATGCCTTCTTTTCAGGTGCAGACTTGAGGAGCTGGAAAAAGGCAGAAAGGTGTGTCCAGGTGTCTGTGTGGTGTGTCCAGGTGGTGGGAGCCCGAGCAGAGGTCCCTGCTTGGCTGTAGGCTCCCTCCCTGCACCACCCAGCTCCAAACCACTGGTCTTGTGATTCCTTCTTTTCCTTCTTCTTTTTTTTTTTTTTTAATTCTTATTATTTCAGTCCCATGATTTTGTTTTCGCCATTCCTAATTCTTTGCCTTAGGGAAGGGAGGCAGGGAACAGCACAGATTTGTACTGCCGTGGTTTTCTGGGTGTCGTGGTCCATAAGGTGACATTGAAGTGATGAGGCATTGCCAGCCAGGCTGCAGAAATCAGATTTTTGATGGAAGGGGGTAGTGCAGTTCTAATGAAGCTGTGGGTTTAGTTCTGTTCATTTCAGTATTTCCCTTCTTTCCTTACTTAAGCCAAGCAGTGAAAATCCATCAGTCATGAGTCCGAGAGCAGAACCCCAGCGTGGTGTCACTTCAGGACAGGTGCTCAGACACCTTGGGAGCACAGGGATGTGCTTGGCCAAGGACAGTAAAGATTAAATCCTGCCTCGTGCTGAGGTTCCAGAACTGAAGCAGTTATATTATTTCTAGGTAATTTCAACAGCAGTGAGAAATAGTTTTAAACTTACACAGGGCTTTTCATTCTAAAGAGTGCCAGAGCAGAGAATTCCATACAGAAACTGTGCATGGAGATAAAATATGGCAATTGAGTGATGGTGCCAGCAAGAAAAGTAAAGAACAACCTTCTGTTTTGCTGAGGGAGGGGAGCACCCAGACAGCCAGATCTGTCTGATATCTGTACAGCCACACCACACGCCCTCGTGAGAGACACGAGAACAAGCACTGCTTCCCAAACCCCAGCTGGAAGCTGGCCCAGCAGTGCCCTGTGCCCACCTGACCTGGTGGTCACCTTCTCCGGGGCCAGGGGGGCTGGTGGGGCCCTGTGACCAGGCTGACCTGGTAGCCCCTGGCCTGAGTCATTGCTGTCCTGCTCAGCTGCCCTCGGGGCATGGCCATGTCAGGCTCCAGGGGTTTTCCATGTCTTGCAGTTGGAAAGAAGCAAGATAGAACAGTGGTGGATCATCAACGCCCCATGGGGTGTGAGGGGTCTGTCACCTCCTGCCAGCCCTGGTGGCATCACTGTGGCTGCATGGCAGCTCGAAGTGTCACACAGCGAAAGCTGTGTGTAATTAAAGGTGCTCCCGAGCCAGCTGGAAGAAGTTCCCCAAATGGCTGTCCTGGGGGTGTGGGATGGAGGTCAGGCCTTCCTTTGGCCACTACATCCTGTCCTTGGCTGGGAGCTGGAGGAGATTCCTGCTGTGGGAGTGCCAGGTCCGTGTGTGTCCATGCTCTCCTCACCAAGGATGGAGGCTCTGGCTTGCACCTGCGAGCCCAGCGTGCTCTGGCAGGGGTGTCTGTGTGTGCAGGGAAGGTGTAGGGTGAGGGGTGCATGTGCACCCATCTCTTCATGGAACTGCTCCTACAGTGGAGCCCAGGAGCATCCCTGTCCAGGAGATCAGGGAGCACCGTGCCCTGCAGCTCAGCAGCAGCCACTGACCATCGCTGTGGGTGCCCAGTGTGCTGGGGTCACATCTGAGGAGTCTGCGGGAGCCATGGGGGAGGCTGCAGCTCTGGCACCCCCAGCTCATCTCCCAAAACCCTCCTCACCACGTTTCCCAAGATACAGAATGGAAACAGAAGCTCCTGCCAGGGAATTTCCACCCCAAATCAGTAACGTTTGAGTAGTGGGAATAAGCCGCCAAAAGAGTTGATTTTTTTTTGTCGTTGGTTTTTTAATTTCATTTTTCTGGAAAGTTGGCTGTGCAGATGTGTGATGTGGTGGTGGGTGTGGTGACCCCAGCACGGCACAGATTCTTGCTCATAAGTGTTGCTAAGTGATGCCTAAATGACAGCCATGGCTGGGGAGAGGCAACAGTACCGGAGCAAGGGCAGGTTGGGCTCCCAAATTGTTTTATGGCTAAAGGAGGTTTCAGAGTTTTCTTTGCAAACACAAATAGAATTTATCTGTATTTTTAAATCCCATAAGAAAAATAAACCCCAAGATCTCCCACTAACTTTCTGAGGAAGTTACTTTCTGAGGAAAATAGTTTGGTATCCAAAATACACAGGGCTCGGCAGCTCGGGGGAGGTCACGGCAGGCAGCTGCGCTGGTCCTGTTACTCAGTGCTCTGGGAGGGGGTTGCTGGAAGTCTGGAGGAGGTTTCACGATGGAAGATTGGGCTAAATAAAGGTCTTCCACCTCCATAATTCCGGCAGCTGCATTTCAACACTGTATCCAGTCACAGTGTGACACGGCGTCTCGGATGGAGGAGGGAGCCTCAAACCTCGCTCAGTTTGGGGGCAGCCAAAGTGATTAATGGAGCAGCCTCTGCTCAGGTGGGTTGTTCCTCAGGTCCCTGTCCCTGAAGATTATCTGCAATGAGTCCTGCTGCTGGTGAGCTGGCAGTGATAACACTCAGGTTTTATACTATCTGTCCCCAGGAAGTGCCTTTTGCTGCGCGTTAGCACCGAGAGGGCTGGAGCCTGGCAAAGCCACAGCACCCGGATGTCCAGCCCAGCCCCGTCATTTCCAGTGAAACTGGGGTTGTCAGGGGCATTCAGCCAGTCATGTCATGGTCTGGGCATCCTGACAGCTCCTGGCTGCTGGCTGGGAACAATACCACTGTTCCCGAGGGATGGCAAACCAAAATCAGGGTATTTTAGTATTTCCGATGAGTTTGTAAAGAGTAGCCAAAGTTGACAGGCTCCAGCCAGCTGTTTATAGAGTCATGGAGTGGTTTGGGTTGGGAGGGACCTTAAAAACCATCTCATTCCACTCCCTGCCATGGGCAGGGACACCTTCCACTATCCCAGGTTGCTCCAAGCTCCCTCTAAGCTGCCTTTGGACACTTTCAGGGATGGGGCAGCCACGGCTTCTCTGGGCACCCTGTGCCAGGGCCTCACCTCCCTCACAGGGAGGAATTTCTCCCTGATATCCCATCTGAATCTCTCCTAATCTCTCCTCTTTTAAGTTTAAAACCATCCCCCCTTGTCCTATTGCAACAGGCCCTGCTGAAAGGAGAACGTGGTGGGATGTTTCGTTTCCACGTGCAGTTCCTCATTCCCGGCTGCCTCCTTTAGTTATCAGTGGGGTCAGGAATCAGCCCCCACTGATCCCCCCGGCTCAGCTGGGGTTCCCCCTGCCCGGGCTGTGCAGCCGAGAGCAGAGAAGGGGTTAATGAGGGTGCTGGGGCTGCTGTGTGTGGGGAAGAGGAAAGTCCATCTGGGGTGTAGGAGAGCCTTGGAGGTTGTCATTCCCATCAGGAGAGGTCGGGAGAGCAGGACAGCAGGCCGGGTCCCAGCTCCTGGCTCAAGCCTTCACGGGGAGCTGCTTGTGAGGCGAACTTCCTCTGGGAGGAAGAGAAAAAGAGACATGGAAGCTGTCCAAACCCTCTGCTGAGAAAGAGGGTGAGGCCAGACAGGACTGATTTGGGACTTTATTTGGGTGTGCTTGGAATTGCCTGTGCCGGGGAAGCACCGGGAGCCGCAGGACGCAGATAACCCGTGGGTGCGGGGTGAATCACCCTCCCACACCTGCACAGCGCACCTCGCTGGCTGCAGGGCCAGCAGCGCTGCTGAACTGCGCTTTTTTGGGATGTAAATAGGAAATGAGCTCTGCAGCTGAGCCTCCGCAGGCACCGGGGTGCAGAGGGCTCTGCCTCCTTCCGCCGGGCTCGGCAGGGCGGGAGGAGGCTCGGCCAGCACAGGCGCTTCGTTAATAACCAAATATATGTGGCTCCACAGGGTTTGAATAACTTGTGGAAGCAAAGTAGTTTTGAGGGTTGAGTCCTTTGCCTGCTCTAAATGACTGAAAATAACTGGTTATTTCACTTCCAAAGTCACGGAACCCACAGGTTTCCGTGTGACACACCTGGCTCCGGCTGCCTCGTAAGGAATAAACCTGGATGCCTCGGCTGTCCCTGGGGCTGGACCCCACTGACTGTCTTTCCAGGTGTCTGCGTGCCTGCACACCTTGCTCTGGCTGGAAAAAGGCTTGGAAAACCTGCAAGCTGCAGCCTGTGGCTGTGGGAAGGGGCCATGAGGGAAAGGGATCGCTGGGGGCTCTGGCAGCTCCAGCCTGCGCTGGGCAGGGCCCGGGGGTGACACTGAGGGGCTCCAGCAGCTCTGGAACCCGGCAGGGGCTTGGCCTGTGGCCACTGTCGTGAGCCAGGGGACCCTTTCCATGACACTGTATCATAGGGGGGTGATTCAGCAGCTTTCTAGAAACACAAGGATCTAAAAGAAGTAAAGAAGGAAGCTTTCCTTCTCTGTTTTCCTTCTCTGTCTCATTCTACATTAAGAAATAAGGCAACTTGGGTTCTCCCTTCAGGGAACAGGGAAATTTGGCACCAAAAAGCCCCTCCATCCCTTCCCACATCCCTGTACCACATGTCTCCGCTTCACTTCTCACTTGTTTTGACATAAAGTACTTTCCCCAAAAAATATTAGTCACAACTTTGGCTTCAACCAGCCAACTCTTAACCTTCCTCAAAGTGGTTTGCAAGGGGTGACGTTGGTAATGTGTGATGGAAATGGGGACAGGTGGGCGGATTCAGTGTTTCTGGAAGGTTCTACGTCGAGGTTTGGGAGCCCAAAAGCTGCTGCCTGCTGCTGTAAGGGAATCCCAAAGGACCTGCCAGAGATCCAAGGAGCTTTGATGGGTCCTTGGAATAACACAAACCGTGAGGCTGGAAAACCAGGACATCTGGTGGGGGTGAGGTTGTCAATGGAGGCTGAATGAGCAGAGGGATGAGTACGGTGTAAAGCTGACTAATCCGTGCTGAGGGGTGTCAAACTTGAACCAGCTGCCTAAAATCCTGGGTTTGGAGCAATAACAGCTCTATCAGGCAGTTCAGCACCAACAGGAAGGAAAAACCCCAAGTGGCATGTGGGAGCAGGTACGGATTCCTGAGAATTCCTGGGAAGGAAGGAGCGAGGGACGCTTGGGTTGGGCAGAGCTGGGAAATCATGTTCCAGGCCCGCAGCAGCTGCACATGAGGAGCCTGCAGTGGCTGTGGGATCCAGGGTGAACCCAGCCCTGCCTTCCCCGTGCTTCCTCAAGTAATTATCACACACCTTGCACCCTAATGAGAGCCTGCTTCATTTTCTCATCCCTCCGCTCTGCGGCTCTTCCCTCATGGCTGCTCCTTCAGAGCTCTTTGCAAACCCCATCTGCTAAAGGGCTTGTATTTCCTTTTTGAAAGGAGAAATCATTGGAAATTAGTAGTTTCTCTGTGTGTTATTATGCTTATAATCCTCTAATTTGGTAATAGGGCTGTAATCACAGCCGTGCAGGGTGAGGAGCAGAGCCAGCCCAGAAAGGTGCCCTGGGGATTCCCAGGCACAGCAGCCACAGCGTGCCCGGACAGACCGTGATTCCACGGCAGGAAAGGCAGGGAGAGAGGGGCTGGACCTCCCAGCATTCCCCGTGATGGAAAACCAGAGTCAAACACAGCTCATGGGTGAGGAACCCTGAAACAAGGGATGTCACCATGGGCAGTGGCAGACCCTGTGCCCAGAGCCTGTGTCTGTAAACAGCAATTGAGCTTGACAGCCCCATCCCTCCCCAAAAAGACCAGGGAAAACAACAAATGCCATCCCTTTGCCAGGGATACTCCCTGCTCAGAAACATTTTTCAAGGCAGGTGAGTTCCCAGGATGCAGAGGAAGGTGTGGGCTGTGAGTGAGGCCCTTCCAGCCCCAAATCACAGCCTCCTGCTCCTGGGGCTGCGGCCCTGCCCGTTCCCACAGCAGGATTTTCCCCCGTCCACCACTGCAATGAGGGAAATTGGTGCAAATATGCAGCTTGCTGAGGGTAACGTGTGGTGCCGAGCCACTCCTGTATAAAAAAAACCAACCAGGGACTTCCAGATTATCAGACTGGAAAGATGAGGGGAGCTAATTGGGATCTGCAGAGCCTGGCTGTCCAGGAGGGAAATCCATCCATGCTGGGGTTGGTGACTGGTCAGGCAGCTGCTCATTCCCACATTCTGCATCCTGGGAAAGGCCTCCCGTTGTGCCCCCCTTCCAGACTGCAAGGTGCTGGCAACAGGCACCTCTCTCTCAGTGAGCTAAACCCTGAGTAAAGCCGTGGTAAGCACCGTGCAAAGGAGACTGGAGCAGCTCTGGCTTATGTTGGAGATGGGTTATATTCCAAATAATGCTGAAACTCACTCCCAGGGTAGGAGAGGTGGATGGGAGAGGTTCCCAGGGGCTGAAACCTCAGCCCTGATGGGCAAACTGGAATCAGGGATGTCTTCACTCAGCACAGCTGGCTCAGAGATCCAGGGGAAGCCCTGAGCCTTGAGAACCAAGGGACTAGAAATGCAGAGCAGGGATGAAAATGATGAAAATGAGACAAAGTCACCACTTCCCAAAACCTTCACAGTGAAGGAAACACCTCCCACTGTCTGGAGGATCCATGGGAATATTACAATATTTGTTCCAAAAACATGACTGGGTGGATCCAGACTCACTGACGCAGACACAAGCAGCTAATTGAATTCATACGTAGGAACCCTGGACACCATCTGGCCTCAATAAAACGTGGGTCCGGAGCTGCTTCTTAGCAGATGGTTCCTCATTTTCATAATCTGAAATCAAAAGATCATTTTTCTATCTGGAGATCAAAGGCACTTAATGTCTCCTTGGTCGAGGGTTACAAAGCAAAACCTCTGTCCTGTGTTTTGGCATTTTGTGTGAGGCAGACAGGGGTTTTCCCCTGAAACCTCTGCTCGGGCTCCGGGCAACCACATCTGGGCAGCAGCTGCAGATGTTCACAGCTCTCCAGGGCTGGACTTTATTTCCATGATAGGGATGTGCAGTTTATAAAATCAGAACGGACAGCTGTAATAAGCTTGTGTGGCCATTTCTATTTCCCCAGACTACTGCAGTACGGCCCATGTGAATATTTGGGGATTAAATTATTCCTTTTCCCTTAGAAGAAGAGCTCAGAGCCCTGTCTGACCTCTCAGAGCTCACACTCACCCTGTGTGTGAGGCCAGTGTGGTGCCTCCTCTGATGTGGTGGTTGGAGTGTCCTGTGCAGAGCCAGGAGCTGGACTCGATGATCCTTGTGGGCCCCTTCCAGCTCAGGCTATCCTATGATTTTCTGATCCCTGTGGGAGAGAGCCCTGCAGAGGAACGAGGCCAGTCTGGAGCAAAGGAGGGTCAGGGGGAACCTTGTGGCTCTGCACAAGTCCCTGACAGGAGGGGGCAGCCGGGGGGGTCGGGCTCTGCTCCCAGGGAACAGGGACAGGAGGAGAGGGAACGGCCTCAGGCTGGGCCAGGGGAGGCTCAGGGTGGGCATCAGCAGGAATTTCTCCATGGAAAGGGTGCTCAGACCTTGGCAGGGGCTGCCCGGGGAGGTTTGGAGTGCCCATCCCTGGAGGTGCCCAAGGAAGGGCTGGACGTGGCACTCGGGACGTGGGCTGGGGACAAGGTGGGGATCAGGCACAGGTTAGACTCGATGATCTTGGAGGCCTTTTCCAGCCTCAGCGATTCTGGGATTCTTGGAGTCTGGGCTGCTCCTCGGCTGGTGCGGGTGGGCGAGCACTCGCCTCCCCGGCGACGTCAGCGCCGCTCCGGCGGCAGCAGCGCAGGGGAGGAGAAGGGGGCGAGATGCGTTTCTGTGGAAAGTACTTCCACACCCACCCAAAAGCCTCCAGGATAGACGTGATCTTTGCCACCTAAGAACGAGAGGTGTGTGGTTACTCGGAGCAGGTTGTAACAAATTGAGTCCTGCTCACAAACCTCATTTTCCAGCGGGTATCTGCGGGCTCAGGGCCGTTCTCATCGGCCCAGGGTGGAACCGAGAGGCCCCCCCCGTCCTGCCAACCCACACCGCCCGAGCGCTCTTTGCATCTCAAACACTGGTGCACGAGGTGAATATTTGCGCCGGGATCAGCTCCCAGAGGAGCCGGAGCTCTCCCTGCTCTGCCTCCCGCCTCGCTGCAGTATGGAAATGATCCTCCCGGCAGACAGCTGAGTCCCACCTCGGTTCCCATTCACCTGGAGATGAAAGTGCTCCGGCTGCCAGTGTAGGCGGGGCAAAACTATTTAAAAACCTCATTAGAGAAAGTATTTGGGGAAGACAGCAACACCCTCAGTTGTGGTTTGCTCCAGGACTTCTCAGCCAGATCCCTGCTGATACAGAGGGAAGGGCACTATGAGAGACATTCCTGTCAAATACTACTCCTCGTAGGGATGCCTTGGGTGTCCTTTGCCTTTCTCTCGGTCCTGGTGGGCTGTGTTTTCTACCTAAACACAGCCACGTTCCCTTCCAGGTGCTGTTTTGGGGGCTGGAATCAGGGCTCTGTGTGGCACAGAGGGGTCCAGGAGCAATGTAGGAGGGGTCCCGCTCTGTGCTGGAGGAACACAGTCAGCAGAACTGTGTGTAATCTTGATTAGGCAGAAATCCACCATGAATATTTCCTATTCCATTTAATTCCTGTTTGTGCTTATTTCAGCTGAATTTGCAGCAGGAGTAGTGCCCAAGCCACATCTGGCTCGTGATGCACATGGGATCAGACCGGGAGTTTGGGAGGAGGTGGATCTGGATTCAGAGGTTTGGCTTCTTATTTAGAAAATGACGGGTTGCATTCTCCCACGGCTGCTCCAGACTGCCCCAGAGCTCAATGATATTCCTGGCCAAGGGTTTTTTCAGTCTGCCTGCCGAGGAAACAATCTCATGTGTATGGCTTGTCTGGCCTCGTGCAGCTGCACTTCCCCTTCTGCCTTCGTTTTCTTTGCATCCCATTTATTCCAAGGAGCCAAATGTTCATTAAGTCCTGATGAGTTTGAGTGCCAGGAATCCCTTTTCCTCTCTCAACACAGCCACCCACCCACCTTAAGCAGCCCTGGTAAATCTGGACAACTGCAGCCCTCAGCCAGCCAGGAGACATCCCAGGCCCTCCAAGCAGGTGCCTGATCCCATGGGATCACACAAAGACCAGACTGGGCTAAGGAAGGCCACGTGCAGCACAAGGGCTTGTTCTCCCTTGTCTCCAGCCAAGGAGACGGTGGCATCCTGGCAAAGTCCTTTGGGTTCCCTGTGTGCCCCTTCCCAGAATCACAGGGAATCACAGAATCAGCAAGGTTGGAAGAGATCTTCAAGATCATCCAGTCCCACCATCACCCCAGCACCACCACCCCTAAACCATGTCCCCCATCCAGCCATCTCTTGAACACTCACAGAGGCAGTGACTCCACCATCTCCCTGGGCAGCACTTCAGCCCCCAGCTCCCCACACTGACTTGCCACACTCTCACCTGTTCCCCATGCCCTGAAGAGCAGCCTCTGCTCACCCCTGTGCTCACCCCTGGCATTTTTAGCTTGAACCGAGTCCCCCCAACCCAACCCCTGGGTGCCTCATACCCCATGAGCAGGGAGGTCACACAGACCTTGCCCGAAAGCCTCGAGTTCAGAGGTCAAGGTTTAACTCATCCATGTCCTCACAGGAACTGCAGGAGGAACACACTCCTGGGCTCTTCTTTTGCCTGTTCCACTTTTATTATTATTTTTAGGGGTGGGTGTGTAATTTTTTTGACTCAATTAGCAAGTTCAGAATATTCTCCCTGTTAATATTTGACTCAGACATGATGCATTTCGGCCCCGTAGCTGTTGTTACCTGCATCCCCCGAAAGAACAACATCTCCCCAGACGGGGAGCCTCAGTGGTGTTGATTCCTGCGGGGGTACGTGGGTGCCAGTGGAAAATAAATAACATGGTATTTTCCAAGTGGCAGATCTGAAGGCACCCTGCTTTCCTTGCTTTGCATACTCACAGAGCGCCATCCTCTCTGCTTCCCAGATATGAAAGCTGAGGCAGAGACATCTGATGGGGCTCCAGCGCTGACTCACTGTTTGATGTGAGGCAGGAGGAGGGATGTGATCAGATCCCATTGTGCAGAGCATCCACCAGACAACGCCAGCAGCGGGAGAAGTGATTCCTCATCCTCCCTGCCCCTCCAAACCGTGGGTCACCCCTCGCTGTCCCCCGCCCCACCTGCAGCAGCCAGGATGTCACCTCTGAAATGGCTCTTGGGTTGTGGACTCCCATCCCTGGAAGTGTCCAAGGCCAGGTTGGATGGGGCTTGGAGCAGCCTGGGATAGTGGAGGGTGTCCCTGCCCATGGCAGGAGCTTGGAACTGGTTAACTTCAAGGTCCCTTCCAAGCCAGCCCATTGCATGAGTCCCTGATTCCGTGATTAGGCCGTGTGCAGACAGAGCTGAGGCCTGTGCAGCCCCGGGGTGTGCCGGGTGTGCACGCCCGGGGTTCTTTCTCACGAGATGGTGCAAGAGCCGGGGGGGAACTGGTTAAACAGCGTGAGCTGCTGGGGCTTGGCAGGGCAGGATGTCACCGGGAAGCCGGTGTGTTTTATTAAACACACTATCAAAGTGGGCTAAAGTCTCTTATTAATGTCCACAAATTCTGCCACTTCCAAATAGTTTCCACCTACATGTTCCTCCCACTGCTGCCCTGGGTGCTGGCAAACATCTCTGCTCAAAGAGGGGAATGGCTTTCATTTGAATAGTCCTCGGGCGAGTTTCGCTGAGCGATGCCAGCGTCATTCCCGCAGCTCTCACGTGCCCGGCAGCGCTCCAGGGTCGTGCCGGAGGGAGGGCACAGAGACAACAGCTCTTGCTGTGTTTTCCCAGTGCTTTATCCAGGCAGAGCCCATGGCAGCCTAAACCAATGCAATCAAGCAGCGATGGATGCACATATTTGCAATATGAAATCTCGACTTCTGACTCGTGACGGTTCCTGACGGTTCCACGGCAGCGAGCGCGGCCAGCTCTGCTATCGAGAGTCACACACAGCTGACACCACCCGGCTTCACACCAAATTGGGCTTTTGCAACTCCCAGAAGGCTGAGACAGAGCTCTGGTGGGTGTCAAACTGCTCCTCAGACCTTGTGCTGTGAGGTCCCACAGTGTCCCTTGGGACCCAGCTTTCGGCTGAGGGGCGTGGGCTCTCCTTCGCCTTCCTTGGGCGCTGCGGTGGGAAATGAGGCGTGCAGGTCTCCTGGGAGCTGCTGGCTGGATGCATCCCACACTGACCACACTGTGCAGGAGCGCAGACCCCATGGGGATGGAGGTGCTGTCCCCCCGGCTGACTGCGCCCTGCTGCCCACCCGGTGCCTCCCGGCCGTCCCGGAGGCGGGAGCGGCAGCAGCGGAGCTGCCGGGCTCGGGAGCGAAGCCGTCACGTTTGCTGAGCACAGGAGAGAACCCCGCTCCCCAGCTCTCTCAGAGACAGCCTGGCTTCCACGGGAACTTTTCCTTGAGCAGAAAGCACGGGGTGTTCCTGCCGGAGGCTCGGGGCCGAGGATGCCGAGGGCTGAGCGCATCCCGCCCGGCACCGCGCCCGCGTCCAGCCTCGGCAGGGCTGAGCTTTCACCTCCGGTGCCAGTAACCCGACCCGGGATTGCTGGAAATGGGAGAGAGGGAGAGTCAGCGATTTGATTACAGGCCACAGGCACATGCCTGGCCTTCATGGATATATTAAGTAAGAGACATTTTAAAACAAAACCACCCTCAGTAACCTTATCGTAAGCTCGAATCCACAACCCATCTGTTAACTCCCGGCGCTGCCCACATAGGCTTCCATCAGACAGCAGTGCCAGGGATTTTTGGAACGTTTTCCCCCAAATCCCCGCGGTCGGAAGGGGACAGTCCCAGGAAGGGACAGATCCTGAGTCTCGGATTCCCAGCCCACCCCCAAACCAGCCCCCGAACTCTCACCTTCTCGTGCCGCTGTAAATAACTGCAAATCCCCTTGGACGCGAGCTGTCGCGGTCCTGTGACTCCCAGCCCTGCTGGAGGAGCGCTCAGGAGAGCCGCTGCTCCACGGATGGCTTGAGGGAATTCAGCCTTTTTAAGCATTTTGTTACTCCCTGAATTGTATGGTGCAAAGAAACCCTCCTTGTAGAAATAATTCAGCAAACACAAGTGAGAAGGCGAATTGATGATTGCATCAGCCCTTGCTTATGAAAACTGATCCCCAGGAAAATGTAACTCAACTCTCGAGCAATCTCACTTGATGCCCAAGAATGTAATAACTTCATTTGGATCCTCCTTTTAGGGGGACTCCTAAATCCTTGGCAACATCCCTTAAGGTCATGAGCAAATCCTGATATGGAGAATTGTTTGGCAAGCACGAGAACAGTAAAAGGGCTAAATAATTGGGGATTACCTCTGACCCTGATTTGTGGCTCACCACCCACTGCAGGAATGTACCAAATATCTGAAGGAGCATGCAGAAGTCAGACAATCCACGGGCATGAAGCCGTCCACGTACTCTTGGAGCCTGAACTTCAAATGCAGAGCAGGTTGGCCCCAAACCTCATTTTTCATTAGCAAAAGGCTGCAGCAAGCTCTAATTATTTCTGTTGCCTTGGACAAAGGGTCAGTGATGGGATAGATGAAAAATTGTCTGTGTTTTTTCACCCTTTGTTTGGAAAATAACAGCTTGGGTCTTGGGGGCATAGAGAGAACGAACCTTCTGCTCCAGGGCTCGTTACTGAGGCGGGTTACGGTCCCCTGAGCTGCAGAGGGGACAAACACTTCACCCCCAAGTCTTCTCATGGTTATTGCTGAATTTGTTCAGTGCCCGTAGGAAAGACCAGCTCTGCTGTGAGAGGTCACAGCTCAGAGCTGTGATCCTGTGGTACTCAGAGCTCCATGCTCAGTCCCAAGCCCTCTCCTCCACGGTGTGCCGGGGCTGCGGCACCACAGAGACCCCCCAAGATTGATGGGGCGGTCCTGCCCATGGCAGGGGGTTGGAATGAGTTGTATGTAAGGTCCCTTCCAACCCAAACCATTATGGGATTCCATGATCCTGGCCATAATCAGAAGGTTTGCAGGCTCAGATGTCAAACACAGAGAAGACCATGTTGAGTGGGACAACCTAAACATCTGGTTTTTGGAAGCCCCATGTCACTGACACAGTGCTTTGCCGTTCACACTGGAGATGCTGCTGGGAGCTTGTAGAGGAGATTTTGGGGGTTTATAGACCTTACATTTATGGCTAGCATCTTTCTGAGGTTCTGACTTCCCTTGGGATTCTTCCTGGTAACAACAGACACGTTCAGATGGGGGTGAGCCTTAAACAGCCTGTCTCCATCCTCCATATAAAATGTCTCTATGCTCTCATGTAACACCTCCTGCCCTCGGATTCCTCTTGAGGTGCAGCAGTCAGGGCTCTGCAGGCAATAGCAGCAGCTCAGTGCTGGAGCTCTGCTGTTCCCTTATCTTGGTAAATGCACCTTTTATCAGCTGAGCCTGCCTCTACTTGCTCAGCACGCAGCAGGGAAGTGACCACGGCCCTTCAGGAGAGCTCTGCCTTGGCAGGTACACACAAACCATTATCATCGCTTGGCGTTGTGCAACTGCTGGCGTCCACGGGCTGGCACGGGCATGGGATGGCATGGAATGGTCTGGGTAGGAGGGGACATTAAAGTTATCATCATTCCACCCCCTGCCATGCACGGGGACACCTTCCACTAGACCGGGTTGCTCCATGAAACACTTCCAGGGATGGGACAAACACAGCTTCTCAGGGAAGCTGTGCCAGGGCCTCACTGCCCTCACATGGAAGAATTTCCTGCTGATCATAGAATCACAGAATGGTTTGGGCCATACAGGACCTTAAGGTTATCTAGTCCCACTCCCTGTTAGGGGCAGGGACACCTTCCACAGGAGCGAGTTGCTCCAAACCCTGTCCAACCTGGCCTTGGACACCCCCAGAGATGGGGTCCTACCATCCCAAAACTTCCCTGCAGCACCGCTATTTCCCCAGAGCCACATTCTAGCGACTCTCAGTTATTTTATTTCCCCCCCCACATTTCCAAAGTTCCGCGGCTGCAGGTTTCTCCGGGTCCGTGTTTGTGCCTGTGTCTCTTTGGGGGTGATTTTTTCCCCCCGATCTCGGGACGCAGCAGCGGTACCGCACAGTATGGCACGGCCCGGCCCGGCCCGGCCCGGCCCGGCCCGGCCCGGCCCGGCCCGGCCCGGCCCGGCCCGGCACGGCCCGGCACGGCACGGCACGGCACGGCCCGGCACGGCCCGGCACGGCACGGCCCGGCACGGCACGGCCCGGCACGGCACGGCACGGCACGGCACGGCCCGGCCCCAGCGCCGCCGCCTCCGGCCCCGCCGCGCCGGGACACACGTGCGGGGGGGGCCCGGTGCCCCGGCCCCGCCTCCCCCCGCGCCGCCGCCACGTGAGGCTCATGTGACGGCGGGGCGGGGGCGCCGGGGCCGCCAGACGTGCCGGCGGTCACAGGGCTCCGCACGTCGCTCCCGTCCACCCACTCGCCCGCATTTAACCCGGCCCGCGGCCGCCCGCCGCTCCTCAGCCCGCGCGGCGCGGGCGCGGCATGAGCAGCAGCAGCAGCGGCACCGGCAGCGCCCGCAGCCCCTGCCCGCCCTGAGCGCCCCGCTCCGCCCGCGCCCCCCGCCATGGAGCGCATCCCCAGCGCGCAGCCCCCGCCCGGCTGCCTGGGCAAGCTGCCCGCCCTGGAGACCGGAGACCTGCCGGGGTAAGCGGGGCTTCGGGGGCTCGGGGGACCCGGGGGGAGCGGCCCCGCCGGCTCCGGGACGGGGGTAACGCGCTGCTCTCCTTTCGCCCGTGCAGGCTGGACTTCGCGCACATGTACCAGGTGTACAAGCCCCGGAGGGGCTTAAAGAGGAGCGAGGACAACAAGGTAAATGGGGGGTGACAGGGTACAATGAGGGGCGATAAGGTAGACTGGGGGTTAACGGGGTAATTTGGGGGTTAACGGGGTAAATCGGCCCGTGCGTGCCCGGCAGGGGCCGTGACAGCGCTCCCGGGGCGGGGGCTCGGCCGCTCCGCGGGGCACTCGGGACGGGAGGAGCAGCGGGAGCGGGGCCGTGCGGGCTGTCCCCCCGCTGACCCGCTGCCCCCGGCCCCGCAGGAGACCTACAAGCTGCCGCATCGGCTGATCGAGAAGAAGAGGCGCGATAGGATCAACGAGTGCATCGCGCAGCTGAAGGACCTGCTGCCCGAGCACCTCAAGCTGACGGTAGGTGCGAGCGGCGGGCGGAGGGACGGGGCAGCGGCTCTCTGCTGCCGCTTCACCGCGCATTTGGGGTGGTTTTTTATTTTTAATTTTTTTTTTTTTTTTGCTCCGCGGTGCCGCACACGCGGACAGGCTGTAAGCACATCCCAAACTTCCCCGGGAGCTGCGGATCCCTGCGGGAGCTGCCCGCCGGTTCTCCCCCCTCCGCTGCAGGGCGAGAGCAGCCCCCGGCCGGGCTTCCCAGGCTCCCCCGGGCTCAGGTCACGGTGCCAGCAGGGGCAGCAGAACCGATAAATAAAAAGCTTCCTCCGGGCTATGCGGCTGGTCCGAAAGTACCCACAGGGTTCCGTGAGAGCCCTTTCCAGAGCCTGGTTTTTAACTTATTTTCCGTGGAATGTTGTCGGTGGTAGTCCTGCCTGCTCAGGGTCTCACCGTGTCCGTCCTCCCGCGGCTTCTAGGAAGGCACTGGCAGCCCCGTGGGGCTCCTGCCTGCGTGGCTGAGCCTGCGGCGGGTGCCAACCTGTCCCTGTGCTCCCAGACTCTAGGTCACCTGGAGAAGGCTGTGGTTCTGGAGCTCACCTTGAAGCACGTGAAGGCACTGACCAATCTCATCGAGCAGCAGCAGCAGAAGATCATCGCTTTGCAGAACGGTTTGCAGGCGGGTGAGTGTTCAAACGGCAGGGTGAGAAGCTGTGTGTGTGTGATGGACTTTCCCTGGGGAGCCTGTGAAATGCGGTTGTGACACCTTGTTCCCGACAAGGGAGGAGACAGGAATTCTGGCCTTTCATGCTGTTATTTTCTCAGGCTTTGCTTATGGACTTTCACAAAAAAAGATGCATTGCTCAAGGTGGTCAGTGCAGAGTGCCCTGGGGGTTGTTTGAAATTAAATAGGGTTTTAGGTAGTTTTAGTTACAGTGCAGGTTTGCTGTGAGGTTCTCTCCAAAGCCATTCGACTCTTCCCATTTGTGTTTGGGAGCTTTAGATAACCCAGTTGGGTTTATTTGGTTGTTTTTCTCTGGAATTAGATATAAATCTGCTTTCTACACACGCCTTTTTAAGTTTCTTTAAAAGCGAGCTGGCCTGTGCTCTGCAGGCAGAGGAGACCCGGTGCTTCAGCTTATCAGCCTTAGATGCACTTCCTCCTGCTGTTTTCACATGTGGCACTCACGTGAATCTGATGCAGTAAACCCCAATTTTTCGGCGGCGCCGTCCCTGCCCCGGCAGCCACAGGGAGTGCAGTGGAGCCACGGAGTTCCCCGGGGCTGGCGGAGCTGCTGGCGGGGCCAGGAGCTCCCTGCCTTCCCCAGGGGGTTTCCTGGAGAAGCCACAGCTTGACTCACTCCCCTGCTCCACACTCCAGTACCTGTTGAAGGTGGATTATACAGTAAATAACAAAAAATAAGTTTAAAGTTATTATGTAAAAGTGGACAGGTGGATGTTCCAATGAAAATGTCCATTCCTGCAGAAATCTGGGGATTTCTGTTCATAGAGTCCAGGCTGGCTGTCACATTCCCCTCTGCCTGTGCTGTAACCCAAGTCCAACATCGCCTCCGGCCCGCCTTAGAGATGAAAATGGAACTATTTAGCATGTTGTTAATTTTTAATTTCTTTCTGTTAATGTTTCCTTAGGTGACCTGTCATCGAGAAACCTTGATTCCAGCCAGGAAATGTTTCGATCTGGTTTCCAGATGTGTGCCAAGGAAATGCTGCAATACCTGGCAAAGCACGAGAACGGCAAGGAGCTGAAGTCGTCGCAGCTGGTCAGCCACCTGCACCGGATGGCCAGCGAGGTGCTGCAGGGCGGGGCTGCCCGCAAGGCTGGGGACATCCCTCCCAAAATGGTGGACTTGAAAGAGAAGCCAGTGCCCCTGGGCACGGCGGGCGAGGGCCACGGGAAGAACTGCGTGCCCGTGATCCAGCGGACATTCGCTCACTCCAGCGGGGAGCAGAGCGGCAGCGACACGGACACAGACAGCGGGTACGGGGGAGAGCTGGAGAAAAGTGACTCCAAATCGGAACAGCCCTATTTCAAAAAGGATACCGACCTCAAGTACGCTGTCCAGGAGAGAATAAGCTCTATTAAGCAAGAGACTGAGGACCCGCCGGCCAAAAGGAGCAGGCTGGAGTCGCCGCAGGACGAGGGCCCTTTTGGCAGTGACATGATGGGCTCTTCCAGCAGCTTCCTGGGCCCCCACGCTCACCAGCCTCCCCTGTGCCTGCCTTTCTACCTGATCCCGCCGTCTGCCACCGCCTACCTGCCCATGCTGGAGAAGTGCTGGTACCCGGCCTCGGTTCCTGTGTTGTACCCCAGCCTCCCGGCCTCTGCCGCAGCACTGACGGGCTTCATGAACCCTGACAAAATCTCCCCCCCTCTGCTGATGCCCCAGAGACTCCCTTCTCCTGTACCAGCCCATTCCCCCATCGACTCCTCAGCTCTGCTTCAAGCTTTGAAGCAGATTCCTCCTTTGAACTTGGAAACCAAAGACTGAGTGCAGTGTGACTGGTTTTTCTCTTTTTTCTTTTTTTTTTTTTTTTTTTTTTTTTTTAGTTTGAGAGACTGTTTCACTTTTATATATTGGCTGGACTGAGGTGTGGGGACGAGGTTCACTGCGTGTAGGAAGCTAAATCCCCTTTTCTCTGACTTGTCAGGTAGCTTGGAGAAGGATGAAGGATGCACCCAGTTTAGCGATTCACAACTACTTCCAAAAGATTAAAGAAGGGTTTTGTGCTTTACCCCTTCCCTTCTTCCCTCTCCACATCTACAGAGCAACAGTTGACTCGGTCAGCTGCCAGTCTATTGCAAAGCTGTGAAGAAATATTCCATGGGGCAGACTTGGTTTGAGGGTCTGCAAATATAAAATACGTGAATATAAAACACGGTACTTCCCTGAGCAGCTCTGAGGGCAACGGCCCCGCTGGCTTGTTTGAGCTGGACTGGTGTCCAAGTGGCCCCGAGCGTGGGGTGGTGATGGTGGCAATGCCACCATGAGCACAGGAGGAGCAGGGCAGTGGTCACTGTGGTGTGGTGGTGGTGGCAATGCCACCATGAGCACAAGGAGGAGCAGGACAGTGGTCACTGGGGTGTGGTGGTGGTGGCAATGCCACCGTGAGCACAGGAGGAGCAGGGCAGTGGTCACTGCAGGGGCAGCAATGTCACCAGGAGGAGCAGGGCAGTGGTCACTGGTGGTGGTGGCAGTGCCACCATGAGTGCAGGAGGAGCAGGGCAGCGGTCACTGCCTGGTGACACAGGGTCAGGCAGACCTAAGATGGGTTTCTCTCCACACCTTTGCTGATACATAGATATTTCTTAAGAAATAAAAGGTAGCTGCTGCTTGGAGCTTTCCATGGCATACATCTAATAAATAAATTAACCTGCGCTCTTCCTGTAACTTGAGCTGCTACGCTGGGCCGGCTCGGGAGGAGCTGTCCCTGGGATCACTCTGCTGGTGGCACTGGCTCCAGCCTCTCCCGCTGCTGCTGCACGGTCTCACCGCGTCCCTCGGGAATCACCGCGGTTTTCCCGGCCCAGCTGGTCCCGGCCGGGCGGGTCGGGAGCTCCTTGCCAGAGGGAGCAGTTCAGCCGGAGCCGGCAGCGCCATCCCTGCTGAACGTGTCCCTGACAGTGCCTTTGGAAAAGGAAAAGGCTGGGATTGTCAAAGGAGTCTAATCCCGGCAGGGCTTGAGCATCTGGATTCCTCAGTCTCCTTGGCAAACCCTGGCCCACATCCCTGTGCTAAGGAGAGAGGGCTCGGTGTGACACTTGTCCTGTAAGCTGCGAGGGGCTTTCTCCGCAGAGGAACATCATTTCCAGTTTAGTTTGGTTTTTTTTTTTTTAATTAAAAACTCCCAAACTTCACTGCAAAAGGCAGTGCTCTTTGGTGGTTTTTTTCTTACTGGTTTTGAGAACTGGTGATCAGAACCCCTGTCTGGACCCTCATGTCGCCCTCCCGTTGCACCAGCTGTTGAGATGCACTATGCTTGATTGCAGATTGTGTTCTAACGTTTATTTTGTTGTTGGTTTTTTGGGTTTTTTTGGTATACAGTTGTTGCCTTTATTTGTAAAATCCTGTTATAAATATATATATATATTATATAAATATATTAAAAGTTAAGACGTTTCAGATGTCTATTATTTGTATAACTACTTGAGCATAAAGAAGTGAGAAATATGAATGTATTCTTGTTTCTGGGTTGTCTTTTTTTTTGAAGAGAAGAATATTCCGTTTTTCTCTCGGGAGAGGTACAGTGTTTATATTTTGGAGCCGCCTTCAAGGTGGGATATTGTACATATTTTTATCTCGAGTAAATGTTAAGTAGTTGTTTAAAAATGCTTAATAAAATAATTCTTTTCCTGTGGAAGATAAGGGTTTGCCTCCTGTGCTTTGAAATGTTTGAGCAGGGTCATTCCACATGGTCTGGTCCAGCAGGGGATGGCACAGGGGGGAGCAGGAATTCGGGATGCAGGGAGGAGTGGGGTCACGGGTTTCAGGGGTAAGTGGGGATCCCGGGGTGCAGGGGGCAGTGGAGATCTTGAGATGCAGGGAGGATGGGGGATCCTGGGGTGCAGGGGGAAGCGGGATCTCGGGGTGCAGGTGGGAGCAGGGCTCTCCTTGCTCCTCCCACAGCTCCTCTGCTGTCAGTGCTCAAAGGAGCTCAGGGTCCCATTACCCCTGTCACCAGGGGTATTTATTTATTTTAACTCCCTTGGCACCTTCAGGGATTTTTTTCCTTCCAGACTCGAAGGAGGTGCCAGGGGAGCCTGGCTGGCTTTCCTGCTCTCTCCTGATGTCACGTTGTGCTCCCTGTGTCTGGCATTTGGCTCCTGGGCCCCAAGCTCTGTGGGGACGAGGCAGCCCCTCACCCCGGAGGATGTGGCATTTCCACAGCCTTTGCCCAGTTCCTGGAGGAAAATGCACTTGTTGCAAGCTGCTTTTGCTTTGCCTAGTGCCCTTGATCTGTGTCAGAGCTGCCCCAGGACTGCCAGGGATGGTGCCCACCAGGCCCTCGAGGCTGAGGGGTTCAAGGGCCAGGTCCTGCCTTTGCTGGGAGTGATCCCTGCTGCTACCCTGACATGTCCCAGGTGTCCCTGATTCGGGAATTCCAGCTGGCACTGTGAGTGGTGGAGCAGCCTGGTGCCTCTTCTCCCAATGCTGCAAAATGAGCCAGAGGATGTGCTCCTCATCCCACCATGGGCTCCTCCCAGCCTCTCCAGCAGCAATGCTGGTTTCTGGCCTCCACATGAAATGACGAAGACCCCAAACCTCCCCCAAAGGCAAAAGAGAGGTGAAGCAAAGGGATGGATGGCAGGACTCAGTTTCCTAGTGGCTGGGGCATGGGCACTTCTGAGGGGGTATTTTGGATTTTCACTGTGCAGGTGAATCACAAAATGTGAGGAGTGGTTTAAGTGTCCGACTGGGCCAGCACTGCTCAGTCCTGGGCTGAGCATCTCCAGGACCCCACAGGGAGAGGCCGATGCTTCTGTTAGACTGTGGTTAGAACTAAAGAAACCTTAGCTTAAGTAATGCTAGAAAAAAATGCTGCTTGGTTTAATGTGTTTGGGGCCTCCACATGTCCCAGCATTTATGTTATGTTTGCTTTAATTAGGGCTAAATATTGATCTCACTGAAGCCGACTGTAACAACCCCATTTGGGGACAGCATTTGGTGCTCAGTGCAGCGGTGTCTCCAGCCTCGGGACCCCCTGGATTTCTGGCTCCTTTCCATGGCTCTCACTCCCCTTTGGCCTCCATATTCTGACCCCCCTTGTCCTATAGTGGGACAACTTGCACGAGTTCCAGATCCTCAGTCATGGAGGAAAAAAACTCTTAAAAAAAAAAAAAAGTGGAAGAGAGAACATTTATTCAGGAAGCAAAATCTTATTACGGGCTGGGATTTTCTCTGGCACCCTGGCCCGGCACCAGCAGGACAGGTGAGTTCTGTGGGGCAGAGTGGGGCAGGGGCTGCGCCTGTGGGGGCACCGGGTGGGGACCCCGCCCACAACCGCAGCGCCGGAGCAGCCCCTCCCTGCCCTGCCAGAGCAGCTTCTCCCTGCGCTCCAGCCCGGCCCGGGAGGAGAGGGGTGGCCCGGCAGGAGCAGGGAATGGAGGGAGGGAAGAAGGGAGGGATGGACGGATGGATGGATGGATGGATGGAGGGGCGACCCCCGGCACGGCGCCAGCCCGGGACAGCCCGTGCCGCCCGCCCCGCCGGGCTGTGCTGAGTTCCCGGGACTTGTTTTCATGGTCTCACCCAGCTCTGACCTGCCTCAAATGTTGACACAATGTCACGTTTCCGACTGCAGTCTTTCATGTGCAGCCGGAGGCTAAATACGGCTGCTGGTTCCTGGAAAAAGACGTGCCTGGCACCCTTTCAGCAGAAACCCGATCCCCATGCAGGCTTGGCACAACAGCTGAATAACACGGCAATAACTCTTTCAGCAGCATTTCAACCCATAAATAGGGCTTCCCGAGCGACTCCTTGAAGTCACACAAGGAGGATACAATGATTTTTAGCAAAAAAAAAAAAAAAAAAAAAAAAAAGAAAAGAAAAGTTATTGTGTGTGAAGAGCGGGTGCGAGGGGGCAGCGGGGTCAGCCAGATCAAAGGGTGTCCTGGAGGTGCTGAGTGAGGTTTGCTGAGCGGGAGCGCAGGATTGCCTCAAAAGGAAAGAAATGCTCCTGAATTTTTTAATGTCTCGGTCCTGTTTCATACCAGCCCTGTGGAGGAACGGGGAGAGCCTTCCTGACAGCCAGGGCCTTTCCTAACCCCGGTGAGGACACACAGACACATAATTTTAGCTTTTCACCACCTGTTTGGAAAGCTCCTGTAGCCGAGCGCTGTGGGACTGGATGGTTTTTACAGGCATGTACCCCGGGAGCTGCTTATTTGCATTATGCATGGACCAGGGCCTAAAATAATCTGCAGTGACGCACATTTTTTGCTGTGATTTTTTTTCCCCCCCTTTTCCAGGACTCCATTTTTCTGAACGTGCCGTGACTTTTGAGGACCACGCATGGTTACCCAGCCCCGGGGCTGCCGGGGCCCTGATTCAGCACGTCCACCCGAGCCGGGGGGAGCTCCGCCGTCCCCCGGCCGTGACACACGGAGGGAGAAGTGCCCTTGTGCTCCGCCTTGGCTTTCATCTGCAGAGCGTGTAGCTGCAAGTGCGGCGTGTTTACAAATGCAGGCATTGCAAGATCCCTTGAACTGTGTCCTAGTACAAAAGAGGCTTTGAAACGAGAAACACGTTGTCATGGCATGTTCCAGGCCAGCAGCACCAGACTGAACCAGATAATTGCTGTTTCTGCTTCAGCGTGGAAAAAGCAGCAGGTCTTGAGCAAGTCTTTTTTTCCCCTTAGACATTTCGTGTGATGCTCGGGATGGAAGGAGAGGGCTGGGAATGCCCGGGCAGCGGGGGCAGAGGCGGGATGATCTCCCCAGGGCTGCAGGCAGAATGACTCTGCTGGGCTCAGCCCGTGTAACCGTAGCCCGCGGGGCTGGTGACACTGACCCTCGCTATGTGACACGGGGTGTCCGTGTTTTGTAACCCTGGCGTGCTGCCGGGGCCAGGAGATGTGGCTCCCACTGCTCCTCGTGTTCCAGACCTTTCCCACTGCCCTTCTCCGGGCGGTTCACGGCACTTGAGAACTCTCCCGCTGCCTCTCAGGGCCAGTGAGGGCTGCTAATTGCAGTGGACATCAGTGGCCCTGGGCACAGCACCTCTGCACTGGGAGCACTGGGCATGGCTGAGGGGGTGCCTGTGCCCTCGTGCCCACACTCCTGGGGCACCACTGTGCTGGGGTGTAAGAAATGGAGGATAATATTTCTACCTATTTCGGAATAATTTATTTCTTAGACATTTGCCTTTCTCCCAGGTGTGTTTCTGCCCCAGGCACAACACCCCATGGAGTCAGTTATTGCCATCACGCCCAGTGCCTCTGGAAATGGCCAAACAGGAAAGCTCTGCCTGGGAAGGGTTTTTCACCACATGTGCCTCATTAAAAACTGCAAATGGAGCAGGCTGGGTAACACCACACAGCTGAGGGAAACAGGAATTCCTGGAAATAAAAGGCAGATCCCTCAGTGCCTCTTGTGCTTGTTGCTGGTGTTGGGATGGAGGGAGCTGGCTGGGGTCTGTCCTGGGCTGGTTGCTCCTGGCATCCAACTCTTTACGCCTCTGCTGAGGCAGGTGGGTGTTTGTTGTGGGATGGACCCTCGGTCATCTCAGTACTGCCCATGTCTCTGAGTGTCCATCTGTGGGGGTGACAACACTGATAGGAAAGGGCTGGGTTGGCCATTACAGCCTTGGCTTATCCCCAGTGCTCCATTTTATCTTGTCTCTGACCTCTGCTCTTTATTCCAGTGCCCAGGATGGGCTCCCACGTTGTTGTTTTCTGAACACCAGCTCAGCCCAAGAAGCGATGGCCACGGTCTGTGGCTGCCAGAGCTGTCGCACAAGAGGAATAATTAGTTTCTCTCTGCAACACAGCTTTATCCTCCCTTCAGCCTGGGGTGCTCAGCATTCCCTCCTCTGTGCTGCTCTCTGGTCGCCTCCATGCAGTGGCACTGAGAGAAAAGGCTGAGATCTATCCTGCTTTGAAAGGACTGATGAATATGCAAACTATTAGGGCTGAAATATTGCTTATCCGCCTCACGGGGCGTGCACGGAGCTCGTGTTTGTGCTGCTGCCTGAGGATGTGTACACCACCAGTGTGCAGCTGAGCAGCTTAGGGAAGATTTAACTCTTATTTCTATTCTTGACACTGAATCATTAATAAGGTTATGACCATGTTGGGGGCCTTTCCCAGCGCCCTCCTCCTGCTGTGGCACGGCCTGGGGACCTGTTGGTGGGGTTTGACTGCAGCTATTGGTTGGGGTAAAGCTCCATCCCAAATGGAAGCAGTTGCTGATGATTATCTCGTGGTATTAGTGTGTGTATTGTGAAATTGGTGTGATTTGAGATGAAATGTGACCTATGGGCATAGGCAACATGTTCTAATGTATTCAGAAATGCTGGGGCTGACGAGCTATTGCTGCTGGTACCACGCTGATTAAACCCCAGCTCGCTCTGCTCCCATTGAAATCAGTGGGAGGTCTGTCATTGCCTTCCGTGAGTGCTGGACTGGATCCAGACTGCACTTCATGGGATGCATTATTCCACAGGATTAGAGAGGCACAGGGAGTGGAATTCCTCTCTCTCACTGATCTCTGCTGCTTAGATGTTTGCCTTGGAGCTGGCTGGGACACGAAGCACCCAGCCTGGTTTTGGTGTCACCCCAGGGAGGAGATGAGCGGTGTTTGCTCTCAAAGGTTGGCCAGGGCTGGGGTGCTGCTCTGGGGCTGCAGTGAAATGTGAGGGACTGGGCAGCTCCCCATGATCCAGAACTCCTGGTGGTGTGGGGACACAGGAGGCTGGGTTCTCATCAGCATTGCCTGTACCAAATGTTTGACCCCCCCAGTGCTGGAGTCCTGGTTCAGGAATAAAAAGCCAAATCCCCCCAGGGAGCCCCAGAGGGGCCCTGGCTCTGCACGAACTGGTCAGGAGGTGGCTGGGGAGGGGTTTTCTCAGGGTCTTGATTTCAGACAGACGTTTGACCTCAAAGAGGTGCTGGCTGCTCCGGGGCTGAATTCCCCTGTGGTGTGGGAGGCTGCTTGGAGCACCTCTCACGGCCCATCCCACCAGGGCTCTGCCATCCCAGCCCCACCACACCGGCCCCTGGCCCAGCCTTTGGGTGGAGGATGACTCAGGGCCCCGTGGAGGGAGGGGGTGGCTGTGACCCCCCCCAGTGCTGCTGGGGAACTGAAGCAATCTGTTTATCATGGAAAAACTGCTCTTTGCAGCAATTCAAATGGAAACTTCCCAGAATGAGTGTTGCAGAGCTTTCCCCTTGAATCACCGGGCCTCCCAAGAGCCGCTTTCTAAGACGATGCCCTCGGGAAAGCTGTCACCGGCCTTGCCGTGCGTGGCAGCTCCCTCCCGGCAGCACAGCCGCACTCAATCCCTCCTCGGGCCCGTTCCCATGGGAACAGCGCCTTTCCCTAGGCGGAGCAGCTCTGGGACCCCCAGCACACAGGTGTCCCACGAGCTGCTCTCAGCCCCGCCACCCCGTGCCGGCCGCTGGAAGGCTCTGGGGTGATGGCACCTCCCAGCCTGGGGACCAGCCCGGGGTGGCGGCTCCCACGGCAGTACCCGCTGCCATCTCGCCAGGCCACTTGCCTGTTTTCCCTTCCCTCTGGCTGCCCATCACCCTTTCCATGGCTGAAATGAGTGTCCAAAGGTCACGGGGAATTCAGCCGCTGCCTGGAGCTCACGCAGCCGAGTGAATAAGGAGTGAGTGAGTGACGCCTGACTCGCTCCGCTCCCGAGCTGCTTTGCATCCCGTGCTGCCCGGCCGTGGCAAGCCCGGCGCTGGTGGGGGCACGAAGCCCGTGTGGTGCCCACCGTGCCGTGCCCGCGGCACAGGCCCTGGCCCGGCACACGGCTCCGCAGGGATGCTCCGGGCAGCCGGGGCAGGGACAGGGGGCAGCGGGCTCGCCGCCTGCGCCGCGGGGCGTTTCCGGGCCAGCCTAACCACAGCTGTGTGTAAGCCCTGAGCTGTCAGCCTGGCAGATTGGGCAAAAGATAGGAACGGGCTGGGTGTCGCAAGGGGTGGGAGGCCACCGAGCCAGGCAACGGGCAGGGAGGGAGGGCAGCTTGCGGCACCGTGGTGATCCCACCGCCACCCTCGGAGCGAAGCTACTGGGGATTTTTATACATTTATTCCGTTCAGCCCCGTGGTGCTTGTCCCCATAGTAACAGAGCAGGCTGGCACTGCAGCGCTCAGTGACATCCCTGGTCCCCAGGGAGAAGCCAAGGACCTGCGTGGTCCGTATCCCCAACTCCTCGGTGATGCACAGAGCCCGGGGACAGCTCTCCTGCGCTTCAGAGCCTGTCAGGGTTCCACTGTGTCTCTGCAGCCCCGGGAGAGCAAAGAACTGTTGGCCAAGGGCAGAAGGGGCAGGTGTGGGGCTGGGCCAGGACCTTGCTGGACTGAGGACTGGCGGGTGGCAGGTCTTTGTCCCCAGTACCTGCAGCAGCAGCCGGGCATCTGCTGTGGCAGGGCCAGGCCATGCCGCACGTGTGAGCAGCATGAGCCCAGCTGCTATGTGCGGGTGAGGCAGGAACAACAGAGGGGTTTTCCGGGCTCCAGCAAGCACCTGGGCACTTGAGGTCAGGAGGCATCTGCAGCACGAGCTTTTTGAACCCAGCAGCGAGGCAAAGGTGTTTTTAAGGAGACCGGCAAGACAGAGATCTCTGTTCAGATCCTGGAGCCGCTTGGAAGATGAGTCAAAGGATTCCTGAAACAATTAGAGCTGTGAGGTGCAGCAGCAACAGCACATCCACTGTCAGCAGCTCTGCCAGGCGCCCTCGGCCAGCTGTTTGTGCTTTCCCTTTAATAAGGCATATTAGGCAATTTCCCATTTAAAAATGTTTATGGGAATATATAAATATTCACTTATACAGAACTTGCCTGTCCCTTCGTGTGCAGAGCGGTGGCGAGAGTGACTTGAATTGTTATAAATCTATCACAAAAGCTTCAGATGGAGCCTTCAGCATGGTGAGATGGATGGTGAGATGGATGTCTCAGAGCGCCCTGGGGACTGAGTCCTCCAGGTGCCAGGATGGGACACCTCACTCCGTGGGACAAAGTGCCCCACCGAGCAGGATGGGGCCACCACAGGACTGCGTCACGTCCCTTGGTGCCCAGCCACAGGCAGCGTGGGCAGGGTTTTCCCTCGTGTGATTTCCCGATGGCTGCAGGAAGAGCTTGCACAGACCTGATCTGGATTTAATCAAAGGAATTTTTTTTTGCATTTGCTGTCTTATGCGCTGACCACCAAACCACATCCTTCGAGCCTGAGCCCAGCACAGTGAAACAAAAACTAGCAAAAACTAGGCCAGGGCTTTTTGCTATATATTTTTTTTTCTTTCTTTTCCTTTAGTGCATCACAGTTGGGTGCAAAGCTGGCATACACGTCTCCTCCAGCCCCTCTGCTCCCACACAGCCCCTTCCCAGGGCAGCCTGGCGTTTCCACCACCCTTGTGCCAGGCACTTGCAGCTCCACGTGCAACCTGGGAACTATCCAGATTATGTGCACTGAGCACAGCGTCAGTGGGGAGCAAATACAGAGGAATAATGAGTAATGACGTGCTGGCAGACCATGTTGGGCCCTAATAAGGCACAAGGTAGGGACTGTCCTTGCCTCTCACCCGATGCTTTCGGCAGATGAGTGTGCTGCAGCCTGACTGTGGGGTCAGCAAGCCAGAGGGGCCCTGGTGAGCCCCCGGTGCTGGTGGGAGCAGTGGCTGTGGTGTGACACCGTCCCTGGCAGCATCCCACAGCATCCAGTGGCGAGGTGCCTGCGTAGGGAAGTTCTCACGTTTACAGAACAGAGAACAGCTTTATTGTTGTATTTTGCAAACCAAAACCAGCCGGGAGTTTCTGAAGCGTCTGCCATCCCCGCAGAGAGCTGTTTAGTCATGCCTGGTGTGTGTGCATGTGAGACAGTGAGGGGAGGGAGGCTCGAGGACTTTGCAAAGATTAAAGATTTATGCTGACCCTTGAATCTGATCCAAGGCTACTAATCTGCCCTGATCCTATCATCTGCTCAGGGTGGATCTATTTCACTTTCCTTTATGGTACTCCTGACTCATTCCACTCCCACTCCAGGCCAGTCCAGTGGGAATGGGAAGCGCTACCACAGACTTGTTTGGGTTTGCATTTAAAGCTCTGGACCTGTAGTGGGTGCAGCTCATAAAGGAAACCAGTGTGGATAAGATATGGGTGAGCTGAATGCTTGGAAACCACTCCCAAACACAAGCTGAAGTGGTTTGAAATCAAGGTGGAGTGATGTACCGAAGGCACAATACTTGGCAGCTACGCCCAGCGTGTGAGAAAGGCATTTAAATCCAAGGTGGTGAGGTAGGCAGGGCACCCCGCGTGCTTCCGACGGGACAGCCCATGCCTTGCAGGGTCTGCAGTGCCAGCTGTAACCTCCCCAGCAGGGAGCTGGGTACCCACCCCTCCATCTGCCCACCTGCCCTCTCCGGCTCTGTGCTTTGCACCCCGGTGAGCCCTTCCGTGGGCCTGCAGGGTGTTCTCTCCTGCCCTGGCACTGCTCTGCCTGGGAAAGGGCTTGTTTGCGCTCCATCACCCTGTACTGAAGGCTCCTGATGGCTGCTGGGGCTTTTGTGTAAAAAATAATGTGTGGAGGAGATATACAGACCGGATGTTTCGGAGGGCAGAATAAATCTCCTCTGCCTTTGCAATAAAAAATAGTGTGGCAGAAAGAGAAATAGGAGCTTTCCACCCCCTAGCTCTTCTCTGCTGCAGCCACATGTGTCTGGAGGAAGGCTGGGGATGCCACAGCAGCCCAGCCCACGTGCCAGCTGGGCTGGGATGGATAACACCCACCGGGCACCGCCGGCAGCCCCAGAGCCGCGGGCAGACAGGCAAACAGGATCAGTCATACGGGCCTGGCCCGTGGCTGAACTGACCAGGAGATGGAGTGAGATATATCCTATTTCAGATCCCCTGGGACATCCTGTTCTCCTGATAACTGATGATATGTAAATATAGCAAATGCAAAGCCAGGCACTTTCCTAGGGTGCCCAGCCCAAGCTGCATATAGAACAGGGCTGAGCCCCAGCGGCGCTCTTGGAAACACCCATCGCAACTGCGACACAGGCATCAGGCTTTATTTTTAGTTTAAAATGAAGTTCCTGTTTGTAAGGCCAGAAGGGTTACGGGGAAAAAAAATGACGAAGTGGGATCATTTACTGCTATTTTCTTTTCACGTGTCCTTCCTTCCTTCCTCCCTCCTGAGAAATGGGATGTAGCACATCACTATCCCAGGCGGCAATATTCGCTGGCGGGAGCGCTGGTTCCTGCTCCCTCCGAAGAGGCCCATTAAGTCTTGTGTAACAAAAGGCTCCGTCCTCCCAGCCCCGCCAATTACCCCTGATTTCTATTGCTACACGGAGGCGCTTATCTCATGGAAATGAAACGCCGGCCTCGCTGACTCGCACCTCCTTTCTCTCTCAGCAGAATTTTGGGGCGCCCCTGCCAGGAGGGATGACGGGCAGGGCGTAGGGATCCCTCCCTGGCTCATCAATCCCTCTCCTCCCCGCGCCGCTGAGCAGACCCAGCAGCCATGGGATTGAAGGAAACAATGGGAAGTATTTGGTCAGGTCAGCCAAAGGAGCCTCTTTAATGAGCAAAGCCGAGCACTAATTAGTCTGGTGTGCAGCCCCTTGCTCCATCCCCATCCCTGCGGTTCTCCTTCAGGCGGGGTCACCGTGCAAGGGGAGCGGCAGGGATGGGTTTGGCAGGTGCCCACGTGTTTCTCTCCTTCCTGTGCCCTGTTAGGGAAAGGTAATCCCGAGCTGACAGGAGGGAGACTGCGAGCTGCTGACGGGAATTCCCAACTGAGAGGTTTTGAGAGCAGTGGGAGCTTTGGCGTATGGATTAGGTTGCTTGTATATACTATAGTGTGAAGGAAACGGGCGGTTTTGCTAATTCCCTTGCACTTTGGTTTAATAAAGTAGGATTTGTCTGGTGGGAAAGTGTAACAGTGGGATTTAAGCTGTGTGAGTCTCATGACCGGAGCTCGCCTGGCTGGGTGGGAAGCATTGATTGCATTCTGTCTCTCCTGTGTTCTCGTGTTTTTAAACATGATTTGAGTGCCCACAGCTTCGGATGAGCTTTATTTGGGATTAGGTTTATTTTAAAAATCCATATGCAGATACTTGGACTTCTGTTTTCCAGAACTCAGTGCCCTATGTCTTGGGAGAACCAGGACTGCTTGCTTTGTCAGTGCCTTGTGACAAAGACTCACGTAAACTGAGAAAGGATAAAGAGGGGGTGGCCAGTACAAAGAGAGAGAAGGGGCAAGTTAATATTTGGTACAGCCTCTGTAGGGAAACGAGATCCTTCTGCTTCTGGTTTTAATGAGAAAGGCCCCAATGGAAATTTAAAGTCTGGATCTGCATCAAATCCTCAAAGTTCAGGGAGTTTAGAACAAGGAGTTCGGTCCATTCCATCACTCATCAGAGCTGTCTGCAAAATTCACATCCCAATACTTTTTTCCAGTCATAAATTCTGCCAAAGATCCGTGCTTGGATGTGAGATATTTTTCTTCTTTTTCATCCCTTTTGCTAATTTAATTCCCAGATCTAAATCAAGTTTTCCATCTCGGACTTCCAGGAGCTGGGATGTCTTGTTTGCAGCTGGGAAGCTTTGCTGTGCCCTGTGTGGTGTGGTGAGGGGTTGGAAAGGTTCACCTGCCTGCAGGTGACCAAGTGGAGGGGAGGCCTTGGGGTCACTCATGGGGCTGCTTTATTGCCAGAGCTCAAGTTTTGGGATGTGCTAGTGAGCAAATCATTACAGTGCTCCTGCCCTTCTTTCCCTCATTATTAAGAGGATAAAACCCAACCCATTTTTGGGATATGCACAAATATGCTATTGATATTGAGGGCCCTGAGCAACCAGGCAGATTTTCTGAGCAGCCTTGAAGCAGCAAGGCACAGCAGCCTCATGCTGGGCTCTCCCTTATTCTTATTCTTTTCTGTTTTCTTGGGTGTACAATAAGAGCTAATCAAAGTGATGCTCTCCAGCAGGCTTTTGTGTATGGCATTACAGCAAAATCCTAAATTCCTCTTCCTGCTCATGCATACAAAGCAGGAAGAGCTAGGATGGCTGCAGACTATTTTCAGATGATTTAGCCAAGGAGAAAATAACTGGATGGCTGAAAGAAGGAGCATTTGACAAGAAATAACCTTGAAGCACAGCTCTGACATGATGGCGTGAGGTGCCCAGCTCCCTGAGACGGCCCTGCTCCATCAAATGCCAACAGGGAACGTGACTTACAGAGGATATGACAAAGGACAATACAAACAAGCAGAGCACCCACAATCCAGTGCAAGAGAGGCTGCAGAGTGGGCTGGGTGCTCCCTTCTGCTCCTGGTATCAGCACTGATAGACATGAAGTTCCCCCTGCTCAGTTCAGGACTCTCACCAGGTGCTTGAGACAACAGGTTGTGTATTTGGCTGGTGTAAATCAGTGCAGCTCAGCTGACTGGGCTCATGGGATGTTGTTTGTACCTGTAGATGTGTTGCTTCTTCCCCCACTAAAGGCAAAGGCATCACCTGGGATTTGCCCCTCGCACCTGGAGCGAATTGGATGCTCCCTCACCACAAGGTGAGAGCACGGGCAGCAGAGAGTGATACCTGAGCAAAAACTCCCACCTGCCTGTGCAGCATTTCAGAGTACCTGGGCTGCAGCCCTGTCTCTCCCTCCTTCCAAAGTGACAATCCGTTCCCAGGATTCTCTCCCCCCTTGTCCGTGACAACGCTGGGGACAGCCCCCCAGAGATGTTCCCGCCGGGCAGGCTGGGGCTCACATGGGACATTGCTTTGCTGTTCCTGTTGTCCATCTCCTGTGAGCAGCTCACGGCTGATAACATCCCTTGCTTTGGATTTATTCCGAGAAATAGAGAGGAAGATTTGCCGGGCTCTGTGGTGCCCATGTGCCAGGGGAGGGCTGGGTGTGGGTGCTGGCACTGCCAGGCCAGGGGCCGTGCTGCGCAGGGAGCCCAGCCCAGGCTGAGGGTGAGGATGAAGGTGAGGACACAGCTAAAAGCTTTAGGGAAGGAGGACAGTATTGGTGAGGCTGCATCCCCCTCTCCTGGACAATCCGAGCAAAGGCAGCAGAGCAGCCGCTGGCCAGGGAGAGCACTTCGAGAGGAAAAGGGGAAATTAATGTGCAAAGAATGTAAGTGAGGCCCGGGGTCCCTGGGGCTCTACTGGGGTTCATCCCATGCCTGTCATAATGAGAGGGCTCTTGCTGGGGACAACCTGACCCTCTGCAGAAATTGGGACCACATCACATTTGTGCCAGGCACAATCCCACTCCCCATCACGGGAATGGGTAAGTGAGGCAGGGGCAGCACCTGGTGCCATGGGTCAGACTGGCCCTGATGATGTGGCAGGGTCTCACAGCAGGTGGAGAATCGTGACTGGAACTAAACAGAATGGCACAGACAAGCTCAGTGCTTTGGTGCTGGGTTCAGAGATGCTTCGTAGCCCAGGTGATGCCCAGGGGCCACGGCTGATGGGCATGAGCTGCAAACACCTGGCTGGGACTGAAATACATATGGCAACCTGGGCTGTGGGCACTGGGTTTGTCAGGAAGGGGCTGCAGCACTGGCTGGATCTTGCCTGGCAGCTGGGAGGGAGCTCTACTTCAAAGCAGAGGCTGGAGAAATGTCTCCCCTGGCCTGGCACCATGTGCATGGTCCCTGGGTGGGCAGCTCATGGCTCCATCTAACCGAGGACCTCCAAGAAGTCCCTGTTGTGGCCTTCCCAAGGTGCTGCTCCCTCTGAATCTGGCCATACAGGTGTCTGTGCAGAGCTGGAGCCCAGGGCTCTGTACCTGCCTTTCACAGCCTCGCTTGGAGGCTGTTTGTGCTTAGACTGGAAGACTGGGTTTGTTTCCTTTTAGATTTAAAATCTAAATTAAAGAAAGGGTGAAATGCAGTGCCTAGGCTGGCCAAGGCCCTGACTCTGCACTAAATCTGCAAGCGTGGGCCTGGCTTTTGTGCAGGGGGCTCTGCAAGTGCCAAGGTCACTGCTAATAAATCTGACTGGAGGACCAGGAGAATTTTTTTTAACTTCCTGCTAACAGCAGGCTCCTTTTTAACTATAATTTTTTTTGCCCTGCTCCCTTCTGCTGATTCATGCTCCTGCTTCTTCGGCACTGGGAGATGCCAGCATTCCTGAAGGTCATCACTTGCATGCAGCAGCTCATGCTGGGGAGTGTTTGCCAGCACCTACGAAATCGAAATGCTAAAGCGACTGCCATCATTTATATTTTCCCTGGCAGTGACAGACAATCGCACAGCTTGCCAGCCGCCAAGCTGCCACGTTCCCAGGCTTGGAGACTTCACTCCAAGGTGAAGGAGGTGCATGAAAAGTGATGCCTCCCAATGAACTCGATACCAGGTCACCTTGAGATTAGGATTTTCACCTGGGCTCACCTGCAGGCAGTCCTCTTAGAGATATGGAAACCTCAGTGTCCAAGCATGCACCCCTCTGACTTACACCCAACCCATTCTGTCACCCTGTGATCCCGTGACTCTGGGAAATGAGATACCGGCGCTCACATCAGGTTTCACGCAGGAGTCACGCTGCTGCGTGCCCCAGGTCGCTGGCGAAGCAGGGCTGTGCTGCCCTCACTGCCACCTCCCGCCCCTTCTCCGTCTCTCCTCCCCACTGTGGAGAAGACTTGGTGCTGTCCTGGGCTGCAGAAAGAGGCAGGATTTCATGGCATGCTGGCAGCATGCAAACATCTCTGAGGAAATAAGTTACGGTTTAATTTTCATGGTGTGTCTCCCTCTTCATAGCAAAGGAATACTTCTGGTTTAGCTCAAGCAGTAACAGCGTAACTGACACATCTCTTTTTTCAGAAAAGTGAGGCAGACAGAGAAATCCTTCCTTTGCTTCCCCAGGTTCTTTAGTGACTGTTTATACTGTGGCAGTACCAAGAGCCCTGTATAAAATGACAGAAGACTCTGTACAGGCTGTGGCAGGTTTAGGAAGCAGTTATTTAATGTCCATCTCTTTAGCAGTGACCACTAATCTTATGCTTTTCTGTGAGAGTCTGTAACGTAAGGTGACACATATCTTGTACCCACTGTCATCTGCCCCTGTTTCTTTTGATATCATTTTAAGTGGGCCTTGAAAGAGCAGAGCTGGAAAGAGCCTCCAGCTGCCGCCTGGCACTGCAGAGCAAGGCTCCCATTTGTCCTCACAGTCCTCAGATTCCCCAGATCTAAGAGCTTCTCCCTCCCTTGACAAGGGAGGATCCTGACCTGGGAGGCACCCACAGTCTCTAAGACATTTTACCAATACCCAGCTGAATCCCTGGAAGAAAATCAGCATCCAAACGAACTGAGGGTGCTAACAGGGCACGTGTGTTTGCCTCCTTAAAGCACGGATTCTGAACAAGCAGGAAAGCAGAATCTCAGGGCAATATTGTCACTATTTTTTGGCTGCGGCTCCTTGCTCAGCAGCAGGGGAGGTGCCACACAGTAGGTGTCTGTAACTCATCAAATCAATTAGTTCCTTCGTCTGCGGGAGGAGTTGTTAGCTAAAGACAAATTAAAGGAAGGTCCAGTAAGATATTCTATTCTGAGAGGAGCTGTCCTATTTTCTCATACTAATGACAGGCTCCGAAATCTGTGCACAACTTAGCTCGTTATTAGAACTAATTGGTGCCAGGCATTCCATCCTCTCTGATAGGGCTAACCACGGGGATGAAATTTTCCGAGTTAATGAACCAGAGAATGGATTAAGAACTTTCAAAGTGCAGTTCATATCACAGCTTAATTGGAAGGAGTATATTAGTTGGCTTTTTTATGGATACAAAGGAAACCCGTGTTTTGGGGTGAAAAAGCACATGCACAAATGCCTTTGCTGCCACTGGGGAGCTGGGAATTTCTAATTTCAGTGTGGCAGAGCCATGGCATTTGAAGGCAGCGCCTTCCCCGCACCGTGAGCCTGAGGAGGGATGGGAATGGGCTTTACTCTCTGCGTGCAGCCCTCGCTATTCCTCCTGCACAAGGCCCTGCGGGAAGAGACCAATTAGTGCAGATCTCCCCGGGCCAGGGAGCTGCGGGCGCATCAAGGGCTGGTCTGGGCGTGGTGCATCCTCCTGATGGAGATCCGCATCCCTCAGACCATCGTGCCCAGTGCGCGTTTTGGTATTTTTATACCAATCCCACTCCAATTGTTTTTTACACCTGTTTTACACCGTTCTGAAAAGTAGATTTGTGATACCCATTTTTTCCAGCTCAGAAAAATAATTTTTTTCTGTGTGATTTAGAACTTTTCCTTCTGCCAGCAGGGGAGAAGGAGAACCCTTTGCAGGAGTCCCAGACACAGCATGTAACCTCTGGTCCATATCCAGGCAGCTCAATCCATTCTTCATGCATTTTCATAGCTCTTTAATATTTGTAAAATAATTTGAGAACCATTGCAGCCAGGTGCAAAACAGCAGCACTTTTCCAGTCTATTGACAACCAACAAATCCTGCTTAACATCCATTAACGGCCCTTCATTTGAGTCATGAAAGTTTTACTGCAACATCATAAGAAATCCTGAGGAAAGATTGTGCTTCAGGGGAACAGAAGATATTCCTCAGGCATTCTGTAGATTCCTCATGATTTTTTTCCTGCTGCATCTCCATTTGCTCCCGCCTTACCTCTTGCTCCCACCTGGCCTCAGTGCACAAGTCCCTGCGTAACTCCCCAGAGAGCTGGAGCAGCAAAATTTGTGAATTTGGGCCTAATTTGACTGGGAATTAAAATAACCCCAGTTACAGTGACAAGAACCCTGGTAAATCACCCCAAAAGCCCATGCAAAATGCATGCTATTCCTTCAACTCCATTTGAAAGTGCTTCCTACTGAAAACTCAAGTGACCTCAACTAAGTTGTGATAAATACACCTAATGGAGTAGTTTGGTCAGTGTCATCTACTTAAACTAATTATTTGGCTCAAGGGGAAAGTCAGTTCATTAAAGTCCATGCAAAAGGCAGGAAATTCTGGAGAACATCTGGTTATGTGAGAATAACTGGGAATAACGAGGTGAAGTGGGCTGTCCCTTTGGTTTTGGAAGTTCTATGAGCATACATAGGGTTTGGTATTTCACTTGCTTAAAATGTACTTGGGCTAACTGAAAATATTACAGTTGATATCTTTTAATCCTGAGTCCTCTGCAGGCTGGGATTGGATTTGCGGGTGGCCCTGAGGGGCCCTCACAGCACCACCATGAGTGTGAGGGGTGCAGGCAGACACCCCTTCACCACACCCCACCACGGCGGGCGAGGGTGAGAGGACACAGCCTCACACAGTGCCGGGGAGGGTCAGGTTGGACCTCACAAGGAATTTCTTCATGGAAAAGGCGGTCAGGCATCGGCAGGGACTGCCCAGGGAGGTGGTGGAGTCCCCATCCCTGGAGGTGTCCCAGGAAGGATTGGACGTGGCAACAAGGTCTGGGTGACAAGGTGGTGTTAGGTCACAAGCTGGACTTGATCATTTTGGGGGTCTTCCCCAGCCTAATGGAGCCTGTGAGGGAGTGGGCAGGGCAGACACTGCTCCTCGGCGGGTCCAGAGGTTCCGCCACGGCCCGCCCCGCTCCACACCGGGCTCGGGAGTATCGCCACGGCCCGCCCCGCTCCACACCGGGCTCGGGGGTATCGCCACGGCCCGTCCCGCCCCACACCGAGCTCGGGAGTATCGCCACGGCCCGCCCCGCTCCACACCGGGCTCGGGGGTATCGCCACGGCCCGCCCCGCTCCACACCGAGCTCGGGGGTGCCGCCACGGCCCGCCCCGCTCCACACCGGGCTCGGGAGTATCGCCACGGCCCGTCCCGCCCCACACCGAGCTCGGGGGTATCGCCACCGCCCGCCCCTCTCCACACCGGGCTCGGGAGTATCGCCACTGCCCGCCCCTCTCCACACCGGGCTCGGGAGTATCGCCACGGCCCGCCCCGCCCCACACCGGGCTCGGGGGTATCGCCACCGCCCGGCCCGCCCCGCCCCACACCGGGCTCGGGGGTGCCGCCACGGCCCGTCCTGCCCCACACCGAGCTCGGGGGTGCCGCCACGGCCCGCCCCGCCCCACAGCGGGCTCGGGGTAACACACCCCTCCTCACCACACCCCAACTTGGCGGCCCCGCCCCGCCCCGCCCTCTCCCGCCGCGGGTCCTCCCGCCGCCAGGGGGCGCTGCGGGGCGGGGCGGGGCCGGCCGGGCCGGGTGACCGCGGCGTCACGTGACGGCGGCGGGGGGAGCCGGGCCCAGACGAGCGCGGGTGTCCCAGAGCGGCCGGAGCAGCGCCCGGCACAGCCCAGCCCGGCCCGGCACAGCCCAGCCCGGCCCGGCACAGCCCGGCCCGGCACAGCCCGGTCCGCAGCGTCCCGGCCCGCCGGAGCCATCGCCCGGCCCAACCCGCAGCGCCCCCGGCCCGGCCCGCAGCGCCCCCGGCCCGCCCGCCCGCCGCCACGATGCTGGCGCTGCTGTCCCGGCTGCTCGACTGGTTCCGCTCGCTCTTCTGGAAGGAGGAGATGGAGCTGACCCTAGTGGGGCTACAGTACTCGGGCAAGACCACCTTCGTCAACGTCATCGCGGTGAGCGGGGCGGCGGGCGGGGGCCGGCAGCGGCCTGAGCCCGGCCCGGTGCCGCGGGGATGGAGCGGGGCCCCGGGCCCGGGCACGGGGAGCGGCGTGTGGGCCCTCGCTGGGTGGGATGGCTGAGCCCTGCTGGCTGCCGTGCCTCCATAAACGTTCGTGTGCTCGTGGGACCCGCGGGGACACTGATCCCACAGCAGGGCACGGCCCCACAGCGGGCTCTGAAGGCGCCTTTCAGTCAGGGTGTCGGTGTGGCGGGGCTTGTGTTAGCAGATGTGGAGATAACATTGTGTGTCTTCAGCTGCCGCCTCCCTTTGACTGTTTTTCCATAGTCCTAAGTGATTTAAGTGTCAGCACCCACTCTCGGTTCTCCTCTCAGATATTTGCTTATCGCTTGCTGAGACCCATATCAAATAATCTCCTTTCTCTTAAGGTACAACTTCTCTGAGAAGTACAACTCACAAGCCCATCGGCAGCAAACTGCTGCACTCGGGCCTGCTGATCTGGTGATGTGCCTGGAGCAGGTGAAGGAAGGGTGTGGGAATACTCCTACACGAAGCTTTTCCATTGTTGAACGAGATAAAGAGTGGCTTTGCCTAAACGGCATGTTCAGCTTCATCAGTGTCCTGCTCTGCTGATGTATGTGATGGAAAAGCTGGACTTTGGGAGCTCCTGAAATGGGCAACCAGAGCACCTTTTGGTTTTTCAGGGAGCATGAGTGACCTGAGTGCAGTGCACCTAGAATGAGAAAGCTGATGTTTCCAGCTTTAGAGTGAGCACACCTTCAACTTGTCTTTTGAGGCTGTGTCCTTAACACTACAGAGTATTTCTAAGAATGTATTTATTTAAGTGTCAGTTGAATGAGTTACTGCCTGGGAAAAGGACTTTCATTCTCTTGCAGTTATACATCATCCTTGCACACTGACAAACACCCTGGTAAAACATAACTAAGCCCTTCTGTAGCTCAGGTGTGAGCACTCAGTGGGCTTCCTGATAATCATGGAAAATGGGTTACTTCATAAAAGGTAACCCTTCTCTGACTAGTGGTTAGCTGGCAGTTGCTGGAGTAACCCAGGAATGCCAGAAGCCTTTTCTTTCACACTCTGCCAACACCTCTGAGCTTGGATTTGTACACATGGAGCTCTGACATTGTTGAACAACCTTGATTTGTGGCTGCTGAGCTGATACTGCTTGGAGTGTTTCTGCAGCTGGGGGCTCTCTGCAGGCTTTTCATCCTCTGGAGTCCTCCTGGTGATGGCACTTATCAAAGAACTGCTTTGCTTCTGTGTAGTAGCAGCAGCACGTGTGTGGGGAGTTACCTGTGGAACCGACTGCAGATATGTGCAGCGGTTCAGAGCTGTAGTAGCTGCACATCAGTCCATCTAACTTGTCTCAAGTGGGAGAAGTTTTCCTAAGTAAAGCTGGAGTCTGTTTCCAGCCTCCTCTGCGGGGGTTGAATCTTGCAAGGTTTCAACCACATGTTAGGAGTCACACCCAGGCATTTATCTGAGCGAGTGCCATTCAAAGAGCCTTGCAAAACCCAGGGGCAGGAGGAAGTTGTTGTGCATGCTGACACAGCCTCCTTAGCTGGTTTAGTTTGGAAGCATCAAGTCACATTTCTGAAGTTTTAAATTAGGAAATCTGGTGAGTCTTTACACAAAAAAAAAAAAAACAAACGGAGGGAGGAGGTTTGCTCAGGATTTTATTATTGGTATTAAAAAATAATAGCATAAGCTTCAGTTACCAGTGCAAGATCACTTTTTAGAGAAGTAGTGCAGTCCATGGCGTGCAGAGCTGACTTCTTATTTGCTTCCTTGACAGACTTTAGTTCAGAGTCTGCATTTGGGAATGAGAGCAGGAAAAGAACAACTGCTCTCTGCAGGCCAGTTAATGGTTTGGGTGAATGAGGCTGTTGGGATTCCTCAAGACTAAAATGAAAGGAATGACACAGCAAGATGTCCTATAGGATAGCTCTTAAAGCTGGAGTGCACACCAGGATCTTGCTGTGGCTTAGAAGTTTGTGTGCTGTCTAACAAAGGACTGTTGCCGGTTTTGACAACAGTGAGTTTAATCCAATATAAATCTCTAATGTAATCTCTGCCCATCAAATCAGGCATATGGAACTAGAGGAAAACTCAACCAATTACACAGGAAGCTGGGTACAAGGCCTGACTGCTGCTGAAGTGGACAGGCCATGAGAGGCAGACAGTCCAGTTCTAGAATAATCCTTTTCTAGGTTGGGAGCAGGTTTGGATCACGTTTATTCCTCCAGTGTAAACAAACACTTGATTTGTAATCAGACTAAACAAGGGCCTAGAGAGATAGGACAAGAGGGAATGGCTTTGAACTGAGAGATAGGGAGATTATAGATTAGATATTAGGGATAAATCCTTCCCTGTGAGGGTGGGGAGGCCCTGGCACAGGGTGCCCAGAGCAGCTGTGGCTGCCCCTGGATCCCTGGAAATGTCCAAGGCCAGGTTGGATGGGGCTTGGAGCAGCCTGGGACAGTGGGAGGTGTCCCTGCCCATGGCAGGGGGTGGCACTGGATGGTCGTGAATGTCCCTTCCAACCCAAACCTGCCTGTGATCAGTTTGATTAGAAGGTTTAAAACCCAATGTTAGCAGTGAAATCTCATTAGAGCTGGATTCAGCTAATGCAGCTTCTGCTTTTCTAAGGCTCTGCATTAGTCACTGTCTCTAATTAGATATTAAGCATAAGTTTTCCATGTGCGTGAGTAAACTTGCTCACAAGGGAGGATATCATTTCTTCCTGGTCCTAATTTCCCTAATGTGGATGGCCTGTGGCTCTTATTCAGAGAAACTGCATGTCATCCTGGGATCGCATCTGGAATTGTCAGCTCCTGATCCGAGCCCTGGAAATGCCCATTATTTACAGACTCTGCAGGATCTGGTGGTGTTTGCAGCTTGTGGCCGTTGCCGGGCAGTTGGAGTTGGGAGCTGTGGCCGTGCTGCTGTGGGGAGCACGGGAGGCCAGGGGGCTGCTCCGGCCTGTGACGCAACTGAAACATGACTCAAGTAAACTGACTCTGCTCCCGGCCCGGCAGCGCGTGCTGCTGGAGAATGGGGCACTTGTGCAGCCTCAACAGCGTACTTCATGGAAGAGTGGCATGTCCTGGGGTTTCTTTAGGAGTTTTGCTTGACGTCTGGTAGGTTGATCCTTGATCCAGGTGTGTGGCACTGGAACACTGAAGCTCATTAGTCTGATAGCAGGCAGAGATCTGGAGGAGTGGGAGGAAGCTGGACTTCTCTGATACAGTTATCAGGTTCAAGAGCTAAACTCAACCTGTTTGTAGTGACAGGGTAAATAAGGTCCCTTTTTAGGATTTGTGTCAGAGCCTGAATTAGTGTGGTTTGTTTTTTAACTTTGGAATATCTGGCAAGTGTTGGAATGAGACCGTGGTTTCTAGAGAGATGCAATTCCTGAAGAGCCTCTCAACAAAAGATTTATTTGGCCAGTTGGGAGCTGCAACTTCCTTCTGTTCTTGTGACTGTTATAAGTAACTTTGACTTGAAGAAGCCACACCAGAGAAGTGCAGAAAAATACTGCTCTAAAGAGCTTCCCTGCTGTTTTAGTGCCTTTTGAACCACCCAGGTAGGCCATAAATCCCATGTGTTGACACTTCATACACACCATAGCTAAGGGAGAAGGGTGATAAAATTCCAAGTGTTTCTTAATGGCAGGAGTCTCTTGAAATGCATTGCATCATTTCATTAGCTAATAAAGCTCCTGGGAGGTGTCTCAGAGCCTTTCTTTGAGGTCGTGCTTGCTGTACCCCAGCTGGGCTGAAACAGGTGACTGAAATCAGAATCTACTTTTTCCATCTTGGTCCTGAGCTCCTGTAGAGCACTTTGTAAGCAATGGCAGAGCTTTAAGTGATAACACCTGGATAAAGACACTTTCTTGACTATCAGAAACGTGAAATGTCCTGAGCTCTTACATGACTGACTTCTAGACAGCCATATGCCTTTTTTATGGTAGATATTTGCTAAGCAGTCCATGTCCTTTTAAATATTCAGTTAAACTCAGGGTTGGAGAAATAAAAATGCCTTTTCTTGTCATATACCACTGTTTTGATTCCTGCAGCAATCATTCCTGGAAGTGCTGTTGGGAAGCCTTTCTGGGATTGAAGCTTCTAAACTGGAGTTCAGGCTTCTGATCATGATCACAAGTCGTTGGAACACTGAAGTATCCTAAAGAGGGAAGCTGGACTATAGAAAGCTGATTTGTCCATTTATGATGCACTGCTTGGTTGAGGCTTTGAGTGTTGCAGAGGAGGCTTAGTGTAGGGGTAGCTTGATATAATGCTAAAATTGCACTGCTTTTTAAATAATTTTTTAAGAAGAAATTTTGGAGACATGCAGTATTTTTTCTTTGCGCGAAAAGAAAGAAAATTCTAGGGATGAACAGCAGGGTTTAATGTAATACTCTGATCAAGGTGGATTGGGAGTGTCCTGGCTGGATTCCATACTCCAGTGGTGTTGTCTTCTAGTTGGTTAAGCTTGTTTGTGATCTCATCTAGCTGGATGAAAAGTATTATGATTAAAAGATAAAACAATCTTTGCTGTGTCGTAACAAAGTCTGTATGAAGAAATTGGTCCTATAACAGTAGTGAATCATCTCAGCTTTATGACATGCAAACTAAAGGCTGCCCTGACCTTTTCTGATGATAAAAAGAATGTCCTTGTGCAGGCTGTGGAGTCAAAAGCTGCTTAGGGGGCTTGGTGCTGACAGTCTGGTGAGAGTTGTACAAGGCCAGGCTGGATGGGGCTTGGAGCAACCTGGTGCAGTGGAAGGTGCCCCTGCCTATGGCAGGACATGACACTGGATGGTCTTTGAGGTTCCTCCCAGTTGAAACCACTCTTATCATTCTGTAACTCCCTGCAATTTGAGTTTCTGGCTGTAGCTTATGGTTATGGAGAGGCAGAATGTGGTTTTGTTTGGTTTAGGTTTTTTTGACTCAAGACAGCTGGAAATGGTAGGTTTAATAAGCTTGTTGTAATATGAATTAAACTACAAAAGAGACTAAACTCACTTTGTGCACTTCTGGAATGTCAGGTGATGGCGAGTTAAACACTTGTCCTAAGTTTTGCTCTGGGAAATGAACTGTACCTATAGCTGGCTTGTTCAGAAATGCTGCAGTCTGTGAGTTAGTGCTGGTACTGATACAAGGTGAGCTGAACCCAAACTGATTCATGGGATAAAGTCCCTTAGTTCAGTCTGGAAGCAGTTTTGCTGCGCTGAATAATCCTCATCCAACATAAATACTCATCTGGGTAAGTGCGTTCATGCTGCACTAAAATCACATGTTTGGGTTCTTCAGGAGCTCTGAGTATCCAGAAGGGAGCATCTCTTAAAACAGGAAGCTTAAGGATCAGTCCTGTGCATTCTTTGTGCATGTGGCCTCTGAAATTGGCTCTGTTTAGTCTCCCTGTCCCTTATCTCCCACACAGGCTGGAGTTAACTTTGGTGACCTTCGGCTTGTGCTGGTGCTGTGTGGTCTGTGTGACCTCGGGCCTGAGGCTTCCTTTAGAATCCCTGCTGGGACAGCTCCTGCCCTTCCAGGAGCCCTGCAGGGAGTTCAGGGTCTGCCTGGTGGGATGGGCACCAGTGCTGAAAACAAGGCATTGCTGGGTTTGTCAGCAGCTACTCCTGCTGTCCTTGATGAGTGTTTGAGCAATGCTGCTGTGTGTGACAACAGCCAAAGGCTTTCCCATCGGGAATTGAAAATATTGCTGTGCATATCAAACTTGTTTTAAAGCTGGTGTTTTAGGAGGAGAAAGCATCTTATTGTGAGCACACAGTGACAGCACCGAGTACTCTGCTCTGGGAGGGAAGGCTGATTGGAACAGAAGTGCCTGCTAGTAAAAGTATATTCCTTTTGTTCTGCTCTTCGAGTAGCTTTTGCATATGAATACTCTAAGTTGAAGCTGAATTCCTGGCTTTTTTCCTCTGAGGAGGTAGTAAACAAAAGCCCTCTAAATTCTGAGTTTAGAGAACTGTTTCTGGGCCAAGACAGTTGAATGTGGTAGCAGAATCCATCAAGGGAGAACACTGTCTGCTGCTAAAATCCTTTACAATTGTTTTAACCAATTTTTGACCTGTCTTAAAAGAGAAGGTGAGTGCCAGTAGCTTTCTTTGGGCCCACTGCCTGTGAGCAGAGGAACACCCACACTCACATCAGGGGAAGGTCTCTCAAGTGAAGACCTGAGCTGACCAATATGTTCATGTCAGCTTTGGATTGTCCCTCTGCAAAGCAGAGAACAGGCAGCTGAAACTCAACTGAACCACTGCAGTTTTAAGGCTTTGAGGTTTTCAGCAAGTCAAAACAGGTTTGGGGATGTGCAGTGTGGGTAGAGAGCACTTGGGAAGGAGGAAGATGCAGCAGCTTTCCTGAAGATTCTGTAAAAGTTTCCCTGTGGTGGGTCACAGTAATTTCAACGTTACATTAAAGATGTGGCAAATGAAGTGCTGCTCCAGTCTGCAGGAATCCGTATCCTAAAAGAGCAGTGGGAGAACATGAAATTGGTACTGAACACACTGCAATTAGTGGGATGACTGGCACAGTGAGTGCTGCAAGGGAGGGCTGTAAACTCTTCACAGGGATGGATGGGCAGGGGACTGTTTGGACAGTCTAGAGCTTGATGAGGGTCACAATAAGGTTGTTTATGGGTAAGAATCAGGGGGAGGCCAACAAGGCAGATACCCTGGTGGGAGTCTCTTCTAGTCCAGGATGAAGAGACACCAAAATCTTCCTTAGGCAGCTGGGAGAAGTCTCACCATGGCTAGGCCTTGTTCTCGTAGGGGTCCTCAACTTCCCACATGTCTTCTGGAAATAAACCCAGCAGGGAGGTGATGAGTCCAGGAGGTTCTTGGAATGTGTGTTCCTATTGATAAGAACAGCTCTTGAGAGAAGGATCTGGAAGGATCTGAGTGGGAATAGTTGGCACCATCTGGGGTAACACTCAGCAGCACAGAGATGGAGGCTCAGGGAGTGTTTGGGAGACGCTGGGATAGGAGCTGTGGGTGTGGGGTGTGACTGTGGAGGCAGGAATGCTGTGGTGCTTGAGCAGTGTGGTAAGTGACCCTTCAGAGGCAAGACTGGTTTGAGGAGCTGAACTGAGCTGCCTCAGCCATGGCAGCACAGCTGTGATGGGCAGCTCTGAGCTGTGCTGATCACTCTGGCTGTGATGGGCAGCTCAGGCACTGGCATTTTGGGCAGGAATGGACTGCTACTGGACTGGCATTTGCAGTGGGCACCCACCTTGCTAAGTTGGAAGGGGTGGAGTGGCTTCTCAGGCAGTCCTGCAGGGTCTGACCCAAGCTCCTCATGAAGCCCTGGTCCTGCTGGCCACACTGTTTCTGATACAGGCCAGGAGCTGTTGGCCTTTGTGGCCACCTGGTCAGGCTTAGTTGCTCCTTCCAGCTTGTGGGCAGTCAGACCCTAACTCTGGGGTGGTGTCTGCTTCCGAGATCCCAAAGGGCTTTGAACCCCAGGGAACTTCTCTGGGCAGTGTCAGGGGAGAGATGCAGACTTTCCTGCTGGGATACCAAACCCTAATTAAACAACTGAATGCTTTGGGATCAACCCTAATTTTTCCAAATGCGCTTGACTGGCTAGTTCTGTTACACATAATGGATGTAGTGAGCTTCATAATGGCCACGGTTCTGCCAAACAGCCAAGGGAGAAATCTGTGGTAGTGTTGAAAACTTGGCTCTCAAGCTGCTGCAGACTGAAGTGTTACAGGCAGTAAAACATCTGCCACTGGAGTACCTCTCCAGTGCACTGTTGTTTGCAGCAGTTCTGTCCCAGCTTGGAGTGATGCTGAATGTCTGCTGGAAACGGGCTCAGATACTCTGGAGTTGAATTTGCCACTGCTGAACACGTTGGATGCTGCAGCCTGGCAGGAAGCTGACCTGTCAGGTCCTTCCACTTTCCAGCCTTTAACACTCCTCAAGGAGTTACCTCATACCTGTGGGTTGGAGGCTTCCTCCACAAGAGTGATTTATTACTGCAAATGCTGGCCAGAGAGCACCTTGCGTCACAGGGAGCCCTTCTGGATATTTCTAGCTCCCAGGTAACTGGGAGATCCTGACGTGTAGACCTTGGCTCCAGCAGAAGTAGGTGAATGGCTCTTTTCCTACCCTTGCCCTGGCTGTCCATCTGTTAAGCTGTGCAAAGCACTGTCCCAGGTAACTTTGCTCCCCTGGCTGCCTCGAGGCTTGAAAAATGATTTCAGTGACTGTACAAAATGAGTTGTCTGACTTCACACAAGCTCCAGTACACATGGATTTAACATCCGTGACTTCTTGGCTGTAAAACCTTCAGTTGGAAGGCAAATGGTTAGAAAAAACTTGTGATATTTTACTATGTAAACCAGCTGTGTCAGATAAGCACTAAATTTAACTTTCTCTCTTTTTTTTTTTTTTTTTCTCCAGTCAGGTCAATTCAGTGAAGATATGATTCCTACTGTGGGCTTCAACATGAGGAAAGTTACAAAGGGTAATGTTACAATAAAGGTATGTTGCCATTGTTGACTGTTTTCTGTAGCTTCTAGTTTAAAATTTACATGTTTGCTCTGTTTTGCTTCCAGCCTTGGGACAAATATAGAAAACTGAAGAGGCTCAGCTAAATCTGTGGAGTAGTTTAAGAAGACATTTATGTTTATTTATGGAGTTTCTGAAATGAGAATCTGTGTGTGATTTCCAGGTTCATGGACTAGTTAAAGCACTGTTGTGATAATGCTGTCTGGCTTAGATCTGAGTGTTTGAGGCCCAGAGATGCCGCTTTCCTGCTCATCAGTTTGCTTAAGGGAAGGTTCACATCAAAAGCAAACCTTTAAGTGAATACATTTTATATTCTTGTGTACCTCAGTGTGTAACCTTCATACACAGCAGTCCAGTTTGCATCTCCTGCTGTTGGGCCCTGAGCTCTGAGCAGCTGTGCAAGGGATTATTCCTGTTGTAACATGGGAGAGGTCCAGCAGCTGCTTAAGGAGAAAGGAAAAACTGTTGTGATTTCTTGTCTTATCTTTGCCTGACATGTTTAAACACAGTGCATGGCTAAATTGTCTTTCTCCCCTTGCCTTAAGATTTGGGATATAGGAGGGCAGCCCCGATTCCGAAGCATGTGGGAGCGATATTGCAGAGGAGTTAATGCTATTGTGTAAGTGTCCTTCCTTCAGCTCTGCTTCCTTCACATGTGCTCCTCTTCTCTGGGAGCCTTCCTAACACTGCATGCCTGACTCTGTAGTTCTCCTTGTGATTCTGAACCTGTACTGCAACCACATTGACCTTTTTCACCCCTAAGTTCAGGGCTCAGGATGGGTTATTTCTTATCAGTGTCTGATCTGGAGTACTAACTCCTCCCTGTCTGAACTGGGTGGCAGTGCTGTCTGACTCAAAGCATCTTCCTTCTACTCTGCTCTTAGAGAATTTTTTTTAAAAGAGCCAAATTCTTTGCTCAGAAGTCCTAGCTTTGTTTAAAGCCTTGTTGAATGTTCTCAAACCTGGCAGTGTAAAGGAAAGAGTGATGTTTCTGCAGGAGCTCAGTGTCACTGACCTAACCTGAAATTCTCTTTAAAGCTACATGGTAGATGCTGCAGATCGTGACAAAATAGAAGCCTCTCGAAATGAGCTGCACAATCTTCTAGATAAGCCCCAGTTACAAGGAATCCCTGTAAGTAACATCACCTCAAACAGCATTAAATATCTCTGAGGAATGTGCATCACTTGAGCAACTCTGAAGTCTGCCTTGAACTCTTAATTGTAAGGCCCAACCTTACTGGTCAGTATAAGCATGAACAATACCTGCCCCCAGTGCCTAAAATGGAACTGTTGACCTTCAGTGATTGTACTTCATTCAGTGCTCATAAAACATAATAAATACAACTGAAACTGTAGTTTAGAGGATTCCACAGTATGAGTTTGTGCTCTTGACTAAAGGTTAACCACAGTGTAGTACAGAAGAGTAAGTTTGGGGAATCTCGGATGAGTGTGCTGCAAATGTTCTCAGATTTATCAGCTGATGTGTTCTCGTGCTTGCTCGTTGCACAGAACAGTTTATTTGTACCCCCTCTTTCCCTGGGACTAGGTCTTGATCTGGTTTAACAGTGAATATCTCATTCCATTAGATTTAACAGGCAGATGCAGACTGCTCATGAGAGTCCCTTGATGTTTGTTGGTTTTCTGGTTTTCGTTAGGGTTTTTGTCTGTTTGTTTGGGTTTTTTTTAAGCAAAGCTACAGCCATTTCCTTCTCTGGATTTCAGGTTCTAGTCCTTGGAAATAAGAGAGACCTTCCTAATGCTTTGGATGAGAAACAGCTAATTGAAAAGATGTAAGTCTAACCCTTCCTAAGAAACATTTCTCTTAATAAATTCATGTACATAGGGTTGTTATTAGATCAGGAAGCTCGCATTCATGAGTGGAAAATCCAGCAACAGGAGGTAACTGAGCATTGTACAGAACAAGTTGTGTGGGGAAGGGGAAGGGGAAGAGGAACAGTTCAGATTGTCAGTAAGAATCCTTGTGTCAGTGAAATGTGTGCGGAAATGTTCTCTCTTTCCTAGGAACCTTGCTGCTATTCAGGACAGAGAAATCTGCTGCTACTCTATTTCTTGCAAAGAGAAAGATAATATAGGTAACTATTAACCCAAAATGCTGAAAATTATGAACTGCTATCAGAGGATGGATTGGGAGGGATTGTAACTTCTTAAACACAAGCTTCCTGTCTTCAGGAAACCAGGAACAAATCAACGACCAATGTGTGAGTGCACTGGTTAAATTCTGCATAACTCCTGATGGCAGTGAGGATGCCTGACTGGTGTTAGAGTTGTAGGGGTTGTAGTTACCAAAACATGTCAGTCCCTGTGAAGCCTGCTCCTTTCTTCAGTTAGTTTGCAGGAAATTGCTGTCTAGTCTATTAGCTTGGCCTAAGTGATTTTATACTTCTGTCAGGTGCTCTCACCTCTGCCTCACTGGGTGAGGATAACAAGTACTTACAGCAAGTTTTTCCTCAAGTCATTCCCTTGAAATAATCACCTTCCCTTGCTGTCTTATCAGAGCAGTTTGTGTTGTGGCATCTGCCAGTCCCTGTTCCCTGCAGCCAAACAGTGCCTTTTTCTGGCACAGAATCAAATGCTTTAGAACTTGTGGAGTTCAAAGGCAGAAACCATGTCCTGTGTAGTATCTGGTATTTGCCATAAGCTTTATAAGTAAATGGAGTCATCTCAGCTGAGTGAGAACAGAATTTAACGACACTTTCCATCCTTCTCCTGATGCCTTCCATGGCTGCTGTGGGATTAACACTGGTGCATTGCCAGGGTAACAGGAGTTTACTGATGAGGGTGATGCTCCCAGGAGAAGCTCTAGAGGATACCAGGATGGCTTTATATTAAGGATTCAGCTTTTTTCTAGGAAAATTAAACAGTCTGTGGAACAGCTGTGGCTTTCAAGAAGCCCCTGTCACCTTAGCATCAGTAGGAGGTTCAGACATGATGGATAGAAGCAGAGACTCCTTTCTGTGGAGATGCACACAAGGCTCCCAGCACAGCTGAGCATCACTGAGGCTCTGGGGAAGGAGCTGATGGAGGGGAGCCAGGGCCTTTCCCTTCCTTAGGAGAGCCCCTTCCAGGCAGGGAGGAGCTTGATGCCTTGTACCAAAAGGCTAAACTGGCTTTGCTCTCATCAGGTGAGGAGCTGCAGACTGGCTGAATAGAGCAATGCTGATCTAAAGCTAATTATTGGAGCCACAGTGAAGTACCAGATGAAGGGATGTCTTTTTCCTAGAGATGGACAGAACTGAGGAGCCAGGATGTGTGGGGCAGTGCCTGTCATTGTCACTTCCAGGATGCTGGGCAGTTACATGATCAAAGCACAGACAGCAAGCATCCTTAAAAAATCATTCTGTTCATCTGCCCTGGGCCATCCTCTAGAGAAGGGCTTGGATATTCCTGTCCTGTGTTTGGGGACACTGGAATACCAAAGCTTTGCCACTTACACCAATACAGACACTTGAACATGGAACTTCTCTTCTCTCTCCCTGTAGATATCACGCTTCAGTGGCTTATTCAGCATTCAAAATCTAGAAGAAGCTGAAGTCTTCCTGGAATCTCCAGTACCAGTTGGCCATAATCTCAATTGTCCACTTCCCTCCATAATGAGATACTACCCAAAAATCCTGTATCAAGAATCTGCCTTTTCACGGTTCATTTCTCATGTGCACTGCTGAAGACTTGTATTCCTATTCTGTCACAAAACAACTAGAGTTGTCATGATAAAGTCAGCACAAATATTTATTTTACAACCATCTGTGGTGGGAGGGTTGTGGGGGGGGCTTTTTAAAAGAATATCTCTACCATGTTAACTATGATGGTACACTCTGTTCTGGTTTTTCAGGGCCAGGTTTTTATATGATTTTCAGCAAGTGTTTTATTTCTAGTGTTTAGTGGCTTGAAGATGCTGATGCTTGACAGCATTAAGATTCTGTAAGATGCCACATACAGTAGTTAGAAAACATTTAAGCGTGAGTTGTGGGATACTGATTGATCTCACAAATGCATGTGATGTGTGTATGTAAGCAGAGAAATGGAAACTGTTTGCAGAGGGGAGCACAAGGCATAGATCAGCATCACTAATCTACAGCTGAGATCCTGTCACTTGAAAAAGAAAACTCTCTTGATGAATTAGGAAAGTCATGTGTTTAAAATCATTCTGTTGCTTCTGTTTAACATTTATGTGGGGGATGGGAATGGACTGTTCTGTCAAACTTTCAAAAATTGGAGTATTCCAGCATGAAAACAAACTGCTAGGAACATCAGGCTTTGTTCAAATACATTTTTCTATCTCCAGATACTCGTGGTCTCTCTCTGAAACCAGAACATGCATTCTGAGCAGCTGCATGACACCCAAATTACTGATGCTCTTGTATCGAGGCAGTTGTTGACCTTTAGCACAATCTGTGTGTAATTGTCAGTGTCTCTCTCCTGCTCCTGGAATGGCTGGGCACAGTTTCACCTGGTGCTATGGAATACCTGGGCTATTGTGACAACTCTAGACCCGCCTGCTTTCTTGATGTAACCATGTGCAAAGCCTGTCAGATGCAATGAAATGTTCTGCTGTGTCAAAGCACAAGAGAGCCAATGAATTGATCCTGTCTCTTGACTAGCTCCTGCAGCTTAGGGAAGTGTGTACAAACTCAAGATTGTAATGTTTCTGTAGCTTTACTTTCTCAATGACTTCAGCATATTTAAAGGGACAGCCTTGTTAAGACTGGTTTGTTCATCCAGCAGTGTCAGTGTAGCTACTCGTGTGTGCAGATCCATGGTGCAGCTGCTTGTGTTGCCTCACACTGTGTGTGATTCCTCACCTCTGTGTGGTTTGCATCCCGTGGGAGCCTCGGGTTGGGAACACCGTTCAGTCCCTCTCAGTTCTGACAAGCCAGTGTTAATGCAGACTGCCATGGCCTTACTGTTGTGTCCCAGCTCTGGCACTGTTGCACAGACACTACACGCTGCCTGCCTTCGGTCTGAAGTTGCATTTTAACTTTTTGTCCCCTTTCAGTTCTCTGAAGCATGATTTCAATTTATCCATACTCTGGTGCTGTAGAGGAGAGGGTGTATTAACTTGCTACTGTAGTCCTGAGTTCGCCAGAACTGCTACAGTTACTTTTATTTAGCAAATTTGCTTGTGCCTATAATAAGGAAACTAAACTAGAATGTGTGAATCTTTGTGGGGGACCAGGTCACTGTTTAGTTAACTGGCCTATAGCTAAACTTGATGTGTTTGGTGTTTATCTACTTCACTGCTTTCAGCGTTTATGGCATCCAAACACTACCAATTGTTAACCTGTGCATTACTCTCTGCATGTGAACAACTTATACAATTACTGAACTTTGTAAATACGTGAATTTTTTTATTTAGGTGGATGCATATGTTGGTTTCCTGCTCTTCAGCTTTACTCAATAAACTTATGTTTTGAGGGTTGTATTGACACTTAACTGCCTGACTTGAATTGATGTGGCTGAACTCATGGAAAAACACGATGGGATGTCTGTCTGCTCTGCCAAAGATTACAGTGGGGGAAGAAAGATTGGTAAAAACCTGAGCTGATTTACATTCTGTGGTTCAACTGTTCAGTGAAATGCTCACACAACTACATTTGAGGCCTGGGGCTTGCTCACCTTACCTAGCAAGCTCAGATAGTCAGTTTGAGCAGATTTCAGGGCTTTTTTATGTGTGTGAAAAGCAATGGTCAGTGAATGGTCTGAAGTAGGGGTAGCCTTCTGCAGCTCTGTTTTCAAGAGAGAAATGCATGTGACTGCAAGCTTGGTTCTTGTGTTGAGCCTAGAGTAAAACATTTGTTTTTCTAGCACAAGTGTCAGCTCTTGCAGTGCCTGATCCTTCAGTGCAAATTAAAGCAGAAGGATTCTTATCTCCGTGGGAAGTGAGGCTTTTGTTGACTGAGGTCTTGAACAAAATCTTTGCTGTGAATTTAATCTGAAGTTTCACTGACTGTTCTTCCCAAAGGTTTTTGTTGTATTAATTTCTCTTAGGACACTGATTATTTTATAGGACTGTCTGTCAGCATCTTCCAATTAATGGTAACAAATTGGATGTCTTGTTTCAGGCTTGTCTCCATGTAAGCTTTCAAACTTGCTGAGCTGTATCAGGTTAGTTTGTAAGCCCTGAGTGCAGGTCTTTGAGCATCCTTCACATGTAACTCAGCTGGTGGGAAGGACTAGTGAACTGTTAAAGATCATGTGCCTATTTCTTTGGGAGTTTCCTGCATGCAAAACCAGCTCCCTGCAGTTCACAGTCAAAGTAAGATGCCTCTGGACGCAAATCTGAGAACAGTGTTAGTGCACTAAGCCTTGTCAGTCTGTTTGGTGTGATACCAGTACCAATCACAAAGCGGCTGTGGTATGAACTGGCCCACAGCTCTTTGCTTGGTGTGGTATTTCAGTAACAGTTTCTGTTTCTGTGTGTAAACAGCAGGGAGAGACAGAGGCCTCCCTAAGGTGTGTGTGCTCTAAAACATTTGCAATGCTCCCCCAAATGCCCCCAGCTGGGTTTCACAGCTCTTCTGGTACTGCTCTTCCAGATGCCCTTGGTTATTCCTGTAGCAGAAAGGAGACCTCAGAGTGGCTGTTTGATTCCAGTGCACAGGGTTGCACTTGTTCTGTTTCTGGGCTTGAGTAACTTGCCAGATACCTCTCCTTTGAAACAAAGGAAGTGTAGGAAGTGTTTCCTCCTCAACACCTTTCAGCCTTGGGCTGAAAACAATACTCATCTGGCACATTATGTCCAAGGTTAAATATTTTCTGTCCTAAGAAAGGTGTGGAGCCCAGGACAGGCATTAGCAGTGGTGTTTGCTGAACTTGGATGCTGTAGCTGTGTTCTAGAAATGTAATCTTACCGTGATTACTTGTCTCAGGCTCTGTAGTGAGCATGGACAGTAAAAAGAGGCTGATTAAATTTCCAATTCTCTTAAAAAAAGTTGCTTTCGGGGATGCATTTTAGTTACATAAATTACTGCACTTGACATCAATAGCCATAGTCCTGAAACTCCTCTGATACTGGTCTTGACTGTTGGCATATTAAGAAAAGCAGCTCTTGTGAAAAGGCAGATACTGAGCCAGAGAGAACTCATGATGGTGAATACATGGAAGTTAGACAGCAAGTCCTACCTACCTTTGTGACCTCGTGGGGTGTGGGCACTGGGTGCTGTCCTGGGGTTTGAAATCAGCTCTCAGTCCTTGGTGGTGGCTCTGTTCAGTGCGAGTGGTCCTGGAGCATCAGTGATGAGATGAGGAATGTCTGTGCTTGCCCCCACAGCTCTGGCTGTGGGACAGTTTTCCTTGGAGTGTCCATGTCCTCCCAGCTTCAGTGTGGATGGTGGTTCCTAAAGTGCAATTACAGAGCAGGGAAGTTCTCATCACCCAGGGACAGCTGAGGGGCTGGGCAGCTGCACAGAGCAGGCCTGTCCCACCACTTGGCAACAGGAAAGATGCACAAATGTGGAGCTGTTCCATGATTCATGGAACAATAATCCAGTTTCTCAATGGTTTATGTTTTCTCTTTGCATCTTGATGGAAGCAGGTTGGAAGGATTTTGGGTGCTGACATACCAAACTGCATAATCTTCACCTTCTGGTAAAAGAAAAGGCCAAAGAAAATGCCTTAAACAGTCTCTCTGTTGAATCTAGGAATGTTGTGCAGGGATCTGTAATAACCTGAGATATGGCTTAGCAGGATTATGAAGCTTTTAACTTCCCTGAGGTTTCATTTCTCGTTGCCATGGCTGTGCAATGGCACGTCCTGGTTTGCTTTGTGCAGGAACTGTGCTCCCCCAGCATGCCCAGCACTGCTCCCCTGCCTTGCTCCTGCACTGACCCTGACTAGTGTGGATTCCAAAAAGGGGTGGAAAGCAGGATATTCAAGCTGTGTTTCTAAGCTGACACGGACAGTGAATCGTGTTAAAGGGGAAATGATGTGTGAGTGCCTGAGCTTCAGGGCTTTAGTTCCCAAAAAGTGAGTGCAGAACAGCTTGTCTCACCAGACCACAACCCTTCAGAGAGTGCTCTGCTGCTTTAGGGCTGCAGATGCTGGATGTTAAAGTGTCTTGGTGAAACAGAGGGGTTTTCTCTTATGTGTCACTCCAATGGCAAACACAGAATGGCACTCAGAGGGGCTTTGCACATACTCTTTAAAAGGAGAAGTGAAATACTTGATGTTTTTATTTCCCTCCCAGTGGAAGGTGGGTAAGTAGACCTTTGTGCCAGGATTAGTGCCTTTTAATTACGACATGACAGGTTTTATTCTGTTAAAGGCAACATCTATCATTGTGATAATTTTGAAGTGCTTCAATAAAGTGTTGTTGAAAACCATTTTTTTGCATATTCATCTGTAGTAGGACAACTGCTTTTATTATTGTTAGAAATATCTAAGAACCTTCATTACCTAATTGTGGGAAGCATTTGGGTAGCTTTAACTACGTAACTTCAGCTGGACAGTGCCTGTAAACCTCGTGCTCAGCGGGGGCAACTTTGAGAGGTCAGGCTGTGAAATTCCCATTTCTGATTATTTTTGCTCTGGTACTGGAAGCATTGGTTGGTCTCATTTGTGTTTCTCTCTGAAAAGGCCCATTGGGTTGAAGTTCCTAAACCATATCATTTAACAAACAGCAAATACATCACTAGAGCAAGAAAATGTTGTGGTGTGTGAAGTTTAAAGCTGAACTTGGTTCTCACAGGTCTCAAGAGTAAGTAAACTGCTATGGTGCTTTTGTGTAATTGTGTTAACTTGGGGTCTGGATACTTCAGCCTTTGCAACAAGGAGGAATTTTCCTCATTATTTAGAGTAAATAATGAATCCCCTTCTTAGTTTGAATAACATTTAAAAGATCCATGAATTCTGCAGGCTGAGGAAGGGAATTGAAAGATTGACCAGGCTAGAGGACTTTGTCCAACGTCAGTATACAGAAGTGTGGATGGACCAGTGAGTTGTGATACTTGTTCTGGTTTGGATTTATTCATTCTACTGTTTCTGTTACAATAATTGGAAAACAAAGATCTGACTTCCAAACTACTCTACAATACAGGTTGAAGACAGATCATTATTGTCTGGTTGTCTGTCTATGCATAATAAGTCCTTTATTTTTTTCCCGTGTGGGCATTTTTCATATTCTGTGCCATTTCCTTGGAACGGATCACACTTTGGTAAAAGGATGCAACACCAGAGTGAACAGGGCAGCTCAGTTCAGTGACAAGTGACCTGTTCACAGCCACTTACTCGGATGCTGTTGAGGTTGCTGGGGTAGCTCGGAGCTGGGTCTCCCCTTTACTTCCCCCAGCTGTGGTTGCTTTCTGTTCTTTCGCTTATCTTCAAGGGGTTTGGCACTGCCAGCACTGCCGGAGTGCGTTCACTTTCACACCTACACCTGGCATTTGTCGGCTCTTCTATTGCTGCAGCTTTCCGACCCGCAGCTGCCTCGGAGCTGCTCCGCTCTTCCCGAGCCCGTGCCACCGGCTCACCAGTGCTGCGGTCACACCTGATGCTCCGTTTGCCACGTTGTTGTCCAGTCCGTTCTGGCACTGTGCGATGGAAATCCCTGTGGCCATCTCCTCCACGATGCTGGCCCGGCAGCGTGGCTTGGCTTCCTCCCACCCCAGTTCCCTGCTGCCCGAGGAACGCGGCTCCTGCCCTCGCCGGGGCTTGTTCCCTGCCACGTTCTGTGGCCCCAGGGTCGGCCGAGGGTCTTCTAGTGCCCCGCGTGGTGTGAGCGGGGCTGGGCTGCAGGAGCTGCGGGTCACGCGTGTCACAGAACCGCAGGATCGCTGAGGCTGGAAAAAACCCAAAAGATCATCGAGTCCCAGCTGTGCCTGACCCGCACCTTGTCCCCAGCCCAGAGCACCGCGTGCCACCTCCAGCCCTTCCTTGGGCACCTCCAGGGATGGGCACTCCAAACCTCTCTCCCCGGGCAGCCCCTGCCAAGGCCTGAGCGCCCTTTCCATGGAGGTAAATTCCCCCGCTGTCACCGGCACTCCCGGGGCCTTTCCCAGTTCTGCAGCCGCTCGGCCCCAGCCCGGAGCGCGCCGGGGGTGGTTGTGACCGCAGGGCAGGGCCCGGCACCGGAGCGGCGCCCATCGCCCGGCTCTGTCCGGGGAGGCCGCGCCGCTGCCCGGCCCCGCCCTGACCCTGCGCCCGGGCGGAGCCGCGGCCGCGAGCCGTGCCACGACAGCCCCGCGCGCCCCGCCCCTTTAACGCGGCGGGCGCTGCCCTTGAGTGGCACACGGCGCGCCCTGTGGCCGGCGGCCGCTCCCCCTTCCGCGCCGGCTCCACCAATAGCAGTGCGGCGTGGGCGGGCCGTGCGCCGCTCCGGCCCGTGGTTCCGGTCCGCTCTTAAAGGGGCCGCGGCAGGGCGCGGGCGGCGCCGCTGCGCTATGCGCGGGCGGCCATGCGATGGCGGTCGGTGGTGCTGGGGCTGCTGCTGCTGCGGCTGGGGCTGCAGGCGCTGCTGACGCTGCTGCCCGCGCTGGCCCGCGGGCTCTGCCTGCACCCGCGCCTGCCCTGCCCCGGCCCGCGGCCGCCCGCGCTGCCCGGCCCGCCCGTGGGCTCTGCGGGCCGCGAGGCCCGGCTGTGGGGCGCGGCGGCGGGCGGCGATGAGTACGAGCGGCGCTACAGCGGCGCCTTCCCGCCGCAGCTGCGGGCGCGGCTGCGGGACGCGGCCCGGGGCATGTTCGTGTTCGGCTACGACAGCTACATGGAGCACGCCTTCCCCCGCGACGAGCTCGACCCTCTGCACTGTCGCGGCCGCGGGCCCGACCGCCGCGACCCGTGAGTGCGGCCGGGGGATCGGGGCCGTGGGCATGTCCGTGGGATGCCGGGGTGGGCTCGGGGCGCGGGGCTGGCACCGCTCCGTGAGTGTCTCCCAGGCGGCCAGGCTGGGCCCAGCCTCCTCCCAGTGCTGCCCTGCGACAGGGCAGTTGGTAATGGCCATAAGCTAAAATACAAGAAGTTCCACCTCTGTATGAATCACGGGATGGTTCGGGTGGGAAGGGACCTTAAAGCCCACCCAGTGCCACCCCTGCCATGGCAGGGACACCTCCCACTGTCCCAGGCTGCTCCAAGCGCCGTCCAGCCTGGCCTTGGACATTTCCAGGGATCCAGGGGCAGCCACAGCTGCTCTGGGCACCCTGTGCTAGGGCCTGCCCACCCTCCCAGGGAACAATTTCCTGCTAATATCCAATGTCAACCTACTCCCCTTAAGTTTGAAGCCGTTTCCTCTTGTCCTGTCACTCCAGTCCCCTCCATATTTCTTGTAGTCTCCCTTCAGGTACTGGAATGAACTTTTTTCCATGGTGGGGCAGAGCCGTGGAACAGCTGCCCAAGGAGTCATGGAGCCTTCCCCCCTGGAGACATTCCAAACCCACCTGGACACATTCCTGTGTCACCTGCTCCAGGTGACCCTGCCTGGGCAGGGGATTGGACTGGATGATCTGCACAGATCTCTTCCAACCCTAACGATTCTGTGATTCTTCTCTTCCAGCTCCAACCTGAACATCAATGATGTGCTGGGGAACTACTCCCTGACGCTGATCGACGCGCTGGACACGCTGGCGGTGAGTCCTTGGGGTGAGGACACTGCCCTGGTCACCCTGGGACCTGCCCTGGTCGCCCCAGGGACTGCCCTGGCTGGAGGTGCTCCCCAAGGCGTGGCTGGGTGCGTGGTGGCAAATAGCTGGATCACAAGTTAACAGCTGGATCACAAACCAGCAGTGTCATACAGGGGTAAGAGAATGAGAGTAGCTGGAGATGTGTCAGCAGAGATTTCCAGAGGAGACAGGAAATTTTGAAGCTCCTCCCCAAGGTTCAGATGAGATGTCTTTTGGGATATGCCGTTGTTCTGGTGCTCAGGATGGGTGGATTTGAACTGGGACTGCTGTGAGTTGCTGAGAGCTCCATCAGGAGGAGGGCTCCTCATGTACACAATAACTGGAAGAGCTCTGGTTGTTTCACTTGGCAGAGAGGGCCTGACAGACACACAGATCTGTGTGAAGAGTGGTGAAAGGAAGGAGGGCAAAACCTATAAAGCTGCTTGTCCCCTGCATTTCTGATAAAACTGGAAGATAATGTGAGGAGCAGCTCAGTTTTGTGTTGGTAGTACCAGGGTCTGGGGTCATGAGGAAGAGCCCCCTCCCTGGGCATATTCAGTGACCCCAGTAGGTTTCATTAGTCTCACCTGTGCAGCCAGGGCAGGTTTGTGCCTTCTGGAGTGTCGGCGCTCACTGGTGTGCTGGAGCCATGGGGGATGTGTATCTCCTCTGGTGCAGAAGGTGCTTTGTGCACTTTGGGATATCAAACCCTTCCCATTCTACCCTGGGACTGCAGTAGTGGAGGAGCTGCTTGAGCAGGGCAGCTCGGAGCAGAACTGAAAGCAGAAGTGGGGGAAATGTTGGGTTTTACTGAAAGAGAAGTTTGGGATCTGTGATCAGCTGTGTGGCTGATAATGGTGTCTTTCTGTCCTCCACCACCTGTGGGGCAGTGCCTAAGTTCTTTTCTCAAATATAAAGCTTCTAGTTGCTCAAGTCTCTTGTGTTTGAGAAGCTGCTGCATGGGGGAAGCCTGTTCTGCTCCTCATTGCTCCGATCAAACATGTGGGGCTTCCCCACTGGGTCTGGTAATGGGGAGAGCTGGCACCTGGTGCTTTGGTTAAAAATCTAGGTATGGTCCCTGTAAACCAAGTGTTTTCATGAACTCAGGCAAGCAGGAACCTGTGTTTTCATTCCACATTGCTGCTCCCTTAAAGCTCAGGCTGAATTTACATCTGTCTCTGGATGCAGTGGAAATCACTTCCTAGGTTAGACCTGTAGGAAGCAGGCACAAGGGAACCCTTGGATGTGCAGTGTTGGGTCAGGAACCTGAAAGGACGGACTTGCCTTTGGTCAAATAAATATCAAATCAGACTTCATTGTTCTGCAAGTTATGTTATGCATTAAGCTAAACTTAACTCTTGGATCAATAGTTCAGGCAGTTTGAACACTCAGTGTGCTAAATCTGACTGCTGGTCTAAGATGTGAACTTGCCATTCTCTTCTCCAGCCCTCTTCCCCAAGCAGCAATTGTACAAAATAGCTTTGTTTTTCTGTAAAAGGTGATGGGAAACTCCTCTGAATTCCAGAAGGCAGTGAAGTTGGTGATTGACACAGTTTCGTTTGACAAAGACTCAACAGTCCAAGTTTTTGAGGCAACAATCAGGTATGTGGTGCTGAGTTTCTGTCTTTAAAGCAGTAACAAGGTTAAAGACCTGGTGTATGTAATTCAAATAATGTATGTAATTGAAATCATTGATTATGAGGTCTTTGGCAGGCTTTAGTCCATAATTGTTCCTCAAGTAAGCTGTTTCTTAATCTTCTATGAAAATCTTCCATCCTTTCATATTGGAAACTATTTTAATCAGTGCTGTGTGCCCTGGAGCAGTGAGTCAGTGGTTGTCTCTGTGCTTGCAGACTCTGCTTTTTTGTTGTTGCTCTTGCAGCAGAGACTCAGATCTGTGCACAACAAACAACCCTGGGACAGCTTTTCCCGGGTCTGTTTTTCTTTCGTGGACTCCTGCTCACTTTCGTTTTAGATGCAAAACAGACCCATCTGTCTTGGAAATGGGTTTAGATGCTGTCTGATTTTAAAAGGTTTCATTTTCTGAGTGTCTCAAACAGTGTTTATTCCTGCTTCACTTGGCTAGGCACTCTTTTTGCTGAGTACTAAGTTTATGTAACACCCTTCCTGCCATTTGCAGGGCCAAGGAGCTGCTCACTCCTAAATAGCCTTGTTACAAGAACTCCTGGGTTAGGTAAATTTTGCAGAACCAGGTTTTGGTACACTGTGGCTAACAGCATGACTTCTACGTATTTTCACTACTGGTGGGGGAAAACCCACCATGGATCATTTTCTGTAGTGCCTGTAAGGAGCACAAAGTAATAATTCTGACAGACATGACACCAGTAAGGTGTTTAGGTGACGAATGAGGTTCAGAACAGACTGAAAACCTGAATTTTCCTTTTCCCACAGGGTTTTGGGAAGCCTGCTGTCTGCCCACATCATAATCACAGACACCAAGCAGCCCTTTGGTGACATGACCATTAAGGATTATGACAATGAGCTGTTGCATTTGGCTCATGACCTGGCAGTGAGGCTGCTCCCAGCCTTTGAGAACACCAAAACTGGCATTCCCTATCCTCGGGTGAGTGGACACAGCAGCCCTGGGGGGAAACAGACTCAAAGCAGTTTTTCACCTGTCCTACAACTTAAATTTTGTGCCCTTTTATGTGCACTTGGGGTATTGAGCCTGCTCTAAGTTACTATAAAATGACACAGGGGAAACTGCCCTAAGTTTTGGTGACATAGGCAATGCAAGTTGCTCCTTCTGTCTAGTAAATGTTTTCCCTGGGCTGATTTTTCACTGTGTTTATTGTTCCCTGTGGGTCAGGAGTCATTTGGTTCTGTGCTGTTTGGCTGCCCCGTGTCACACAGCAGCAAACAGTACTGGCATTAACAAGAAATACTGTAAAGGCAAATAGCTGAGGAAAGTGACTTTATTGGTGACTTGCTACTAAAACAATTGTATTGGAATAAAACTCTTCTGAAATATTTATCATACTGGGCTTGGAACTTATAATTTTCCTGAGTGCTGCTCAGTGGGTACTCAATACTTTGGGATTCTTGGATGCTGCAGCCTCTTGTTTTAAGCAGATGCAGTTGGCAAGGAGAAGGCTGTCACTTCTACTGGAACAACCCTAAACTGCAAAACTGTAATTAGCTCTTGCCTGGCTGCTCTTAATTTCTGGAGACAGCAGCACTGCTTTTCCTCCAGACCTGTCAGGCTTTAGAAACATGAATTTTCACTTCTGTTCAGGGCCTGGTAAAGCAGATGAGGGCGGTGTAACTTCCCTTCAGCACTGTGTTCTGTGGGGAAGGGGAGGAGCATCCACTAAGGAAGCTTTTGGTTTCAAGAGCACCAACTGAGGGGCAGCAAAGAAGGAGAAGCCTGAATGTTTAGGGGAAAGCATGAAAAAGTGGAGTGGAGTTTGCAAGGCTTAGCAAGTACAAGAGAAAAAATAGGATTGCCCACTTTAAGCATGATGCTATAAAGCTATGAAGAAGAATTTCAGGAATTCTACAGGAAAGCTTTCCAAGCAGCAATGGGCTGGTTTTCTCTCTCTGTGCACATTCCATGCTGCATATTGTGCAAAAACTACCAAAGAGGCTTGTTCCTAAGTGTGAGGGTGCAGCTGTGAGCACAGCTGGCTGAGGGCCAGCCTGCCTGTCCCTGTTGGCACTGTCGCTGTTCACAGGTGAACCTGAAGAAGGGGGTTCCTCCAGACAGCCACAATGAAACCTGCACAGCAGGAGCTGGATCCTTGCTGGTGGAGTTTGGCATCCTCAGCAGGCTGCTTGGTGACTCCACGTTCGAATGGGTGGCCAGGAGAGCTGTGAAGGCCCTGTGGAGCCTCAGGAGCAATAACACTGGACTGCTGGGTAATGTCTGGGGGCTGCTGTGTCCACTGGCTCCACGTTCAGCCTGCCTCAGGCTGTGCCAGCAGCCTGCAGTTCCTTCATGTGTCCTAAACTTTGTCCTTCTGCACCATCTGTAGCTGTTCAGTCACTTTCTCCTTGTGTGCCCAGGGGCTGTGTTGAACAAATGGCACTGTGGGGGTTTGTAAGAAAAATGGAGTCTCTGAATGACTCCTTAGGGCACACACATTTCAAATAGAATTTTTCACAAAACTGGGAGATGGAACTGAAGGCCCTGATTTGTGTCCCCATTAATGTAATTCAGATTGGCAGATGACTAAAAGTACTTAAAATAACTGCATGTGTGTGGGTGTTCCTCAGCTGAATCCACCACTGTAACACTTTATCTGATGTTAATCTTTGATTCTTCCTCCTTGGGAATTTCTGACTGTGTAATATTCCCCCCAAGTCTTGACTGGATTGGTTTTCTCTGATGTACTCAGCAGCCTCAGACTAAACTTTTTGTTTGTTCTGAAAGGAAATGTTGTGAACATCCAGACTGGTCACTGGGTTGGAAAGCAGAGTGGACTGGGAGCAGGGTCAGATTCGTTCTATGAGTACCTGCTGAAGTCTTACATCCTCTTTGGGGAAAAGGAAGACCTGGAGATGTTCAACGCTGCCTATCAGAACATTCAGAACCACTTGAGGAGAGGGTATGTGATTCGTGTCAGCATCAATTCCTGGAGCAGTGAATCCTCCAGCAAGATGAAACACTGTTTATAGTGCTTTGTGTCATGCCCCAGAAAATCTGTGTTCTCTTTACTTTAAGAAGCAAAATCTCATTTTCGTGGTAGTCCCCTCACTCCTCAGCAACCGATCGGGTGCAGAGAAACCAAGCTGGTTCCTGTCCCATTTATAAATATTAAGGCTGAGAAAAGTCTGGCACTGCAAAGGAAATGTATTAAATTGGCTGCTTTGTTCTTCTGAAGGCCTGATCTTGCCTAGCATGACTTTCTGGTAGAGATTCTGCTGGCAGAGCTCTAAGATAGGATACATCCCTTTATGAATTAACTTCTCTGAGAGCATGACCGATGTTTTGGTTCCTTTCAAAATCAGCCCAGCACAGCAAAGCAGTGGCTCCTTGCCTTTGCTGGTGGCAGTGCACTGTGCTCTCCTCAAGCAGAGGCATTTCCATGTTGCTCTTGTTCCCTGGCAGTCGAGAGGCCTGCAATGAAGGAGAAGGTGACCCTCCCCTGTACGTGAACGTGAACATGTACACGGGCCAGCTGATGAACACCTGGATCGACTCTCTGCAGGCCTTTTTCCCTGGACTGCAGGTAAACTTTCCTGCTGCTAAAGGCCAAGGAGAAAGGCTCATCCTACTCCTGGGCTGGGAATGAGTCTGAGCAGTTCTGAGCTGAGCTCCCACCTGTGGGTTTGCATCTGGTAGCTCTGATAAGAGTTCGGTTCAGCTCTGCATTAACTCAACAGTGTGGGGAGGCCTGGCCTGCTCCCTGCTGGATCTGAGAGACTCTCAATTTCCCTCTTTTAACCTCAGATTTGTATTCTGTGCTGTGAGGCTGAGCTCTGCTAAAGCTTTTGCTGCAAAGAATGAATACATTAGTACTTTTTTGGGGGGGTTATTTTGTGTGTGTTTTATGAGGGGAGAGTTGTGTTTGATGCCACGTTCTCATCTTTGCTGGCTTGCAGCATTAAGTGTGCGTGTCTCTGGCTGCTGTTGTGCCCAGGTGCTGATAGGAGATGTGGAAGATGCCATTTGTCTCCATGCCTTCTATTATGCCATATGGAAACGCTATGGAGCTCTCCCAGAGAGGTACAACTGGCAGCTGCAGGCCCCAGACGTTCCCTTCTATCCACTGAGGCCGGAGCTGGTGGAGTCCACATATCTTCTTTATCAGGTATTTCACTTCTCTGAGTTACAAACCGTGGCTTGGCCAAAATGGTTTTGTTCAGAAGGTCATTTTTCCCCCCCTGACCTCTGGCCAGCTGAAGTTTGGCAGCCCTGGAGCTGCCTGTTGGCATGTGGAGGTCTCTGGGCAGGCACTGCGGTGTTGTGCAATGTTGTTGCTCTGCTGATTGCTTCAAAAAAAGCCTTTTTTCTAAGGCAGGCAAAAACAGCACTAAACAACCTTTCCTAAAAGGTGCTGGCAGATTTTTGCAAGGCAGAGACTTGTGACTGCTTAACCAAAATTGTTGAAGTAAATATAACAGCTTTCCTTGCAACACTGTTCAGGCACACATACAATAAACTAAAATAACTGTCTGCCTACAAGGAAGGTATCAGAGAGTTTGGATTTACTGCAGGTTTAGGATTTGCACTAAAGCAAATGTGAGAAGCTTGCACAGGCTAATCCAAGTCATGCTCCTATAAAGATAAATTTGCTGTGTGATACACAAGACTCTGGTACCAATAGGCCTTTGTTGTGTTATTTTTACAAGATTTCAGAATTGCTGACTCTAACTCTTGTCTGTCTTCCTTATTTAGGCCACAAAGAACCCATTTTACCTTCATGTGGGAATGGATATTCTGCAGAGTTTGGAAAAATATACAAAAGCAAAGTCAGTCTTCAATGTTTTTTTCTTCTCTCAGTGCTATATACCTACATTTTATTATACAAATATTATATAGAATCCAGTCTGCCACATGTAGGTAAACCAGAAAACCCAACCCTCCCTGAAAGCCACAACTGGTGATTTACTTACTGAGCACTTCTTTCTTTCCCATCTGAAAATGAAATTACAGTCCAGTGGCAACTTCGTACCTTCAGAATTTTGTAACTGCCTTTCAAAATGCATTGTTGATGATCAGCTGCTAAAAGCTGCTGAAAATAGTAGTTGGGATTTTTCCTAGGGATCCTGCAAGACTGTTTCTCACCTCGTGGTGTTTAGCTGAACTGAGGGATGCCCCCTAAGCCAGAAGCTGTTGCATATCAGCTTCTAGTTCAGGACAGCAGCAGTGAATCCTGACTTTAATACTGAGTAGCTGAACTTCTTGCAAGACTCAGAGTGAAGACAGTGAATTTTTATTCCTTATTATTAACTGACTCATTTTGTAACAAATGTGTAATGATTGGCCAGGTCAAGCATTGCAGCTGAGTGGGGTTCAGGTGATCACAGACCCCTCAGGACCCCAGAACCAATAAGCAATGAGTGCTTGCACAACACAATTGTTCCCTTTGAACTTCACCCCTGGCAGTTGGAATGGTCTGGAGTAAAGGAATATCTGGGGAGCAGTTTGGGAGCAGGACAGCTGGGAATTAAAGCCAAACCACTGTTCCATGTTGCAGGTGTGGCTATGCCACGTTGCACCACGTGGTGGAGAAGACGAAGGAGGATCGAATGGAGAGCTTTTTTCTCAGTGAAACCTGTAAATACTTGTACCTGGTACGTGTGTGTTCCTCATTGCCAAGATACTGTGCACAGACATGCTAGAGTGAGGAGGTGGGAGGCTATTGATTATTGATTATTAATTAAACTAGGTTGGGTTGGGGGCAGGACATCATTAATTACAACCTGCTGGGCTCTAGGGCTTGTGTATGGGAGGGATTCAGGCTGTGCTCCTCTGCTTTGAGCTCACCCCAGTCTCTGAGGTTGGGCAGCTGCCCAGCTGTGGCTCCTGAACCTGGAGTGCTGGAAAGGAGAGGGGACAGGACTGGAGGAAGCTGCTGCTCAGCTCTGAGCTAACTGCTGCTTGTAGCCCTCCTGCCTGGAGCAGCCTCTGCTTTCTCCCCACCGGGCTTTGGCACTCCCAGGAGAAAGCATTGCCTAAGCCCCTGCTCTCAATCTCCCTTAGTGCAGAAAACCAAATAAATCTATGACTGAGTGGGTGCCAGCCTAGAAATGCCTCACAGAGCAGCTTAGAAAATAAGGGCACTTCAAGTTGTGTGCAAAGTTTTCCTTCTGCTCTCCTCTTCTAACTGCTCAGATCAATCCCTTGCATTAAGACGATTTATTTCCATTTGCTCCAGCATTATTTAGCACTAAAAGGTATTTTTGTGTGATCCTTCAACGCCTGAGTACCTGTTTGCAACTCCTCGGAGATGAAGGGTGCTGCACACCAACAATGACTGTCTCTCCCATCTCTCGTTCAGTTGTTTGATGAAGAGAATCCAGTGCATAAATCTGGGAATAAGTTCATGTTTACTACTGAGGGCCACATCGTGTCTGTGGACGAGCGTTTCCGGAACTCGCTGTGGGAAGACATCCTCCCTGGAGAGGAGGACAGCGCCGAGAAAACCAAACCCACCGAGCTGAAGGCAGCCAACTTCAGCTCCAACGTAAGGAAGGCACAGGTTGCTCCTGCCTTGGGGATGGAGGAGGGGCAGGCAGGACAAAAAGAGCCATTTGGAAGTGGTACCGTAGACAATTTCCTTTAGGAATGTTAAATATCTGAGAAGCTCCCGTGAAAAGCACTTGCAGCAGCAGCAAAAAAGGGATCATGTGAGGGATTGTGGTGAGAGTGAAATCTGTCCCCTTTGAAGTATTTTGCAGCAAATTTTTTGTTCTTTGTTAATTTATTTCCAGTTATTTTTCCCTTCCCCTTTGCCCTTAAAACTCTGCAGTGCTGCTGTCGGGAGGAGAGGGAGAAGCAGAGGGTCATTTAAACCAAGCTTTGTCTTCCTCAGGGTGGTTTTGGGGGTGTAAAGGGGACCTTTCTTAGCAAGGCCTCAACTGAGCCCAGAGCTGTGAGCTCCAGTGCCCATCACCAACCAAAACAGATCTGGTTTTAATCAGAGAATCACAGAATGGTTTGATTTGAAAGGACTTTGAAGGTCATCTCATTCCACCCCCATGGGCAGGGACACCTTCCACTAGAGCAGTTACAGAACAATGTTTTTAAACCTCTGCTGGTAGGTTCTGGTGTGGTTCCTTCCCTCCTCCCCCCAAAGCTCCAGAAAAAGAGCATTATTTTAGACATTCACAGTTGTCATAGTGAAGGAAATCTCAGTTGCACAACAAGCTGTGCTGTATGTTTGGAAGCTGCAGCCTGCACTGAGGAAACACTTGCTGCTCATTTATGGGATTTGTGGGGAAGTCTGCAAAGAATGAGGGAAACTTGGGATAAAAAGTGTTATTTGATACAATTTTCTGTACTGGGAGGATCTGAAAGGATTGCAGAGGGATGGGATTGCCTGGGTTTGGATTTGAGATTTTAAAAATATTTAAATTTTCTTAACAGTGTAACAGAGTCCCTGATGAGAGGAGGTACCTGCTGCCCCTGAAGAGCAACTACATGAGACAGATCGACAGGATGGTGGGACTGATCTGAGGGACTCTCCAGGGAAACTTTGGAGGAGCCTGGGATTCCTCTGCAGACATTTCTCCCCCTTCAGCTGCTCCCTGCACAGGCTGAGTGCCCCAGGTGTCCCCTGGGCCTGTGGTCAGCCATGGACACAAAGGAGATGGAGCTCAGTGCTCCGAGCTGGGGTAACCTCCTGTGCCACCCGAACACACAGCTCTTGTTTCAGGACTTCCTATGAAAAATGTTCTTGCAAATGAAGGCTGAATATGTTTTAAAAGAAAAAGAAGGCAAATTGGCCTGTGCCACTTAGCTACCTCTTTGTGGCTGTGTTACAAATGTCCCTCTAGAGAAGGGTCTGGTTTTTAATTTGAAGTGATCTTGGCTTGGGGAAGGAGGGGGAAAGTGCAATTTTTTACACCAAGTTGAATTATTGAATTTTTCTGACTAGCAATACACAACCTTAAGGTCTACTCAGGTAGGAACCCACTGGGTTTGCTGAAACAAAACTGCTCTATCTACTCTTGGAAAGATAACTCACTCCTGGTGGTGTAAAAGCTGTTGGTAGAGTCTGATATCCCTCACACACACAGCTGATAGAACAGGCAGGGTTGTGAGAGCCTGTAGCTGCAGAAACCAGTGATCAAACCAATCCAGGTGCCTTTTTGGAAGGGAATGGGGGGAGGGAAGGGGGAATTGCAGAGCCACTCAGGCAGAAGTTCCCAAAGTTTCCTTGTTTGCCATGTTTTAGTGCCTTTTCAGGAGAGATGCTGCTAAGAACTGGTGTCACAGTACACGAAGAACAAACTGTTCCACATTCCTGACAGGATTCGTGTGTTAGTGCCTTAAGTTCTCTTCACTAGCAGGGAAAACTGAGCTTCCTTGGGAAGATGGAAAAGTATTTTAGATGAGCTGGTTGCAAAATACAGTGGAGCCCAAAGTCACTTAAAAAGAGATGATTTCCCTTTTTTGTCTTTTAAGATCCTGGAAGAATATCTGTCTATGAACTTTTGGGAAGAAAGCAGTTAAGGGCTTGAGGGATGACAACAAACTGAGGCCAAAACAACATTCTTAAATATAACAAGTTGGGGTTGTTTTTTTTTTCCAGTGGTTCCCCGTTGCTTATATACTTCTAACTTTTGACTACAGTTGAAATAGTAAAATGTTATTTTTGGGTTAATGACTTTTAAATTGAGGCTTAAATACCAGGGCAACTTGATCTGCTGTATTTTCACCTTCTTAGAACAACATTGGTTTTCATAAACCATGTGTTGCAACTCAAAACATTTCTAATAAATACGAAGTTTGTGCTGGAGAGGTTATTGTTGAAATCTTTTAATGTACAGATGCATCTCAGGGACTTTGTTATAGATCTTCTGTTCCATGATAGTTGAATCTTACGTTCAGGCAAAAAAAAAAAAAATCATCAAGTCTTCTTGGTCTTAGTGTGTGTGTTTGAAGGGCTGAAGGGTTGGAGGGGGGAGAGGGAAATAGGTTAAAATTTCCCAAATTTTTGCAGTAGAATGGGTTGCCTTGGTGTTTGAAGCAGCTGGTGATTCCAGCTCCTGTAGAATTGGCTTTGTTAATGTATTATTGGAGTGTCTGAGTCGCCTGTTTAAAGGAAAACAGGAATTCAGGGTGGTGTGATGCAGAGAGGTGTTGGGAGAGGTTCAGGCTGTGCTTCCCAGCCAGTACAGGGTGAGGAAGGGCAGGAGGATGGACAAAGGCAGGGGGGACCTCTGCTCACCCAGGAGGCCCAGGGATCTGGGCTCTGAAATGCTGCTCCTGGGCCAGCAGGGCTCACCCAGCTCTGGAATGAGAAGTGGTGGGGTGGGAGCCCAGCGCAGCATCCCACCCTGGCTGTGTAAACTCAGAGTGGCAGTGCTGGGATGGACAGGACACAGGAAGGAACAGGACACCAGGACAGACACACCCAAAGTGTGGTGGTGGCTTCTGGTCCTGGTTTGTCCCTGACTCCCAGTTTAGCTCCCTGAATGTGTCACACTCACCACTGTGTGTTTGTGCCTTCTGAACTCCTGAACCCAGGGGAGGGTCCCAGCCCAGGATCATGCACAGAATCCATTCCAAAGTTTTCCAGAGAGAATTCCACGACTGTGAGAAAGTTGCAGAACAATTCTGCCATCCTTTTTTCCTTGTTTTTGCCAGGAATAGTGAAAGGTGGCTGAGAATGGGAGCAGCCCAGCCAGGAATTGCAGCTTCCAGCCAAACATGGTCAGCTTCCCTTGGGAATTGCTTTGGAATTTCTGTTGCCAGGTGATGTGACAGTCATCTTTCCACAGAAATGCTCTTTATCCTCAAGGAAGCTGGTGGTAAAAGACTCTGTGTTCCTTCAAGAGCCAACTTTTCTCCCTCTTTGCTCTAAAACTGCTTGGATGCATTTTTACTCTGTAAGGACAGGGCTCCTGTTAACGCACTAAAATGAGAGCTTTTGTACAAGTCAATGGCATCAAAATGGAACTGATAACAGTGCTGGAATCACTTGCTGAAATAGACTCTTGTATTTCTTGGTATCATGTGCAATATCAAGTTTTCCTAACTAAAAGTGCCATGTATGCTCAATTGTTATTTATCCAGGAAGTATTTAACTGAGGAGGGAAACTTGGAAGAGGACCAAATGTGCTTGCATGAAATGTCCTGAATTTTCAACACTTGGCTTGCATTTTGCAGATCCACATTAAAAAGTAGCGTGTTTGACTACTCTGATGTGTGTTTGTCTTGTAGGGTGGTTCTTGCAAGGCTTGCAGGGGATCTCCCTGCACCTTCTGTGCACTGGGATTTCACCTGGTTAGAGCTGGGATGGTTCCTTCCTGCAGGGCAGTAAACCCACCCCAAAACAACAGGGCTCTTTCTTCTCCCCCTGTTCCCCTTTCTGCCCATGAGGATTTGGGGGCAGCTGAGAGCAGGGAGTGATGTGGGATAAATGAAGTGTGGCAGCACCCAGCCTCGTGAGCAGGTCCTGACCTCCCTGCTGTGATTCCCAATCCTTTGTCCAATCAGTCCGTGAAGCACCTGGTTCAGGTGGGAATTCTGCACCAAGAGCCTTGCTGGGCTCTCTCCAGCCTGTGGATAACCACCCTGGGAAACAGCTCATGCTGGGTTTGAGAACAGGAACGTGGAAATTCACTGTCTGGCCATCACTTTGATTTATGGGTTCTCTTTTGCTGCCTTTTCCTCCTGGGTTTGTTTTCTCTCTGATTGGCATTATCTCTTGTGTTGTTTCCTGGTTTGTAGTCCTGGTTCAGAGACTGCTGGAGCTGACAGGACGTTTGCTGTATCTCCTGATCAAACTCCACGTTCCAAGGAAATGTCTGTTGAACATCACTGATGGCAATTTTGCAGTGGTTTTAAAGTTCCTCTGGGTTTTTGGATAATGAGATCTTTGCCTTTTGTTACTTTTGTTGCATTCAGACTTCTAAGTGTCAGTTCCAAAGTGAGTGTAAAGGGGCTGAAATCCTGATTTTGGGGCAAGCACCCCAGCTCTGATGTTTTCACAGTGGTTGCACATTTACCAGTGGAGTCACTGCCCTGAGCTGCTGTTTACTGTCATCCCTTATCTTGTCTTGCTGCCTTATCTGCTCCCAGAGGGTTGGTCAGCTCTGAAGTGGGACTGAGTGCTTTGACTGCAGCTTTTCCAGCCCACAATTAACAAATTACCTCAAAAAAGCCACTCTGCCATTGTTGCTGTCCTGAGAGATTGGAGTGTAGCAAGATCGTTTGTGACACAAGATGTAAAATCCAAAAATGCGCACAAAACCTCACTGTTTGGGGGTAAAATGCATCGGACTGACTGGGTTTTAGAGCAGAGCAGAGGTCTGTGCTGCTGTAGCTCCGGTTTGCTTCCAGCAGAGCCCTCCCTTGTGCCGCGGCTGAGGTTTGGCTGTGCCACAGCAGCGCAGAGAGCTCGGTGTCCCAGGGCGGAGCGCTGGCAGAAGCAGCTTTACAGCTTCCCGGGGAAAATGCGGGATTATCCCTGTCCGGGGAGCTGCCAAGGGTCACCGAGTGGGAGAGGGGAAATGGCACTTCTCACTCCTAGAGATGTTTACCTTTATCCGGCCGTGGAACTGCTTTCAGGGAGGGATTTTGTGCCACTGATCGCCTCTTGAGTGCTTTATTCGCCTAAAAGACCTCAGCAAACCTTCCCTGGGAGCTGCTTTGTGCCCCTTCAGCCTCGTTTGTCCCTCGTTGTCCCCACGCTGATGAGAGGCCATTGGTTTGGAACCATTTTACTGAAAAGCGCCTTTTCGCCCCCAAAGATCTGGGATTTCTGTTGCCTTAGTTCTGCTCGGCTGTGCAAGAACAGCTCCGGGGAGCTGCTCCAGCCCCGGCGGAGCATTCCAGTGGCCAGAGCTGGTCACTCCCAGTTTCCAGGGGGAGGCAGCAGGACTGGTTCTTCCAACAGCAACCCTGGGAAGTTATTTTCCATTTAGGTGATGCTGATAAGGGGGGAAAGGCACTGGTATGGCGCAGTCCTCAGCTGGTGAGGATGCTCTGACCTCCTGCACAAGCCACAGGTGGGAACTGCCCTGGGGACTGGGAGAACTGGGAGAGCTGGGAGCAGCCCCAGTCCAGCCTTGGTGATCAGGGGTGGATTTAGTGGGTCCAGGAAGGAGCACCCGTCTCCATGGGGAGCAACTGGTGGGACTGGGAGTGCCCCAGTGCCCCCCTGCCCTGGGGAGAGCAGAGATTGTGGGGAGCACTCCCTGGAATTCGGAGGTAGTGGGGAGAATTCCCTTGGCTTTTGGAGATCGTAGGGAGAGCTCCCTTGGCTTTTCCACACTGGAGGCAGGTGCTCTAAAAACACAAAAAACCCCCAGACAAATTAAATGGAAAAAAAAATTTCAGTTTATTAATACTTTTGAATAATTGAAATTACTCGCTGGGTAAGGCCCAGAGGCTTTCCAATAATGGCAATCTGCATACTGTTAATTATTTATAATGTTCATTTGGGCTAAGTCATTGCTAACATGAATAGCTCTTGGAGAGCTCCATGAATCATCATCCTCGTGGTGTGACAGCAGTGTGGTTCTGTCACAGAGCTGTGTTTTGTTAACTTCACATGGAATACAAAACTCGTGAAAGAACACTGCTTTTCCCCCTCCTCTGTTCCAGAGGAGAGGGATTTTTTACAGCAGCCTTCAGGAGGAAAAATTAACTCTAGAAGGAGTATTTAAATAAGCATTTTTAATAGATCAAATATCCCCGTGCTCGCAGACGCTGCTTAATGAGAAAACAAATTATGTGGGAGCTACAGATTCTCTTTTTTTAATATTTATGTGCAAATTATTCCCTCTCCTTTCCTTTTGCTTCCCTCCCTGCAGCTGAGTGCACGGATACACCACGGCAGAGCCAGGACCTGGGGGAGCTGGTGGAGGGTAGGAAGGATAATGATCCATAATTTGGTGGCAGAAAAATCAGATTCAACAGAGTTGGGGCTGTTTGGTTTTTTTTTTTTCTTTTTTTTTTTTCTTTTTTCCTTTGCTTTATTTTCCTTCTTTTTCCCTTTGCGTTATTTTCCTGCTTTTTCCTCCCTTCTTCTCTCCCTTCTTTTCTTCCATTCTTTCCTAATTTCCTTTCCTTTTTTCCTTCTTTTTTTCCCTTTCATTTTTCTCCTGGCTGGGAATGTGTGATAAAGAGAAGGAGAGGAGGTCTGATGTCAGATCTGAGATTCCCTGGAATTCAGGCCTTTGGGGTGTGAATGGAGGTCACAGAGATTTGGGGATAATCCCCTGTGTCCCAGTCCTGTTTTATCCATGGCCTCCTCATCCTGGGAAAGTGCAGATGGAACACAGGGGCAGAGCAAGGATGGATCCATCAAGGGGGTCTAAAAGGTACATTGAAAACCTCAGAAATACCATTAAAAATGTTTAACTCATTATTTTAATTTTATTCCTGCACTCTGTCAGCTGGACTGGCCATGATCATCAAAATCACATTTTGGGGGACAAAACCACGCTCAGCCCATCCTTCTCCTTTCTATTCCAGCTTTCTCTCCAGCTTTAGCCTGGAATGATTTCTCCTCAGTGCAGAGGAATGCTTCAGCTCGGTGATTAATTAGTATTGCTATTAATACAAGATGCAATTGCATTGGATTAATCTATCTTATTGGTCAGGCTTTAATTAATTAGGTAATAAAAGCAACCCTTAAAAAGCCCCTTTGAACGCTGGTTAATGAAACCCATGGATCTACTTATTAAGAATTAAAACCTTCCTCTCTTTGATACTTCTCTGCTTTATTAAACTCTGTTGCTTTGCGTGGTTTGTCCCATCAATAACGAGGCTCTTTCTTCTGAATTGCTTGGTGTGAGCCAAGAAATCCCCTATTATCTAATTGGGGACAGCTCTGCCTGCACAACAAATGCAGCAGCAGCAAAAGCCATTTGTTCCAGGCATTTTGTGTTGTTATTGTTATTAAAAAGCTCCGGTCTCGTACACCCCACACCTGTTTCCACATTAAAAAATCTTCTCTGCAGATGAAGAACTGGTTCCACCCCCGGGCTGGGAAGCCTGGGGCAGCTGCAGGCCCCGGTGGGACACAGCCTGCCTCGATCCCAAAGTGCTGGAGGAGAACACCCTTCTGGGGAGTTTGCTCCGTTTGGATGCATCCATCCCCTCCCTCCTCTGGATTCTCTGCTCCACCATTATTTTGGTCCCAACAAGTTGTGAGCAGTGGATGGAGCTGTGCTGCCTCCTGTGTTCCAGGAGGGGTGGGATAAAACCATAAACCAGGCTCCTGCTTTGTTTCCTGCCGTTGCCTTGCCTTCCTCCTGCCCAGGGATTCCACTGGGATTCGCTGTGAGGAAAGCTCAGGGAATTCTCCTGCAGGGGCAGCTTGGAGGTTTTTAATGCTGGAAGAACCCAGGGGTTCTCTGTTTGTGTTTCACCCTCTGTGTCAAAACATTTCTGGTTGTAGCGTGGAAGGAGCTGTAATTCCATGATTTCTGGCTGTGTCCTCAGTGATTCGCTCCAGCTGTTCCCCTGCCTGGCTTCTCCAGCTTTTCCAGCTGATTTAGCCTGTAAACCCATGGTTTTCCAAGGCAGAGTCAACCCCATGCTTTGCCCATTAGGACAGATGGTAACAGGAGGTGCAGGAAAGCTTTTTCTAAGAAACAATGAATTTAGAGAAAGCCAAGGAGGCACAAAGTGATTCTCAAGATCTAATTATTCCAGGGAATGAAAGCCAGCCAGGCTGCTTGAACTTGCCTGCTCAGGGTTATATTAATATGAAGCGTTTAATCATTAGGGAGATGGAATTAGTTCACCCAAATTGATCTCTAAGCTGAGCTGGAAAGTTGGACACAGTAATAATTCCATAAACTTCCTCAGAATAATAATTTTCCTGGACAATTATGCTGAAGGACATCACCTTGAGGGGCTCTGGTATCCACGTGTGCTGCACCTGGGAAGAGAGGTGGAAAATGGAGCTGCTGGTTTTGAGAGAAAAGAATGGGAATGTTTTGTCTCCCATGCTGAGGCTCAGACCTCGTGGGAAGTTTTCCTGGATTTTCAATGTTCCTGCCTCTTTTTTTTGTTGTTTTTAATTGAAGGTTTGGTTGGGGAATATTTAAGGGAAGTGTCTTTCATCTCTCAGTTTTTAATTTCCAGGCAGGAACTGTGATTTTAGCAGCTCCTCTTTAGCTTCTAATCCCAAGTGTAGTCAGGTTCAGCTGCCAGAATTTGTCTGAAGGATGGAAAAAATCGGGATAATAATTGAAGAAAATTGTTGGAAGTTTTTACAATGAAATAATGAGAACCAGGGGACTGTGATTAACAAGTAATTATCACAAGGTCTTTGCAGGTGGTCAGGACCTGCCCTTCCAGATTCTCTTGGTTTGAGGGACTTTTTATAAAGCCTTTTTGGGTGAGATGTTGTAAAACTGTCCCTCGCCACTGCTGCTTGTTGCCATCCATCTGATACAGGTAGACTTGGCTGGACTCTGCTTTTCCCCACCTAAAATTTGGGAATATTACTCTGAGCACGGCAGATTTCAGAGCCTTTTACTGGCTTCAGTGGTTGAAATGGTGGGGAGGAGGGGGTGAAAATGGTTTGGAAAGGTGGTGGTCAGACAAAGGCTGGACTCGATGCTCTTGGAAGTGTTTTCCAGCTCAGTGAAATGGGAAGTGGTGCTGTCCATCAGCCAGACCTGGTGGTTGTGATCCAGGGTCCAGATCCTCACTGGCAAGGACAAGGACTGGAATTCAGGGCTGGCCTCACCTGTGTGCTCTGTGGATCAGGAGAGGGCTCCCAGTCGGAACTGGGAACCACCCAGTCTGCCAGTTAGGAGCAGAGCCTGGTGGTTACCTGACTTACTGAAGTGGTTTTCAGACTTCTCAAATGTGGAGATGTTCGGTTTTTCCTTGTTCAGTATAAGGGGGAAAAAAAAGTCATTTATAACCTAAAAATGACTCAAAGTTTTAAAAAATGAATGCAGGAGAATGCAAACCAGAGCTGGAAAATAAGGGATGCTGTTGCTTGCCGGGATCCCTTCAGGAGAGAACAGCTGTGCAATCTGCAGCAGCAGCCAAAATGGACCCCAGGTGATGCTCTGGAAGAGTTTCATTGCCACAGCGAGTGAGTTCAGGGAAAAAGGGAATGGTGGAGACAGAGCCAGGCACCTGGCTCAGAGGAGGCAGCCCTGGTGAGTGTTCCAGGGGATGTTCTTGTGTGGAGCTTTCTGGAGCAAACAAAGGAAGTCTGTAGCTGGCTATTGCCAGATGACTCAGGGTAATGACAGTGGGAGCAGTAAACAGTTTTAATTTATACAGGTGACATTTAAAATGCAAATCAGACCTTAAGATAATTGCTGGAAATAAGGCAGCCTCTGTTGGTTTAGGGAATATTTCCAGTTTCTATGGAAATTATTTATAATGCAGTGAGATCAATGAAGGAGCCTGTGCCTCACAGGGCTTGGCTGGAGCTGCTCCTCCGTGGAGTCACAGGATTTGTTCAAGGGGAATGCCTGGGGACAGGAGGGGGTCAAGGGAGTTTCTGGGGTAAAAATACTCAAATCTGTTGAAAAAAGATAATTTTTTTTCCTCTTGATGATGCAGATGGACCAAAGTGAGGTGATGTCACCATAGATGTGAGTGCCTAAAGCTGCTCCTGGGGTCTCACGTGTGTACCAGGGCTGGAGGGACAGGACAGGGGAACAGCTTCCCCCTGCCAGAGGGCAAGGTTAGGTGGGATACTGGGAAGGAATTCTGCCCTGGTGGTTTTTGTTGTTCAGTGGATTTTTTGAGAGCTCTGCCCTGACCTCCTCCAGAGCAATCATTTCAGTGAATGCCACCAGAGCATCTCCTGGGGACCTCAGCATCTTTATCTGATTTACAGGAGATTTGTGCTCTCTTTACAACAAACAAGTCTTGTTTTCTTCTCTGATTCCACCTTCCTCTCCTGGAGCTGGACTTCGAGCCAGCGGCTCTGAGGATTTTTTGATGGGAATTATCTGAGTGCTTTTTTTCCCCGATTAACCTCCCACAAACCCTTTAATTTACCTGCTATTAATCCCCCTTTGTACTCAGCTTCCAGGTCTGTTATTCCCTGTTCCTGCACACTCACCCAGCTGCCTGTGAGATGCAATCTCCTCCTTCCCATCTGAGCGGTTTCCGTGGGTGGGAATGTGTAACAACGGATCTGGGGCTGCTCCCCCACCGTGGGTGTAAAAAGAAACCTGTTGGCTGGAGGGAATGGATGCAAATGCAATTCTGGGTTGCAAAAGGACGCCTGAGGTGATTTGGGGCTGCAGTTTGGGGTGTGCTCAGTGCGTCTGGGAAGTGTGAGGGGCGAGGGGCAGCTGTGAGCGCACATGGAGCGGTGCCAGGGCACCTCCTGCGTTCCCTGCAGGAGACAGGGATTATCCTGCTAGGGTTCCACAAGTGGCTGAATGATGCCAGCCTCGGGTCTCCCTCCTCCGCCTAAGCCCGTGCTCCCATGGCTGCTCTGTGTCCCTGGAGTCCCTCTGGGGGTGGCAGTGCCAAGGACACAAAGGCACTGGGAGCTGCAGCTGCCGCCCAAGGAGGATGTGCTGGGTGAGCCCAGCAGGGGCAGAGGGACCAGCCCGTGTGCCCACGGGGCTGGGGGACACTGTGCTACTCCAGTGAGGCCTTTAGGGTTGAATTCCCTGGGAAAAACCCATTCTTTTCCCTAATTATTCCTTTCCCAGCTGCTGGTGTATAAGGAAACACGAACCGGTTCTTTTCCCTTGTTCCTGTGCTTGTGTTCCTCTCCACAGCCACTGACACAACAGGTTCCCCTGGATGTCACCCCCTGGATGTCCCCCCTGCCCCTTTTCCCACCTGGAAGCTGCAGCTCAGCTCCCACCTGTGGCTCTGCCTGACCTGAGCCCTCCCTCACAGCTCCTCCATCCCCCCAGCACTCCCTCAAGTTCTCTTCGTCTCTCTGGGGCCAAGCCCCCTCTCAAAGGTGTGAATTGATGCAATTCCTTAGATTTAGTTTGGCTGCCAGCCAGCGTGGGCTGGAACCTGGCAAGTGCAAGAGGTTCTTGATATGTTATTAATTTTAATGTTATATTTAATTCTTTGTCTCACCTATCCCGGAACTACAGCACAAGCTGTTATGACTTCTCTATCTTTAATTGGGCCTTCTTAGGAGGTTTGAATAGGTTTTCATATTCAGGTTAATAACCTGCAGTTGCACTTCAGTTGGATGTTTTTATTCAGTGATCAGTTGTTGGTGAAGGTTTGAGGACTCAGCAAATCCATAAGTTATTTATAATAAACCCTGTAACCACCTGATAGCTATTACGGACTCTTTAAAATTAATGCCACCCTTATTTGCTCCTGTTTGTGCCAGCCCCAAGTCCTTAACCACTGATAAATAATGCATAAAAAGCAGTGTAAGGAGCATATTGGTGTCTTTATGCACCTCTTCATGGCAGCCTGTGCTGGGGGCTGTGGCAAAGGTGGGGCTGGTGGGAGAAAGGCTCTCCTGCCCCTCGGTGCCAGGGAGGGGCTGGCTGGTGTCCCTGTCACCCACGTGGGGTGGTGCAGTGGCTGCAGAGCCTCCCTGGCAGCCTCAGCACGGGCACAGCTCACAAGGGCAAAGGTGTTAAACTTTGATGTGAACTTTTTACAGTGAGGGTGGGCAGGCCCTGGCACAGGGTGCTCAGAGCAGCTGGGGCTGCCCCTGGATCCCTGGCAGTGCCCAAGGCCAGGCTGGACATTGGGGCTTGGAGCACCCTGGGACAGTGGGAGGTGTCCCTGCCCATGGCAGGGGTGGGACAGCCTCTGGCCCTTCTGTTAGCACCTCTCATGGGCTGTGTGTCCGAGTTTCTCCCCACATGAGCAAAGCCTGGATAAAAATTCCCAGGGCTGGAGTAGGGAATGCAGCTGTCCCTGGCTGGATTTGGTGGCCCTGGCACAGGTGAGCAGCTCTTGGGTGCAGGAAGTGGAGCTGGCTGCGAGCTGCAGATGGGCAGGGGGGTCACGAGCTGAGCCCCAGCCCCAGCTGAGCCCCCCTGCCCCTGCAGGAGCTGCCAGGGCAGCACTCAGGGCCAGGGCCTCCAACACCTCTGTTGTTCCTCTCAGCTGAGCACACACACTGCAAAAGTAATTTAATTCAGGCGTGGCAATTAAGGAAACAATTATCTCTTGTGTCTTGGGCTGATCTCCGGGTCATCCTAGCATTATCCCTTTTGATCTCATTATGAATTTAAAATATGTAATAAATTGGCTCTTAATTCTGAGGGAAAGGTCAGGCTTGCCTTCTACAGGAGACAGGGGTGGATTTAATGGGAAGATCTCAAGGACAAGGGAAACATTTGTTCAGGACTGAGGGAATGAGCACTGGCCCCCGCCCCCCCCCCCCCCCCCGGGAGTGTTGTGCAGGACTTCTGCAGGTGCTCAACCTTTCCATGGGCAAATCCTGCCTCAAGACATTCCCAGGAGGTAAAACCTGCCCCAGGTGGCATCTAAAGGTTTGTGCTTCATCAGAAGTTCCTCTTTGGTGATCCAGTATTGGGGCAGCCTGATTGGGTCCAAAACAGGGACTTGGGACTCAGGGATCCTCAGCACTTCATTCCCTCAGAGATTTTTGGCAGCCTGCTGGGGAAAGTGGGTGAACAGATGGGTAACAGCTCATTTAGTGGTCATTTTAAGGTTCCCAACAGCCTTGGCAGGTGCAGGAGATTCCACTGCACCCATCTGAGCTACACTGACTTACCCGTGTTGAATTCTGATTCAGGTTTTGTTTGGGGTTTTTTCACATATTTATACCATTGTGTCAAAATCAAAGCATCCACTCAAAGAAAGCTCCGTGTAAGCTATAAACAACTCTGTAACTTTGGTTTCCTCTCTCAGATGTGTAATTACAGCAGAGCTGCAGTGCTGGGCAGGAATGGGAGGGCTGTGGCAGCACCCATGGCATCCCCACCTGGCAGTGGCATCTCTGTGAGTAAAGCAGGTGAGACAGACTTGATTCTCCACCTGGGGGATGCAGAGCACAGACTGTGGCTGCCCCTGGATCCCTGGCAGTGCCCAAGGCCAGGCTGGACATTGGGGCTTGGAGCAGCCTGGGACAGTGGGAGGTGTCCCTGCCATGGCAGGGGTGGCACTGGGTGGGCTTTGAGGTCCCTCCCAACCCTAATCATTCTACAATTGGTAGAACATTTAATCATTTCAGCAATTGTGTTTCTCAGGATGGGATGCAGGGAAGAAAATGGTCTGGTCAAAGCTGAGGTTGATAAAATCATGTGTAGGGCTTGGTGGCTGCTGGTCTCCCTTGCTCTGCCTCCCAAGCAGAAAACACATTATAAAGAAAACCACACCAAGAAAGATTCTCTGGTTTATTCCTGCAAATAGAATTAGTTAAATAATAAATCCCACTGATCAAGGTTTTAGTGTGAGCATAAAACCCCTTTGAAGTGTAAAAGGTGCTGCTAAAATGCTGCATTTGTGTAACTGAGGTGAACTTCAATTTGAAAGAAGATGAGAATTTTTATCTTTTACTGGTTATTCTATTCACTTCTAGTTTTTTATGCTTTCCAGGAGGTAAAAAATAATTCAAAACTGGACTTACTGCAGAATTCTCTATTCAAACATTTTAATATACATTGCCTGGCACTGCAGAGGACAGATAATTACAGAGGCCTGCCTTTTCTGCAGAAATGGATTGTTTGGGTGTATGTTTTAAAAAGCACAGAGCACACAAAATCCTGGTGGGTGTGAGGAGCTGGGAGCATCCATCCCTTCCCAGGCCTGGCTGATGCTGGCTCTCTGTGGCTGAGCACAGTATTGATGGTGCCAAAGGTGTTTAGACAATTCTTTCTGGGGACAAACTGCTTTAAGGGAGTTAAAAATTAAACCACAGCATTTTTAAAAGGTTCACTTTTAACCACCTTTTACATAAAACCTTGATGCATTTCCCCAAAGATGGGGTTGAGCCATCACTGTCCTTCAGGGGTGGAAGCAGGTTGGGCCACAGCCAGAGGGATCTGCTCTGTGCCAGCTCCACAACCCCCTTTCCATAAATTCTTTTGAAACCTAATAATAATGAACAAACTTATTCAGGAGATGTTTCACCAAGCTGAAAGCAAGGGAAAGCAGAGATGTGTTCCTATAGTGAGCCAGCCTTAAACCCTGCAGGGACCCTGGGATTTTTATTTTTCAGTAGTTTTTCTCTTTCTTTAAAAAAACCAAAAATCTAGATTCCTAACAAGCTGCAAAGATGAAAAGCTTTCAACCCCCATATATTTATCTGGAGAAATGCTCCGTGAGAGAAATGAACCGGAACAGGCTCATGGACTCAGTTAGCGTTTTCTGCTGATAAATATATTTCTTGGCTGTGCCTGTGGGGGCTGGAACACCTCTTGCTGCTGCAGAGGGCTCAGGGGGCTCTCATGGGCGTTTGGCTCCATGACCACGTCCGGCTGCTGCTGCCGAGCTGCTCTGACAGCGGCTGTGCTTCACCCGCAGCCCCGGGCTGCTCCCGAGCTGAGCCGCGCTGGGGGCCGGGCTGTCGCTGGATGTTTGCTGTGATGAAAGGCAGCCAAGTGAGGAGTTTGCGAGGTGCTCCAGAGGGGAATGCTCTGGTTCCAGGCGCTGGAGCTGGATATGGGATCATCCAACACCGAGGGATGCGGCCGAGCATCCTCCTGGTGCAGCCGCTGAGCCCCTCTGTGCCCAGACCCCATTCCCGGGAACTCCAGGGTGGGAAAAGCCGGCACGAGAAAGGGATTTGATAGAATAGAAACACTGAACAGAGTATGCAAACCCTGTAGTGTTCTCCTTGTGGTTTCCAGGGCAAAAGGCAGGCGGGTCCTTCCCTCCTGCTGGGGAACGGAGCAGGAACTGGGCATTCCGGGGGGCCGTTCCCGTGGGGGTGCAGCCACCAGCCAAAGCCTGGATTGCTTTGAAATTAGGGAGAAGGGTCTGCCCTGCGGGGTACCCCAGCCCTGTGGGAGCAGGGGTCTTGTACTGGAAGGGGGTCAGCTCCAGGAGGCTCCTGGTTTCCAGCTCTGGGACTGTGGCTCTGAATTCCTTGGCCTTGGTCACATTTCTGCTCTGGAAATCAGAGAGCACAAATTTGTTACTGTTCTCAATAGGGTAATAAAAGTGGGCTTGCTCAGACCTCCAGGGGGCCCTCTAGGGTAAGGTGTCCTTTGTGTTAATGCAGAAAAATGTATTTATAATTTTAAATAATTTAGATATATTTTAGGCTCATACAGCAAATCACCCTGTTAAAGGTGGGGTTTGTTTTGCACCTGTTTAGCTTCCACAGAACTTCTGTCTCTCCTTTTGAACAAAATTAATTTTATTTTTCTGCTTTTTTAACAGACTTCTTGCCTCATCCTCACTTCAAACCACTCCTGACTCCAGCCTGGTGATCCTCAGGTGAATTTGGTGCTCTGTTTGTGCTGGAAATATTGCTCCCTCCATTCCTGTCCCCTTCCAGTGGAAAAACAGGAATGTTGGCAGTAAGAAGGAGAGAGAGCTCTGACATTTGGCCATAAACCCCCTGGAACTGTTTAGAGCCACAGCCCTGCACCAAAATGCCACAGGAAAATGAGAGCAGCAGTGGGTGACAAATATGAGATGCCTCTGTCCCACAGAGCTGAGTGATGGAGGGAGGATGCTGCCAGTAATTAGAGCCTCTCTCCCTGCTGCCTGGTGATCTGTGAGCCAGGGTTCCTGGCTGGGCTCTGCAGGGAAAATGGGAAGTTCAGCGTTCTGGTGCAAATCCTGGACACCAGACCTGAGGAACTGGGCTGGGAAACAGCACCTCAGGGAGGGCTTTTTTCACTCCATCTGCTTTCCTTGCTCTGCTGGCAGCGGCTGTCCCAGGGCTTGGCAGAGCAGGGCAGGAGGAGAACTCAGACCCAGCTTTGTGATGGATGAAGTTCTGCCTTCCTGGCATAATTCCAGAGGTTTCAGGGCATTTGGGGGTGGTCTCCTGGCTCCCACAAATGAATGTGCTGCTGAATTTCTGCCTGTTCCTCGTGGGTCTCAGTTCCTGGTGGGAATGAAGGGCCATGGCACCTTCCAGAGGGTAGCAAATACAGGAGAAGTCCAGGTAATTTCCATTCCAGGTAATCTCTGTCCTCTTCCTAAAATGCTCTGGGGCACATTTAAGCGGTGTCCCATCTGTCAGGAAAATCCACCAGCGCCAGAGGTTTATGTCTGAAAAGGAGACAGAGGAGTCCTTCAGCTTTATTCCAATAAAGGGAGAGGCCACAGGGGCACAACCCACGGGCCTTTCTTTCTCAGGTTTCTGAGGGCACAGCCTCCCTTTTATCCCAAACTCCTCTTGCGCTCTTCCTTCCCCTCTGCTGAGGTGCTGGGAAGGTGCAGCCTTCCCGATCCACCCACCCCACATCCCCCCTTGGAACTGGCATTTTCCGCCAAAGTTCAGAAGTTCAGGCTTGTGCAGACCCGTGTCTGGGCTCTGCAACCAACCTGCTGCCCAAAGGCACTGGGGACAGACAGACCCTTCCAAAGACCTTAACAGCCATGGCATTGTTTGTAAAGGCATCAGCACACATCTTTGCACTCAATCCCTCCTCTTCTCAGTTCTCAAGCTGTCTTTACAAACCCAAGTTATTATTAACTTCCCCCTTTTTAACCACCTGCAACACCTGAAACAGCCCCTCCCCACTGTTCCACAGCTGGTCCCTGCCCCAGGGCTGCCAAGGAAATGCAGAGAATGCAGGAAATACGGAGAACAAGGTAGACAATGCCAGCTCATGCTAGCCCATCAATCACTGGAGCTCCTTG